>NC_133661.1:149034474-151434474 GCF_037893015.1 Macrotis lagotis
TGTTAGCTCTTCATTCCAATCTACTTTCTCAAACCAGCTAGGTTTGCTGGCTTTCTATATCTTTTCTTTCTGTCTGTCTAGTTCTCTTTCTCATTCTAAGTTTGTGTCTCCCTCTCTGTTCCTCTGTATTTCTCCATCTCTGTCTCTCTCCTCTCTTCCCTTCCTCCTTTCCTTTTTTTCCTTCTCATTCTCCCCCCTCCCCCCCAGCCCCCCCTTCCCTTGAGGACAACTCCATCTTCCCTGAAATCCATTATATAATCGAAGTATTGCCAGATTGGGAGTCAGAAACAAAAAAAGGCCCTGGTTTCCTCATTGATAATATAAAGTTTATCATTATAGTCCCCTTCCAGATCTATATTCTGTGAAATTGTGATGGCAAAACTAATTTTTAAGGGCAGAGACACTCTTTTAATTTTTTATTTATTCACTTCACTTAGAACAGTGCTAGCATATAATAGATGCTTAATAAATATTTATTGATTGGGCTAAATCCCTTTGCCTTATTCAGATGGATTTCCATAGGAAGAAAATCAAACAGGATAACAAAGACTTGTGAAATCCAAATCATTTCATCTCTTAAGGGTCAGTAATCTAGATATCTAAATTTAGGTCATTTCACAACTGAAGTGAACATGGAAGCATAATTCATAAAATTCTCAGTTGTCTTTCAATGGTATACAGCTCTAGGAAGCATGGGCATGCTATGCATTTGATGGCATAAGTGGCAAGCTTTGGCCCAAAAGTTATGGATGCATTACAAGCAAATTTGGGGTTCTATAGAACCATACCAAGTCAACTCCTTGAAAAATAGAATACAAATCCCTATTTTTTAACAGATCAATATATCTCAAGAACAATTGGAAAATATCATGGATCTGAATCCCATGTTTGGAAAAGTATTAGAATTCTCTACTTCACAGGCTGAAATGGAGGATCAGACTAATAGACAGCAGATGTGCCTTCCTCATCCTATCTTGAGCTGGAGACCTAGAGCCCAATAATATAAAATGTCTTTTCTACCTCTGATTCAAATTAACTGTGAAATTCTCATTCCTTGGTTGCCACTTTACTTCTGGCCAGATAGAGTTAAGAGATGTCTGCAGCTGCCTTCCCCAGCTGAGGAATTTCAGTCTCAATGGAGACTACAAAAGGAAGCCTGAGTCCTCTATCCATCCAGTTCTCCTAATTGGTTCATCTTATGCTTAGACAAGCATTATTTGAGTCGAATTACTGAGGCTTAATTCTGACTGAGGCACTCAGTGTCAATGGCTGGTGCATCTTTCTTTTCCAAGGGAGTGTTTCTTAATATGATCATTTAAGTAAGAAGACAGGAAAGATGGCAAGCATGCCATCCCTTCCTCTTTGTATGTGCTTGTGAATTGTGGGTTAATTGCATAACAAAGCAGCCAGTTAACACCTGCCTGTGGATTTACATACTTGTAGCTATATATCATCCTCTACCTAATGCGCACTTCTGTGAAACCTAAATGTTTTACCTGGGCTGTAAGGTCAGTCCCATTTGTCAAAGCAGGGACAGTCACTTTATCTCAGACAGTCTTATCTGGGTTGTGCAGCAGCTCAAGGACATCATCTGCCTTTAGATCAGCACAGCCTTGAGAAAGTTGGACATCGGGAACACTGGCTCTCCTTACTCATTTATTTTCAGCATCTACTTTTCTACCTATTAGTAGGACAGTGACTATTCACTGATAAAGAGTGGATGATCTTTCTCTACTGCAAGGACTCAGAAACATATTTTTTGCCAGTTAATGACATTCTGGCACCTTCAATGGAAAATATGGGATGTCTGCTAATGGTTCTTTGCAGCAAAATTAATTTCAGGGGGTCATTACCATGAACAGTGTGGGATGGATGAGTAGAGAATGGGCATTTCTAGAGAGACAAGTAAAGATGTGCCTATGTCAGAGATAAAGAAAAAAAGACGAATACTGGCTAATGTCATTTTCAGAGGAAAATGGAGAAACATAATGTTACTGTTGATCCTTTATCAAAAATAACAATCAGTTAACTAGAATATCCTTACCTCCTTCATTGAAAGGCTATATTGTCCATGAGGATCCAAGACTTAATGTCTGTCTAAAGGCATGGGTTCTACTGCAGTTCAACTACTAATTGTCCATGTGACCTTAAGTAAGTCACTTTTTTTAACTTCATCTGAAAAAATGAACATGTTCAACTCAATGACTTCTTCCTGCTCTAAGACACTGAATTAATCAAATTATAATTTGCTCAATGGTAACTCTGAATTTGTTGACAGGAAGACCTGAGTTCAAATCCAACTGTATGGCAATTCACTTCACATCTCTATGATCTTCACTTTCCTCATATAAAATGCTATGTTGGACTTCAAGGCTTTGTCTTTATCTAAGTCTGTGATCCCATGATGCTCAATTTCAGGTATTATCTAGGAACTAGACTCAATCAACTTTTTTCCAGGCTGGCATCTCTTATCAAAATACAGTCTTGAGGCAGCCAATAGAAAATAGATGTATAAACAACCCTGACTTAAGGTTTCTCTCCCCTGTTCTCCTCCCTCAAATTTAAACAGCAATATTGGGCCTTGAATAGTAAAAGCTATATCTGTGCACACAGATAGTTTTGAAATAAGAAAACTGTAATGGGAAAACTGTTCTCTCCCATCTAGGTTGAACAAGGAGGGAAGGCATTTAGGGTACGTTTTTCAGAGGCTTTTATGTAGAACGTTGCCTGCCAGCATTCTCACTAAAAATAGCTGTCACTACAGTCAAGCCCTCAGTCTGAGAAACAGCCTGTTCTTCACCAAGATTCTTTTTTTCACTGTTTTTTTAAGTTATAAGAATCTTAACAAAATTAGAAAGTTTGCTGGTTTGTTCCCTTTAGGATTGGAACTCTGAAACCCAGTGTTCATGAAACAAAAGGTCCAGCTCAGTGGGGGAAACTAGGAAATGGTGCTGTCCCTTTATGCATGAAAAATGTTAAAGCCTGTGGAGGCTTAAAACAAATGAAACCTCTGAGTTATTAATACTTGGGGAGTCAACTTTTTTCTTCCTGCTTTCTTCAATATGTGCCTCTGTGTTAACATTATACCAGCACCAGTCTAGAGGATGATAAATGCTATGCTATGTAAACAGATAAAAACTTCAAAAGGAATCACTCTAGTGTTTGAAAACAGAAATCCATGTCTTATCTAGCCCCTATGGACAATGCCCTCTAATGACTCTAGAAGGGACAGTACAGCTAGGTAAATGAGCATTTCAAACCTGCCTAATTGGATATGAAAAGGTTTCCAAACCTCTTACCTTTGACAGAAGGATTTCCTGCCACTTGAGGCCCCCAAGAGGTTTGTCTAACCTCTTTGCTCTTAACATGGTCCTTGATTTCTGAATGGTTAGCACCTGAAAGTTAGGAGGACTGGGGAACAAATTCTATTCTTACACTTTTGCTTGAATCTAACATTTGTGAAACACATTCTATTACATCATCTCATCTGATCTGTGAACACCTGAAGTCAAAAGGGAGAGTGGTTAGCTGGAGGGCCTATGGGATGTTCAAAATAGACAGAAGCTAAGATGCTAGGATTAAAGGGTGACAAATATAAGGACCTCTCTCTACTCCCCAAATAGGTTTCTCCACAGCCCTGCCACAGAATTGTCCTTCTTATCTGCTAAACCTAAAATGCCCAACATTCCAACTACCTAAATCACACTCTTAAGGAATTCTAGGAAAATGGGAGGAGTAAGAGATTCCCAAGTTGTGCCACACCAAATAATAAAAGCAGGAAGTCCTCAAATGCAGAAAATTCAGTAATGACAAGAAGGGGGAAATTTGATAAAATTTGTACAGAAAAAAATGAAAACATTCTCCAACCCATTGATCCTAGTATTCAACCAACTCTCATAGCCTGCTCCCTATGATACTTGGGACTACTACAATTTTAAGCATCAGGACTTTACCCCCTGTGTAAGTTAACTCACTAACGTGGAAGCCCATGCATCATATCAGTCCTAAGATGTATAAAAAAAAAAGAAATAGCTATGTAGGAATATGGATGCAGTAGAGGAAAACCTGGAATGCATTTCTCTGACTCATAGAGGTCCTCTCTTCCTTCAAGGGGAAGTTCAAATGCACTTTCTATATAAAGTCTTTTCTGGACTCTCAAATATGCCTTTCCTCCCAAATTACTTTGTATTTGCCTATCTAATATTTATTTTATATTCTGCACATGCTGATCTATGCATTTGATTTCTTCTCTATTAGAATGTAAGCTTGCAAGTAGGGATTATTTTTCTCTAATTGTATCTCCATTGCCTAACACAGTGTCTGTCACTAATTAAATGACTATTTTTTTTAGTGAGTGCTGGTTCAAATGAAGTAATGCAGCACCAGAAGAATAAGACAGCCTGTAAGAGAGAGATAAAGGCAGAGAAAATAATAATAAAAGCTATCCCACAAGCTCTCTCCTAACAGTCTATGAGAGCAGGCACCTACAAATACCCCTTAACAATCAGGCCCTGAAGGCCAGTTTAGTAGCTGACAAAAATCAGTTGCAGAGCAGAATTACCAGAGTTCAGTAATAATGTTTGTCCTTCATTTTTGAAGGCCATAATGTCAGGGAGGTGGTGCCATAACAAGCGCATAAACTGAATTTGAGAGAGGCTGTGCTAAGCTAGCAGCTTCACTTTCTTCTCCAGGGTCAGCTGGGTCCGGTGGCCAGATATGAATCAGAACAACTGGAGATGGGCCTGGATGGGAGGTGATCAGGATTAAGTGACTTTCCCAAGGTCACACAGCTAATAAGAGTCAAATATCTGAGGCTGAATTCAAACTCGGGTCCTCTTGACTCCAAGGACAGTGCTCTATCGACTGCACCACCTCACTGCCCAGTAGAGTGTCACTGGATGGAGAATAAGTTCAAGTACAAGGGCTATTCAGAGTCTCTCTGCAACAGTGTCCGAATAGTCCACCTTCACCCTTGGTGGAAAATTGACCTCTCACCATTGCCTGGTGATCTGAGAGAATATAGAAAGAAAATGTAGAAAAGGCACAGGAGGAACAAAAAACCTTAGCCTTCTAAAGAAAAAGAATTGCAAGTAAGCATATTTTTAACAAGAAAATCATAGAAAAATTAGCAGTAATTAGGACTGACAAAAGTTGACTAAAGAATAGAAATGAAAAAGCATTCAAAGAAAGATTCTTTTCAAGGGAGTACTTTTCAGTGAAAGAAACAAAGTCAAAATCCCCTGAGGAAGATGAAGTGGAATGGTCCCTGACCAAATGATTCCCCACCTCCACCCCAGCACAGTTAATGAAATCACAAAAAGGGGAAGGATAAGAGAGAGAGAAAAGAGGTGTTAATGTGTTAAAAGAAGTGCAAAAACATGTTTACACCCTGTTACCATTTGGAAGGTGTGAAGGAGTTCTTCTATGAGATTAAAGTCACAGCTAGTCATTGGCTAAATGAAGATTGATCATGCCACTGGTGGACTTCAAAATTTGTCCATTCTGAAAACTGGTTGGGGTAAGAAACAACTAATGACTGTAACCTCTGAAAATCCAGAGAAGAGTCACAAATGGAGGACGAACACATCTCTTGGGAAAGTACCACTTTTTTGCCTCTCCTATTGTTTCTCTTCCACAGGAAAATGAGAAGAGGGGAGTTCTCTCTTTTCTCTTTTCCCTCATCCATCATGGTGTCTTATAGGAGGGGTACTGGTCAACTTGGAGCAGAGGGAGAGAATGTCAGAGGAGGGGAATTCTAAGAAGTGTGACCCTTGGCAGCAGAAAAGAGAGTCAATTCAACACAAAAGAGATAATTAGTCTTGGCATTCAAGAATCAAGTCTCATGGACATGTAGGCCCAGTTGGAGTGTCCTGCCCTAACTGACACACTGTAACTGAGGAATGAGCATCAATGAAATCCCTACAAAAGGTAAGCACATGAATTGCCTTGGGCATATTTCTTCCCTTCATTACAACATTTTTGTTGTAATCTATACATATGGAGAATCTTTTTGCCTTAATATAGTAGTCAACAAGAAGGTTTTCAAAAGCAATATTCAACAATGGACCACATCTTCACCATTTCATAATTAACTGAAAAATGTGATAACTACTATTATTCTCTAGGTTTGTGCTAACTCTTCTCAATGAGTCTATGGAGCAATGTGCCTTACTTTGATGAAGGGAATATTTAGTAACTACTGTTCTTACTATGATGTCTTAAGAAATGCCATTGCTTTGAATTGTATTTAATGACTCACTATTTATGCCAATCACAACAGTCATAGATTGAGGTATTCGGTCTTAGAGAATATGTCAACTCAAAGCAACAAGTTATCCTCTCAGGGGACTCAATTCTCAAGTAAGAGTATGAACAGAGGGACCAGCTAGAAGGAGTTATAATAGCAAATTCTGTAATACCCCCCCCATGGCAATGGAATAAGTTCAGAATTACACAGAATAGTTCTGAAGAGGAATTAAAGAATTAAGTGAAATATGTCAAAGAATAAAGTATATAAATTAAGGCATATAAGAAAAATTATAGTAATTTCATCCAGAAGGTAAACTAATGTACTTTAATTGCCACAACAAAGAGACCAAAAGAGTCCATGAATGCCTTAGGTAGAAAGCATCTAATGTATTTGCCAAATAGAGAAAGCAGCCTGCCAAAGGCAACTGTGTTAGAACATAAACTTGTCTATAAAATCTTACAAAGAAGCATGATGAATGATTTTGTCTCATAAAGCAACATGAAGCAATAGATGGTAAAACCATGACAACTTGGCAGCAAGTCCTACTAAGCAAAGTCATCCCAAGGGCATTAGAGGGTGAAAATAAAAGGACTTCAAACAAAAGAAAAATGGAAAAGATCTGTGCAACCTGTTTCAACAAACTCTTTCTTCCATCAAGGATACTACAACTATCACACTTGTACGCTAACATCATTGTCCTTGAAGCCCATATAAAGGAGGTAGAAATGGCACTGAAGAAAGGAAAAGCAGCCAGACTGGAACAAGAATGTGTAGAAGAGATCCATCCTATAGGCTTAGGGGATAGTGGGTGATACAATTATGAGAGTTTTGAGGGACCAATGATACAAGACATTTAAGAAAAAGAATATAGCAAAGGCATGAGAAAAAAGTTCAGGCCTTATTATTGATGAAAAAAAGGAAAATTAAAAATATATTAACAATTAAACTGTTGTCCCATAAATATACATTTTTGTTGTTATCTACATATTGAGAATTTTTTCACCTTAATAGTAGTCAAAAAGAAGGTTTTCAAAATCAATATTCAACAATGGACTGGCTCTTTACCATTTCATAATTAACTGAAAAATATGAAGTATACAGTATTATTAGTTTATTATGATTAGTTTTATTTATTATTATTATTATTATTATTAAGTTTCTATTATTTTTAAAGCACTCAATTTGGTAGAACAACTTGCTGCCTTAAAGACCCAGTGTCTCTAATTTTACAGATGAGGAAACTGAGGCAAATAGGTTAATTGACTTGCCATGGCTTATATAGCTATTGAATGTTTGAGGTTGAATTTAAACACAGTTTTTTCATGATTCTATCCACTGCTCCATTTAACTACCCCAAATGCATTGTACCATTGCCTCTAAAGATGAGTCTCACAAAGATAGCAGTGGAGAGGCTCATGGCAAGTGTTCTGCCATGAGGAATTCTGAAGAACAGGAGTAAAGGCTGTCACCAAAGAATATTATCTCAGGAGGAGGATGGATAGAAAAAAAGGCAGAAACAACAAAGGACAATAGGTAAAAAAGGTAGAGAGCTCTATTAACAGCCTTGAAATAGAAGGAGAAAATAAGGAAGGACTCAGCCAGGTTGAGTAGACCCTCCTGTGGTGAACTTTTGAAAATACATGAATAAGAGTTTCACCTGACATACAGGCATAAATGAATTAGAATCTGCATTGTTGGAGTGAACTCCTAGGTCAGTGAGATCACCAATATCTTTGAGATTTCAAGTAAGAAAGAAATGAGCAAGTCAAATCTGAGTTCAGCGAACTCAGCTAAAGATATTTTATGTCAACCAATCCTCTAAAAAAATAAGATGTTGGATATAAAATTTTAAAATGTAAAGACAGAAGGAAAACTAATAGGAAGGAAAAGAAAGGAAAGGAAAGGAAACCTGGGAAGAAAGGGCAACAGGATGGCACAGTAATTAGAGTTCAAATCTAAACCTGAGTTCAAATCTAACCTCAGACACTTATACTCTGGCTCTCACTTGGCCGTTGTTTGGATCAGATTGATTCAATGAATGTAAAAAGCAATTGTTTCTGCTTTTGGTCAGAAACCCTGAGGGTCTTCCCCTCCAAGATAATTTTTTTTTTTTTTTTGGACTAGGTAAAAGAAGCCATTCTTTGCCTCTTTTCTTTCCTACCTAACCTTAATCACTGAATGGGCATTGCCTCAATCAAACTGTATCCAGAGCTATCTCTAGACACTCTGATCCATATCTGGCCATCAGACCCAGATAACCCTGGAGGAGAAAATGAGAATGGTGACTTTGCACAGCACCCAATCACTCAAATCCAATTCACTTGCACTTGCACATTATAGCAACACACCCCTGATGTCATGGTCCTCTTCAAGAACAAGGACAAGCATTAACAACAATTATATGTTCCTGGGCAAGTCACCTAACCTCTGACTGTCTTCATTCCTCAAATGTAAAATGGGAATAGTAATAGAGCCTTGCCCCATAAGGTTGTTTTGAGGATCAAGTGAGATGATATTTGTAAAGTTCTTAGGACAGAGCCTGGTTCATAGGAAATACTCAATAAACACTTTCTCTACCTTTCAGTTATTAAATGAATGAGTTGGTTGATGATGAGGATGATGAGGATGATGATGATGATGATGATGATGATGATATTTCTCCTTTGTTCTTGAAGAAGACCATGAGATCATGGATTTGGGCAAGAGGGATGCTGAGTTAAGTCACTAACCTCACTTTCTCCTCTAGAGCATCTGGATCCAGTGATGACTGGAGATGGCCCTGGATGAGAGGCAATCAGGGTTAAATGACTTGCTCAAGGTCACACAGCTAGTAACTGCCAAGTGTCTGAGGCCAGATTCCAACTGTTGTCCCAACTCCAAGGCTAGTGCTCTATCCACTGCACCACCTAGCACATGAATTGGATTTGAATGAGAGTTTGCCGTGCTAAGCAATGAGAATACAAAAGTCAAAAAACAATCCCTATAGCATTAGAATTTAGGGGAACTGGGAAAGACTTCTTGTACAAGATAAGATTTTAGCTGGGACTCAGAGGAAACAAGAGAAGGCAGGAGGTAGAGATAAGGGAGGAGTATGAGAACTTTCAAGAAATGAGAGGAAATTCTTCAGGACAGTTATTAAAGGGGGACAGTTAGATGGCATCATAGTGCAGACTTATCTTCATGATTTCACGTACCAACTGTATGACCCTAGGCAAGTCACTTCACCCTGTTTGCCTCAGTTTCCTCATCTGTAAAATGAGTTGGAGAAGAAAATGACAGGCTACTCCAATATCTTTGCCAAAAATACCCAAGCTGGAGATACAACTGAAACAACTGATTAGCAAATAGGTCATTCAAAAAATTCCAAATCCATTTAACTATACTGTTGCCTTATCCATATTCTCCATATTTTGCATAGTTCACATCAGTGATCACTCAATTTTCAACAGCCTTTTAATGCCTACACAATCAGCTCCAATCACTTTAAAAACACATTTGAAGCCTTTAATTCAATTCAACAAAAATTTATTAATGTTAATGCAAGTGCTATGTGAATCACTTGGAATTTAAAGATGAAAATAAGCTCCTAGTTAGTAAAAGAGAAAGGGTTAAGACTATATAAAAATTAAGTATGATACATGCATAAATAGAAGCAAGAAGAAAAATCTAGACAAAATGCCATGAAAAATTTGAAGAATCAGAGATTACTTTTATCTGAGGAAATCAATAAAGGCCTTCTGGCAGTGGTGGCCAATGACTTAGATCTGGAAGGAATAGGATTTCCTCAAGGGATGTAAAAAGGAGCCCATTCTAGGAACAAGGAATCTCTCAAATGAATATACAGAGTCAAGAGTTAGAACAAGTAATATTCATGAAGGGAAACACATGGGCAGGAAAATTAGAAGGGACCTCTGAGCTCATCTAGCCTACCTTTTACAGATTAGGAAAATGAGGCCCAGATACAGTTTAGTGATTTATCCAAAGTGGCATAAACTGGGAAGAGTTAACTTGGGATGTGATTCCAAAAGCCCTGTGTTCTTCTCATTACAGGATGTCCACCAAGATAAGGGGAAGGATCACTTTCTCCTTGGAGAAGTGAAGTAAGGATTTGGTCTTGGATTAAATTCCAAGGAAAGATTTAAACCCACCTTTCCAATCTCATCTCCAAGCTGATTATTCCCCTGCTCATACTGATTGACTCACTATTTTCTGATCATCTGCATTCTTGTCTTTACACTTTTGTACCCAGCCTGGGATAGATACTCGCCCCCTTTTTCTCAACCACTCTGGTTCATATCCATCTTTTGAAACAGTGCAAATTTTACTTAATCTTAAAAAACATTGTACAATGATATTTTTTCATTCCTATCGTACTGATCATCTTTGTCATGTGTATAGCAAACACTATCTCCCAATATCAGTTGTGTATATATACATTAAAGATAGGGACCAGACTTGTGATTTCACCATAAAAAGGAAATAAGAAACTTTCTCAGCCACTTATTGTCTGAAAGGGAGAACTGGTATACTGAGAGATGAAATGGTCTGCTAAGGGACAACTAGGTAGTGCAGTAGTCAGAGGGATTGGAATTCAAATCCAGCCTCATAGACTTATTAACTGTGTGACTCTAAGAAAGTCACTTAGCCATGTTTGCCCCAATATCCTAAGTCCTTACTGGTAGGAAATGGTTACCCCATGTTCCCAGAATTTGTGAGAATGGAATTGATGAGAACTTAGGGAGAGGAAATATCTGAATGGGCCTGAGCTTCCAGTTACATTCTTTGGTGATTTACTTGTATAGAATCATAGACGGTTAGAGTTTATAGAGACATCTATATCATCTAGTCATCCATAAGCAGGTATGCCTATAAAACTTTGCCCTATAAAGAAATGACTTCTTTGCGAAGTATACAGTTATTCTTTAAAAGAAAATCTAGTCAGCTCTGCACCTGGGAAAAGCTGAGAAAAGTTACCCACCTCCTAACACCTGCATACTCTTGATCGTGAGTTGTCCTCTGTCTGCTTAGGGTGAACTGTATATTGTCCCACCTAGATCTGCCCTTCTAGAGCAACATTCTTTGGGACATTTGACTTTCTCTCTCATTATATTTACCTAGAACCATATTATATATCCTTAGAGCTCTGATCTTTGTTTTCTACAATATCTGACTGACCAGTTATTTTTCAGTGACTCTTTGAGGTCCCTTTTGGGGGTTTACTGGCAAAGATTGGAATGATTTGTCATTTCTTTCTCCAGTTCATTTTACAGATGAGGAAATTGAGGCAAAGAGGATTAAGTGAATTGCCCAGGATGACATGACTAATTAGAATCTGAGACCAGTTTTAAACTCAGGAAGATGAGTCTTCCTGACTCCAGACCCAGCACTCCATCTACTCTATCACCTAGTTGTGCTGCTTTCTACAATAATGGCTAACTAACCCGACAAGTTTGCTAGGGCTAATGAGACAATGGTGCTTTGTGACTTAATATGTTTCCTTCCTCACATAAAAGATGTATTTTAGCAGAATTATAAAGACCCAATACCATGCCCCAGAGGAAATCAGTGGGGAGAATAATTTGATGAGTGAAGGCACTTTAGAAACCAAAAAGTCCAACTCCCTCATTTTACTGATCAGGAAACTATAACCCAGAGAGGTTAAGTGTCTTTCCCTAGGTGGGGACAAAAAGGCTTTTTTTTAACATTCCTAAAATTTCGTCTTAAGGACAGAGACCTATTTTGCCCATGCCTTAGAGCCAATCCTACTTTAAAAACTCAGTCTTAATAAAAAAGAAGTCCCAAGAAAAATTGATAAGACATCCAAAAGTAACTCATTTACCAGCTGATTCTCCATTTTGCTTTGCTAAGAATCGCTGCATAACACTTTTATTATTAGGCAGGCTTTTCTTGTCAATTATTTCCACATCTGAAGTCAGAATTGCAATGATTACTTTAGGTTTGGAATTAAGAAAGCACCAGATAGCCTTTGAACTGAGGCACAGTGCCTAAGCAAATTGCCTCTGCAGAAAAGATTCAGGAGCGCTGAGGAAATGAACAAGTACTGTGAGTTATCAGCAGACTCTCAACTCACCTTGTGGGGCCAGGTGATTATGGGAACATCAGAGGGCAGGTTGGTCTAGGAGACCATATGTTCTCAGGTGTTGGGAATGACAGAAATTCTTGAGGTCACTGATTCCAGTGTTCACATAAACAGAGCTGTCCTCTTGAGGCTATCTCAGGACAGTGAATTAAGGACAGTACAAATTGACTGGAGGACAGAACTTCAGTCTAAACCTTGAAGTTTTGTGTACTGCATCAATCAAACCTGGATTTGTAAAAGAAAAAGAAGCATTTAAAAATAGATCCCCCACTTTTAGGATTTCAAGTATTTGATTATTAGAAATAGCTTCAGGTATTTAAAAATTAATTTACTAAGTTCTTTTACATAACTAATTTAACTTAACATGGTGAGGCATTTTGGCTTAGTAGACAGAGTTCTCTTCTTAGACTTAGGAAGACCTGAATTTGGACAATGACTAGCTATGCGATCCTGAGTCGGTTAACTTTTCTCAGCATGTTACTTTACATATAAAATGGAGACAACAATAGCATCTATTTCCCAGGGTTGTTGTGAGGATCAAATGAGATAATATTAGATTGTAAGCTCCTTGAGGGTAAGATCTGTCTTTTGCCTCTTTTTATATCCCCCAGTACTTAGCTAAAGGTAGGCACCTAGTAAATGGTTATTAATTTAATATATATATATATATATATATATATATGAAAAGTGCTTTGTAAATCTTCAAGTATTTTATAATTTTAACTCATATTATTACTCAGAAACTATGAAAAGTCATAAAAAATATTCACATTGAAAATACAGACAAATGTTACTATTTAAGATTGGAGAGATAGTCCATCCAAATGAATGATCTGTATTTAAACATATCCTAAGGGGCGGCTAGGTAGCATAGTGGATAAAGCACCGTCCTTGGAGTCAGGAGTACCTGGGTTCAAATCCAGTCTCAGACACTTAATAATTACCTAGCTGTGTGGCCTTGGGCAAGCCACTTAACCCTGTTTGCCTTGCAAAAACCTAAAAAAAATAAAAATAAAACATATCCTAGAACTTTCAGGAAATAAAAAAAAAAGTCTGACTAGGTAGGCATGGCTCTATAAGAGCTAGCATTTCCATAACTCTTTAAAGTTTACAAAGTACTTTTTAATATGTACTTTCTCATTTGATTCTCACAACAACCCTGTGAAGCAGGTGCTATTTTTTATACCCATTTTACAGATAAGGAAATGATATATAGAACAGTTAAATAATTTGCTCAGGTTATATGACTAGTAAGAAGCAGGAAACTAGATTTGAACTCAGGTTTTCCTAGTTCTTAACTGTGTTCCTTACCAGGTTTTCCTAACTCCTAATCTTGCACTTATCTGTGTCACCTAGTCAGTGAAAAGAATCAGAAGAAAACAGTTTTAAATTTTAGTCATTTAGACTCTTGAGTCTGCTTCCTTTAACTGTAAAATACTGATAACTAATACTTGCATCACCTACTTTAGAGAGTTGCTGTGAGGAGTGAATTTTGTATTGCTTTAAATGATAAAGAAATTTAAGTTTCTATAATTGCCATCTTTGGATTTTAGAAAATTTGCTTTAATGGTTGAGGATCATGATAAGCTTATCAATGTTTATAAATAAATGGGCTTTGACTATAGTTTGTCTTTTGAGAGTTATAAGTATTCCTCTTCTACTATTTTATCTTTGTCAATTTCCCTCTAAACTTAAAGAATGAGTTGATGAAGACAAGGTAAATTCCAACTAGTTCTTTTCTCAATTCCCATTAATTCTAGGTTAGAGAACCCTGAAGCTATGAGGTTTTATCATATAAGAAACTGACTGGATTTTATTTGTATTCTAAGATAATGTTGTATGCTATACATATATACATTATAATGTAATCTTTAATGTTACTTACAATATAGTGGTATAAATAATGCTATAATATGCAATGTTTACATGTATCACTATGGGTATGATGCACATATACAAACAACAAACTCCTTTTTGACCTAAGCCATAGAGATAAACTTAAACACACAAACATACTACCCCTCTTTTTGGAATTCTGCTGTCACCAATCAATGACACAGAAGCCTGGGCCAAGATGTTTGAAGATGATAAAGAATTAGATTCATTGGAGTCACTATCCCAAGACAGCCACTTCAATCTGAGCTCCATTCAGCACCAGGTGGGAGAAGAAATCAATAGCTGCCAAATGGAAAAAAAAACAACTCCCAATATTCAATTTATATTGAGATGTAGACTTGCCATGTTGAAATCCTCATGAGAATGATTTTATAAAGATTATAATGCCAGAGTTCAAATTTAATAGCAATTTTTTATAGTGAGAATTAATCTCACATAATTGAGACTCTTCCCTCTCAATACTGTAGCTTTTTGTATAAACTTTTTCTTTGGTTTAAGGTTTTTCTATATGATTCAATCCAGCTCCATATAATTCAAAAAGTACCAATGCCAAGAAAGAGAGGGTGACCTTAACCACTCAGAGAGCTACCTCTTGCTCTGAGATAGGAAAAGGAGGACAGTAACAAGAAAGAGTCAGGTATGGAGGACTCTCATGGAAAGAGAAACTAGATTGGAGTCAGATGGCCTGGACTTAAATGGTTTTTCAGTTTATTTCCTATATGACCTTGAGTAAGTTTAACTTTTCTGGGTCTGAGCTTCTTTATCTATAAAATGAAGGAGCTAGAATCAATGACTTTTAAAGGTTCCATCCATCTCCAAATCGTATGATCCAGTGATAAGACTTAAGGGAAGTCATGATGAATGGACTCATATCAGAAAAGTAGGAGGTGAGACTATTTACTGAGAGCATGGGAAGCAAAGGTCAGGTTTGATATTTGAGAATGGAGAAGGCTTGGTACAATTGTTGGAAGGTGGCAAAGGAAATACCATTGGGAATCAATAAGGGATTGAGGATTGAGAGACAACAATGAGTTTGCCTAAGGATAAATAAGATGAAATTATAATAAATCACAAACGGGTTAAAAAAACTGGATTCAAGTAACTGCTGAATTCAGTCAGTTTATCAGTATTAACACTAACTGTGGTTCACTAATTTAACCAACTTATTTGCAAAATAATTTATATATATAAATACATCTCAATAACTAACCACACATATTATCCCTGTGGAAGGTTTTTCTTTTCTTTACCCATGAATGTGTGTGCAGGCATGGGGATCAACAACTTTTTTTTTCTTTTTTTCTGATGAAATAATTTGTATATGTTTAACAAGGACTGTATTTTAAAATTTGCGATATATTTTCCATAAAAACTTTGCAATAATCCTGTGAAGTTATCTTCTGTGGGTACTGTTATCTCCATTCTATAGGTAAGCTTCAGAGAGGCTAAATAACTTCCCCATGGTCACTTAGTTAAGAGGAGATGTGTTTTGGACCCACAACTTCTTAACTCCATGTCCCCCACTTTATCTTCTAAGCTACATTGTCCCTCCACAAACGAATACACATAATGAGGACTAAGAGAGAAAATGCTAACCATTAAGGATCCAGTCAGAGCATACTTCTGGAGTTGCCCTTCCTGATAGAATAATATTCACTGACTAGTTCTAATCTAACCTAAGTAGCCCCCCCCCAACATGACTGAGGAATGATACTGAATAATCCCCCAGTATTCTAGTTGGCTTCCTAGTCATAAATACAGATGACTCTGGAGGTGCTAAGCAGCATCTAAGTTTGCATATAAAAGAGATGATCCTCTGATCTCTCCACCTTTTTTTTTCTTCCTGGAAGTTCTTGAAGTTAAAAAAAACTGTCAATCACCAGATTAAAAAAAAAGACAACTAGCTACTCTGTGTCCATTAACACATGATAACTGTTACTTTGTGTTTCTTTCTTAATCTTAGATGAATGTGTATTATAAAAGGAAAGTTAGTAATCATTTGTATTACAGAGATCCATAAGAGATACCACCATCAATCAGTGTTACCTACCAGTGTGGTAGCAGCTGAGGATAGAAGTACCTATAGATGGATGTTGAAATGCAGTCACCTTAGGACAGGAATGACTTCAGGGATTATCAACCCTTGTGATGGAGAGAAGTGCAGATAAAAAGGCAGTGATCTTCAGAATTCAGCACCAAACACAAAAATTCATGAGGACTCCACAAAGGAAGAAAGGGCTCCCAAGGACAAGGGTTTCAAAGAATTCTTCAATCCCATTTGACTTCTACAGCATGTACCCCACATTTCTCAGGGAACTTGTATATGCAAAAGGATATGGTAACTCACAAGTACATCATTTGGACATTGTTTTGCATCAACTGGTTTTCCTATGCCTTTTTAGTATCTTTTTTTGTCAAAGCTAACAAGTTCAACTGATTCTAATAATGGGAAGCATGTTAGTGGGGCTCAGGAGGGCCAGTACTAGAAATTCAAGCCCCTTCAGGTTACTCATGGAACCTTGTAGAAAGAAATAGTCAACTTCTGGGCTATGAATGAACGTACAAGAAAAAGCATGAGTCTCAGAGGGGTTACTGTACATTTATACACAATAATAAATTTTATAAAAACAAATCCATTTGAGCAAGTCACTGAGCTTGTCTTTAAAGATTACTTCTCCAAATTGGAATGAAATTAACCTAAGTGTTTTCTGGATTCCCTGGTTCAAAAGCAAAGAGAAAATATTCACAGTAGGAGCTCCAGAGTTTACCCAAGTGACAGTGTTGTAAACAAACCACATTTAAACCTGGGTGAGAGGTCCTGGGAAGATGAAGTATGTGTCACATGGTGGATGCTCCCAAGGTAGAAGCTTTATAATAGCTCCTAGGCAGCATGTGGAAAAGAAGAAGAAATAAGTACAGTTAATTCATATATTTTTTTAAGTGACAGGAGATGAAGGTCACAGAATTGGATTTTACTAATGCATCTTGGTTCAACTTCTTACCCAGCCTAGGGCAAGATGTTGGGTTTCTCCCTGAGTCTCCCCATATCAGCACCATATTTACTCTCCAATGAATTGAACTTTGTATTATACTGAGTCACTCCATGGCAAGCAGAGGCAAAAATCTGGGAACCAAAGGAAGGATTCTTCTTCACATGTCACAGAGTCATGTTCCCTATGCTGGAAAATAACCCTGTCAGCTATCATTCTGTTCAATGGTGTGAATGAAGTCTGAACAGTGAGAACATATATCCTTCCAAATGACCTTTAGCCAGGATTAAGTCCTGTTCTTACCTTTCTTGCCTTGTATCAGTCACCTACTTTCATCCATACATTTCCTCAGTAGTCAGAGCTTTTAAGCTAATAGGGGAGCTCCAAGTTCATATTGAAAGTAAAAATTGAAAAGTTAATTTACTCAGTTGCTTTGGTTAGCAGTTCTAGAAGACTTATGGGCCAAACACTCTTTATTTCTCTCCTTGATGAGGGCATGTAACATCCATTAACATTAATGGAAGCCTATTGGAGAGAGCAGGAGTAGAAAATAGGCGCCTTTGTATACAACTATTAAGACTGAAAACTGGTGTTGGCCTAGTTGGCAGATTTTTTTAAAATTATAATTTATTTTCTGTGGAATCATAAATTTATTTACCACTCTCAGATGGGGAGAATATATTTCCTATCCTTACTTGTTAAATGTTAGTTTTATTAGAAAGTTATTTCCCTAACTATCCTCTTCAAGGAACCTGGCACAAAATCATCAGTTTTACCTCATAATTTATGGGCTATTGGTCATGAAATAACTGAGGTCAGAGAAAATGCCTATAGGCCCAAGGCTGCACATGGGAGGTCCTGTGGTTCCTGTGGCCTCTGAGATTTCCTCATGGGAAAGATTAGAACCAAGACATTCCATATAATCAAAAAGAATCCAATTCTATGATGCCAATTTGGAAGAGATGGATAAACAGACAAGTAGGCAACCAGAAAAAATAAAAAGATGTGATTAGAGTCAAAAAGAAACAATTTATCCTACATATTTTAACTATTAACTGTGAACTACTTTAAAAAATATTTTGATAAACATTTCAATATAGTTAGTTGGATTGATTTATAATTTTATTTTATGCATTTAAAAACATTCTGAAAAAGAGTCCATAGGAGTTGTCATACAGCTAAAGGAGATATTTGGCACAAAAAAGGTTAAGTACTTGTGTTCTGTAGGAAAAGAGTGATTAGCAATTTATTTATGAGCTATTTTTTTATTTTATACCCTAGTCATTTCTTGTTATACCCACTCCAACCCCATGGATCCATCTTTGTAGCAAAGGAAAATAGTTAATGGAAATCAATAGCAACAAATAAGCTGTTCTTTATTTATATACATCAAGGTAGGGGTTTATTTCATCATCTATTCTCCTAGAATGATAGTCATCATTATTTTTTGCATCTTTTAAAAATAACTAGATTCATTCACTAGATGTATTAAAACCCCCAAAGAAATGCTCTGTTTCAATCAATAACACAAACATGATTGTTATCATCTATTGTTACCCCTGCAAAGTGGTAATGATGGGACATAATGGAACCCCAGAAGTCCACTTTCTCTTCAGGTCCTTGTCAGAAAAATAAAAGAGAAAGAAAAAAAGTTTCCCCATTCCTCTGTAGCCCACTAAGCATTCATTCATTCATTCATTCATGAATTTAATATTAATAAATAAACTTTTAAGTATAAGCTAGGACTACAGAGCCAAATTGAAAAACAGTCCCTTTCCTTAAGAAATTGTATTCTCCAGGGAAATTACTGCATGTCCACTTGTCTAGAATGGTAGGGATTGGATTCCTCCTCAAATAGGGATTCCATCTGATGACTTTTAAGGTACCTTCCAACACTATGAATCTATGCTTCTAAAGCAGGGGTGTCCAATCTTTTAGCTCTTCTGGGCCACAGCATCCAACAAAACTTGGAACACACATAGAATTAAATATATATGTATTACTTATTAGTATTTATTTATTAAATATAGAATCATTTATTTATGATGGCCCAGAAGATATAAAATATTGGACATCCCTGTTCTAAAGTATCTAACCATCATAGTGGACTTGGAGGTTGGAAAACTTGAGTTTAAATCCTGCCTTGGACACTTATTAGTTGTGTGATTCTGAGAGTTAATTAACTTCTGTCAGTCTCAGTTTCCTCATTTGTAAAATGGGAATAATAATAGCACCTACCTCACAGGGTTGCTATGAGACCCAGGTAAGATAAAATGGAAAGTTCTTTGCAAACATATGAGCACTATCATAATTTAAGTTATGATTGTGAAATGTCATGTTGCATGTAATATTATCACATTACTGAATATTTGTTCATCGTTCATTTGTTTGGTTCCCTCCAGTTGTTCAAATTCCTACCTTCTTCACAGTTCTTCTACCCCCAGATATCACTTTGTCCATGAAATTCAATCTGAAAATGATGACAATCTCAGTATTCCTATAGAATTGCAGAATGGTGATGACTCAAAAAAAATATATTCATACATTTGATTATTACATTTTGGCCTCTGCAGGAAGAGGTCATCTCATGATGGGCATTTACTTAATATAGAATCAGAAATTGTTTGCCATCTCTTTGTCATATATCATCATAAAATTATACCCTAGAGTTATAGAGGTCTTCAGAGGTCATGCAACCATAGATTTAGAATTGGAAGGATCACAAAGCATCACACATTTAACGTTAGAGGGACCCCAGGGTTCATCAACACAGACATCCTTTTACAATTGAGGAAACTGAAGCCTAGGAAGTTTAGGTTAATCTGCCCAAGGCCATGCAAGCAACTTAAACTCGAATACACTGTACAATGTTGCCTCTCATAATTTTTCTTTGTAAAATAACCTGCCTTTATATTCTGGAATTAGCCCATAGTCTCTAAATTGTTCATATTCTTTGACCTACTACAATGAAAATATTAATATTAATGTTAATTTGCATGTAAATTCTACTACAACCACTACCATCACCCTTCCTGGCAAAAAAAAAGGTAAAAGCAGAGGAAAAGACTCAAATGTACAAAAAATATTAATAGTTGAGCTTTTTGTTGTAGCAAAGAATTGAAAAGAAAATGGATGCCCATTAATGAATAAATGAACATTTATCATTGTCCAATTGTATCCAATTCTTTGCAAGCTCATTAGGAATTTTCTTGGCAAAGATCCTAGAGTTGCTTGCCTTTTCCTTATCTAACTTATTTTTTGGATGAGGAAACTAGGGCAAAAAGGATTAAGTGACTTGCCCAGGGTCATACAGTTAGTAACAGATTTGAACTCAGGTCTTCCTGACTTTAGGCCCAGCACGCTATCCATTGTACTACCTAGCTCCCCAAGCATTTATTATCCTCCTACTTTGTTCCAGGAGATTTTTTTAATAGATTCTATGGATATAAGCAAAAAGAATTAAACAATCCCTACTTACAAAACATACACATATTTAGATCAGGTGGAGTTGGTCAGCAATGCACACTATAAAGAAAATGGAACATGGCAGATTTAGAGAAAGCTGGGAAGACTTATATGAACTGATGCAGAGTACAGTGAGTGGAACAAAAAGAACATTCACATAAGACCTCATTAATATAAATGAAAACTTCGAAGGTCTTCTGAACTCATATCCACTAAGTAGCCAATTATTATTTCAAAAGACTAGTGATAAAGCATGACTACTCCCTCTTTACAGAGAGATGACAGGAGAGAACTACAGTAATGGACATACAAAATCAGACATGTGCAATGTATTGATTTTCTGTTTAATTATATTCATTATCAAAGAAGGTTTCTATTTTGGATTGGGTGTTGGATTTCAGGAGAATATTATCTACAATAGAGTTGCCAAAAAAAAAGAAAGAAAAAGGACAAAAATTTTAATATACAGAAGAAAGCAAAAAGAAATCCACAAAAGGGATACAGAGTGATGTCACTACTACTAACATGCTAAATTTTACTTATATTATCTTAATATTATTTTATTATATTTATAAATTTATTTTTTTATTTTAACTTATTAAATATATTAAATAATAGACTATAGCATTATAAAATATCATAAATATTACAATTTCTGTCTGTCATATGACATCACACATCATCACGAGGTAGCATTAGGTAGCAATTTACCATGTGACCTCCTCACAATGTGGCATAGCATGAAATCAAAAAGTTTTTGTCCATCACATGATGTGTCATGTTTGTCTACGTCATTGTATGTGCTGTGTGTCATGTGGCATAGAATCATCAGTGATGCAGCATGTTGAATGACATATATCACAAGAAATACATCAATCACACTATATTACATGATGCTGTGCATATCACACAATAGTGCATCATATGGTATGTTCTGTCACATGACAGTGTGACCATGACATGCTGTATCTCATATCTGGCATGACATAGGATGTCTTATCATGTAGCTTAGTCTGTCCAGTATATGTATTATATGATATGTATTATATCATCAAGTTTATGATAAAAGAAAATATAAAAATTTAAGACCATTTTAAAGGAACAAAATTGAGTTGAATGTAAGCTCTGTTCTAATAGAACATAAACTCCTTGAGGGCAGAGACATTGTGTGTTTGTCTTTGGGTCAAGTTCTTAGCCCATATGGTATCTCATAAAAGGAGTATAATAAATATCTTTTGAATTTCGTTGAACTAGGAATTCAAGACTTCCACTCTGTTCTCAGCTCTGCCCCCTACATAAAAGTGAAAGTTTAGGCAGGTCATTTCTCCTGCATGGCCTTTGTCTTATCTGAAAACTTAGGGGTTTGGAAGATATATATATATATATAATCTCTAAAATCCTTTCCAGTGGAAACCCCTCTGGTCTTATGGATTATGTGTTATGCATAGATTTCATACATATATATATATATATATATATGTATCTATATATGGATTATGCACACATATGGATTATATATGCAACATTTGTATGACATAAGAAAACAAAATTTTTAAAAATATAATAATAGTCGAGTAAAAAAATATTGCCTGGAGAATACCTCCCATCCCATCAAATGTCAATATGGCAATGAGTCTCATTCCAGCTCACTCCATTCAGTACCAAAAGAATATTTTTTTTTTCCTTTTATAGTTTCCCTTTTTCATTGACCAGATGAACGGGATCCAGAGAGAATTCAGCATATCAAGGTTTTGGCAGGTGGCTGTGATTGTGGATATAATAGTACTTCACATTATCTAAAACCACCATGGGATGCAATGGGCACAATCAAGGTAGTAAGCATGGCAGAGCAACGCCAAGGCAGAGGAATATAGTTCAAAGCCACTTCTCCATGTAAGGACACCAGGCGAGTGAGCACAATGAATGGTAATTGAATGAATGAATGAATGATGTTCCCTGGGACTTCTCAGCCTGCAATATGTCATGGAATATTCCAAGTGCTGGCCTTTTACCAAGACCTTCCATTTGTCATTACTGAGCTCCTCTGCTAATACATTTTAAACTCCCTTATTTATCTACACACCAAGAAATCTCTGGCTTTAAAAGTCATTAATGTGGAGGTAGAGATTGTCTTGCTATGTTTATTTATATCTTCAGTTCATATCACAGTGCTTCACACAGAGTGAATGTGAAATAAATATTTCACCCATCAAAATCTTTCAGAGTATATTATTTGATATGAGGAAGAATTATCCATGTTACATATAGGAATATATATATATATATATATATATATATATATATATATATATATATATGTAGTTATTTAATTGCATCTGACTCTTTGAGATTCCATGAACTCATAGCATGTCATTATGGTCCATGGGGGTTTTCATGGAAAAGTGCTGGAGTGGTTTGCCATTTCCTCCTCCAGTGAATTAAAGTCAACAGAATGTAAGTGACATGTTCAGGGTCACACAATTCATAAGTATCTGAGGCTAAATTTGAACTCAAGTCTTCCAGACTCCAGGAGCAGTGCTCTATCCACTGTGCCCTCTACCTGCCTATATTACATATATAAATAGAGCAATTTTATACATAAAAATATCCATACTGCATAATAGTAATCATGTTACATGGTAATAGCAAAAAACATTACTCTAATATTCTCTGTATCTTGGTATTTTTTAAATAATAATCTATATTCAGTTATAAAAGTTGGATGGAATAGTGGATAAAGGGCTGCTTTGCAGTCAGGAAAATTTGGTTCAGAACCCAATACTGGCACATACTAACTGTATAATCGTTGACAAATTGCTTAACTAATCTGCACTACAAACAATACTCCATTTAAGACTATAAGTTATAACTGGGTTTCTCATATGCACTGTTGGAGGAAATAGCATTCCTTATGTACATGAAATCACCATTATATTTAATCAATTTATAGATCAGGGCACTCCTCACTCTGCTATCTTAATCATTACTGATTAAGACAGATATTCTCTATGAAACTCTCCATTACAGAATTAGAGCAGCTATAACACTAATAGCAATGACAAGGGATATGGATGGGACCTGTGATTTCATGATAAAATGAGGTCATGGCTAAGGAAACTCCTAGCAACACAGGTTGACATCTGCTGTTAAAGAGTTGCCTAGATCACCAAGATGTTAAATGACCTACCCAAAGTCATACAATCAGAATGTGGCAGAAGCAGACTTGAACCCAGGTCTTCTTGACTCCAGAGCATCTCTTTTTCTACTACATCACATGGTCTTCTTTTTATAGGCTTAATAGTTGATTGTGGCACTGAGAAATTGAATGACCTGACTATGATCACATGTCTAGTATGTATTAGAGGTAACATTTGAACTTTACCTTCTCACTTCCAAAGTTTAGCCAGTACACCAAAGGAATAAACTCACCTTTTCTTTCTCCTGAAAAATACCCAGAAGAGGATAATGGTTTTCATTATTATAATAAAGATAAATATATTTATATAGACCTTAAAGTCTGTAAAATACTTTCATTCTAACCTACTCTGTGAGGTACGGCATAAGGGAGTGATTGGCAACAATAGCTCCCATGTCTAATCTGTCTTCTGCTTATTTCTGTAATAAGTAAAAGAACAACTTGGATGGTGTTCCGACACATTAACATCACTGGCTTTGGCTTGTCCAAGTACTCGATTTAATCACTTTGCAAGCTTTTGGCTTCATTTAGAATCACAGAGCAAATTGTTCACTCCCCTCTCCTTCTTTATTTCCTCTGTTCTAATGTCTCATTTGTGTCCTTCCATGGACCTTAGACCTTTATGGCTCATGGACATTTGTATTCGTTCTCAATTCTCCTGACATTTCAAAAACCTTTTCTCATTTTGGAAGTCAAAAAATCCATACAGCTCTTCCAAAATGCTATTTTCCAAGCCCTTCATTTATGGAACTTCCTATATTTATGTTAATTTACTTCAAGAGCACTATACTTAAAAACAGAAGATAGGGGTTGAATTCTGGTTCTGACCTTGGTTCAGAGATTACCTTGGGAAAAATATTTTCCTTTCCCAGGTCTCCCTTTGGTCCTCTATATTATGAGGGGTTTGGAAAACCTGAAAAGTCTCTTTACTAGATAAGATCTGGTATTCATATAGCCCATCAAGGTTCACAAAGCACTTTATCCATTTTACAGATGAGGAAACTGAAGTATAATCAGGTTAAGTGATTTAGCCAAGGGCACACAATTATTACAGTCTGAGGGAGAGTTTGAATTCAGATTTTCCTGACTACATGTCTGGTCCTGTATCCCCTGTAGTGAAGTAACAAGGTGATCATATGATCCCAGGTATAATGATCAGAGGGAAATGAAAGGACTCTGCTCCTGTTGGACTTTTTTGTTCTTACCTAGAAGCTACTGGTCTACTGTCATTTAGCACTTTCCATAAAAAAAGATCTTCATATTCCTTCTCCAATGGGTTCAAGACAAGGGTATTCCATGATGCAAGATTAGTCATGACAGTCTTAGAAACAATGGAAAAAGGACATGATGAAATAACATACAGTGGAAAGAGATTAGGAAGATCTAAGTTCAAATCTTCCTTCAGACACATAATAGTTATGTGTTCCTGTAAAAGTCTTTCAAATATCCACCTAAGGCCTAAATTCAACCATATCAGACTGGAGTTGGCAGTCAAATTTTTACTTCCTGACAGTTATGATATAGTTGTAGGGAAAATAAAAGAGTGTTCATGTTCAGTCAGTAGCTCTAGCCAGTTGCAAATGATCTTTGGGGCAAGGGTTGGGGAAATTTCAATGCGCTTTAGTGTCTTCTTCTGTAAAATCGAAATAAAACTTGTCTCTCCCTTCCCAGAGTAGTTGTGAGGATTAAATGAGATAAGGTTTTGCAAACCTTAAAATGCTATACAGATGTTAGCAAATCTGAAGTCAGAGAAGTTGAGTTGGAACATGAATTTACTGCTTACTATCTGTGTGACTCTCTCTGGTCCCTCTCTCTGGTCCTAGTTTTCACATCTATAAAATGGAAGATGGGGTGGGGAGGAAAACAAGATGACCTCTGAGTTCTCTTCAGTTCCAAATCTCTGATGCCATGAACAGAACACAGTTATTACCACTACCAAAAACATTATTCTTCCTTGGGTTCAGGGTGTTAATTAGATAGCTTGTTATCCTGCAGGGGGTTATTCCATGAATGCTAGAATCTATAAAAAAGATTCAGAATGTGATTAAGCTTGTGGCTAGTCCCAGGAACAAGATCCTCCATTGAAATCATTTTCCATGGCAGAAAAAACCAAAAGGCAGAACATATTCTGTTAATATATTCTGTTATACAATATGTTATAAATTCAGGGGATATGGGTTGGGGGGGAACAGAGGGTAGTGGGTTCCTATTCCTTGGCAGTCTTCAGGCAAAGCCAGGATGGGTACTATGTAGAAGGATTCCTTTTGGGGTATGAGTTATGCCAGATGGCTTGTGGCCCCTTCCAAATCTAGGACTCAGGAATTCTTTGAAATTCATGACAACATTAATAAAAGAAAAGAGAGTTAATGTTTATTGCTATAATCCTCCCCATTCTAAAGTAAATACAAGAAAGATGTCAAGGTTAGGATGACATTTTTGCTGAAGAAATAAGTTTATAACATTACACTTCTGACATTGAAATGAAATATTCTTCTTGCTAGTGGGTTTTATGCAGAGAGATAGCTTCTACTGTACAATATATAGACAAGGAAAGGAGTAAGAGACTTTTTTTAAATGGCAAGTCATTTTTCTGCTATGGATAGAAATGGCCAGGAAGTGAAATGAGAATTGTGGAGAGATAACAAGAAGGCAAAACAACACCAGAACCTGCCCTTTCACTTGCCTACAAGAGACATCACTAACCTCAGGAATTCTGACCCTCAAAATGGGAGTTGGTAGCCTGATGTCATAGTACTTTCTAGGCCTATTAGTCAGAATAAAACAGTTCTAGCAGTGACTTTGCTATGTAACTTCAGGCAAGTCACTATCCCTCTCTTATCATCAACTGACTGTGTCTTCATATGTAACATGAGGAAGTTGGACTAGAAATGCATGGTTTGTCTGAAGAAAGGAAGAAAATGAAGATCACAGAAGTCACAGTCTCAAAAACTCATAAAATTATGTATTTAGAGGTAAAACCAACCTTAAATATCATTGAAAGGGTCTAGTCTTCTCATTTTAAAGATGAGCAAAGTGGAATCCAGGGGTGGTAAATAACATATTGAGGGTCACACAACAAATTAGTTTTTAAACCCAAGTCTTCTTGATTCCAAGTTCAGCAGTCTATCTACTATACCATATCATCTCTAAATGTCTTCAAGACATCAATAATCTCAGCAAATATTTTTAGACACACAAGTGCCATCTTAGGAGGGTTTGATAAGCTAGGATCCTCACAAAAGTTTAAAATAAACTTTGAGACACAGTCCCTGTCCCATTTTAACTGTCAGGTTCATATCTCAAGAAAATGAGCCAAACAACTCAAAAGTCAACAGGAAGGGGGTAGCTAGGTAGCACAGCAGATAGAGCACTGGCCCTGGAGTCAGGAGGACCTGAGTTCAAATCCGACCTCAGACACTTAATAATTACCTAACTGTGTGACCTTGGGCAAGACACTTAACCCCTTTGCCTTAATTAAATAAAAAAAAATTTAAGACGTCAACAAGAAAGCACCATCTCTCCCTCCCTTCTAGTCAGAGGTTCTGGAACCAACAAAACCCTTAAAAATGTCAACAGACTAGAACCCCTTCAAGGGCACTGAGACCCTGGTCTTTCAAATAACCACCTATGGCCTAAATTCACCCATATCAGACTAGACTCAGCAGTCAAATTTTTACTTCCTGACAGCTATGATATAGTTATAGGGGAAAAAAGGAGTTTCCCTGTTCAGTCAGCAGCTCTAGGCAGTTGCAAATGACATTTGGGGCAAGGGTTGGGAAAAGGTAGTTAACTTAGCTGAAAACATGCATGGATGCTACTAGAGGACTCCTGCCCTCTCAACTCCCTGGAACTAGAACTGAAGAGGAGCTGGTGGAAAGATTAACCATAACTCAGATCCCTGGGCAGGAAGAGAAGATGCCAAGAGCCATGCCTCTCAATCCAGGGCCTTTTGCAAGCCTCTGGACACACAAGTCTAAGACTAAGCTTCTAGTCACTCCTTTGAGGAAGGTTCAGGGAGGGATTAGGACTTGCTGAGACCAAGGCCATCCCTCTTCTCATGATAATCCTTCAGATGTCAGCTTCCTCATGCCCAGGCCTAACTAGGTCTCTAAAAGTCAAGGGAAGACTGACATTTAAATCTCTCTGGCCTTTCATTTTCTACAGGAGTGAGAAGCTGAGTTGGTGCCTGAAAGCAGATAGAGTACATCAAAAAATTTCATCATTCTAAATACTGTGATTTGAAGTCATTTTTCACTGCCACAGTGGGGAGAAAAAAAAGTGGGAGTGGGACAGCTTCTGAAGGCAATGTTTACTGTTCTTAGCAAACTGACATGTTGGGGGACTGCTGACAAGTCTGTCAAAATGCCTTCTGAGATTTAACTATTAATAATAATAAAAACAACAAATAAAACTCAGAATTAATCTGGCATCTTTCATCTCCAGATATCAAAGAACATCACCAGCATCCCTGATAACAACATGCCTGTGAAGTGCCTATGTGCAAGCTTCCTGATTCCCCTTTGACAGATGAATACTCAGAGAGGCCAAGTAACTCACTCATGGTCACACAGTGAAGTAATGGTAGAGCTGCCAGGAGTCATCGACCATCTCTCACTAATGACCAAGTTTTCTCCTTTAAACTGTTCTGGTGATGGAGATTTAAAGATGGCTAGATATCAGCTGCAGACAAAATTCAGCTCTGGTGATCTCTAGGAGTTTGAGAATAAATCCATCTACCAAAGTCAATCTGGATTGGTCAAAGGATAATCAGGGAGGAATAAGGTCTCATCAGGTAAAAGGTCCTAGACCAGATATTGGGAGGTGATGACAGCAGCCAGGATCCTAGCCTTTGAGAAGGTCACGTTCTAATGGGTAAAACAGTCATTACATAAGAACAGCCACATCAGCAGCCCATGCAATCATGATTTTTAATTAACATGCTGGGTATCAGATTCAAAGTTGACATTACCGATCCCCCCCACCCTGTTCCATGAATTTGGAGAGTTGTTTTTTATTTTTTAAGAAGTAGAACTGGGTTTACCCCATTCCATATGTGTTCTTTCTCCCGTTTGACAATGGCACATATTAACTAGGTGATGTTCATAACAGGGATGCATTCTGTAGTCAACAACTGAGCAAAGTTTACAAAACCTTGGCTTTTTAGCACCTGAGAAAAGCCTCCCACACTGTGGGAGCTATTGTCATATACAGATGTATCAATATGGTGGGCAACTGTGGAACCAACTAGATTGATACCAGCAAGGTGAAGAATCTAAGACTAGAAGTCAGGAAACTTTGGCTCCATCTCCACCTCTACTAACTTCCTTTATGAACATAGGATCATTTATTTAGAGCAAGAAGGATCTGAGACATGCTGAAGAACTCAGGAGTGTTAGGTCTTTCTGGGACTCAATTTCCTCATTAATAAAATGAGAAAGTTGAACAAGATGACTTTTAAGGTTCCCTTCTTCTTCTTACTTTCTATGATTTTTTTTAGGTTTTTTTGCAAGGCAAATGGGGTTAAGTGGCTTGCCCAAGGCCACACAGCTAGGTAATTATTAAGTGTCCGAGACCAGATTTGAACCCAGGTACTCCTGACTCCAGGGCCGGTGCTTTATCCACTGCGCCACCTACTGAGCTCAATCTTTAAGAGGTTCCTACTATTCTGTCCATTACTCTGTAATCAGGAGATTGGACAATTGAGATCCATTCCTCAAAGTCTGCCTTCCCTGCTGCCAATTCATGACAAAGATCTGCCAAGCCCAAATCTGAAAGTATAGGATTATTTGTAATGGAGGGGTCCTGACCCCAATTCAGAGTAGGGAAAGGTAATCCATGACCATCTCCTATATGGTAAAGTTTTAATTGCCTGCTGAGCCAGACATGAAGATGCATACAGAATGAGTATAGAAGATATGATGGATGAGAAAATAACCACGTAAGCAGTGAAAAATAGAAAGAATCATCAGTCAGCTAGTAAACTAGTATTTATTAAGTGTCTACTATTGGGTCAGTTAATGTGTTAGTAGTTAAGCTTTCAAGTATGGAAGGATTTAGTCCTTAAAAGCTCCCTGCTTCCCTCAGAACAGGAGAAGATGCCAGCTATGTTAAAACCTGCAAGGATGGAAGTGAACCACTCATCAACTATGCAGCACCCAGAAGGGAATTTGATGGTGGAAAGAATATTTGTGGTACTGCTTTAAGTTGGAGCTTACTCAACCCAGGTCTGAGAGAAGAGGGAAGAATGCCCTGATTTGGTGAGGGTGAGGGGGTGGGGTTGTTTTCTTTTCTTTTTTTACTTTGGGTCTTGCCATATCCTTCCAGTAAATTATCCCTTCTAAAAGCTAATTGTTATTAATTACTTATTGGTGATATTAAGTTGATGTCAACAAGTTAAATTATCTTGTGGGCACTTAATCACTGAGAATAATATGAAGGAAAACATAAGAGATTGATGGCACAAACTGGTTTCAGGCTCCCTGCCTTCCTTCAAATCTCAATTCAAATTCTTTCTTCTATAGTAAGCTTTTCCAAACCTCTTACTTCTAGAGCCTCTCCTGTTATTTCCTATTTATCTTCTATAGTCATTATTTGTACAAATTTGTTTCTTCTCTTTAAGCTCCTTGAGGGCTGAGACTGCATTTTGCCTTTTTTGTATTCCCAGAACTTAGCAGGATGACTGCCACATAGTAGGTGCTTAATATATGCTTATTACAATTCTTATTGTTTTAGTGAGGCAATAGGGTTAAGTGACTTGCCCAGCTTTTACATATCAAGTGCTTTAGGCAGAATTTGATCTCAGGTCCTCCTAACTCCAGGGCTAGTATTCTATCCACTAGATAGAACCACCTAACTACCCCCTTAATATATGCTTATTGACCCAATAACCTTAGAACCCCTCAAGGGTACCTATGGAGACCTAAAGGCAGATGGGAACCCAATTTCCTTGGGTGAGTTAGAAGTCAGAAGCAGCTTGAATGCCAGCACTCTATTCAGATTTCATCTTTGAACAAAAGAGGCACACATACATCATAAAATATAACTGTTTGCTCTAACAGAACAAGAATGCCACTAGGGTAGAGTGGCACTAAGTTTCTCCAGTGGTAACACATCCCTAGTCTCTGGACACAGACCCTCTCAGGTCATGTAAGCAGTGAAGGACATGGTGCCTGCAGTGATCTCTAAAAACCTACTGGAACTTATTCTAAGACCTTAAGGTGACCAGGAAGATACATAGAGTATATCAGAATCAATCAAGGTCTCCTTTTAGCTAAAACTAATCCTTAAGGCTTAGTGAGGGAGGATTGAAAAGGGAGGACATTTGCCCCAGGTTTTAGATAAAGAGAAAGAAGCTCTCTTAAAGAAAAGTTGGTGAATATTTGTCCTATCACTGGAGAATCCATCCCAAGTTCTGTCTCTTAACCTGGTTCAGGTGCTGTATCTTTGATGGATTTTCTGACCTCTCCACACTCAGAAAGTTATAACCTAGTTCATTCATTCTCAAATTCACCTAAGAAAAGGAAAGAATGAAACATAACAGAGATAGAAAAGCAGCAAAACTATGTGTTCAGAGCTCCAAGGTAGGGGAGCAATGTGGCCTATGTGGAGAGCAAAGGGCCTAAGGCCACTCCTCAACCCAATAACCCCAAAAAAGTTCTTGACTTCATGGCTACTAGGAGACGAGAATAAATCTTTCCACTGGGGTCTTTTGTATACCCTCCTCTCTGGCTCAGAAACAAAACAACCAGAGAATACTTACACGTGTTCTAAATCAAAGTCAGAGCCCCTCCATAACACATAATCATGTTGTCCCAAAAGCATGCTCACTACCCACTCATTTCACCCTTCATATTACTGTTATTTAATCATTTTTCAGTTGTGTCTGACTACTTGTGACCCCCATTTGGGATTTTTTTAGCAAAGACACAAGAGGGACTTGCCATTTCTTTCTCTTGCTCATTTTATAGATGAGGAAACTGAGGCAAACAAGTTTAAATGATTTACCCAGAATCACACAAATAGTAAATGTCTGAAGCTGGATTTCAACCCAGAAAGATAAGTGTTCCTGCCTCCAAGCCTGGCCACCAAGCTGTCTAAACACACTCACATATTGGTTAATAGCAGATAATCTCCCTCTGCATGTTCTAAGGACTGGGGCCCCATCTCAAGTGACAAAGTAATCAATCAAGAAGCAATTATTGAGTACCTACACCTTCCAGACACTCTTCTAGGTATTGGGAATGCAAAGACAGATAATGAAATAATCCCTTCCTTGGCTCTTAACTGCCTTCCTAGGATCTACTCACTGGAGCTCAATTCTACCTTTACTGTAAATTAACTTTATCCTTTCATGTATGGGAAACAGTTGCCCAGAACAAAGGCCTAGGAGAGAATTATTTAAACCAAGTATTCAAAAGGAACAAACTTATCAAAAAGGAGGTTCCACTCTATTGAGGAGAGGTCTTTAATCTTTTATGTCCTTCTGGCAGTCTTGTGAAGTCTACAAACCCTTTCTCAGAATGATGTTTTTCAATAAGTAAAATAAAATACAGGGAATTATGAAGGAATTCAATTACACTGAAGTAAAATGTAATTTTTTTCCCATTCAAGCTCGTGGTTACCCTGAAATCTATCCATAGAACTCAGGTAAAAAACCCTTGATTTAGATGGGAAAGGGGCCACAGTCCTTGGGCCCAAAGCCTAGTCCTTGAATGATTTTCCATAGTTCTGTATGCACATTATCTAGCCAGTCTGCTCCTGGCAAGCACTCCATCAGTACCTTCTGCCTGTGATGACAGTGTTAAGATTTCCTTCTCCCTCCTCCTCTGATTCATACAACATTTAGGTAATTAACTGGCAACTGACACAAAAATAAAAAAGTAATACTCCAACCCCCAATAACAGTGTGTGATGTTCAATTTGATTTTTCAAGGAGAATGATCAGAAATATAAGAGAACCACAAACAAACGTGTTAAAAGTCAAAATCAACTAGGAGGTTTCAGTGACAGAACTAACAGAGCCATATCTCAGCAAAGCCCTGCTCAGAGAATACTTCTGCTTCAATCATCACCCTTGTTTTCACACACTTAGCATACTGGAAACCCTACTATCCACCACAAGCTCCAGTGCCAGAGAACGATAGCAAACATATGAGTCCCTTATGCTGTTATCTAACAAGAACATAAAATCACAGACAATGGTTTATATACTCATATGACCATTTTAATTACTTTCTCTGAACTTGTGTCTTATCCATTAATTTTAGCTACTGGTAAGTAACCTAGGACAATAGGATCTCAGAGTTAGAGGGTGCCAGAGAGGTCACCCAGACCAAGTTAAAAGCTGAAGAAGGATCTCTGTCACAACATACTTGTCAAACAATCTTGCAGCCTTTGCTTAAAGACCTCAAGTGTGGAGAAACCTACTTTCTATTCCATGTTTGAAAAGTTTTCATCATTGCCCCTTTTGAATTCCCACCCATTGATTCTAGTTCTGATCCTGAGAACCAGGCTTATCAAATTAAATCCCTCTTTCCGGTGACAGACCTTCAACTACAAGTAGCCAGCTCTCATGCCCCACTTAAGTTTCTTCCTCAGGATAAACAACACCTGTTCTATTGTTCATTCTTTTTAATTCAGTCAAAAGGTGAAAACAGTTGCCTTGGTTATTCCCCTATTTTTCCATATGAAGAAAGAGAATGAAGAAATAAATGCAAAAATAATATTCCAACTTTCTAGAAGCTCTTTTACATAAGTGGCCATTACAACAACCATGTGAGTTATATAGGGCCAGTATTAGTATTATCTCTGTTTTGACAAGTGAGGAAACTAAGGTATAAAGATACTTTACTAAGATTAATAATGAAGAAGAATTAGGGCAGCTAGGTGGCACAGTGGATAGAGCACCAACCCTGTAGTCAGGAGGACCTGAGTTCAAATACAGTCTCAGATACTTAATAATTACCTAGCTGTGTTGCTTTGGGCAAGCCACTTAACCCCATTGCCTTGCAAAGACCTAAAAAAATAATAATGATAAAGAAGAATTAGAGGCAACAGGAAAGATAAGAAAGAGTCCTGGAAAAAAAATCCTTTGGATTCTTTCTCTGGTACTTTGATAGGTGAAAATTTGCCTAATTTTGTCTGGAACCAAATTGCCATGTCATTTCTAGACCATGTTGCTATAAAATGCACCAACTCTCTGCTGGTCTTCTTCCAATTCTATCTTCCATCTATGTGTCATCTTCTCCTATTAGAATATAAGCTCTTTGAAGGCAAGGACTTTTTGCTGGTTTATATTCCTATCCCTGCTGCCTAACATGGGTCCTCTGATTTCAAATTCAGAACTCTTTCCCTTACAAAGTGAATTCTAGAATTGCATCAATCTGGTCTTGTTTTATCTTCTATATAATGAGGGAGGAAAGCTAGACCACTTCTATTTTTTCCAACTTTGAAATTCTATGAACTGAAAAGAGATTCTAAAAGTTCTTTGAGAATATCAGGAATACTTATTTAGGGCTATATCCCTAAAGGCTTTGGGACCCTGAGAAAAAACACATTGTGTACTATCTCTCCCTCTCCACTTCTCTCTTCCGCTACCCCTACACACTTTCTTTAGGAGAAATCTAGTTAAATTGAACATTAAGGCCTTCCTTGAGGGGAAAAGAAGGTCACACCTTTTATCAGATTGGTTTTTCTTTTGGCATCTTCTATGTGAGACAGTTGTTTGAGGGGATGGGAATTCTGATAACGAGGAGAGAAATGGAGGGGGAAAAGGGTCTCACCATTTTGGAGGTATAAAGCCTGCTAAATGAAACATTAGGGTGGGTGAATGGGTAGGAGTGCAGTTTAGGCAGCTGGAAGGAAACCACAGTATTGTAGTTTTAGAGCCTGCAGAGAATTTGAATGACATCAAGTCCAAACCCCTAACTTGACAGATAAAGAAACTGAAGCTGAGAGAGCTTAAGAGAAAGGGCTGTTTCATATTTTTTTATCTATATCACTCTCCCAGTACCAAAGACTATGCCTGTCTGACTCAGTTGGCATAATAAATGCTTGTTGTTTGGTGCTCACTTATATCATTCTAAGAATAAGTGACAAAGTCAGAATTTGAATCAAGTGTGGAGAAACCTCCTCAACTATAAAGCAAGAGTTCTTCCCACTTCATCAGGCTGCCTCCTATAGGTAGAGGAGGCAGACCAGCCCCAAAAAAGGGCTCCAAAGATAAACATTGGCATTTTTGCCTAGGATTAGCTCTACTTGTACTGAACATTCTGGGCCCAAATAAGAAATTATTAGATAGCACAATGTCTGGTATATATTGCTGTTGTTATTCACTTGTGTCTGATTCTGTGACCATATTTTAGGTTTTCTTGGCAAAGATACTTGAGTGGTTTGCCATTTCCTTCTCCAGCTCATTTTACAGATGAGGAAACTGAGGCCAAATGGGTCAAATGACTTGCCCAGAGACACACAATAATTAGAGTCTGAGGATGGGTACTTTATACACTACACCACCTAACAACCCTGGGCCTAAGATTTGTTTTCTTACCTTCTCTGGGTTTAGCAGCCATGTGTTTGACATAGCTTCAATAATATGCCATTTAATTCACTGGGTCAGGGGTGAAGATTATGGCTCCCCTGAAGCCTGCTGCCTCCCTGTCCCCAGTTGGAATCAGCTGGTACCCCTTCCTCCTATTCCCACAACTCCCTAAAAAGAACAAAAAGGATATGATGAAAATCACCACATCAGCTTGTCTCAATTGTCCCCTATGCAAGTAAGACCACAAAAGCTGGGTGGTATGATCCCCCTCCACAAACACACAATTCCTAAGACAAAAGGTCACAGTCTTATTTTTCTCTTTGACTATCAATCCAGATCTAGTTACTCTCAGATTCCAGAACTCAGGAAATGGAACTCATCCTCGTGTTATCAATGTAAAAAAGTGAAATGGACTATTTGTGGTCTAAATCAAAATAGAACTGTGTCTGGCAAACTCATTTTTCTCAAGCGCCGCTGCTCCCCAAGATACATTGTATACTGATCAGGGGAAAGAAAAACAATGGCGAATGCCAGTCGCCATTGATCACTCGTTTCATGTGCAGAATGAATCTTTAATCACTGTCTCTCTGGAAAGAAAGGGGAAATTGAGATGGATACTGGAGTGCCAAAGGCAGAGAGCTCCGTAATTGTGGCTCTTTCATTAAAACTTGGGAGCTTAATAAGTCAACCAGTGGTTGTTCATCACCGTCTGGCATTTTTCAGCCACCATCTTGGCTGACTGCTTACATGCCCCAGTAAAGTGACTCTCATTTGACAGGCACCGGACTGTATGTCTTCACTTTGAGCTAGAGACTTAGGAGTTCTATACAGTACCAGCCCTTTCCTACTTTCATGGGGCATTCAAGGTCCTTTATAACCTGGCCTAAATCTACTTTTCCAGCCCTCACATCTCATGGTTCCCCCAAGTTAACCACTAACTTTAGTCAAACTGTTCTATTCATTATTCACCATTCTGCTTGTTGCTTGCTATCCCTTCTATTGACAACATTCTCTACCTATTGAAATCCTTGTTGTCATGCTTCAAGGACTATATTGTTCATGGACTTTTCCTGGCAAACATATTGGAGTGGTTAGCCATTTCCTTCTCCAGTGGATTAAGTCAGAGGTTAAGTGACTTAACCAGAGCTACATAGCTAGTGAGTGTCTGAGTTTGGATTTGAACTCAGGTTTTGCTGACTCTGGGCCCAGCACTCTATCCACTGAGTCATCTAGGTGCCCCACTGAAATTTTACCCAACTGTTAAGGGCCAGTTCAATCTCACTTCCTCCATGAAGCCAGGCAGAACTATTCTAGCTAGAAAGGATCCTTCACTCTTCTGCAATCCTATATTCTTATACCATTCATTTGCTATTTATCACCTGTTACCTCGGACTATACTTACATTGTCCATATCCATTCATTCTTTCAGTAGTAGAATTAGTAACAGGGGCAATACTAGTGGTAGTATTTTTATATTGCTTTAAGATTTGCAAAGTGTTTTATATATCTGTCATTTCCTTTGTAATTCTGTAGTTTTTAATCTCTTATTTTATTGATGAAAAAATTGAAGTGAAGTGACTTACTCAAGATCACACAGTTAGCAAGTGTCTGAGGCAAGAATTGAATTCAGATCTTCCTGATTCTAATTTAAGCATTCTATTATGAAGGTCCTATTTGCATATCATGACTCAAGTCCACATGGTAAAGAATGAAATATATATATATATATGTATGTATGTATATATGTATATATATCATATTAAAAATAAGCACATTTGGGGGTAGTGAATAGAGCACTGACTCAGGAGTAAGGACCACCTAAGTTCAAACCCAGTCCCAGACACTCACTAGCTGCATGAGCCTGTGCAAGCCACTTAACTGCAATTAAAAAGAAAAAAGGGGAAAAAAAGAATAAACACATTGGAGAATTGCAGTAGACAAGGATATCACCTAACAGGAATACCAAAGAAAGACTTTGTTGAAGAGAGAGAATTTGGTTGGAATTATGGAGTAGAAAGAAACTCAGTAGACAAAAGGAGAAACTCTGTGGATACAGTAGCATACTTGGAGTCAGGAATACTTTGGCTTAAATCCTAACTCAGATATTTGCTAGCTGTGTGACTCCAAGAAAGTCATTTACCTCTCTGTGCCTTAGTTTCCTCATTTATAAAATAGGAATAATGATAGCACCCAGCTCACAGGGTTGTGGTAGGATCAAATGAGCTCTCATCTGTAAAGTACTTTTGAAACCTTAAAGTGCCATTTATTAGTTGTTAGTTATTGCCATAAAGAGTAGTATTCATGTAGTCATATATGCTACATAAGGGCACACTGCATATTTATGGGGCAGAAAGTGATTCAGTTTGACTTGAGCACAAAGAACTTGAGGGAAGGGATACAATGAGATAAAGCTGGAAAACTGTCCAAATACATGCATGGTCTTCAATGCCCGGCACAGGAATTTGAAATGTATTAAATGATCTTAGAGAGTCACAGAAGATAAAGGGAGTGATTTACATGACTAGATTGCAATTTTCTGGAGAATAGAATTCTATGTGTCTTTGCACTCCACTTCAACATATGGTAGGGTAACTTTTGAGCACAATAGATGCTAAATATCAATGGACCAAATATCTATTAAGCCTCTACTATGGGCATAGGTCACTGTGTTAGGAGCTGAGGACATAACAAAAAATAACAAACTGTCTTTACCCAGAAGCAGATACCATTTTAAAAATAAGCAAATAATAATGATAATTATCATTTACATTGTTCTTACTAGCAAAGCACGTCATAAATATTACCAAATTTTATCCTTCCTAAAAATCCTGATAGATAAGTACTATTATTATCAATCCCATTTTCATCATGAAGAAACAAAAACAGAAAAATATTAAGTCTCTTGCCAGGGTCACACAGCCAGTAAAAATCAGAGGCAGGATTTTAACCCAGTTCTTCCTAACTGAAGGCCCAGTGCTCTATCTACTATGTCATCTAATGACCCTAAATAAAAGAATTTGAGTTGAGAGAACTAGCAACTGGGAATATTGGGGGGGGGTGAGGGATGGCATCCAAAATGGTCCTTGAATAAAAGGCAAATACCAGAAGGGAATGAATTCTATGAATGGGGGACAGCTTGAACAACAGAAGAGACAAAAGACTCAATTTGGGGAGCATCCATTAAGCCTGGGTGGAAGATAACCTGCGAAGTAGAATAGTATAAAACAAGTTTCCTCTAGTAGCTGATAAGATCATCAAGACAGAAAAGAGGGACCAGCACAGACCCTTGGAGGAGTCATCTTGGTGAGAGAATATGGATGGTAACCCAATAAAGTGGATAAAGGAGGAGTGGTTAGATTTGTAGGAATATAACCAGGAGTAAGTAATACAACAGAATTGAAAGGAAAATGGAACATTCAAGAAAAGAAACTGTATTGAAAACTGCATAGAGGTCAAATAGGATGAGTTCTTTTTTAAGGCAACCAGATTGAGCAGTTGGGATCACTGGGTTTGAGAAATGAATGGATGAGAAGAAATGACGGCAACAAGAACATGTCACATTATCTAGTTGTTTGGGAGAAGAAACATCACTGTAAAGGGTGATAGGGTTTTTTTTCCCCAAGAATAGGAAAAACCTATACTTATTTGTATACTACATAAAAAACAGTGGATAAAAAAGATTGAAACTGAGGCGGGGGGGGGAGGGATAAATGGAGGAGAGATGGGTAAATCCCCAGAAAAAGAATAGAGGTAGAACTCTTGGAGCAAAGCAGGAGAGAATGAGAGATGATGAGAGTTTTGTGATTGGAAAAACGAGAGAAAAGGAAACTCAATATAGAAGGCCCCTCTGAAGTTAGCAGACAGGAAGACCTGGGTTCAAATATTACCTCAGACAATTAGTAGCTGTAGGAGGGGAGGCAAACCACTCCCTGGGTTCTGCTTTTATCCTCTATAAAATATGAGACTTCAACTGAATGATTCCTAAGATCTCTTCCAGCTCTCATATGTATGGTGTATTTTTCCCAGTAAAATGAAGAATGATGTCTTCTGAAGTGGCTAGGTGGCGCAGTGGATAGAGCACCAGCCCTGTATCAGGAGGACCTGAGTTCAAATACGGTCTCAGATACTTAATAATTACCTAGCTGTGTGGCCTTGGGCAAGCCACTTAACCCCATGAATGATGTCTTCTGCTCTGGGTTTGGTATAAGAGGTTGGAGGATCGAGGACAAATCTGGTTTACTCTGTTTCCCCAGCACCTAATACGTGGTAGTGCTTTTTATAAATGCTTGTTGAATTGAGTTATTTGAATGACTCAATGAATTTTAGAACTGGAAAGGACCTTAGGTATCATCTAGTCCAATTCCCTTATTTTATAAAGAAAGGTGTAGTGGGAAGTTAAGTGGTGTAGTAGATAGAGTACCAGACCAGTTATCAGAAAGTTTCATCTTCCTAAATTCAAATCTGCTTCAGACACTTACTAGTGTGACCCTGGGCAAGTCACTTAATCCTGTTTGCCTCAGTTTCCTCATTTGTAAAAGGAACTGGAGAAGGAATAGCAAACCAATAAACCAGGAAAACCCTATGGGAAAAGTCAGACACAATTGAACAATAAAAATGGTGACATTAAGACAGTAATGAAAGAATAACCAATAGCCAGCACTCTGTCCCCTGGAGTTCTTCTTTTCAACTGCAATAATCCTCTTTTGCTCATTTCCTCAACTTCATCTTAACCCAGAGTAAATGGGGTTTTCCAATATTAATATGTCTGGAGCTTAAAGGTTAAACGTGTTTTTACTAGGATGTTCTTCCTTTACTGGTTCTGACCTTTTCAACCACCTTGCAAACAAATACTCCCAACCTTCCAGCCTTTTGAACCTAGAAAATGTTAAGCATCCTTGAAACACACAGGTCTGCAGTCTTCTTTTCCTCAGGGACAGCTCCCCCGGGGTCCATTTTAACCATTTCAGTCAGTCCTACATATCAAACACCACTTGCTTCATCCCCAGATTTCTTACATTTTCCCCAAAGATTGAACAAAGTTTTATGCCTTGAAGTTCCTCTGGTTGCAGACACCAAATGCTATATTTCTTACTAGACAAAGGAGTAGGGCCCCAACTCCTGCCGCATACAGATCTGCCAAGGGGAGCAGTTGGTATTCTCTTGAGTTCTCCACATCATTGTATCATTAGCAACCAGATGGATTTATTCAGCAGATACCTTTTTATGTCAAGACTCCATCCTCTGACTGCTTGACAAGCTAGGCAAGTGAGTGGAGGGGGAGGGTTTTTGTGCAAATTGTTTTCTTTTACATTAAGTTCCAAGATGAGCCCCTTGATTTAAGGCTGGGACTCAATCGAGGAGCTGTGATGATGGCACAATAAATAACCAGACAACATCGAGACCGAATTGTCCTGTTCTTTTAGTTCAGGCCCATGTACTGTGTCATTATTTATAATCAAGTAAACACTTGTTTCATCTTCTAGAAGAGAGAATCATGGAGAGAATTAATATTGGAAATGGGAATCAAGTGGCATGTAAGGGAGGAACAGAATGTTTGTCCTTGCTATTGGAGAACAGAAGTCAACAGGTAAAATAACTTAGATGGATGTGGTACAAATAATGATGAGGGAGTTTTTACTTGATTTTTTTTTCTGGGGTGTTTTGGTATTGATCTCCAATTAAATTTATCCATAGATTCCCAGGCAATGAGGGTGGAGGGGGTTAAAGATTTTTAAAACATCCAGTTCTTTAAAAAAATCGGATTTTATTCTGTGGGTTTCATTACCTTTTATGTAAGGATCTCTAAGAGATTTCCTGAGGCAGTTTCTTCATGTTCCATCCCTCCTCTGAGAACACCACAGAGACTATTCCTAGGGAAACCTTACCCCAACATGGTCCCCCTCATTAAAAACATAAGCACCCTGAGGCCAAGAATTACTTTATTTTGTAGCTCCAGTTCTTAGAATAATAACAGTCCTCCAAAAATAGTTGATTGGTTGTTAGAGCCAATAGGATGATTCTCCTTACCTCTTAGATCGGATGGCTAATGGCATCACCTCTAAAATAGTAAGAGTCAAAGTGACGGCTATTGAGAAGTGAGGTGGGGACCCTGTCCCTACCCTGGAGAAATTCAGACAACCTTCCAGGGAGGCAGCTGGGTTCTAGGTTAGAGTGAATTTATGATCACCCTGGGGAAAATCTTCTATCACCCCTGTTTCCCTGGGATAGAACTAGCCTTAGCTATCTTTTTGTGATCTATGATTTCAGGGACATTGGAGAAAGATCCCCAATGCCCAAAATAAATCTTCTTAGCATGTTCTGTACCAGGACACAAAGCTTTTTCACTGCAGTTATTGTGTAGATAAGGCTGTACCAAACAGCATGGTATTAATTCTCCCTTGAGGGGTGGAAAGAGAAAGAAGGAATGCCTAGACAGTGCCAAACTTCCAGACTCTAGAGACAATCACAAGATTCTCCCTTTCCCCATCAGCCCCATTCCTGGAATGCAATCAGTTACAGAAAAGGAAATAGTAGATGTCTAATAGATCCTAGCAGTTTTTAATAGCAGAGCATGAGAAATGAAGCATCTGATAGAAACCAGAAGGGAAATATAGCCTGTCCCTTGGGGTCCTAATTATTGGGAGTTAAGAACTCTGATAGTGTCTAGGGGTAAGCATCTGTCCTATACATACCCAAGTATAGTCCAAACCTTAGGCCTCTGCCCAAGTGTCTAATTAAAGCCAGAAATGAAGTAATCACATTTGCTTCCAACATAATCATATTTGTTTTCAGTGGTGTCATTTCTGCCCTAACCAACCAAATCCCCTGAAATTTCAGATGTTTGAAAACTAAAAGGTTTTATTAGGGGGGTTCTGCTCTGAAGAATGTGCAAAATATATGGAGGGGGAAGGTAATGAAAGAAATCAGAGAATCATAATTTATAACAGGATCTGAGGTCATAATCTCATAGAGAAAGAGCTGAAAGGGGACCTCAATTCAAATTCCCACTGCCCAATTTCACAGAAAATAAACAAATAATCAGAGTAATTCAATGATTTGCTCATGTTCACACATATAGTAACATCGGAGGGAGGATTTGAACTCAAGTCATCTGAATCTAAAGGCAGTACTCTTCAATTGTATTGAGCTACCTCCATCTAATCCAATTTTCTTCATTTTAAAGATGAGGAAAATGAGTTCTAGGGAAGTGACTTACCCCAAGTCATCCATAATCATAGTGACTGATAAGTAAATTTTACATTCATTATCTCATTGGAGCCTCAAAACAACCTTGCCAAATCTTCATCAGGCTTTGGGTAGATTACTGCCCAAAGAGCCATGAAGAACTGATGAGTTCTAGCTAGGAAACATATCATCTGTGTGACCTTCAAGTCACTTCACTTCTCAGTGGTGTCAAACTCAGAAAGACAGTCTATGAAGCTATACCCAAGGATCCCTGCAGATCTCATACCAACTTAGAAAACCACATATTTATGTTTCTTTTTTATTAATTCATTTACACATTAACATCAGATAGCCACTATACATTCCTATCACATATGTTTAAGACTGTGAGTTGCAGGAAAATGTATTACTTACCTTGAGAAAGGAAGTGTCTTAGAAATTATAAGTCCAGCTCCAAACCCCTATTACCCCTCTTCAAATACAGAATCAGGCCCAATGGGGTTAAATGATTTGCCCGGGTTTATACAATTAGTGCCAGAAACAGGATCTAACTCTTTCTACTGCTCCATCCTACTTCTCTTCCAACCAATAAATGGAATAGCTGAGATTCCTAGATCTCTTAATTCCTAATCCATTGTATTTATGTTCTACTATTAAAAACTCTTAACCTTTCCCACCTATTTACACTTCCCTTTTCCTTTTTTCTTTCTACTTGGTTGTTCCTACCCTTTATGTCTAGGTGGTTACTGAGATTTGCTCACAGGCAATAGTAATAATCAGTCTCTCTCCCTTCTGATCTGTCCTACACATTACTGCCAAATTCATCTTCTTAAAACATATAATTTCATTCCCCTCCCCAAAAACCATCAGAATTCCCCATTACCTACAATTGATTCTGGTGGTCAGACTTTTCACAAATAAAGTCCAAACCTATCTGCCCAAGCTTATAATAATCTCCTAATTAAACCTCTATTCCAACCAATTTGTCAGTTCATTGTCCCCTAAAAAAAGCAGTACTACTTTTACAAATATTGTTCACCCTAGAATCTACTCCTGGAATACCCTCCCCTATTCTCTTTCTCTCCTGCTCTCTTTCTTGCCTTGTCTCTCTCTCTGTCTTTGACAATACCTCTATCTCTGTCTCTGTCTGTCTGTCTGTCTGTCTGTCTGTCTGTCTCTCTCTCTCTCTCTCTCTCTCTCTCTCTCTCTCTCTCTCTCCTTCCATTAATTCCCATGCATATAAAGTAGCCCCAATTTTATATAATTTTTTTAAGTTGCACAGTACTTTCCTCACCACTCTCTGACATCCCCATTTTAAAGGTGAGGAAGTAAAGTTCATAGAGAAGTGGTTTGATCCTTATCACAAAGTTAATCCAAGAACTGGTTTTATAGGTATTCAATTCTTGTTTGCCTATACCTACTGTCTCCAATAATTTCATATTAGCTTCAGTCTAGGCTTTGGGCGGGGTGGGAAGGAGGTCAAGCTAATGTGGAAGATAAAGGGGAAGAGAAGGAAATTTTTAGAAAACAGGAAAAGACAGGGCTTGAAAGAAAAGGAGTGGAAAAGGGGCAAACTTGGGTGGCCAGGAGGCAATATGGAGATATTGGTAAAGTATCCAAGATTGGGAGCACCCAATTAATAGCTATTTACATCCAACCTTACTGATCCTTGGAGAAAGAAAAATAGCCAGCATTCCTAAATTACCATGAATCTCTCTTGTTCTGATTTTCAAGGAAACAAAGAGCCTTACCATAATTGTTCAGAGACAGAGAAAGAGAGAGAAGCAGAGGGAGCAAAGGGAGATAAAGACTAAGACTCTAAAAAAGACTCTAAAACTAAGAGTTTTTAAGGGAAGTTTCACTTCGGAGAGGATTTTTTACACTGGAGTTTTGTAATGGAAATGCTGACATATTCTTAATTAAGGAGGAGAATTTCTCTCAGATGAAAATGCATTGACCTAGAAGCCTCCATTTGCAAGTTCCTCTGACCTGTAATGGAAGATGCCTGGTGGAATATATTGGGTAATATATTATGCACTACTTATCCTATGATTCCCCATAGTGAGCTTAGGCAAGGCACTGTTTTGAAGGGAAAAATACATATATATATCATACACACACACACACACACACACACACACACACACACACACACACACATATATATATATATATATATATATATATATATATATATATATATATACACATATATGAACACTAGGTTTGAGAAAACCCAGCTAGATCAGAGAATGGGGCAAGGTTTGTCCTCTGCAGTGCTTTGCATTTCATATGAAGTAAAATCTATTTCAGGGGCTGCTGAAAATGCAGAAAAAGTAACACTGACTAGAGTCCTAGGAATTAGACAGGCCTCAGTTCAGAGACACAGAATGGTCTCACACCATCTTTCCTGCATATTCATCATTCACCAATGTGAAGAGGTCTTTGTGACACACACACACACAAAAGTTCTCTGGAAAGTATCAACACATACAGATGAGGTGATAGCCCATCACCCTATCACGGGACTTTATTCAGGATATCAGTATTCTTTACTGAACATGTATTTGACTTTCTCCCATTTTCATTATGTGTCTCCATACAGGCATTGTGAGTGATCTGAGAGATCTAAGTTTAATATATTATTCAAGAGAGAAGCTGCTTCTAGGGTGGGTGGAGGGGCATATTATTTAACTCTGGGAACACTATAGGGCAGCTTCATTTCTTATGTGAAAAGTGCAAACCCACCAAGTACTGGAAAAATAAACAATTGCTACCTTTTTGCAGAGGGTAGTCCAACTGTTTGAATGAGGGCCAGTTTGCATTTCTTCCTCATAACAACAGTAGGACAATACAGCCTCCACTTGCAATATGAGCTTTTCCTCAATCTGATCAACTTGACCCCTATAAAAGGGAGAGATTAAAGACTCATAGAGCTATAACTCAAGTAGTCCAGACTCCTTTTTGGAATCAATAAAAAATCTTCTATTTGATATTTAACACCCTCAACAATCTGGTTCTGAGTTACCTTTCCAGTCTTATTGCACATTATTCCCTTTCAAGAGTTCAATGGACCAGTCAAATTGGTCTTCTTGATAGCTTGGAAGCTCCAATTCAGGATTTCATCTTTCATCTCTTTGCTTAGTTTGTGTTTTAAAATCTCTAGCTTTCTTCAAAATTCAACTCAAATACCATATCCTGCATTAGGCCTTTGCTAATTCTTCTAACTACTGAAATTATCATGCATTTATTATGTATATATGTGTATTTACATATATACTGTCTCTACTTGAACGGGAACTTGTTTTCCTTCATAGAATGTGAATTCCTTAAGAATAGGGATCTTCCTTTTTTGGGTTTTATAACCTCAGAGACTAGTTATAGTGACTGGAACATCACTGGTTTTTAACATCATAATGCTGACATTTATAGTTAGATATTTTAGGAGTATGAAAGGGGAAAGATGCTCAGAAGGTGAATTGAATTAAACTGAGCCACTACCTCCTCTTTTCAAGGTTTTTTTTTTCTTAATGGTTCAAGGAAACGTTAGATTTTTAAGGAAGCTTTTGAACTCAGCTTCTTTCCTACTCCCTTCTTCCCACTCACATCTCTCAAAATTCCTTTGATTTATGCCAAGGACAACCAAACTGTATTTTCCAACAGCCCTTTTCACTCTTAAAATATCTGATGAGAGAAACAAGTTATGTTCATTAACGGCAAGAGAGAAGTAAGACCTGGCTGCCATTTCCCCATTATCCTACCTTCCAAGCATCTTCCTAGTAATGGCTAGCACTAAGAATCTGGCAACAAAGGGGTATTATCAGGAAATGAGGGAAGATGTATTTCCCACTGCCTCAATTATTTATGCTAATTTATCTTTTCCCCTCCAAGTGTTTCCACATTTTGGGCAAAAGCACCAAAGAAATTCATTCATGAAACATATTCTTCCCAACTATTTTTAAAGTGATAGTATTATATTTTGAACATTTTTTAAAAAATAGACAGCCCTATATTCAAAATATTCTAACTTGAGTAGCAAAGACAGAATTTCATAATTAGGCAAAATATTGTCATTTTTTGGAATGTTATTATACTTTTGAAACAAGGCTCCAAATTTAGGATTGCATATTTGATACACAACTGATTTGGAATTTCAAGTCAACTGCAGCAAAATAATGAGCTAGGTTCATTGTTCAGTAGCAAGTAGTGACATTGAGATACCTGTGACAAGATTCAGAGTGAACCCCAAAAGTTTATAAAGAGGAACTAAAGACACCTTGATTGTGAAATATAGAAATAAATCCAGCAGCTGAACTCTCACTGCTATACCTTTTCAATTGTGTTTGTCACCAAATTTTTTGTTTTAGAGGGGACTTATAAACTCAGACTCTGTTTTGATGTACATAACCATTTTAATCTCCAGTAGCCCAGTGGGTGACAGTACAGTCAAGGAAACAAAATAAAATGTGCTTCCAATTTCCATAAATTGATCCAAAGATGGACTTATATAAATTTGGAGTAGGGTACCCAGCAAAGTTGTATGATTTCAGAGGTGGTAGGAAAAAAACCCCTTTGTCATCTTTCTGCTAGTACTCAATTAGATCTTCAGTCCTTGAATGATAGAATCTAGGAAAAAGAAATGATTTTACAAGTGCATCCATATGTCCGAATGCTCTCCCCATTTAGGAATCCCTTTTATATGCCCTCCAAATTGTCTGTGGAGACACAGAGGGAAGCTAGGGTAAGTCTGTAAAAAACATCTATCTCAAGTTGTTTTTATATGTCTATTATTGAAATTCAGAAGGGAAAAAAGAGTCCTTCTACTCACCAAAGGAGGGAACATTTGATCTAGGCCTTAAAGGGTACAGTACAGTGAACACTGTACAGTGTACAGTGAAACATTCCATTGTCCAAGCTTTTGAAGTCTTTTTGGTTCTTAATTCTGTCAATCCATATTAGCTAACCTTCCCAAATTTGTGTCATCTGCAAATTTAATAAACATGCTTTCTCTGTCTTCATCTAAATTGTTGATAAAAATGTCAAATAATACAGAGTCCATCAGAGTCTTTTTTTCCAAGTTGACATCAACCCATTAATCAATACTCCAACCATATTGATTGATACCCCTTCTGGCTCAAATACCTATGAATCTACATTGTCACATGATTTTCCAGCTCACATTTCTGTATCTTGTCCACAAGGATACCATGGGATACTTTTTAAATGAATTGCTGAAATCCACAAATGCTGTATCTATGGCATTCTTATCAGAAAAAGAAATGAGATTAGTTAGACATGACAAGTTCTTAGTGAATCCAGAATAGCATTTATTCATCATTGTTTTATGGTCAAAAAGTAAAAAATAATGTGCTTAATAATATTATAGATTTTATTAGGTATATATTGCAAATTTATTTCTAGGTTAGTAGGGATTTTCTCTAAGACATTATTCTCTTATTCCATTCTCCATGATTAAATATGTAGTTGTTTTTGGTCTTCGCATGATTTATCCATGATTACCAAGAGTATTTCCATGATAGTATCTGCAAGGTTTCTTTAGTTAATTTGGGATAAAATTTGTCTGGATCTGGAAATTTTAGCAAGATGGAAAGTGAGTGGTCATGTCTAAGCCTAGGTCCTTTACTATCTAAAACCAGAATAATAATAATGATAATAATAATAATAATATTAATAATAATAATAACATCTCCAGTTCTCTCGATATAGTCCTCATATACTATGATTTTAAGAGCCATCATCATTCTATTTGCCCTCCTCTGGATGTCCTTTCTAACTCAGTAGTTTTCAAAATATAGTCCAAGGACCCCTTTTATTTTGTTGTTGTTCAATCATTTCAATCATGTTCAATTCTTTGTGACCCCATTTGGGATTTTTTTGGCAAAGATACTGAAATGGTTTGCTATTTCCTTCTCCAGTTCATTTTACAGATAAGAAAAATTGAGATAAACAGGGTTAAGTGACTTGTCCAGGGTTACACAATTGAGGTCATATTTGAGATGATATTTTCCTGACTCTGGGTTCGGTGCTCTATCCACTGTGCCACCTAGACATCCCAGGATGCCTCTGGGGTCCTAAAAACGACTTCAAGGGATCCACAGAATCAAAACCATTTTTATGATAATACCAAGATGTTTTAATTTCTTGTATAGTAAATTTGATAAATATGACCTACAAAAAAAATTTTTGAAAGTCACAATAATTTTAATATAAAGGTATCTAATGTACTTCTGGTGGAATTGGAAAATTGTCCAACCATTCTAGAGAACAATTTGGAACTATTCCCAAAGGGTTATAAAACTGTGCATACCTTTGATTCAGTAATACCACTAGTTGGTTTGTATCCCAAAGAAATATATAAAGGGATTTGCACAATTATTTATACAAAAATATTTATAGCAGGTTTTTTGTGCTAGCTAAGAATTAGAAATTGGAAAGAATTGGGGAATGGCTGCACAGACTGTGGTATACAAATATCATGGAATATTTTTGTGCTATAAGAAATGATGAGAATGATTTCAAAAAACCTGGATAGCCTTACATGAATTGATGCAAAGTGAAGTAAGCAGAACTGTATACAGTATCAGCAATATTGCACAATGATCAGCTGTGAATGATTTAGTTATTCTCAGCAATACAATGATATAAAGACAATTCAAAAGGATTCATGATGAAAAATTCTATCCCCCCTTCACAGAAAGAATTGATGTTACCTGAATACAGACTGAAGCGTATTGTTTTCTCTTTCCTTCTTTCTTATATCCTTCCTTCTTTCCTTCCTTCTTTCTTTTCTTTTTTGGTACAAGTTTTCTTCCACGGAATGACTAATATGAAAATGTTCTACATGATTGTAAATGTATAACCTATATGAGATATGAGATAGATGAAATAACATCTTAGAGAAGGAGGGACAAATTTTGGAAGTCAAAACATTTTTTAAAAAGAATGTTTAAAAATTTGCTTCTGCATGTAGTTGGGGGGGTAATAAAATGTTATTTAAAAAAATATAAAAGTGTCTGGATAGCAAAAAAGCTACTCCAGCTTATCAATGTCTTTCCTAAAATATAGTAAAAAAAAAAAAGATTTAGTTTAACTAGAAGGAGCAATGTACCTCAGAAAAGAGACAGAAGGCAGCATATGCCAGAAAAATCAAACCCTTCATAACTTTGACCATATCTCCTCAGATCCTGATAGAAATAGCCTAGAACCTTGAGTCCCAGAGCTTTGAGAATAGCAGTACCCTACCTATTAATACTTGCTTACAGTCAATGCCTATGGCCCTTATTGAGAGAAAAAGTCACTATGGAGAAAGGGCCCAACTTCCTCAGCACCACTAGCAATGACTGACCAACTTCCACCAAAAGACCAATAAGCACAGGAGTCCTGGGTATGGCAGTGGTCTTCCTCTACAGACCACCAGGACTGCTTCAAGCTAACAGCCATCATCTGGGTTTGTCAGAAGGTGCCAGCCATCCCCACCAACTGTCAACCAACTGCCACACATAGGACAGGATAACTGAAGTGGTAAATGCCCTGGGGATCATATAGGAGACAGATATGACCATCATCTCCCCTCAGACTGATAGAGGAAGCCTAGAACTCTGAACCCAAGAGCCTTAGGGGAAGCACTCTTTCAAGACCAGTGTCAAGACCTTAGTCATCACATCCTGGGAAGCAACACCCTCAGAGATGCAACCTGGCAACTGCTCCTGGAGGGGTTAGAGTCACTGCTACTTAAAACTGAGAAAGGAATTTCTCATCACCAAAATCTTTGGCACCGTCAAATGACTCAACATCATAAATCAATATGTTTTTTTTTTATTCTGGGAAATGACATTAAAATGGAGAATTAATATCTGTTTTGCCAATGTACCCTAAGAACCCTGGGACTTCCAACTGAATCTTTCCACATATGTTATCTCCTCCATTAGAACATGATCTCCTTGAAAATAGGGGTTGTCAATGATATGAAGGACTAGACAATTTCTTCTATCTCCATGACCTCTCAAACTTTTCCAAAATAGGAATTATGTGCAAGAAGTAAAGCAGTTTTAACTTTCCTCATGATCTAAAGCACAGAAAACCTTAAGAAGTTAAAAATATAAGGAACTAACAGAAGAAAAGACTAAACTCTAACCCCCCAAAGAACTGGGAAGCAGTCTGGCAGAAATTAGACCTAGAGCAATACCTTCTACTTTATTATATATTATGTTCTAAATGGATAGGTGACCTTAATTTTTAAAGATAATTCTCTTAAAAATAGGAAAAAAGCAGATAATATATACCCCTTACACTATGGTAGGAAATGGGTAACAAAGGATTAACAGAAATTTGAAAGGATAAATATACTTTGACTACATAAAAATGAAAGGCTTCTGTTCAAATAAAATTAACATATGTAGGTTAAGAAGGGAAGTAGTCAAAAGGAAAAAAAATCTTTGTATCATATTTTTCTGATAAGGATTCGGTATCCAAGAAAGATTAACATGTCTATACTCTAAACAGCCAATCACATACTCTAGACATTAATGAATCAGAGAGGAAATTTTTAATCAGAGAGGAAATAGGCATAATCTACTGTGATAGATGATAGCTTGATAGAAAGATGGATGATAGACATATATATATATATAAAATATGTAGATGTTATAAAGGAAATATATATATAGCATGATATATAATATAATCTATACAGAACATATATATAATGCCATATATAATGTACTACACAATATGCATATTCTTTATTATATAAATATACATCAAATTCATGTATAAACATTTACATGTTTATATATAAATGCTCGCTATAATATATGATATATAAATGCTCAATATAATACATAATAAATTATATATAAAACATCAAATTATGTCTATCTGCTCTCTGAAGTTTAAAAAATCTGCTTTCTTAATATCTAGAGTACATAACTAGCTATGATTAAAATTCCATTTCTTCATCATTTTGAACTCTGAGATGGTATAAAATGTTTTCCTAATCCCAACCAGTTCTTCATTTTTGGTAGAAATTAGGTCCTGAATTTCAGTAGCATACTACTTTCTTTACCTTATGTTAAAGGAAGCTATTAACAAGTTCAAAATTTTCCAGCTCCTCTCTTTTTAATGGACTGACACTTCCAAAAATGTCTGCCTAGTTGAATTCTCTCATAACTATTATGAATTGCCCCATACCAGTTTCATAATTTTTTTTCTGTATTTGGACAGTAACATCTATATTTTCCTTCTAATCAAGTGGTGTAGTATAATTTCTGCTTTTATTTCTTTTTTATCCTACTACAAATGCTCTTCCTAAAGAAGGAATAGCTGAAATTAGAAAAGATCAATATACTGACTAAAAATATTACCATAATTATATTACATATTACCATAGTATCACCCTCAGGGTTATTGATTTCTGAACAAATGTTTCACATATGTATATATACACATATATATATATGTGTGTGTGTATATATATATATACATATATAGTTACTCTTTCTATTAGACTTTTTTCAAAGGTATCGTGTTATATTGACATAATAATATTTGTCCTTCATTCTCAAAGAAGACCATGACATCAGGGAGGTGATGTCATGACAAGAGTTTAAATTGGATATGAGTGATGAGGTGCTGTGCCTCACTTTCTCCTTCAGAGCGATCAGGGTCCAATGGCCAGATATGAATCAGGATGACTAGAGATGGCTCTGATGAAAGGCAATCAGGGTTAAGTGACTTGCCCAAGGTCACACAGTTAGAAAGTGTCAAATGTCTGAGTCTAGATTCAAATTTCCATTCTCCTGACTCCAAGGCCAATGCTCTACCCACTGCACCATCTAGCTGCCCTTCTATTGATATATTTTCATCACAAGTATAATCCCATTAAGTCAGTTAGATTATATTTATTGACTTACTTTTTAATTTCAAGTTTACTTTGTTTATTAGACATAGTATATGCTTCAGTATATAGGATCCCCTAATCCTCTTATCGATGTTTTTTCCTATGAATTATTGAACATTACTGCTGTCCTCCAATTGTCCTTTTATTGTTGTAATTGGAAATTTTCCTTTTCTACCATCGAAGTATTTTTATCAAGTTGACAACCCTCTTCCCCAAGACACTCCCTTCTGAAAAAAAGCATTCTCTCCTTGGACAGGAGCTCAGCCTTTTAATATCATTTACAAAACCTTTTCCCATGGTCATCTTCCAAAGTCTAAGGCTTCAACTGGAAGAAGGGATGAAACCATTCTTGTCTTAAGTTTCTCATTCAGGATTTAAAAATTATTAAAGCTATAGTCCAAATTCCTTCTGGATTTATTACCACACATATTACCAAAAGTAGGTATGAGTCACTACATTTAGCAAGGTTTTTTTGAAAGATTGTCATATCATTTATACACACTCTGGGGATGCAGTATGCTTTCTAATTAACCATATGAAATGAATAGAGAGAACTACCTCCTGATCTCTTAGTAAAGCAATGCCTGCGACCACTATACATCTCTTCCAGAGAATAATAAGAATCCCTCAAAACTGTTAGGGCCTGTAACTCTTCCTTGTTCCAAGGTACCAAAAAATTCTTGTTTTCCTGTAAAACAAAGGTTATTATTGATCTTTTCCTGATGTAACCTATGACACAGCATCTTTAACCTTAGGCTTACACAGACTGGATTTAATCCTGAGTACCCCCAGTCATATCACTTTGGTTCATTTTGGTCCCCCACAGTTCCCTTACTGGAAATTTCTCAAAACATAGCTCATGGCTAGTTCTCCATAATATTGTTTAAAGATCCTAGATACCTTGCAATCTCTCAAGAAAACAATATTTGTCAGGTACAGGAGAGCTTTATTTTATCATATTGTCTTTTATTTTCCCTCTGCATTCTCAGAATTGTTTTTCTTGGATTATTTTTCTATTCTATGAATTAAATATATTTTTAAATGTTATAGAACAGAGAATAGAGAATTGAAATCCTCAATCCCTCTCACCTCTCCTAGCAAAAAGACCTAACAGGCATACTTAGTGATCATCTACCCGAAGAAGATAAGCATAACACATACTTCAAAAACCACTGGTACAATTTCTTTGTAATTTTTATTTTCTCTATTTCTAATTGAACTATGTAATATATTAAATGCCTCTGAACCTCCCCCTTTTAAAAAAACACACAAATTTCAGTTCAATAAGGAAAGAGGGGAAACAAACTCTTATTTAGTATGTGTCGTCTTATATGTTGGCACATACAAATAAATTTTCATTTAATACTTTTAACAATCCTGGGAAGCAGGCACTGTTATAAATCTTATTTTATAGTTGAGGAAACTGAGACAGAGAAAGGTTAAATGACTTGATTGTGATAACACAGTTAGGAATTTGAACTCAGGTCTTCCTAAGTCCAGGACCAAATCTCTATCCACTGCTGTCTAATAACTTGGTGATTCAAGTCAAATAACTCCTTTGAACTCTGCAGTTAAATATATCCAACTGCTTCCTTCTCCCGGTTCCTAAACGTTGCTATTCAATTATACATCCCACCTGAATATCAACTGAACTTCACCCCAAAACCCTTCGTAGCAATAATACAAAATATTTCACTCCCATCTTAGGGAACTTGTGCCTTATCCTTTAAGATATTGTTAATCCATTGAAAGGCAAAAGTCCCTGAAAGGGTTGAACATTTTGAGCAATCCTCTATCACATGCTCCTTATTGTGAGTGAGTTGCTGATCTTTCCCTGGGAAAAGTTTGAGCAGAAGGGAGAGAGAAAAATTAAAGCATAGGATTGCAAGAGGAAACAACCTCGAGCAGATCCAAGAAGAGAAGCAGAAGCCATTCAATGTCAGTTTTGTCTACTTCATAATTTTGCTTAGAGATTAGTCACATTCACAGATATCACAGGCCAGATTGTATTCTTGTTTTTACTACTGATTCTTGTCTCACCTTGGGCAAATTATCCCCCATTCCTTACACCTCTCTCCACCATGAATGTCCTTTGCAAGAAGAGAATAATTATTATTCTGTCTTTGCCCAAAGGAGTGAGATGAGTACCAATGTCTTATTCAAAAGGAAATCTATAAGTTACTTTGATCTCTGAGGCAGTAAATGATTTTTTGTTCCTAATATTTAAGGTCATTCCTATGTAACAAGGAAACAAGAGTTTGGCCTATTTTCAAGTTCTGGAGGCACAAGGCCAGTTATATCTTAGTCTAATTTCACTGATTATTTATCATTCTTAATCACCTTGCAGACACTCAACAAATATGCAGTGATAATAAATCATCTTTTATAGACAGTAGAGTCTTATGGTGTTGAATTCAAAACCTGTCTCCAGTTTTCTTTCAAAAGAGAATACACCTTCACTCCAACAGAATACCACTAGGTTTCAGGGTCACATCTATCCCTGGGGTCCAGTGAATCAGGGTGATTGGCTCCCCCCATATTTGTGGTGTTTTATACAACTCTGGCAACTGGTTAGTGAATCAGTGAGGTAACAGGAGAAAGGAAGAGATGTGGCTTGACCAGTTTCCACTTAAAATAAAAGTCACAACCCCTGATTCTTTACACTTCTTCAACACACTCCTCAGGCTTTCCTTTTGTGACTTCTTTTCCCTGCCATTGACATCTAATTTAACCTGATTTCACTTGTATAAAAAATGTTGGGGAGGGGAAGAGATGGTGTGTGTGTGGGGGTGTGTGTGTGTGTGTGTGTGTGTGTGTGTGTGTGTGTGCCAGAGATCCTCACTTTCCTGCAAATGGGTCTCTCTGGAGCTTTTAAAATTAAGTATGTTCTTATCTGGTACTCAAGGACTGACTCACCATCAAAATAAAAAACATGTATAAGGTTGCCTAGGAAGGATGAGGAAAAAGAATCCAAGGAAGTGAAGAGAAAGTGCAAAACAATGAAGTTCATTCAATGAAGTTCATTTCTTCTAGAATAAATAATGATGTGTCAGAGCTGGAAGGGACCTTGGATATCACCCAGCACAATACACTTGTCTACTAATGAGGAAACTGAGGATACATATATACATATATATATATATATATATATATATATATATATATATATATACATATTCCCACCCTTCTTCCAAAAACTAGACCTTTTAAAGATGCAACAACATCCTTCACTCTTTAGATGAAACAGCCACCTTTCTCTGGAAAATTAAAGAAGATTCATAAGCACTAACAAGTGGGAGAAATCTTGCCACCAGTCCCAGAAGGAACAATACATAGTAGTTGCTAAAATCTCCCTGCTGAGAGTTTTAATTTGTTATTTACAGGAGATAAAGGAATGTTTTGCCCCAAGATAATTCCTGATTGGTCCTGACATAGTCCCTGAAATCCCAGGCAAATCACTTCTTTGCCTTGAAATTACTGAAGCTGCTGTTAAAATGGAACTCTCTGCAAGAATTATCAATAGCAAACTACCCATAGGAAAAAAATGGGACCTTAATTCTAAAAGGTATGGAGGGTAAGAAAATTGTTCCAGTATCTAGCAGAGATTGTGCCACATTTGGGTTCCAAGAAGTATGTGTGCATGAAGAACAAATTAGGCTCTATTCTAAAGGAAAAAGTGAAGAGGATGGAAGAATGCCACTCTGTTTTCCAGAATATTAGGGAGGATGAAGTACTCTGCAACAGAAACAAAGAAGAAATTAGATTTAGATCAATACTAAGATTTAGACCTTAAACTAAGAAAAGTTCCAAATATATAAGTGAACTATATGTATGTGTGTGTGTGTGTGTGTGTGTGTGTATAAATTAGAAAAACATGGAGAAAATTATCTACCAAATCTATGGAGAAGAAAAAATTTATGGCCAAATGTTAGTGTGGATTCCAGAAGATAAAATGGATAATTTTGATTATGTAAAATTTAAAAGATTTTGGACAAACAAATCCAATATAGCTAAAATTGAAAGGGAAATAATTGAGAATTTTTTATATCAGATCTCTCTACTAAAATATATAAGGGACTGATTCAAATTTATTAGAATAAGTATCATTCCCCAGCAGACCAACTTTTCTCAAGGGGAGAAACTGAAGCTATCTATACCCATATAAAAATGCTCCAAGTCATTACTAACTAGAGAAATGCAATTAATACAATTCTGAGAGTTTTATCTCATATCTATCAGAGTGGCAAAGATGACATAAAAATTGAAAATAATAAATATTAGAGGGGTTGTAGAAAATAAGCACACAGTTATACTGTTGGTGAAGCTATGAATGGGTATGGATGGGTGTAACCATTCTGGAAAACAATTTGGAATTATACATATTAAAAAAATCACTAAATTTTATACACAAACACACACACACACACACACACACACACACACACACACACACACACATATATATATATATATATCCCTTAACCCACCTATACCACTGCTAGGTCTATATCCAGAAGAGACCAAAGAAATAGGAAAAAATCTTAAATGTACAAAAAAAATTTAATAGCATATTGTAACTTCCAGTAGAATGTAAAGTGATCAATTGTAACATGGAGCAGAGGTTTAATTTTAGCTCTTCTACAAACTAACTACATATACCTTTGACCAACTCCTTCCTCTGTTTCCAATCTTCTTATACTCTCCATGCCCCAACACTCCCATAATCTATAATTCAGTGACCCTGACCTCTTGGCTCCTTCCAGGCATCTTCTCTACATGAATGCTCTCCTTTTCATCTTTGCCTCTTGGCTTCCCTGGCTTCCTTCAAGTTCCAGCAAGAATTCCATTACTTCTAGTGCCTTCTCTTTGTGATTAAATCCAGTTAATCTTGTGTCTGTCTTGTTGTCTCTGGTCCTCCCCCCACTTGGATAGTGAGCTCCTAGAGAGCAGGCAGTCTTTTATCTTTCTTTATACATTTAATGCCAGTTCCTGGCTCATAGCAGACACTTAGTGAATGTTTATTGACTGAATTTGTGACCTTTAGCAAGACCCTATAGACCTCAGTTTCCATGTCTGTAAATGGAATTGGAATAGATGATTGAAAAGGTTCATTTCTTCTATAGAAACCCATGAACCAACATAACTTTTATTAAGCACACTGCTCTCTTCAATATAGCATAGTGTTAAAAATGATAGGGGATAGGGACTGGATTTGTGGATTTATTAGCAAGGGAAGCTGAGTATAATTCTCTCTCCCAACACAGGTTGTCATCTGGTAACTTATGGTCTTAGAATATTGCCTAGAGAGGCAGCTAGGTGGTGCAGTGGATAGAACAATGGTCCTACAGTCAGGAGTAAATGAGTTCAAATTTGGCCTCAGACACTTAATAATTACCTAGCTGTATGACCTTGGGCAAGTCACTTAACTCCATTGCTTTGCAAAAACCAAAAAAAAATATTGCCTAGAACATTGCCTGACAAGTGACTTGACCAGGGTCACACAGCCAGGAAGTATCAGAAGCAGGACATTTATTGTTAGGGTTGAGAATATACGTATTTAAAATTTTAATTCTTTGAATATTAATTATCAATGTAGGTTATACATTCAATTAGTCACAATATTTGATTAGCCAAAAAGCACCGATTTTTGACCATACAGAATAAAGGAATTTATAGACAACTCATGCTTGATCCTTACAATCATATGACACACTGAGTTGTGAGTGACCAAATAGCAGAAGAAAGGAATGATGATGATAATCAGAATTAACATTTATATAGTGCTTACTATTTACCAGGAACTATGTTGTACACTTTGCAATTAGTATTTGATCCACCCAACAACTCTGGGAAGTAGGTCCTATTAAAATCCCTATTTTACAGATAAGGAAACTAAGATAAAAATTAAGTAACATGCTAATGGCCAAACAGTTGGTGTCTGAGGCCAGATTTAAACTCAGATCATCCTGATTCAAGGACCATAGACAGGAATCTTCTAGAAGATGAATCCTTAACTAGTTAACTGTAAGCTATCAGTAAGTCTCTAAACCTACCTTATTTCACTCAAGGACATCATGGTCAGCACCTTCCCCTATTCTTGTTTATCATTAGTTTATATTAAGATGGGGGGGGGGGGAGTACAAAGTAACTCTTCCCCAAAAGATGGAGAATCCTTGGCCTGGGAGATGTTTGAAGTTGACTGAAAGCAGTTTCTTCCTTGTATTAATTTAAACAGTTCTCCTAAAATCTTGTTTTCAATATTCAGTCATTTCTTTAAATAACAATTTGTGAATTCTGCACTGTTTTATTTAAAAAGATAAAGAAGTTTAGAACCTCAAAGCTCTGAAGGACTTTGTAAGTAATACTATTTTTTAAAAGGCAAATTAGAAGCTCGGATTTTTGAATCTAGTTAAATATGCCCCACCCTCAATGAGGCTGTTTCCACTCTAACCTCTGAGAAAATCTACCAGATATTCAATATATGCATTCAAATTTTACATAGTCTCTGCTACCCAAAAGTCCAGGAATCTTTATTATCCAATTCATATTCAATTAATATTTGTTGAAGATCAGTTGTTGGCATAATCTGTGGGGCTGTGGTACCCCAATATGGCTAGGTTTATTCCCTCTTAAAATTAGACAGGTAAAATTGCATGATGAGTTACTTACAAGAGAGAGGGAGAAGAAAGTAGGAGAATGGAAAGCAGAAAAATCTGGAAAGACTTAGGTCCAGCAGGAATAAACTAAAAGAAATAGAAAAACAATAATTCTGGCAGAGTTGATGCAGGATGCTGGATGCATTACCTGACAAGGCCAAAAGGTAGGAACCATGTTATTTTAAATTCATGGACAAAGGTCATCATCTATTAAGCATTTGCCATTTTCTGAAAAGTGGAACAATAAATGGAATAATCATAGGTTTAACTGCAGCCATCATATTTTTAAAAAGGTTCTTTCTGCTATTAATTCTTTATCTTTTTGAGAATCCAGAGAATTCATCTCCCCCATTCTCCTGCTTGAAACCTCAGTAAGCATTCATGGGACAAAAATCATTTTTGCTTCCCTGTAAATTCTAAGTCTTTTAAAATCTTACCAAACTTTTAATTGCTCCTTTTTTTCACTTCGACTATGTTTAACCCATCTGTACAAAGAAACAAAAAAGAAAAAAGAAAGAAAAAGAAAAAAGAAAAAAATGACCAAATAGGAATCTTGAGTCATTCTTCCACCCAGTGGCCAAAAACAAAATAACAGGTTTTTAGCCCAGTCAGAATCTATACCTTCTTACAATGGGTTTTAATGCATATATATTTTAAAAATAATCACTATAAATTGTTATGCTCTCAGAAGCTCAACCATAATTACTAATTAACTAGAAAATGGGTCATTTTATATGATTTCTATAACTATTTGAATTAAGGCAAAATTTATATTATTTTGATGCTTTTTCTTAAGTAATCATATCCCTGGAAACAAAGGCAAGGGCTCATCGTTTCCATGACCCTGTCTTCAATAAGGATTATTTTCAGAGATAGACACCTGTGTTTTTTTTTCCCCTTAAATCATGTAGATTTGACACTCTTATGTATCTCTGTCTGACAATAAGCACTAAAAAGTCTTATAAGGTATTTAGATTTCCCTTAATGCCTAACTCAGCTTCCTACCGAGGCAAATATTATTAAAACACAAGTGATCCCTGCTGACTTATACTTTTGCAATAGAGAGGGGGGAAAAACAGAATTCTCACGTTTCTAATTTCACATTTTGAAAATTATAATGGTGATGATGACAATGAATACAGTGACAACAACAGTTGTACGGATGGTTGATGACAATGATGATGGAGATGATGATGATCAACTCAACAAGCATTTCCTGAAAATCCACCATGTAGAGCAGAACCAGAACATTGTACACCCTAACAGCAACATGGGGGTGATGATCAACCTTGATGGACTTGCTCATTCCATCATTGCAACAATCAGGCACAATTTTGGGGTATCTGCAATGAAGAATACCATCTGTATCCAGAGAAAGAATTGTGGAGTTTAAACAAAGACCAAAGACCTTTTATTTTTAAAAAAAGGCTATCATATTATGTAATTTTGCTATCTCTTATACTTTTTTTCCTTAAGGATATGATTTCTCTCTCATCACATTCAATTTAGATCAATGTTTACCATGGAAACAATGTAAAGACTAACAGACTGCCTTCTTCAGGGGATGGGGGAGAAGCAAGATTAGGGGAAAAATTGTAAACTTCTAAATAAACAAATAAATTTAAAAAAAAAAAAGAAAGACAATCCACCATGTAAAGCTTGGTCCTTATTTTTCCTCTGGGCTTCTGTTACTGCTCTTTTTTCATTCTTGAATGCCTCCTGACTCCAAAGCCAGTGATCTTTCCATTGTACCACACTGTCTTCATTCTTATCATTTCAACTGCATCAACATTGCTTCTAGTTCTTTGAAGAGACATCTCCCCCATACACACATAGCTATAAGTACAAAATATCTGCTTGTGTATTGTTGAGGTGATTGGTGGTAATGATAATAATATCTTTGATGGTGATGATTTTAACGATCTAGTGATGAAAATAAGGAAATTATTGCCAGGACTGACTTCTTCCTTAAAAATAGAAGCTACAGGGGTGGCTAGGTGGTGCAGTAGATAGAGCACCAGCCCTGGAGTCAGGAGTACCTGGGTTCAAATCCAGCCTTGGACACTTAATAATTAGCTAGCTATGTGGCCTTTGGCAAGCCACTTAACCTCATTTGCCTTGCAAAAAAAATAGAAGCTACAGACCCTCTAAAACCTAGAGGGACAATTGCTCAAATAACAGAGGCAGGAACTGATGGTGGGCCAGGGAATATAAAGTTGAGGTAGAACTGAGCACACATCACTCTTTCTAGGACTTAAGAGGGGAAGCTAAGAAAGTGATGAGAGGGGCTATACTGAATTGCCAGATCTTTGGCAATTCAAGTTCAAGTCAACAATCATTTATTAAGCACTTGCTGTATACCCAGCAATTAGGAAGCAGCTATGTGGCACGGTGGGTAGAGGCCCAGGACTGGAGTCAGGAAGACCTGAGTTCAAATCTGACCTCAGAATCTTACTAGTTCTTTGACTATGGGCAAGTCACTTAACCCCATTTGTCTTAGTTTTTTCATCTGTATAAATGAGCTGGAGAAAGAGCAAGAAAAGCACTTCAGCCTCTTTGCCAAGAAAACCTTAAATGGGGACACAATGACTTGAATACAACTGAAATGAATAGGAGTACAAAAACCAAGGTGAGTCTTTGCCCTCAAGGAGTTTCTATTCCATCGGGGGAAGCAAAAAGTACACAAGAAAATAAACACAAAACATTTTCTACAGTCTTGTGATTTCACTTTTTGAAAAAATGTTCTCTACTACTATTCTACAAGTCTTAGAGAGCTTCCAGCAGCAAAAGGTTAAGTTTCTCACCCAGGGCCACAATGTGCCAGGGGTAGAACTTGAACCCAAGTCTTAATTTCAAAGTCAGCTTTCTATCTACTATACCACACCAACTATAAAATTGAAAATAGTTTCAGGGACTGAAAAAAGAGATAGTTAGAAGAACACTTCCAACTAAGAGAATCAGGAAAAATCACTTTGTAGAAGATGGATGGTGACCTGAGCCTTGAATAAAGTCAAGAATTCTGAGATTTAGAAGTGAGGTGTATGAACATTCCAAGCATGGGGCATAAACTGTGCATTGGCATAAAGATGGGAAATGCAAATATCAGTTTGCCTTGAACATGAAGTGCATGAGGCTAGTAAAATTTGCTGTTGTTTGTCTTTCATTCTCAAAGACAATCATGACATCAGGGAGATGATGTCATGATAAGCACATGAATTGGATTTGTGAGGGGGTGCTGTGCAAAGTCACCAGTCTCACTTTCTCCTCCAGAGTCATCTGGATCCAGTGGACAGCTATGAATCAGGATGACTAGAAATGGTTCTGGATGCGAGGCAATCAGAGTTAAGTGACCTGTCCAAGTTACACAGCTAGTAAGTATCAAGTGTCTGGGGTCAAATTTGAATTCAGATCCTCCTGACTCCAAAACCAGTCTCTATCCACTGTAGCACCTAGCTGCCAATATTTAATATTTAATCATTCTGAAGAAGTAGCTAAGAAAAAGAAGAGCTGTGAAGAGTTTTATATATCAGAAGAGTTTGTGTCCTATAAGTCATAGAGAGTCAGTAAGCTTGAACAAGGACCTGGCAGGGTTGGACTAACAAGCACTCGTGTTCTACTGCTCCTTTTCACAACATCCAGCTTAGCTGAAGTTGATCCAATTCAAGAAATATGCATTCAAAGTTTAGAAAGCAATGCCTTCTACTTTGAAAATGGAAATGCTTTGAAACTCTATCTCTCTCTCTCTTAGGATTTCTGTCTTTCTTTCTCTGTCCTTCTTTCCCTCTCCTTTCCCCTTCCTCCTCCTCTCTTCCTCTCTAGTTCTCCCCTCTTTCCCCTCCTTTCTCTCTTCCTCTTCCTCTATTTCTTCCTCCTCCTGCTGTCTCTCTATATAAATATAGATAGATAGATAGCTATATACATATATCTGTGTGAGTGTAAGTTAACTGTGCCTTGTGGTTCATTGTATTTCAAAACACAGTATTTGAAACAACAGAAATAAAGCTCTCCATAGTTAAAGAAATGAAGTTGATGGCTTTGTGATTAGAAGAAAGAATATTGTTGCTGCAGTAGAACCAATTAAATTTGGCAACTAATTAAATATGTAGGGTAAAAGAAAACAGAAGTCAAGGTTGAACATATGAATGACAAGAATGACAATGGTAACCTCAAAATAGAAATGGATTTGGGCAAAAGACAATGAGTTTATTTTTAGACATATGAAGTTAGAGAAGGATACAGGTTGTAAAGTTTAAAATGCCCACTTGGCAGTTGTTATTGTAAGACTGGAAGTCTGGAAAAAAGATGAACACTGGATATATAGATTTGTGAGTCCTTTGCATAGAGGTGATAATTAAGCCCAGGGGTGCTGATGAAGTCACATCCTTGGTAGTGTAAAGAGAAGAATGCCCAGGATAGAGCTTTGAGGAATACTCACAGTAGGAGAATGGATATATGATAATCCAGCAAAGTTAGTGAGAAGCAACAATCAAAGAAGAACTAGGAAAATGAAAAGAGAACAGTATCATCACAATGTAGAGAGGACAAAGTAAACATTGGAGAGATAATAATGTTCAGTAGTGTCAAAGCTGATAAGGAAGGTCAAGAAAGATGAGAATTAAGATAAAGGCAATCAGATTCGGCTATTAGGAGATAATTGGTGAAGAGGAAGAGAACAAATGAATGAAGATTCAAGAATAACAAGGAAGAGGTTGAACACCTAGGAAACTGGAAAAGTGGTTGCTAAAAATTGGGAAGTTCAGAAGAGACCTGTATTTGAAAGGAAAGAAAATATAATCTCAATCTCATCCATGACTACTCATTCTGTGCCACTCCTTACCATACAAAAATGCAAAATGTGTGAGGAGGTAGGTAGAAGAGGAGGTATTCACTCACCACTGTCTAAGACGGAAGGGTCCCTTTGCTGAGGGATACCTAGGCAGCAATGAGATAATCAAAGGGGCAGAGGGTTGGGGGAGAGCAGGAAATTTTTCCTACATAGCTATCCTATAGCTTAGTTAGCCTATAACTACTCTGAGGGATTCACACCCAAAGGAGGCCAGCAGTGGAAGGGGACACAGAAGAAGGAAGCTAGGATGTAGCATTGCTCAAAAGACCAATGGGAATCATCTTCCTATTATATAATTGATCACATTGCTTGGGGTGAAACCATAGCCCCCAGGGATCTCCTAACCCACATTGGAGACCATTTCACTAAGTTACATTGCCTTCTAATAAAGTTTCATTGAAACAAATGGTAATTTAGGGGAGTGAAATTTAATGGAATATCAGAAACAAGCACCAAAGAATGGTGTTTGGTCCAGGGTTGGCCTGTGGTCCCAGGCTTGTAGCCTGCTAACTAAGAATGGCTTTTATATTTTAAAATATTTTATTTATTAACTCGGTGGGTCAGAGAAAATTAGGCAGCAGCTGAATTTTGTCAACTTGTGATTTAGTCTAAACAATGGGGTCCTTCATCATTGTTTGAGTTGTGGTCACTTTTGGTACGCTAATGAAGTCTAGGAACCCTCTCTTCAAATAATATTTTTTTAAATAATTGAAGGAAATATTCAATTTCAGTTAAAAGTTAGTGAAAATTTTTCCCCTATCCTAGCTCTATCCACAGATTCTTTAAAAGAGGGTACAGAGTACCTCCTGCCCCAGTCTATGCCCTTCTGAAGTTGAGGTACCCATGGAAGACCACGTACTATTCTGAAAAGCCCTTGAACGAGAATGAACTTGAAAATCTCAGGCCAGCCCTAGAGTCAAGCTGGGAAAGACATAGGTCAGATCTAGACCTGTGTCCTGAGACCCAGTGACTAAGCCTGCTTCTGATAGGTAGCTGGGAGCCAGGATATCATAGGAAGAACCATTGGCCTATTTAGTTTCTCCCACCTCTCAGGGCACTGGGAACAAGTAAGCTTGGTAGATGGTTGCCCTCTAGTGGAACATTTGCAAAGGACGCCTGGCACAGAAAATGAAGAGACCCAATATGAACAGAGAAATTAGTTTTCCAACTTCAGTCCCTTCCACAGCAACTTGTAACTAGGATACATATATTTATGCATGGACGTTTGAGACCTGTCACTTCTTAAGATCCAGGGACTGGCCTTCAATTCGTAACAAAGCAAATAAATTTGGACTTTTTTTTCTGAAATGTTAGCTGAGTGGCTCTATCCATTTCCAAGAAAAAGAATCAAGTTTGGGCTTTGAGAAGCGTTTCCTCTCCTGATTTCTTTTACATACAGTTCTGGCAATGGAGGGAGGCTTCAAGTCCTAGACAATAAAAGTTTGCAATGATCCCTTCAAAGAGGAAGTCTGAAAAACAAGACAAATAGTCATTATTCCAGCCTCAGACACTTGTTATCTGTGTATGATCCTAGGGACATCACATAACTTCTGTAGTACTGTTTTTTCATCTGTTAAATGGGGAAAATAAAATCCATTTCCCAGGTTTACTATATGGAACAAATAAGGGAACAATTATAAAATATTTGGTATAGTACTTGTTAACAGTGCTATATAAAATGTTAGCTATTATTAGTATTATTATTTCTACTATTCCTTTTAAAATGTATAATTTCATGTATCAAGGACTTACCTTTTTCATTAGTCTCAACTAAAAAAGGTAGATAAGAGAAAATTCACTTCATAAGAAATACTCACATTCCCATGAATGAAATTCCAAGAGTAATCGAAGTAGCTTATATTTAGTCATATTTTCTGGACATGTGACTCCAATTGGGGAAAAAAGGTATGGGTATGATGTATCTATATCTGTGTGTGTGTGTATATATATATATATATATATATATATATATATATATATATGTGTGTGTGTGTGTGTGTGTGTGTGTGTGTGTGTGTATGTGTGTGTGTGTATGCTATTTATATTTTTTCTCAAAACTTCTAAGAAAAATACTATTTTAATTAATTAAATGATAGTTACTAATATTCTTAATTATTCAAAGGAACCCAGGATTTAAAGTTGGAAAGGGATTTGTTTAGAACTATCTAATCCAACCCCCTTGTTTAATAGATGAGGCAGGCTATAAGTTCCAGAAAGGATGAAGTGATTTAATTCCAAATGAGTCTAAAATCATGAAGAACAGAATGTCACTGTTAAGTTTTCTAGATTCTAGATGCTAATCCATAACAAAAATGATCATAGTGAAGGATGGGGAGTGAGGAAATAAAACATTTATAAATGTGCCAGCACTTTACAAATATCTCATTTGATCTTCACAACTATGAGAGGCAGGTGCTGCTATTATCCTCATTTTACAGTTGGAGGAACTGAGGCAAAGTTAAGTGACTTATTTAAAGTCATACAGCTAGTGTGTTTCTGACAACAGTTTTGAACTTAGCATTTCTTCAACTACCTCCTGACTATATTTGAATATCTCACCTATGCTTCAAGGTCCCCCCAAGGACTCTGAGCTCACACAGACATGTATGAGGCTATTTTCCCTCTGGCTCAGAGGCATAGAGCAACACTCTCAGGAAATAGGAATAAGAATTTGCATGGGTTTGCCCCAAAGGGAGTAACAAGGTCTCCACAATTCCCATATAAGGATTCGATATACAAGTAGGTATTGACCATGCCATAAATAGGCTCTCGTAAAACATGCAATGTCAGTTTGGGACAACTTTCATGTCAACCACCACAGAAAATGCATATAATGTATAGGATTCATGAACAAATCAAAAAAATATAAAATATTGAAATTAGATTGCTATTTAGCTAGTAAAGACATCATATAGTACCATTTAACAAATATTTTCCTTTTACTTTGGACCAGGCACCATCTTAGAAAAGACACAATTATCATTGAGAAATTATCAAGGAACTAGATTTCCTCCCTTTCCATTATGCCCTTGAGCTATATTATGATCCATTTTCCTCTCCAAACTGAACTGAAAAATAAAATCTCTTACTAGGAATTGGCTAACTCAAACTCAGGAACTCTTGAAATCTTTGTAACTCTAGAACTTTAGAATTTAAATTCAGAACTATCCTTAAGGTTTTCTCCAAGTCTGGAAAAGCCCATTCTCAGATGTGTAGTCTCTGATCTGTACATAAAAAAATGGCAAAAAGACTGGGGCGGGGGGGGGGGGGGGGAGTGTCCAGAAACTCTCCTCTTAGAATCATCTAAACAAGCATGGATTGTTTGGTATGTACTCTTGCAAATCAACACCTTTTGCTCTGGGAAAGGTGAAGGGATAAATCCAGGAGACTGCTAATAAATGTTTAACAGCTGGTTATCTAGGGGAAAATGCACATACAACACACTTTTAAATTTAATCTGCACTATTAACATTTCCCCCATCACTTTCTTAAGTCTAGACAATCATCAGAACAATAAATCAAACCCTGATTTGTAGAGTTTGACAATTTCTCAGGTGTAAATGCTCACTTTGAAATTTAACAATCTGTTCCAGACCCCTAAGGAGCTGGCTCCAGCCTATCCCTGGATAAATCACTGCCTACCTTCCACACCATAGACGCACACACACGCGCGCTCACACACACGCACACACACACACACACACACACACACACACACACACACACACCACATACATTTAATGTACTCTACTGAGTAGTCCAAAATAAGAAAATATCAGGAAAAGAAATGAGCCATTTCCCAGCTCATTCTTGCAGACAAAACCTTGCCTGTCAGACACTAGTCATTACTTCAAAGGAAGCTTTTGTCAGTGAGGACCAATCAGAAAAATTATTTTTAACATCTCAAAAAGTGGTTAGAATGTCCACCTATCTCCATGTCTCTGATATTTAAAAAAAAATCACTCTCAATAATCTCATCAAGTTCCCTGAAAAAGAAATCAAATAGATTAAGGGATCCCTGATGAACTCTTTATAAATATAAAAAGGATATATTAATATCCATTAATAGGGATTACCAGGATGGGAAACCCCTCTACCAATGCAGTGTGCAATTCTTCCTATGGTATACTAGAAAAAATCATAGGGAGCCTGCTGAATCACTCCTCTGTTAAGTAACTTGTATACAGTCACAAATCTAATGTCTATGAGAGAATTATTCCACATGCCTCTTTAATGAGAATTATGGGTAAAATAACCTACCTAAGAAAATTTGAAGAATAAAGTATTTTCAGATCTTGGAGATGTGAATTTTATAGATTTTGCTTTTAAATAAACTTCTAAAAAACAATCTAAGGATAATGATGCAGACCAAATGGAAAACCTAAAATTTCAGCTCTGAAAGGTCATACTAGTGTAAAACTTCTGCACAGAGATGCCTTTTTAAAAGAACCATTCTTTTTTAAAGAATGTTTCCAATCCAACTTCACATGAATATATTTTTGAACCTTAAAAAAATCAAAATATATTAAAAAAACAGTAGCAAGCACTTTCTAAAAGAATCAGAATACAAATTTACCCAATTGGTGCTTACAAATGAAATGAAAACATAAATAGAAGCATACTGAAAACAACTTTGGGCTTTTTTGGAGAACTTGCTAAACATAATGAATAATTAAAGATATAATTTCAAATGATTAATTAATCTTCAACTTCACCTTCTCTAAAATGAAATGTCTCCAGTTTTAAAGGCCTAGCTGGTCTATATGGAAGGAATTTAGTTAGCATTTTAAGCTGTCAGTGTAAATATCTTTTCAAAAGACACATATGATCATTTTTAATTCAAGGAGCCAATTCAGCGTTTATAAAAGGTAACAAAATCCATCAACATGCCCATCCATTTTTCTTTTTGCATTAATAAGACTGTAGTTCATAATTTAATTCTAAAATGTACAATTCTAGTGTTTAGATTAATAATAATTATGAATATATTAATACATAAATTTATTTATCACTCTGTTGGAAAATAACAGCAGGGAAACTTTGTCCATCTTCAAAATTCCAAAAGCAGTGAAAATTATACAGCAAAATTGTATCTTAGAAGCTTGTTTGTCCTTGGAGATTTCTTCTATCTGGCCTGAGACCAGCTAGTTCAGCTTACATTGGTGTTAATGGGGCTGATGTCGAAAGTTCCATCCTGGACTTTAGTCCTCCTCCTCTAACCCCAACAATTCTATATCATTGAAATCCATTTTTAAACAATGGACCCCAGGGGTCTCCAGAACCACTAGGGAAGACAGATAGATGGATGGATGGATGGATGGATGGATGGATGGATGGATGGATGGAAGGATGGATGGATGGAAGGATGCATGGATGGATGGATGGATGGATGGATGGATGGATGGATGGATGGACGGAAGGAAGAAAAAGAGCTCAAAGCACACACCTCAGTGAAAATAGATCAGTAACAATAACTTCTAAAGAACTGTTATTCCTTTTCTTATTTTTCAATCCTATCCATCCCACCTCCACAATTGCCAGTCAAGGATTTACTTTCACTCTTCTACAGAGTTGGACAATCTAAGGTGATAGGTGGAAGATTCAGCATGAACCAACAAGTATTTATGACAAAATTTGTGATATTAAATAAACTGGTCAGAGGCTTAGAGTTGGAAGAAGTCTTAGAGGTGTTTGAATCCAACGCCGTCATTTAAAGAATCAGAAATTAACTGAGGCTAGGAGAGGTTAAATGTCTTCCTGCGATCTTACAGGTAAATAAGAGAAAAGAAAAAAAATACAAAGGGATCTTCATTCCTGAAGTCCCCTTCCCCTGACTTTTTTACCCTTTCTAGTTCCTAAGACAGAGTATCAGAAAAAGATGTTCAGAATATCTACAAACATTAATTTCACTTTACTATTCTAAATCTGACATCTCTGTTAAACAAACATTGAGCTGGTCCATCACTGGAGGAACTAAGCTACATCCATATATAGATAGTATATCTGTAAATGAACCGAAAAGCCCTACTAATATAACCCACATGCGGAGGACTGGTTCACAGCTAATTCTCAGAGAGGCAAATAAGGAGCTGTTGAGGTTGGGTTTACTACACTCCCAAGAACAATTAGAGCATCATTTTGTGGTATATTTGGTCATTTCATTGTACAGATATTTACTCATGATGAGTATAGGCTAGGGAACCACCATGAAGATTGTAGTTTATGAATCAATGTCTATTGAAAAGAATGGAACCAAGTAATTTTAAAAACAATGTAATAAGATGCTCCAAACTAAGCTATTTCAATGCACATTGCCCAGAGCCTAATAATACACTCAAGATATCACAGTGCCCCTTAGACAATGAGGATATAAAGATTAAAAAAAAAGATAAAGTCCCTTTCCTCAAGGAGTTTATACTCTCCTGGGGCCTGGGGTGTGAGGGGTGGGAGGGGTGGGAGAGGGGAAGGGTTGGGGGAAGAATAGAATCATTGAAGGTTGGTGGTTCTTGTCCTTCATTATTGAAGAAGACCATAATGACATCACTATGTTAGAGACAAATTACAGTGTGTCCTACCATGTCTGATCAGACTGATAGGAGCTCAGAATTCTCTACACAGATAGTCAATAGTTCATATGTACACCTGGTGGTATTTACTCTAAACCTATATCTCACATTTCCTCTGAACTTTCAATTCTGCCTTGCTCATAGAGCACAGTACCCTCTCTGATTAGGGCATGCCACGCTGGGTGGTCCTGTGCCATGGTTTCCCATGTTGAACAATCAATTCTAAAGTTCTTAAAAGAGACCTTCAGGGTGTCCCAGTATTGCTTCTTCTGACTCCCCCTTGTGAGCACTTGCCCTGTGTGAGTTCTCCATAAAATAGTCCTTTTGGCAAGCATAACTTTGGCATTCTAACAACATGGCCAGTTTAGCTTGAAAAAGGACCTCAGTGTCTGGTATTTTCTCCTGCCAGGTGATCATCAGAGTCTTCCTAAGACAATTGAAATGGAAGTGATTCAGTTTCCTAACATAGCTCTGGTAGATTGACCAGGTTTCAGCATACAGTCAGTACAATGATTCTGTAGACATTTAATTTGGCAGTCAGTCTGATACATCTTCTCTCCCACACTTTCTCCTGGAGTCTCCCAAATACTAAGCTAGCTCTGGCAATGCATATGTCAACCTCATAAACAATGTGTACCTCCCTGGAAAGAATGCTGCCAAGGTATGTGAACTGGTCCACAGTAATCAAAACTTCTCTATTTGTTGTAATCGATTGTTCTACATATGGATGGTGTGGTGCTGGCTGATGGAGCACCAGTGTTTTCTTGGCTTTAATTGTTATATCAAAATTAGCACAAGTACCAGAGAATCGATCCATACTTTGTTGCATCTCATCTTCAGAGGCTGCATTGCATGTACAACCATCTGCAAATAGAAGATCACACACCGATTATCCTTCACTTTGATCTTGGCTTATACTCTTTTCAAGTTGAAGAATTTACCATCATTGTGGTTGATGACCTTGATGTTGTGCTCATCCTCAGTGAAGATATTTGATAACATGACTGAAAACATAATGCTAAAAAAGATGAGAGCAAGGACACACAGTCTTATTTCACTCCATTGGTAACTGAGAAATCTCAAGAACAGCATCCACTATCCAGAATCCAGGCAAGTATATCAATAAGAAATTGATGAACAATACTGATGAACTTCTCCCAGTAACCACATTTTGACATAATTTTCCTTAAGCCCTTATAACTGATCATATCAAAGGCTTTGGTCAGATCTATAAATGTTGTATACAGATCTCCGTCCTGTTCTGACATTTTTCCTGAGTTGTTGGCAGAAACACTATATTGACTGTTCCTCACTCCTTTCTGAAGCCACACTGGCTCTCAGGTTGAAGGGAGCCAAGGTCAAGTGAAAGGCACACTCCCATGGGACCGAGGAACTGAAGGGAATGTTGGAATCATGGGAATTTAGGGAGTGCTGAAGGTCCCAGCCTGTTTTGAGTACTCCCAGGACGAGAGAGAGAGAGAGAGAGAGAGAGAGAGAGAGAGAGAGAGAGAGAGAGAGAGAGAGAGAGAATGAACAGAGGTTCTGAGATGTAACTGCATAAAGGAGAGGCAGGAGGAAAAGAGAGAGGCTGCAAAAATGTAACAGCTACACACCGCAATAAAGACTGCTTGCATAGACTCTCCTTGTACCTGGTCTTCTTAGACTCTTCACCCGAGACTGTTGCTGGTCAACAAGCCTGGGGACACCCAGAAGGTGGATGAAGGCACAGGTAAGCTTCCCTGTAGAGAGCTGGGGTTAAGGAAAACCCCAGCATCAGGTGAGTGATCATCTTCTAGGTGAGAGATCAGCCTATTGAGAAGGACTCTAGCAAGAATCTTATCAACAATGACTAAAAGAGACTCCCAAGGATCGTGTCCCTATTATTAGTCAATGGGACTCCATCAGCACTGAGTAGTTGAGATTCAGTAAAAGCTGGAGTCCTGATATATCCTGGAAATGTAACCATTTCAACCTTTCAAGCCTCTCCTTACATTCCTCTCATCATAATCTCTAAAAACTATTAGTATAAATTGATCTGATCTGAATCAGTGGGAAGATTTACTCCTACATAGAATTCCCTGCAAAGATTAAAAAATCACAGATCCTCTTCACACCCCCTCAAAAAAATGTTAGATTTTCTTACATTAAGCCTAAATATGTCTTTTTGCAACTCTCATCTATTGATCCTAGTTGTTCTGCTAGGAATGAGCATCCGAATTTGTTAAAATGAAATAGTTTATTAATTTTTATGAGGGGGAAAAAAAGTCCTGAAGTTTTTTAGTACTCTTCCCACTAACTGACCAATCAACTTCACTCAATGAGCAATTACTGAGTTTGAACAGTTTCGAGTATGATGTCAAATGCTGTAAAGATATAAAGTAAATTATAAGACATGATCCTTACCCTCAAGAACATGGCTAGAAAGAATTTATACATATCATAAAAGGCAGAAAATAATTGTGTTAAAATATTTGTAAATACTAAAAATGTAACAGAGTTTAGAGAAGAAAGAGAAAAATATATTTAAAAAACTGAACATGGAGTTGGGAGATGTGCATGGCTCAGTTTCCTCATCTGTAAAATGAGGTTATTGAACTATTTGAATCCTAAAATTTATTTAAAATCCCATAATCCTAAATGTAGTTGGAGTGGGAAGACTTCATGGAAAAAAAATAGGATTTTTGTTGAGCCATGACAGAAAAGTAGGAATTTTTTAAAATGTCAGTACAATTGGATTAAAAGTCCTATTTGTTGTTAGGGTGGGAATTCTGAGTTTCCATAAGCTATTAAATAAAGACTTGAGACCTTGACCAGTCCTTGCCTTTAGTGGTTTAGGGCTTTTGGCAGGCCACCAGCCTCCAAAGGTAGAAGGAAGTACAACAAGAGGCAGGAGAAGGCCACCTCATAGTGGGAGGTATGCACTTTTGAAAACAAGGAGACTTTGGTGAGTTATTATAGGCCCTAGAGGAAGGAGGCAGACTAGATAAACTATGGGAAGTGTCAGTGACAAGATATAGTGTTTCCCCTGAATACTAGAGGAGATCCTGAAGGGTATTCTAAGGTGACATGACTCTAAATAGAGAAATTTTACTGGCAAAGTTTTGGGTCCCACTGGCTACCAAGAAACATGGCTGCAAACCTGACTCACTTCAGAAGGATTCTGATTTAGTGAGGCATGTACAAATAGATCAGCTTTTTTTTTCTTTTTACCAGATGTTATGAGAGTTAAGAAAATGGTTTCCACATGTGGGACTGGTTCATAACAGCATTTTCCAGAGGTGGCTTGGAAGTTTGATTGTTCTTTTTCCCCCTCCCCTTGCCAACAATAGTATTAAATGACTATTTAATTGTATCCTCAAGTTCTCTTTTGCACAATTTGATTCTTAAAAATGTATATCCTCCTTCAACCAAAAAAAATGTCCTAGGCAATGAACTCTCAATTTTCCATTAAAAAAAATGAAAGGCAGAAGAGGCAGTGTGGATAGGAAACTGGCTTCAGAGTCGGGAAGACCTTGGTTCACCTAGGAGTGACTGATCCAGAAAATGAGATGAGCTTTTCTGCCAGGACCCAGCAGCAGTTCTCTCATTGTTGACTCGCTTCTGACATACACTGGCTAGGTGACCCTGGTCAAGTCACCTCTCAGTGTCTCAGGAAACAATCTAAGTTTGAAAATTGCTCAGCAAATGCCAATATGCATTGGTAAAGAGTTTACGTCCTGATGGTTTCCTAGAAACTCATGAAATCATCAGCCCATTGCAATGTGGACAACAAAATGGCTACTTTCAACCCAGAATAATGATTAGCCTTTGGACAGGCAGGGGTGGAGCAAGTAGGCAAGGCATCAGAGAGGGAGGGAAAAAGGAAAAAAAAAGATACAATGAGAAGAAACACAGAGTACAGCAATGAGTATATCATGTCTATGGGACAGTTTGGTGAATGGTTTTAGTATAGAGGAGGGTGTGTTGGGGGAATAGTTGGAAGTAGGAAAATATTTGAAAAATAAAGGTAAAATCAGATTAGTGAAAGAAATACTAATTCAGAGAGTTGGAAAGGATCTCAGTCATCTTTTACATAGGAAAGAAATTCCACATAGGAATTTCTACAAAGAAAAGAAATCCCCAAAATTATATCTGGTGATGGGGAACACATTGCCTCCTAAGACAGTCTATTCCATTTTGAGACAGTTCTAAATGATAGAAGGTTTTTCTTGGCATCAATACAACATTTGATACGTTATAACTTCCATCTATTACTCCTGGTTCAGTCCTCTAAGGCCAAACAGAACAAATGTAAACCTTTGAAGTCCTTGAAGACAGCTGTCATGTAACCACTGAATCTTCTCCAGGGTAAACATCCCTAGCTCCTTCAGCCATTCCTGATACAACATAGACTAGAGACTTATTACTATACTAGTTTCTCTCCTTTGAATGCTCTTTAGTCTATCACTGTTCTTAACCTGTGGCAACAATAACAGACCACAATACCCTCAATGAGATAATGGGATTGTGATTATACCTCACTATTCCTAGAAGTTATGCTTCTTTTAACACAGTTCATGATTACATTTGACTTTTTGATTGTTCCATCACCCTGCTGAATCATTTGAGCTTACAGCTGCTAAAAAAGCAAAATCAAACAAAAAAAAAACCCAGATCTTTTTCTGAACAATTGTTGTCTGAGCATGCCTGCCTATCTTGTACTTCTGAAGTTGATCATTTGAACCCTACTGAATTTTATCTTATTAGATTCAGCCCAATGCTCTAGCCTGTCAGAAATCTTTTTGGATCCTGACTTTATTATTCAGTGTGTTAGCTTTGTGTCATCTGCAAATTTGATGAGCATGCCATCTATGCTTTTATCTAAGTCATTGATTAAAATGTTAAACAACATAAGGCCAAGCTCAATTCCCTGACATGCTCTACTAGAGACCTCCTGCCATATTGATACTGAAGCATAAAAAACTATTTTTTTATTCCATCCATCCATCTAACCAGTCCAGAATCTAATTATACTATGATCTTGTCCACCTTGCTACATCTTTTCCACAAGAATAATAAGAGATACTTTATCAAAGGCAACTAGGTGGCACAGTGGATGGAGCACTTGGGCTTGGAATTAGGAAGACTCATCTTTGTGAGTTCAAATCAAGCCTCAAACATTTACTTACCATGTGATACTAGGTAAGTCACTTAAGCCTGTTTGCCTCAGATTCTTATCTGTAAAATAAGTGAGAGAAGGAAATGGCAAACGATTTCTTTACCTTTGCCAAGAAACCCCAAATGGAGTCACAAAAGAGTCAGACATGACTAAAACAACTTTATTTAAAAAATTTGCTAAAAGCTAGGTCATTTACTAGCTCAGTAATCCTATACAAAAAAGGAAATGAGGTTAGTCTGGCACAACCTAGTCTTGATGAAACCAACTCTTCAAAACCTTAGGCAGAGAGGTTTTCATTTTATGTGACAGGAAATATGGAAAGGTTTTGGCCAAAGCAGGCTGGATTAGCTATGGAAAATGCCCATTACAAGCTGAAACACTTTCCCACCTCATAAGTATTCTATAAGAAAGACTTCAGAAAGAATTCCTGCCCTAGGTAAAAGGTTGAATTAGATAATCTCTCAAGTCCCTTCCAAATATGAGATTCTATGATAAAAAGCCATGTTTGAGGCAGAACAAGCAGTAAAATACTGAAACTCTCTCATATTCATCTCCATACAATAATAAAATAGTACTCCCAAAACAAACTCTGGAACAGCAGAGCCAGCAAAAAGACAGGAAACTTGAAAGATTAGCAGTAAATGTTTATTTCCTTCCAGGCCAGCAGCAAGCCCCACCTCAGCAAACCAGTGGGAGATCTTGAGTGCTGTTGCAGTGAAGCAGGCAAACACCAACACCTTGGCCCCAACCAGGTACCTCAATATAGTCAGGGGAATGGGTAGACTCTAGATCTGAGAACTATCACATACTTCAGCATAGCCCTGAGTAAATAGGCAACTGCTTGTGGCCTCCGTGTGCTTCATTGTATCCACGGGGAAATGCAGAAACACCAAACACTACCATTAGGACTCTGGCTCAGCACCAGATAAGTTTCCAGACCCCTAGGGTCTCCAGTAGTACCAGCTACTCCCCTACCCTCTTAGCACAGCACCAAATAGGAGGATTCCCTTTGGGTCTCAGGGAAACATTAATGTGAATTCTGTCAAACATTCAAAGAACAATTAATTCTAATATTTAAATTATTTGGGAAAATGGTCAAAAAAGGAGTCCTTTTCTGACCCATTTATGGTGCCAATACCTAAACCAGAAAGAACTAATACAGAAAAAGAAAGTTATAGTCCAATTTGCCTAATTAATTATTGATGCAAAAAATTTGAACCAAATACTAGAGAAAACCAAATGTGAAAATATATCAAAAAGATTAAATAATAGATTATGTTCAATTTATACCTGAAATGTAGAGTTGGTTCAATATTAACAAAACTATCAATGTAATTGATCCTATCAATAACAAAACCAACAGAAATCATGATTATCTCAAAAGATAATGAAAAAACTTTTAATAAAAGACAGCACCTATTCTCTGACAAAGGCTTCATTTCTCAAATATATAGAGAATTGAGTCAAACTTATAAGACTACAAGCTATTCCCCAATTGAAAAATGGCCAAAGGATATGCATTTGCAGTTTTCAGATGAAGAAATCAAAGTCATTCATAGGCATGTGAAGAAGTAATCTAAATAAGTTCTGATTAGAGAAGTGTAAATTGAAACAATTTTGAAGTACCACCTCACACCTATCAGACTGGTTAATATGACAAAAAGGGAAAATAAAACTGTTGGAGATGATGATCTAAGACAATTCCAAAAGTCTCAAGATGGAAAATTTTTTTTGATTTCTGTTTTTTTCATCCTCATGATTTTTCCTTTTTGTTCTGACTCTTCTTTGACATCAAGATCAAATGTGAGAAAATGTTTAATGGTTGTACATGTATAACCTTTCTCAGACTGCTTACCATATTGGTGAGAGGAGAGGGAAGGAGAGAGAAAATTCTGAAACTCAAAATATTAAAAAAACGAATGTTGAAAAACTATCTTTACACATAATTAGAAAAAAGTAAAAGGCCATCTTTAAAGATTAGTCTGGCAGTTGGTTAATTGGAAGGTTACTACAAGAATTCTCATCAGAACAGTCCAAACAATGTGATCTCAGAATAGGGTGGCTTTAGGTATGGAGAGGAAAAAAAAAAGATGAATTTGGTACTTGTTTGGTTTTATAATCTCCTTAGCAATGTTAGTTTGTATTTCATTTCTTTGAATATTTCATTTATCTAGCTGAGGTAATTTCAGGGGGGGGCAGAGGTTGTGTATTGACCATCCCCATTGTTCCTGATGTTTTAACTGATGCAATTATTCTGTATATTTTTAAATATTATATCAAAATTGCTCATTTTAATGCCTTTGTTCTTATTTTCTTGGATAGGTTTTAGCCATGTCTCTCCTCTTTGGTTTTTCTGTTTGTTAGTTTTTGCAGATTATGTGAAGATTCTGTCTCCCTAGAAACAGATATTGGCAAAACAAAGTGATTAATCAAATACAATTTTCACATGCCACCCACAAGTAACTAAGTAATATAAAGGACTCTAGGAGCCTTATATGTAAAGCTGCAGTAACTTTAACAAAAAAATTGTCAAGATATTAGTAAAGATTTACAAAGTATGAAAAACGGGAAAGATTACTAACTAAAAATCTTCATTATATTTTTTGTTCACAAAAAAATAAGCTTAACTCAAACCAAAGATATCTGCCATTGTAAAAAAAGCTAACTTTATTACATTTTCCCAGAATTTTCATTTTGAGCAAAAGCCCAAACTTGTCATCCTTCTTCATTCTCTAGATTTTGCCACCATTCCCTCACAGTTAACTTGCCCCTTTTTTTACATTCCTTTCATATGATTTTCCCCAATTTAAGTAAAAATTTCTGACAAGTCAAAAACCTAAACACTAGAATGAAAGAAATAACACAGGAAAACTTCTCAGAACTTCTGAACACAGAATACAAAATATCAATCCAAAGAATTCATCAATTGCCCCCATGCGGAAAAGATCTTCGGCTAGAAACTCCAATATACGTAGTGCTTAAATTTAACAATTCAATTCAGAAATAAGTTCTGCAAATGATCAGGAGGAAGATCTTCAAATACAAAGAAATGAAATAACACAAAACCATTCTGCACCATCAGAAAATTCATGAGAGAATGGAATAATGTGCTCTGTTTTGCATAGTAGTTCAAGATACAGCCCAGTGATCTCTGCAAATCTGGGTATAGCCATAAATAAAAAAGATGGATATTTAACAATAAAGAAACACTCAAGACATTCTTAGAAAGTCACACTTGAAGAGATCTTCTCAAACAGACCAGACAACAAATCTTGGAGAGGTGAATGAATGCAGTGGGCAAGGACAACAACAGCAACAAAGTGACACTGAGATCAGTAAGAGGTTTACTTACATGAGAAGGTAGAAATCAGGTGGGGGTGTGTATTTTGTGACTCTGCCAATAGGTGAATCAATATGGAGTTTTTTTATTTGTTTTTAGTGGAACTATATTATACAATGGTACATGAAATAGGAGTGGGGAGCGAGTAGAACAAACCATGTGTGATATCCACAAGTCAAATCAAGGACTGGCAATGAGGGAAAGGTGACATTTGTGGTATTTCAGGAAGAGAAAATTCTGTAGGGGAAATGGGTGAGGAAGAGGGAGAAAAGGACTAAAAGGGAGTGAGGGATGGGAAAGACCTATCTTTCATGGTGGGAGGGTAATGCTTCTAAGGGTAGAGAGAGATCTTGAGCTACAAAAACACAAAGTTTATACTTTTTATTATTTTTTTTATTTAAGGCAATGGAGTTAAGTGACTTGCCCAAGGACACACCGCTTGGCAATTATTGTATCTCAGGTCGAACTCAGGTCTTCCTGACTCCAGGGCCAGTGCTCTATCCACCGCACCACCCAGCTGCCCCATAAAGTTTATACTTTTTATAATACACTTTTTAAAATCATAGGTCAGGCACATGTAATCATTGAACCTCAGTAAATCAGTTAACATGTGTTTGTTAAGTGGCAGGCCCAAGAGTGGAGTTAGGAAAACAAATTTTTCAGACTTCTGCTCCCAAAGTGATTGATTCATAGGCTGAAATGACCTTTTCTGCTCATACAAAGCAGTCACCTCCTTAGAATTGCCCTCTTAACACAGAGTTCACAACAACCAGTCCATCGAAAAGCTTCTAAGGGGTCCATCGAAAAGCTTCTAAGGGATGTCAATCTTTCCCAGCACATGCAGAGGATACAACAGAAACTTCTCATTACACACCTAAAGAAATGTGAAAAATGGAAACAACTCTAAGCATTTAGAAAATGTCAGAAAGGGCGGCTAGGTGGCGCAGTGGATAAAGCACCGGCCCTGGAGTCAGGAGTACTTGGGTTCAAATCCGGTCTCAGACACTTAATAATTACCTAGCTGTGTGGCCTTGGGCAAGTCACTTAACCCCATTTGCCTTACCAAAAAAAAAGTCAGAAAAAACTGTAAACTCCTAGAAGGCAGAAGCAGCTTTATTTCTGTCTTGGGATCCTCATAGAGTCTGGCATACAGTAGTCATCTATTAAATGTTGTTGATTTGAAGATGCCAACAGGGGTTGCTTTCAGAAGAAGCAATAAAAGAAATTCATACTATGAATGTATCCAGCAAATATTAGAAAGTTCTCAAACAACATAGAGGGAGAAGAAAAGTTAGATACACTGAATCCAAGGGTATTTAATTCAACAAGCATTTATTAAATGATTCAAATATAAGGCCCTACTGATACAAAAAATGAAAAGGAAAATTGACCCTGAAATCAAAGTTTAATGGGGAGGGGCAGAGGGAGCACAACACATAAATAAATAAATAATATTCAAATAAGTTTAAATAAAAATCAAATGAATAAAATTTCAATTTCAATTAAATAATAAATAAAATGAAGTATACACAGAGTAATGCAAAGTCATTTTTTTTAAAGGGTGAGAGATCAAGAAAGATCTTATATAGACTATGGCATGTAAGGAAATCTTTGAAGACAGCTAGGGATTATATGGATTGGCTATGAATAAGTGGTGCATTTCTAACATCAAGGACCATTTGGGTAAAAGAACCAAGCTGAGAGATGGAATGGAATGTATAAGGCTATCAGGCCAATTTGACTAGAATGGAGAGAAAAGCAGCAGAATAGGAGTAATATGAAATAAGCCTGGAAAGGTAATTTGAAGTCATATTTATTGGAAGGCTTTAAAATACAGAGTAGAGATTATATATTTTATTCTTGAGGCAATAGAGAATTATTAAAGTTGGGGGGTTTTGAGTTGTGGGTGACACAGATCTATATAATAAGACTATCAATTTGACAGCCAAGTGATAGATGAAATACAGAGGGGAAGAGATTGGACTCAGGCAAACTAATTCAGAGGTTATTGTAAAATTAGATGAGAAGTAATGGAGGCTCAAATTGAGGTAAAGACAGTATAAGAAAAAGAAAAAGGAATGGATGAAAGAAATGTTGTAGGATTGGCAAGACTTGGTAACTGATGTGATATGAGAATTAAGAGAGAAAGAAGAGTTAAAAATGATTTCCTGATAGAAAACTTAGATGACTGGAAGAATTATAGAGTCTATAAAAGAGAAAGTTGGGAATAAGGATGGGTTTAGGGAAAAAATACAAGTTCCATTCTAGAAATGGAACTCGAAAGGAATCTAATTTTAAAAGTCAAATGGGGGGGGGGCAGCCAGCTAGGGTAAAGCATTGGCCCTGGAGTCTGGAGAACCTGAGTTCAAATCCAGCCTCAGATAGTTAATAATTACTTAGCTGTGTGACCTTGGACAAGTAACTTAAGCCCCATTGCCTTGCAAAAACAAAAAAAAAGTCAAATGGGTAGTTGAGGCAGCTAGATTTTATAGAGGATAAAATACTGTGCCTGGAGTCAGGAAGACCTGAGTTCAAATACAGCCTCAAATGTTTACTAGCTGTATAATCCTGGGCAAATGCTCTTTACCTTATTATTCAACTGTAAAATTGGGATAATTACAGCATGTGATTCTCAGGTTTGTTGTGAGAAGCAAATGAGATAATATTTTTAAAGCACTTGACAAAGTCCCTGGTATATAGTTGGTGTTTTATAAATGCTTATTCCTTTCTCTTCTCAGACATGAGAGTCATCTTCACAGAGGTGCTGACTGAACCTGTGGGAGTTATCAAAATCACCAAAGGAGAGAATATCAAGAGAGAAGAAACTAAAACCTAGTATAAATAAAGGATCAAATGACAAATGCAGTCACAATTTTGGTGGGAAGAAAGGACCTAAGTGGAACACTCAGACTACAACAATAAGTCCAATTCCCAATCCATAAAAATTCATAGTGGGAACCCAGGAAATAAGAAAGAATCTAATACAATACCTAGAAAATGGAGCGATAAAATGAAAAATAAAACCTGCTAAGTGCCATATTTTTATAGAGATAAAGATGACACAAATAAACTGTCAAACTTATCCCCTTTTTAAATTGATGTTTATGAGAGCTTCTTCTATCAAAGTCATTTCCTGATATGCTCTTCCCCACCTCAATGAACCCTACCTTGGAACAAAATAATCAAGCAAAACTAACTGGCAAAACAATGTGCTTTAGGACAGACTATGTAACATTTAGCATTTTCAGCTTCTTACTTCTCTATCAATAGGAGGCATAGATGTTTTAATATATGCTCTGCAGAATCAAGACTGGACCAAATCACAGTTGTCTTTTGGTATCTGTATAACATAGGGAACAGATCTGTAAAACAACCAGTTTTCACAAAAGAGGAAAGAAATCATTCAATTTTTTTTATAACTTCCTGAATTCATGGATTACTTTAGGAACCATTTCAGTAAGTTTATCTACATGTTACTTTCTGAAAATCAGTCAAAAGTATGGAAATTTTCTATGCTTACAGGTGCTACTGGAATAAGGAATGAAATAAGAAATGATTAATTTCCCCCAAAGTTGCAGTGATAACATTAATTAGAATGAATCTATTTGACATTAAATAAGCATTACAAGTGCTTCTCCATGAGCTACATTGTAATTCAACATTAATTGACCGGGTCATTAACTTAAGGTAGAGCGTCTTATTCCCCAGTCTGAGTCATGGGTAATCAGTCTTTATGGCCTCTACAAAACACAGTGAATTCAATGGAGTCCATTCACCATCTGGAATGGAAGAACAGACATGCTAGAATTCACTTCCTTATTTTTTTTAAAGAGACCTCTTCCCAGGTCCCTAAACTTTAACCACTTGGATAAGGCAAAAAAGTCTTTTTCCATGCAAAAGGCTCTATGTGCAATTTGTTCACAGTAATCTAGATTCATATGCTTTCAATAGGAGGTCCAAGAATATAAAGTTAAAAGAAAAATTCCTGTTGCTTGCAAGGATTCTAGATCCTACCTTAACTTTCTGCACCTGTATATACCTTAGCATGGCAGTAAAATGTAAACACTCCTTTCACAGCACAGCTGGCATTTTATAGTTTGGGATCATAGCACCATAGTTTATTATCGAGCTAGAAGAAACCTTAGACCCCTCAAACGCAACCCCTTTTTTAAACAGATGAGAAGGCTGAAAGAAGTTATATAACTTCTTCAGGGACATAAAGGATTGGAGGCAGGATTCTAAGCCAGGTTTTGTGTACTCAAGATCATTTATATACTATAAGATGCTGCCCTATGATAATGGTGAAATTCTGACAAACCTTCACTTGAAAGGTTATGGATTATAACAATTATAGGATAGTAGATTTGTAGTCAGAAAATGCTTTCCAGATGGGTGGCACTGGGCAAGTCATTTAACTGCTATTTGTCTCAGTTTACTCATCCTTAAAATAGTAATAATAATAGTTCTTATAGTATTATTATAGTACTTATAATGATAATAGGTTGTGGTAAAGATCAAATGAGATAATATGAAATGCTTTAACGAAATATGTAATTATTTCTAGGTGGCACAGTGGATACAGCACTGGTCCTGGAGCCAAGAGGGCCTGAGTTCAAATCTAGCCTTAGACACTTGATACTTAATTGCTGTGTGACCTTAGGCAAGTCACTTAATCCCATTGTCTTGCAAAAAAATATATAAAAATGCTAACTATTAGTAAGTACAGAAATACTGGGGAAAGCTAATTAGTGCCTATTTTATGGTTTTTGAAAGAGTCCACTGTTTTATTAGTGAATGACAAGGAGTTAGATTAATCCATTCATCTTCGAAACTCTACTCTGAATTCCATAAATCATGAGTGTAAAGTCACTTACCCACTATATGCAGCTAATCCCAGAAACCATGCTTTCACATTTCCCTTGTTCCCTCCACTAGAAAACCAGGGATTGTCTAGGCATCTTGCTGGTTTTCCATCTGCATTCCACCCCCCCTCATTTTTCATCTATTGCTCTGCAAACAGTCATCAAATCATACCATCATTGCTTCTGCAAAGAATGACAATTGACTATTCCACTCACAATCCTTGCCTCCCCAGACCAAAATTCCTATTGATTTAAGGATAGAATGAGAAACTTCTCCTCAAACCTCCATTTAAGGAGGGTGTCTGGTCTAGCCAACCTTTCAAATCTCACCAGTCTGCATGGTTTTGGATTTTCCTATTATGACTGCCCCCCACTGTCCTATAAGTCCCCTTCTAGGTAGTTTTCTTTCCCATTCACCCTTCCTTTTTAGCTTTCTTTTGTGTGTTGTTTCAAGGCCTAGCTTTAAAAGTCAAGGTCTCCACTGTATCCAGGGCCACCTCCAGTCATTGTGATCCATATCTGGCCACTGGATCAAGATACCTCTGAGGCTGGTGATTTAGCACAGCACCCCCTCACTCAAATCAATTCACTTGCATGTCATGACATCATGCCCTGATGTTATGGTCTTCTTCAAGAATGAAGGACAAGCAACAACAGACTAAATTTTTTGAGAGCCAAGACTTAACTGTCTTTTTTATTTTTCTATCCTCAGCTTAGCATAGTCAAGCCTTAATCATATTGCTTATTTATATGAGTAGGCTTTTTATCCCTTAGTTGAGAAAGAAGCTTCATCAATAGTCAAACTTTTGTCCATAAACTAATTAGTTCTCAACAATAGGTTTGGTGCTTTTGGGGAGAGTTGTAGAAGAACAGGCCTACCCTAGGTGGAACTTTTTGGTCTTGGTCAATATTGTTTCCAACACAACTGTAAAGGGAAGAGATCAGGTAAAGGGAAGAATTAAAAGGGTTGTATGGTGAGACAGGGCCAAAATGGTAAAGTAAGAGGGAGAATACTCTTCAAATTTTCCCAACATTTCCTTCCCAACAATTTTAAAATAAAGAATTGATTTGAACTCTGGAGTGGCATAGCCAACAATAGGTAAAGGTGATACATTTTTCCCGCCTAGGACAACTTACAAAATCAGAAGGAAAAGCTTGTGACACTGGGGTGAGGTCTGGAAGGGAACAGAGCAGGTCCTCTTTGGGCCTAGGAGTCAGCTATAATGAAGGCAGCAGCAGTAACAAGGGAACTCTCAGCCTAGATACAGTGAAGGGTCAGGAAGAGACAACAGGGACCTCTGTCCATTGCCTCTTTACAAGTGACATTTCCAGGGTGGAAAGCAGGATCTTAGCTCTACTGCAAAGAAAAACATTATCATTAGAACTGCCCTACTGGCAGGATCTCAGTTATAGGGTGGAGAGGAACATTTGGGGTCACAAGGAAGCAGACTTATAATTCAAGGGTGAACAGGTCTTGTGATCCCAAGTGAGCAGTGGTCCTTCCTGGGGAAGAACCAGAGGTGAGACCAGGAGAGCAGATCATACCATTTTGGAAGCACCAAAACTTTACAGACCCTTTAGAACTAGCTGTGAAAAAACCAAGGCAAAAAAAAAGCCTTATCTTGGAGCAATGACCACTCCCCAAATCTCCAGGTGAACAGAGGTAAACTCTAACATAATGTTCAGAAATCAAGAAAAAGATTTGGAAAAATGAGCAAAATAGTAAGAAAAAGAGCCTTACCATAAAAATAATTCCTTAAAAATTGGCGTCCAAGGGTAGAAAGAATAATGAACATCTGGGCAGAAAGAGATATTGGGGACCCCTGTACGTGCAGTAGGACAGGGCCAGATGCCATCTTTCAGCTATAACCCCAGTATCAATTACTGGATCACAATGCCCATCAGTTTGGGAATAGCTAAATAACTTCTGGTATATGATTTAGAATAGCATTTCTCTTACAAGAAATGATGAAGGGGCATTTTCAGAAAAACCTGAGAAGACATATAGAGGGCCATTTTCAAAAATTATGTATATGTATGAACTGATGAAAAGTGAAGGATACAGAACCAGAAAAACAAGTAACACAGAAATAGCAATATTGTAAGAATAGTCAACTGTGAAAGATTTACTAATTGGTTTATACCCACTATTTATGATGAAAAGTGTTATCCACCTCCAGAAAGAGAAGTAATGGATTCAGGATACAGACTGAGGTAAAGCTTGCTTGGTTTTTTTTCTCACTCTTTCTTACTCCACTCCCCTTTTCAAAATATGCCTAATATGGAAATTTGTTTTAATTTCTTGCCTTCTTAATGGGTAGGAGGGGTTTGTGAGAATCTAGAACTGAAAACAAAAAATTGAATAAAATAGAATAAAAAACCAGAAGATTGGAGAAAGGATATAGGTAATGTCACTTGATAAAACAAAGAAACAAAATTGGAAGGAAAAGCCAGTTTAAAGAAAACTTGGTGACTGACTCAACTGAGCAGTCATTCAAAGAACATTTAAGCCTGAAATTAAAAAAATGAAGAAAAATGAAAAAATTATATGAAAGATAGGGAAAAAATTGTAAGGATCTTCCTAACAAACACATTTTAGTATCAAGGAGAGTAGAGCAACAATATTTGGATTAACTGTGATAGGTTTAAAAATCCAACATTTTATTCAGAAGAGCTTAATTCTGCTTTAAAGGCTCTCCTGATTAAGAAAATTAGATGGGAATTCATGAAAGATGGAACCAAAGAAATAACCTTCTTAAAGTCCTTTAATAATTAATACCAAATGAGCCTCCTCTTAAGAGACAAATGTTCCCTTAAAGATGTTTGTCATGGTCATGAAGGTGAGTCAAAGTCAAAGAGGAATCCAATAAACTGGGAGGACCTTCAGATACTCCCATTTAAAAATGCTATTGGAGTTCACTGTATCAAATCATAACAGCATTACAAAGTCTCTTCTCAAAAGTTTGACTTAACAATATACACAAAAAGATAAATAGCCTTAATAATGATCATTTTCAAGACTTCCAGCCAAGATGGTGGAGAGAAGACAGTCATTGTACTAAGATCTCCTGGTTTCCCCTCAGAAATAATATGAAAGAAACCAACATTAATTCAATCTACAAAACTCGGAAAAAGAAGCTAGGAGAACATCTCTCAACAAAGTCTGTCTCAGGGGACTGTGGGGAGCTGGAGGCAGAGAGTAGACAGTCAGCCCAGGGATAGCAATGGGGTGAAGCCAGAGGTTTGTCCTTAGCCCTGGTATCTTTGGCTGTAGGAGCGGAGGACTGGGGAGTTCTGGCATAGGGAGTTGCAGAGTGCTGCAGGACATCAATCCACCTGGCTAGGGACCTTGAGCTCCATACTTTCAGTGGAGCCCTCTTCCCAGAACAAACACAGTAACTAACAGCACCCCCCCCCCCCCAGGCTCAGGCATGGGTAGCTGAATAGGGATATTAACTACCTCACCACAGGGTCCAGTCCACATTGTTCAAGTATAACAGTATCCTGAATGCCACCTACCTCCCCCAGGCCTAGGGAGAGGGGCTCAAATCAAGGTCACAGACACTCCAGAGAAAGTAACAAGTACCCCCTACTGGTCAGCCCCCTTGGAGTTACTAAACCCAGTCAGTAAAGCCTAGAGGGTTTCCAAAACCAAACTTCTGTGAGCCAGCCCCTCCCCAACATAAGATCTTAGGAAAATGAAGGAAGGACCACAGAAAGGGGGAACTATTTTGAAGGCACAGATCCTAACCCTGAGAGAACTAAAACTGCTGAGAATATGAATTGGTCTCCAGCCCAGAAAGACTTCCTAGAAGAGATCAGAAAGGAGTTTTAAAAATCAAATGGAAAAATTGGGGAAAGAAATTCAAGAGAAAATTAACATCTCACAAGAAACAAATCCTTGGAAAATATAATTGGACAAATACAAAAAAAAATAATTCTCTCAAAACTACAACTGGGCAGCGGTGGCTAGGTGGCTCAGTGGATAGAGTACCAGCCCTGGAGTCAGGAGTACCTGAGTTCAAATCCAGCCTCAGACAATAATTATGTAGCCATGTGGCCTTGGGCAAGCCACTTGAACCCATTGCCTTGCAAAAAATCTAAAAAAAAAAAAACTACAATTGGGCAAATGGAAAACTCCTTCAAAAATAGAACTGACCAATTGGAAAAAGAGTTGGCAAAAGGTAAAGGAAGAAAAATCTTCTCTTAAAAAAACAAATGGAATCTGTGGAAACTAATGACTTCATGAGACCACAAGAATCTGTTAAACAAAACCAAAAAAATCAAAAAAATGGAAGAAAATGTAAAATACCTCATCAGAAAAATCACTGACCTCAAGAATAGATCCAAGAAAGACAACTTAAGAATCATTGGGCTTACTGAAAACATTGAAGAGATTAAAAAACCTGGATTCAATATTACAGGACTTAGGGATGAAAAACTGCCCTGATACGGAACCAGAGGACAAAATGCTTATTGAAAGAATACATTGGTGAGGGGGGGTGGAGCCAAGATGGCAGCATGAAGGCAGCATTTCCCAGAAACTCATTCCCCAATAAACTCCAAAAGCCGTCAAATTATGACTCTAGCCAAAATTTAGAGGAACAGAACCCACAGAAAGACTGAGTGATACATTTTCCCAGTCCAAGATAACTTAGAAGTTCTGCAGGAAAGATGTGTTTCACCAGGACCAAGGCTTGGAAAAAAGCCCTGACCACAGCCCAGCACACCTCAGCACAACCCAGCCCAGCCAAGCCCAGCCCAGGGATCACCAGGAACAGCCTGAAGAGGCAGTGAGAGAACTCTGCTGCACCAGAGTGAATGTGGAGTGAGGAGTACTGGCCTCAGAGTAGCCCTGCAGTGAGAACCTGCAGTGGGAATCTGGGGATACCAGCCTGTACCTCCAGAGCACAGCCCACAAATGGTAAGGGGGCCCAGGGAGACTGTAGAAATTCTCTGCTTTCCCCGGGGCAGGACTCTGCTGTTTGCCCACACTTAAAGCCAGGTTGCAGTTTGGCCTTCTATACTAAGATAGCAGGGCCCCTCCTCACAGCTCCAGAGAAGAGGGGAGTGCCTGTGGTTATCTACATATCAAAGCACAGGCAAGATAACATAAGACTTTAGAGGAATAAAGGTCCCAACAGGGTGTCCCAAAACACCCCCCAAAACGGGTATCCCTATAATACTCAAAAACTCAAGAAGTACTCCAAAACCAGGCACAGGCTGGAGAAATGAGTAAACAGAGAAAAAAGAGGAATACCATTGAGAAATTCTTTGTCCATGACCCCAAAAAAGGATCAAAATACTCAATCTGAAGATGAGGAAGTACAAGCTCCTGCATCTAAAGTTTTCAAGAAAGATGAAAGTTGGACTCAGGTTATGACAGAACTCAAAAAAAAAAAGATTTTGAAAATCAAATAAAGGAGAGAGAAGGAAAAATTGGGAAAAGAAATGAGAGAGATGCAGGAAAAACATTAAAACAAAGTCAGCAGCTTAGTCAAGGAGATCCAAAAAAATGCTGAGGAAAAGAACATGTTAAAAACCAGCATAGGTCAAATGGATAAAACAGCTCAAAAAGTTATTGAGAAGAATGCTTTAAAAAGCAGAATTGGTCAGATGGTAAAGGAGATAAAAAAGCTCTCTGAAGAAAATAAATCCTTCAGATGTAGAATGGAGCTAAGAAAAGCTGATGATTTCACAAGAAGTGAAGACATAATACTTCAACACCAAAAGAATGAAAAATTAGAAGAAAATGTGAAACATCTCACTGAAAAACAACTGATCTGGAAAAAAAGATTTAGGAAAGATAATTTAAAATTTATTGGGATACCTGAACATCATGATCAGGAAAAGCGCCTTGACCTCATTTTTAAAGAAATCCTACAGGAAAATTGACATGATATCCGAGAAGCAGAAGGCAAAACAGAAATTTAGAGAATCCACCAATCTCCCCCAGAAAGAGATCCAAAGGAAAAAAAACAACCCCCAGGAATATTAGAGCCAAGTTCTAGAACTCCCAAGTTGAAGAGAAAATATTACAAGCAACCAGAAGGACACAATTCAAATATTGTGGAGCTGCAGTCAGGATCACACAGGACTTAGCAGCAACTACATTAAGGGCTCATAGTGCTTGGAATATAATATTACAGAAGGCAAAAGAACTTGGAATGAAACTTAGAATCAACTACCCAGCAAAACTGAACATCCTCTTCCAGGGGAAAAGATGGACTTTCAATGAAATGGGAATTTCAAATATTCCTGTTGAAATGACCAGAGCTGAACAGAAAGTTTAACCTTCAAGTACAGGACTTGGGTGAAGAGAGAGAGTGGAGGAGAAGAGTACAATGATGAGGGACTTAATGATGTTGAACTGCATGTATTCATGCATGAAAAGATGATACTGATAATACTCATATGAACCTTCTCATTTAATAGAGAAGGTAGAAGGAGATTTTATAGATGAAGCACAGGAGAGAGCTGAATTTGAAGATATAATATATTGTAAAAATGGAGTCAATGACTAAAAGGGAAATGCATAGGGAGTAAGAGAAAGGAGAGGTGGAATAGGCTAAGATATTTCATATATATGTATATCTATGATGAGCTTTTTTTATATGGAAGGGGAGAGTGAGGGGGAATGAGGGAACCTTCATTCTCATCAGAAATGGCTCAGAGAGGAAACAGCATACACACTCAATAGGGTATAAGCATGTAGAGTACGTAGAGGAGGAAAGAGGGAAGGGGGGATATGGGTGATAGAGGAGAGGGTAGATCATAGGAGAGAATAGTCAGATATAACACATTTTCTTTTCTACTTCTTGCAAGGGGCTGGGATTGGGTGGTCTGTAAAGGACCACAGGGCCAGGTGGTTACTGGGTATCAGGGGTGGTATATGGGCTCAGGGTCTCTTGGCCCCAGAGCCAGTGCTCTGTCCACTGTGTCACTCAGCTATCCTACAGCACATTTTAGAAGAGGGAAAGAGTGAAAGGAGAGAGAAAAATATAATATACGGTAGTGGGGAGGAATGGATGGAGGGAATTACAATCAGCAACAGCAGAAAAATATGGAAGTAACTTTTATGATGGACTTATCATAAAGAATGTGATCCACCCACGACAGAGCTGATGGTATCAGGACACTGACTGAAATGCATTTTTTCTTTCTTTTACTTTATTTCTCATGAGGGCCTATATTTTTTGGGGGGAGGGGGTATTATGTTTGCTCTTAAATAAGAGTATTTTAGTAATGTAGGGAAAAAAATCACGTACAAAAATACCAACTCTGTTCATGGTGGCAAAGATTTAGAAATTAAGTAAATGTCCTTCAATTGGGGAATGGCTTAACAAACTGTGGCATATGTATGTCATGGAACACTATTGTTCTATTAGAAGCCAGGAGGAATGGGAATTTGGGGAAGCTAGGAAAGATTTGCATGGACTGATGCTGATTGAGATGAGCAGAACCAGAGGAACACTGCGTACCCTAGCTGCAACATGGAGGTGATGACCAACCTTGATGGACTTGCTCATTCCATTAGTGCAACAAACAGGTACAATACTTATTTTTCTTCCTTAAGAATATGATATCTCTCTCATCACATTCAACTTAGATCAATGTATACCATGGAAACAATGTAAAGACTAACAGACTGCCTTCTGTGGGGGGTTGGAGGAGGGAAGCAAGATTGGGGGGGGGGAATTGTAAAAAATTCAAAATAATAATAAAAAGATAAATAAAATAAAAATAAAGTAAAAAAAAAGACTACATTTATCCCCTCCAGAAAGGGATCTTAAAATGAAAACCCCAAGGAATATTGTGGCCAAATTCCAGAACTATTAGATAAAAGAGAAAATCCTGCAAACAGCCAAAAAGAAACACTTTAGATACCAAGGAGCCACAGTAAAGATTACACAGAACCTGGCTGCATCAACATTAATGGATCAAAGGGCTTGGAATGTAATATTCCAAAGAGTAAGGGAATTCGGAATGCAGCCAAGAATTCACTATCTGGCAAAATTGAGCCTTCTCTTGCTAGGGAAAAGATGTACATTTAATGAATAGGAGACTTCCAACTCCTCCTGATGAAAAGACCCAAGCTAAATAGAAAATTTGGACATCAGATCAAGAAACACATGAAAAGATTTAGAAAACACCCAAGGAAAGAAACTAAGTAAAAAACATTGAGTCATGATATTGTGAAGTTGAAACAGAAATTGTGCCTTTTGTGGAAGTATCCTTACAGACCACCTGGTAAGATGGAGACATGGAAAATGAATACTTGATTCAGATAACTTTATCACTAGAGGCAAAGTACAAATACAGTGGAAGACTTCCTCTTGCTAAATGCCTACCAGTGGGGACTGTCTGCTCAGAGTTAAGAGTCTGATAAATTCATAATTTATCTTGGTGATAACTTCATCCAAGGGTTATGTTGGAACCAGCTTACTACATCTCAAAATAGCTTATTGTTAAATTTTCAAAAGCACCATGATTCCTTGGAAATTGGCAAAGGCTACAAATCAAGGCTTGAAAATGTTGCCAATGCTGACACCCTCCCTCCTTCCAGTCATTTGTTAAGCATTTAAGAATTCACTCTAGGTTTCATTCTTCTAGAAGGTTGAGGTAATAATTGAAGGAACAATTTCTGATAGAAGATGAGTTGGTGATATTGAAATCACAAGAATCTTGGAAGTGACCATGCCATTCAGGAATTCTTGAGAGTCGAGGAAAGAAACACTGGATAGTGTTGTGAGTTATATAAATCTTAAAAATGAAGGATTAAAATAAAGTGACATAAAATATAAGTTAGACATGAAATTTTATTCTCTAAATATAAGGTTAGAATAAAATAACAGAAAATAGATTAGACTTGAAATTTTATTATCTAGGATTTACCATATCACTCCTGGAACTGAGAAGGGAATATTTATTTATCAAAACAAAGGATGGAGAAAATCATTAGCCTCCTTAGATGCCTGTGTATTAAGGCTACACAATACAGTTACCCAATTACTCTTCAAAGAGTAAGATCCTTACATAACACTGTCTGTTGAATTGCTATCTCTTCCTGTACTTAAAGCATCTTGAGGACAGGACAAGTTTTCCAACTTTCTGATGTTTTGCCTTCCCTAGTTTGATATTAACATAGAGGCGATACCCAAGGATTTTGACTTATCTAGTGTCAGAGCTTGACTAAGACATAAAATGAAGGCTAAGTACTGTCTAAAAGGAATCAGCCTTTTTATTAGTAATATAGTTTCAGAAATTTATTATACCTTGACAGCTACTCTAGGCTTCAGGAAAACAAATTTAAAAATAACTTGGAGGAAAGATGGATATAATTCCATGATCACTGCATCTAAGAAGAAAGATGGCTTAAGAAGGGTTTGGAAGTATTCAAGACTAAAAGAGTGATGGAACATTAGTAAATGTGTCTATAAGAAAAATAACTGAGGTGGTGGATTTTCAGGAATTGATATGACTGTATGGGAGGGGGGTGAAATTCCTCCACTAATTTCAGATTGATGGAAGCAGGAGCATGAAACCAAGGACAGCTACAAAAGAATTGACAGGACCTATAGAAATACCAATGGGAAACCTAAAACTCAGAATGAGCCAAGACTTCAAATGCTAGGGACAATAAGCAAGACTTCCAAAGCTATGGATGGAACATAAAGTACATAGAAGGGACAGGATGACAGAGAGTTCAAATCATGAAATGTTCATAGAAAAATAGAATGGAACTACTCAACTGATAATTCACATCTGTAATGAAGAAATACATTCTAGTGGTAGGAAAGTTATCTTCTAACACATGGGATAGAAGAAAAAATAGTGAAGAGAAAATTGAAGACCAAGATCACAAGAGGCAGCATTATACTGTAGAAGGTAGATTGAAAATAAAAGTCTGAATTTTTACTTTGCTACTAATTGTTGTGTGATCTTGGGCCTGTCACTTAAATTCTCGCACTGGATTTATGATCTTCAAAATAAGAGTGTTGAACTATATATAACTTTTTTTTTTGCAAGGCAAATGGGGTTAAGTAGCTTGCCCAAGGCCACAAAGCTACGTAATTATCAAGTGTCTGAGACCGGATTTGAACTCAGGTACTCCTGACTCTAGGGCTGGTGCTCTATCCACTGTACCACCTAGCCACCCCTACAAATTTACTTTAAATGAAGTCAGATTGTCTGATCAAGATGAATTCCATTTAAAAGCCTAAAAAAATGTAAATCTTAAGTCCTAAAAAAATGTAAACACACATGTAAATCTATGTGTTACCTTTGAGGAATTGCAGAAAAATGAGAGCAATGAGGACCTGAAAGACTAAAAAGAGGTTATTTTCATATAGATTATTTGTCTAGGATAACACACAGACAGTATATGGAAGGGAAAGGACTTGAATTAAGCTCTTCTTGATTCTGAGGTCAACTCTCTACCTTCTACACTGAACTGCCCTCAATCTTCTTAATTCAGTGAAACTCTTAGAAATACAAAGTCTGATGGGGAAAGAAATTATAGGTGCACAGGATAGGTATAAAGTCCAGATTTATGGCTTCTCTTTCAGTTTCTATTGTTTCACCATTAAATTCCATCATTCTTAGAAAAAAAAAAAGAATGATCATTTTCTGATCTATAATATGCAAAATAGTTGCACATAAAAATCACAAAGTTCATCCATCCTCTTGGAAAGACAGCAAAAGATGAGGGGGAATAAAATTTTAAAGGAGACTAGGCTAAATAACTTGAGAATTTTCTGTTATTGAGATTTGTAAAGTCTTATTTTTTTTAGTTTAAAAAAATTAATTGTATTTTTATTCAGAAGCACCAAAAAAGATAATATTCACATAAATAGCAGAACACAAGCAAGGCTTGTAAATGAGGTTGTGAATTTTTATTTCAAGCAACTTACATTTTAAAAAACATACGTTAAAAAATACATGTTACTTTCAAAACTGTCTTATTTGTGATTTTATCTGAACTGTTATTTCCCATAAATGCTTTATTAAAAATGTTTCAATGGCATTTTTTCTCCATAATTATTAAGAATTCTTCTCCCCAAACTTCCTTTCCATTATAAAAAAATGAAAGAAAAAAGTATAGTTAAGCAAAATGAATTCACACAATGGTCATGTTCTAATTATGATCCAATTAGAGGTCAATTTTAAAATGTCCATTAATAGATCAATTTGCTTAGTCATTATACAGAAGCTAAAAATCATTATTAAGTTTCTAAAACTGTTTTCTTCCCAGAGCTGTCATAAATTTTGATTATGTATAATGATGTGGCAACATTCCAGTTGACTATGTAGACATCAATTATTTTGAACATTTTATCAAAACAACTATCTGCTGACATAACTGTAAAATAAACATTGGCATAGACTGGAGAGTAGAGAGAAAAACTGCACTATTCTTGATGTTATTCTCCTGTAAAGTATGTAGAATAACTTTTCTAAAATTCAGAAAGCCTTTACTAAATTGAGTATTTTATAGTAAAATACAGTCAAGTTCTTTGCTGAGGCATGGAGGCTTATACTAATTAAGGAGATTTAACTTAAGTTTTCTAAATGATGGCTACTTGAGGGGATGAGTCAATATCAAAAATGCTAAGGCAAACACTCAAAATCTAAATATGAGAGCAATTAAGTAAGGTAGAGAAAAGGATAGTTTTCCTTTTCTACTCTCTTTCTAGGTTGCCAGAATTTAGAAGTAGAGGCAATTTGTTGTTAAAGGAATATTACTATTAATTCTATTAAAATATTATATTGTGCATTATGGTTTAACAGGTACTTATCTATGAATCACCATGAGAAGCAGATAGTTCAAGTATTAGTGTTCTTTTAGAGAAGAGAAATAATAGGATTTGGAGCTAGAAGGTACTTTAGAGATTATTTAGTCCAATTCTTTCATTTTACAAGGGAGGATAATAACAAGAGATTAAATGATTTATTAAGTTACAAAAGCAGAAATGGAAGGTCCAGAATTTGAACTACAAATCTGGTCTTTCCTTTACAGCCAATGTTTTCTGAGAATCTGAAAGGTTAAGTCACTGATAACTTTTTAATATCTTATCTCTGTCTGAAATTATCTATCAGACCCAGGACTGTAGCTCCCTAGTAGGTGGAAGACAGGAGGGAGGTGATTCCTTCTTTCTCCTTTAGCTAGGCTTCTAGAGCAATTGGGTTAGGGAAGGGGGGATGGAAGGAGGAAGCCTATATCAATCTGGTGGATTTATCTCAGTCCTCAATATGAAAGGTTAGACAGAAGTCTAGCATCTCTGAGGACTTGTATTTTTCCTAACAATTTCATTTCTTGCCTATAAGAGTTGGGAAAAATATGGGTAAAGGAAACAAAATCAAGATAACAAAGGAAAAGAAAACAATGTAGTTGAGCTCCTCTCCACAAACTCCTATATACCTAGAAGGTCCCTTAGACTGATTCCCAGTGGAAGAATACAGAAAAGTTAATAAGTTTTTTGTCTAATCCAGATTGGCACAGGGAGACAGTCAGTGAGATCTGGAGACACAGAAGCCTGAGGGAGGCCTGGAACTTGCTGCACACAGCTGCTCCCATGCCAAGGGAGAAACTGAGTGACAGGGTAAGAGGAGTTCCAAATCAAGGCACCCTCAGACCTACCATCAATACTAGGGTACTGCAACAGTGGCATCCTAGGCAGGGAGGAGACATTGGACAGTGTGGTAAAAAGAAGGAAGTTCAGAAGCCAGCAGTAGAAGCAGCAGGACCTTCAGTGGTGTGGCTCAGACCTCAAATGCAAAGCAGGAACTCATTTCCAACACCTAGCCCAGTCTGTAGAGAAACAAGAAGGGCAGAAATCCCAGGCCAAAGAGGGGGTCTACAATTCTGTCTCTCTAAGACAATTTCAATTGGTTGACAGTAGTTGAGTCCCACACTTGCAGAGATACAAACTCAGGTCATGTACTTGAATGAGCAAAACAAATCTAAAGAAGTACAAAAATACTGATGGCTCTTTTTGAGGTGGCAAAGGATGAGAATCTGGGGGGGCATAAATTAAGAAATGAATAAACAATTTATGTTTTAAAAATATGATGGAATACTATTATGCTGAGTGTAATGACTAACCCAGATTCCCAGGGACAAAGTGATGAAACATGCTATCTCCGGCTCTTCATAGGTTAAAGGACCCAGAAGAATGACACAAATTTTTTTAGAGTATGGTCAATGTGAATATTTGTTCTGAATAAAATGTGTGTGTGTGTGTGTGTGTGTGTGTGTGTGTGTGTGTGTGTGTGTGTGTTATAGACTTTGTTTTTACGTTCTCAAAGAATTGGGAAGATGGACCTTAGCTGATTAGATCAAAATATTCAAAACAAAAAATAAAATACAACTTGCTGATTCTGATCAACAAAATAAGCAACCACAATTCCTGAGGACTCATGAGGAAACATACTGCTCACTTCTTCACAGAGAAGTGAGGGATTCTAGAATGCAGACTGAGTTGTTTTTTTTTTCTGACACTTATTTTTTAAGACATGGCCAATGAAAAACTTTGATTTGACCCTACATGCCTATAATTAAGGGGGTTTTTTTCCCTTGTTTTCTCAAGGTATATGTGTGGGTATCATGGGAAGGTGAAAAGGCTCTTTCTGTTTGAAAATAAGAATGGATATTTTTAAAAGGAAGAGATGTAAGTAAAGGATGGATATAAATGGTGAGGAGGATGAAACAATTGACTAATGATGAAAAATCTACCAGAACATCAGACAAAATTAAAAACTAACAATTCTATTCATCTCAGTATAATCTAAATTGCATATATGAAGGCAGGGCTATCTATTAATTTGTCTTTGTATCCATAGCAGCTGGAATAGGAACTTACATACAGTGAGGAATTAATAGATTCTTTTGGATCAGACTGAATTGTGTTTCTAAATAATAGCACCATCAAAGAATCAAGTTATTTTATTTCTTTGAGATATTTATATACAATCACTGACAGTCAGTGTAATAAAAAAAAAGCAGAGAAAAATGTTCTTACCCATGATGAAACAGAGAATTAACTCAAAACAGCTTAAACATTTTAAACTTAAAAAAAACTTAAATATTTAAGGCAACAGTGTTGGTGAGTTGATGAATTTCAAACCTGAATTTTGCATAGATTAATGTGATACCCATGTCATTTTAAACATTAATTCAATGGCTCAAAAATGAGCTATTCCTAATATATGATTTTTCTATGGATAAAATAATATGGCATTGCAAAATCATGATTTAAAAATTTTATAGAAAAAAATGATAGCATACTTTTTTGCAATGTTTCTTTATGCCTTGGGAAAAAACTATCATTATTCATTAGGACAGAAAATTTGTTCAAAAATACAAATTTTTATAAATTTATATACAGTCACTGACAGTGTAATAAAAAATATCAGAGCAAAATATTCTGACCAATGATGAAACAGAGAATTAACTGATTTTTGAGGACACATTAAATAATACTCGAGAAGTGATACATGTGAAACATACTTGGTTTTAGGACAATGTAAAATTTTAGACCTCTATTGCTTATATAAACAAAAATAAAACAACATCAAATTTTGTGTATCACTGAACCAAAGTTCAATTATATTTCATTATTTTATGAGAGAGGTAATTGATCATAAGTCCTTTAAAATACAAAAATTTGATTTCAATTAAATTAAGAAAGGTCAATTACTGGGGGTTTTTTTGGAGGGGGAGGTTTAATAGACTGCAATAACAGTCAACTTTAGCTAGATCAGGCTGAAATAAAAGAATGTTGTATTGACAAGATCATTTCTTCAAAGAATATTTTTCTTTCTGATAATCTACTGCCAGCTGAGTTTGTTTTTAACAAACATGAATTGTAGGGACTTAATAAGTTTCTTTTAATCAGCATTTTAAAATATTTTTGATTGCATGTGGTAATTAAATTCATTTATTTAACTGCTTTAAGATCCTTTACAGTGTTTTGAATGATACTCTGAGATACTGCTAGACATTCAGTGTATTATATAAAAATACTTCATACCTCTAAGGCCTAAAACAAATTAAAGTGCAATAGTTTCATGTACTAAAAACTACTACTTCTGCCAAATCACTTTTTCTGGTATTCAGGTATTCAAAATTTCCTTCAATGTATGAATTATATTCAATATGAAAAAAAGAGAATATGGACCACTGTAGAATTTATTGCTCAATTTATCCCAGATCCATTATATTATAACATAAAGAGGAAAAAAAGGATAAACGTGGATAAAATGTGTGATTTTTATTAGGAAAGGAAATAAAATTCTTATTTTTTATCATTTCATAGAATTTTTTGTTCACAATTACATGATTGAAATTTATTTCTAATTCAATTACCTAGAATGGCCAAATAAAACTTATGAGTGGCAAACATTTATCAGGTGCTTAAAACCACTGAAGAAAGCAATGATCATTAAGTTCTTTTCCTCATTTCTGAGCTAGAATTCCAAATTTCTAACAAAAATAACAAAATTTTGTTCCTTGTTAATTCGAATTTATTTTTCCCATTCCAAATTTTCCATTTCCCCAAAATTTTAAAGAGAGTCATCTAGAGGTATTTAGTGTGCTACTAAGAAAGAAGTGCACATCTATCATGTAACTGCTTAAAAAATAAATTTAGTCCTTGAGAAAAAAAGAAATAATCTGGAAAATTCAGTCAATATGTTTCTTAAATGAAAGACTATCTCAATAACATTGTTCTAGAACATGATGAAAGTTCTGACTTCTTTACAAGACGGTCATGACATACATCCAATTCATTTCCAACAAGATGATCTTCCATACAATGGAAGAATAGCATATACCCAGTATCTGAAAGAATAATTAAGGTAGCATTTACTACCTAACTAATTTAAATGATGATTGCTTCACCAGTTTTTGCTGATGTCTTGTTAAATGGGCATCATCGATGACTTCACATGCTCTCTGTAAAATAAAATTTTATCAGTTAGAAAAATAATCATCAAATTGCAGAAATAAAGATTGGAGAAAGTGAAAGAGAAGAGAATGAACAGGAGAAATTGGCAATATTATATGTGATACAGTTTCAATAATAACTTTTTCCTACTGCATGGATAAGTATACTCCAAAGGGTATGAGCTAGCAAACAAGGTAGGATGTAGAGAAATTTTTTTTTTTCTGGATAGGGGAGTCAGGTTTATTTTAGGAAGCAGAGGCATAACCATGTAGAAGTATAGCCTTGCCTAGAGAAATGGTTACCTCTTCTTCATCAGAAGGATACAATGGGGTTATCATATTATGGGCACATAAGAAAAAGGTGAAAAAGAAAGAGGGAGCTTGTAGTGTATAATTTTACTTTTTTAGTAAAGTATGAGGTGAAATCTTTAGGTGAAAGAGGGGAAATAGGAACCCATAGGAGTTTTGAGGAAAGGAAAAAAAGGTCTGGAATAGCTGCTGTGGTGAATGAGATAGAGAATTGATTAGAGAGGAATATAAAAGATTGCTTTATGACATGAGATTATGTAACTCTGTGATGGACCAAAGAAGCACAATTTTAGGACTTCTTATGGCACCAATAAGCAGTATGTGAATAAGAGTGTAGGAAGTAGATGTTGAAAAAATAAAGATTTCCAAATCAGAATACCATTCTGTAATCAACAATGGAGAAAGTCTTCTTCCCAACTATCAGACATGTCAGTTTATATTGCTTTTCATTACGTCTATTTTTTGTGCTTGTCAGAATTTGTTAAATTGAAATAGAATACACTCCTTTCTGAAAAGAGATAAGTCTCAACTCTATCCAAGAAAAATGGTAATTTCTGGAGAAAAAAATTCTGACATATTAAAATCTTCAGATCTTTAAATACATTTTAAATATGTGGAGTCAAAAATGTAATTTACATAAACTTTTAAGATATGTTTCTATCCATATGTAACATTGCTCTTATTCTGCAAATTAGTTAATGTTACTGTGGCAATCATAAAATAAGATCCCTTGTGAGAAGGTTGATACAATGAAGACAGAGACAAAGAGAGGTAGGGAATTCTCAAATTCTAACATTTTCTCCATTCTATGAATTTCATCTGTACACTCAAGACCAAATTTTAAGTCACTTAATGGACAAGAATTTTGTGTTACTATATAATACTCAGAACATCATCATACTTCAATACATCAAACATTTCTTAATTGTCTGATTATATGCACAGCATTACCATTAATAATTGCAATACAAATAATGAGCATTGTATCAGATTGCAAGTGAGAAAGTGGAGGAATAAAGAGTGCCTCTCTTGCACACTTGAAATAATTCCTAGACATGTTCCTCCAGGTGAGTTTCAAGTCTGGTTGACAAAGAGTCATGCAGAGTAATTCTGAATTTACCCACCAAAAATCTAATTGAAAGGATTATTGTTCCTACAAGTTGAAAGAATAAAAGTCACTAACTGGCCAATATTAACAGATTTCTTCTCTTTATTTTTCGATTACATCTTTAAATGATTTACCTTTGCTATTGTTGGATTTTGAAGACAAACTTTTCGTAGACAAACTTGACTGGCATTGTCCTTTTTGTGGAATAACCCATGATCCTGTTTCAAAAAAAATGATAGAATAGAAATAGCATTAACTAGGCACAACAAAACAAGAACAACCCACAGTTATTAAATGCCAACTAATTTATATCATGCCTTCATTCCCTGGGACACTCATTATTCTGCAAGATTGAATCTTCCTTCTTCTTATATCTCACCCTCTGAATCTCTGGCTGAACCCTATGACGGAAGGCCATCGGTTCTAGTGTCTCAACTTAAAGAGGAGGCCCAGAACTGCCCCCCCCCCAGTTATTCTGCATTGAACTTCTCTGGAACTCTCCAACTTGCCGCCAAACCCTAGGCACTGTCCCATCCACCCGCCCACTTTCACTGGCTTTTCAGCTTCATTTTAAGTGTTGTCTCCTCCCAGTTAGATTGTTCACTTACTTTAACTGAGATTTTCAGAAATTTTTCATCAACACTTGGAGGTAATACAAAATCTTCATAAGAGTGCTGCCATTCTGTGGACATGTGGCCTAAGATCTCTACTTCCTTTACACAGAGCACTCGCCTATCCATAAAGAAGAGCAGAAAAAAAGTGATTAACAAAATTAATCTTTCTTCTCCTACAATTAATCTTTCTTCTCCTACAATTGATAAATAGTATGCTCAATTGATCATTGCCCAGTAAAATGTATGTTGCAGTTCAGATTAAAGAAAAATGATATGCATAATGGTTTAGGAAACCAAGATTTTAACAAACCTATCCTTTACAAAGTTTACTCCTTGCCAATCTTGCAATATTTGGAAAGATGCAATATTTCATGAAACTACACCAAAATTGGTAAAGTATATCATTTAAGACATAAGTTTCCAATAATAACAAATACTGAAGAATATGTGTTTATATCATATGGCAACAATGGCTAGAAAAATCAGATGGGCAGAAAACTAAAATTCTTTACCTGAAAAACTGTTTCTTAATATCATTCGTTGAAAGAATATACTTTTGAGCCAAGAAAGAACATTTTAAAATGTCACAAATGTTAAATGTTAAAAGGCAAATCTACAGCCAACTATGATCAGGTTTTGAATCCTTAATACAACCTACAAGACAAATCTTTAATTACTTTTTCAATAAATTATGGCATTTTATTTAAATTTTTAAGTTTCATTTGAAAAGTATCATTTTACCTATTTGTAACCATAAGATTCGCCTTTTTGTATCCAGGAATGGCACAGTGGTACCGGTAGGTTTCGCCATCCAGTTTTTTTATATGATTCTGAAAAAGAAATGAAGACTCAAATACTGGAAGCACATGTTTATAGTCTGAAATACTGTAATAGATACTGAAAAGTAGATTCATTCATTACAGTGCAAGTTCTAGATTTGAGACACTGATTCCTACAAATGGGATTTCTAATATTGGCACAGGAAGCTAGGAAAAAAAATTCCTTCTATGCTTTTCTCCAATTAATTTTCCTTATTACCTATACAGGAACATTTACTAAAGGTTTACCAGCTCCATTTTAATTAAAATACATTTTGGTTTTAATAAATGATAAAACTATTTTTAAAGGGCTAATTAAACCCAAATTACACAATAGCAAAAATATGAAAAGGAAGCACTATAGTATTATAATTACAAACAACAGAGAAATAGGTGTATTTGGGGATTTTTCCCCCTGTAATGCAACATATAATATTAAATATAACTATAAAATAATAGATACAATTGTATATCATACACAGGCAGCATTATAGTTACTAAGTTTTATTTCAGATAAAAAGCACAATGACAATATTAATGAGAACATAGAATTTCTAACATTTTTAAACAGTTACCATCATTTTTTGGTAAAAACAAATATAAATAAATACATGACAATCCAAAAAGAAACAACAGATACACTAGAAACATGTTCCTCTAGACTCAAAGTCACTGTTACATGCAGTTTGTTCACAGTCATATTACAAACTGACAAACTGGTCATTTCAATAATCAAATTATCACTGAGGTCCATTAATCAGTATTTAGATGTGCATTATTAAAATAATGTGAGGTAACTGATTTCAAAATACAGAGAATTTGTAATTAACCAGCAAATAAGAGTTTAACAATTTGTAGACAAATAACAGGCTTTAAATATCCTAGAAACACATTATATAAACAGGCAGTAAAATGATTCTGTACTTATGTTATTTTCTAAATATCAATTCTTCAGATGCCTGGTCCCAGTTCATTCTTAGGCAATCCAAAACTCCAGCCAAGAAGGAGGAAGATTCATTTTCAGAGAGAAAGTGAAGTCTTAACTTCTCAGAATGGGTCTCAAATTGGGGTATACTTGTCAGATCAACAGTCTGTGTTAAAACTTTACTTGAATACTTGAAAAATTATTTTATATTTGTGCCAATATTTCTAATTGGAGACATTGCTGTAATTTTCTAGATTTGAATTTCAGTTCTGAAATATAAATTTATTATGAATGTTACATTCATATCAAAATGTATATTAAATTCTAACCATTTTATATCTTGTCTACATAAAACAATAGCTTACTAGTTCAATTTTTAAATTGATAATTTAGGCCAACAAAAAAATTTAAGTATAATTTTAAAGTATATGACATTATATTCAAAATAGAAACCAGTTCTTCTTCTGTTTTCATAAATTCCAGAGGCCAATATGAGAATTTACGGCTTTACTATGCATGTTTATTACAAGAGTTTTTTGCTTTCCTTTTTTTTTCTTCTTCCAATAAAAGGGAAGTAGAGAAGAAAGATGAAAGAAAGAAATTAAATGAATGTTAAATAAAAAAGAAAATTTAATCCCCTCCCCCCAAAATTAAGCATTTAGATATTTCAAATGAAGTTATTTAGGCATGCTGTCCATGAATATTGGTGACTCAGAGAATAGATCAACTGCTAAAATAACTAATATCCAAAACATTTCTTAATTCTATTCCAGGAGGCTAGAGAGTAGTTTGGAAGAATTGGTTTTATTCAAATTGGATTAAAAGATGTAATCCTCATCAATGTGAGAAAAATCAATGAACATTTTCACTAAGCAAAAATAACATAGTGGGAAGAAGAAAAAAAAGGCTATGAAAAAAAGACATGAAAATCATGAGAAATATCCAATAAATGGGTAGTAGATTATCTAAAGAACTTATGGTTAGTACCATATTGTTAAGAACTTATTTGTATATTAGTTGCTTCATTCATATTAAATTTATTTTATATGTACACAAATACATATGTGTGTATAATATGCCATAAATTCCCTGAGGGGAGAGTCTATTTGTAATACTTTTTTTGTATTCCCTTCAATACTTATTAGAATTAGGATATTTCAGTAGGCACTCAATAAATACTTGCTACTTGACTGATTATTATAAAATCAACAAGGGAAAAATTATAGGATCCCTAGAGAACTAGCTTGAACAACTATATTATGAAGTTACCAAGTTCACTTCCTGTTTATGTGCTATAAGGGAACTTGTAATATGCTAGGGTTTAGAATAATAGTAATATTACTTATGAGTAAATAATATATTACTAATGAAAAAAAGTAAAAAATAATAAAAGTAATCAAATAGGAATATATATTTATTTACCTAGAACATTTTAAAAAGAGCCTCTGAATTATGTACTTATTATGACTTACATAAATAAGGAAAACACATGTTAATATGTATTAATATAACGATTATTTAAAGTATTAAATGTTAAGGTAAATCAAAAGGCAATGAAATATCTAAAGTTAAGTTCCATTAAAACCTTGGTGTGAGTTAGAAAATATTAGTTTTTACCTTAAAATGGATAATTTATAGATTACTTAAGACTGTTTAGAGCTAATTTGTATCCATCATTTTCATAGAAAACTATATGAATATGCATATACACAGTTGTTTCCCAGGCCCTAAAGTATTTAAGAAAACCTTTTATTTCCTCTCCAGGTAAAAAATCTGTTTTAAAAAATGCATACTCATAGTTAGGGAAACTATATACCCTATCAATGATTCATCTAAAATTTCAGTCTAAATTTTTAATTTGGGAAAATGCTATAGATATGCTGGAGGAGACACTAACTCAATTTTCTGAATAGTGACATTATACACAGAAAACTGCAGTGTATTTTAACAAAGCTGTGTGGTTCAAAGACAACAACTTCTCTTTTAATAAAAATCATTTACTGGACCAGATTGTGAAAGGTGAATCCCTGGGATGTTAGTTTTCATAGTGAAATATTAATTCATAAATTGTTAGTAATTGCATGTGAGGCAAAAAAATAAATTTTTCTAAAATTAAACTGATCTTCAAAGTCCAGAATTGGTTTGTAAAACATATATAATTGTGTATATAGAGGTGTTAATTAAAAAAATTATCATAAGTGGAGTAGTATATGTAGTTATGGTACTCAAGGCCAAAGATTGTGAGATAAATATTCTTTGCTAAGTTGAGTCCATTTTGAAAAAAGCTTGTGTGCAAAAAAGGTAAAGATTATATATGTGTGTGTATGTGTAAATGCATATATATATTTTATAAAAAAAAGTTCATTGTGGTCATGAGAAGTTAAATAAGGAAGAATGGGATTAAATCAGTGTTCACTCTCTCTCTCACCTAAATGTCTTAAATCCTCAATACAAAATGATATGTAATTCACAAGTCACTCATTATTAAAACAGGTGCACAAGATGATATATCTATAGTTCAACAAAAGCCAGGGCATTCTGAGAAATAAAAGCTGATTAATGAAAGTATTAGAAACTCAGAGTTAACAGAAAAAAAAAATGATTTTTTTGTGCTTTGTATTTTCTATATTTAAGTTTCACAGCGCTCACATGAAAAATATTAGAAAAGCTGAAAATTCTAAACTTGAAAAGCAAAAGACATCATTTTAGAACCTCAATAAAGCCTTTCCCCACCTAATTAAAGAATAATTTTTACTGCATCTTTCTGTTTTTCAAATTAATTTCTCAGTGTTGCCATTTACAACAGTGGGAATATCAGAAGTGCTAACATTTTGTATTTTTGCCTCTCAACTAATATTTAAAAGTTCAACTGAAAATAAAGGTCTAAAGAACATTTCATGGAAATTGTCCCTCAAACTAAGTACTCCAAAGGCAGTAAATTAATACCACAGTATTTTTTAAGGATGAGACCAAGTAGTAGTATGGGATATATTACTCCTCTATTTCCAGGTCTTGCTGTGTAGGCAGAAAAAAGAAAGATAGAAAATAAAGTTAGAAGCATGCAAAAAAAAAATAAAAGCACAATAACTTACAATAAAAACTAAAGGCTAACAATATTACAGATTTACTTTCTTTTGAGGACAAAACTGGTCCCCAAAGGGGTAGAATGCAAGACAGTCATGCTTCCTTAACACATGTTAAAGACAAAAGCTTGAAAGTCTGAAAAATAGTTTAAAATATGGTCTAAAAATCAAAAAGACTTTGTTATAAAATCAATCATCTACATCATCCTGAGTGAATTTACAGTTATATAAAAGTTCAAATAATTTGATATACAGAAAAAAAGCTGTGAAAGTCAAAATGCCCAAGTGAAATATAAGAATGTGACATCTAAAAACCATGAAACAAAAATTAATGCTCAGTTACTAGATAGCCTGTTCACCATATCCTGTGGCTTCATTTAATATTCCTATTCTTCCCTGTCCAAATTATGCTTTTTCCAAACAGACAACAACCAAGATTTAATTACCCTTCATAGTGTTATATTAAATCAAGAGTGTTGCATTAAATACCCAAGGAAATTCAATAATCAGGAGTAAACTATAAGGATATCCCAAAGAATGTGGTACTAAATTCCCTTGAAATCTAAAAATATAAAGATAACTTCTCCACTTCTCCTTAGACCAAAAAATGTAGCAATTACCTCAAATAAATCATGTCCCTCAGATTCACTTCTGTCATATGGTCTTATGATTCCATCTTCATGGATCAGGCGAGGAGGACGGAGACTAGACACTTCTTCAGTTGATTCTGCTGCCCTGAATGAACAAAGAAGTAAGAATCAACAAAGGTGGAATTTTGAATTTTTAGTCTGGAGGACTAACATTTCCATTTCTAGACATTATCTGTGTGACCTGGGTATAATGAACACTCTGGCACAGATGCCTCAGAAGGGGAGAGACTCAATGGTCTAAGGTCTCCTTCATGTCAAAGATCCAATAATTCTACAAAGAGCTGATTAATATCTTACTCTTGATCCCAATGCCAACAATCTTTATATATGAAATGAAAAGATAGCTTTAAAGGGGAATTGATAATAGCCAGAGGAAAAAAAAAATTAGAATGGACAAATTGGACAATACATACAGATTCTAGCATAATAAAAAGAACACCTGAAAAAATTTTGTACTTTCAATAGTTTTGATAAAAATACCATACCAGAAATAATACCGAAGAAAAACAAACAGATGAACTAGTTACTGAACATCGTATTTATTCTTTTGAAAAATTTTTTTTTCAGGTTTTTGCAAGGCAATGAGGTTAAGTGGCTTGCCCAAGGCCGCACAGCTAAGTGTCTGAGGCCAGAATTCAGGTCCTCCTGACTCCAGGGTCAGTGCTCTATCCACTGCACCAACTAGCCGCCCCCAAAATATTTTTACAATATTTCCCCCTAATCTTACTCCCCACCACTCCCCCACAGAAGGCAATTCGCCAGTCTTTACATTGCTTCCATGATCCAAATTGAATGTGATAAATCATATCCTTAAGGAAGAAAACTGAAGTTAATAGTCCTTGGTTTCTGTTCAAACTCCACAGTTCTTTCTCTGGATACAGATGGCATTCTCCATTGAAGACAGCCCCAAACTGTCCCTGATTGTTGCATTGATGGAATGTGCAAGTCCATCAAGGTTGATCATCACCCCCATGTTGCTGTTAGAGTGTACACTGTTTTTCTGGTTCTGCTCATCTCACTCAGCATCAGTTCATGCAAATCCCTCCAGGCTTCCCTGAATTCCCATCCCTCCTGGTTCTAATAGAACAATAGTGTTCCATACCACAGTTTGCTAAGCCATTCCCCAATTGAAGGACATTTACTTGATTTCCAATTCTTTGCCACCACAAACAGGGCTGCTATGAACATGTACATTTTAGAAATGAGTCCTTTGTCAGAAACATTAGCTATAAAGATTATTCCTCATTTTACTACATTTCTTTTGATCTTGATCCCAGTGGTTTTGTTTGTGCAAAAGATCTTTAATTTAATGTAATTGAAATCATCTAATTTGTTTTTAGTGATGTTCTCCATCTCTTCCTTAGTCATAAACTGCTCCCCTTTCCATAGATCTGACCGGTAAACTAGTCCTTGATCTTCTAGTTTGCTTATAGTATTGTTTTTTAATGTCTAAATCCTGTATGGACTGGATCTTGTCTTGGTATAGGGTGTGAGGTGTTGGTCTAATCTAAGTTTCTTCCATACTAACTTCCAACAAAATATTATTTTTTAAAGTAATTTCCATCTAGTTTGTGTTGCTATTGGCTAGGTAGTTTGCCTTTAATTATTATGAAAAAACTGAATCAAAAGTACCTAAAATACTTCACTCTCAACTCAGAAAAGTGTACTCTGAAGATCTGTTATTGCAAAGAAATAGAACAGATAAATTACTATAACAATATGCCAGCTTTATGTACTATCATGATAAGTACTCTGACGTAGTGAATAAAGAACTGGTCTAGTTAGAATACCTGGGATCAAGTTATGTCTTTGATACTACTACCTGTGTGACCCTGAGCATATCATTCATCACATAGTGCTCAAGGCAACTCTAAGTCTATATGTTTTTTCATTGTTAAATACTTAAGCACAGAAAAAATAAACTTTTTGGCCTACATGACCAAATAACTATATACAATAAGTCCTTTAAAAAATCTTATTAAGAATATACACTCGTATCTAATTTTTTTTTCATTTACCTTTGAATTCCCTGGAAGGTACTGCTGGCCATATCAATGATGCCACCAGTTGGACGAGCAACAGCACCCACAAGTCCTTTTCCGATTCCTTTAAAGAATCCAGCGGCTCCTTCCTTTTTGGCCCCTTCAGATAACCAGAAGATAATAAGATTTATTTTTTTCTTACTGAGTAATTGAGTTAAAAAAAACTCTTAGAAAGACTTTCTAAGATACAAATTAATTCCATTATGCCATAAACCTAAGATTCTTGCTTGGATTGGAAGGTATAAGACATTAGGAAAATCTCCTTCTTTATGCTTCAAAAATAGAAGTACTGGCAACCCTTGCAACTTTTTTCTTAAAGAAATAGGAATACTTTCACATCATGACTAATATGGACTATGTTAAACACGAATGAACATATTCAACTTATATCAGTTTGTTCACTGCCATGGGGAAAGGGGAGAGAAGGGTGTGTGGTAGAAAAATGTGGTACTCATAAACTTGCAAATGGGGAAGAATGTTGAAAATTACCTTTGCATGTAATTGGAAAAATTAAATACACTTTGAATAAAGTAAAAAAGAAATGGGAATAGATAAACCAGAGGAGGAGAATTATCAACATTCTATGTATTATTATCCTCATTTCAATAACTGAAGTATTAAATATATATCTATGTACATTAGATATATATATTTAATACATATATAGTTACTTGTTATAAAAGCTAAAATCTTCTTTGTTCAGCAAATGCTGGTAAATTCAGGGCTTTATAAAATTATAATCAACTACTATGTGTTCTCACAGAATTTCTAGCTTATGGAATGAAAATAATATTGAAAATATTCTCAGTCTGGGACTAATATTCAATTGATAATTCAGTCAAGATCATGTGTAATTAAAATTTGTTTTTTCCATAGAAAACAAAGGTCTTTCTAACATGTTTATCAAAGAAAAATTTTCATCCTACCTTCCATAGGTTTGGTAATTATTCCAGTCACACCACCTACAACTCCCTGAAAGAGAAATCCGTAATAGATGCAATTAAAGATGTCTTAACTTTGAATGGCCACTAGAGGTCTCTGCTGCTATATTAAATTTATTTTTAAGTACCTACTTTATTAACTGGCTTTATTTGTATATATCTACAAACACTTGAGGACAGTTCCTTGGTGTTTTGAGTAATGAGACCTTTAATATTCGATATCTAATATAAAACTTTGCGAGAGGTCTTGTAATAAAGAAAAACTAATAATACAGCTATAATATACTATTTTATATGCTGCACCCTCCCATCTAGTTTAAAAAAGTGAACAAATCCATTTCTACCCCATACTAACTCACATTCCATTAAAAAAAATAAAAATAATAAAATTTATAATAAATATGCATGGCCAACCAAAACAAATATGCCAATGACTGACTGTACTTATATATTATATATGGTATATCATTATTACATATATAATATATATATATTTATTTATTTATACACACACATGTATAAAACACATATAAAATAATGTATGTGTCATTTTGAACCTTTAATCCATCAATTCTCTGTAACAACTATGTATCAGGTTTCGGAATTAGTTCTCCGAAATCATGAATGGCCACTGCACTGATTATTATACCTTTCCAAGTTGTTTTTATAGTACTGTTATTGTGTAAACTATTCTCATTTTGATCATTTCTTTTATTAATAAGTTTATGAAAGTCTTCAAAATTTTTTATAACATTGTTGCAATAGTATATAAACTCTATAGGTTCTACTTATATTACTCTGAATCAGTTCATATAATTCTTTCCATGTCTTTTTGATATCATCTGTTTTCCTCAATTTTACAGCATAAAAGTATTACATTACATTCATATATCACATAATGTATTTTGTCATTTCTCAATTGTTAGACATCCACTTAGTTTTCAGTTATTCCTTTTTTCCACCACAAAAATTTATATTTCTAGAAAAATTTTTGTATATAATGTTTCCTTTTTCTTGGTCTCTATTGGATATAGGCCTAGGGTCAGAGTATCTATATCTATATCTATATCATCTATATCTATATCTATATATCTATATCTATATCTATATCTATATATGTTCCTTAGTAACTTTTTTATACAATTCAATATTACTTTCCACAATAGTTGCATTCATTCATTCATAAGTCTACCAATAATGCAAAAATGCATCTTACTTTCTTACAGTTCTTCCAATATTTATCATTTTTCTTTTTTTGTCTTCTTTGCCACTCTGAGGAATGAGATAGAATCTCAGAATTACTCTAATTTGCATTACTCCAATTAGTAGTGAGTTGGACTACTCCCTCATAAAGATTTAGATAGTCTTGGTTTCTTTCTTTGAGAACTGTTTCTTCATATCCTTAGACTATTTATCAAATGAGGAATGGCTTTTTCTTATGAATTTGAATCAATTAATTATATCTTTCAAAAATGAAACCTTTAACAGAAACATTAATTGCAAAGATTTTTCTCAGTTTCTTTATTATATTTGCTTATGTTAAAACTTTTAATTTTATGTAATTTAAATTATCCAGATTATCTCTTGTGATCCTCTCTAATCCTTATTTGATCAAACTTTACTCTGTTATAGATCTGATAGGTAATTTTTGCCTGTTTCTCTAATTTGTTCATTATATGACTTTTTCTATCCAGCATATAACATACCTATGTGAAGTTTTTATTTGTATGAATTTTATATTTTACAAAAGACATCAGACTATTATCCACTATTTCTTTTCTGATAAGTATCTGATTGGCATCAGTTTGCCATCACCATCTTATCAAAATCATATTTCCCACAATGCTGAGCTATCTAAATATAACAATTTAGTGAAAAGAGCTGAAATAGCTCATTCAATTCTCAGACAACACTTTGAATTTGTAGGCAGATGTAAAAGCTAAAACTTTTTCCTCATATTGAGCTACAATATTCCTCCCAAAAAGTTACTCCTGATAATTTCTTAACAGTAGCAATTTGGATCCAACTCTAATAAGCCTAATCACTCACTTCTGTGCCAGTCCTTCAGTCACACAGCTGGCATTTGTGTAACACCAAAAAGTTTACAAAAGGCTTTAAGTGCTTGTTTCTCATAAGAAACCTTTGAATATTATTAATAGAAGAAAGTGAGGATTAGAGGGACACACCAGCACATCAGAGCTGCTAAACAAACCCATATCCTACAATTAGTCCTTTCCTATCAACACAATTTCAGGCATCAACTAAAAATAAGCTTGGTTTTCATGGAGTCCTTTCATTCTATAAAAATTGTTCAAATAAAACTGCTTACAATTGTAACAAACCACACAATTCATCTGAATCAATGAAGCACTGACTTAAAATAAAGCAAAAAAAAAAAAATACTGGTTATAGATATGCACTCAGTCTTGACCCTGAAATTTAATTACTTTAACAAAGCCTGGTTAAAGGACATGAAAACTCAGTGCTCAACTCAAGAAAGTGACTAACATAAGTAGCATATACACAATACAAGTTCTGTGACAAGTTTAGCCTTTTCATTGCCTAATACAAACTCTAAATCATTAACATTCATACGCAAAATACAGATTCAATATTGATCCAAAACATTGATACCCTGAGGAAGCCCTTTCCTCCTTTGGCCAGGCTGTCTCCAAAATCTTTAGGCTGACGGCCCATCTCTTCTCGTCGCTTTTGCTGATATTCCTTGTCCATTGTAATTGCAGCCAAACCTTTCCCAACAGAACCTGTTATTCGGGACACAACCCCTGCTGCTCCTCCTAGTATAAACAAAATGACAAGTTTAAAAAAAAACCACTCTAAAAAAAAACGTCTGTTCCTTAAATGGTAATATATGATTACTTAATATGAAAATGTGATTATTTCAAGATTCCATTTTAGTTAAAATTTTATACATTTTGCTATTCTTCACAAAAAACAGCATTGAATTTTGATTATGGCATTTTATTTACATTCCATATTTCCATTTTACATATTTTCTCCTCTAATTTTCAATATTTATATTAGTCTTATTTTTATTTATTTTTACTTTCTGATTTTTAAAATTACATAATAATTTTTATAATATATGCTATAAGATATTTTTCTTCTGAAAAGTATTTTAGCTATATTCTTGAAATTTTAGGATGTTACTGAACTTTATCATCTTGCATGAAGTTATAGCTGCTGCTTTATTCTTTGACCTACTCATAATTCAGGATGTCACCGTTATTCCCATCCATGCCTGTGTCTTTTTCTTTTGTATCCTATTTGTTACTATTCTTTATTGGTGTGTTTTGAATCTGGATAGATGTACAGAGAACATGCCTAGTATTTCAGCTTTTTAACTTTCACTTTTAATTTCTCTGTCCTATTTTTATATTCAATTTTTTTTATCTGAAGTGCTGAAAACACTGAAAATGGGCATGTTTGTTTAATGTTTCCATTTAGAAGATGCCAGATTTTTCAGCTCAAAATTCTCCAACAGTTTGGTTTCATCTTGTCTATCCCTATGAGAATTATCAAGCACCCAACAAAATACTGAAATCTACTACATCTATGTTATTATATCTATTTCTTTTCAACCGATAACTTCATGAATTTAAGTGATATTCTGTTTACTGATTTGGGTACACTTATAGTTCCTTTGTAGCACAATGAAATTTCCTTTCCATTTATTTACTCTGTACAAAAGGTTGTGAGATATAGTTTTCTTATACATTATACCTTCTCTTTGGTTTTATTAAACCATTTATACAAGTCACACTTAAAAGTATAATTAGCCATATATATATATCTATACATTCTTTAATTTATTTCATATTTATTTTTTATTCCTTTCCTCTTTTACTTGACCAATGGGATGTTATGCTTAACCTTTTATGATATGATTTTTATCCCCAAAGGTTCTCCTCATACTAATTCAAAAATCAAGCAGTCCCTGCCTTTAAGGAACGCTGTTAATTCTATATTCCCCTACTACTCATGTTTATCTCAGGGCCTAGTGCAATATCTTTCCTATGGTAGGAGGCAATGCAACTTTTTTCCAAAGAAGGTGGTTTTCCAAAGAGTAAATTTTCCCCAAATGCAATTCTCCTCTCCTGTGGAAATATTCTTTAGTGACACCCCCCCCCCAACTCAACTTTACTTGTTATAACTTTTGGATCCTTTGTATCCCTCAACAGTCCCTCTTCATTCTTTCCTTTACCCTCTATATCCAGCTCCTAAAAAAACAAACAAACATGAGACAACTGATTTCAATAAGACTTTTCTTGGAAACTGTAAATTTATTTTTATTTGGCCTCTGTTGTTAGGACTCTTTGAAAGATGAATAATTGGTTCATCTTTGTCTTTTCTTTGGAAGAAATGCCTTATGTATTCATTTTTTCATGATGATTAGAACCAGGATGACAGGATACTTATTTAGATTCAGCTAGAAGGCCTTTACTTTTTGGAATACACTATTCCATGTTCTCTGACAAATTTCTTATTAATGAGTAATAGTCATATAAAGAGTTTTTCAAACTCTTTCTGTGTAGATCTTTGTCCTGGCTACTTGTAAAATTTTTCTATTTTTTAAACTACTAAATTGAACTATTATATGCCTTAAGAATTTGAAGCATTTATTTTCACCCATAAGCAATTAAATTAAATCATTTTTTTGTAAAATTTGTCTTAAAGATTGTTTTAGTTTGCAATCAGTTCATTTGTTCACTTAAGCTAGTTGTCTTTTGCTTCATGTCTGTCAAATCCTCTCCTGCTTCAGGATTTTTGTGCTCCAAATCTGTTATTCTGTCTCAAACCTTTATTGCTTAGATTAGATTATTTATAGTAGATTATATTTTTTTCTATATTCTATTTTAGAGTGAATGTTTTAAACATTTTTAAAAACCAAAGAGAAGGTATAATGTAAAAATTAAAAATTTAAAAAATTAATCAATTTTGTAGCTTTTTTTTATCCATGATCTTTGATAAGCCAACAGTGGGTTTATTTTTTCTTCATATTATAATATCTGTTGTAAAGATCTTTTGTTTAAATCATTCTTCCTTTTAACTTTATGGTCCTTGATTTGTCTGCTGAGTTGGGTTTTAATTCAGGCTCTCCTGAGGTTTTTGTCTTTTCAGTTTTTCTCTTATACTGACTTTTGGAAATCCTCTTCATTTTTTGGCTCCTCCTGCTATACATACATCCTGAGGCTAGGCTGCGGGACGATATCAGCACTCTTCAAATGGTAGATAAAGAAATTGGCTAGGGTTTAGGTCCCTTCTGCTGAGTTACTTCTGAAGCCGAGCAGGCTGACAAAAGAAGTGTGAAGGAGAAGGGATAAAGAAGTCTGGACTCTTAAGCTACTCTGATCCAGACCTGATGCTATCTTCCCTTCTAGCCTGTGGTTATGAGAGCCAATTATGACTCTTCTTCCTTGGCTGGATCCTACTCTCCTCTCCCTACCCATCCTCCAAATGGTAGGGCAAAACCAGGGTCTGTCTTTTCTTGCAGGGTCAAGCATGCCTGGCAGGGGCACTGCCAGGGAAGATTCCTCCAGGTGGATGAGGTGTCATTAGGTTAAGCTTGCTTGAGCTCACCAAGGTAGGCTTGGAGATGGTCAGAGATAGGAATACTGGATGAAAGCGTTAGGTATTTATTAGAGGGCTATAACTTGCAAAAAGTATTACCTCTGACCATCTTACTGATTCAGCTAAAATTATTTTATACATGGCTGATCATAATTATAATGGTAAAACTACTATTAAAAGCTCGTATTTAGGGGGCAGCTAGGTGATGTAGTGGACAGAACACTGGCCCTGGAGTCAAAAGAACCTGAGTTCAAATCTGAACCCAGACAGTTAATAATTGCCTAGCTGTGTGACCTTGGGCAAGTCACTTAACCCCATTGCCTTAAATAAATAAAAAAATTTAAAAGCTAGTATCTATATAGTGCTTTAAGGTTTAAAAGGCACTTTACATATTAATTTAGTTGATTAACATAATTTGCTTTTTTGAGGTTGTGATTTAGAACAGCTTATATTAAACAGTTATTTAGTTATCTTGCTTATTATATTAAAGCTCTCTAAAATGGATCAACTCAGGATAGCTGAGTTAGAGGAAGAACCATAGGCTGTTGTTTTAAAATTATCTTTCACTTAAAGGTAAGAGAATTTTTTTTTATAAGAGGTGCTAGGAGAAAAGAGACCCCAGTTAAATATGAAAATTTTATCATAAAGTATCATTTAATGACTATAATATATATGTAAAATGGCACATACCTACAGTGTGTCCAAAGAGACTTCTTACTCCAATTACAAATCCCTCAGCAAATTCTTCAGGGCCTTGAACAGCTCCCTGATTTTAAAAAAATTAAATTTTAATGCCTCACACTCTGATTTCAAACAGCCTCTATTCATACTTTTAGGACTAATAAAAAACATATATCCATAAAAAAAACCCTTCAAAAATAATCTTAAAAGTTTCATTTAATATCATGTTTTAACATATTCTTTCACCTATTTTCCCTCTCATAGAAGAAAATATACTGAGTATATATTATGGTCTAACATCCTTATCTGTAACAAAATTGTCTCAAACTCTGTGAAAGAACTAAACACATCAAACAATAGAGTCAAAATTTAACATCATATACTTTAAGTATACTTTAAGTATATCCCAAAGAAAAAATACAGATGATATAATTCTGCCTGAATTAGTCATTTGAAGTAAGATTTTTCAACAGAGAGGCTTAAAGAAATGTGAAGCAACATAGTGCTGACATCAAGAAGCAGAGCATAAACTCAAATCTGACATCTCAGAAACTCATTTTCTATAATTTATCTTCTCTATGCTTTCTTACAGTCCTTAGAAAGGGGTTCTTAGCCTACAGATCATGAATTTAATGCTTTAATATCTGTATTTCAATAAAACTGAATTCCTTTATAATCAAATATATTTTATATTATACATTTTTAAAACATTACTCTTAAGAGGAGATAAATAAGACTTCACCACACTGACAGAAAAGCATGACACAGGAAGGGTTAGAGTACCTGCCCTAGAGATATGTACTACTCACTTCTTTAAAGAGTCTAGAAATGCTGAAAACAAATTTAAACCTGCCAAAATGGATTAATCCTTTGAATGCTTCATTAATTCAGTCAAACCTAAAGTCCTACTTCAGTTTGAGAAAAAAATAAAGTAGAAACTCAAACTTGACTATACCTGAAGTCAAAACAAATAGAATTGAATACCTGAAAAGGTTCATAGAAGAATGCTTCAACACCTTCAGACAGACCTCTAATTAATCCAAATGGATTTCCAAGGACATCTAAGCCCAATACAAGGACATACATCTGCTTCAAAAACTAGAGAAGAAAGAATTAATATGGCCTCTGTGGATATTTGTTTAGCAGTAACAGACAAAAAAAGTATTAATACAGACTTATAAATAACAATATTTGTTAAGTTAAATATTCCAGTTGAAGGGGAAAAAATGGACAATATTTGAAAATCAAAGCAAAAAGGAAGTGGAATGGCAATATCACAAGTAAATGACATTTCAATGTTAAATATAGGTGTGAAAGAGTACCCAAGAAATAATTAATGTGGGTCTGAGCATAGACTTACTAACAGAATATCCTGTGTAAAAATCCTGAAAAATGTTTTATTAAAAAAATTATATGAGAAAGAAAATGATAAGTAAATGTATTTTATTATTTAAGCAAGGTACCAAAGTATTTAATTAGGTAGTTACCAGCCTGCTGGGCAAACAAAAATAGAAATTGCTGTTCTTGAGTCAGAAATTACCTGTTCACTGTAGTGTCTAACAACACTCCACATGAGCTGATCTCTCTTGTAGAATTGATATTGAACTTCATAATATGCAAGCCTGAAAAAAAGAAGTATATGGAGCAACTGACATTCTTTATAACTGAGACAATTTAAATACAAGTGGAATCTTGACTTAAAAATTTTAACAATTAGCTTTGCATACTGACCATACAAATTTGATAATTTCCCACTGCATACATTTATGGATTTCTCCAAATTACTTTTTAGTACTTCATGCTTATAAAAAATTTAGAAGAGATAAAATCATATCTAGAAAATAGTTTGAGGATATATATATATATATATATATATTAATAATACACTAATAAATACATACTGAACTAAACTCTGTAAAGAAAAGCTCATTTTGACTATTATAATCTAGTATTCAAGAAAATTTAAGGAGAAACTAGATTAAAATTTACTTTAGTTCAATGAATTTCTTCTTACTAGAAAGACCTTCAGAAAATATTTATAAGCACTCAATCATTTAAAAAGTGCTTTCTTACATGGAAACAAGTGATTATAATTCATTCCTATCTTCCTTTAAAGTCAAGAACAAAGAAGATAGATACATTCTCTCACATCCAAATGACAAATTATTAATTGCTCTAGGAATCTCTCAAACAACAATGACAATATTTATTTTTTAAAAGCTTCCTACTAAGCACTTTTTTTTAGTTTTTGCAAGGCAATGGGGTTAAGTGGCTTGCCCAAGGCCACACCACTAGGTAATTATTAAGTGTCTGAGGCCAGATTTGAACTCAGGTACTCCTGACTCCAGGGTCGGTGCCCTGTCCACTGTGCCACCTAGCCACCCCTAGTTTTTATTTTTTTCAAGGCAATGGGGTTAAATGGCTTGCCCAAGGCCACACAGCTAGGTAATTATTAAGTGTCTGAGGCCGGATTTGAACTCAAGTACTCCTGACTCCAGAGCTGGTGCTCTATCTACTGTGTCACCTAGCCGCCCCGCTTCCTAAGCACTTTAATAACAACCCCCAGTCTTCACAGCTCTGAAGTAGAAAACAACCATGGAAGCTCTACCCTTTCAGGACTGGAATCCCCTGCCTGGAGGATGTCTACTTATTACTAGTTGTCTCAATCATCCACTATATAGGGGACTAACTCTAGTCAGGTTTCATTTCATTCCAATGTTCCTACCAACAGAAACCCTCATGCAGGGGTCCCCCATACCATATCCCACTTTGGGTTCCAGAAACACAAGAGGGAGATAGAGACAGATGGACAAATCTGAGGAACAAGACAGTAAAAGGCTCAGTGAGATCTGGTAAATCTAGAATCTAGAAATAAGAGATAAATGTGTTGTGTACATATGTGTGTGTGTATATATATATATATATATATATATATATATACACACTATTAAGCATTTGAGTATATAGTTAGCCCTTAATAAATGCTTTTCCATTCATCCCATGAGGCAATATTATTATTATTATTATTATTATTATTATTATTATTATTATTATTATTGTTGTTGTTGTTGCTTTTTATTGTTATTTATTCCCATTTTTCAGATGAAAAAACTGAGGCTCAAAAAAGATTATGTAACTTGTTCATGGTAATATAATAAGCTCAGAAGGTAGGATTTGATCTCAGGTCTCTTGATTTTATTCCTCTTTCCACTCTATCATGTTACTTCTTTTCTCACACTATCTTTCTCTCCTTTGAGATTATATTATATTGATTTGTCTTAATAGCTCAAACTGTGTATTAGATTAATAAGACAACTTGTAGACAAGGGACAGTTGTGTCTTCTATTGTTTTTACATCCCTAGCACCTAGCATGGTTTTTGTTAAAGGGAAGTGTATTTAATATAAAGTTCACATACTATGTATTATATAATTCCACAATGAATACAGCTTGGTGAATTTCTAAACCTATAACATAATAAGTTTGAGAGTAAAAACCATTTTATTAATCATGCTAGCAATCATTAATAAGAGGAGTCAGTGACATTTTTGAATGCCAAAGATCCCTCATGGAATCTATTTAACCTGTGTGTATATATATACATACATATATATATATATATATATATATATATAGTCTTGGAAAAGTGCTGTTGTGGGGGGGGTGGCACTAATCAACTCTTGATTGGTTAACAAGTAATGAGAGAATGCATATTATAATGAGAAGGACTTATTCTAATGAGGGTCTGGGGGACTGAATGAATGTGACTCTAATCTCTCAGTCTTGGTCCAAGAGTCTAATCTATACCCATATCTCCCCCTCTAAGGTAATCAAAACAAAAGGGAGAAATGTGCTTTTTCCCAAACCTGTGTGGGTAAAACAGAATGGACTGAAATCCATCAGTTTCCCTAAACTAAAACGTCTTTATATTTTGAACAGATCTGAGTTTCCCTTCTCTCATTATCTGCCCAACACTTCAAAGTAACCTGTGTAAATAATCTACAGAGGCATATTTCTGAAAAAAGAAGTAGAAAAGGGGAAACCTTAGTCCTAATTCAATAGCTGATTATTAATGTAATAGAGAAATAATCGTTACTCTCAAACCTAATTTTCAACACTTTAAACATTATAGTTAATGAGAATGATCAGGTAATTTTTAGAATAAGATGCTATTTTATAAATGGTGCTATCTGGCTTACAACAAAATAATTAACAAATATAAGATCACTATTCTCTACTTTATCTGGGAAAGTAAAATCAACTTAAATATAAATATGACGACAATGGGAATGAAATGCTTATGTATGAGTAACAACAGTTAACATTTCTAAGTTAGCAGTCAGTGCTGCTAATGGTACAGATAAATGAAAATTAATCATTAGAAATATAAACTAGAAAAATGTAGCATTCGACATTCACAGCTTATTTTAGAATAATGCTTACTTGAATATGAGGTCATCCACATCAGTCAATGTAGCACCTATGCTTCTCAACAGCAGATTGACGGAATGAAGTGCAATCATTTCTTGTTTTTCTTTGTCTGATTCTTCACCACCAGAACCCAAAGAAAGGCTTAAATGTAACTAAAAGAAAATAATTTTTAGAAATGTTATCCAAATACTCTATAAAGCTGTGTGAAACAGCTTATACAAATAACCAACTTGCATTTCTTTCAAAGAAAAATTTGCTCTATAGTTAACAAAACTTACCAGTATATAAATTGTTTAACTCATTTATCTAAAAATTCTTGAGAGTTCTAGTATTTTTACCAATAAATCTATTTTTTCATTATAAGATAAGAATACAAGCAAAACAGATATTATATTATATTAGCTGAAATAACATGATGAATCAGTTAGAAGTCATCCATTTTTACTAGCAAATGCATTATTTTCACCCAATTAATTAGACATCCATTTAGTGTTGAATACATTGGTAATCCCAGTTTTTAGAAAAATTAGACAAGTGTTCCAACTCTAATATTTTAATGTCTCTCTTCTGGCCTCTGTGATTTTGAAAAATTATTAATAATTACCTTATATTATGTTCTCAAAAACCACAGATTACTGATATAATACATGGTACATTGAATAGAATGTTTGACTCAAGTTCAAATATGGTCTCAGATATTTACTAGCTGTGTAACCTGGGTTAAGTCATTTCACATATGCCTGCCTTAATTTATAGACCAGTGAAATATGGTCAATTATAGCATCTACTTATCAGGGTTGTAGAAGGGATAAAATGAGATAATCTATGTAAATATCTTTGCAAACTTTAAAGCATCTTATAAATCTTAGCTATTTCTGTTGTTATTAATTACCAACACTGATATATATATGTATATATATATATATATATATATATGTATCATAAACACTTCATACCACTGAATTTCTTTTTTTAAAAAAAGATGATGAGATCTCAGTTCAATATACTGAATGAAAAAGCACCAAATTCTGTATTGTTTCTTGAATTTGAAATGCCCCCACACAGATATTATAAGAAAATTTAAATCAAGTTTTTAATACAAAACTAGATACTATTACTGTGTAAAAATAAGATATAGACAAATAAATAAATACAAAATATATAAAGAGGAAATACAAACTAATTTTCCCAAAGTTGAAGAGAGATACATATTAGCTAAGGTACAAAAGGGGAGTACCAGGAAAAATCACAAATAAGCCATGGTATCTATGGAATCTATGAGGCAAAAATAAAAAAAAATATGAAAACACTTAAAGGACAGAGGTTACCCTATGCATTGTCACAAATGCAAAAGAAAGAAATAATCTGTTCATAAGAATAAAGTGTGTGTGTGTGTATATATATATAAATATATATAATATATAAAATATATAATATATATAATATAAATATATATATGCACATATTTGGGACCTCAAACTTATTAATGACATAAAAATGAGAAAGTAAAAAAAGATCTAAAGGGCTTTCAATTTCTGTTTTATAGTTCAAAGCATTTAGAGTATTTTAATAATTTGTTAGTGTAAATATTTTTGGTTTCATTATGGAATATTATTAAAGGGGATAGCAGTAAAAATTGTAATATAAACCCAAACCAGCAAATATTAAGATCAATTTCTTGTCAATTACCTTCATTGAACTTTATACCTAACTTTTAAGCCATCTTTTTTTTTTTTTTTAAGGTTTTTGCAAGGCAGATGGGGTTAAGTGGCTTGCCCAAGGCCACACAGCTAGGTAATTATTAAGTGTCTGAGACTGGATTTGAACCCCAGGTACTCCTGATTCCAGAGCTGGTGCTTTATCCACTGGGCCACCTAGCCGCCCCTACTTTTAGGCCATCTTAAAAAAATTCTACAGATCCTGTGACAATATATTAGTAGCAAATTATAACTATTAAGATGTTCCTCTTGCTACTTCAATATTTCAGATTTAATGAAAGTGATTGCCAGGTACAAAAGAGTTTGTGAACACAAGCACACACACAATTACAATCAGAAAGGAATCAGTTAACTAGAAAAGCATCTTGGGGGAAATATTTCAGATAAAGATTTGATAGCTATGATAAAAAAGGAATGTTTATATATACATACATACACATATGCAAATACTTCATATAATATTTCTATTTATATAATAATAACACTAACAGGTCAAAGAATACAAATAAGGAGTTTGCCAAAGGAAAAATGTAAGCTATCAATATTTATATGATACTAATAAGAGAATTCCAGTTAAAACAATTCTGTTTTCACCCCAAATTCCTCAGAGTGGTAAAGATAGCTCTTTCCAAAAATGAAACAAGCACAATGGGTAGACAGGCATACATGTTCTGTTTGTGGAGTTGTGGTCTAATTATTCTGGAGAGTAAATTGATATTAAATCCAAGTCGGGAGGGGAGGATACTCTTTGATCTAATGATAGCATTATTACACATACACTGCAAAGATGTCAAAGATAGATGGAAATAACCATAGGCAAAAAAATATTCACAGTAAAGCCTTCTGCTGAAACAAAGAAATGGAAACATAATGGATGCCCGTTAATTAAAGAATTGTTCAACAAATTATGATATATAAATTTGTATATAGATTACTAATAGAATATTATTATTATTATGCAATAAAAGACAAAAGGAACAGTTGCAAAGAAATACATAAAACTTGCATCATTTGATGCAGTCAAGTGAAAAGAATCAGGTGAATATATTGTGATCCCTATTATGTAAAGGGAAACAAGTTTTAAAAACTTAAGAATTCTGATCTTCTGCAATGACCAGTTATGATTCAGAAAAATAATGATGAAGCATGTCTCTCAATTCTTAACTCACACGTGATGGCATAGAGGTATGGATGATACATTTTCAGACACGATCAACATGTAAAATTCATCTTTTGGACTGTACTTACTTGTTATAAGGGAAGGTTTTTATTTTGTTTGAGGGAGAGGAAGTAGAAGGACTAAGTGGCTATTGATGCAAAAAGAAGAAGAAAATATAGAAAAAAAGCAAAAGAAGAAAGAAGCTCAGAAAGGATATAGACAGGGCAATGTCATTACTACCTTGTTAAATTTAACATATACTTTTAAGAATATTGAGAATACAATTCTATTTTTCTGTTTTTCTGCATACCGAAATGTTCATTTTTGGTAACATTTGCTAAGTTCATTATAAAAGGGAAAAAATAAATGCTGACATATTTTATGTATATTGATACAAATATCTTAGGTGAATATAAAACAATAGTAAGCCTCTTTGCCTTGCAACCAATTCATCATGCTATTTCAGGTAGTTGTATTAAGACTGCTTGTATTGTAAGCTACCTATTAATGAAGGACTAAAATAAAAGAATTTCTTTAAGAAGGCATGATGTGGGACAGCTAGGTGGTGCAGTAGATAGAACACCAGCCCTGGAGTCAGGAGGACCTTAGTTCAAATCTGACCTCAGACAACTTAATAATGTCCTAGCTGTGTGACAGTGAGCAAGTCATTTAACCCCACTGCCTTAAATTAAAAAAAAAATTTAAAAAGAATGCATAATGCTCTGTGTCTAGGAAATGTTTGTTGAAATATAAAATATTTTTAAATTATTTTCTGATATTCTAAATGCTTAGTTCTTAAGTTTATAATCTTCTATTTTAACTTCAAAGGAAGACATGATCTATCACTAAAAATCTAAATATATAAATGTGATGAACTTTTATCACTTGGTATCATTTAGTCATTTTCTAAATACTTTACAACAAAAGTTGGGGAAGTCTACTTGATATGATATTTTCATTTTGTGTTTAATATATACATGTCTACCTCCAGGACAGTTGCAAAACATCATATTCACATTTTTTGCCTGGGAATTTTATAGTTCTTGTCCAAGAAATGACTTGGATGGGTGGAGACAAGATAGTGGAGAAAATGCAGGAATTTTTACAAGCTCTCCCTCAGACCACTCCAAATACCTATAAATAATGACTCTTAACCAAATTCTAGGCAGAACCACAGACTGAGTGAAAGGACTTTCCAGTCCAAGACAACTTGGAAGATATGCAGGAAAGGTTTGTTACACCTAGGTTAGAAAGGGCCTGCAGCACAGTCTGGATTGTGTCACAGCTAACTGGCTCCCGTGATCTAAGAACAGCCCCGCTGGGCACCTGGGTCCCTGGGGAAAGGTTCCTGGGTCCCTAGGAGGGACTAGGTCCATGGCAATGGTGGCAATTTCCAGCTTTCAGCTCAGGAATTGCCAAGGACGATTGGGAAGGAGAGCAGAAAAACTGCCTCACCAGAGTCAACATGGGGCACAGGACAGCACAGCCCTCAGTGCAGACCCAGTCCCAGGAACCAGGAATAGGCCAGGGAAGCCACCTGGTAGATGTTTCCAGAGTGCTTAGCCCATAGAAGGTAAAGGGGTCGGAGAAGACTGCAGAAGTTTCTTTGCCATCCCTGAGGCAGGACACTATTGCTTTGCCCACACTCAGATCCAGGACACAATCAAGGGACCCAGTGTCAGGAAAAGGAATTTACTGCCATGGCAGTGGCATAGATGCCACAGCATAGCACCCTAGAGAATGTCCCTTAAATAGCTTCAAAAGCCCTCTAAAACTTTAAGAGTATATCCTCCACCCTGAAAGCAGAGCCCCAACTTAACAAAGAGTTAAAATCAAGTCATAGGCTAGGGAAATGAGCAAACAACAGAAGAAAAAAAAATCCAACTATAGACAAATATTAGGTCCTATAGAGAATCAAAATACATACTCATAGAAAGCAAAATCAAAGCTTCTCTAACCAAAATCTTCAAGAAAAATATGAATTGGTTTCAGTTTATAGAAGAGCTCCAAAAAGATTTTGAAACTCAAGTAAAGGAGGTAGGGGAAAAACTGGGAAGAGAAATGTGGGGAAATCATGAAAACCAAATATGCAGCTTCATAAAGAAATTACCAAAAAATACTGAAGGAAAAAAATCTGAGTCAAATCGAAAAAGCAATCAAAAAGGCAAATGAAAAGAATGCCATAAAAAGCAGAATTGGCCAGATAGAAAAGGACATAAAAAATATTTTTGAGGAAAATAATTCCTTCAAATGTAGAATGGAGTTAAAGAAAGCTGATGACTAAGAAACGATAAATCAACACCAAAAGAATGAAAAATTAGAAGAAAATGTGAAATATCTCACTGGAAAAACAATTTATTTAGAAAACAGAAAAAAAAAAAGCTTTTAAAAATTATTGGACAACCTGAAAATCATGCCCCCCCAAAAGATCCTATACTTCATTTTTCAAGAAATTCTCCAGGAAAACTCCCCTGATATCCTAGAGGCAGAAGGTAAATAGAAATTGAAGGAATCTACTGATCACCTCCTGAAAGAGATCCCAAAATGAAAATTCCCAGAAATATTACAGTCAAATTCCACAACTCCCAAGTCAAGGAGAAAATATTACAAGCAGTCAGAAAGAAACAATTCAAATATCATGAAGCTATAGCCAGGATTACACAGGATTAGTAGTTTCTATATTAAGGGCTTAGAATATGATATTCCAGAAAGCAAAAGAGCTTACATTACAACCAAGAATCAACTACCCAGCAAAATTGAACATCCTCTTTTAGGGGAAAAGAAGGACATTCAACGAAACAAGGGACTTTCAAATTTTCGTGTTGAAAACCACCAGAGCTGAATAGAAATCTTCAAGAATAGGACATAGATGAAGCACAGAGAGGGTAAACAGGAAGGACAAATTATGAGGGATTTAATGATATTGAACTGCATATACTCCTGCTTAGAAAGATGATACTGCTAACTCATATGAGCCTTCTCATTTACTAGGGCAGCTAGAAAGAACATATATAGACAAGGCATAGGAGGGAGATGAATATATGATAACGATGGAATTAATGAGCGAGAAAGGAATATACTGGGGGAAAAGGGAAAGGAGAGGCAGAATGGGTTAAGTTACTTCACATAAAAGAGACAAAAGCTTTTGCAGTGGAGTGGAAGAGGGGGAAGGTGAGGGAGAAAGAGGAAATAACATATACATTCAATTGTATAGAGAAATCCATTTTACCCTAGAGGAAAAAGAAGAGGAAAGGAATGGAAGATAGGGGACAGGGGAGGGCAGAGTGGTAGGGACAGAAGAGAGGCAAGATCATGGGAAAGGCTAACCAGATATAACACACTTTTGAGGAGGAACAGGCTGAAAGGAGAGAAAGAATAGAATAAATGGGGGTGGAGGGAAATAGGATGAAGAGAAGTACAGCCAGTAAGACAAACTGTGAGAAAAAATAATGAAACAATTTCTCTGATTGACTTAATAATAAAGAAAGAGCTGATGGTATCTGAATATAGACTGAAGGACTTTTTAGCCCCCTCACTTTATTTTTCTTGAGTTTCTCTTTCTTGATGGGGGGAGAATTATATCTACTTTTACATGACTATTATAGTATTATGTTTCATGGCTACACATTTTTAATCTACACCAAGTAACTTGCTTTCTCAATGGAGAGAGTGGAGTGGGAAGAAAGGAGAGAATTTGAAACTCAAGATTTTGGAAGTAAATGTTGAAACTTCCTTTTGGGTTTGTCTTTAAATTCCATCATCCAAGCTGGGGTAAGAATTTAAAAATAACATTTAAAAAATGGCTTGGATGATGGAATTTAAAGACAAACCCATAGCACCTATAGTTTTTACATTTCCTTCAGGTACATAGTACTTTTAAAATGGAAAACTGGAGTGGGGGGAGAATTATGAGTCATACTTTCTAATTTCAGTGTGCTTTAGAATAATAGGTAAACTTCTATCATCTCTAACAAAGTATCAGATTTTCTTTCAAAAAAGAAAAATGACCAAATTTGACTCTCTAATTGTGGCTAAGTACTCAACTAGATTGATTTATCAATTCAGAGCAAAGAGAGAATCAATGCTATATATATATATATATATATATATATATATATACATATATATATATATATATATATATATATATATATATATATATATATATAAAGAGAGAGAGAGATAGATATATACACACACATATATATAAACACTGACTCACATACACAAATATATGCATGCGTGTTTATGTGTGTGTGTATCTTTACAAGGAACTGTTATGCTCAGTCAGGTAAAAAAATGGACAAACAGATAGTTTGGAGGTATATACTCATGGACTAAAGACAGGCTCTTGAGAATTTTTTTCAAAAGGATTATCTGTCATTTTTGAAGCTTACTGCATGAGTTTGCAGTATTTGAATGGGTAATATACATAAGATATATTTCTCTAAGGAAGTTAAAAAAGAAAACTAAAAAGGAGAAAAGCATGGGGAAGCATAAAGTTCAAATTTAGGAAAACGGAAAAAATTTTGGAGAGGGGAAAAACATAGCAACAGTATACAATACCAACATCAGCATTTCACAAAATGATGAGGAAGTCCATTAAGATTTTCTGCTTAGACAGAACTTATTTCTGGCTACAATTGATCCATTAAATGTTGACTGACACTTCCATTCTTAATTAGGAAAAGATTTTGTCAGCTAGTTCTTTAACTAGTCAATGAACTAAAGGAGGCTATTAATTTAAGACTGAAGAATATGCAATAGTAGTTTCTTTGTAGGACACTGGATCATGCACGTTAAATATCACCATTTCCTTATCAGACAAATTCACTCTAAGTCTCTGAAATAAAATATATACCTGGACTAACTTTTTTTTCCAGATTTCGAAATGAATACTTGTTAGCTAATAATTTATTCCTCACATTCAGAAAATAGTTACTTCATACCTTAATGGGAGAAATATGGAAATGTTCAAAGAAACTGAGACTTGATATATCTGTCATGGATGTTTCCATTAATTCAGTGTTTAGAGCATCAATGTCTTGCTGGATTAATTTAGTCTAGAAGAAATGAAATGAAATCATTAACAGAAATTCTTGATCATATTTTCTTTTATAAAAATTCATTCATAAAAAAATTTCATATTAATTACTTAACACTTCATACTTACTAAGTAAGATACAGAAGTGCAAGTATATGAGACTCTCAATGAAAAAGTATTATTACCCGTTTCCTTTCAGCTTCAGGATCAGTGGGTGGTGTGAAAAGTGCAAGAACTGCACCTAAGAATCCTTGGTCAATTTTCAAAGCCATTTCTTGGATAAGAACCATAAAATACCTAGAAAAAAATGACAAATATAAAAATAAATAATAGCTTTTTCTATATACCTAATAACTGTACTACCATATTTTCAGCAATAATAAAAAAGAACTAGAACTACTAATCAATATTAATAGAGAACTGGGCACTTTTCTCCATTTCCTTATTTGAGTTTCACAATAGTCTTGTAAGGTAGGTCCTAGTTACATTTCTATACAGAAGATTGTATTTCTATATGAAGAAACTGAAACCCAGAGAAGGAAAATCAGTCCTAGGTCAATGATTTTCTGTTTCGGTCCAAAGGCCACAGCAGATGACTGCTATTTCATCTGCTAAGGGATCTTTGATTAGGTAGTTAAAAGGGGTATATGTGTAGGTGGAATGATCTATAAGCATCATTACTATCACAATTTAAATGCCATTACTAAACTAATTATAGAAATCAGATCTAGAAGACCAACAACTGCCATATATTCATTTCTCATCAGAAATACAAATACAAAAAAAAAAAAGGCAGCTCCTGCTCTCAAGGAGCATATGTTCTAACACATAAAAAGAGAGGCGAGTAGAGAGAAGTTACCTATAAGTGATCAAAGTCCAGGGAAAGACGAAACATAAAAGATCTGAGTCCTTGTCAAAAAGTGCTCAGAGCACTGAAACACAAAACTATAAAACTATAAATTAAAGAGAAAGTACCAATCAACTTCAGTATATGGTTTCCACAGTTCAAAATTCCTATATCAAAGGAAGCAAAGGTCTAAAACAAAAGATAGCAATCATCAATATAAAGCAGATTACCATTCAAACAGGAAAGATTTCTTATTATAAATTGGTATCTCAAGAAGTTGACCCTGACTTTATCAGAATGCATAATAGCAATATCTATGTAGACATATATTAAAATCTCTTTAATTTACTTACTTGAACTGTAGCACTTTACTGTATTCATTAAATCTTGTAATGATGCTAATATCAATAAAGGGTTTAGGCTCTGAAAGGTAAAAGAGAGAAAATAATTGGTCTCTATACCAAAAAAAGTTAATATTTAATGCCTTTAATAAGTAGGTGTACGTCAAATTAACTTTAATGTTTTCCTCTACCTGAATCCAAAGCAATGGACTTTGGAGGGGCTACAGGATGAAATGCAACTGGAAACATTGAACCTGGTAAGTGATTATCAACCTAGAAGAAAAAGAAAGACAAAAAGGATTAGAGTAACAATAAAAATTTTAAAAAGCTTTAATCTCAATCTCTCTCTCTCTCTCTCTCTCTCTCTCTCACACACACACACACGCACACACACATGCACACACACAAAAACACAACACATCTTTGTGCTCCATAAGAATTTTTCTGCTTTCATTTTATCTTTTAAAAATTTTTATTCTTATCTTCTATTTTTGCAATGCCTTTAGTTTCCAATATAATCTTTTTCCCTCTCTCCTAACTAGAAGATATTCCATATAACCACAAAGGAAGAGGAGGCAAAAAAAAATTTGTTTTTTTTTTATTAACCAATTCTATATAAAAATCCGTATTCACCCACAGAGGTATATTTTCTCAAACCCTACTGAGGGGTAAGTTTGGTAATTGTAATTATAGTATTTCAATTTTTTTTCCTATTTACATTATTTTTTTTTAAGGTTTTTGCAAGGTAATGGGGTTAAATGGCTTGCCCAAGGCCACACAGCTAGGTAATTATTAAGTGTCTGAGGCTGGATTTGAACTCAGGTACTCCTGACTCCAGGGCTGGTGCTCTATCCACTGTACCGCCTAGCCACCCCTATTCATATTATTCTTGTCGATGTGTATACTCTTTCTAAGTTCTGCTTATTTTTAAACTACTTCTGATCTCTCATGCTTCTCTATATGTTTTATATTCATCTTTTATAATGTAGCAATATTACATTACATTTCTGTACCACAATTTGTTTAGCTATTTCCAACCAATGAATATTTTCTTTTCTTCAATTTCTTTACTATCACAAAAAATGCTGCTAAAATATTTTGCTATACATCTGTATAAAATACTGTTTTAAAACAATTTACAAACTGTATCATGCTAAAGTTTACATGTTCATAATGTAACCAATACAAAGTATTTACATGTTCATAATGTACCAAATACAAAGTAACAAATACATAATGATTTGATGCTTAAGTAAAAAATGAGCAAAAGAGAGGATACAAAAAGGACTTGAGATAATGTATGAAATGATACAAGCAATGTGCAGGACTTATACATGAAGACATTAATACCAATCTTTGTAGCCATATGTCATATGGACATTCTAAAAGTAATTTATTGCCTTATACTGGAAATATTAATCAGAGAATATCAAGGAAAAAACTGACTTATTTCCAGAGACATTAGTGAAAATCTCTCATTATAAGTTAAATACAAATGGACAGAGGAAACTCAACTTGTTCAGTCTGGGGAAAAGTCATAAACTGCATAGATGTAAAGAGAATTCCCTGAACTTCCTCTATCTGGGAATACTTTCATGTGTCAAAGAGTACATTGTACAAAAAAAAGGGCTAAAAAAAAGATAAACAAAATATATTTTCAAAAAGTCCAATCCCTTCTCATAAATGATTAAGAAAATATCAAGAGATTTCAAATTCCATAGATTTTATACTACCACATAAAATATACACTTTTTTTTTAGCAAAATGGAGATTCTGGTCAAAATGAAGACTTCTAGTTTTTCTGCTTTAAGATGTATAAGTCAAGAGGTAAACAAATAAAATAGACTTCTATACCTACTGAAAAGAGTTCTTTAACAAAACTGAGAAAATTGAAAAAATGCAAACACACAATCAAAATCCAAATTAACATTTATTATGCTATCTTTAAAATCTAACTAATGCCTTCATTTTGATTAATTTTTACAAATTGAAGATAAAGAAAATTACCTGAATCCAGTACAACTGAGCCCGTAAGCTTCTTTGGTGAGGAGATTGCTTAAATTCAACATGGATACCTGATAAGAAGTCTCTCTTAATGCAACACCGGATTGGAACTCGCATTTCCATTGGAGATTTACTAAAATTTACCTAAAAATGGAAAAATTCTGTCATAACTGAATATTATTTTTGATTTACAAGTATTGAATTTACATAAGATCTCCTAGAGTAAGGGCAAAAACAACATCTAAGGAACAGATAGTATCATTATAACATAAGACTATTCAGTAATTTTGTTGAATCAAATGCAAATGTTGAATGCAAAAAGTAGAAATATATTTATATGTGTATATATATATATGTATATATATATACATATATATATATGTATATATATATATACAGATATATAGTCATATACCCATACTTATTAAAACTGCGGTAATCATTTAAAATTGTTTTACCACTTTTTGTCGTTGTTCTCCATACATGCTAACATTAAGGTCAACAATTTGATTTTTTAAAAGTATGACATTGTATTGAAGATCAAAGCTTATTATCTTCAATTTTTGAAAGAAAATAATGAGACTATAAAGTGAAGGTGAAGGGAGAGAACATGAAGCATGGGATACAACTCTTACAAAGTTAAAGAATCAAGAAATGGAATATATGTCATTTTTTTCTCTATAATGTGTTCCTTCTTCCGTTTTGATTCTTCTCTCCCAGCATGTTCAATATAGATCTATGTTTAGCATAGTTATAAATATAGAGCCTATGTCAGATTACTTTCTGTCAAGGGGAGGGGGAACAAAGGAAGAAAAATTGCAAAACTCAAAACCTAGGACAAAAGACTGGTAAAATCTACCATTGCATGTCATTGGGAAAATAAACCAATAAAGTATTTTTTTTAAAAAGGGAAAAGGGGGGGAGGGGCTAGGTGGCATAGTGGTTACAGCACTGATCCTGGAGTCAGGAGGACCTGAGTTCAAATCTGACCTCAGATACTTAATAATTGCCTAGCTGTGTGATCTTGGGCAAGTCACTTAATATCATTGCCTTAAATAAAAAACAAATTCAAAGGATAAAAAAAGACTAAGATTGAAAATTCTGAAAAAAAAAAAAGTGTGACATTTTCAAATCCATAGCAAGAAGCTCTATCAATAGGAACGAAATCTCACATTCAACTCTTATATACATTTTATTTTTGCTGTCAACTGAATTAACCATATAGATATTTATAAATATTACAATTTGTAAAAAACATAATCAGTTCAACAAACATTGGCACCTGGGGCAGCTAGGTGACACAGTAGATAGAGTGCCAAGTCAAGAGGACTCATCTTCTGAAGTTCAAATCTGGCTTCAGAAATCTAGTTTCCTAAACTGTAAAATGAGCTGGAGAAGAACAATTCAAATCATTCCAGGGCCTCTGCCAAGAAAACCTAAATGAGGCCAAGAAGAGTCAGTCACAACTGAAAATGAAGTGAACAACAACAATATTAAAGAACTCCAGACAGTTAAGCTGTATGTGTTTGTAGTTTTTTTATTTATATAACAAACCTGTATTTGATCTGTATATTAGAAACTAATGATCATGAGACTAAGAAGTGGAGGTGAAGGGAGAGAACATGAAGCATGAAATACAATTCTTACAAAGATAATCAGGAAATGGAATGCCATGTGCAAGAATGTCAATGTGGTCAGAATGTAGTGAATAAAAAGGAGTAATGATGGAAAGACATGTTGGAATTAGGTGAGGAAGGATTCTGTAAATGCCAACAGAAGAGTTTGTAGTTGATAGTAAGAGGCACTGGGAGTCACTGAAGCTCAATGATCAGATTTGTGATGTAATAGACTGGAGAGGGCTAAGATTGAAGGCAAGGAGATCAACGAAGAAGCTGTTACCACAGTCCAGGTAGAGGCGATAAAGGTCTTGTCTCTGGACTGTGGTCAGTCCCTGGAAAACGGTCTCCGCAGATGGAATAAATCAGGGTAAGGGTAACTGACAGGCCTCAAATCCATGAGTGAGACAATGGGATGTTTACAAACAGGGGAAGTCTTTTCATAGCAAAATAGGCAGGTGAGAACAGTTGGTTCTAAGCCAATAAGGAGCTGATTGAAGCAGGTGCTATGGATTGCTTGGAGCTTGCCAAGGACATCTGCTGTATCCTGGGTCATTACCAGTCATCTTGACTTTTGTCCTGTCATTGGACTTAGAAGACTCAAGAAAAAAGTGAGTCTGATGAATGTGCAAATCTGCCTCACTTAAATCCAATTCATATACAAGTCAAGACATCATCTATGATATCATTTGTCTTCTTAAAAATGAATAAAAAAAATAATAGTACAGATAGACCACTACTTTTAAAACAAAGTGTTAAAAAATAAAATATACTTGTTCTGTCCTAAATTCAATTAAGGGAAAAAACCTTGCAGAGTATTAAAAAGTTAAGATAAATATACAATTTTTAGTCTAAGAAGTGGGGCATGGGGGAGAAGGGAATGATTCTATTACACTTGAATAAGTGTATTCTCTATCATTTTAAAGAATAATTACTATCTATGCTACAAAAATTATCTTCCAAAATTGAAAAAAACACTCTACTAACCCTTTAATGAGACAAATATAGTTCTAAAAAATGAATAAGGAAAGGAAAAAGCAAAGAGAAAAGTGTAGGATAATACTGCTTTTGAATTTTAATTTGAAATGCTAATTTTTAAATTAAAATCTAAGAAAAGAAACCATAACAAAAAATCATTATTTTTTTTTACTATGACCAAGTTGGATGCTAGGAAAATAATTAGCATCATTATTTATATTGAAAACAAAAACCATCCTAAATAGTATGATTTTATAAACAGATGAAGAAAAAATCCAGACATTCATACATTCATATATCCTTAAAAAGCTACACAGGTTCAGTAGTGTTATATTTCAATACAAAAAAGTTTGTGTATGTGTACACACACACACAACACACACACACACACACACACACAAACACACATATATATGAAGTACATAGTTTATGATTGACATGTGGTATTCATTTATAAGTAATATACCATGTATAATGTCAATTTCTAGAAACATACACTTTTCAATTCAGAGAACATTTCAAGTTATTTTGTAGAGCCTCATTTTACAACTGAAGAAACTGAGTAGCAATTATCAAGTGATTTGTCTAAAGTAGTTAAATGGCAGAGTCAATGTTTGAACTCAGGTCCTTTAACTTTAGATTCTCTTACTGCTTCATCAAAATCATCTTTAAAATTCTTGAAAATCTCCCATGAGTATATACCATAATAGAACATTATGTGACAATTAAACTAACTGATTAAAATATCTAAAAAGGAGGAAAAAATCAATATTTGTAAATTTTCTGAATGAAATTGTTTTATTGCATATTGTGTCAAGCATTGTAATCCATATTTGAATCTTTCATAATGGTATTTTGATTCTCATCAATCCTATCAAAAATAATTAAAATAAATATATCTATACATTTTTTTACCTTAATATCACAAAATAAAATTAACTATACCTCAAGATTGCTGTCTACTTTAATCCATTCATGAGCATTCGACTGAAGAGATTTCTGATAGGCCTGCTCCAAAATAATTATTTGCTTTTGACTAAAAGGTTTCCACTTCCGTTTTGGCTTCATCTCCCAAACAACATCAGAGCTAGAATAATTAATTAATACAATTTATTTCAATAATATATGTATCTAATTTAGACATGCTACAAACATTTACACAAAATTTTCATCCATCTCTATCATTTTATGATATTTATTCTAAAGAATATATAAATTTTAGATATTTCAATAAATATTAAGATAAGAGTATGCTTTAACACAATTAACAATACTTTTCAACGGACACAAAAAAAATACAAAAGTTTTTCTAAAACAGAAGCACTTAAACTTTTAATGTATTATGGCAGTCTTATGAAACCTACAGACCATTCTCAGAATAATATTTTCAAATGCACAAAATAAAATGCATAGGATATTTTAGAGAAAACAATTAAACTGAAATAGAGCTATCAAAATTCTGAAAAAAATTCACAAATCACAGGCTAAAAATTTCTTCATTAAAATGTGTAAAGGCACATAAAAATAAATTATTTATATAACTGAAAAATTTAGTTATTCATAGAACTAATAAGACTAAAAGTATTTAAGGAACACTACTCAATGAAGATACTATTTAAATAAGAGAATGGGAAAAAATCTACTAACTTATGATTAATTTATTTTTCTTTATAAGAATGATATGAAAAGTTGGTTATATAGAATATATGAAAACTAATTTTAAACTATTGCCTTTACATCTTGCATATTTTCTTATGAGAGACCAAACGATCATTTAAACCTGATTTTCTACACAAATATTGGGGGGGGGGGGCTAGAGGGTAAAGAATTTTAAGAGCAAAAGGTCTGTAAAAGCAAAATCTTTACTAAATTTTTGGCATTAATAGGACTTTCATTTTTGCAATGTTCAAACGCATACAATTATATAAAGCACCTTGGTAGCTCCATTCAAGAATTAAAATAGTTTATTATAGCTTATGTTTTTCAGATAGCAACTTAATCCTAAAATAGTTTATTGAATTCAAGCATGTTTAAAAAAGTAAAATCAATTTTTGTGTGAGAGGAAACTTGACACAATGTAAAGTTGTGTGGAGAACCAAGATGACTTGGGTTCAAGGTGTTCCTTTGACTGGCCATGTAACCTTCTCCTAGAACTGTGCTTCTCAGTGCTTTTAGCATCTGAGTTGCAGGGAAGGTTCTGTCTTACATTAGGACTAGGAGTCTCTTCATAAAAAAATTCTCTATGCCATTGAAATCTTGAGTTTAGTTCCTTTGTCCCAACCCTTATTTTCTATGTGAAGCTATTGACTTAGAGATCTAAAAGAAGTAACTGACATCACTCTTATAAATCTTTCAAGGATTATAGATTAAGTAATTTAAAATTCAAAAAAAGGGACTTAAAACATGATTCTTAGTCAGATTATGTTATATATTTCCAACTCAATAACTTTTAAAAAAAAGGCTTTTTTCTTCTATACCTAGTTATTCCAATATATGAGATTTCCTGCTTATTTTCATTGTTAACTAGAGAAAGTCCAAGACTATGAAGTGACACATTTATTTCTTGATCAGCCTGTTCCATTTCCTCTGCTTGACGTGCTTTGGAAACCAATGCAACATCATCAGTAAAAAGCAGTACTCTTTGGCGTCCATCCAGAAATGATACCCAGTGTATCTGGATATTTGCGTCATATGGAAATTGTCCACATTCATCCTAAGAGAATAGAAAAAAATTCATTGAAAAATATATGTTTAACATATAAAGACTAAAGCAATTCAAGAATAATAATAATAATAACTGACGTTGATATAGTACTTTAATGACTGTCAAGCAGCTTTATATGTTTACTTCATTAGATCACAACCATTCAGTGTAAGTAGATAGTATTATCCATATCTTGCAGATTAGCAGCAAACTGTGGGTCAGGAGCTGTCACTTGAAAATCACATGACTAATTAATTCAAGAAGCAGGATTTGAACTTAGGTCTCTCTTAACTACAAATACTGCTCTCTTTCCAGTGAAAAGGTTACATGATCACTAGTGGAAGAAATTAAGTAAAATTACATTGCTTTTAAAATTAGAAGATTTCTTATAAAAATACTACTCTATAGGTAAATAGTTTTACTTTGATAAGTACTTTCATGTTTATCATCTTATATTCAGCCTCAAAAAACTAAGTAAAACAGGAGAAGCAATTATTATCTCTCCATTATGGAAGAAGAAATTTAAACAACATCATCTAGGTATTTTAATTAGTGGTAAAAGTGCATAAAATGAAGAACAGCAGCTGAAGTGGATAACTCACAACAGCACCTATGACAAAGGATTTTGTACCCTGTTGTTCCTGTGATATTTATAGACCCTAAAGTAATGGTTAAAATGCTGAGAAATCAATATGAGAAACAATTTCAAATATAACTTCATTTTACTCTATTACTGTTCCTTTATATGACAGTGCAATCAATCAAAATAACTATATTTCTTTTAAGCATACTGCCATGTAAATGAACTTTGATGATAAAGTTGACTTACTAACTTATTTATAAATCATTCTACTATTATGGATACATTTTATTTTCATTTCTGTACAAGTTTCAAAATAAAAATTAAAAGATGATCCTTTATTTGTTCAAAGAAATTAAGCCACACATCAAACCATATATCAAATACTGTTTTCAATTTTAGATTCATTTTAAGAACCACCTTAAGAAACTAGAGCAAATGGCAGAAGAGGGAATTGGGAATGTAATGTTTCTAATGTTCCTAAGAAGGTAGATATGTTGAAGGAACTGGGATATTTAGCCTGAGTAGAAGGGAATAAACATTTATTAAGGTTTACTACACATTAGGCTTTGTGTTTCGTGATGTACAAATATAATTTCTTTTGATCCTCACATAATAATCCTGGGAAATAAGTACTATCATTATTCCCATTTTATAGTTGAGGAAATTGAGGCAGAGGTAAAGTAACATTCCCAATTTCACAAAACTAGTGTCTAAGGCTAGATTTCAATACAGGTCCACCTGACTCTAAGCCTAGAGCTTGATCCACTGTATCACCTACCTGCTTTCTGGCTCCTGGAGCAAGAGAAGAAATATTGACAGCTATCTTCGATTATCTGAAGGAACTAACTATTGTTCTACAGGTAAGAATATGAGGGGAAAAAATAATTCAGCAACAGATGTGCAGAAGGTTACCTAGGTTCTCATTAATCACAACATTTCAGCATAAAATGGGTGACCAACTTTCAAGGGACTTTATAGATGGGACCCTTGTATTAGCTGAAAGGTTGAACAATGACAACTTTTTTTTCAGTTAATAGTATTTTATTTTTTCCCAAATACATGTAAAGATCTTTTGAAACATTTATTTTTTAAAGATTTTTGAGATTTCTCCTGCTCCTCCCCCTGCCTCAAGACAGCAGTAGTCTGATATAGGTTACACATGTACAATAATTTTAAACATATTTCCATATTAATGACTTAATTTTTACAGTTGTTATCAACTTGAAATATCTATGAAAAACTTTTGACATTTATTTGTCAAATGCAAAGTATTAGAGACTTTGATTATAAATGAATTCTTCAAAAAAAAAAGAGGCAACAATACAATTTCAGCTGTATTGGAGTTGAAGGCAGGGGATCTAGATTCAAATCCTCAGCTACTTACCAACTATGTAAACTCAGAAGTAGTCACTTAACCTCCTTAGGCCTTAGTTTTTTCAAATGTAAAACAAGAACACTGCACAAGATGACCTTTAACATACCAAACGCAGGATGTTTTAAGCAGAACCTCAGAGCCAAACACACCCTGATTATGTGGGGGCCAGGCCTGACTCAGATCAGCATCACTGGAACATAGGTTTGAAAATAAAACAAGGTCCCTGTAATCTATCTGATAATTAACAAAAGCCTGGAGAAAAGCATTCAGAGCAGAAAAAAGAAAGTCACCCAGGATATAGTCTTAATTCAATTAAAAATAGTTCTCCTGTATTGGTGCTGGTCACTGTCATCAGTCAACAACCTGAGTCTTATTCCCTTAAACCAATTCAATTTTGAAGGCAGTTTCAATATCTTTTAAGTAAAAATTATCTTGCATGGAAAGGATAGAAAAGGGCTTAGGAATATGCTTACATCAAAAATTTTGATATTTAACCAAATTTTCTTTTCACTTAGTTTTAAAACTATCTCTAACTCACCACTCCATCCCAATTTCTCTTAATCTGTAGACAAAAACTAAAGGAGTAAAATATCATTTTCCTCTTCAATTTCAAATGCATAATTACCTTATTATAAATATATAATTTGTTTATATATAGTTATTACCCAATTATATATATATATATGTATAAATTGTTTATATAGAGATAATTTGAAACCTTTAGTCCAAATGGAAATATCCTTCATATAAGTTGAAGTCATTCACATAGTCAGAAAGGATTTTGTGCAATCACCCTGTCCAGTTTCCTCACATCAAAAAATGCTTATATTTAACAGCATAATTTTGTTTGAAGCTATACCTTTAACAAGTCATGTACTCCCACAGTTTCTGCATATCTCCATGTCAGTTTTTTGGTACCAGTAGGATCTGCCCAAGCAAAGAGTCGGACTTGTCTTGGTAGTAAGACCATTTCTTCCTGTAATCCACTAAAGACAAAGTAGAGAAAAAGGGAAAATAATAAAGTGAAAATGGAGATACATGTAAAATGCATATTATTAATTGTAATTACAAATAACTCCCTATTTCAAGCCTTTTAATAATTCCCATTATTTCATTAAATGAAATAATTCAAGTTCATATCAGTTATTAAAAGGTAATATTCTTACTAGGTTCACTTAACAGCTAACAAAAGAAAAGTAAGAGCTGTGTTTGATTGAACAGGCACTAATTTGCAAAGAAAATTTAGAAATCTGTATTTCCTATTAACACTTTACATACCACTGTTTATACTGAAGAATATCCCATTGTGTATGGTTAATGATTAGGGCAGGTGCAGATCCTTCATGGTAATCAGAGAAAGTTATCACAGTTGAATGTTCAGCAATGTTCACATCTACCAAGATACCTCCATTCTATTACAAGGAAGAAAAACATGAGAAGTGTTTACAAGGAATTTACATTTATTTTGAAATAAAAATTTCTTTTCTCAAATACTTGCCAGATTCTATTTTATACAACACTATTTCATGAGATTTTCTTAAATTGAATACGAGTAAGTTTTCTTTAAAAAATAGCACATTAGGGGAGGAATCAAGATGGTGGTGTAAAGGCATGATTTCCCTGAAACTCATTCCACAAAAACTCCAAGTCTTCAAATTATGACTCTAGACAAAATTTAGAGGGGCAGAACCCACAGAAAGACTGAGTGATATAATTTCCCAGTCCAAGACAACGTAGAAGTTCTTTGGGAAAAGTGTGTTTACAAGGATTTGGAATTGGAAAAAAGCCCCAGCCATATCACAACCCAGGGATCACTAGGAACAGCTTGAAAGGGCAGTGAGAAAACTCTGCTGCACCAGAGAGTAGGTGTCAGAGCAGCCCTGCAGTGAGAACCTGCAGTAGGAATCGGGAATCAGGGAAGCCAGCCTGCAGCCCACAGACAATAAAGGAGATTGCAGAAATCTCTCTGCTCTCCCTGGGGCAGTACTCTGCTATTTGCCCACATTCAGATCCAGGTTGCTGTTTGGGTTTCCACAGTAAAGTAGCTAAGCAGGGACCCTCCTCACAGCTCCAGGGCAGAGGGGAGCATCTGTGGTCATGTACATATAAGCACAAACAAGAGATCATATGACCTTGAAGGAATAAAGGTCCTAGTGGGGTGTCTGAAAAAAAACCCAAAACTGAGGAAATGAACAAACAAAAGAAAAATATGAATATAACCATAGAAAATTACTTTGGTCCTATGGAAGATTCAGAAAATGACAAACTTCAAAGCCTCTAAGAGAAAAAGAAAGTGGGCTCAGGCTATGGATGAACTCAAAAAAGACTTTGAAAAGCAATTAAGGGAGGTGGAGGAAAATTGGGAGGAGAAATGAGAGCAATGCAAAAAATTCATGAAAACCAAATCAGCAGTTTGGTGAAAAAAAATACAAAAAATACTGAAGAAAATAATATGTTAAAAACCAGTTTAGACCAAATGAAAAAAGCAAAACAAAAGGGAAATGAGAAAAATGCCTAATAAAGCAGAACTGGCTAGGTGGAAAAGGAGATAAAAAACTTTCTGAAGAAAATAACTCCTTCAAATGCAGAATGAAACTAAAGGAAGCTGATGACTTTGCAAGAAATCAGGAATAAATAAAACTATTCCAAAAAAGCCAAAAATTAGAAGAAAATTTGAAATCTCTCACTGGAAAAACAACCAACCTCAAAAACAGATCCAGAAGATATAATTTAAAGTATTGGGCTACTTGAAAGTCATAACCAGGAAAAGAGCCTAGACTTCATTTTTTAAGAAATAATACAGCAAAATTGCCCTGAGATCCTAGAAGCAGAGGGTAATATAGAAATTGAGGGAATTCACCAATCATCTCCTGAAAGAGATCTCAAAAGTAAAACTTCCAGGAATGTTATAGTCAAATTTCAAAACTGTCAAGTCAAAGAGAAAATACTAAAAGTTGCCAGAAATAAACAATTCAACTACCTGACTCCATAGTCAGGATTACATAGGATTTGGCAGCATCTACATTAAGGACTTGTAGGGACTGAAATATGACACTCCGGAAGGCAAAAGATCTTGGTTTACAACCAAGAATCAACTACCCAAGCAAAACTGAACATCCTCTTTCAGGGGAAAAGATGGACATTCAATGAAACAGGGGGCTTTCAAACTTTCCTACTGAAACATCCAGATCTTAACAGAAAATCTGATCTTCAAGTACAGGACTCTGGTAAAATCATTGAGGGACAGATGAAAAGGACTGTGAGGAACTTAATGATGTCAAACCACTTTTGTATTCCTACATGTGAAGAAGATACTGATAACTCATATGAACTTTCTCATTTGTTAGAGCTGTTAAAAGGAACATATATATAGACAGGGCCCAGGAGGGAGCAGAATATAATGGTATAATGTAGTAAAAAGATGGAGTAAATGGGTAATAAAGGAAAGTACTGGGAGGAAGAGAAAGGAGAGAAAGGGGCTAAGATATTTCACAAAAAAATCAAGAAAAAGCTTTTTCAATGGAGTGGAATGGGGCAAGGCAAGGGGGAATGGGAGTGAGCCTTTATTCTCATCAGAAATGGCTCAGGGAGGAAATAACATACACATTTAATAGGGTATACAAATTTATCTTACCTGAGAGAAAAATGAGAAGAAAGGGATGGGATAAAGGGGAATGGGTGGAAGGAAGGGAGGAATAGGTAATAGAAGAGATGGAAGATTGTGGGAGAGGGGACTCAGATACAGCACAATTTTGGACAGGGACAGGATAAAACGAGAGAAAACAGAATAAATGAGACTAGGGAGGAATAGAGTAGAGGTAAATACAGCTTGTACTAGCAACTGTGGGAGAAATATTGAAGCAACTTCTCTGGTGGATTTATGATAAAGAAATCTGAACACAGACTGAAGTACATTTTTTTCTCTCACTATTCTTGAGGTTTCTCATTTTCTTGGGGGGTGGGGGAGGGGGTTATGTTTACTCTTAAAACAAAATTATTGTAATAATTTTAAAAAATAAACAAAAAAAACAAAAAAGGACACTGGATTATCTTAAAACAATTTTTAAAATGAAGACCGGGGGGGGGGGGGGGTGCAGCTAGGTGGAACAGTGAATAGAGCACCGGCTCTGCAGTCAGGAGAATCTGAATTCAAATCCAACCTCAGACACATAATAATTACCTAGCTGTGTGACCTTGGGCAAGTCACTTAACCCCACTGCCTTGCAAAAAAATCAAAAAGAAAAATAAATTAAATTAAATAAATTAAAAAATAATTAAAAAAATAAAATGAAGACAGTGTGACAAAAGAGCAAAACTTACCAGTTCTTCTAAACTCAATAAAGTACCATTATCTTGTTGATTATAAAAGAATGGCTTGGAGGATCCTTCACAGCCCACCACACGCACACAGAGTTTGCCTGACAAATTTTCAGGCCAAAATGGAAGACACTGAAAATATAAAAGGTGTCTATTAAAATGTCCATCCAATATTTTAGTCTTAAAGAAGATATGATAATTTCCTAAGATTTTGGATTTAGAAAAATGTTCCAACAATTACAACAGTCAAAAAATCTCAGATTATGGATTTGATTTCATTATAAATCTTTAAGCCAGAGATTCCTAACCTAGGGCTCTTGAATTTGTTCTTTTAAATATTCTGATAATTGTATTTCAATATAATTTATTTCCTTGGTACTTTTATGTATTTCTATCTCTATATTTTATTCATTCAAGAACATGATTCTGAGAAATAGTTCATTGTTTTCTCCAGGCTACAAAGGGGGTCATGATCCAAAGATAGGTGAAGAACCTCTTTTCTAAAGAAAAGCCATGATACCTACTTTTTGGTAGATGATGTAGAGAGGAATTCTTGTATTATATTATATTAGTCCCTGAAATTGTAAGTCTGATCACATCTTTTTTGCCAAGATCAACTTTCTGTACCTAACTTGATTTTCACCTTCAGCAGACCACTCTACTATTACCACTATTATCTCTCTTAGATTCAATCTCTAATAGCTCTTTCCCCAGTGCATGCAAATACACCCATGGTTCTACTCATCCTGAAAAAAATCCTCATTTGATCAAAGTAACTATCACCCTACTAAATATCATTTGAGATCTCTCCTCTTTGTCTAAACATCTAAAGAAAGTCATCTTCATTACGTGCCTGTATTTCTCCTCTCACTTTCTTTTAAACCCCCTAAAATTTGGCTTCCAACCTTGCAGCTTCTCCAAAGTTATCTATCATATTTTTAATTCAATATTTTATGTCCTTATTTTAATCTCATCTATTTTGAACTCTGAAACATCTGACACTGTAAATCATGTTCTCTTCCTATAGTTTCTCTAAGGTAGGCTTTCTGTGATACTCTTTCTTCTTCTCCTACCTGTCTTCTCCTTGTTAGCATCTTTTGCTAAATCTTCACCTACTAAATACGTATATCTCTGAAGTAGTCACTGAATCTTTTCTCTATCCTACGTCACTTAAGTGATCTCATCATCTTGCTGCAGGTGATTCCTAGATCTTTATATTCTGCCACAGTGTCTCTCTTGAGTTCCAGACCCATATCACCAAATATCTATTGGACCCTGTATGTTACAAAGGTATCCCAAACTCAATAAGTCCCAAATAGAACTCATTATCTTTCCCTTTAAATATACTTTTTAGTCATTTTTTAAAAATCATGGAATAAAACAAGAATTTCCATAACATAAGTGTAATAAAAAGATGACTGCATGTGAAAATATATTATACTATTTATAATGTATTATTATCATTCCTTTTAAATATATTTAATTTGTGTTTATATGTGTGTGTGGGATGTGTGTATGTATAAAAATCATTCTATACATATTACTATTTATCAGTTCTTTCTCTGGATGCAGATAGCATCTTTCTTCATATGGCTTTTATAGCTACTTTGGATATTTATAATAATCAAAAGTATTCACTCAAAGTTGTTCTTAAAATAACACTGCTATTACTATATATATAATGTTCTCTAATATAATAAAAAATTTCTTAATCACTTTACTCTTCATTATATAGTGCAAGTCTTTCCAAGTTTTCCAAATATCATTGAGCTCATCATTTCTTATAGCACAGTAGTATTCCATCACAATCATATACCACAACTTGTTCAGGCATTCTGCAATTGATGGGCATTCCTGCAATTTCCAGTTCTTTGCCACCATAAAAAAAGAGCTGCTATAAAGTTTTTAGAATGTAAAGGTTCTTTTCCTTTTTTCCCTAATCATCTTTGGAATCAGACCTAGAATTGGCATTGCTGGTCAAGGGGCATAGGTTGTTTAATACCTCTTTGGAAATAATTCAAGATTACTCTTCTAAATGGTTCTATCACTTCACAGTTCCACCAACAATGAATTAATGTCTCAATTTTTTCCATATCCCCTTCAACACAACTCTCTCCTTCATTAATTTTACCTGATCTGTTAGGCTTAAAATATCACATGGTTGTTTTAATTTGCATTTCTCTAATCAATAACGAACCTGAGCATATCTTCATATGATGATAAATTATTTTGATTTCTTCATTGGAAAATTACCTTTTCATGTCTTCTGGCCATTTATCATTTGGGGAATTATCCATATTTTATAGATATTACAAAGTTCTATACCATATTTGAAATGTGAGACCTTTATCTGAGAATTGTTTATAAAAATTTTTCTCCATTTTCCTGCTTTTCTTCTAGTCTTGGCTACATTTGTTTTGTTTTTTAAAAAATTCTTTTTTTTTAATTTAATGAATTGAAATTATTCATTTTACACCTATGTTCTCTATCTCTTTATCTATAAATTATTCACCTATCCATAAGTCTGATAAGTATTAACATATTCCATGCTCTAATTGTCTTATAATATTTCTCTTTACATCTAGGTCATGTGTACATTTTAACTTTTTCTTGATAAAAGGGGTTAAGATGTTGTTATAAGCCCAGTTTCCACCAGACTGCTTTACAGTTTTCACAAAAATGTTTATTTCTTGTCCCAAAATTTTGTCTTTACACTTATAAAATATATTTATCTGCTACTATAAATCATATATCTACTCTGTTCTTTTTATTTAGATAGTATCAAATAGTTTTGATAATTATATCATATAATTTTAGATTTTTTTCATTAGTTCCTTTGATATTCTTGACTTTTTGTTCATCCAAATGAATTCTGTTAATTTTTCCTAATTCAGTGAAATAAATTTAGATAATTTAATTGGGGCTTCCCTGAATATATAAAGTAATTTAGGTAAAATTGTCATTTTTATTAATTTGTCCTAACTACATGTAAACAATTATTAGGTCTCCAATTATTTAAATCTGATTTTATTTGTATAAAAATAATTTTTTTCCTCTTTCCAGAGCAATCAAGAGAAACTAATCAAACAATTCACATAAGAAACCAGAAATGGAAAAGGGATCCTATTTTTTTTAACTAATGGAAAATACTTGTAAAAATAAATTGAAGCACTTTGGAACCATAATCAAGGGGTGATAAAACTACATATCCTTTGAACCAGCAATATGACTACTAAATCTATAACCCAAAGAGACCAAAGGAAAAGAAGAAAGATTTATGTGTGCACAAATATTTTTAGTATATTCTTTTTTATGGGCAAAGAACAAGAAACTTGGGGGGAGGGGTGTTCAGTAATTGGGAAATGATTATAGTAGATGACTGTCATGGAATACTACTCTGCTTTAATAAATAATGCAAGAGAAACCTGGGAAGACTAATATGAACTGAAACAAAATGAAATGAGTAGAACAAGGAGAACAATTAGCACAGTAAAAACAATACTATAAAGACAGTGAAAGACTTAGTAAAACTCTTATCAAGACAATGATTCATAACATTTTCAAAGGACTTATTAAGACTCTTTTCCATTTCTAAATGAAAAGGTACAGATCAAAGCACAATTTTTTTCCCTTTTTCTTTTTTCTTATTTTTTTTCTCTGAACATGGCTAATGTGAAAAAAAAAGCTTTGCATGGTTTCATATGTATAATGGATAGTGTATTTCCTGCTCTCTCAAAAAGTAGGGAAGGGAATAAGGGAAGGTAGAGAATTTGGATTTAAAAATGAAAATTTAATTTAAAAATTAAAAAATATAATTTGAAAGCTACTTCGGTTTCTCTTAAATTGAAATAAACTGAAATGTTCAATTATTTTTCCTGAAAGATCAAGTCTTGTGCCAATTCTTGGCTTCATTATCCTTCCTAATATTCAAACAATACAAACTGGTTCTTTTTATTTCCAAACGTTCCTCTCCTTTCAGGGTGAGGTCAAGGTCATTTGTGATTTTTTCATTCTTTGAATTTTCCCACTTTTTATTATCCTTGTTAAGTCTCTACTTCTCTGAGTTTTAGTGTCCTTATCAGTAAAATAAGTGGGTCTAGAATGCTTTGATCATTTATACCTAATGTCTTAATACTTCCTATATATTACAATATATGTTGAGTTGTTTCATGGGTGTAGTCTTATTGCTTTAATGTTAATGCAGACATGAGTTCTTTAATTTCATCTACTGAACAAAGATGTTCAATATTTGTTCTTCAACTATATAGTTAAACTATGTTGTGAGTGAATGTTATCAATATGTTTCAAACATACACAGCTATAATATGAAAGGGAAAAAGTTTTTCCAAGCTGATAGAAATCTGTTGAAAGCATGCCAGTGCAGTTAGACACTAGCAGAAGGCCAAAGAGAAAGGTTATTTCTTTAATATAATACTACTTTTTATTAAAAAAAATAATTGACAATTTCAATGAAATATTTTACCTCAGAAGAGGCAATGTAGTTCCATTTATTTGTCGGTAATGAGCCATCATGTGCAATTTCTCCAACTTCTAATTCCAGTGAAGACTTATTGGTAATGGTAAAGAAAGGAGTCAGCGTAACTATCCTCGTAAGATTAAAACTGCTCATTTTGATGCTAACTCCAACCTGAGGAAGGAAAATAGGTTAGTACCATACTTCATTCCACTGAGCCAAACAACAAAAAGTCATTTTTAGAATTCAAAATGTTCATGACCCATTATCATTTTAATGCTGCCAATTATTTTAAAATTAAGCATTTTTCTATAATTGGTAACCTTTCAAGAAGATGGGAAATATTTTCCTTTCACTTTGATATCATTGGCAATCAATTCAAAAAGTACTTATAATTTAGTAAAATGTATATTGCACAGATGAAAATAATTATATTGAACTTCTCTAGTTTTCCTTTAATTTTCAAATACAGACAAGTGTTCAATTATTTATGAAAACCATGTCACACAATGATATAGTATTATCATTTCAAATTAGGAAATTTCAATACAATATTAAAACAGCTGCTAACTCAAATGATACATTTTGTCTATATAGCCAACTTTGAGAATAAACTTAGTAAATATTAAAGATAATGTTTCCTTTTTCTAACTTCATATTACTATAATAAAAATTTGAGGAATTTCAGATATTAAAAAAACATTTTAAAGGAGAAAAAAACTTGAACAGTTCAATAACTATACTTTGAATATTGACCAGTGCAACCAATAATTAATTTTTTAAGAGACAAAGACATATACAGAGATTAGAGCAATGGACATAAAATACCAGTTTCTGAGATTCTTTGAAGATTAAATTTGTATTACTTTCATTGTGGTAAATGCGAATACTAGATAAGATTAACAAACAAACAGCATCTTACCAGATATTCCATATTATTGGCAGGACATTTTACACAACCATAGCTTCCTACTGTGTCCAATGAGAAGCTACTGGACCACGAACTAGTCGAAATTCTCAATTGTACCTGTGTCGGGGAATATGTATCATATTATTTAAAATTAGTTAACAATGTATCAATTTTAGATTATGTAATATTATTAAACATGTCTCCTTGTTACCCCAAAACAACATGAAACTGTGGATATAGGTAAAATAAAAAAATAAACAACAGTCAAAAAAATTTAGGCTCTGGGAAATTTTCTAACTTGGACAAATAGAAGGAAATTTCTAAACTTCACTTTTCTCATCTGTAAATAATACCTACATCTGGAAACAATTACAAGACTGGCATAAGGATAAAGTCAAAACATGTATAGTGCTCTGCAAAACTTAAGTACCATGTAAATATATTCAAAGTCAGTTGGCATAGAGACCAAGGCTTGCCCACCGTGGGAGAAATTTGAGATGCAGCTCCCAAGAAAACCATAATCAAAGGGGAAGGAGTCAAGAGGCAAATGATTAGGAAAAAAAGGAAGGGATGAGGGTGGGGGGTAGAGATCAAAATTATCAATGACTTCAGGAAAATGAAATCTCAAAGATCTTGAAAATAGATAAGTCAACTGGAAAAACAGTAACAACGGAAGGAATATAGCTCCTGGATAATAGTAAATGAATTCAGTTCTTTACGAAAAATACAAAATAAAGAAAATTGATTCAACATTTGAAGAGACATAAGACTGGAATTTGTGGAGAACATGGAACAATAAGAATCTATTCCAAGTGGTTTAAAAGAGAAATGAGGAGAGTTATAGCAAAATTTATGTCCTGCCCAGGAAAAACAATGAATAGAAAAGAAAAACTTTAATCTACAAAGGTAAAATTCACCAAAAAAATAAAGGAAAGAGCAATAGATGAATGCAAATACACAGAAATAAAAGACAATCTAGAAAAAAAGAGCAAAAGTTAAAAATATTAAAATAAAATAAACCTAACAACATAATGAAGAATATAATAAGAAAAGAACTGTCCAGAACTTCTGGACATAGAAAATGAAATCACAATTGGAAGAATTCAAGATAGCCTCTAAGAAACAAAATCCAAGGCTGAAAATTCCAAGATATACAGTTCTGCAAGCCATCAGATGAAGACTATCAAAGACAAAGGAAGAGACATTCAATAATACAAGACTATTACTCATCCATTAGAAAAAGGAAGAGGGAATGGAATTTGTTTTGAAAAGATTTGGAACTCAGGAACGTAACCCAGGGTGACTATTACTGAAAATCTAAATGTAACCATAGAGGACAAAGATGGATATTCAATAATAAAGAAGAATCTGAAACATGTTTCAAAAGAAAAACAGAACTGAAGAGATAATTTGGTTCTTGAACACCCCAATCAACTGCAGAAATGAATAAAATGCAGACAGTTCCAACAGAGTGAGCACACAAAGACCAAAAGAAGACTTTTTTTCCTAAAAGTATAGAAGGCAGAGGTGAAGGGGAGAAATTTGGTAGAAGCAATAGTGAAGAGGTGAACGGCATTCATGTACATTCATGAGACAGGTTGGGGGATAAGGGAGAAGACTGAGTGATGTGCCACACTCAAATAAGGAACTAGCAATGAGGATAAATGAAAGAGAAGAATCCACAGTGGAGTGGGTGAGGTGTATTTTCCACCATGTATCTACATAGCATTAAAAATCCTTCAACATAAGAAGTTCTGTAGGATATGGAAAAACAGCTTCCCCCACAACCCACTGCTTCTGATCATGTCTCAAAGACATATTCTGGCCCTAATTACAACTGGGGTACAGAGTCAATAGGTGAGTATATGACTGGGAGACTAAGTGATTCTTTAAATCTCTATATTATAAATGAGAATGTATCTATTATAATTTCTAACATGAATGAAAACATACCTTATTTTTACTAAAAATGTTCTTCTTCTTGAAAGAGAATAAAATAATATCCCTATAGTCAGCTGGATGTTTCACATGTATATCCTCTGCACGATACTGGAGGACACGAGAAGTTTTATTGATGAGCCAGTAGGGACTAAAGACAGACAATATCATACGGTTGCCGATTTTCCTAACATGTATTGATAGGTCTACTGTCATCACTTCTGTGGAGTCCGATGTAAAACACACAAGAAAGAATTCAGGTAGTGCATCTTGTATACGAAAATGTCCATTCCAGTTTTTGCCCTGGTATTTCATCAGCACTAATTCCATTATTTCTCCATTTATTCTTGAATAAAGAACATCAGCAGTATTACCTTCTGATAGTTCATAAGTATCTGCAGTTCCCTAAAAAGAAAAGTTTTGACAAATAAATACAACAGCATTATATACCAATGATTATTGGCCTATAATTATTTTCATAAAAAAGGAAAAACAAGAGTAAATAAGCAGACAGAAAGAATAAAGAGCTGAGAATAGAGTGGTTAAGTTGTAAACCATATTCTAATTATTTAATAGTACCTGAGTTTCCTGCACTACCAAAGAGGAATTAGTAACTCTATTAACTATGCTGTATTATATCAAGGTCTAAATGAGATAATAAACTTAAAACACAATAAAAATATAAGGTCACAGCATGGGGAATTTTATATGTTGTGTACATATATAAATCTCTATGAAAATATTTTATACATATATGAGAACAATAACAATAATAGCTGCTAACATTTTTCTAGTGCCTACTATATCCCAGGCATTATGCTAAGAGCTTTACAAAGATTATCTCATTAGATCCTCAGAACAACCCAGGGAGATGGTTGCTATTATGCTCATTTTACAGTTAAGGAAATGGAGGCAAAAAGAGGTTAAGTGACTTGCCTAGGATCACCAAGATGCCAACTACCTGAGGGTAGATTTGAATTCAGATCTTCCTAATCCCAAACCTGTTTTATCTTATTGCACCACCTAGCTTACTAAATAGACGAGTACACATACCTATACAAATGATACAAAGAGACCATTCTCTTCCATTCTACCTTCCATTGAGCAAGAAAAAAAAAATCAAGGAAAGAGGGTCATGAGTAATTGAAGTATGAAATTAGAGGTATGTCAACTGAAGACAATAGCAATAACAAACTGACATTCATAGCAGTAACTCCTGACAAATCTTCAATAAATAAGCAAGCATACCTGGTCACATTACTGTATATTTGCATGTATGTATGAAGATAAGTAAGTAGCAATAAATCAATAGAGCAATAGATAAGAGAACTTCATAGGTAATTCTCCTATATTATTAATTAATGGCAATATCAGGCCTTATATACTATGGAAATTTAAAACTGATTTCATCTTCACATAACAATATTAGCCAAACTATATGAATCATACCTCAAGTAAGTATCTTAAAGAATATGGAAGGAGATTCCTCAAAATTACGGAAGGATAAAGATGAATAATATATGCTGGATTCCAATCTTCCCCATGAGTAGAAATATAACTCAATTCATCAGGAACAGCAACTGTGTTTACTATCAGTGGTAGAAAGTTGATTTCAGTTGATGGACACTGCAGAATGCATCTGACTTCATTACTTCTATGAAGCTCTTCCTTCCATGAAATATAGGTTGTTGACTCTTTAAATTGACCCTTCAAGATTCCAGCTGGCTGAATAAACAATTGACACCTATGGAAAAGTAAATAGAGACAAAAAGATTTTTAAAGAAATAAGAAAAGTATCTTCTAAAACATTAACAACTATTTAAAATGAGAAACTAATAAAAGCATAATCAATGAAAACAAGTCTTTAAAAACGTAAAAATGACTTTAATGCCAAGAATATATCATTTTTTAATCTGGTAAATGAAATGCACAATAATAAGAAAGTATATTTGAATAACTCATTTCTCCAAGTAAGAATAAACTTTATTTTAAAACTCATTTATTCTCAGCATAAAGTCAAATTTTGGAACCGCATTCCCAAATAGAAGGAAGTAATTTTAAAAATTATGAAGTTCAAAAATAAATTTTAAATTTCTATACGTTATGGAACAACATACCTATAAGAATCTAATGGAACATGGAATTCCTGTTCAGGTTTAGCTATTCCAATGGGCTCCAATAACTTTGCAGTCTTGACAAATTTATAGATGGTAAATGGAATAGAAAAGTGGTTCTTGATCTATGGTATAGAAAGATGTATTTCTTATTGAATGAAATGTAACCTCCAAAATACAATTTCTCCCTAATTACTTTTGCCTCCAAAAACTTCTACTGAAAAAGAGAGAACTTTCTTGAAATTAGAATTAATATGAAGGTGAAAATTATTAAACCCATATAAAATCTCTGAAACTAAGTGATTGAGAATAGTCTAATATTTAAATTATTTATCCACTTTTAAGTAGTCATTAATTTTTTTTCTTGGATTTTTGCAAGGCAATGGGATTAAGTGACCTGCCGAAAGTCACACAACTAAGTAAATATTCAGTGTATGAGACCACATTTGAACTCAGATACTCCTGACTCCAGAGCCAGTGTACTATCCACCATACCACCTAGCTGCTCTTGTGCTCATTAATATTTTAAAAAAAAACAGTTCATTGATTCTGATAACATTTTTTAATTGAAATTTTATTCAATTTTTACAATTACAAGCAATGGTAGTTTCTCATCCATTTGCATATTTATGAGTTCCACATTTTTCTACTATCTTCCCTTCTCTCCCCACTCCCCATAACAGTAAACAGTGCAGTAAAGGTTGTAAAGTACAATTGTGTTTAAAAAATTTCCATATTAGTCATGTTGTGAAAGAAGAATTAGAACTGGAATGAAAAAAAAAGTGAGAAAAACCATGAGAAAGGAAGGGAAAAAACATGGGAGAGAGAGAGAGAGAGAGAGAGAGAGAGAGAGAGAGAGAGAGAGAGAGAGAGAGAGAGAGAGAGAGAGAGAGAGAACGAACACAAGAAACAAAGACAGTTTAGAGCAGCAATGATCAATAGGGTAGGGAAGGATGATGAACAGTAGAGAGCAAGGAGAAGTACAAGAGACAGGATAGTTGCTCAAATTTCTTTGTATCCTAAGATTCCCTATCAATTATCATTATTCTACATCTCAAAAGAAAATGCTCACAGGGCAGTTAGGTAGCACAGTGGAGAGAGCACTGGCCCAGGAGTCAGGAGTACCTGAGTTCAAATCTGGCCTCAGACACTGAATAATTACCTAGCTGTGTGGTCTTGGGCAAGCCACTTAACCCCTTTGCCTTGCAAAAACCTAAAAAAAACAAAAAAAAACAAAAGGAAATGCTTACTAATAACACATAATGATGGATACTATGGAGGATGCTATGGATAGTTAGAGAAAGTAGGTAAAATAGCCAAAAAAAGTATTTTTTAAGTTTTCCCAATACTAAGAAATTGGAAGCCATTATCTTATACAGAAGTATGTCAAAAAATTCAAAAAAATGTGAGTGGTTTCTTTTCAATATTTTCTTCAGTTCTTTTGAAAAATATATTAAAAAAAAAACAGAATACAAACAAAATGAAATTGCTTCCTACTACCTGTATACCAAACTCAACCAAAACACTACTCAGTTTTTCAATCTTATTACATAGTAAGAATTCATTAAATTCTAAAACACTGAGGATCTCAAAATGGCCTTTAAAATTATGTTAAGACATTTCAAATAATGGACAATAGAAAAGCAAACTGCCTAGAGAAAAAAATTGCTTCAAAGTGCCTATTTAAAAAATAAAATAGGGTCAGTGTAATGAAGCTAAAATGTACTATGTTCTTTGCCATAAATATTTAATAATGGGAAATAAATGTCAAGTTAAAGGGGCACTAATCAATCAATCAACCAACAAGCATTTACTAAGTGCCTACTATAGACCCTGAACTAAATTAGGCACTGGGAACAGTGATTTAAAAAAATTAAACAATTCTTAACTTCAAGAAGCTTACATTCTATTAAAGGAAATATTTTGTACAGGTTTTAGTATATACAGAATAAATATGTGCAGAAAAATTCAACAATTACAAAAGAAAGGCACTAGCAAACTGAAATATGGAAAAAATCACTTTAAAGTCTTACCTGCAAAGAAGATCGAAGGGTAATCACTTTATTCCCTTCTGTTGCATCAATTTGTACCAAAGCTGAGTCAGAAAAATTAACACAGGGATTCCGTACATTATATAATCTTCGTCCAGGTCGTGTAATAGGAATATTTGCTATTTCTGTATATCCATAAGGCACTAATAGAAATAATGAAGATTTACATAAGTACAATGACCAAAAAAAGGTAAATCAAAATTGATCATAATTTTTGTGAAGGAGGATAATTACATCTCAAAAAATTAAATTTCTATAAAAACCTACTTAATCAAGTTTGTTTCTAGAAATCAAAAACTAAAGAATGGTTAAATCATGGTTATGTTATGAGCCTCAAAATATTAACTATAACTTTTGATTTTACAAACATATAAAGATAAACATTTTTTCTATTAATTTTAACCATTTGGTTTAATAATAGGGCACATGTTATTATTTTAACATTTTTAAAATGCTTTTCATACATTATCCCATTTGATCATCATAATTCTACAAAATAAGCACAGTAATATCCATATTTTAACAGATTAGGAAACTGAGGCTCAGAAAGGTTCAGAGACTCAAATTTGTCCAGAAACACAAATGTTATTAAGTGCCTGAGGTAGGATTGAATCCTGGGTTTCTTGACTCCAAGTACAAGACTATTCCCTATTACCTATCTTGAAAGGAGGAAAATTTTATTATGTTCCATATGACAGCCAAGTGGGATGAAATTCTGGTATTATTTTCCCATCATTTAAGTTGATTTGGTACTGCTCTCTTTGTTTTGAGGTGATGCCAACAAGCTGTGCTTAGATATGATGACTTTACCTAATATCTACTAGAATATGATTCTACAAACAAAAAGTACTTCTGAGATCTGATATTAAACTTTTTCAAGTATAAGAAAGCAAATTTGAGAGGGTGGAGTAAACTAAAGGATTAGTCTCAATTTCAAAGGATCTTAAAATCTAGAACAAGTAAAACCAAAAAAATTTCTTATTAGTGTTATAATTTAGCTATCACCCAGCTATATTAAACAAAACAGAAGATAACATCCATCTATATTAATTAAAACAGAAGACAACTTTAAAATCAAATAATAAAATATACCAAAAGTCAAAGTGAAGAGAGAGCTTTCTTGACGGCTCAACACAGATAGTTTCCCACGATGTAAGGGTTCTGAAGTGGAATACTCCAGTTCCAAAATCTGATCAATATCAACATCATAAATATCACTTTTTACAGTTGAGCCCATTACTTGGAGATTAGAATTTGGTTGCACCTTAATAGGAACACCTATTGCATTCTTCACTGTGAAGGGAGCCCTATCTTTTAGAGAATAATCAAAAGTGGACGCAGTTCCCTCTGAAAAAGCCTGAAATTTAAAAAATAAAACAATATTAATACAAGTTTAAACAACATTAAATACACAGTATCTTTGACTATAACTATTCAGCAACAAAACTAATTTAGTTAAGAGGAAAATATGACAATCTTTTTATATATTCATATTTTTCAAATAATTCATTAACATTTTAATTAAGTATACCTTTGATAAGTTGTTCAAAACTGAGAGGCAGCATTTGGATATTGTTATATTCATTGTATCTCTTGAAGAAATATGAATTACTGTTTGTGGCTCAGGAAGAAAAATAAAATCATCTCCTGGCATCAAACTTTTATCCTGGACAGGATTATTTCTCAACTATAAGGGAAAATACAAAGATCACAGTCTCACAAATTCAAGTAATTTTTAATATACTTCACTATATTTATCATTTGACATGAATAGTCTACCAATGTTTTATTGTTGTGTTGGAACAAATTTTCATTCCTGTAGCACAAGGCTGTCCAAAATTTTTTACTGGAACGATAGATGGGGCGGCTAGGTGGTGCAGTGGATAAAGCACTGGCCCTGGAGTCAGGGGTACCTGGGTTCAAATGCGGTCTCAGACACTTAATAATTACCTAGTTGTGTGGCCTTGGGCAAGCCACTTAACCCCATTTGCCTTGCAAAAAACCTAAAAAAAATAGAAATAATAGACAATATATTTTGATTTACTATTTAATGAGAGCTCTATGGTAGCTCAGCTTTGTTTAGTAAAATCAGTTTGGATTTTGGACAGCCTGGCATAAAGTTAATAATAATTAAAAAAAAAAAAAGGAAATCTTTCATAATCTGTCATGGAAGCACCAAAGCTATTTTTTTTTTCAAAATGGCTAAACTACTCTTACGCGATCCCTGGAGCAGTTATTTACATAGTGTTGACTGACTAATTGGTAGTGATGGGTTAGGGTTTTTAAGGCTTTTTTTGTAAGGCAAGGGTTAAGTGGCTAACCCAAGGTCACACAGTTAATTATTAAGTGTCTGAGGCTGGATTTGAACTCAAGTCCTCCTGACTCCAGGGCCAGTGTACTATCACTGGACTATCTGACTGCCTGGTAATGTCATAATGAGCAATCTAAAAGACAACAGGGCAAGGTAAATCAAAGGATCAAAATGACTTTTTTAAAGAATGTATTAATAGGGTCAGCTAGGTTGCACAGTGGATAGAGCACCAGCCCTGGAGTCAGGAGGACCTGAGTTCAAATGTGACCTCAGACACTCAATAATTACCTAGCTGTGCAACCTTGGCCAAGTAAGTCACTTAACCCCAATGCCTTGCAAAATAAATAAACAAATAAAAAGAATTCGTTAATATGGAGAACATTTCTACTTTTTCTACATATTTACCAGTTATTGTGATAATAAATGAAATCATAATTTCTTACAGTAATACCAGTTTTCATCAGTTTGTATCAAAAAAATCTTAAAAGTCTCATAAATACTTCACAATTAAATTTCAGCCTCTGAAAGTCAATTTCAATACAATTTTGTAATACAATTTTGAAGGTATGCTGTCTCTCATAAGCATATTATGGAAATTAGTTTATACTGCAATAGAGACTATAATCAAAGCCAATAAAAAAGGATCTAGGATTTATGTTAAAATTTTCCTTAAGTGCTTTTAATATCTGATATCTGATTTGATATTTGAATATAGTTCATGCAGCCATATATGTTGATGAATACATTAAGCCTTTTTAAAGATTGGTACCAAAAATATAGTCAGGATTCCTTACTTCAAGTTTTAAATTCCATTGTCTGTTTCCTTCCACCCTTTCAATCAAAGGTTCCCAGACAGCATGGATTTCATTATAATAGTGAACCTGGAAAAAAAACAGGATTTATTTCAAACAAAAAAAAGTGTTTTGATCTCAACTACTGAATGCTGCTTCTACAGTTAAAAAAAAGTCTACTGAATGATAGTATATATCAATAGACTTTTAAAATTATTCACATGATCATATATGTGTACTCATAGAGAGTTCCTTGATCCACTTTTCTTCTAGTGTGTTCTTGTACTAAATGGTTCATTTCTAAAAATATGTCTTAGAAAAGTAAACTATATAAACATTACTATAAACTGCACTGAATAATGTAATTTATTAGAGATTCATAAATATAAATGTGAAAAAGTGTTAAAGAAAACATATTACTTTAACTCTAGAATGTTGGTTTCACTATAGTAATAAATTTGTACTGGAAGGTGAAAATGTGTTGGCAGTACCTCAAGAGTCATATCAGCTGTAGCAGTCATCAAAGACGACCAGTTTTTAAAAGTTCCTGAAAATGTAGACTCTATCAATAATAATGGTATAGTTCGATGCCCCAAGCCACATTCAAAGGTGACTTGAACAGATTTTGCAACCATAACGAAATTCTCCTTTATTGATGGTTTTTCAATATCTTTGAATGTTTCTGTTATTTCTGCTGCCATGTCAACTCCAAGAAACCAAGCATTACAATCATCAATAGACTTGATGGCCCAGAGATCTTTAGAACTGATTGATGTAACTTTTGAATCATCATCTTTTTTCTTTGGTGACATAACAGCCATGATTGTCATTACAGTATTGAGAATTATTGGTGAAACCTTTAAAAGAAACCACAAGAAATAAATTAAAAACAGTCCCATATGACAATGGCATAATAAAGAAAAAGGGTCTCAGTCAAAAATTTAAATCCTCAAACTTCACGTGAAATTAAAAACAACAAAGTTATATTTAATGCAAGGAAAGCATTACTCCACTAGCTCTATGCAACTTCTCAATTCATTATGTTTGCATTGAACTCGCCTTAATCAGAAATTCTTCAATTTGTAGTCCCAGCTCTGAGCAAGTCATTTAACCTCTCTATATTTTAGTTTCCTCAGCCATAAAATAGGAATGATTCCTGATTACCCCAGTTGTTACTGCACCTCCTACTTAATTATTCTGTTTTGTAAAAATTCTGTTTTTACTTATTTCTAAATATATTTTAGCCTCCTAACAAAATGGAACTCCTTGAAAGCAGGGACTCTCAAGCACTTTTATATTTGTACCATTAACACCTAGTATAATTCTTGGTCCAACGAAGTATTGATAATTGTCTGCTGACAATTGTTGGGTTGCTCAGGTGAGGTATTATATGAAAAGCACTTTGCCACTATCTATATAAATATCTATAAGATATCTTATTCTATTTGTATTTGGAGTCAATACATGCACAGGAGTTTTCATCTGTTATTTTTTGACTCTTTTTAAAGGATGGGAGTGAAGTTGGCATGAGACAACAAAGAGTTTTCAAGCTAAACCAAATCCCATTCCTTCTTCCATTAGTATGTTATCCTTTCTTTTCCATTCCTACCCCAATTTATACCCTGTCTCATGCCTATACTTTGCAAAACCTTAAGCATATTCTCAGTATAATTTTAAACACTTCTACCTGATTAATCCTTATCAAACACCCTTTTGATCATGGAACATTCTCTTTCCCAAATTAAAATATATTCATTAATTCTGCTTTATGTTATCAAAAATCCAATCTCAAACTATTCCTCTTCAAAACCCTTTCATTTCAGTGAAATCAGTGGATCATCTCTGTCAAACATGACCTGAGTCTGCCAATCTAAACCTGTGTTCTTTCCTTGCTCTCACACCTAAACAAAGCCTACCTGACTTTGAAAGTTCAGCTCAAATCCTACTTTCTACAGGAATCTTTCCAATCCTACTTTAGTTCATAAGTAGGTGACATATCCAATCCCCATTCAATCATTTGTTAATTCCTCCACAATATCACTTTCACTGAACTCCCACTCTTTTCTCTCCCACTGCATGGATTCATTGGCTTGGTCCTGGTGTCTACTTCCTAACTAATGTTTTTTTTTTCTTCTTTCAGATTCTCCTGCATACCCCTACTGCCAAAATTAAAGTATGCTTTAAGAAGATTAAATATGTTATTCCCCTTCTCAAAAGTTGCAAACTGGTATTCAAAGGCTTTCACAACATGGTCATCCTCATTCCCCATATACATGGGACAAATTGACCTAATCACTCTATCTTAGACATATGATATTTTTGTTCCCTCAGTGGTTCTCTTTCCCTCAGCTGAGATATTTCCTCCTTCGTTTGTCCATTTAAATCCTACATAACATTCCAAACTAAGTTCAAATGAGGTATCCTCTGTGAAGTTTTCTCTTAGTTTCCAATTAGATGTGATTCCCCCCACCCCCATTTCTGACATATACTAAAGTGCTTTGAACCTCTTAAAATATTTATATTCTATTTTGTTTGGCACTAGGCCCTGAAAGAGAACAAATAAAAATAAGACAAAATTCTTTCCCTGAGTGAACTGATATTACCCCTCCCTTAACACCTTTGTGAATGATGAAGCTCAATTATTCCATTAAATCATATAGAATCATGCTGAAATATTTTTTTTAGGATAGGAACTGTTTAATTCTCACAAAATAAATCAATTATCTTTCACACAACAGGTATTCAATACACTATTTCTTAATAAAGATAGATTATTACAAATAAATGCATAGTCCTAGATCCTACCTCCATCACAATTATCACCACAAATACAAAAAAAGCATAAAAGGATTGATTTTTTGAGGGGGAAAAACTGAATATTTTATAATTAGGAACAATAATTTAATTCAATTGAACAAATAGGTATCAGGTACCTATGTGCTACCTTTTGCTTCAGAAAAAAACAAAACATGTGGTCTCTAACTTTTAGGATTATGCACTATCTTGTTTGGGGACAAAGCTTAGTTTTCACCAGTACCAACCTTAATTATAAATTCTTCAACAAGAACATTTATATTTTGTTCTCCTGAAACATGCTCACATTTTTCCATAAGTAATGAGCAAGGCTGTAAAACCTAAAACAAGAGAAATGAAATCATATTTAGAGCTAAATGTAAAAAAGCACTAGCACCATGCTTTTCAGAATTCAAGATCAAGAGGAAAAAAAATTTCATATTAACAAAAATCCTTTAGGACAAACTTTTTCTCATTTATGGAAATTATGTCGAGCTTTAAAAATTTATACCAGTATAAACTTGAAATTTTTCTATTATTTTAATTTACATCAAATGCTTAATCAAGAACAGAAGTATGTATCACTCAACCCCCTCTACCCCAGTCCCCCATTCTCTTCATGATATAATTTTAATATACGCTAAAGGCTTATTATAGCAGTCAAATGGAATTTTATAAGCTACTTAAAAATATTAATTAAAAGAAAGTTCTCACTAGAATATGTTTATAATTTTTCAAACTCCACAAATAATGTACTTAAGACATTAAACCTGTTTATAATATACCAGAGAAAAAGTTCAAAAGCTTATGAAGTAGTCAATTTTTACTTATGCCATCAATCCAATGGTTTAAAAAGCTATCATTTGCTGTCTGAATAAAATGAAATTGATTTTTAGACTACTTTGTTATTTAAAATATAAGAAACTTATAAATAAGCTGAGAACTATATTCCTTTTCACAAACCATCAAAAATTATTAGTTATAACAATGTAATTGTTAACAGTAACAGTAATTATGACAACTATTGAAAGTCATGTTTTCACAGTGATACAAAACAAACTTTTAATAGAGTATGATATCTATTACAAATTAGCCCACATAGAAGTGAACAAATTATACTGTTAAAAGAAATAATACTGATTCACACTAAACTCAATTATCATTTAACACAACAATTACTATGTCTGATCATTTTAATTTCTCATTTCTAACATGAAAATTAGAATCAGAAGTAATTCTTACCGTAGTAACATTTTTGACTCCCTTTTCTCTGAGAAAAGGGCAGGCCAACACCTTAAGATCTTTTACAGATGCTACCATCTTCTGCTCAAGTTTGGAAGATGATAAATAAAGGTCACAATTAAATGATGCTGTCAGAGCAGGGGCATCAGCCCTTGCCAAACTGGCAACAAATACCACTTCTGGTTCTGTTATCTTTGCCTTTAAAGTCATGTTTGGCCTTCCAGAGCTTTCTGAGGAAAAAATTAGGAAGAAAAAATTTCAAAGACATAAAAGAATTGACAGAATCTCATAACAATAATGTTGTTATATAGAGTACTATACAATTACCAATTATTCACGTAAAGATAAAGTACACTGAAAATTCTTCAAGTTTTTAACATAATTTATTGGCATGTTCAAACATTTGGGGAGAAAAGAGCAAGGGACTCAATGAAAATCTTTGATTGATGTTATTAGTTGGTACTTGTTTAATTTTATTATTCCATACTTTTAAATGTACTATATACTATATCTGCAATAAAAAAAGATTTAAACTGAAGATGATGGTTTTTTGAGTCTTTAATGTTTTTGTGGCTATTTAAAGAAATGGATAGGCCTGGAGAAACATAGTTTATCTGGAAAAATCAGTTATCTAGTGAGTGACTTTAAAAGTTTAATGAAACAAAGATTGTTTTTTTCTTGAAATATAACAAAACTCCAAAACCATAGATGTAGACATCTAGAACAAGAAGGACTTTGGAAATAGTCTCTTATTCTACAGATGAGGAGATGGAAGCCTTCTAAGGTCTAAGATTTGTCAACACAGATCTCCTCAAATCTCTCTACTCTAACTCTTTCTAATATACAGCTCTACTAAGAAGTTTCTAATTAGTAAATATTTTTAAATGGTAGGGTCTCACTTTAAACTATATTCTGTAAGCTCATAATTTTCCTTCATTTCTTTTTCTGATGGAAAAAAAAAGTTTTACCAACCTCTCTCTGGTTTGATTTTTGCTGAAGCCGTTTGCCTTAATGAAATCTGTGTGATTTTTTCATTTGCAGCTGTTGAACTTTGAGGAATAGCTTTGATAAAAAAATCTGCCACTGTCATGAGAAATTCCACACTAGCACATATAAACAGCTTATCAAGAACAGCATCTATTTGAGTTCCATTTTTGTCTTGCTTGTAATTTATATCAAGCATTGAGTTTTTATCTTGACCATTCTTCTTGTCAATCATTCTGAAAAATATTAACATCAAATATTATAGCATATTTCAAAATGACTAATTTTTCACTTTTCATTGAACTTGTCAAAATTTGGTTAAAATCAGTGTGAACTGGAAGTCACTAAATGCCTGTCAATCACTACTATATGATCCATGTTATTATAGAAATTTTTAATTACAATGTAATAGGTTAACAAACCAACATTTTTTGGAGAAACTCATTCATTTAAAAGACATCAAATTGCTGCCATTAATTTTACAATACTGAAACACCTTCATCTTAATTTAAGGAACAAAATATTCTCTAAAACTTTGATCTCGTCACCTTCCTTTACAACCTGAAGGACCAATTAATTTGATTTAGTTCAACAAATATTTACTAAATGTTTCTTAAGGACACTGACTGGTGGTAGGCATACATTTTGATCACCAATAAGACAAGAACTCATTCAATAGGGCTGATGGCAAATGTAAATGGCATACCACTTGCAGAGTAAAAAGATGGTAATATCTGCTTTTTTTCTTTTAAATATTGTCAAAAGTAATTCACTTTGGTCATTTTTCAGTCATTATGATTCTTTATGACCCTATTGAGGCTTTCTTGGCAAAGATAATGGAGTGGTTTGCCATTTCCTTCTCCAACTCATGTTACAGTACAGGAAACTAAGATAAACAGGATAAAGGGACTGGTAAAGACCCACACAACTGTCTTGAGGCCAGATTTGAACTCAGAAAGATTAGTATTTTTGTCTCAGGCCTGGTATTTTATCTACTTTGCCACCTTTATATACATTATAAATAATAATAAATATCAATATAACTAATTAAAACATTAAAAATAAGTTTATATTGATAGTCTATATTTTTTTAAAATTTCATTTATTTAAGGAAATGTGGTTGAATGACTTGCCCAAGGTCACACAGCTAGAAAATTATTAAATGTCTGAGGCTGGATTTGCATTCAAGTCCTCCTGATTCCAGGTTGGAGCTCTATTCACTGAATCACCTAGCTACCCCCACTGATAGTCTATTTTTACCCTTTCTACATTTCTCATTACATCCTTTTCTGCTACCATTCAAAAAGTTATTACTTATAATAAAGAAAGAAGAAAAACAGTTCAAAAAAACCAATACATCAAAAAGTCTAATACTAAATGCAGCAACAGTCTTCCACTCTGGAAAGAAGTGGAGGAAGGATGAATGCTGATTCAGAAAGATTGCTAGAATACAAAGTTATTCATTAAATACATAAGGCTTGAATACATGTATAAGAAGTGTTCAATGCATTTCAAAATTAAAGAGTATTTTATCCTCCCCCCAATAAACAAAAGTAGGCACTAGTTAGTTAAGAACTGGGGGAAAACTTAAGAATATTATCAAATAATGCTATTAAGAATGTTATAGAAATAAAAGTTTCTTTTGGATTAATAACAGAAGTTCCAATTCAGAATTTCTATTTGTGGAGACCATAAAGGTGTTTCTCCAGGGGGGGGGGGAACAATTAAGCAACAGAAGTACAATCTCCCCCACAATTTTAAGGAAGATGGATTTTAATGTAAATAATTCAGACACCAGTTTATCAAAAGAAGCATTCAGCTTTAAAGACAGGAAAGCTTAAATTCAAATTTGAACTTTTAATATGTACTGGCTGTGTGATCCTAACAAATCACTTAACTTCTCATTGACTGAAGAAATTCTCCAAGGAAGTATAAAGAAAGTACCAACTTAGGGGCGGCTAGGTAGCACAGTGGATAGAGCACTGGCCTTGGAGTCAGGAGGACCTGTGTTCAAATCCAGCCTCAGACACTTAATAATTACCTAGCCATGTGGCCTTGGGCAAGCCACTTAACCCCATTGTCTTGAAAAATCTAAAAAAAAAATAAAATAAAAAATAAAAAAGTACCAACTTGCATTGGTAGCTCATCCAGGAGCTCTCTACCACAGTGAAATCATTGTTTTCACTCTTAATTCTATCCCAGTTTATCAAAGTATTTCTTTCCTCCAAATAATTATTTTAATATTATCTCATTTTTATTCCCAAAGTTTTAAAATATTTTATCACTAATGTTTCCTTTAAAAGAAAATGATTCATTTTTCAATTTTAAATTTTTAAAATCCTATATATCAGAATTACTATTTCTTATCTCTCATGAAAAGCATAACTATATGATGCTCATATCTGCCATGAAAAGCATGCTCAGCTAAATATAAGTCACTCTCAAATGAGACTTTAATTATTGAAAAATTTAAGTTCAGTAAGTATCAAGTACATTTTTCAATCTCAAATATGTATGTCATCTAAAACATACAAACCTTGAAGTAGCTTTTTCAATGCCTTCTCTAAGATCATCAAGTGTACAAGTCTGAAGTTTAAGGCAGATTGTCAAAGAACCATCCTTAAACATCTTTCCTGCTGAAGTCATAAGATGTAGGCTGAGCTCACCAAGACGTAAATGGTCACTGTGAAATGCAAGTGCGGAATCCTATGGCACATTTTTGAAGAGAAAGATAATAAAACTGAGTGGTAATTAAGTAATATCACAGAATAAAAGACCTCTACAGGACACAATTGGTTTGACAACTTGACACAATATCAAACTATTCACAAGTCTCTGCCAGAAGTCACACCTCCTAAAGCACCTGGTTTTCTTTTTGGCCTATATGTGCTTTCTAGTCTCGTTGCTCTTGCTCATATTATTCCATACCCCAAGACATTCTTCTTCTCTCTTTTATCTATCCATTAAATTGCTGTCCACCCTTCAATACTCAGCTTAAATTCTTCTGAATCTTCTGAAACTTCCTGGTTCATAACGACTATGCCTGTGTTAGGGCCTCACATACCATTTTGTTGGCAGTACTCTTTACCCTTTAGTACTAACATTCTATGTGTCAAACTGTCTTCTAGATTACAAGCCATTATTATAGTGGAAACAGGTAAATATAACAAAAACATATTTGTAAATTTGGCCCACAAAATAGAAGTTTACAGATCTACTAGGATTTTTTCTTTCCCCTCAGTTGATTTTCATTTGCATCACTAAATATTTCTCAATTACATGTAAAAAAGTTATCTTTAGCTTTTTAAAATTTTAAGTTCCTAGAAAAACATTGTACACCTTAACACATGGGATGGTAATCAATCTTAATGGACTTGCTCACTCCATCAGTGCAATAATCAGGGATAATCTTAGGGGTTCAGTGATGGAGAATACCATCTGTATCCAGAGAAAGAACTATGGAATTTAAACAAAGACCAAAGATTATTATTTTCAATTCTTAAAGAAAGTTGTCTTATGTATCACATTATATAGCTATATCTAATATTTTCTTTATTCCTTAAGGACATGTTTTTTTCTCTCAACACATTCAATTTTGAATGCACGTCATGAAAATAAATGTAAAGACTATCAGACCGCCTTCTGTTGGGGGAGGGGGGAAGACAGGGAGAGAGGAATAAAAAATTGTGAAATTCAAAACCTTGCAAAAACAGTTGGTAGAAACTACTATTGTATATAATTGGAAAGCAAATAAAATATTTATATTAAAAATAAATAAATAAAATTTTGAGTTCAAAACTGTCTCCCTCTTTTTCCTTCCTTTCCTCATTAAGAAAGAAATTTGAGAAGTTATGCTTTATACCATGTTGCAAAAGAAAATATGGACTAAAAAATTAATAATTAAAATTTTTTTAAATATGCTTTGATCTACATTCAGAGTCCAGTTCTTTGTCTGGAAATGAATAGCAATTTTCATTTTAAGTCTTTCAGATTCATCTTAGAACATTCTGTTGATCAGTATAGCAAAGTCATTCATAACTGATCATCTTTTAATAGTGCTATTTCTCTGTATAATGCTCTCCTTGACCTTCTAATTTCATTATGCATCAGTTAATATGAATCTTTTTGGGGGTTTTCTGAAAATATCCTGCTCATAATTTCTCACAGCATAATAATATTCCATTATAATCACATACCATAATTGTTCAGCCATTCCCCAATTGATGGGCATACCTCTCAACTTCCAATTTTTTTTGCAAACACAAAAAGAGCCACTATAAATATTTTTGTATATAGAGATCCTTTTCTTTTTACTTTGATTCTTTAGAAAACAAACCTAGTACTGGTACTGCTGAGTCAAAGGCTTTGTTCAGTTTTATAGAACTTAGAGCATAGTTCCAAAGTGCTCTCCCAAATGACTGGATCAGTTAAAATCCAACAAAAGTCAGTGCATTAGTCTCCCAATTTTTACATATCACTTCCAATTTTCTCTTTCTGTCATATTAGCTAATTTGACAGGTAGTACCTCAGAGTTGTTTTAATTTGTATTTCTCTAATCAATAATGATTTAGAGCATTTTGTCCATGACTATAGATAGCTTTGATGTCTTCTTCTGAGAACTGCCTGTTCATATGCTTTGACCCTTTATCAGTTAGGGAATACAAAATTTGACTCAATTCTCTATATATTTGAGAAATGAGGCCTTAATAGAAGAAAACTGCTATAAAACCTAGTTTTTTTTAACTATTCATAATGCTATTCATTCAATCATTTATTTAACAAATATCTGAGTGTTTATATATACATACATATATATATATATATATATATATATATATATATATTTGTACTATATATATATATATATATGTACAATTATTCCAATAGTATGTTTGAAATTATTCTTTAGTTCAAGTTAGAACATGTTTAGGAGAATACATTTATTTTATTTTGTTTAACTGCTACTCCTACTGCAGAAATTTTCAACATACCTGATTTACATCACTCTTGTAGAGGACAAGTGAAAGAGACTCAAAGTGAAAATCAAATTGAAGAGTGACATTTAGATTGTCAGATGATTTCAGGTCTATTGTATCTTCTTCAGGACTATGCAATACTGAACCTGAAAAAATTAAGCATAATTTTTTTTTTATTTACAAATATTGAAAAATCTATGGACTTGATTTTTCATTACTAGAATATTTTTCAAAGTTCTATATGTTAAGAGACTTGATGGAAAACAGAATTTTCTCCAAATTTAACTAGTGTTCAGCAAAGTAGCATTGATAAAATCTGTGTGTTAATATAAAGGTCACAAATAAAACTTTTGTTGTCTTTGACAAAGTCTTATTTGAAAGTAGAATGTGGTATTATTTTGAAAGGACTGTGAGTAAGCATTTTGTATTGGCACTTTCACATGTAGACTTGGAATTTAAAGACTTCAAGAGATCATCTAGTTTATCCTCTTACCTTTAGGTAGAACCACAATTAAAGTTTCAACTTAAATATATCAAGTTATTTCTTAATCCCATCTAACTGTTCTCCCTATCTCAAGTCTCTCCCTTCAAGCCAGTTCCTCCTCCTCTACAATACTGCCAAAGTGATTTTCTACAAGTGCAAATAAGTTACTTCTACAATATACCAAGATTTTTTTATTGGCATCATCATGTGGCCTCAATTCATTTGTCCAGCCTTCTTTTGCATTACTGTATGTTACTTCCTCTCCTATACTCTATAATTCAGCCAAACTGGTCATTTCTTTACTTGACAAAACATAGGTAGAGTGAAGCAAAATAACAATATGTACTAATAAGGGATTAAATTTGAAGAAGGAGTTATTCTACACTAGAAAAAATTACCAACCAACCAAGATCATGAGGTTACTCTCTCTGAAGGTCTTTACTATTGCATGTGCCATGAACTATGCCAGAATATGGGGAAACAATTACCAAGAATGAAATGCTACTCATTTCCAACTGAGGAACCCAGGATATATAGTTTTAATAGCATTCAACTTCTCTAGGAGCTTTGGAAAACTGAATAAGTTTGTTCAAAAGTAATATAAACAAACCCAAATAAATACAGAACAGTCTGGTCTAGAGGGCACTAGCAATTGCAGGGGAAGTAGGGTTTACCAAAAAAGCTTCATATAGAAAATGATAACAGAGCTGTTGCCTGGAAGAAGAGTAAAATTTTGAGGCAACAATGAGAAGAGAGTACATCTGAGGCATGAAGGAAGATCACTGAAAAAGCTCAGAGAGAGAGGACACAGAATGCCACATATGAACATGAATGAAGAGAGAATGAGTGCAATTCTGGAGGTGTTAAATTTGAGATGTCTGTAGGACTTCTCACTTAAAATTATCAAGACAATCAGTGACATGAGGCTGAAGTTCAGGAGAGACTAGGGCTGGACAAATGGCTATGTGAGGCTATGCCTGATGAAGTTGCCAAGAGAGAGTGTAGAAAAAAAGAAGAGAAAGGGGGCAGCTAAATGCTACAGTGGATAGAGCATTGGCCCTGGAGTCAGGAGGATCTGAGTTCAAATCCAGCTTCAGACACGTAATAATTGCCTAGCTGTATGACTTTGGGCAAGTCACTTAACCCCAAGGCCTTAAATAAATAAAAACTTAAAAAGAAAAAAAGAAAAAGAAGAGAAGAGAAGAGAAGAGAAGAGAAGAGAAGAGAAGAGAAGAGAAGAGAAGAGAAGAGAAGAGAAGAGAAGAGAAGAGAAGAGAAGAGAAGAGAAGAGAAGAGGGTCCAGGACAGTCTTGGGAACAGCCACAGTTATTAGGAGGGATGTGGAAGGTGGAGGCAAGAAGATATGTTAAGAGCATTCATAGTATTACAAATTAAGAGCTGGAGGACAATTAAGAGGCCACCCAATGCAGTCCCTTAACTTAATAGACAAGGAAACAAAGGGTCACAGAAGTTAAGTAACTTATCCTGGGTCACAGGTATTACATGTCAAAGAAAAGATCTGAAACCAGATCTTGATGACTCCCAAGTCCAACACCCTTTTTATAATCCCATCTTGCAAGTAGTTCTTGAACCATGAAGAAAGTTCCACTATACACTGCACAACTGTTTACAAAAACAGGAATATTTTACAGAGATTTCCAAAAAGTTAAATAACAAGAAAATGTGTGCTCAACATAATAAGCATTAACTATCTGGAAAAATGTCTTATTTTTCCCAATGATACACACATTTCTTACATTCTCTTGGTTGGTTCATCATCTAAATACATATGTGATTGTATAATTTTTTTTTCTCTGCTAGGTAACCAAATATATTGCACTTAAAATAAGAGGGGAATTATAGAAACAACACTATCAATTTTTTTAAATTTAAGTTTTAAAAATTTTTCTCCCATTAACTTTAGCAAAAATCTTTAGCTTTGGGGCAGCTAGGTGGCACAGTGGTTAAAGCACTGGCCCTGGAGTCAGGAGTACCTGGGTTCAAATCCGGTCTCAGACACTTAATAATTACCTAGCTGTGTGGCCTTGGGCAAGCCACTCAATCCCATTTGCCTTGCAAAAGCCTAAAAAAAATCTTTAGCTTTTTACCTTGCACATGATCAGAACCATTCTGAGATTTTCCCATTTTCACTCTTGGACCCTCTTGAGGAATAGGTTGTATAGAACCTGGCTGTAAAGATCCCTCTCTGAGATTTTCCATTAAAATTTTCATTAGGATGGTTAAATCTTCTTCACTAAGAGCAATCTAAAAATCACCAACAATTTATGTGTAAAAGATAATGACAACCACAAAATTATAAAAAAATTTATTCACAAAGTTATTAATTTACTAGCTATTTATATATAAAAAGAGAATGCAGGATCAGCAATAACCAAAAAAGCCATTACAAATTATGCTTTCAAGACAATCTAGTAATATTCAAAGAAGACATCTTTGTTTTTTAATCACAGTACTTTAAATACATCACAAGAAGGGAAAATGGGAGTGTGTAAAAAATAATATGATATCACTTACAGTTAAATTATTAAACTTTTTTCCAACACTATCACTTTGAATAAATGTCACCATGAGACTTATACAAAGTTAAACATAAAACTGTATATGTTGATTTCCAATTATTTTTCCCCCATACTTGCCTGCATTGGTTTCAGGTTTCCTTTTATTTTCAAACCTGGAATTTCTGTATACCACTCTGCTGCTAAGTTTCGTTGGATAGACCAATACATATTCACTGGTTGTAAAATTTCAATGTCAGGTATCGGAGATCCAACCTGCAAAATGGTTCTAACAAAAGGACAAATTTTTAAAAGTATAAAAAGTATTTTTAAAAGTTCCATGAAATTGATTATAGTGGAAACAATTTACTATTATTTGCCTATGAATAGAGATTAATATTTATAGACTACAATACTTATCACATGGAAAGAATTTATGAAGAGGTTTTTTTTGATTCTACAAATTGACTATACTTATTTTTCAACAGATAACCATGTAAACATAAATTTAGATTCCCCAACCACAAATACTCTAAGACATGGTAGGCAGTTAAAAAAATACATCTTAGAAAAGTGCTATACAAATATAGGAAAACACTGCTGAAGCTCTTTGAATTGGCAGAGAATTGGAAATTAAGGGATTGTCCATCAATTGGGGAATGGCTAAACAAAGTTTGGCATATGAATGTAATGCAGTACTATTGTTTCATAAGAAATCATGACCTGCAAGACTTCAAAACAGCTGGAAAGACTTGCATAAACTGATGCTGAGTGAAGTGAGCAGAACCAGAAAAACATTGTATGCATAAACAATATTATGTGATGATCAATTATGATGAACTTGCTCATCTCAGCACCACAATAATCAAAGAAAATTCTGAAGGACATGTGATGGAAAATATTATGCATATCCAGAGAAAGAACTATGGAGTCTGAATGCAGACCAAAGTTTACTATTTTCAGTTTTTAAAATTTGTTTTATGTTTCTTTCTGCCACATGCTTTATTTTCTTTTTTGTTCTGATTCTACTTTCACAACATGATCAATATGGAAATATGTTTAACACAGTTATACATGTTTAACCTATATTAGATTGCTCTCTCTCAAGGGAAAAAGGAGAGAGGGGGAAAAAAGGAGAGAAAAATCTGAAATTCAAAACCTTACAAAAAATGATAGTTAAAAGCTATTTTTGTGTGTAGTTGGAAAAATAAATTAATTTTAAAAAAAAGAAAACTGCTGAAACTGAATAGAGAAAGTTAATTCATAATATATTTCATGAACAGTATAAAGAAATGTCATCAAACATGAAGGAAAATATGTCAAATCTTAAAGACTTGTTATGCACAGTTAGTAAAAGCTACATTACCTGTGTTACCATTAGCTATCATGCAGCAGTAAAAACTGGAATCACATTTATATCCCCAAACAAAATGTGGATACCATTCCACAGAGCTAACAAATTAATCTGTTTTCAGCAATACACTGGCTATTTCTATAACATTAATTATTTAATATAAATTAAAAGTATTGAATGGGACAGCTAGATGGCTCAGTGGATAAGAGCACTGGCTGACCAGTCAGGAAGGACCTGAGTTCAAAACCGGCCTCAAACACTTAATTTTTGTGACCTTCACCAAGTCACTTAATCCCATTGCCTTGCAAAATAACAAAACAAAGTGTTGGAAACAAGAAATTAAAACTCTTTTAAAGGATTCATATTAACTTATTGTTGAAGGTTAATATATTACCATCATAAACTAAGCAAAATAGCAAAATTAATCTAAAATCAGTTTTCCTTAAAAAAAAAAACACCAAAATGATTGAGACCAAATCTGGAGTGTTCAGTGGCCTGAAGGGTTAAAATATATAAGGACCTTCTGAACAGAGAACTCATCACTGTAAAAGAACTGCATTTAGGATCAAAGGAAAAAATGTTCACATTCTGGCTCTTTTTATGTGCTCAGTAAGCAAGTTACTAAGTCTCTCTGGGGCTCAATTTCCTTATCTATACAATGAGAAAGTTTAACTAAATAACCTCTCAGGTCAATCTAAAGCTACTCCCCTAAAACTAAATAATTCTGAAGGCACAGTCACTGAAGCAAATCTTTCCATAACATTTGTACAATTCCATGCTCTTTTAAAGTCATCTTCCAAGTGGTAATATATGTGACCCATTCTAATAAGCACAACTTGTTCTTATTATTTTTTAGTGATTCTTTCATAAAGTTATCAATTTAAATGGCAAGTCTCATACACTGAAAAATCCAGATGCAAATTTTACAAACTCTTTTGAATTGTTACAGCTTTTTCCACCTTTTATATTCCTTCACATTCTATTTTGTCCTATATTTATTGGTGATTATGACCTTTTCCTTCCTTTAATGAAGAACAGAAGTGATTATAGGTTCTCCAAGGTGATGCCAATAGAGCCTAAACAAAGGTGGAAAGTGACTAAGAATCCCTTGGTAAACTGTATGCCAGTGGCCATAACATGAGGAATTTTTTAGCCACAGTAATTGTTAAATATTAAATCAAAGTCAGATTCTGATCTCTATCAAAGAGTAACCAACCAATGAAAGCAGACCCTGAAGCACTGATGTCTAAATCCTTCTACTAGATCATAAATTTTAAGAATAAAAGAATTATATCTAACGTGTCTTTGAACCTACAATAACATGTATCAGTATATTAGATATTAAATGTTTGAATAATGCAATTAATTTAACAAAATATAATGACAAGGAAATTACTGAAGCACAAAATGATTCTGTGGCAAGAGGAAAAAGAAGGATATACTGTTGCAATATTTTATCCCAAATAAAATTCTAGATTACATTTCACCAAACATATAATTCAATTACAAGGGGGGAAAGGTATACCTTGATAACTTCAACTGAGTGAGTTGTATATCCATTTTGTCAATGACCGGAGGAAGAGAACATGACTCCACAGGAACTAAGTTAAATTTGTTTTCAACTCTGATTAAACCTAGATCTGCTAAAACAGCATTAGAGGATACTGAAGACTGGGGGATAATAATAAGTGGTGCTTTCAAGTCAATATTCATGGAAAGACGGAAACTTTTTTGAGCAAAATCTTTCACACTGGAAGCAGCCTTCTCTGCAGCGTGGGCTGTGGCAGTACTCACAGCCTCTTTAGCTTTCTGGAAATTGTCAAGGAAGCTCTGTTGAAAGAAAGTATCATCTCAGAAAGTGAAAAGCAAGCATATTAAACAAAAAGTGAAAAAATGAACAATATGTCTAATATAAACAACAAAATATAAACTCCGATGAATATAGTTATTTAAAAAAAAATCAATACCAAAAAAGGTAGAGAATGGAGAAGGAAAAAAACCCTCAAGAAAAGTAGTTCTAGCAGATTATCACTAGAGACTTTTTTTTTAAAACAGATTTGGAAGTTGTCTTTCCAATACACATCAGGTGCTAATATGCATTGGTTAAGGGTGTTGACTAGAAGATCCTAATATCCATTAAATGATAGGTCTGGACCACAGCTATTCATTCTGAATCATTGAAATGTGATTCTTGAAAATGTGTATCCCTGGCACTAAACATTTTCCATGTTTAATAAGCAGCTACATAAAAAATGGAACAAATTCCTATAATGCATTCTCCCTCTCTACCTTCCAGTATATTTGTTCATCATTACCCTTCCTGATATGAAAGTGTCCTCTTCCTCCTCAAATATCTAATGACACTTTGCCTGGACCTCTCCTTAAATTTGTCTGTCTCCTTTATAATAAGCATCTTTTTAAATATTTGGCATACACATGACATTACAAAAGTTCCTTGAAAATAGGCTCTGTATCATCTAATATTGTATCATCAGTGCCTGACAAAACATCTCACACAAAGTAGGCACCAAATCAACATTTGATGAATTTGAAGCTGTTTTAAGATAGAATTTTTAAAATTTCACATGTTCCTTTCACGTAAAGTTCAATTAAAAAAAACCTTTTCTTTAAAGGAGAAAAGAGGTGAATATTAGAAAATAGATTTCTCTAAAATACAACTGGAAAAATAAAAAAACAGTACTTACAGAAATTCATAGACAAAATTAGAAGGACAATTCACTAATTCTAATATTTATAATCTGCTAATAACAGCTATATGAGAAGAAAAAGCAACTTAGATATTTGTCTCTTTGTTTAGACTAGAACTGAGATTTCATGACTTTAAGGAACTCCAAATGAAGAAACTCCTTCTACCAATGTAGAATGGTGCAAGCTCTACTGCTTAGGGCAAGGATAAGTAGTATGCTTCATAAGTGGAGCATGACAATGCTAAATATGGGTCATTTTTGACTCCCTAAGGTTCAAAGGTGCTCACAAAAATTGTTTTAGGCATCCCCCCAAAAAAAACTTAGAATTGAAAAGAGACTTACCAGAAATGTCATGAAGAATTTATGAAGATAAACAATTTGAATGCAGCCTACTTTTAAACTTAATTTACCATCTACTTTAGACATATCAGTATAGCTTTTTCCTTCTGTGGCATCTGGATAAAGAGTCATTTGGAATCTAAAGACTTCATCTCCCACTATAGAGACAGCCTGAAATTATTACATTAATTATTTTACTAACATCAGTTTAGTCTTGTGAGCTTTATTCCTCTAACAGGAGTATGATTCTCTTATAATGACAAATTTTATAAATGAGAATATAGAAGAGAAATGGGACAACTAACATTTTATTTTTAATCAAGGGAGACGCATACATCTATGCACACACACACACACAACACAGAATACTGTGACTTAAAACTGAACATTACTCAGTTTTTAAAAATAAAGGATTTTTTTATCATATAAGGGAAGGCAATGGCAGTAATGTGGAGTGAAAGTGCTAACTCTAATATACAAGGGCCTGAATTCAAATTTTGCTTCTGGAACTGTGTCACCATGGTTAAACCATCTAACTGCCATTAGCCTTGGTTTTTTCATCAGTAAAGATGAAGATAGACTGATAGATACATAAATACATACATGCATATATTTTGTTGTAATTCAGTCATTTTTTTCAGTTGTGTAGGACTCTCCATGACCCCAGTTGGGGTTTTCTTGGTAAAGCTATTTGAAGTGCTTTGTCATTTTCTTCTCCGGCACATTTTACAAATGAGGAAAACAAGGCAAACAGTTAGGTGCCTTGTCCAGAGTCGTAACATTTAATAAGAGCCTGAATTTGACCTCAGGAATATTATTATTCCTGACTCCAGGTCCAACACTCTATCCATTGTGCCTTGTAGCTGCCCATACAAACATACACAAATGGCTATATCTCCCAAATGAGTTTTTAAAAATAAAATTATTAGATAGTTCTTTCTAACTGTGGAACATTTCAGTTATTTGCCTGGTAAGAAGCTGCTTCCATATATTATTTCCTATTAAGCTGTTTTTCTAATTCAAATTACAAAACATAAATTTTAATCTTGTAATTTATATTTTTTTAGAAAATCACCTTTTTGTGAATTGACAGTGGATCAGCATTTGTAACTATGATATCTCTGAGCCTGGCAAAAACTTCTGTCTCCTTCGACTGCACAGAAACAGATGCATCCATTCCTGTTGGAAACAATTAGTTTTCTCACTTACTTGAAAGTCCAACAGAAAGTAAATCTAACAATATTTAAGCAAAACAGTATCCTGTTAAGATATATAGTAATACAAACAATTTTTCTTTGAGGGGAGAATAATTTTTAAATGAATCAACTTTAAAGAATCCCAATATATAGGTCATAATCCATGAAAGACTATATTCAAATTAAAAATATGCATCTTAAATAGATATTTAAAATGTGTTAGTAAGTATCCCTAGAATGCTGAAGATAATACGGTTACCAATGTGATATATAGGCTTTGTTCTATTAGATAGTAAGTTTCTAGAGGTCAGGACCTGTCTTTGCCCTCTTTTATATCCCCAGTACTTAGCACAGTGCTCAGAACACAGCAAGGAACTCAATAAATGTTTACTGATCGATTGATCTATTATAGGCAATCAAGAATTAATATTTAACAATAGCCTAAGGAGGTGGCTTAAGTTCAACAAAAACTAAACACTAGGAAAAACATAGTGAATTGGCTTTCATGACTGACCTCATAATTTTATATTACTTCCAACTAAAAATAAAATTTTCTTGATTGTTCCATTAGGATAAATACTGAACACTGTCCAGTCCACTACTAAGGATTTATTTTATTATACTAGGAAGCATAGAGGTAGTAATACTATAGGGGAAAATGCTAATGCTAAAGCTCCATTTAAACCATGCCTCTGACACTTTCTCTGTGTGTCACTGTGATCAAATCATTTAATTGTCCTGAACCTTTAGGTCTTACCTGTAAAATTAAAGCACTCTTTCAGAGAGAGTCTTCAAGCTCCTTTTTTTTAATGGTTTATTTATTTTATATTATTACAATAATCTTGTTATGAGAATGAACACAACCCCCCCCCCCTCCTAAGATGAGGAGAAACCTCAAGAATAGTGAGAGAAAAAAAAATGAACTTCAGTCTATGTTCAGATTCCAATGGCTCTGTCTCTGGGATGATTTGCCTTCTCTATCATAAGTCCACCAAAGAAGTTGCTTCATTATTTTTCCCATAGTTGCTATTACTATTTCCCTCTGCTCTATTCCTTCCCACTCTCATTTATTCCATTCTCATTCTCTCTCTCTCTCTCTCTCTCTCTCTCTCTCTCTCTCTCTCTCTCTCTCTCTCCTTTCACCCTCTCCCTGTTCAAAAGTGTACTGTATCTGAGTACCCTCTCCCACAATCTTCCCTCTCTTCTATCACCTATCTCCCTTCCCCCTTATCCCATTCCTTTCTTCTCATTTTTCTCTAGGGGAAGACAGATTTCTATACCCTCTTACATGTGTATGCTATTTCCCACCTTCCCCCATTCCACTCCATTGAAAAAGCTGTTTCTTGACTCTTACATGAAATTTCTTAGCCCCTTCTCCCTCTCCTTTCTCTTCTTCCCAGTACTTTCCTTTAACACCCATTGACTCCATCTTTTTACTATATTATACCATTATATTCCACTCCTTCCTGTGCCCTGTCTACACATGCAATTTCTAACAGATCTTATAAATGAGAAAGCTCATATAAGTTATCAGAATCTTCTTCCCATGCAGGAATACAAGTGATTCAACATCATTAGTTAGTCCTTCTTGTCCACCTCCTCTATGGTTCCCCCGAGTCCTGTTCTTGAAGATAAAACTTTCTGTTCAGCTCTGGTTGTTTCAATAGGAAGGTTTGGAAGTCCCCTGTTTCACTGAAAGCCCATCTTTTCCCCTGAAAGAGGATGTTCAGAGTTGCTGGGTAGCTGACTCTTGGTTGTAAACCAAGATCTTTTGCCTTCTGGAATATCATATTCCAAGCCCTATGAGTCCTTAATGTAGATGCTGCCAAATCCTGTGTAATCCTGACTATAGAGTCACAGTAGTTGAATTGTTTATAGCAGCTTTTAGTATATTCTCTTTGATTTAGCAGTTTTAGAATTTGGCTGTAATATTCCTGGAAGTTTTTCTTTTGGGATCTCTTTCAGAAGGTGTTTGGTGAATTCCCTCAATTTCTATTTTACCCTCTGCTTCTAGGATCTCTAGGTAATTTTGCTATATTATTTCTTGAAAAAAATGAAGTCTAGGCTCTTTTCCTGGCTGTGAATTTCAAGTAGCCCAATAATTTTTAAATTATTTCTCTTGGATCTGTTTTCAAGGTCAGTTGTTTTTCCAATGAGATACTTCACATTTTCTTCTAATTTTTGGCTTTTTTGGAAGTTTTATTTTTTTCCTGATTTCTTTCAAAGTCATCAGATTCTTTTAGTTCTATTCTGCATTTGAAGGAGCTATTTTCTTCAGAGAGTTTTTTTTATCTCCTTTGCCAGCTGGCCAATTCTGCTTTTAAAGGCATTCTCCTCATTTGCCTTTTGTGTTGCTTTTTCCAGTTGGCCTAAGTTCTTAACATATTGTTTTCTTCAGCATTTTTTTTTGTATTTCTTTCACCAAGCTGCTGATTTGGTTTTTATGATTTTTCTACATTGCTCTCATTTCTCCTCCCAATTTTTCCTCCACCTCCCTTAATTACTTTTCAAGGTCTTTTTTGAGCTCATGCATAGCCTGAACCCATTTTTCTATTTCTCTTGGAGGTTTCAGATACAGAAGCTTTGATTTTGTCATCTCCTGAATCTTCTATGGGACCAAAGTAATTTTCTATGGTCAGATTCTTCTTTTTCTTTTGTTTGCTCATTTCCTCAGTCTATGACTGATTTACCACACTTCCAAGGCTTTGGGAATTTTGGGGACACCCCACTGGCTTAATTCCTCCAAGGTCTTATGAGAGGCTCTAACTGCTTTCTTCCCTGTGCTTTGATATGTGGATGACCACGGGCCCTCCCCTCTGGCCTGGAGCTGTGAGGGGAGTCCCTGCTCAGCTATCATAGCACAGAAGCCCAACCCACAACCTGGATCTAAGTGTAGGCAAACAGCTGAGTCCTGCCCCAGGGAGAGCAGAAAGATTTCTGCAGTCTCCCTGACCCCCTTACAGTCTGTGGGATGCATTCTGGAAGTACAGGCTGGCTTCCCCAATTCCCACTGCAGGTTCTCACTGCAGGGCTGCTCTGAGGCCAGTGTTTGCTCCACACTCACACTGGTGTGGCAGAATTCTCTCACTATTCCCTTTCAAGCTGCTCCGGGTGATCCCTGGATTGTGTTGCGCTGTGGATTTTCCCAATCACTGGACCTAGTGGTTGGGACCTTTCTTAAGGAACTTCTAAGCTGTCATGGACTGTGAAATTGTGTCACTCAGTCTTTCTGTGGGTTCTGCCCCCTCTAAATTTTGGCTAGAGTCATAATTTGACAGCTTTTGGAGTTTGGGGAGGAATAAGTTTCCAAGAATTCCTGTCTTCATGCTGCCATCTTGACTCCACCCCATCAAGACCCTTTTTAAGCATGTTCAGAATTACAACCCCATGAAAATTTTAAAGCAGCAAATTTTTTGCCATCATACTTAATAAGTAAAAAAGTCCTTATCCAAAAGAAAATTCCTGATTTCATGATATATTAGAGCAAGTAGCACCTTCTGAATTAAAAACAGCTACAGAGTCTTTCTACCACAGTGGTAAATTAAAGATTAGAATCAAAGTAAGAGCCAGCAACTTACAAAAGACAACTAGGCTCATAAATCTTAATTTAAATATCCAAAAATATCCTAAGTATATAATTGCTTCATCAAACTGTTAAACTTGATAGACTTTCAAGTATTTATTAGACTACATATGAGCTATATTTGATTTCTAGATATTTTAGTCAAAAGATATTCCTTTTAAGCATAGTTATTTTTTTCTGATCCTGTCTTAAGCCTCCCACATTGTTATCTTCAGACAAGCTGCTGAAAAAAAATCCTTATAAAGATGATCTACAACTTCCTGGACAGGAAAAATATGACCCTCTTCACAAAACCTACTAATAGATTTCACATTTAGAAAGCAGTATATGCCCATATTTACAAACAACAAACTACCTTGCAAACTGCTCAATACAAATTAAGCATGTGAATGGCTATATTCATGAGTATGTAGATTTTATCATAAAATGATGATTTCTATTAGAATCATCAGTAGGGCTTTGGAAATCTTATCAGATTCTTGAAACATACTAATAAACTAAGCATATGATTTTTGGAAGTTGTATTTTTTAATCAACTTAATATTTCTGCTCCAATTTAAGATGTCTCTAAAAGGAATAAAGATGATGATATGACTACTGTCTGACAATTTGTAAGCTATAAAAATGGTACAAGTATATATACATATATATTATAAATATATATATATATAGTTAACAAGTTACTTTAAAATTTTCTCACATTATACCCTACATCTATATATGAAAAAATTTTAAATTCATTAACTACTCACAACACATGCATTATACTGTTAATTTAGAAGTAAAATAATAGCCATCAGATTTCAAAATAACTTGTTATACACATTTTTAAAACTAAAAGACTATATCACAGATCGAAGTAAGGTGACTAGTGTAATTACTTGCCTTGTACTCTAATTTCTGCTATGTTACACTTCTGATCACAGACGAAAATATTAAATGCATTCAGTTCTGCAGTGGCTTTCAGATCAAAAACATCTTGATGGGAAATGTCAGATACTGAAAAATTATCAAAACATCATGATTAGCAAAGTATAATTATGATGTGACAAAAAAATGCAATCTCAAACCAAGTGGAATAAAAAGTACTTTTAGTATCATGAAAAATCAAAATAATAAAATGAAAATAAGGTGCTTGAGGTCAGAACCAGCTTCATTTTTGTCTATCTCTAGTACTTTAAACATTAAAGCAAAAACAATTCTTAATTAAACATTTAAGATTAAAACAATTTATATTAATTTTCAAATATTAATCAGATTAAAACTAAGGAAACAAACTCTAAATGAAGAGGAAAACCAACTAAGAATAACAACAGAATGTGCTGCCCACAATGACCTTATGACATTATTATTACTACATTATATTATTATTATTATTATTATTATTATTATTATTATTATTACTATTATTATTATTATTATTACTATTCCCATTTTATAAAGCTTCAGAAAGGTTAAGTGGCTTCAAAGTAATTCAACAAATTTTTGTGAAGTGTCTTCAGGACAAAAAATTATTTCCCCCTAAGAAGGTTACATTTTCCTGGATCTTGCCCAAAAAATCAATAGTTAGTAAGTTATCAGGACCAAGACTTGAACTCTGAATCCCAAATCCAAGGTTTTCACTATCCTGATGCTACTATATCAGGCAGACTCTCTTCCTTAAAAGTATAATTATTTGATTTGGTATTTTAGGAGAATATATTACATGAAAAAAACACTTCTATAATGGAATTCAATAAACTTGTCCCTAATTATGATGTGGAAATGTTACCAGTATCTACAAATAACTTTATTCAAAGTCTATATTCTAACAAGTTTTAGCCTATTTCACAAAAAAAATATTCAAATCACAAGAAACAATGTAGGTACATCATAGGTGTTAATAAAAGGCTTGTTGAATGACAGGAAAGAAAGAAGTAAACCAGCACAGTTCTCTAATAGAGAGTTCTAAGCAGCCTGCCCAAATGGTAGGAAAACAGAGGAATTTGAATTCCCTAATTCTATCAATTATAAATGATCTCTCAAGGTACACTGTGACATTTCCTATTTTCTGGATGCATGTCTCTCTTCTAACTTTGATTCTGGTTTCTTTCTGCCAGATAGTTCACCTGTTCAGGATTGGCCTGCTCTTCCTTGCATCCCCCCAGCACCCAGCATACAAATCCAGGAGGTGCCTAACAAATGGTCACTGAAGAGTGCTGGTAGGAAATAGTGGGTCTTATCACTAAGATCTTTGTTCACTTCTCAATTCCTCTATCCAGTAGGTCAACAAGCATTTACTAAGTGTTGACAGCACAGTCCAAGTTCTCAAGGAGTCACAACACAATGGGGAAGATAACACGCAAACAATTATACAATTACAGGGCATAAAACCACAAATCATCTCAAAAAGAAGTCAATGAAATGAAGGAGGTCCAGGAAAGGATTCTTAAAGATGGGACTTTGAAGGAAAAGACTGAAGAAAGCTACAGAAGCTGGAAGGGGGGAGAGGGGGAGAGGGGGAGAGAGAGGGGAGAGGGGGAGAGGGGGAGAGGGGGAGAGGGGGAGAGAGGGAGAGAGGGAGAGAGGGAGAGAGGGAGAGAGGGAGAGAGAGAGAGAGAGGTCCAGGCATGGGAGACAGAAAGTGATAATGCTCAGTCACAAAATGAAATATGTACAAGGAAGAGCAAGGGAAGCTTGTATCACTGGACCGCAGAACATGTGAAGGGGTGTAAGGTGTAAGAAGATTAAAAGGACAGGGAGGGACCAGATTGTGAAGAACATGAAAAGATAAACAGGATTTATTTATTTTATTCTGAAGGTAACAGAAAGTCTAAGGAGTTCAATGGATGGGAGGAATTGAGACCAAATTTTTGCTTTAGGAAGATCAACAAGACGGCTAAGTGAAGGATGAACTAAAGTGGGGAGAGACTTGGTATAGGGAGACCCACCTACACCTACAGGATACTCGTTAATAATCCATGCATGAGGTGATGAGGGTTTGAACTATGGTAGTGATGGTGCCAAAGGAAAGAAGAAGATATATGTAAGTGAGAATACAGAAATGATAGGGTTTGATCACAGATCAGATATGGGGGTGAGAGAATAAGGATTGATGACAACTTAATGGTAACTGAAAATCACATTAAAGTATCTTATTATCAAAGCAAAAACTACATTTATTTTTCCTTTTTTAGATAATCTAGTCTGCCTTTGTATATCTAACTTATTGGATTTGAATACTAATTTTCACAAATGCCAACAGACTTTTGGGGTTTTTTTAATATGACTACACTAGTTTTTGATAAAAAGAATAATACCAGCTTTGGCAGCAGTGCTTTTAGATTCCTCTACCGGCAGTTTCAGCTCATATCCCTTCTGATTAGAGGGAAGACCATGGGATGAATCAGCTGATGATATAAAGTCCATAATGGATAGCAAAGATTCCAAATGGAGGACTAAGTCTAATGATGAAAATGATACCTAAGTCAAGAAACAATGGAACAGAATTATTTCAGAAAACACAAAAAACAGAATCAAAAACATTTTGCACAAGTTCATCATACAGAACACCTAAAAATACCAGTGAAGATTAGAGAAAGCTACCTCCACATTTGTTCTTACTAAGCATAACTGTAATTTTTTTATCTTGAACTGGTTTTTCATAGCTTCACAAATCTATTAGTTTTACTTAATGATGCAGGCCTTTGATAAAGGACATTAGGCCACATTTCAGACAAAAACTGCACTGAATGACAAAATACGTTGTAGACAATGTATTCAATTTTGAAAAGTTAAAATACTTTATACATTTATTAACTCTGAATATAAAGCCATCAGAAACTGTCATCTATTTAAAAGAATATTCCCACATGGAATTCCTACATTAAGGCTAATCAAAACTTTTATCATCATATTGAGTCAAAAATGTAGTAGCCTAAGAGTTTTAAAAGGTATTTTTAAGGAAACATATTTGCCTGTTCAACAAATATTGAATCAATTTCACAATTGAACTCAGTAAAACAAATTACTTCTTCTTGGAAATTAAAATTTTCTTCTTATGAGATCTTTATTTCTATTTTATATAGCAACCAATGAGACTGCTATTGTGTCATGCTTATACTGATGATCTAGATTAAATGATTAACCCCATAATTAACTGCTGAGAATGAACCATAAAATAATTACCTTTACTGTTTGTTTAGTATTATTATGCACAGTTTTAAATTCTGGTCCATCAGTATCTGCCTGTAAATAAAGTAAGATTAGATCACTTGAAAATAGACATTAAAAACATATGCAATGAATTTATTTTATTGACCTATTTAAAGGGTTATAAACTTAATTTCCAATATTTCACATTTTAAATGAAGCTCAATAAATTTATATTCATAGTATAAAAATGCATCTATATGATACAGCACTTTGAATACATGGAAAAATCTAGGACAACATATTCTAAATTTTTATTTATTTAATTATTTTCTCCCCTTGCACCTCCTCTGCTATACTATGAAAAAGAAAATTTAAGGGGAAAAAAAGTTCCCTGACATAATTATTATTGCTGCTTTTAAAAACAAATGTTGCTACCGGAAAAGATGTACTGCACAAAAAAAATGAAAAGAATTCAATAGCCTGAGTCAAAATAAACTTTTGAGTTCAACTAGATTTTTTCATTCAAAATGAAACTAAAACTTACAGAAGTGATTTAATCATGGTCACAAAACAGTATCACAGGTAGAATTTAAACTCAAAAGTTGCTTGCCACTAGCGGAGTAAGAAGTTGAACCAGCCAGTCTTTTTAGATCCAATGTAGCAATCTTTAATTTCTAATCCCTTATTCTTTTATTCTCATCTCCCTTTTAGATTCCTTAATTTAAACCAATAAGATTATACATGTTCCAATTTCATTAAGCACCTTTATTCTAGACTCTATGGAGATAAAGATGAAAAACCAAGTCACTGTCCTTAAGAAACTATCATCTTTAACATGGCAAAAAGAAGAATTTTTGACAAATAAAAAACTCAAAATCTATGATTCTTGCTAAAACCTGACAAAAAATAAAATATGAGGGCAAAAGAGATATCTGGACTAAATATTCTAAGAAAATAAGGAAAATAAGAAGAAAAAACTTTTATACTTATGTGGGGATGAGGGGTTAGAAGTTGTTGATCATAGAAATCTTCTTGGATGAGACAGAACCTGAACTAGATCTTAAAGCAGAATATTTCAGGAACAAGAGATGTGAAAGCCTGAATCTCTGGGTGTGGCAGCTTCCAAGTAAATGTGTAGTATTAGTACAATCTAGGGAATGGCAAGAGTTCTCCTAAGTCTTGCTAGAACACAGTATCAAAGGGAATAATATAAAATAAAACCAATAATGCTTGGAGCCAGATTGGAAAGAGCCTTGGTTCTATGATGACAAGATGAGGAGGAGTTCATTAAATTAGCCTTTAGTTAGGAGAACAAAACAAGTACTGGGTTTAGAATCATCATATCTAACCCATAGTTCATTATTGTGCTACTAACTTGATTTTTTGCAAGTGTTTAAACATCTCTAAGTTCCAGATTCCTTACTTGTAAAATAAGAGTGTGGAACTAAAAAGAAAAAGAAAACCTCTAAAGATTCTTTTACCTCCAATACTTTGACTACATGATTTTTTTCTTACCAGGATAGTAATACAGTTGAACCTTGCTTTTTGTTTAATTTTAATAGATATGTAAAGGCTGCATTTGGGGGGAAAAAGACTAGAAACTAAGAGATCAGTTTGAAGATTATAATATCCTAGAGGAGACTAAAGGATTGCCTTCACTTGGAGGGTGATATTATAAATTGAGAGGAAGGGAAAAGATGATTCAGTTTGTCTGGGTAGATCTGTAACTAACTGGATTTATGGCACCAGACAGGGACAGAGATGACTTGGCACCCAGGGAAATAACAAATAAAAACGAATAAAGATGCACAGTTATAGGTGGTTAGGTGGGTTTAAATCCTACCTCAGAAGCTTACTAACTGTGTGGCCCTGGGAAAGGCTTAACAGCTTTATGATTCAGTTGCCTTATCTGTAAAATAAGGGGAGAAGAGTTGCAGACCTCTTAAAGATCCTTTTCAGCTCTTCTTCTGAGATCTTATCTTCTTGCTGTCCAACAACTTCCAATTAAATTTCTTCTTTCTATCTATCCTTGTCTGTGTCTCTCACAAACATGCAGTTTCACTTTAACAGTAATTTTTTGGAAAGGCCAGCAATAATTGAATGGAACAATGGAAAGAAATCTAGATTACATTAAATGCACCTAAACTTGGATTTAACTTTGAGGTGGCAAATCTCTATTGACTGAAAATCTTAAAGATGAATGGAAGATTTCAAGGGTAGCAGCACACCAGGACATATAATCTTACATAATTTTTATAACCATACCATTATAAATTTTTTAAAATATCAAGTAAAGGTGAAGAAAAAAAGCAAAATAAATAACATTACTCCAAACATAAAAATAGTGAAGAGTTCTATAAAATAAATATCAATACCTTTGTAAATTCCATTTTTAGAAGGGGTTCCTCAGTTACATTACAAGAGTTAATGATATAAAGAGGTTTTCCTTTAGAATCTATAAGAAAGAAAGATTTGCCTGAGAAATCAAAATACTTAAATCACATCTAAAAATAGTACCCAATAATAACTGTACCTTCACTGTCAAGTTATAATATAACAAATGCTACACTTCAATAAACAATTATACTTTCTTTTAAAAATTTAAGTTTTTTGTTAAACAATGAGTAGCCCTAGTGAAAAAAAATTTTAATTTACTAAAAATTGTTACATGAAATGCTTTGTGACATCATTCTATAGTTCCTTAGCATGATAATAACAAAGAATGAAAACCTCTTACTACTATAAATATCTTTCATTAAGCCTACATTTAATTTTATACTTACTTGTGAAATCATGAGATTTCATATTAATTTTTTTGAGATACATTTTAGCAGTCATGTCATGGGTTTTAACTCTGGCCTCTATTCCAAGTTGTAACACATTTAGTTCATGTAAAGGCTTTGCTTTGTTTTCTGATTTTTTCATCAATGTCACCAGAACCTAAGAAAATAAAGAACATACATTTAATAGATTTGACAATTCTCATAAAAGATAACATTTTTAAAACCTCTCAAGGTAAAAGAACCAAAAAGTGACAGTATGTTTTAAGAAATCCAATTATTCTATAACTAAATTATCATCTGAACATTAGACACACTAGAAGTAGTGAGAACTTTGCAGCATTATAGCTGTACAATTAATTTTCAAAAGATAGTAAAGAAAAAAAGTAAAATCTAAAAATTGAGATTCTAGATTAAGTAAAAGCTATCCTTTGTTATGTTCACTATTCTACCTATACTAAACCTCCAAGAATCATTTTGTCCAATTCTTTCATTTTCACAGATGAATAAATAATGGCATAAATGATTTGTCTAAGATCAGAGAGGAAATAAAAAGTCCAAATGATTTATGAAAAACACTTAAGAGATTTTTTTAAATGTATGAAATGTTAAGATTTCATGGATTGTGACCTAATCATAAAGCAAGAACAAAAAAAAAAAGAATAGTTAATTTTAACAGACTAGAGAAAGGTCTCTAGGAGATTGGTCAAAATAAAATAATGCTAAGTAAAGTAATTATAACCAGAAAAATAATATACACAATGACTAAAACAACATAAATGGAACAAACAACAACAAAAATGAATACCGAGTAATTATAATGACCAAAAGGAACACTGAAAACCCTGTGAAACTTGTGCTGTTTTTGATGACCTCTTTTCTTTTTAAAATATTTTTTATATTTTTCCTTTTTGCTGTTATTGTTCCTAGGGATAGTTCCATGAGTAGAAGAGGTAAGAGAAATAAATTTGAAAATAAAGAGAATGTTTAAAAAAAATAGCGGCCTAAATCACTACTTATCAGAGAAATGCAAATTAAAACATCTCTGAGATACCACCTCACACCTCTCAGACTGGCCAATATGACCAGAAAAGACAATGATCAATGTTGGGAGGGATGTGGGAAATCTGGGACACTAATATATTGTTGGTGGAGCTGTGAACTCATCTAACCTTTCTGGAGAGGAATTTGGAATTACACCCAAAGGGCAACAAAAATGTGCATACCCTTTGACCCAGCAATACCACTACCGGGTCTATACCCTGAAGAGATGATGAAAAAGGGTAAAAACATCACTTGTACAAAAATATTCATAGCAGCCCTGTTTGTGGTGGCAAACAATTGGAAATTAAGTGAATGTCCTTCACTTGGGAAATGGCTTAACAAACTATGGTATATGTATATCATGGAACACTATTGTTCTATTAGAAACCAGGAGGGATGGGAATTCAGGAAAGACTAGAAGGATTTGCATGAACTGTTGTTGAGTGAGATAAGCAGACCCAGAAAAACACTGTACACCCTAACAGCAACATGGTCCTGCTCATTTCATCAATCCAACAATCAGGCACAATTTATGGGTATCTGCGATGGAGAATACCATCTGTATCCAGAGAAAGAATTGTGGAGTTTGAACAAAGACCCAAACACTATTTCCTTTAATTTTAAAAAGAAACCTGTTATCTTATTATATAATTTTGCTATCTGTTATACTTTTTGTTTCTTCCTTAAGGATATGTTCTCTCTCATCACATTCAACTTACATCAATATATACCATGGAAATAATGTAAGGACTAACAGACTGCCTTCTATCGGGGGTGAGAGGAGGGAAGCGGGATTAGGGGAAAAACAGTAAAATTCAAAATTAATAAAATCTTTAAAATAAAATAAAATAAAATCTTCTTTAGAAAAAGAAGAGAAAATAGGAATCAAAAATTATAGAGAGGTAGTTAGGTTTTGATTGGGCATTTTAAAGTATACAAACGTTATACAAATTAAAGATTGTTTAATGTAATATGTACCATGGAATTTGAAAGGTATACTTTAAAACCTGGAAGAATTTTTGCTATAAATAATGGCTCCTGTAAGTACAGAAAGTAATGTGAAAATATTGTGTTGTTACTTTTCTGAGTAATTTACCAAACTTTTGACTACAATTTGAAAAAGATTATGAAAGTTTTTGTAATTTGATTTTTCACATAAATTTAAGTATATAACTAAAAATGATAAATTATTCATCTAAGGTCCTATTTGACAACATTTGGGAAAATAAAATCCATGAGTTATTTCTAGTCCTAGTATAAATGAAACAAGAATTTTATAATGTGATTACTCCTTTTATTTCTGTGAGTTTGGGATTTAATTGTTTAAAAAGACTAATTTAAAATTAATAAGCAATAGCAAATTATCATCTAATTTAGGACACTATCATTTGCCAAGATTGAAGAGCCTAGCTCCATGCTAGAGCATTTTAAAGAAAGCTATAGTGATTTTACTTCTGTGAGAAACTGAACAAAGATAATTTTTCCCTTTTGAAATCACTTCCTCAATCAGATTTAATTAAGGAGAAAGGTTTCTGAGATAATAATTTCTAGGATTTTTTTTGACCAAGATCTAGCCCTGAAAGGGAAAAAGGAACAGAGCTACCTACTAATTGCTACTTGGAATTATGAAATTATTAAGCTACACGATCTCTTTTAATCAGACAACTATATATTTGGGCTGATCTATGAAAAGTAATCCATGTATATTAATAAACAAGTTAAGAAATGTTTAAGTTTTTAAATGCATAATTATGATCATGTTATTTTGATTGTCATAAATATTCTAATAAGAAATATTGGTAAATATCTATAATAGCTAGGATTGTTAGTAAGGACAGATTCTCTCATAAGCTAAAAATTTGGGAATTTAAAATTTTACTGGGGACCACAAACAATAAATCTCTTATGGAGAACTTAAAAAAAAAAGAGCGACAAAAAGAGGAGATACGACTTTTTTGAATTTGGTTTTGTAGTTTCAGCACCCAGCTCACAATGACCGGTACAATAAGCCTTTAATAAGCCCTTCTCAGGTCAGACTATAGATTTTGCTGCCACTGCTCTCAAGAAACCAAATGCATGCCATTTGAGCTTTCTCTCCATTTCAAATGAACTGGTTTCTACAAGTAAGTTTAAAACACATATATACTGCTTAATGAAAAGATTTAGTTAATAAAAAGAAAACATTTTCAGAAGTATCCATAAAAAAGTGAGAGATGTTTCATTTTACTATTTACATATAATGCTATTACCAAAGAGGTCATGAAGTTATTAATAAACAGCAGTGGTAACCAAAAGTCAAGGTCTTTTTCCTTCTAAATAACACCTTAGAGTTTTGCCTATATCATATATCATGTGTGCTTTTTAGCAAGCAATCTGAAACATTATTTAGTGACAATAAGAATATATATATATGAAGTATATATTTAATTAGGAAATAGAGTATTTATAACTCAGGAAATACAATTTCATTATCCAATTCTTTTGGGATTAAAAAGCCCTTAATCTAGTAATCATGTTTCCAGCAATTAAAAAGAAATGGGGGGTGGAGGGGTGGAGCCAAGATGGTGACAAGAGAGGATTGTGTCTTAAGCACTCTCTCATAAAACTTCAAAACTAAGGATTTTAAATTTTCCAGAGACATGGGGCAGCTAGGTGGCATAGTGGATAAAGCACCGGCCTTGGAGTCAGGAATACCTGGGTTCAAATCCAGTCTCAGACACTTAATAATTACCTAGCTGTGTGGCCTTGGGCAAGCCACTTAAGCACATTTGCCTTGCAAAAACCTAAAAAAAAAAAAAAAAAAAAAAAAAAAAAAATTTTCGAGAGACAGAACCCACAGAGGGACCCAGTGAGGCAGTTCTCCTACTCAAGGTAACCTGGAAAAGGGCAGAAAGGCTCTGCTCCCCGGGGTCGGAGGGGTGGCCTGTCAGAGGGGTGGCCCGCCAGAGGGAAAGAACTTCAGCCTCCCAGAGGCAGCCCCAGGGCGCTGGGAGCCAGGCTCATACCAGCGGGGGAGTTTCCTGAGCTATGCCCCGGGAAGCACCAGCACAAATTGAGGGAACAGCTGGGGGAGGGGAACACCTCTGCCAGAGCGAGCACATGAAGCCCAGCCCTCAGGACACACAGCTAGTAGCCTGGCCAAGGCAGCCCAGATCCAGAAACAGAAGCAGGCAAAGCCCGTAAACAGGAGCCCCCAGGGCAAGAGTCCATTGAACCTAGGGAGGGGAGTGAAGAGAGACTGCCCAGCTCTGTCCTCAGCCCCTGGAACAGGACTCTGGGGCTCTGACCACATTCAGATCCTGATCCAAGTCTAGGCCCCCCCCCCAATAGAACAACAGGGCCCCAACACACACCTCAGCCCTGTGGCAGAAGGGGCGGTGCTTATGGTCATTCACAGACCAGGAGAGAGGACAGAGCATCACACACTGAGACCCTTGTGGGAGTGTCCCAAAAGCTCAGGAAGCACCCCCAAAACAGGCTTAGGCTGGGAAAATGAGCAAGCAGAGAAACAAAAGGAACACCATTGAGAAATATTTTGCCTATCACCCCAAGAAGGATCAAAACACTCAGTCTGAAGATGAGGAAGCACAAGCTCCTGCATCTAAAGACTCCAAGAAAAACAGAAATTGGGCTCAGGCTATGACAGAGCTCAAAAAAGACTCTGAAAATCAAATGAGGGAGTTAGAAGAAAAACTGGGAAAAGAAATGAGAGAGATGAAGGAAAAACATGAAAATGAAGTCAGCAGAGCTTAGTCAAGGGAAAAAAAATGCTGAAGAAAATAGCATGCTAAAAACCAGCTTAGGTCAAATGGATAAAACAGTTCAAAAAGTTATTGAGGAGAAGAATGCTTTAAAAAGCAAAATTGGCCAGATGGAAAAAGAGATAAGAAAACTCTCTGAGGAGAACAAATCCTTCAGACAAAGAATAGAATTCAGGGAACAGGGATCTGTCTGCTGCGCCACTCAGCTACCCTACAGCAGAGTCAGTGAAAGGAGAGAGAAAATATAGTACATGGTAGTGGAGAAATAGGAAATGAGGGAATTGCGATCAGCAATGGCAATGGTGGAAAAATATGGAAGTAACTTTTGTGATGGACTTATCATAAATAATGTGATCCACCCACGACAGAGTTGGTGGTGTTGGAACGCAGACTGAAGCACATTTTTTATTATTATTATTTGGGGGAGGTGCAAGGCAAATGGAGCTGGGTGGCCTGCCTAGGGCCACATAGCAAGGTGATCGTTGGGTGTCATGTCTGAGGCCAGATTCGGACCCAGGTGCTCCTGGCTCTAGGGCCAGTGCTCTGTCCACCACCCAGCCACCCCTACTATTACTGTTTTATTTTAGGTCTTTTTTTTTTCTTTTTTTGATTTATGCAGGGCAGTGGGGTTGGGATGGCTTGCATGTCACACAGCTGGGTGACTGTTGGGTGTACGGGGCCAGATATGGGCTTGGGTGCTCCTGGCTCCAGGGCTGGTGCTCCGTCCACTGCACCACCTGGCCATACCTACAATTATTACTATTATTTTAATTTTAATTTTTTTCTCTCCCCTTTACTTTATCATTCAAGTGAGTCTATATTTGGGGGGTATTTTGTTTACTCTTAAACAAGAATATTTTATTAATGTATAAAAAACATTGTACAAAATGAGAATAAATAAATATTAAATAAATTTTAAAAATTGAAGGACAAAAAAAAGGAAATGGGACACAAATAAAAATATTTCAAATTTTCCAACAAGGACTATATAACTAAGATATCATGAATCACAGTGAAAAAAACCAAATGATAATTAGAAATAACTACTAAATATAGATTTAAAAAACAATCTTTGGAAAACAAAGGCAAATATATATGAAGACCATTCAAAATATATGAAAATAAAAATATTTTTAGAAATGCAAATGATCAAATTCTCTAGATATGATAAAGTATTATCAATTCAAATATGATTCTCTTTTTAAGTCAATGATTGCTATAGTATAAATGATAGGTACAGATAAACATTATGCTTTATTATACAACTACTTATAAGTATTCAGATAATATAAGGAACAAAGCCCTTAACTCATCAAAGTAGCTTACTCTCTTGAAGTATTCTTTCTGATATAGATATCTAACAAATTAAAGCAAGATCTCTAAAACTATAAGATTATAAATAAAGAAAAATAAGAGGCAGAAATTCACTAGTACTTCTCTAGGACTCTGCAGGTACAAAAAGAATTTTAAAAAAAGATAATATTCTCTCTACTTTTAAGGATTTCTCAAAAAAATCTTTAATTTACTTTTTTATTCCCTGTTTTCCTTACATGCCTAATTCTTATTTTTTAAAAAATTACTTTCCGAAGGTCAAATCATATTCCAAGTCTCATCATGTTTTATACAAATTAAGTTGTAGTTCACGTTAAAATTTCTACCCTGAGATATGGCTAAAGCTTGATAAGCATTATTAACATAAGGATTTAAAACATTACTGAGACAAAGACACAATCAAAACAAGAAGCATATGGTTTACCTGAGTAGAATACAGCACAGTACTAGCAAAGAACTATAGAAGAAAAAGAGCAAAAAAAGATGATGCTCCCAGACAAATGGTCTCTGCATATAAAAGGGAAGCAGTCTTAGGATAAGAGTGAGAGATGACCAAGGGACAGGGTACCTGTTCTACTGGCATCTTCTTAATGTCAAATTATATAGAAGAGTACTCCTGCCCAAGAAGATATATGGGAGGGCAAAGACAAGAGCCCAAAAGGATAACAATTCATGGAAAGACTGGATTTGCATCCCTGAAGGGAGTATATAAATCCCTTGAACCATAGGAGTTTTAGAAAACTAAATTAGTAATGGAGATGTTTTTACTTCCAAATACGTGGGTGATTCCAAATTTCTAAAAGCTATCTCAAGCTTCCTCCATCAAATTCCTAAGTCAAAAAGTCATTATAAATATATACACATACCTCTCTGATTTCAAATTTTAACAGCACATTAGTGATATCTTCTGGCACAATTTCTTCAACTCCAGGAGGCAAAATTTCTTGTGACCTATGCTGTGATTTGAACTTCTCAAAAGCTTCTTTAATTTTAGCTAAATTCATAAAAAAAAGGAAGAAAAATTATTTAATTCTGTCCTAAAATAACCACAGAATAAAAAAGAATTTATTTCCCTAATTACAAACCAAACATTAATGTTTTGGGGTATTTGGTTATACCACAATCAAAAGTTCCCAATTAAATTCCTTTTTAAAAAAAAGTAATGTTAGACATCACTCTTCTCGTACTAGTTTCATGAAATATCACATTAACATAGATGGACACTCAACAAATTCCCCCTCCACATTTACACCAAGAGACTTTTCAACTTTTACTTGTGGAGGAACTTTATCTGAAATTGTGTGCCAGGTACCTTACGAAAACAGCCTCAATTAAAAATGATTAGTGTAAGTGAAACATATTTTACATAAACTTTTGCTGATATCTTCTGTTTTAATATCACCTGCACTTCCACATTGTCTGTGCACATGTTCCTTCCAAAAAGGACTATTCTTTGTAACCATTTAAAAAAGAGAAAAAAAAAAGTTCAACAAAGCCATCAATACATCAAAAAAAGTAATAGATTACCAAAGTATTACATACTTCTTTTTCACACCCATGGATCCTACTTCGACAAAAGTAGGAGAGAAAGAAGAGAGGGCGAGAGGTCTATTCTTTGAATTCAAACATTGCTATTAAAATTTATTATACTATTTCTGATTCTATTTTATATTGTCTTGTCCTTTAATAGACTTTTCTATATTTTAACTAGTATCAAATACTCAAATTATTTTGATGATTACTTATTTAAAATAGAATTTCAGGTATGGAATGAACAAAAAATAATTTATTAAGCACTAATCCTGTTCAAAGCATTGTGCTAAGCATTAAAAAACACAAATAGAAAAAGACTTTCGAGAGCCTCCTCTCAAGAAGTCCATATTCTAATAAAAAGAGATGACATATAAAGGCAGTTTCAACTGCAAGAAAGACCTTCATGATCCCTGAGATACAGCACCAAAACAGATCAAAATGCCTCAGTATTATTTCCACTAATAAAACCACATTTCAGATTTTGAATCATTTGAAAATGCCAAAAACTTGGTCTCAAGAACTTTCTTTCCCATTTCTATCGCCCTGAGGTTGATAGGATACAGCAAAGTGAACTACCAGGGCCATTTCCACAAGGGTTGATCCCTTCTATAACTGGAACGGAGGACAATCCAAAAACAAAACTGGTGTTGCCAGGAGGGAGAGATTAGAGAAGGTTACATTACTGCTTGGGCTTCAGGGATTTGAGTCCTCAGCTGCCTCCACCAGGTCTGAGAAGTAGGAATCAGGGTCCTGGAGGGAGACTGAGCCACCTGGCCCATGTTGCTTTGTGCCTCTCCCTCTTCCTTGGGGATGTCTTATTGCCTCAACTAAGGTGGCCTGGGGGCATCTGGTAGTAGTCTGGAAACAAAATGCAAGGCTGGTAGCATGAGGGGGGAAGGACAGGTACTCTAGTGTTTTAGGGAATTTAGGTCACAGGTGGTAAATACTGATGTCTGAAGAGAATTTGCCATTACAGGAGATGGCACAAGATACTTCCTATCTCATCCTCAAGATGCCTGGCTACTTCATTGTGGCTGATCTTACATGGTAGCTGTTTGATAGATGGTAGTGATAGTGATAATAAAAATGATAGGCCTCTTCTCCACAGGACTGCTATTCATTACTATGATTCTTCATTATTTCTCTTCATATTCTAAATTATTCATTCCACCAAATCAATTTTATTACTTTGTCTCATTCTATAAACTATACCTACAATTAATATACCAATAAATCTATAAATTAACCTTGGCAGTAGTTATTTTTATTATATTGACATGTCCCAGCAATGAGTACTAAATGTATCTCCAGTTATTCTTTATTTCTTAATGTAATTAAACCTATAAAAATAAGGAAAACTGGCAGAGTGACTCTCAAATATTCTAGGTATTCTTTAGTTATTTTTAATGGGACTTCAATTTCTATTGTCTGTTGGACTTTTCAATCATACAGAAATACTGTTGATTTCTGTGAATTTATTTTGTAGCCTATTATTTTGTTAGATTTGTCTCAATTTCTTTGCTAAGTCCATAGGATTTTCTAAATAAATTATCATGTCCTCCACAAATGAAAATAGTTTTGTCTCTACTTTGATTACCATTATAACTTAAATTTTTTTCTCTTTTCTTATTCTTATTGTTAGCATTTCTAGAATTATATCAAAAACTACTGAGAAAAGAATTCATCCTTTCTTAAGCTCCTAGAGTGTTTCCAATTACATATAATGCTTGTTTTGCCAAGATATACAGAGATATAGTGACAATCTATCATCCTAAATAAATTCATATTAAACTAATGTTCTCTCCTCTCTCTCTCTCTCTCTCTCTCTCTCTCTATATATATATATATATATATATATATATATATATACATACACATATACACACACACACACACACACACACACACATATACACACACACACACACACACACACACACACACACACACACACACACACATATACATATTTGGAAGTGTTTTATCATGAATGCTACTTTGTGAAAGACTTTCTATTCCTCTAATGAAACAACTGCAGATTGGGATATTTTGTTGTAGTTTTTTTATTTAATTATGTTGATCATTTCCCTAATCTTGAACCATCCCTGCATCCCTGTCATAATAATTTGCTAAATAAACTGCTGTAAAAATTTAGTCAGGAAGCTAATCAAAATTTTCTAATAGATACTTATTAATACTAGCAAATGACTCTGTGATATAATTCATAGTTCAAAACTCAATATTTTATTGTTCTCTAAATAGCAGAATCTCAATTTTTGGAAAAATTAATATCTATACCAAATATTATTTTATTAATTAATATCAATATTAATTTTTCCTCAAAAGTTTAATAGAATTCTTCTGTGAATCCACAAAAAACAAAAAAAGAGCGAGATTTTGTTTGTTTTCCCCCTTTTGGTAGTTCTTTTATAATTGTACTTCCCTTTCTGAAACTAGAATAAAATCTCTATTTTATGAGTGTTTTGCTATTTTGGGCATTTTATATTTGTAGGTGATCCAAGTTTTGATCATATATATTTGTACAATAGGTTCTAATATTTTTTATTTCTTCTAATCTTAACATGGTACTTTTTAAATTTTTTTGAATTAAACAGGATAAAATTTCTCAATATTTATAGTCTTCAAAAAGTATTAACTTCTATTAATCAATTCCATAATCTTTTTTTTCATTTCCAACTTATTCATTTCTCATCTAAATTTCATGGTTCCTTCTTCTGCACATATTTTTGATTTATTGACTTACTAAATTTTTAAAATATATTCAGTTAATATATACCCCATTTTGCTAGCATTGATTCCTAGGAATATAATTTTGCTCTGAGTATTGCTTTAGCAGAAATCTTAGTATAGTGTCTCATCATTACTACTGACAGTAAAATAATTGTTTCTATTTGTTCTTTAATTCATTTATTATATAATTTCATTATTAAATCTCCTATTACATCTATTATTTTATTTGTGAATACTGAATGAATGAAATATTATTTTTATAGAATTATACACTACAAGGGATGTGTACAGTACTGTTTTTCTACATTTATTAGCAATTTAAATGTGATCTAATACATGGTATATTTTTAAATAAGTATCATGTGATACTAAGAAAAATGAATATTCTTTCAGAAGATTCCATAAAACTTTTTCCTCTAAATTCCACAAAAATTTGTTCTATATTTTCTGCTTTCGTGTAATTTTTTTGTTATATTTATCTAACAGATGTTTCAGAGAAACATTTAAAGCCCCTTATTATGTTATTATGTTTTTCTGAAATTCAGTTGACTTTCTTTAATAAATTTAGATGCTAGGGTTTTTTGAGACATATAAAATTAAATGACATCCATACTGACTCTTTGTATATTATTTCCTTAATGACAATGCAATTCCCTTGCTTATCACTACTTATACTGCACATTTTTATTTTTACTTTGTCTGGTAGCATAATTCACCGAAAATTCTTACATTTTCTGTTTGATTCTCTTTATCTTTGCTTTCACATGCAAACATGTGAGAGTGAGTTTTATGTACCCCTAAAAATTGCTTTTTAAAAAGAGTAACTACTTTTTTGTTCACCATTCTCTTTTAAGTCATAACTTGGTCTCTATTACTTTTGTTTCAACTACTTTAATGCCACCATATTCCCATATGCTCTCACCCCTCACCAACCCTCTTCCCTCCTCTTTGGAAATTCATTTCCTAAGTCTCATTGTTTTTATTTATTTCGTTTATCTAATTATCTATTCTCCTTTCCAGCTCTTGTCAAATGATTAGTTCTAATTATCTCCTCCCAACTTCCTTTGTTAATTTTTTTTAAATCCTTTCTTCATCTTTCTCAGGATTTCCTTGTTTTCTGAATAATTTCTCTCATCAATTCATCTTTTCTGAACATTTTTCTTTTTTTTTCTTTTTTTAGGTTTTTGCAAGGCAAACCGGGTTAAGTGGCTTGCCCAAGGCCATACAGCTAGGTAATTATTAAGTGTCTGAGACTGGATTTGAACCCAGGTATTCCTGACTCCAGGGCCCGTGCTTTATCCACTATGCCACCTAGCTGCCCCTTTTTTTTTTAGGAACATTTATCTTTTGACCAATATTCTATATCCACATTTATTTCTTCTTAAACCTGAATTGAGGATTTAATGCTTCTGAAATGTAAATTCTAAACTCCCTTTTATAACCAATTTCTATGCAGATCTTGTTCCATCTTCCCTTTTGTTTTTCTGCTGTGTAAAACTCTTAAAAACTGGATTCATGAGGGAAATAATATAAAAACCATTAGCCAATAGTAGACTTTACCATGTCCCAAATGTATGCCCTGCCCATCCCATAATCATTCCCCTTCCTAACTGCCATGAATTCTCAATTCTAGATCTTCTTCCATTCTTCTTCATAAAGCTAGTTTTCTTTCCAGAGCTCTGATTTTCTTTCTCCTGAGGCTACATATTGTCCATGGAGGCTCTTTCTCTCTTAGATAAACTGATTTCCTAGTGCACCAATTATTCTCTGATTAAACTCTTAGCAAGATCTCAATTCCCACCTCTTCTCCCTTGTAAATGCTCCTTAGTAAAATCCCTAATGCTATTCCCATTGAAGTTCCTCCATTTCATTGTCATTTCAATGCTTCCTTTCTTCCAAGTTTCCATTTTCCTAAAGCCTATCAAGACTAAATAAATTATCTTTCCTTTGTTATTCACCCATAGACTTAATAAATCAATTTCTGCCCACCTCTTCTTTCCCGCATTTATGTATCCTCCAATTTTGCAATTTTGTTTCACAAAATACAGTGATTCACCCAAGCATATTGTGGAGTTTAATCCATGGCACTTCAGTTCTATTTCTCCCTCCTTCATTTCCATATCTTTAAATGTCAATTTCACTTTTATCTTCTTGTACACTTGGTTTAAAAAAAATTGCCTCAGGCAAGGCACTTAAAGCCATTTGCCTTGCAAAAACCTAAAAAAAAAAATCACCTGATGATCCCTCCTAGCTTTTTCTAGTCCTGTTGCTATTGTTTTATTCTCTATATCAGTTTCTTCTAAAAAAGGATTATGTAGGCTATTTCATTATTTTTTATCTCTTGTGAGTTCTTTTTTTAACCTTTTTTTTTGCAATTGGAATATTCTGCTATGCTTTTTTTTTTCTTTTTGTAGGAATGCCTTTAATTCTTTTGTTGCAAATTCATCTTCTCTACTGACAATCAGGTTCAATTTTACAGGTTATTACTTTGTTTTTCTGAGTTGCCTAATGAGCTCCTCTTCTATTTGGGGAGGGGACTGAAAGGATATATTTCCTATTCCCTTCTGTGATTCCTAGTGAGTAAAAATAGACTTATTAATGGAATTTCCTTTCAATTATATTTGAAGGTTTTTCATTTGATTGGTCATAGAATGTGTTTGTCAATACAATTTTTCACTTCTAAAATTGCTACATTTTTTCATTTATTTTTTATCAGGCTTTGGTTCAATTTCTTTTATATTTGTAATGCTTATAGAGAGTCTTGAAATCTTTCTGAGGATTTAGCATTCATTCTTCTTTCTTGGAAGCTCCCCTGTTGGTTTATATCTGTCTGTGTGCTAGATTTTTAATTAAATTTTTTTTCCCCTCTTGAAATATTTTGAGTTTCAATCTTTTTTTTTTCTTTGTATTTCCCCCTCTTAAGGTGGGTAATGAAAAGCTTTCCTCAACCACTTTTCACTTTAGACAATTTTTCAGTAGACCTAATTCTTACACTTAGTAGTATCCAGAGGAACAAACCTAACTGGCCCCACATGGATTTCAATCTTTTTCCTTTCAGACTGAGTAAAGCTACTAACCCTGGCCTTTGTGCCATACTTCTTTCTATGGTTCTCATTTTTTGCTTCTCTGATTGGGCTGAGTTAGGGTTAGAAAAACATACACACACACACACACACACACACACACACACACAAAACTCTTTCTCTTTCTCTCCCCTCCAATGTGGTTTAGCAGATTCAAAGTCTGTTGCTCATTGCAACTAGATGGAAGATAAGTTAAAGTCAAAATTGAAGGTGAAGAAAGAAGATAAGGCAACAGTCTCTGAAGGAGGGCAGAACAGTCCTGCTTCTGAATGACTACCTTAAGATTTAATATTCTCTAGCTTTAAATCATCATAAGGCTTTTCCTTCTCATATCTCTCACTTTTTTGTCAGTAGATTCAGCTATAATTTGTCTTCTCTGGTGAATAATTCCTCTTGACACTGCATTTATAATTAGTAAAATTAACAGCTTCCATTTGAAAATTAAGTTTCTGACAACATTACCTTTAAATGTGGAACAACTACAACTAATATTTGTATTTAATTTCACAGTCCATAAAATCCTTTGCTACATATTTGAACCTCTCAAAATTCAATGAGACAGGCTAGTAGATATTACTTTTCTCATTGTACAGAGATTAAAAATGACATCTAAAGTGCCCCAGATTCAAGATCATACAGTTGCCTCATGGTTGAGTCAAGTTTTCTATCTGAACACCTTAACTGATAAGCTTTCCTTGAGAGTTAAGTATGATATAATTAATTAGTAGAGTAACAGACTTCTCCTTAGGATAATTTACGTTAGCATTTTATGTCAGACAATTTAATCTGAGCCTTAATTTCTTCATAGGTAAAATGGGATAATAATAATAATAATAATAATAATAATAATATCTATTTCATAGGGTTGTTGTGAAAATTGAAAGAGATAATAAACATAAAACACTTTGCAAACTTTTAGGTTTTATGTAAATACCAACTAATTATACCAAGCTTCCTTTCAATAAAGAAATAAACAGGAATATTGTTATAATCAGATATGAATAAGGGGGTGAAGGGATGGAGAAGGGGAATATTATTTCTATATTAATTGGTCCCTTACTTTTCTCTTGTATTCTTGGCTCGAATTTTTCTGGTCCTTCAGCAGCCCCCCCAAGATTTTCTTCTAATACTCTAAACAGAAGACTCAAATCATCCTGATTTAGGCCAATCTGTAAGGTAATAATACTTTCAGAAGTGTAGTGAATAAATATATGGAAAATATATATATATATATATATATATATATATATATATATACATATATACATACATATACACATATATAATAAATCTACATTAAAGAATTCATTAGTTCTGTATTAATCTAGATCACAGAATAAGGTCATCATAGCATTAAGTAAATCATATTAACTCAGGTTCAAGTATCACACGTTGTTCCATATTAAAATTTTATTTAAGGCTGGTATGAACATAAAAAAAAAACAACATAAAATACATTAACTCAATTATTTTACCCCTACTACTAGAAGAATAATCATAAAAACATTAAGCTAACTTTAAAACAAACAGGTTCAACTTGTTTAAATAGATAAAACTCCAACATCTAAATAATTACATTCAAGTGTACTACAAATACCTATCCAACTCTGTTAAAACATTGCTTTTCTTTTACTACTCAGATTGCCTTAATTCTCCATATGTGTGTGTGCACACATGCTTGCATGTGTATGTCTGATAAAACATATTTCTAAAAAACAAGAAGAAATATTTAAAAATTTAGCCTTAATCAAAAATCTAAGGAATTCTATCTTTGGACAATCTGCCAAATGTAGTTTCTACGATTTTTACAAGTCAATGAAAGAAATGTTCTTTGTATTCATAACTATAACCAACAACTCTCCATATTCTAGAAACGTGAAAATATATACAAATACATACATATATATATAATACTTACATTCATTGAATCAAGATGCCCTGTAATTTCCATTATAGGAATTTTGTGATACCAAGCTGCAGCTAAATTTCGATTCACCAAAATATTCAAATTAATAGGGTGAAGCAGTTGAATATCAGGATGAGAGCCACCTGGCTGAATCACCGTTCTAATGAAAATAAATATTCAAAATGAAACTGATATTGGCTAATTATGACATTTCATTAATATTAATAATTCACATTTATAAAGCTTTTTTTTTTTCCCAAAGAACTCTGCACACACACACACACACAAAAAAAAAATCCTCAGGAGTACATGGCCTAAGAATTATCCTTATTTTGCAGGTAAGAAAATTGAAAATCAATAATTTAACGATGAAGGAGCCAAGACCAGAACACAAAACTTCTGTCCAGTGGCTACTTACACTAAAGAAAAATTAAAATCATCATTCTAAAAAATGTTTAACATTTTGACCTGAAATATGCAGCAATTTTAGGACTTTCAAAACTCTATTAAGAAATTCTTAAAAGGAAATAAGTAATAAGGTAATTTTCATTAGAGAAATGATTAGAAATGATCAAAATAATAGAATTTTAAAAAACCAATAGAGACATGAGCCTGATTATTGTCAACAATAACTAGCCTCATGCAGATCAGAACATATACCTTCATATTCCATCTAGTCACCTATCCTGGTTGTCTTCTTGTCAAACATCCTGCATCCTCCCCATCTCAACAGCCCCTCCTCTGCGACTTCCCATACCTCTTGCTCTGGGAACCATCATCAAAACAACATACTATCACTGTTTCTAGAAAGAGCACAGAAAGCTTCTCTATATGGCTCCATTCACTACATATGTAACCATTATGCAAATACCAGCTATTATTAGTAATATTTAATTAATACTAAGTTTCCTTTCAAACTATAATCACAGTTACAAATGTAAGGGTAGAGAGTGAAGAAAGGGAATATTATTTCTATATTAACTGATCCCCTTACTTTCTCTTTTATATCTTGACTCTATTTTATCCAATCCTTGAGCAGCCTCACCAAGATTTCCTTCTAAACTCCAAGCAAAAGATTAAAATCATTACCCAGCCCTAGCCACCACTCCCCTCTGGGCATTGTCTGCTCCTCTTAGAAGGAAAATTCCTTAAGAAAATGGACTTTTTACTTTTGTGTTTGTATACTCAGTCTTTATTCAGTACTTTATTTATAGTTAAGTGCTTACTAAATATTTTTCATTGATTTATTAAATAATATTAAATATCTAAATAATGAATTTCATCCAAGTTTATGAATTTCCCCCAGTGTAACTGAACTAATATATTCTTTATTTTATATTTTTCATAATTATAATTCTTATGAATTAAAATGGAGCTTAAAAAGCTTCTTCAGGATTCACACAGTAAAATTATTGCATAAAGACCTCAACTTGATATTTTAGTAAAGATCCCTGGATAGGGTCTTATCAAATGTAGTTTTATACATATAATTTAAATTAAAACAAGTTCCAATGTAGTAAGCTGGTATAATGAAATTTTGTGAAAGGCATTGGTAAAAAACAGAAATAAATCAACACTAAAAGAACATACCTAGAAAGTTTAAGTTCTGTTAGTTGTACAACCATTTTGTCAATTATTGGAGGGAGCAAGCAGTCTTCACCAGACACCTGACTAAACTTGTTTTGTATTCTGATCAATCCAAGATCAATCACCACTGCATTAGAGGAAATGGAAGACTGTGGAATGACTATAACAGGTGCTTTCAAGTCAATACTGAAAGAAACACGAAAACTCCTTTGGGCAAGATCTTTCACGCTTGTGGCAGCTTTTTCCGCAGCCTGGGCAGTGGCAGAACTCAGTGCTTCTTTGGCCATGTGAAAATTGTTCAAGAAATTCTATTCAAATAAAGAACATAAATAAGAATGCCAAATAGTTTTCAGATGATACTTTGTTACAAGCACAAAGCTGTTTTTAGTTTATAAAATACTCAAGAAACAATTTTTTTCTAAACTTGTGTTTCCACTTAATGATGGCACCTTAGCTATGAGACTCCTGACAAAGGCAGAAGTCTGTGGTCATGGAACAGGCCAAAAACAAATTGCCTTAACACTGTCTGAATCAACAACCTTTACTTCTCTAGGTTTTAAGTGGAGTTTACCAATCATAAACCAAATGACTAAAGGACTTAGAGAATTCAGCTACATAAAACATAGGAATTAGCAAAATATTAAAACATAAATACTATCAGTATATGGAATGCATCTACCACAAAATCTCCAAGAATCTAGAATTTTCAGTGTTTGAGTATGCAAACACTGCTAACTTAAAAATGAAAGATATAAATAGGAATATTACCAGGAGTGACATGAGGAATTTATGAAGATAGACTATCTGAATACATCCCACATTTAGTGATACTACACCATCCACTTTAGACATATCAGCATAAGCATCTCCTTCAGTAGCATCAGGATACAAATCTAAATTAAAGCGGAACACTTCATTGCCCATTATTGAGACAGCCTGAAAAAAAAAGACATTACACATTACTGTTACCATTTTACAGAGGCAGCTTGATTCCAAAGTTAATTACCTTGGAACTTTCCATAATTTTATAATATAACCTGTTGCCACATGATGTCAATAGAGAAGAGTACAAACAAGTGAGGAGGTAGAACAGAACTCAAGGGATTCCATTTACAATGCCCTGTAGGTTATTCTGGGAGGTTTTTCATTGTGCTAGGACCACAGGACAGTTGAGGAGAAGAGTATTTCTGCCCATAACTTATGTTATCAGGCAAAAGGAAGGCTACGTCATATTACTGGAAGAATGGTTACAGATATTTTACAAATAGCAAAAAAGTCTGAGATTCAAAAATAGCTAACAGTGGTGTCAAATGAGGTAGGCAGAGGTAGCTGGGCTACACAGTCCTGGCAAGTGGGTCCTGGGCAATGTTCATCCTTTGTAGCATTTATGGACTGTTTTTATTGCCCTTCCTTTAGAGACAGCATCAAGGTAGTTGTGACATATGTGTGTCCTTAATTCAAACAGTAGTAAGTAGTTCTTGACCAGTTGACCTGATTCCCAGGAGCCAGTTTATTTGAATATGGAGAAGAAGCAATGATTACAGGACAGGGTCTAAGTCAGAAATAAAGTTCCAGTGAGTACAAATTAATTGATTTTTTGTAAGTCTCCCATCTCCAGTGCTTGGCATAAGTAGATGCTTAATAAATACTTGTTTCATTAGCTCTGCATCTAATTGTGTCCATGCTAGAGGGAACCACATGCGGAGCCAGAAATTCTCAGTGCTGACAGCCACTTGTTGCAGCTACCCATGTGGTTCTATCAGTCACTTTTGGATCTCAATTTCTACATCTATGAAATAAGGAAGTTGAACTAGAAGATGTCTGCAAACCCTCCCTTTCAACTATGATCCCATTCTAGTAATCAAAACATAAACAAAATAACTGCATTTTTACAGGACTTTATTTTGATTATCATCAAAAACTCACATTTAGTACATATCCTTTGATCCAGCAATACCATAACTGGCTCTATACCCTGAAGAGATTATGAAAAAGGGTAAAAATATCACCTGTACAGAAATATTCATAGGAGCCCTGTTTGTGGTGGCAAAGAATTGGAAATTGAGTGAATGTCCATCAATTGGGGAATGGCTTAATAAACTGTGGTATATGTATGTCATGGAACACTACTGTTCTATTAGAAACCAGGAGGGATAGGAATTCAGGGAAGTCTGGAAGAATTTACATGAACTGATGCTGGGGCAAGATGAGCAGAACCAGAAGAACATCATACACCCTAAGAGCAACATGGAGGTGATGATCAACCTTAATAGACTTGCTCATTCCATCAGTGCAACAATCAAGCACAAGTTTGGGCTATCTGCAATGGAGACTTATCATCTGTAACCAGAGAAAGAATTGTGGAGTTTGAACAAAGACCAAAGACTATTATAATTTTAAAAAAAACCTGTTATCTTATTATGTAATTTTTCTACTTCTTATACTTGATTTTTCTTCCTTAAGGATATGATTTCTCTCTCCATCACATTCAACTTAGATCAATATATACCATGGAAACAAGGTAAAGACTAATAGACTGCCTTCTGTGGGGGAAGGGAGGAGGGAAGCAAGATTGCGGAAAATTGTAAAATTCAAAATAAATAAAATCTTTTATTAACAAAAAATAAAATATTTGATAAAAACTCATTTATGCTTTTTAAAGTGCTTTCTTCACTACACTTAAAAGTAATCAGTAAAAGTACTACCTCTACTACTTCCATTTTCCAAGGATGTGGAAAGTAAGGGTCAGAGAGGATGCTCCTCATCATACAGGTAAAGGACTCAATTCACATCATCTATTAACAAGAAAAATACTTATTTTGATCATAAAAATATTAAATATTTATTTAAGTTTATATACCTGCTTATGAATTGTAGTAGGATCAACATCTGTGACAATTATATTCTCTAGTCGTGCAAAAAGTGACTGTTTTTTTGATTGAAGAGAAAGGGAAGAATCAAGACCTGAAAAATAAATTATACATTTATACTGCCACTGAAAAAATAAGTGTCCCTTCACAAATACTGAATTCAGTTGAAATTTTTACCTTGAATCTTTATTTCAGCAATATTGTGTTTTTCATCACACACAGTGATGCAGAAAGCATTCAACTTTGCAAACAGCTTGAAATTAAAAATGTCATTATCTTTGGAGGGTACAGTCACTGAAAATAAAAAATATATATATTTCTGAATGACTTTATTAATGATCCAAAATGTTTGGATTTTTTAATTAAACTAAAAAAAAAATTTAAGGTGATCTTTTTTTTTCTTTTTCAAGTCTAATTACAGGTTAATAAGTAAACATAAAGTAACTGACTTTTCATTCTTTAACATTCATTTCACTTTCATAATCCAATATCCTAGTAAGAAGACAATATTGAAAGTGATTTTTTTGTTAATCCTTAAGATACATATTTATAAATGAAGCAGACATATTAGTTCAGTCAAAAGCATTAATTCTTCTCTAGAACACAAAATGTTGAACCATAATTTTATTAGAATACTATCAAATTCTTTCAATATCTATAATAATAAACTCTATCTTTAAACATTGGAAAAGTATATTAGAGGTCTAGGAAGAAAGTCAAATTCAGGAAATAACTTTAATTATCACCCTTATCATACCTTTCTTCAGAGTAATATTTTTCAGTTGCTTTTCACTATGAAGTTGTGACTCTGTCTCAGCAACAGTCTGGCCCTCTGATGGGACAATAGTGGATAGGTAATTAATAGAAGAGAGAAGGGCTTGTGTTTGCAGTAAAAGACTTAATGATGAAAAGGCCACCTTTAAGGAGAAAAAAGAAAAAGAAAATTTACCTTTCAGTATGAAAAGGGAAGTACTCTATTCATCTCCACAGAACAAGGGGATATAATTATATAAGTACAATTTGAACTTTCTTTTTCAAATGATAACAAAAGTCTTCAACTAGAAATCAGAAGATTACAGACCTGAAAAGTTTCTTTACCCAACAGTTTTTTAATTCTTTTCTGTTAGTAATCCCAATCTCACAATATAAGTCTTGCCACAAATGATATAAAGAACAAAGGATAAGAATAGGCAGTTTGCAATAGAAAACATCCAAGCTGTCAAAAAGATATGAAAAATTACTCAAAATCTCTAATAAATAAAGAACTATAAATTAAAACAACTCTAAAGTTACATTTCACAGCTTTCCATTTGGCAAACAAAGATGAGGAAAAACATGGCAAATGCTGTTGTGAGGAAAAATAGGTCATTAATGTACTATTATTGGTAGAGTTAAATGGTCCAGATATATGTATGTATATATATTCCAAAGAGATTAAAGAAAGAAGAAAAGGACCAAAATTAATAAAAATAGATAGATCTTTTTAATACAGAAGAACTGGAAATTAAAGGGAAACTACTCAGGAATTAGTAAATTATTGAATATGGTATATGAATATAGTGAAATATTTTGCTATGAGAAATGATGAGGGGGGAGGCAGAACCAAGATAGCAGAATGGAGGCAGGAAATTCCACAAGTTCCCCACCAGATTGCTCTAACCCTTTAAATGACAGTAACCAAATTCTTGATTGGCAGAACCCACAGAAAGATTGAGCAAAACAATTTTCCAGTCCAAGACAACTTAGAAGATCCTCAGAAAAGGTCTGTTACACCAGGATTAGAAAGGGTCCCCATCACAGCTGGGCCAAACTGGCTCCAGCCATCCAGGATTGTGCCTATTGGGAGCACCTAGGTCCATTGCAGCAGGAGTGGTTTCTAGACCTCTCAGCCCAGGGTTTGCCAAGGACAACTTAGAAGGTAAGCAGGAAAACTCTGCTACTCCAGACTGAGTGCAGAGCTTAGGATGCAGACTTGGGCATGGGGACTAGGAACAGACCTGGAGAGTACCTAGCAGCTGCTTCCAAAGCACTTTGCCCACAGATGGATAAGGGGATGGGGGAAGACTGCAGAGATCTCTGCTGTTTCTATGGCAGGACTATGTTGCTTTGTCCACACTCAGATCCAGGTTGGAAAAGTTGATTTACTGTCATAGCAGAGCAGGGACCCTCCTCACAACTCCAGGACAGAGGGGAGTGCTAGAGGTCATCTACAAACCAGAACACAGGCAGTCAGAGCCTCTTATAAGAACTTGGAGGAATTAAGGTCCCTGAAAACAGCTGCAAAAATCCTCTAAAATTTGGGACAGTGAGTCCTCCAGCCTGGAAGCAGACCCTCACCTTAACAAAGAATTAAAATCAAAGCACAGGCTGGGGAAATGAACAAACAACAAAAAAACAAAATCTGAATACAGGTAATTACTTTGGTCCTATGGAGGATCAAAATACATACTCATAGATAGCAAAGTCAAATTTTCTGTATCCAAAGTCTCCAAGAAAAATATGAATTGATGTCATGCTATTGAAGATTTTGAAAATCAAGTAAAGGAGGTAGGGGAAAAATGAGAACAAGAAATGAGAGCAATAAGGGAAAATCATGAAAACCACATCAGCAGTTTGGTGAAGGAAATACAAAAAAAAAAATGTAGAAGGAAAATAATAAGTTAAAATTCAGTTTAGGTCAAATGGAAAAACCAGTTCAAATTTTCTTAAAAAGTAGGATTGGAATGGAAAAGGTGATATAAAAATTCTGAAGAAAATAATTCCTTCAAATATAGACTGGAGCTAAGGGAAGCAGATAACGTTATGAGAACAGAGAAACAATAAAGCAAAACCAAATGAATGAAAAACTAGAAGAAAATGTGAAATATCTCAGTGGAAAAAGTAACTGATCTAGAAAACAGATCCAGAAGAAATAACTTAAAAATTACTGGGCTACCTGAAAGTCATGACCAGGAAAAGAGGCTAGACTTCATTTTTCAAGAAATAATACAGCAGAAGGCAAAAATAGAAGTTGATGGAATTCATCAATCACCTCTTGAAAGAGATCCCAAAAGGAAAACTACATGGAATTTTAGATTCAAATTCCAGAACTCCTAAATCAAGAAGAAAATATTACAAGCTGCCAGAAAGAATCAATTCAAATATCATGATGCACAGTCAGGATTACATGGGATTTAGCAGTTTCTATATTAAGGGCTTCTAGGACTTGGAATATGATATTCCAGAAGGCAAAAAAGTTTGGATTAAAACTAAGAATTAACTACTCAGCAAAAGTGAACATCCGAAGATGGCAGAGAGAAGAAAGGCACAGTTCTAAAGTCTCCTGATCTCTTCCCCATCTATCACATGAAACAAACCTCTTAAAAGAAATCCGAACCAGGAAACCCAGAAAGAAAAGCCAGGAGGGGAAAATCTACCTCAGGATTCATCTCCCGCAGCAGCCTTGGCTGAGTACTGGCAGGTGAGTCTGAGCTCCCAGGAAATATCAGCCAGACCAACAGCTGAATCGGAACTGGGAGTCTGAGGGCCCGAGAGCCGGACATGCTGGATCAGCGGTGGGGCTGGACAAAGGGGGCTTGGGTCCACGGGGAAGCAGAGGGGCTGGTGTTGGGGCTGTTCCCCTGGAGCTTGGGGAAGGGGCCGCGGGGAGAGGTCTGGTGCAGGACAGCTGTGGACACCATCCCTGGGCTCCTCAGGTCTGAGAAACTCTGAGTCCACGCCTCCATTACACTGAGGTCTCTTCTCAAACAAATGCAAATTATTTCTGCCTCAGGCCCAGGTGTGTGAGCAGAAGAACCAGCCCAGCTGAGGAATTACCTCAGGCCAGGGTAAAGCCCACCATTGATTGAAAAAAAAAAAGAATTCAATAAGCTCCAATTCCCTCCCTCAGGCAAAGGGAGAAGACCTCCCAACCAAGGTCACAGACACCCCAGAGAGGGCAACCAGCACCTCGTACTGGCCAGCCAGAGAAACTGCACTCAGTAAAGCCTTTAGAGATCCCAAGAACAGGAGAACCAGCCCCACCCAACTCAAGGTCTTAGCATAATGAAGAAGGGTCAGCAGGAAGGTGGATCCATAGAAAAGTTCCTGGAAGTGAAAGACCCCAACCCAGAGAGACCTGGAACCTCTGAGGAGAATACAATCTGGTCTCCAGCACAGAAAGACTTCCTTGAAGAAATAAGGAAGGAGTTTAAAAATCAACTGGAAATTTGGGGGGAGACAATTAATACCTTGCAAAACGAGAATAATTCTCTCAGATCCTCAAATGAGCAAATGCAAAAAAGAAATTAATTCTCTCAAAACCTCAATTGGTCAAATGGAAAGCTATTTCAAAAGTAGAATCGACCAATTGGAAAAGGTTAATGAAGAAACCCTCCCCAAAAAAATTATGGAGTCTACAGAAACTAATGACTCCACGAGACAGCAAGTCAGTTAAACAAAATCAAAAAAATAGAAAAAAATAGAAGCAAACGTGAAATACCTGACCTCGAGAATAGATCGAGGAGGGGCAACCTGAAAATTATAGGACTTCCTGAAAACATTGAAGAGAAAAAAAGCCTGGACTTAATATTACAGGATCTAGTGATGGAAAACTGCCCTGACATCATGGAATCGGAGGGCAAAGTAGTTATTGAAAGAGTACGTCGATCCCCACCAGAAAAAGGTCCTAAAAGGAAAACACCAGGAATGTTGTGGCCAAACTCCAGAACTATCAGATAAAAGAGAAAATCCTGCAAGCAGCCAGAAAGAAACAATTTAAATATCAAGGAGCCACAGTAAGGATCACGCAGGACCTGGCTGCATCAACTTTAAGGGATCGAAGGGCCTGGAACGAGATATTTCGAAGAGCACGGGAGCTTGGAATACAGCCAAAAATCTACTTCCCTGCAAAGCTGACCCTTCTCTTCCAGGGAAAAAGATGGACATTTAACGAAGTGGAAGAATTCCAAAAATTTCTGATGAAAAGTCCAGAGCTAAACAGAAAATTTGGATATCAAACAGGAGGTTCAAGAGACACATGAAAAGGTAAAAAAAAAAAAAAGGGGGTGAGGTAAAAGGGAAAAAATGCAATACAGCAAGTTGAAACTGGCTATATGCCAGCATGGGGGGGGGGGGTAGAGACTCTCATAAATCCTGAGAATCCTGAGAAATGTAACTCTAACAGAGAGAATATACCTAGCTAGAAATGATGGACATCCATGACCTATCCATGAGATTGATATCTAATGGGATGTAACTGGCTTTAACTCCACTGGGGAGAAAGACTCTACTAACTCTCAGGAATTTGGACTCTATTCAACAGAATATACTGAACTAGAAGGGACACTCAGAATTTTCTATGACTTAGATAGAATGATCTAAAAAAAAGATACACTACCTCCCTAAAAAAAGGGGGACAGGAAAGAGACGGGAGGAAGGAGGGGATTGAATGGGACAAATCTCATTACACAAAGAGGTACAAAAAACCTATGGTAATAGAGGGGAAGAAGGGAGTAGAGGAGAAATACCTGAATCTTCTTCTCATCAGACTTGGCTTAAAGTCAACCTACACATACTCAGTTAACTTATAAAACATCCAACCTCTCAAGAAGTAAAAGGGGAAAAGGGGAGGGGGGACAGAGAAAGGGAAGGGGAGTGGAGGAAATAAAGAGAAATAACAAAAGGAAGGGAAGGGAACAGGGAAAGGGGAAAGAAAGGGGAGGGAGCGATATAGGAGAGCAAACACACTGAAGGGGGTGGTATTCAAAAACAAAATACTGGGGAATATGGATAAAAGGGGGGGGAAGGGGGAAAAATACAAACAGAGGGAAGATAGCACAGAGGGCAATAAAGAATTAGTAATCATAACCTTAAATGTGAATGGGATGAACTCTCCCTTAAAACGTAAGCAAATAGCAGAGTGGATTAAAAACCAAAATCCTACAATATGCTGCTTACAAGAAACTCATTTGAAGCAGAGAGATACATATAGAGTAAAGGTAAAAGGTTGGAGCAAAATATATTTTGCTTCAGCTGAAGTAAAAAAAGCAGGGGTAGCAATCCTTATCTCAGACAAAGCAGCAGCAAAAATAGGTTAAAAGAGATAAGGAAGGAAACTTTATCCTCCTAAAAGGTACCATAGACAATAAAGTCATTTCAATATTGAATACATATGCACCCAGTGGGACAGCACCCAAATTCTTAGAGGAGAAGCTGAAAGAATTACAGGAAGACATAGACAGCAAAACTCAACTAGTAGGAGACCTCAACCACCCACTATCAGATCTAGATAAATCAAATCATAAAACAAACAAGAAAGAAATTAGGGAGGTAAATAGATTGCTAGAAAAATTAGATATGGTAGACTTATGGAGGAAACTGAATGGGGATAGAAAGGAATATACCTTTTTCTCTGCAGTACATAGAACTTATACAAAAATTGACCATGTACTAGGACATAAAAACCTAATGATCAACTGCAGAAAGGCAGAAATAGTGAATACATCTTTCAGATCACAATGCAATAAAAGTCATATGAAATACTGGGCCAAGGAGATACAGACCCAGAGCAAATTGGAAACTGAATAACCTCATCTTAAAAAATGAGTGGACCAAAAAATAAATTATAGAAAGAATTAACCATTTTATCCTAGATAATGATAATAATGAAACAACATACCAAAACCTATGGGATTCATTCAAAACAACTCTCAGGGGATATATTATAGCTCTAAATGCTTATATGAATAAATTGGAGAAAGAGGAAATCAATGAACTAAACATGCAACTAAAAAAAATTAGAGAAAGAACAAATCAAAAATCCCCAAATACCAAATTAGAAATTTTAAAAATTAAAGGAGAAATTAATAAAATTGAAAGCAAAAAAACTATTGAATTAATAAATAAAACCAAAAGTTGGTATTATGAAAAAACCAATAAAATTGATAAACCTCTGGTCAATTTGATTAAAAAAAAGAAGAAAACCAAATTGCTAGTATTATAAATGAAAAAGGTGAACTCACCACCAATGAGGAGGAAATTAAAGTAATAATTCGAAACTATTTTGCCCAACTTTATGCCAATAAATTTGATAATCTAAGTGAAATGGATGAATATTTACAAAAATATAAGTTGCCCAGGTTAAATGAAGAAGAGATTAAATACCTGAACAACCCTATCTCAGAAAAAGAAATTCAACAAGCCATTAGTGAACTCCCTAAAAAAAAATCTCCAGGGCCTGATGGATTCACAAGTGAATTCTACCAAACATTTAAGGAACAATTGGTTCCAATCCTATATAAACTCTTTGGAAAAATAGGGAAAGATGGAACTCTGCCTAACTCTTTCTATGAAACCAATATGGTACTGCTACCTAAAGCAGGAAGAGTTAAAACAGAGAAAGAAAATTATAGACCTATTTCCTTCATGAATATAGATGCAAAAATCCTAAATAAAATCTTAGCAAAATGACCACAACAAGTCATCACTAGGATAATACATTATGATCAAGTAGGATTTATTCCAGGAATGCAGGGTTAGTTCAATATTAGGAAAACTATTAGTATACTCAATTATATCAATAACAAACCTATCAGAAACCATATGATCATATCAATAGATGCTGAAAAAGCTTTTGACAAAATACAGCACCCATTCCTATTAAAAACACTAGAAAGTGTAGGAATAAATGGACTGTTCCTTAAAATAATGAGCAGTATCTATCTGAAACCATCAACAAGCATTATTCTCAATGGGGAGAGGCTAGAGGCATTCCCAATAAGATCAGGGGTTAAAGAAGGGTGCCCATTATCACCACTACGATTCAATATTGTATTAGAAATGTTAGCATCAGCAATTAGAGAAGAAAAAGAAATTAAAGGAATTAGAATTGGGAAGGAAAAGACAAAACTCTCACTATTCGCAGATGACATGATGGTCTACCTAGAGAATCCCAAGAAATCATCTAAAAAACTACTGGAAACAATTAGCAATTTTAGCAAAGTTGCAGGTTATAAAATAAACCCCCATAAATCCTCAACTTTCCTATATATGACTAGCAAGAAACAGCAGGAAGAGCTAGAAAGAGAAAATCCATTCAAAGTAACCTCAGACAGTGTAAAATACTTGGTAGTCTATTTGCCAAGACAGATTCAGAATCTTTTTGAAAACAATTATAAAACACTTCTCACACAAATTGAATCAGATTTAAATAATTGGGCAAATATCAACTGCTCATGGATGGGTAGAGCTAATATAATAAAAATGACAATTCTACGAAAACTAAACTATCTCTTTAGTGCCCTACCAATCAAAATTCTAAAAAATTACTTTAATGAGCTAGAAAAAAATTTAAGTAAATTCATATGGAGAAATAAAAAGTCAAGAATTGCCAGGAGCTTAATGAAAAAAAATGCAAATGAAAGTGGCTTAGCACTACCAGATCTAAAATTATATTATAAAGCATCAGTCATCAAAACTGTTTGGTATTGGCTAAGAAATAGAGTGGTGGACCAGTGGAATAGACTAGATGTAAAAGCAGGAGAGGATTATAGTAATCTGCTGTTTGATAAACCCAAAGAGTCAGGCCACTGGGATAAAAACTCCCTCTTTGATAAAAACTGCTGGGATAATTGGAAGTTAGTATGGAAGAAACTTAGATTAGACCAACACCTCACACCCTTTACCAAGATAAGATCCAAATGGTTACAGGACACAGACATAAAAAGCAATACTATAAGCAAATTAGAAGATCAAGGACTAGTCTACCTGTCAGATCTATGGAAAGGGGAACAGTTTATGACTAAGGAAGAGTTGGAGAACATCACTAAAAACCAATTAGATGATTTCAATTACATTAAATTAAAAAGTTTTTGCACAGGTAAAACCAATGTAATCTAAATCAAAAGAAAAGTAGTAAATTGGGAAACAATCTTTACAACTAATGATTCTGACAAAGGATTCATTTCTAAAATATACAGAGAACTGAGTCATATTTTTAAAACAAAAAGCCATTCCCCAATTGACAAATGGTCAAAGGATATGCAAAGGCAATTTACAGATGAGGAGATCAAAGCAATCCATAGCCATATGAAAAAATGCTCTAAATCATTAATTATTAGAGAAATGCAAATTAAAGCTTCGTTGAGATACTACCTCACACCTCTCAGATTGGCAAGTATGACCAGGAAGGATAATGATCATTGTTGGAAGGGATGTGGGAAATCTGGGACACTATTACACTGTTGGTGGAGCTGTGAACTCATCCAACCCTTCTGGAGAGCTATTTGGAACTATGCCCAAAGGGCAACAAAAATTTGCATGCCCTTTGACCCAGCAATACCACTACTGGGTCTATACCCTGAAGAGATGAGGAAAAAGGGTAAAAACATTACTTGTACAAAAATATTTATAGCAGCCCTGTCTGTGGTGGCAAAGAATTGGAAATCCAGTAAATGTCCTTCAATTGGGGAATGGTTTAGCAAACTGTGGTGTGTATATATATATATATATATATATATATATATATATATATATATATATGTATGTATATATATGTCATGGAATACTATTGTTCTATTAGAAACCAGGAGGGACGGTATTTCAGGGAAACCTGGAGGGATTTGCATGAACTGGTGCTGAGTGAGATAAGCAGAACCAGAAAAACACTGTACACCCTAACAGCAACATGGGAGTGATGTTCAACCTTAAAGGACTCACTCATTCCATCAGCACAACAATTGGGAACAATTTTTGGCTGTCTGCAAAGGAGAGTACCATCTGTATCCAGATAAGGAGCTGTGGAGTTTGAACAAAGTACAAGGACTATTCCCTTTAATTCGGAAAAAAAAAAACCCAGATGTCTTATGGTTTGATGTGGTTACCTCTGAGAATTCTGTTCTCTTTAAGGATATGATTTCTCTCTCATCACACCCAATTTGGATCGAGGTACAACATGGAAACGAAGTAAAGACTGGCAGAGTGCTATCTGTGGGGTGGGGGTGGGGGAGGGAAGCAAGATTGGGGGAAAACTGTAAAACTCAAATAATATCTTTAATAAAAATTTTAAAAAAAGTATACATCCTCTTTCAGGGAAAAAAGATGGGCTTTCAATGAAACAGGGGACTTTCTAACTTTGCTGTTGAAATGACCGGTTCTGAACAAATAGTTTGATCTTCAAGTACAGGATTCAGGTGAAGCACAGAGAGGGTGGATGGGAAGGGCAAATTATAAGGGTTTTAATGCTGTTGAATGCATGTATTCCTGTATGGGAAGATGATATTGATTAACTTATATGAACCTTCACATTTTTAGAAGAAGCATATATAAACAAGGTACAGTACAGAGCTAAATATGAAGGTATAAATGTACTAAGAAGATGGAGTCAATGGAAGAGAAAGGAATGTATTTGGAGAAAAAGAAAAGAAAAGTAGAATGGGATAAATTATTTCACATAAAGGAGGCAAGAAAAAGCTTTTGTAGTGGAGTGGAAGGGGGAAGGTAAGGGTGAATAAAGGAGTCTTATTCTCATCAGAAATGGCTCAGAGAGGAAAAAACATCCAATTAATATACAAATAACATCAACAGGGTATAGAAATCTATCTTACCCTAGAGGAAAATAGGAGAGGAAAGGTATGGGAGAAAGGGGGTAGAGGGGGGCGGTGATTGAAGAGAGGGAAGATCATGGGTGAGGGTAGTCAGATACAACACACTTTTGAGGAGGGACAAGGTGAAAGGAGAGAAAGAATAGAGTAAATGTGAGTGGGGAGGAATAGGATGGAGGGAAATACAGTTAGTAATAGCAGCTGTTATAAAAAATACTAAAACAGTTTCTCTGATGGACTTATGATAAGGAATGCTATCTATCCCAAAGACAGAGACAGAGCCGATGGGATCTGAATACAGGATGAAGCACAATTCTATTTTTTTCTCTCACTTTATTTTCTTAAAGGTTTCTTTTTCTTTGCTGGGGGGAAGCAGGGAGGTTGTTGTGTTTACTTTTTCAACATGATTATTGTAGCAATGTGAAGCTTTTTTTTTTAATTTAACAAAAAAAAAAAGAAATGATGAAAGGGCATAATTCAAAAGAAATCTGTAAAGCCTTGAATGAACTGACTTGGAGTGAAGTGAGAATAAGCAGGAAAATAATTAAAACCATAACAATACTTTAAAGAAAACTTTTGAAATACCAAAGGACTCAGATCAGTGCAGCGCAATGCAATTCCAGAGAACCAATGCTAATGCATAGTATTTACTTCTAGACAATTAGGAGATGAATGAAATATAGATTTTTGGACACTGAAAATATGGGGATTTATTTTGTTAACTATGCATATATGCATCTGTATTTTTTTTCCAATTGGAGAAAGGAGAGTGGGAGGGAAAAAAAGAAAGGATTAAAAGGGTAGAATAAGGTATAGAAAAAAAGAAATGGTTACTAATTGAAAAAAATTCAAAAACAAATAAAGTTCAAATATTATATAAACATCAAGCCCTTCCTGATTTTCCCAACAGCAAGTGACTTCCCTACTCAATTAATGTGAATTTATTTTTACATATTTCACAAATACTTGCATATGTACATGTCCTCTCTCCAAAAATAATGCTCTATTCCATAAATACAGAGATGTTTTCATTTTCACAGAGCCTGACATATTTTATTAAATGATTGTTGATTAATAGGATGATATCTAGTTCTGTCCATCCAATACCTGGGAATGTCTGGTATTCTTCACACCAAATTTTTCCATGGTTTAAATTCCTTCTATCTTTGAGAAAAGAATTATTTCAGTTTTCTAGGATACAATTTAAGATATTAAACTTGTAGTTTAATTAAATTATATCTTATGCAATGTAAGAAAAAATAAATTTTCTTACAAATGCAAATAAAAAACTTTGCATAATAACCTCTCTTGAATAAGATGGTTTCATTTAATATAATTTTAGTTTACCTTAAATGTTTGCTCAGTGTTTTCAAAAGTAGTTTGAAAACTAGGTCCATTCTTGTCAGCCTAAAAAGAGAAATTAAGACTTTTAATAAAGGAAATACAGTCAAATTTAAACAATCTTCTTAATCAAACTTTGAGCTAATACTAGTTATTTCTACGTTGTGTACAAAATATAACTGGTGATTCAAATATAAAGAAGACTGTTATAAACTGAATGTAACATTTATACTACAAATGGCAGAAAGGATATTGCTAAGGAAAAGCGTGATTCAAGAAAAAAGTAAGTCAGTCCTGAACACACAGAATGAGAGAGAATAGCTAGACAACTCAAAGGCTATACTGGCAATCTCAAAATATTAAAAGTGAAAGATATTCAGAGGATCCTCTAGGGAGAAGCTATAGAAAGACATGGAAAATAAGTAGTCAGAAGGAGTTCTTACCTTATCAAGATCAAAGATGTAAGTACAGAAATGACTTTAATAATTACCTAGCTGTGTTACCTTGGGCAAGTCATTTAATCCTGATTCCCTTGCAAAAAACAAACAAACTTGGGAGGATATGCCCTTCAAGGGTCTTACAGAATGTAACCAAAGAAGCAAACATTCAAGGCTACTTTCTCACCTACAGAATTATAGTTATCTCTAAATGGACAACAGAATGTTCACCCACAAATGCAAAATCTATGGGAGGGTAAAGGCAAAAGCAAATCTATGACGACAAAACAGAAAGAGCAAGTCAGTATATTTCAGGAGTTACTCCATCCATCCAGTCTGTGTTTGTGTGTGTGTGTGTGTGTGTGTGTGTGTGTGTGTGTCCTTATATAGAATCAATTATGAAAATTAATGATGTCCTTTCCAAAGTCTTGTGGCAACCCATTTTCTCCTCCTTCCTATACACATACTTGAAATATGATATAAACATGTTAAACAATCATACCTTGATATATTCTACTTTTAAAAGATCTAATCCATATTTGTCAGAAGAACTAATCAGATGAAGTGGTTTCTTTCTGGTCCCTGGAAAAATGAGAAAAGTTAACTGTGTTTAGAGGTAAAATTTTAGGATAAGCTTTTCCTTTCAAAAAAATCTTCTAAAGGTTTAAATTTGAAATCTCTCTCTCTCTCTCTCTCTCTCTCTCTCTCTCCCTCCCTCCCTCCCTCCCTCCCTCACTGACAGCTTAAGAAAAGCTTCACATCTACTACAGATTTCTTACATAATCTAAACTGAGCCCTCATTTTGGTAAGGCAATCCTTTTACAACTCCCTAAGTGATCCACTATCCAATTCCCAAAATTAGTTTTTCCAAATATTTTCATTCCTCCTCAAACTTTCCGCAATTCTCCTCTCCGTATTCTCTCAAGTGATAACCATACCTATATTTATCTGAAAAAAGTTGAAATCATTCCCAGAGAGCTCCTTCTTCTTCCCTTTTTCTCATCTCACATTCTAACACTATCTTTCTACATCCTTTTTCACAAGAAGAGGCAGTCCTTCTTGCCAATGTAAATCCTTCTTTATGCTCAGGTGATCCTATTCATCATGTCTTATCTGCAGATTCCCCCTGTATCTTCCTTACTGTCACTAATCATTTTCAGATACCTGGTTGTTTCCCTGACTACCAACAAATATTTTCACATCTCCACCATCTTCAAAAAACTCCCCTTAATACTTCTATCCCCACTAGCTACCATTCTCTATCTTCTACTTTCGGTAGTTAAACTCTTTGAGAGTTTCTTTCCTTTCTCTCCTTTACTCTTTGCAGTTTGCCTTTTTACTTCATCATTCAACCAAAACTACTTTCATTAAAGTTACCAATGTCTTCTTAATTGCCAAATCTAATGATCTTTTCCAATTTCTCACCTTTTTTAACTTGTTGCTAACCAGACACTGTAAATAACCTTGTTTTCTTGACAGTCTCTTCTAAGTTTTTTTGACACTGCTCTCTCCTAGCTCTCCTACCATCTGATTGCTCCTTCTCTGTTTCTGTTGTTGAATTGTGGGATATGCCCTAAGGCTCTGTTCTGAGCCCTTTTCTGCTCTATACTATTTCATTTGGTAGTCTCATCAGTTCCCATGATTTTAACTATCACTATGAAGAAATCTCTCAGATTTTACTGTCAAGTCCTAACTTTTCTCATAATAACTGTCTCATGTCTCCACCTGCCTATTAGGCATTCTAACCTGGATGTTCTTCCATAGACATCTTAAACTCATTATGTCCTAAACAGAACTTACAATCTTTCCGCAAAAATCAATCAATATCTCTCTCTCTCTCTCTCTCTCTCTCACACACACACACACACACACACACACACACACACACACACAGTCCGCACCATATTCTTTATAATATCTCTCACATATGCCTGTTCTTCTACAACACATCTCTTCAAGCCTGACCTATTCCAATAGTCTCTAGTCTCTCTACATCTTAATCCATCTCTCTCTCTCTCAGTTGTCAAATCTTCCTAAATTACAAGTGTGACATATAACTTCTTCACTTAACACCAATGGCTCTCCATCACTCCAGGAATAAATATAAAATCCTTAGTTTGGTTTTTCTAAGTCCTCATAACCTGCCTCTGTCTTCCATGTCTTCCTACACCTAACTTCTTTCCAAGTACTTAGTGATATGACACCAGCTCCCCTGCTGCTCCTTAAACATAATGCTCTGTCACCCTAAGAAATTGCCCTGGCTTATCAGCTATAGAAAGGAGGTGGGCTTAGGGAATTCTCCATGGCCCCTTCGAAAAGACCCACACAAAGCATGCTGGGTGTATTCAAGAATACCACAAAGAGGTCAGCAGCAGCTCTCCTGGGTAGGTCTATAAGGGACAGAAGTAGCTCTCTCCATGTAAAGGGGCCCCTGCTGCTGCAGGAGTCACCACTTAGCACTTTGGTGAGTCTCTAGTGACAGAGGAAGAAGGAGAAGACGGCCACTGATATATTTGTCCCTTCCACAGCTCTCATCCAGACTTACTTGGTGGCTCTATAATTTCTGACCCCATGGTAATTCTGCTCAGTAAAACCAAGAGCCTGTTTGGATCTTGGTTTGGGGACAAACTATTTGCCTTCATCTTTCTCATCCCAGAGGGATCCTTGCTCCTATCCAGGGATTCCAACCAGATGTAGCAAAGCCAGGGGAAAAATAGTGAAATTCATGTCACCCTTAGAAATCTGATTGGCTTTATGACTGTTACATTTGAAATTAGTAACAATTGTTTTAACTTATTTTAAGTCACCTAAGATATTCTTTTTTTTTTAGGTTTTTGCAAGGCAAATGGGGTTAAGTGGCTTGCCCAAGGCCACACAGCTAGGTAATTATTAAGTGTTTGAGACCAGATTTGAACCCAGGTACTCCTGACTTCAGGGCCAGTGTTTTATCCACTGCACCACCTAGCCTCCCCAAAGCCAGGGAAAAGTAAACCTGAATATCTTTTCCCTTTGACTTTCTGGTTTTTGCAGTACATAACTCAGCCCACATTAAATGTCCCTAAGGCTGCCACTAGACAAAAGCAAGTAAAGCAAAAATTAATAAATTTCATATTTTCAGAGGGTGTATCTAAGCCCTCTTGTAACCAAGCAGAGTGGTTAGGGAAGCAGGATCCAGTTAGAAAGATGCTTTTCTACCTGAGAAAACAGGCTCAAAAAGTTGTTCATTAATCTTAGATTAAAAGTAAAAATAGATTAAAATTAAAATAAATTAAAAAATACAAAGTTTATATTATCCTTAAATAAGGTTTACATCACAAAGTTATTTTCTTCCTAATCTGAAGATGATATTTAGTTTCAATTGAAACAAAAACAAAAAAAAGATGGTCTAAGATTCAACATTTGTCTATATTTAATCTAGCAAAAATGCTAGAACAATTAATTTTCCAAGGCTTAAAGGTAAAATGAAGTCTATTTAAGCAACATAAAACAATTCACTCTTATGGTTTTTATAATTATTACCTTGAATTTCATGATAATCCAAGCTTATTTTCTTCAAATAAGATACTATAACCATGTCAAATGGTCTAATAGTAGCTTCTGTTCCCAGCTGTATCACATTAAACGCAAGAATTGTATCTTCTTTTTCCTGTTGTTTAGTAAGTTCCAAAATTACCTAAGACAGTAGGTAGGGCAGTAAAGTAAAAGTTGATAGAAGTTAAAACCACATTGCAAAATCGAATACTTCATTTTCATAATTTGGAACGGAAGGATTAAACATATTTGAGCTTACATTTCCTTCCTATAGCAAAAAAGGAGTCTAATATCAGGCAGTTTGGATGGATAATCTGAATGGATAATAACTTCCATGCAAATGTTTCTAAGGTAAAAGATTAATAGGTACCTCTTTAATTTCAAATTTGAGCTGAAGATCGATGAGCTCTTCATTTGGAGGTTCTGTGACTTTACTTATCTCAGATCCTTTAATACTTCTACCAATCTGTTGTGCTCCATCTTCAGCATCAAAATATTCATCATCAGACTCTAAAAGAAAGAAATATTTAATCTGAAATACCATAGTTGAAAATTACATAAAAATATTCAAAGTCGAAATCAATCATCATTAAAACTTTATTTAACCTAAAAAATCTTAACATCAGGATCATGTCAGTCTTAATGTTTAAGTCCCAAGAAATGACTCATCTTACTGTTGTGACTGCTGGGTAGTCAAAAAGATACAGTGTCATTGGACCTGAAGTCAGGAAAATCTGAGTTCAAACCCTGACAGGCACTGACTATGTGACCCTGGGCAAGTCATTTAGTTTCTATCTTTCTCCATTTCCTCACCTGCAAAATGGGAATAATAATGATAATAATCAAAATAATAATAACAGCATCTACCCTACCCCAGGACTAGACTGAGGATAAAATAAGATAAAATTTGTATTTTCAAACATTAAAGAATGCTGACTATTATTGTTGATATTGTAGCTATGTTTTTCCCTTGTGTAATTGGAAATACAAAAAAAAGATATATATATAAATATATATATATACCTATAAATAGCTTTCCAGAAAAAATTCTATAATTTCCATTCAACACCATAGATATCAACATTATTTGCTTTTGGTATGTTTTTTTCTTTTAATTTCATTCTTAGTTATAAAAACAGGACAATTTAAGAAAAGGGTTTTTTAAATATTTTTTCCAATTATATATAAAGATAATTTTCAACACTTATTTTGTAAAGTTTTCTCTCTTAACTGTTCCCTCTCCCCACCTTAGGATAGCAAGTAATCTGATATACATGTACAATGTGTATATGTACATGTACAATTGTGTTACAACTATTTCCATATTAATCACACAATGAAAGAAGAATCAGAACAAAAAAGGGAAAAATCACAAGAAATAAAAAACAAAAAACAAATTAAAAAAGACGAAAGTGATATGCTTTGATCTATGTTCAGATTCCAAAGTTTTTTCTCTAGATGTGGACACCATTTTCCAGTGCATTGTCTTTGATCACTATATTGCTAGGAACCAGCTCAGTCTACCATAGTTGATCACTGCAAGGTGCTGCTGTTAGGGTACACAATATTCTCCTGGTTCTACTCACTTCACTCAAGCATCAGTTCATTTAAGTCTTTTCCAGATTTCTCTGAAGTCTACCTACTCATCATTTTTAAGAAGTTCAACAAGACTACTTATTACTATTATTTAGAATCACAGAATTTAAAGTTCTGGAACAACATTTAGTCTAACCCATTAACAAATAAAGAAAATGAGAATCTCTATCTGAGATAAAATACTCAGTGGCCTGCCTAGCTATGGCTAAAACTGAAACAAAGCCAAGATCTTTGTACTGCACCACACTATCAGTAAATTGATACAGAATTTTTTATTATGTTTCTACATCTTAATTCTTCTAGCATTAATTTATAGAAATTTTAAAAAGCCCATTCAATAATTTATATTTCCTTACCTGACTCTCCTCCTTCTTCTAGCAGCAGTGAAGTATTAAGTAGTCTTTTTGTCTCATCAGAAATAATGGGAATAGCTGCTACCTAGAAAAGAGTGGTCAAGTAAAAGTAAAAGGTAAGCTCTTTGAAGACAAGGACTATTTATCTTTTTTAGTTCTAGAATCCAGAACAATGTGCTGGATAATAAATTTTGTGGTTTACTGAATAATTCAGGATTAAATTCACAAAAAGGTCATTTTATAAAGACACATATCTTTTCATAAAGTACGGCAGTTATACAATTAACTTTTCTTTTATTCCTAACTAGAATTTTCCAATATTAGACTATCATAAACATTTAAAAGATGTTAAATATTTGTATGTGTGTAAATGCATATTATCTTTACATATACAAATATATATACATATACAAACAATTACATACGTTCAAATGTCACTGCATGCATGACTACAATGTAACAACTATTATCAATGCAAATTAATTTCATTTCTCTTTAAAATGTAACTATAAAGAAAATTAATATTCTAAGAATTCTAATGGAAAGTCACAATTCTACTCTTCATGTTCTGCAGGAAAGTTCCAAGTACAATGATTAAAAATTTTTAAACTTTCGATATTATATCCATATATGACAATTAAGCTGCAAAATTCTATGCCTGGCTATAGTGATGGAGTAACATAACATTTGGGGAAATTTCTCTTTTTGGGGCTGCTATATATTTCTTATAAACCTGGCATCCCATAAAACCACCATTCCACTAGAATTTGGAATCAATTCTATAGAGTTCAAAATTTTGGTTATTCAATTTAATTTAGTAATTCAATTCAATTTTATCAAATATAGTACTAACAAAATAAACATCAAACTACCTAAAACTTCAAAAATTCCTACATGAGGTGAAAGTTAAATAAAAATTCAAAAATCAAAATACTGCAAAAAATAAGAAAAATCACCAATAAAAAATTAAAAACATTTTCCAAATACATTTACCTTTCTCTCTGGAGATGGCATATCTAATTTTGTTGGCAGGGGGATGCTGTGAATCAATTCCAATACATTTTTCACCTTTTGGTCAGATAGTCTCACATACATCAAAGGAAGTCCACCTGAAACTTTAAATCTGAAAATGAAATTTAAAGCTAGTTTATTCTTCCTTTTAATTATGTCCCATTTCACAATATATGCATCTATCTAGGAGGATATTAATTTAGCTTTAAGTATGTACACAATCACAGTATAATATAATAATTTACCCAAACTCAAAATGCAATGTTACTTTTTAAATTCTCTCAGATAATAAAAACTTTTCGCTAATTTTATAATGATGCTACAGATCATTTACATTTTACATTTTACTTTATTAATGATGAAGGTCCCTAATTCTACTTGAAAACACACATAATAGAGTTAATAATTAAAGTCTATAAATCCTTATAAAGAGCTAAAGTTAGAGCTAGGGCAAATCACACCTTTCCTTCATAAAATATTTTCACTTTAAATACTATTTTCACTTAAAGAAACTTGCCTTTGGGGTAGCTAGGTGGCACAGTGAATAGAGCAACAGCCCTGGAGTCAGGAGGACCTAGGTTCAAATAGTTGCCTAGCTTTGCAACCTTGGGCAAGTAACTTAATCCCACTGCCTTAAATAAATAAAATTAAAAAAAAGAAACTTGCCTTTATCAAAATTAAGAAATTGAAATAGTTAAATTTCTCTTACAAAAGAAGGAAATTAGCATGACAAATATATATTACCTGGGCATTCTAATGTCTTTTTCTACCATTGCTTTAGCCAACTCTACGTGGATATCCATAGGCTGTAATATATGTAATGATGATGTATGTTGAAATCTAGCTTTTTTCCAATCTTCCCCTTTATAAAAACATTACCAAAAAAAAAGAAAGCAATTACCTAAAATATTTTTTCTTATCATGGGCATTCAGTAATGATCTATTTGTTGCTTGAAAAGAATTAAGATGTCAGCCTACTGTATTAATTCACATCAGATCTGTATTTTTTGAAAGAGTATCTGTATGGGCCACAAATTTTCAAAGCAAATAAAGATCTAGGCTAATAAGATTCATTTTAGTCTCCAAATTTGTTAGCAGTAGCAAGTAGTTGTTAGCATTTAGGAGTAGAAAGAAAAAAGTGAAAATATATATCAAAATATTTATAGCAATATTTTTGGTAGTAGCAGAAAACCAGAAACAAAATAAGAACCTATCAATTGGAGAATGGCTGCACAAATTGTGGTACACAAATATAATGAAATATTATATTATACTAGAAGAAATAGAATCATGAGAATTTATGGGAAACCTAAGAAGGTTTCACTTACTTGATATTTATATTCACTTAACTAAATTGATGAAGAAAGCAGAATCCAGAGAAGAATATATCCAATGACTACAAAGATGTATTGAAAATAACAATGAAACAAATAATCTCAGATTAAATGTAATGACAATTCTGGCCCTGAAAGATGACAAAACAATTTACATCTTCCCCTCCCCCCCCCCAGGAACAGAGGTGGGGAACAATAGGTGTAGAAAGTCGCATACACTATCAGAAAAATTGTTGAATAGACCTAAGCCAATATTTGTTTAATGAGTAATATAAGTAAAAGCCTTTGTGTTAAAGGCAACACAACACAATAAAAGTGTTCCTAGTGTTTTAAAGTAACTCAGATACATTTTGTTCTATTAAGACAAAAATTTTAATTTATTTTGTGTCATCAAGTATTAGGACCAAATCAAAATATTTGTTCAGATAACATAAGAAGGACTAAGGTTCAGATAATATAAGGAGAGATACATTGTGAATTGACTATCTACTATTGGTGAAAATTTTCATTGAATCTTTCACGTATTCCTTTGCCTAAAACACCTTGGAGCTGGTAACAGACCTACACCTAAATATTCTTGTGCTCATGTGTTTGACAAGGCATCCACTACTAAAATTCCTGGATTCCAAAGTCACAGCAAAATTTTTTTTACCTGATCTTCCAAAAAGAAACTGGACATTTTTAATCTCAACATCAAACTTGTCATATGCCTTGTCCATTATTTCTTCAAGGGATGAAGTAGTAGTAGTAGTGTGTCTTTCACCTTGACCTATGCTGTTTAACTACAGTGAAGAAAAAAGGTTTAAGTTACTCCTCCACACATATATAAAAAATTTTTAATTAGATCAAGTAATGAAGAAGTGAGCTATTCTCAGTGAACCAGAAGGAAGATTCTAGGCAGGCTGTCACAACGACCTTACCTCCATACATTCCTTTCATTTGCTCTCAGCTTTCTCCTGGAAGGCAAGGCAGGTTTGAGAATGACTCTCAAGTCTCCACACTACATCCCTTTTTTCCCTACAAAAATTATTCTGTATCTTTATTGCATGGCTCCTGTATCATCTCATGCCTACATGCTGGCCCCCCCACCCTACCCCCAGACAGTCATGGAATGAAGAATGGTTTCCTTTTTCGTTATGATGCCAGAGTCTAGGATGGAAGGAAGGGAACAAGCATCTGGCAATATGCCAGGGACATTTAGATCACCTTGGCTTTACTTTTTTTTTTTGAGTAGCATCTTTATTTTTTTTCATCCATATGAACATATATAATATATATTCTTAAATTACAAAATTTCCTTCCACCCTCCCCTCCCTTAGCAGTCAATAGTCAGGTTAGCATTGGACATACATATTTTTGATAAACATGTTTACAGATTAGTCATTTTCAGGATGAGGAGTTAAGATTACGGAAAAGAGATACATAAAAGATAATTTTTATAAAGTATTCATCAGATTGTGAAGGGTTCTTTTTTCCTTTAGTTTTGTTTTCTTCTGGATGGGAATGACATTGTCCACAGTCAGTCTAATATGGCTGCCCTAGTTCTTGGAACTGCTGAGAGGAGCTGCTTCCATCAAGATTGATTACCTCACATTGTTGTTGTTAATATATACATTGTTTCCTTCGCTTAGTATGAGATCCTGTAACTCTTTCCGTGCTTCTCTAGAGTCTGACCATTTATGGTTTCTTATAGAACAATAATATTTCATAGTATTCATGTAACCATAACTTGTTTAGTCATTCCCCAATTAGCAATTCCCCTCAATTTCCTATTCTTTGCCTCTACCAAAATTTTGGAACATGTAGAACTTTTCCTATTTTTTTATGATTTCTTCTGGATATAGGCCTAGAATTAGAATTGCTGGGTCAAAGGATATAATCAGCTTTATTGCTCTTTGGGCATAGCTCCATATTGCTCTCCAGAATGATTGGATCCATTCACAACTGCACTAGCAAAGCAAAATCCCAATCCTCCCACAACCTCTCCAGTATTGATCATTTTCCCTTTTTGTCATCTTGGCCAATCTGATAGGTATGAGGTGATCCCTCATTGTTGTTTTAAACTGCATTTCTCTAATCATTAATGATTTGGAGCAGTTTTTCATGTGATAATAAAAAGCTTTAATTTCTTCATTTGAAAACTGTCTATTCATATCCTTTGACCATTCATGAATTGGGGAATGACTTAAACCTTTTAAAATTGATGCAATTCTCTATATATTTTAGAAATGAGACCTTTATGAGAAGCCCTAGTTATGCAGATTGTTTCCCAGATTTCCACTTTTCTTCTAATTTTGGCAGCATTGGTTTTATTAGTGCAAAAACTTTTTAGTTTAATATAGTCAAAAATCATCTATTTTGCAGTTTATAATATACTCAAATTCTTGTTTGGTCATAAATTTATCCCCTTTCCATAGATCTGCTCATGTATTTCTTGGTTTATTAGTTTCTCTATGGTATTACCCTTTCTGTCTAAATCCTGTACCCATTTTGACCTTATTTTGGTATAGGATGTGAGATGTGGTATGCCTAGTTTTTGCCATAGTATTTTTAAGTTTTCCCAACAAATTTTGTCAAATAGTGAGTTCTTATCCCAGAAGCTGATGTCTTTGGGTTTTTTCAAACAGTAGATTGCTGTAGTCATTTACTGTGGTTTCTTTTGAATCTATCCTAATTCACTAATCCATTACTCTTTATATTAAGCAGTACCAGGCAGTTTTGATGACTGCCACTTTATAGTATAGTTTTAGACCTGGTAGAGCTGGGTCACATATCTTTACTTTTTTTTTTAATCAATCTCTCTTTGTTCCTCCAGATGAATTTTGTTCCCATTTTTTTCTAGCTTGGTAAAAGTTATTTAATAGTTTGATTGGTATGGCACTAAATAAGAAATTTAATTTAGGTAGAATTGTCATTTTTATATCATCCTCATCCTCATCATTATTATTATCATCATCATTATCATCATCATCATCATCTTGACATCATCATCATCATCTTGACCTAACCATGAGCAGTTGACAGTTTTCCCATTATTTAGATCTGACACTTGGGTGAAAAGTACTTTATAATTGCGTTCATATAGTTTCTGGGTTTGTCTTGGGAGGTAGATTCCCAAGTATTTAATATTGTCTATAGCTACTTTAAATGAAACTTCTCTTTCTGTCTTTTGCTCTTGGACTTTGTTCATATATACAGAAAGGCTAATGATTTATGTGGGTTTATTTTATATCCTGCTACTTTGCTGAATTTCTTAATTGTTTCAAGGAGTTTTCGAGATGATTATCTCAGGTTTTCTAAGAAAACCATCATATCACCAGCAAAGAATGAAAGCTTTGCTTCCTCATTGCCAATTCTGATTCCTTCAATTTCTTTTTCTTCTCTTATTACCATAGCCAGCATTTCTAATACTATACTGTATAGTAATGGTGATAATGGGCATCCTTGTTTCACCTGATTTTACTGGAAATGCTCCAAGTTTATTCCATATATATATATATATATATATATATATATATATATATGTTATATATATTTGTTGATAGTTTTAGATATACTATTTATTAATTTAAAGAAAATTCCATTTATTCTTAAATTTTCTAGCGTTTTTAATAGAAATGGATGTTGGATTTTATCCAAGATTTTTTTCATCATCTATTGAGATATTCATATGATTTCCGTTGGTTTTGCTATTGATATGATCAATTATGTTGAGTGCTTTCCTAATATTGAACCATCCCTGCCTACCTGGTATAAATCCTACCTGATCACAGTGTATTATGCTAGTAATAACGCTGTAGACTCATTGCTAAAATTGTATTTAATATTTTTGCATTGATATTAATTAGGGAGATTGAGTTATAATTTTCTTTGTTTTGGTTCTTCCTGGTTTAGGTATCAGCACCATGTTGATGTCATAAATGGAGTAGAATGTGTAGAATATGAATTAATTGTTCTTTAAATGTTTGATAGAATTCATTTGTAAATCCATCTGAATCTGGAGACTTTTTCTTAGGGAGTTTATTGAGGGTTTCTTCAATTTCTTTTTCTGAAATGGGGATAAGTAATTTATTTCCTCTTCTATTAATCTGGGAAATTTATATTTTTGTAAATATTCATCCATTTCACTAAAGTTATCCGATTTATTGTAATACAGTTCAGCAAAGTAACTCCATATTATCTCTCTAATTTCCTCCTCATTGATGGTTAGTTCATTCACCCTTTTTTTTGTTTTTGATATTGGTAATTTGATTGTCTTTTTGTTAAATCAGATTAACCAAAGTTTTGACTATTTTACTGGCTTTTTCATACAACAACTCCTAGTTTTATTTATGAGATCAATGGTTTTCTTGCCTTCAATATAATAATCTCTCCCTTGATTTTCTAATTTGGTATTTAATTGGGGAGCTTTAAGTTATTCTTTTTCTGGTTTTGTTAGTTGCATACCCAAACCATTGATCTCCTCTTTCTCTATTTTAGTCATATAAGCATTTAGAAATATAAAATTTCCCATCAAAACTGCCTTGACTGCATCTAATAAAATATGGTATGAAGTCTCATTAGTATCATTTTCTTGGACATAATTATGATTACTTTTATTATTTGCTGTTTGATCCATTAAGATGAAGTTATTTAATTTCCAATTAGTTTTTGGTTTATCATTCCATGACCTTTATTACACGTAATTTTTATTGCATCATAGTCTGAGAAGTATGTATTTATTATTTTTTCCTTTCTGCATTTGATTATAAGGTTTTTGCACCCATGTACATGGTCAGTATTGATATAAGTGCCATGTACTGCCAAGAAAAAGGTATATTCTTTTCTATCCCCATTTTCTCCAGAAATCTATCATATCTAAGTTTTCTAAGATTTCATTCACCTTCTTAACCTCCTTCTTATTTATTTTGAGGCTAGACTTGCCTAGCTCTGAGAGAGGAAGACTGAGGTCCCCCATTATTAAAATTCTGTCTATGTCTCCTTATAATTCACTCAGTTTTTCCTCTAGGAATCTGGATGATGTACTACTAGATGCATATGTTTCATAATGACATAGCTTCATTTCCAATAGTGCCTTTTGAGAAGATGTAGTTTCCTTCCTTATCCCTTTTAATGAGATCAATTTTTGCTTTTGCTTTATCTGAGATCAGGATCACTATCCCTGAATTTTTTACTTCAGCTGAGCCATATTATATTTTGCTCCAGCCTTTTACCTTTACCCTATGTGTATCTCTCTGCTTCAAATGTGTTTCTTGTAGACAACTTATTGTAGGGTTCTGGTTTTTAATTCATTCTATCTGCTTCCATTTTATGGGACAGTTCATTCCATTCACATTTTACAGTTAAGATTACAAATTCTATATTTCCCTCTATGCTATCTTTCTTCATTTATATTTTTCTCTTTCCCTTCCTCTTATTCCTCCTCACCAAAATTTTACTTCCTTTTCCCTTTGATTTTTCTTTTAAAAATTTAACTTTATTTTCACTTACATCTTTGCCTTCTCTGTTATCAGTCCCTTCTTCCCTTATCTTTCCCTTTCCCTGTCATCCCCCTTCTTTTCCAAATATATGCAATAGTAGTTTCTACCTACCATTTTTTTAAGGTTTTGAATTTTACAGTTTTACCACCTTCCCTTCCCTCCCCCTCCCCCCATAGAAGGCAATCTCATAATCTTTACAGTTTCCATGCTATACAATGATCAAAACTGAATGTGTTGAGAGAAAAAAACATATCTTTGAAGAAGAAATAAAGTATTAGAAATAGCAAAATTATGTCATATATGAGATAACTTTTTTTTAAAAATTGAAGATAATAATCTTTGGTCTTTGTTTAAACTCCACAGTTCTTTCTCTGGATACAGATGGTATTCTCCATCACAGATACTCTAAAATTGGCCCTAATTTTTCACTGATGGAATGAGCAAGGTCATTAAAATTGATTTTTACTGCCCTTGTTGCTGTTAGGGTATACAATGTTCTTCTGGCCCTGCTCATCTCATTTAGCATCAATTCATGCAAGTTTTTCTATAAAATCCCATCATCCCTGTTCTAATAGAACAATAGTGTTCCATAACACATAAATACCACAATTTGTTTAGCCATTCCCCAACTAATGGAAATGCCCTCAATTTCCAATTCTTTGCCATCACAAACAGAGTTGTTATGAATATTTTTGGAAAAGTGGTTTTTTTACCCTTTTTCATGATCTCTTCAGGTCATAAACCCAGTAGTGATATTGCTGGATCAAAGGGTATGCACATTTTTATTGCCCTTTGAACATAATTCCAAATTCTTCTCCAGAAAGGCTGGATCAGTTCACAACTCCACCAACAATGCATTGGCATCCCAGATTTCCCACATCCCTTCCAACTTTAATCATTGTCATATTAGTCAATCTGAGAGATGTGAGGTGGTACCTCAGAGATGCTTTAATTTGCTCTAATTAGTAGTGATTTATATATATATATATATATATACATATATGTATATATATACATGTCATATAGAGAAAAATGATTTTTATATAATTCATATATAGTAATGATTTTTATAAATCAGCCATTCCCCAATCGACAAATGGTCAAAGGGTATACAAAGACAATTTTGCAGATGAGGAAATCAAAGCTATCTACATATGAAATCACATATATTATGTATTTCATATATATAATTATACATTATATGATTTCATATATATTGTATATTGTATATATTGAATATTATATATTAATTATGTTATATATTATCTATCATATATCACATAACATATATTACACATTACAGATTATATATAATATTATATGACTTCATATATAGATAGCTTTGATTTCCTCATCTGCAAAATTGTCTTTGTATACCCTCTGACCATTTGTGAATTGGGGAATGGCTGATTTAAACCCAAGTGGAAATGTATCTTATTCCCTCTCTGAGCCAAATCTATTGTATAGCATTTACTCAGCATTCACACTCTTCCTTCTTTCCCTCTAAAATAATAAATCTGGGGTCAGCTAGGTGGCACAGTGGATAGAACACCAGCCCTGGAATCAGGAGTACCTGAGTTCAAATCCAGCCTCAGACACTTAATAATTACCTAGCTGTATGGCCTTGGGCAAGCCATTTAACCCCATTGCCTTGCAAAAACCTAAATAAAAATTAAATTAAATTAAAATAAAATAAAATAAAATAAATCTTTGTGCCACTTCACCTGCTGTTATTTATTGCTCTAGTACAGATATTAATCTAGTACAGATATTAATCAGATATTATCAATATTAATTAATCAATTAATTAATCAATATTAATCTGATATTATCAATCACAGTTTGATAATTTGATTACTTGATAAGCTCATACTGTTATCAAAGAATCCCAGATTGAGTGCTTGATAAACAGCATTGTCTCAAATCACATCAAATTATAATCATTTTTTACCTTACCCCCTTTTCAAGTACCCTCCAAGGATACACAATCCTGATCATAAACCAAGCTATCATCCAAAGCCAAATCATTTCTTGAAATATTTTTGCCCCTCCCCCAGGCCTATTTTCTCTCATACTTCTCCCCCTCCCTTCCCACCCAGGGTACTTAACCCTTTGTAAAATGAAGCAAGGATTAAATCAAATTTTGAACTAATTAAATTAAAGATCTCCAAGTACTGGGAGACTCTGGAGGTCTCACCTGAGAATTTTACACATAATTATAAGTTACTGAGACAAAGACCACCCAATTTATGATGCCCTCATTAGACAAAGTGCTAAGCTTTGTCAGCACAGCAGAATTAAACTGGGTGAAAGGATAATGAGACACTTAAAATTCAAAGTTAACATCCCTGCTTTTCATCAGGGCTTTTTGTCTCAAACATAGTGAAGTCATCTTGGACCTCTTCAATGGAGAGACAAGATCCAACTATACCCATATCCTGTAAATCCAGTATCTTTAAAGTTGTAAAAAATTAGAAGTGTTATATCTTCCCTTTTAGGGTCATATCCAAGTTGATGGTCTTGACCAACATTTGTTTTGTTTTGTTTTTACCTTCCCCTTTTCATTTACCTTTTCATGAAACTCTTAAGTCATGTATTTGGCTATTGAATTCTCCATTCAATTCTGGTCTTTTTATCAGGAAATTCTGGAGGTCCTCTATTTCACTGAACATCCATCTTTTTCCATGACAGTATATACTGAATTTTTCAGGGTAGTACATTCTGGATGTAATCCTAGGTGCTTTGCTCTTTGATATATATAGTAGTCCAGGTCTTCAGATCCTTTGCTGTTAAGGTTAATAGGTCCTGTGTGAGTCTGATTGTGTTTCATTTATATTTGAATTGTTTTCTTTTTCCTGCTTGCAATATTTGAGAGTTTTGGAATTTGGGTATAACAGCCCTTGATAATGTTTTTGTCTTGGGGTCTCTTTCTTGAGGAGTTCTGTGGATTCTTTCAATGGTTATATTATTTTCTTCTTCTAGCAGATTTGGACAGTTCTCTGTTATAATTTCCTTCATGATGTTTTCCAGGTTCTTTTTTTGATCTAAGCTTTCTGATAGTCCAATGATTCAAAAATTGTCTCTGCTAGATTTATTTTCCAGGTCATTTGTTTTCCCTAAAAGGTATTTTACATTTTCTTCAATTTTTTCAGTCTTTGTATTTTATTTGATGGAATTTTGTAGTCTCATAGATTCATTGGTTTCTATTTCCTCAATTCTAATTTTTAAACTTTTATTTTCTTCAATTACCTTTAGTGGGGGTTTTTTTTTTGTTTGTTTGTTTTAGTTTTTTTCAAGGCAATGGGATTAAGTGGCTTGCCCAAGGCCACACAGCTAGGTAATTATTAAGTGTCTGAGGGCAGATTTGAACTCAGGTACTCCTGACTCCAGGGCCAGTGCTCTATCCACTGCGCCACCTAGCTGCCCCCTAGTGTTTCCTTTTTAAAGGTGTTGAATTGTCTAGTCAATTTTTCATTATTTTCCTGCATGTCTCTCATTTCCTTTTTTCCATTTTTCTTCTTCCTCTCTTCTTTGGTTTTTAAATTCTTTTTTAAGTCCTTTGATGAACTTTTACATTTGAGTCCAATTTATAGACTGTTATGATACTTCCCCTGGGAGTGATTTTTCACTGATTTCTTCTTCAGACATGCTATTGCTATCATATTTACCTATAAAGTAGTTTTCTATAGTGAGAGCTCTTTTAGCTTTTTGGCTCATCTTTGCTGCTTTAGCTCTGCTCCGGAGTATAAATACAAACTTTTTTTTGTGCTGGGGTTCAGTTCTGATCCCTGACTTGTCATTGAACAAGATGCTGCCTGTGCAGGCCTTGCCTTTGCAAAGGTCTGTTTCCTCCTTTATGTCCAAGGTTCTGACTTACAGTGGTTTGTTCCCAAACCAGTCTTATCTTTTACCCCAGTGTTCTGACTTTGTTTTAGGTTAGGATCCTCCCAGCTGACTTGCTATCAAGTTGCTGGGACCTCTGTATTGTCAAAGTGTTGGGACCCAGACTGTACTGTTGCTAAAAACCTCCTGCTGGCTTTCCTGCTCTCCTGCCTCCTGGGTTTACTTCCTCTTTCCCCCTAAGAGACAGACCTTCATTGAAGATCCTCCACAATATCTACCATTGAAAACTTCTTTGAATCTTCTCTTTTTCTTGATGGGATCTGTAGCTTGAATGTAAGAATAAAGTCTTCATTTATCTTTGGTAGGGAAAAGCTCCAAGAGTATGTTACCTTCACTCCTCCATCTTAGCTACACAACCTTGGTCTTATTTTCAGTACTACTGCTCTTCCTCTTCCAAGTCCATAATGATCAATGGGTGGCGGGGATGCAGGGTTTAAATCTTCAAAATCTCTGCCTCTGTCTTCAAGGAGTCACAAGCAAAGCTCCTTCTTTCTATTTAACAAATGCTAGTCATTAACAAACATATTCAAGAACTCACCTTAATTTCAAGGGGAAAAAATTCAAACAATGAATGACACTTAATTTTGAAATCCCAAAGACAATTAGAAATCTTTCTCAGGGTGTATTTTAAAAAAACCCCAATAATATGATGATGAAGAAGAAAATCACCTTAAAACCATTTTCAAGTATACAAATTATGACAACGTAAGATCATTTAAGAAAAGGATTAAAAACTAGAAATGAGTTTTTGTGAGAATAAATACTGGATAAGGAAAACTGGGCATCAGACACATATAAACATACCTGAAATGTACCAAAATCCAAAATTAGAAAATCTGACTTTTCATGATGGAATCCTGTCCGTGGTACTATGAGGTAGGAAGGCTTCAAATTAATCCTTAAATCAAGAACTTTCCGTGTTTCAATAATGTGAGTAAGACCTAAAGATGTCAAATTGACAATAAAATGTCTATTAGATGGACAAGTTAGAAAATACAAATCATTAACAAACATTAAAAATACAAATTGAAAAGGAAAATAATGTAATACAAAGATGAAACAATCATTGTGACTGTTTTAAATAATCAATATACTCCAAGGAAGGAGATTGTTATGACTTTAAGAATTAAAAGTCACATGATCATTAAAGTACAAATATGATAAAGAAGATATGCCTTATTTTTTATTTTAAACTGGGCCCAAGATGTGACAATGTAATAAGTATTTTAAAACAGATTTTTCTAATTATTGTTATTACTGTTGAAAATCATAGTTTAAGTTATATGTGCATTGCTTCCAGCTGCAGTTTCAAAGTCAGTAAAAAGAAATTCTATCTATAACTCAAAATCTTACAAAAAGATGAATGTTAAAAACTAACTAGAAAAATAAAATTAAAAATTAAAAAAAAATTTACAATTAAAAAAAATCCTATCTTTGTCATTAAGCATAATAAAATGTGGGGCAGCTAGGTGGCACAGTGGATAGAGCACTGGCCCAGGAGTCAGGAATACCTGAGTTCAAATCTGGCCTCAGAAACTTAATAATTACCTAGCTGTGTGGCCTTGGGCAAGCCACTTAATCCCCATTTACCTTGCAAAAACCTAAATAAATAAATAAATAAATAAATAAATAAATAAGGAAATGCTCAAATAATTTACCTGTAGCTGTTTTCTCTTTAATTTCTTCCAGTTTCATCAAAGTTGCTGATGTTATCTGCTCAAGGTCTAATCTCTTACTTGATTGAAAGAATTCTACCATTGCATTTATTGTTTTCTGTAAAATAATTATTGAACTAATCTTACCATTTAACAAACACTGTCTTTATACTGCATTATCCCAAGACTCACCTTAGTTCTAGAAAATAACAGTTGTAAGCTTAGTTATCCTCTTAGACAATCTTGGGATACTACTTTACTGCATTCTCTCTAAATTTTAGATCCAAATATTGAAAATGATTCTTTGTCACATTTTTTGCTTACAAGATTCCCAAAGTTTAAAGCAGGAACTCTAACAACTAAAAAATTATAGCAGGAAGATTTGGTAGATTTCACAAGAGTTAAATGAAGGAAGAGACAGACAGTTTGGAAGACAGAAATAGAATCAAGGGCCCTCATATCCAAAAGGTGATATAAATCAGAGATATCAAGAATACAACCTGAACCACATGAACCCAGCAAAACTTCTTACTGCTGGCCGAAGCCAGACCAAAATTAAATTAGGAAAAGTTTAAAATTATTCATAATGTACTTACTGCATCATAAATGATCTCTACAGGTTGAGACTGAACAACTAGAGTTTGATCAGCAGTGCTTTCCTCTGGATTTGTCTCAAATTCAATTTTAAGCAATGATGAGCAGGTGTCCCCAATGGAAGCCACAAGAGATGGAACAATATTTTGCTGCATTAGACCAGTGATATACCAATGTTCCAATTTTGCTTCTACTCTACAAACCAATTTTTTTAAAGATTGAGATTTAATTTAGATTAAGTGATAGATGTTAAAAATTAGTCATATAAAATTCTTTCAGAAAAAGAACTTAATTTTTGATGCAAAGAACTAAGTCCAAATTAGCAGTTCCGTTCTACAAACTTCATATCATATTAAATCTTCTATTACATAAACCTTTCTTTCAGGATAAATTGGTCTACTCACTGACCAATTAAAAACAGTTTAAATATTCTCATCTCCTTGACCTTGTTCTGAGCTGTCCATGTCCATAGCGCCTTCTGACATATTGGTATTAATGCAATTAACTTGCAATATTCATTAACTTTTCTGTGTGCTTGGATGAATTCAATACTGCCTAATTGAAATGTCTTACTGACCCTTATTTTGCTACATATCTGGGGAGTAACTGACTATAGCATGCTATTCCTGGTTTACTCCTGATTCTGGAATGTCAGGAAAGTAGGCAGAACCCTTGCCCTACTCTCATAAGATGCCCCACTATCTTCCACAGTTTTTTTTTTTTTAAGGAGTGGAAGTGGAGGAGAGTAAAAAGAAAAGAAAATGTTCTTGTTTATTTACAAAATGCAATCATAATAATGCAATACCATATGTAGTTATGAATTCTAGAGGCTGAAGAATGTCTCACTTAGAAAACAAAATTTATCTTGGGTTCCTCAAAATAAATAGCATAACAGATGTTCACCATAAACTTGTAGATGATTTGAAGCTTTCTCTGAACCTTTCCTTCCAAAAGTAACCATATGCCTTGTCTTTTTAACATGAGATAAGGAACTTAAGGGCAAGTAATATATGTATTGGTATATCTTTGAGGTTAATATAACAAAAATAAAAATCTAATTCTTTTTTTTTTAATTTACCTAAGTGCCTGTGCTCCTGGCCGTTGAAATGCTTGAGTGCTTAAACCAATAATTTGTACTTTAAGTATCTCTGGAACATTTCTGTATTCTCTGATGGTAATAGATGTACTTAGTAGTTTTAGTGTCATTACATGGGCAATATACTAGATAGAGAGAAAAAATATTTTTCAAACAAAGCTTAAGTAGTTTTTATTTTCTAGCACAATAAGCCTTTATTTATTATATACTATATGTAAAGATTAAATTAATCAAATTTAAATAGTTAATATTAATAATTAGAATTAAATAAATAATATTTTAAATAATGATTAACATACCCAAAATATTAACATTAAATTTTACAAAGCATTTGACAAAGATTATTTTGTGGGATCTTCATAACCCTGTAAAGTAGGTACTACAGGTATTATTACTCCATTCCACAAATAGGCAAACTAAGGTTCAGAAAAGTTGGGTGATTACTAATCAGATGGAAGCTGAATTCAAATAATTCTGATTTTCAGTCCAGTGCTCTTTCCATAGTAATAACATTTAGCTTTAAGATTTACAAAGCATTTTATATACATCATCTCATTTGATCCCCCAGTAACTTGGTGACATAAAACTGTTTATTGTTCAATACAACTACTATGGTCAAGAAAGGACATCATAAGAGAGTTTAATGAAAAGTTATATTCTCTAACATCACAAAAATATAAGCTAAGTTTTGGAGGATGATGAAAGAAATATAACATGATATTCACAAAGTCCCTACTCTATAATGATGTCTTTCAGGTAATTCTTAAATTTTCTGAAATAATTAAATCTAAGGAGGAGAAAAAATTTTAATAAAAAAGACATTTAACAGTGAAAAACACAAATGAAAAAATTCCAGATACACAGAACGTAAGTGTCTTACTCAGTGTTACACAGCTAGTAGTTATCAACCATTTTGCCTCCTGGGACTCAAATCACATTGAAACAAAAGATAAACTTAAATTCTAATACATTTTACAGTTTTTCCCAGATTGGCTCATATTATAGTCCTGTCACATTAAGAATCAAATAAGAAATACAGCATTTATTTTATCAACATATTTACCTCCTTCGGTAAAGTTAAGTTGTGGGTACTGTCACTATATCCAATGGCAGTGAAGAGTTTTGCCTTTTCCTCTGGAGTCATAAGGTCATCAATTGCTACAATAAAAATTCTAAATTTTTAGGGAACTATTAAAGAAAGATAAGTTCAGTATGATAGATGAAATTCTATGAAGAAATCTGATTTTGCTATAAGAACTAGCCCAAGTATTAATGTGGTTTAATTACATCTACATTTTTTGAATAGGTATTAAACAACAGACAAGATTAAAAATCTAGGCAACAAGATATTATGTATTATTTTTAAATGTTTTTGTTTAAATGTAACAGTTTTATGCTTATAGGTAAGTTATTATGTTTATATTATTATCATTACTATTATGTATTTAATGTTTAACATAAACCTTTCAACCCCTTCTATGAAATTTTCCTCTATTTCCCAAAATATACACCCTCCATAAAGGATCAAAATACAAATATATTCACTATATTTTATTCAGACACCACACTTATAAATACTATACATTATATCCTTATTTCATATAATTTTAGAAAACTATGCTAAATTATTAGAGACATATAAATACATTTTACATTTCTTTGTCAATGAAGTATACGTTAATTTGAATTGTAACTTACTTTCAGGAACCAAGGATTCTTCATCATCTATTTTCTTAGCTTCTTTCTTACCCCAGAATCCACTAAACCAGCCTCCACTACGCTTCTCCCCTGTATCTGTTGATTTTTTTCTCAATTTTTGCCCAGATCGAATCACCTAAAAAGGAAAAATGATTTCTTAATAAATTTTAATAAATTCAAATCTTCATTTAAAAAGAAAACTCTAAAAACAATGGCATCATATTCAGTAAATACATGCTATGTAATGAGGTACAGTGATTTGGGGGCTACCATTGTAGTCAGAAGGAACTGTATTCAAAACCCACTATTCAGAACAGCTAGGTGGTACAGTGGATAGAGCACCGGCCCTGGAGTCAGGAGGACCTGAGTTCAAATCCAGCCTCAGACAATAATGGCCTAGCTATGTGATCTTGGGCAAGCAAGTCTCTTAACCCCATTACCTTAAAATTTAAAAATCAGAATTAATTTTTTTAAAAGTGCTTTTTTAAAAATAAAAACCACTATTCACACTTTTCAGTATCGGTTGTATGAACCTGAGAAAATCACTTAAATTTTCACTGAATCACTTCACTCTCTACAACTTTAATTTATTGAAAAGTTACTGATCTGCAAAGGTAAAATAAGAAATATGAAACCAAACTAAAATAAATATTTAGATCGTGAAAGGCACTAGAACTGACGTGTCAAGAATTGCCTCTTTCCTTTTTTTTAAACTGATGGGCAATGAAGACCCAGAGAAACTAAATGACTCATACAATGTCACAAGGCTAAAAAGTGACAGATCTAGTTATCAAATCCAAATTCTCTAGTTTCATAACCAGTGCTCATTTCTACTACCTACAATGTTAGAATGTACACATAGATTTACATATATATGCATATAGCTATCTCTCAATTGTTTTTGGAACTATCCAGGGGGCAGAGAAAAAGAGGTAAAATATCTCATTTATTTTTTTCTTTTAAGGTTTTTGCAAGGCAATGGGGTTAAGTCGCTTCCCCAAGGCCACACAGCTAGATAATTATTAAGTGTCTGAGGCTGGATTTGAACTCAGGTCCTCCTCACTCCAGGGCCAGTGCTCTATCCACTGAACCACCTAGCCACCCCCAAATATCTCATTTCTTAATAAAACTTAAATTACCTTTTTTTAACTTATTTTATTTTTTGCAATTATATGCAAAAATAATTTTCAACATTCATCATTTGCAAGCTTTGAGTTCCATATTTTTCTACTATTGTCTCTGGTTAAACATTTTACAATCCAGTTTAACATATTTCCATATTATATTGCTTGTCCTTCATTTTGAAGAAGACCATGACATCAGGGAGTTGATGCCACGACAAGCACATGAATTGGATTTGAGTGAAGAGGATGCTGTGCTAAATCACCAACCCCACTTTCTCCTCCAGAGCCATCTGGATTCAGTGGCCAGATATGAATCAGGACGACTGGAAGACAACCCTAGATGGGAGGCAATGAGGTTTAAGTGACTTGTCCAAGGTCACACAGCAATAAGTGGCAAGTGTCTAAGGCTGGATTCAAACTCCCTATTAGACATATTGCAGAAAGAAGAATTATCACTAAGGGGGGGGGGGGGGGAACACTGAGAAATAATGAAAAAACTTAAGCTTAGAAAAGTGAACATAGTAAACTTTGCTCTGCATTTAGACTCCATAGTTTTTTCTCTGGGTGTGGATGGCATTTTATATCACAAGTCTTTTAGGATTGTTCTTGATCACTGAACTGCTGAGAGGAGCTGACTCCATCATGATTTGCCATCTTACAGTGTTGCTGCTAACGTGTCCAATGTTCTCCTGATTCTACTTACTTCACTCATCAGTTCATGCAAGGCTTTCCAAGGAATTTCTGAAGTCTTCCTGCTCCTGATTTCTTTTTGTTTTAGTTTGTTTTTGAAAGGCAATGGGGTTAAGTGACATGGCTAAGGTCACACAGTTAAATAATTATGAAGTGTCTGAGGCCACATTTAAACTCAGGTCCTCCTGACTCCAGTGCCCTATCCAATGCACCATCAAGTTACCCCTCCCCAACCGTAGCATGATTTGTTTTTTTTTATTTTTTAAATTTAAAATTTAATTATTTTCATCCATTTGTATATGCATATTTTCAAATCACAAAATTTCCCTCTACCCTCCCTTCCCAACCCCCCTCCCATAGGTTGAAAATAATAAAGTTAGCATTTTATAGACATATGCTGTTAAAGATATTTAGTAATAGTAATTTTTGGCATGAGGAATTAGGATTGAGGGGAAGAAATACATAAGAGATAATTTTTATAAAGTGTTCATCAGATTTGGAAGGGTAGGTTTTTTTTTTCCTGTGTGTTTTGTTTTGGCTTATTTTTCTTCCTCTAATTGGGGGTAGTATAGTCTATAACCAGTCAAATACAGTTGTCCTAGCTCTCTGGACTACCAAAAGGAGTTGCTTCCATCAAGGTTGTTCATCTCATAAGGTTATTGATGTGTACATTGTTCTCTTGGCTCTACTCTTTTCACTCGGCATCAGAACCCATAAGTCATTCCTTGCTACCCTAGAGTCTGACCATTTATGGTTTCTTATAGAACAATAATATTCCAAAGTATTCATGTGTCATAACTTGTTTAACCATTCCCCTATTGATGGGCATCCCCTCAATTTCCAATTCTTTGCCACTACAAAGAGTTGCAATGAATATTTTGGGACATGTAGGATTTTTTTCATTTTTTTTTACATCTTCTGGATATAGTCCTAGAATTGGAATTGCTGAGTCAAAGGGTACAAACAGTTTTATTGCTCTTTGGGCATAGCTCCATATTGCTCTCCAGAAAGGTTGGATCCATTCACAACTCTACCAGCAATGCATCAATGTCCCAATCTTCCCACAACCTCTCCAACATTGATCATCTTCCCATTTTCTCATCTGGGCTAATCTAATAGGTGTGGGATAATACCTTGTTGTTTTAATTTGCATTTCTTTAATCAATAGTGATTTGGAGCATTTTTCCCTATGATTATAAAAAGGTTTAATTTCTTCATTTGAAAGCTGTCAGGGCAGCTAGGTGGCATAGTGGATAAAGCACCGGCCTTGGAATCAGGAGTACTTAGGTTCAAATGCGGTCTCAGACACTTTTAATAATTACCTAGCTGTGTGGCCTTGGGCAAGCCACTTAACCCGATTTGCCTTTTAAAAACCTAAAAAAAAAACTGTCTGTTCATATCCTTTTACCATTTAACAATTGGGGATTGACTTGTGATGCAATTCTTTATATATTTTAGAAATGAGACCTTTATCAGAACTCCTGGTTGTGAAGATTGTTTCCCAGTTTTCTGCTTTTCTTCCAACTTTGGCAGCACTTATTTTATTAGTGCAAAAACTTTAATTTAATATAGTCAAAATCATTCACTTTGCAGTTTATAATGTGCTCCAAAATTCTTGTTTGGTCATAAATTTATCCCTTTTCCATAGATCAGATAGATAATTTTTTGGTCTATTAATTTGTCTATGGTAGCGCTCTTTATGTCTAAATACTGAACCCATTTTGACCTTATTTTGGTAAAGGGTGTGAGATGTAGATCTATGCCTAGTTTTTGCCATACTATTTTCCAGTTTTCCCAACAAATTTTGTCAAATAGTGAGTTCTTATCCCAGAGGCTGATGTGTAATGGATTTATCAAATAGTAGATTGCTGCAGTCATTTATTGCACTTTCTTTTGAACCTATAATAATCCATTGATCCATTAATCTATTTCCTAACTAGTACCAGGCAGTTTTGAGGACTGCTGTTTTATAGTACAGTTGGAGAGAACTAGGCCACCTTCCTTTACATTTCTTTTCAACAGTTCCCTTGCTATTCTTGTCCTTTTGTTGCTCCAGATGAATGATTTTACTATTTTTTCTAGCTCAATAAAGTAGTTATGTGGTAACTTGATTGGCATGGCACTGAATAAGTAATTTAATTTTGGTAGAATTAACAGTTTTATCATATTAGCCCAAGCTATCCATGAGCATCTGACATTTTTCCAATTATTTAGATATGATTTTATTTGGAAAGTTTTATAATTGTGTTCATACAGTTTCTGGGTTTGTCTTCGGAGGTAGATTCCCAAGTATTTAATGTTGTCTATGGTTATTTTAAAAGGAATTTCTCTTTCTATCTCCTGTTCTTGGGCTTTGTTGTTCATATACAGAAATGCTGATGATTTCCGTGGGCTTATTTTATATCCTGATACTTTGCTGAATTTATTAATTGTTTCAAGGAGCTGTTAAGATGATTTTCTCAGTTTTCTAGGTATATCATCATATCATCTGCAAAGAGTGAAAGTTTTGCTTCCTAACTGCCAATTCTGATTCCTTCAATTTCATTTTCTTCTCTTATTGCTGCTGCTAGCATTTCTATTACTATATTAGATAGTAATGGTGATAATGGGCATCCTTGTTTTACCCCTGAATTTATTGAAAAGGCTCTGAATTGATTTTCATTAAATATACTATTTGTTGATTTTTTTAGATAGATATTATTTATTATTTTAAGGAAAACTCCATTTATTCCTAAACTTTCCAGTGTTTTTAATAGGAATGGATGTTTTATTTTATCATAGGCTTTTTCAGCCTTTGATATAATCAGATTATTTCTGTTGGTTTTACTATTGATATGTTATTATTTTGAGTGTTTCCATGTTGAACCATCCCTACTGCCTGGTATAAATGCAACCTGATCATAGTATATTATCTTGGTAATAACTTACTGTAGTCTCATTGCTAAGATTTTATTTAAGATTTTTGCCTCAATATTCATTAGGGAGATTGGTCTATAATTTTCTTTGTCTGTTTGATTCCTCCTGGTTTAGGTAACAGCACCATGTTGGTGTCATAAAAGGAGTTTGGCAGAACTTCCTCTCCCATTTTTTAAAATAGCTTATGTAGAATAAGAATTAATTATTCACACCCTTTCTTCTTTCTGGTTACTTTAATAGGTCCTTTAGCCTCTTCATATAGTATTATTTATCCTCTTCTGCCTTCACCTTCTCCCAATATAATTCTTTCTTGTATCTTAATTATTTTATATCTTGTTTTATATATACTCCCTATATGACTATACTCCTTTCAACTGTCCTATTAGAAATACGATCCTCAAGAGTTACAAGTATTATATTCCCATGAAGGGATGTAAACAATTTAGTCTTATTGATTAACATTTTTTCCTTTCTATTTATTTTTTACGTCTCTTGAGTCTTGTATTTGAAGATCAAGTTTTCTTCCATTCTAGTCTTTTTATTGGGTAAGTTTTAAAGTCCTCTATTTTGCTGAAAGTTCTTGTTTTCCCCTGAAAGAATTTGCTGAATTTTGCAGAGTAATTTATTCTTGATTTCAAGCCAAGTGCCTTTGCAATCCAGAATATCATATTCCAGACTCTCTGATACTTTAATGTAGAAGCAGCTGAGTCCTGCATAATTCTGATGGTGGCTGCTTAGTATCTGAATTGACTGCTTACAGTATTTTTCTCCTTTAACTGAGAATTCTGAAATTTGACTACATTATTCCTTGGGGTTTTCATCTTGGGATATTTTTCTGGAGATGATTAGTGGATTCTTTCAAGAACTATTTTTTGGGGGTGGTTAGGTAGCGCAGTGGACAGAACACTAGCCCTGGAGTCAGAAGTACCTGAGTTCAAATCTGGCCTCAAACACTTAATAATTGCCTAGTTATGTAGTCTTGGGCAAGCCACTTAACCCTTGCAAAAAACCTAAAAAAAAAAACCTAAAAAGGAAAAAAAACTATTTTATCTTCTTAATCAACGACAGGACTGTCCAACCTTAATTTTAAGTTTTTTATTACAACAATAGACAACATATTTTGATTTGCCATTTTAATGGGAGTTCTGTGGTAGCTCAGTTTCATATACTAAAGCATTTAGTAAACCAACAGGAAGATCACATAAAATCATCCCATGGGCTGCATTTTGGACAGCCCTGTTCTAGGATATTAGAGCAATTTTTAATTAATAATTTCCTGAAAGAAACTGTCCAGGCTTTTTGATCCTGGCTTTCAAGTAGACCAATAATTCATAAATTATTTCTCCTGGATCTATTTTTCAGGTCAATCATTTTTTCCTAAGAGATACTTTACAAGACTGACAAATTGTCTTCTGTGGGAGGAGGGAAGCAAGATTAGGAAAATTGTAAAACAAAATAAATAAAATCTTTAAAATGGAAAAAAAAGATATCTTCTGTTTTGTCAGTCTTTTTAGTTGTGTTTCATAGAATCTTGATATCTAGTGGAGTAATTAGTTTCTACTTGTCCAATTCTAATTTTTAAGGATTTATATTCTTCAGTTAGCTTTTGTGTTTCCTTTTCCAGTTGACTGATTAATTTTATGTTTATAGGATCTGTTTTCCTTTTCCAGTTGGTCAATTTTACTTTTAAAGGAATTGTTTTCCTTTTCCATTTGACCAATTTTACTTTTTCAATTTTTAAGGTTTTTGCAAGGCAATGGTAACCGTTAAGTGGCTTACCCAAGGCCACACAACTAGGTAATTATTAAATGTCTGAAGCCAGATTTTAACTCAGATACTCCTGACTCTAGGGCCAGTGCTCTATCTACTGTACCACCTAGCCACCACCAATTTTACTTTTAAAGATATGTTTTTTCAATCATTCTTGGGTTTCCTTTTCAAATTTTTCAAAATTCTTCTGTATGACATTTCTTATCTCAATTTTTCTTCTCCCTTTATTTTTTTTTTTTTTTTGCTTTTAAAAATCCTTTTTTGAGGGGCAGCTAGGGGGCATAATGGATAGAGCACCGGCCCCGGAGTCAGGAGTACCCAAGTTCAAATCCAGCCTCAGAAATAATTACCTAGCTGTGTGGCCTTGGGCAAGCCACTTAACCCCATTGCCTTGCAAAAAAAAAAATTTAAAAAAACTGAAAAAAAAAATCCTTTTTTGAAACCTTCCAAGAGGACTTTTTGGATTTGAGACCAATTCATAATCCCCTTTATGAGGCTTTATTTATTTATATGTAGGATTTTGTCATTGCATTCCTCTTCTGAGATGGCATTTTAATATTCCCTGTCATCAAAGTAGATCTCTATGGTTAGTATTTTGGGGGGTTTTTTTACTCATCTTGAAAACTGAGTTCTGCTTAGGGCACAGGGGGGCCAGACATCTGGTCCCTGGCTTTCCATACTAGGGCCTCAGGTGCTTGTGGCTAGCACCCTGCATTAGAGTAGTCTGACACCATCCCACCAATTGCACCAGCATTCCAGGGCTCAATGTTTGCCTTCCATGCCAGTGCTGAGGCCCTCACTGCTGGACTTCTATACTGCTGGCCTTCTGAACCAGGACCCAGGTGTTCTGGTCACTGAGCTGTGCTGTGATTAAGAGTGTTGCGTCCCCCTTTTCACCCATATGAGACCTTTCCTGAAGTTCCTCCTGGGTATCTTGAGATGAAAAGTTGTTTCACTCTGTCTTTTTATAGGTTCTGTCACTTTAGGGCCTGTTTAGAGGATTCATTTAAGATTGTTTCAGAGGGATTTTGGCAAAAGCTCCTGGCACCTTCTATCTTCTCTCCACCATCTTCAACTAAATTGATTTTCAACTCAATCAAGTTGATAGGCATTATCTTTAGTCTAATTTGATAACTATTTACACTGAAATGAATCAATGGATAACATAGGTTTGCTTCAGTTGCTTCATCAAATGTTAAAATTAGATTTCTGGATGTTAGGTTAAATAACCAATGAAAACAAAAGTGCTTAGGAATCTAAAACAAGCTAGAAAAAGTTACCTACTTCAACTTGAGCTTGTTGTCTTGCTAAAACAATGTTGAAAACATCAAGAGTCTTCTCCAAGTCCTATAAGATAACAGGACAGACTTTTAAGTAAATGAAAGATTAAACAGATCCAAGAAATGTTTTTAACTAAATGACTTGTTTATCCAAATAATTTCATATTCTTCTGCAAAAACTCCATGAAAATAAGTCTATTTTTAGATCAACAATGCTTTAGGTTGCTACTTCATTAAATAGATTGAAAATCAGATTTCTCTGTATGTTTTATTAATTGTAATAAACTTTAAGCACAAACCTGGAAATACAAATGTTCAAAAGAAGCCTTTTTTACTTATCATCTTCTCATGCTTGCAAGATGGTAAAATTTGTCTCAGTCCCTCAAATACTATTCTTCTTAAATCTCTACCTCATTCCTTCACTCCACATCAAACAAACACTGGTTCTACCACTATCTACAAATGTTACCCTTCCTTAATTAAAAATTCAGACCTTCCTCTACTTAGCTATAAACTGTCACTTAATTCCATTTCTCCCTTTGGTACCTTCCTACCAAACTCCCCAAACCCAAACTTTTGTCCTCATGGGGGACTCCAATCCCTCCACCTTTCAACTATTTATTTCTCAAGCCATTATTCTGGCTCAGATTCAATTACCTCCCTTTCTATCTTGATCCAATAGCAAGCCAATTAAACTCTAAAACTGACTTCTAATTTCAAATCCTCTCACCATTCATTCCTTATTCAACTTTTACTGGAGGCTCACTGTTGCAAAGTAATAATTTTATCCTTCTGTAAATGACTGCCTATTTTTCTCCACAAAAGTTTTTCAAACCTTCACTTTTCTCCACAAGTCTCCCATATCTCCCTCTCTCTCCTCTATGTTTTGGTTGAGAAATTAGACTCTTTCTTAATTAAGCAAGTAAAGGCCATTCAAGGTGAATACTCTCTTCTCCCCAGGGATTTACTTCCAAATCCTTTATTGTCACTCCTTACTCTCTCCTCCTAGTCTCTGATGAGGTAGCCATTTTCTTTGCCCAAGTATGTACATGTGTTCTTGATCCCCCTCATCATCTATCCTGTCTTGTGCAACAGATTGCAACCTCAAAGTTTCTTCTCTATCCTCCACTCTGCTTCCCACTATCTCCTCATTGCTGTCATCTTCAATAACTCCCTAGTTACTGGTTTCTTCCTTACTGCCTTCAAGCATATTCAAGTCTCCCTCATCTTTATAAAACCTTTACTTCATGCTGTCATCCCTTTAAGCTATATCTCTCCCCCTTTCTCAGCCAAACTCCTTGAAAAAACTGTTTGCATTCCCTACTTCCACTTCCTCTCCTCTTAACTCAAGTCTAAGCTCCCAGTAATGTGACTGCTGATCTTATGAGGCTGAAACTAAATTTGCTCTCCCAAAGCTAGTAATGATCTCTTCCTTCAAAAACCAGCTCAAGCACTACTTTCTTTATAAAGTCATTCATGATCCACTTGACTGTACTCTCATCCCTCTCAATTTAGTTTGTATTTTATCTGTACTTATTCTTATTATATTTTTCTGTTTATATTTTTTATGCCTTATCAATTTCTGTCAAAATAGAAGTATTGTTTCATTTATCATATTTATATCCCTAGAACCAAGCACAGTAACAGAAACATAGCAGATGTTTGATAATTAATTCTACTCCCATCACAAACAAAATGTTATGTTTTTGGTAGTTTATTAGATCATGGACGTGAGTAAAAAAACATAAATTGATTTGAAGAATAAAAAATACCATAGAAGTGAAAACTCTTGCTTCTGCTCTTTTTTTAAAAAATCTGAACAACAGGATTCAATTCGCAGTTCACATGATGAATCAATAGCAGAAATGGAGATTGGATTGACAGGATTGGAGGTTTAGCAAACCATTATGTGCCTTAATTTTTTTTATCTTCAAACTGCTGAACTAGGTAAAAATCATGTTATATCAAAATGCTGATTATATTTTAAAAATTAAAAAAAGTTGAGTTCCCAAGAAGAAATTTGCAATATTAAGTATAATTATTATCATATTACTACTTTTATTAGCCCACATCAGATAAAATTTTAAATATTAATGTGAAAAACAGATATTTTTCTGCACATGCCAAATTTAAAATTTTATCAAAATGACATATAATTGAAAAAATTACATTCACTAAAATTTGTTTTTACATCAAGATCACTAACTAAAAGAAATCAGGATATCTGACTTAGAAGTCAAATAAATTCATTTTCCTTTGATCATTAATCAAGACATTCATACCTGAATTTCATTTTGTACTTCTTCTGTGATTTTACTCTGGGTTAGCTTATTTTTGTATGCATTTTTATAGCGCTTGAGAAACTGTCTGTGTTTTTTTATATTATCCCATGACCACATCCGGGTATATCGTCTTATATGAACTTCAAGAATAGCATCAATTGCATACTTCCACCTGTAAATATAAATTTTTTCACAGAAAATTTGAAGATTGACAAAGGAAAAACAAGAAAAACTAGAGGAAATAACATTACAAATAACTACTACACTTCACTCAACTTAAAGAAAAACACTAGAAAAACACTTCTTATAACTTCAGTGGGCCTCTCAGTCTTATGAGAAATCCTTTCCTTCAACTTTTTACTATCTCCCTATTGTACCGTCTATAATCACTATTCCAAAATGCCTTCCTCCCAGTTTTAGAAATACCTAGGAAGACTTATATGAATTGATTCAGAATTAAGTGAGCAGAACCAGAACAATTCACAATATTGTAAAGACAAAAAAACTTTGACTTAAGAATTCTGCTCAATTGAATTCTAGAGAACTAATGATGAAACACGCTACCCAATCAAGTTGCTTGTCTTTTCAATAGATGGAAGAAGAGAGGAAATTTGGAATCAAAAATTTTTTTTAATTAAAATTTTTTTAAAAATTTGTTACACAATTCCTGTTGGCGAACCAATGGATTTAAGGTGTAGACAGATGGATGGATGAATGCATGATAGATAGATAGATAGAAAGCTGAACAGGTCAAAGCAGAAATTTTTTGGCTATACATATTTGTTACAAGGGTTTTGTTTTTCTTTCTTTTCCAATATAGGGAAGAGGGGCAGAGGCAGAAGAAAGTGGAAAAGAAAGATGAGTTTTTCCTCAGTGAAAAAAATTTTTAATTAAAAAAAAGAACATGAAAATTCCCATCCCCACCCCCAATTCATAATTGTCTCCTTCAAAAACATGCCACTGGGGGCAGCTAGGTGGCACAGTGGATAGATCACTGACCCTGGAGTGAGGAGTACCTGAGTTCAAATCTGCCCTCAGACACCTAATAATTATCTAGCTGTGTGGACTTAGGCAACTTAAACCCATTGCCTTGCAAAAAAAAAAAATTGCCACTGGATATAAATTCTCCCTCCTACTCCTCAAAATTCATCAGTATCTTTCTGTGCAGTCTTCTCCTTACTTTTTTGGACAGCAACTCGGTCTCTGCCATTGGAAAAACTGAGGCCATTCACCAAGAAGTCCTTCTTCTACTCTCCTCAATTCCTCAGTTCCTCCAAATACTAGACTTCCTTTAAGAATACCTTCCATCAAGCATGCATATTTATTTCCATTTTGAATCTCCTAATTTCCATTAGAACTTAAGCTCCTTGAGAGCCGGGGCTGTTTTGCTTTTACATTCCTAGTTCAAAACATAACTTTACCAAAAGCACTTACTATATGGTAAGCACCCTACAGAAGTCAATTAACTCTACCCTGTTTTCTAATCTTGACTCTCTTATCCTATATGCTTAGCATGAAGTATATAAAGGTCTAACAACAATGAAGACTTTATCTGTTTCCACTTTTAGCACATCATCTGATCCCCTATTTCTATTCCTCTCTTCTTCCTTTAGGACCTTTGCTTATTACTATACATGTTGTATAACCTTTCAGGGAAGGGACAGTTATGCTTTATCTTGTGTTTAGAAATAACAGACATTTAATGTCTGTAGAATTGAAAGTTGAGTTAAGAGAGGAAATGAAACAAAAGGGATGAAAAATAATTTGGCTGGAAAAATGTCTAAAAGACAAAGATATAAAGACTAGCTAATGTTAGTTTGTGGAAGGACTTGAATTACCAGGAAAAGGAGACAGGGAAAAGTCATTAAAAGTTTTTGACCTAAGGCATGATTAGAACAGATAATAATAATACAGAGGATGGACTGGGAAAGGTGATGTCTAGAAGAATACTGGTTAGCTCATATTTATAATAAATACTTATTCACAACATACCATATACAAAACACTTTCTCTAGTTCAGAGGTAAAATGTAGTTCCTTTCCTCTAGAATCTTTTCAGTGTAGAATAAGGGAGGGAAGAGATTAAAATAGCTTTTATAACCATGGATTAAAGTTAATTTTAAATATATATATAAAACAAGAAAAGAAGAGGTATAAAGGGCCAAAATTTTGCAGAAAAGGAGAAATTTTATCTGAAGCAATAAGAGAAAGCAATACAAGCAATATGAGGAAGTTGAAGGATGAGTAGAATGGTCAAAAGACAAAAACAGAGTAGACAGCATTTTCAAGTAGGAAATGGACACAAATAGAGATATAGATTAGGAACATACAAGAAACAAAGAGTCTGAGTTTTTCTCATGGGAAAAGAATAGTTGAAAAGCTGGCCTGAACTTATTATAAAAATCTATTAAAAGAGGTATGCATTTATGTTTCCTTGGTATCCAAGCCATGTGAAGCAGCTGAGTAAGGCCCCAAACAAGCTGAGTGGATCCTATTGTGGGAGATCTATGGAAGGACATATTAAGAGGCACATAGTATGAAAAGATCTGTATAGGTAGAGATCTACAGATAGGAAAAAAAGTTCACCTACAACTGGAGGAAGAACCCACAACAAATGGATCATCAATACATTTTTAAATGACCATATCATGGGGCAGTTGGGTGACACAGTGGAGCATCAGCCTTAGAGTCGGGAAGACCTGAGTTCACCTCTAGCCTCAGACACTTAATAATTACTAGCTTTGTGACCTTAGGCAAGTCACTTCACCTCATTGCATTAAATAAAATTACAAAAAAAAGAAAAAATGTCCATAACATCCTGATAACTATAATAATTTTTTTTCAAGAAAAAATTAAAGAATAAGTCTACAACTTACCATTGTCGACCATTAGTATGTAATGGTAAATAAGGTCTATATTTCCTGTATGGAGCATTCCTAATCATATAATCCACTGATTCCAGAAGATCAATCATACTGAGGTACTACCAAAACAAAAACAAAACAGTAATTATTTGATCATTTATATATAAACATATACTATATTTCCCCATGTATAAGATGCACCATTTTTCAAAAAATTTGTGGCCTACAAAGTGGGTGCATCTTATACAGTGGTTGTAGATTTTACTTGCATTTCTGCTTTTTCGTGCTTGTTTTGTTTATGTTCATTGTTTCACATCTGTTACCAGTATACTGGGTTACATTTTGCCACGTTCTGCCCAGAAATGGCTCAGAAAAGATTTTTCATACAGTGCTGAATCCAAATTCAAAGAGATCCAGTTTGCAAAAGTGAATGGAAATTGTGCTGCTGAACGTCAGTTTGGTACTCCTCCAACTGAGAAAACAATCCAAGACTGGCTGCGGGAAGAAGAAACCCTACTGAAAATGCCACAGCAGAAGAAGACTATGAGAGGCAAGTTAGCCAAATGGCCTGATTTAGAGAGGGAATTGAAGATATAGATTGAAGAGCAAAGAGCCACTGGAATTCTTGTGTCCACAAAGATGGTTCAGCAGGAGGCAAGAAGAATTGCTGATATAAAAGAAAAGAAGTTACTGATTTCAAAGAAGGATGTGATTGTTGCTTCAGGTTCATGAAATAGAATGGACTAAGTATACGTCCACACACAGACTTGCCCAGGGAGTGCATGTGATCAACCACAGACCACTGTACAAGCAGGAAAGCAGGCAGAGCCTCTCCTAAGACAGTGATTTGTCATCAAACACAGATGAGGATGAGATCATGGATGGGAGTTTTGATAATGTTGAGTTGTACTATGAATTTTATGATAAAAAACATAATTCAATAATTTTATGTAATACATTTTTTTCAAACTTTGGGCAGCAAAATTAAGGTGCATCTTATATATAGGGAAATATGGTAAATTTCCCAAATTTAAAAATCAGCTTCCCAAATAAGTATATCACCCTCTACTAAGGTCTTTTTACGTCAAGTAAGTAAACACAGGGTTCTGAAAGATATATTAGAAGGCAAGCTCTGGTATGTTCCAAAAAACTAAAAAAGCTGCTGGTAGAGGACTAGGTATTGCATTGTATACCTGCTATCTAAGGGCCCACCAAGCTAAATATACAAAAATTTAGGAGTTAATTTTTTGACCACTTACAAAGAGTTTTTAATCTGCATGTTCCTTCTGAACTCTAGGTTTCATTGAAGCTTAGTAGAACAGAAACAGAATTACAAATCCTCATTAGGTCCCTTAGCCTTCCTCCTCAATTTCTCAGAATCTATCCTTAAAACAAATGGTCTAGGTAGGGAGAACTTAAAAAAACTCCATCTGTATGGCTTCTCCCTATCATCAAAAGTTCAATATTCAATATTTTCCTACTTCTAAAACATACATGAAAAAAATCTCTAGAAACTTCCATTAATAATCAGGAAAAATATGTAGTTTGCTATAATCCATCAAAATTAATACTTTTAAGAAATGAAAAGATTACAATAAATAATAATCCTTGACTCTCATTTTTTTAAATATAAAAAAACATAAAATTTCCATGAAATAATCAAAATGTCCAAAGCTGCATTCAAGATGATGGCATAGGAAGTGAAGATTCTATAATTAAGAGCAAAAATAATTCCCAAGAACCTCTTACCTGGGGTTTGGTCAATTCAATAGCAATGTTCTGTACTTCTATATTGCAATCAAGTTTGGGTGTTTTGAGTTCAGTTTCCGCCAGAGGATTCATATAGAGTTTGGCAGAAGCAGATATTGGCCTGAAAACTTACATAAAGTTATGAGATATATTTTTGCATTATAAGTAACCTACTGGAAATAATAACATGCAATAAAATGGTAAATTAAATACTTATCCTCAAAAAAGTATCTATGCACCTTCAATATTTATATATAACCCTGAAACTAAGCATAATATAACAAACTAATGATTTTGTGGTAGACTAAAGGAAAAAGTAATTGTGCAATTCTGAGATTTCAAAGTCCTAGCACACTAGGCTGTGTGGAAAATTTGTGGAAAAACTACAGAAGAACATAGAAAAGTAACATAAGGTAAGCAAGCATAGATGGTCTACAATGTTCATAACTAGATAAAATATATACACTGATGGGATCAGAGATTCAACTGAGTGTATGAATGGCTTCATATGGAAAATATATAATCATATGTATATATAATTCTTGTTCAATTTTCTGCTTTTTTGCTATCTACCATTTTGCCATTTACTGTTTACCTGTTCATTCTGTAAGTTCTATCAAAGAAGAAATAATAAATAAAGCAGAATTCAAGTCAATCTTTTGTAAAACTCAGAAATAGGATTATAAATAAAATATGTTAAGTTATACAGAAATTTCTGAAAAATTGATTTGAGATGGAAAACAGGATTTTAAAAGATCTGCTAAAAAACATGTTAACTATTGACTCTTCTAGAAATTAACTATATGTTACAATACATTCTTTTAAATATCTTATCATATTGACAATATCTTCCATCAGATGTATAGGCAAAATTCCAAAAGTCAAACAAAAAGTTAAACTGATTATCAGTATGATTAAAGAATGGATATTCATTAGTTATCAAAATACAGAATTTAAAAAAATTTTAATAATCAAAAAAATAAATTTTTTAAATTGTTTGCTATTTTTCATTCAGAGTAGAAAACTCCTAATATAATTCACCATAGTTAAATCTGAATAAAGTTCAGTAACTCTTTAAGGCTCATCTCTCTGGTTTCCTTTTTAAAAGCAAACCTGACATTGAGAAAACCATATAATATATATATTTGATTTTAAAAGAAGAACAAAAGGATAAATAACTCAATATATAATGGTGCTGGATATTATTTCTTAAAGCTAAAAAGAGATGGTACTAAAGACAATGAATCTGTCAGGGTCTGTTTTAACCAAAACACTTTTTAGTTTTCAAGAACAGAAAACCTTGGAAATGTCATCAGTAATTATCTAATCCAACCCATTTGAATAAGAATCCTTTCTATTATGAAGCAGTAATCTGACCCTTACTTTAGGTCTTTGGGGAGGGGGGAGAAGGAGAATCAGGGAGGTGACATAGGTGCTGGTTGTAAGTCTAGCCCTTGGTCCACCCTAAGACCAGGAGAATTCTAAACAGTCGGAAGAATTATGAGTACAATCTACTGGTCCTGAGCCTATGCATTTGACCCTGAGTCTTCAACATAATAAGCCTGCATCTGGAAAATTGGATTCCTGAACCCCTCCAAACAAATAAAAACAGGATTAGATCAGGAAATGGGATTCAGTTTCTCTACCTAAAAACGGAGCCTCTCTCCTTGTAACCCTCCAAACCTCTAGGGAGAAAGAAAGAAAAAAGATAGGAGAATGGTATTAGGCAAGGGATTGGCTTTTTGGGAGATAGGCTGTAATAGTGGTCAGGAACTGGCTACCATAACCTTCTCCTCTAGTTTTTTCTATGAAATACAGTTACTAGCCATAAAGTGTCATTATCAGAGTCTCCATTCCAGATATCTTTTGCCCTCTACCTCATTCGGCTTCCTTTGCTCATATTCTTCTGACTTTTTTCTCCATGTATATCAATCACTGTTCCTAATCTAGACCAGTCTACCTGCAAAAAAGGAGAGACTTAAAAGAGAGTTAGATGAACTTACAGGAAGCCCTCATTCCTCAAGCATGTTATTTATGAAAGTAGTACCCTGAGGCAGCTAAGTGACACAGGGAATAGAATACCGGCCCTGGAATCAGGAGGAGCTGATTTCAAATTTGGTCTCAGACACTTAATTGCCTAGCTATGTGATCAAGGGCTATGAGACAAGTCACTTAACCCCATTGTCTTAAATAAAATTTAAAAAACAAAAAGAAAATAGTCCCCTTATGGCTGTGACTCTCTTGTGCTTTTAGGTGATGGAAACTTGGGACTCTAGCCCAATTCTGTTCCTCAGTTTCTAGTTTTGCTTTGTTCCTACTCTCTAATTCAGGGAATCCCTAGGACACAAAAGAATCAGTGCTTGGGTAATCCTGAGACTGAAGTAGAGCTCATGATTGCTCATTTCAAGAGGGAGGCCTCTTAACTCCTACTTGATCCTCAGTCATGGTCTTCCTGACTCATATGAATGCTACTCAGGTACTGCATTGCAAATTATTTGGGGCAAGAATATGGAGCAGTAGGAGCAGATAATGCCTTAGGTCTCCACTACTGGTAAGACTCAAGTTCCAGAGCACTACTTCAGGTTAATTCAACTAAATATTTATTAGGCACCAAGAAAAAAGTGCTGAATCAAAAAAAACTGGGTCATTTATTATATGGAAAAAAACTAACATTACATAAAAGGACTAATTAGGCATTCAATATAGAAAGTAAGGATTTAAGTCTTAAAGTCAAAGAATTGATAGTGGAATATACCTCCCTCCTTTTGGTAGAAGTATGGCAGATTATTAATATTAAGAAAGATTTAGGATTTATAATAACATGCGTGGTCACTGGGATTATTTGTTTTGTTTAGGTGAGTGGATTTTACTGAAGTAATTACTGAGAAGTGATTTCTACTTCTTTTTCAAAGAATCAGGGAAAAAATTATTTTAAAAAGGGGCAAACATTGTTTTATCCAGCAGATACCTAGAAAAAGATTTTAATTGAAAAACATTAATGATTTATTCCACAATAATTAGCTCTAATTCAAATAACTCAATACTTTGAAATGTTGATATATTTTTTATAAAGCTATTTAAAAAAACCAGCTTTTCATTCCACTTCAACTAACCTCATTAAGTATGTTTAGAAAATATATATAGGAAGAATAAAAAGCCAAACAGATTAATTTTAAGCATTACTTACTATATTGATAGTTTGGAGATCCAATGCTACTACTACTGGAAGGAATTCCACTTTTCAAATGATCCTAACCAAAGGGAAAAAATTTGAAAATAATCAAAACAAAAGAAACAAGAGAAATAGATGTTGAAATCATATTACATATGTATGAATAAGTATATATGCAGGTAATATATGTATCACATATATCATATAGACATTATAAATTATGAGATGAAAAGAATTTTTCCAAATTTAAGAACTGAATAATAACTCTTTATGCTCCTTTTTAGAACTTCATTTAGGACATTATTCTCCTTTTTGAATCCAAAATGCAAAAAATAAGTTATAGATTCATATTTTGTTTCAAGAAATAAAGAAATTGTTCTAAAATAATTCTAAAGACTTAGAAATGCATGTTAGAATACTAATAGAAATTTAAATTTAAAGAGTTACATATTTAGTTCTCAAAAATAACACTTCACAGTCATTACAATTAGTATCTACAGAATCAAAGATTTGAAAGGACAACTTTAGAATATATATGTCTGAGTGAGTGTGTGTGTGTGTGTGTGTGTGTGTGTGTGTGTGTGTGAGTGTGTGCGTGTGTTTGTGTGTGTGAGAGAGAGAGAGAGAGAGAGAGAGAGAGAGAGAGAGAGAGAAATAAGGTTGTGTCAGTTTAATCTTTATCTGTAAAAGAAAATTTAGCTCTATCCATGAATGGGCCATTCATGAAGTAAACAGTTCTAAATAAAATGCATATTCAATAAAAATATATTTTTCAACTATTCACTCAATTATGTAAACAGCAGTGAAAAATGCTGGTACCTTTTTTAAAAAGTGAGACATCTAACTAAGATTAGATACCTCAGACACAATTTTTGTTTTCAGATAGGGAAATAGAAATTGTGATATGAAAAATCCTAATGCTATTTCTTTACTAATTTTAATTAGTGTTTCTAAGTAAAAATTATTCTATGACTAAATATTTTTCTAAATGAATACTTTTTATTCATTCCTTTTAACATTTACCTAAATATTTCAAGGATACTTAAGATACTTAGACTCCAGAGTCCAAATCATCTCATGGCCCCTTTTAAATGTTAAGACCACAAAATATACTGAGGCCAAGAAATTTATCACTTTGAATCCAACTTGATGATGTGTTTATCTGTGTTGTTGTCAAACATAAACACTCAGACAAATAAGAGACAAGGCTGGGTTAAGACTCACACTGCTTCAATGAGATATTTAAATGCATTTACATTTTCAAGTACATATCTAGACAATAAATTCATAAGGTGAATTACCATTATTTGTTCCTTGGATCGCCGGTAACAGGTACTGCAATTTACATTCAAATAGGCACTAAGACTATCAAGACGAACGAGCTATGAAAGAACAAAGATTAACTTAATAACTGTATTATCTCTTAAAAAGCTATAGAAGAAAAATTACAAACATTCTACTCAATTTAAATTCAGAAAAATTTCATGGAAATATCATATGAAGGAAATATAAGACCACAGAAATTTGGAGTTATTAAAGGAAGATATTATTAAGAAATTAAAACTCTGAGAAGTTGATTTTTTTCAGGCATAAAGAGAGTAAAAAGGCTAGGATTAGAACCAATAATTCCTGTTTTCAGTTCAATGTACATTCTATAGAATCAAAGTACTCTTAAAGGATAAATCTTCCTATATTAGGAAATGTGAAAATTCATCTCTAACCTTGTATATGATCTTTGCAGCTTCATTTAATATACATGGAGTCCAATTTTCATTAGCAGTCTAAAGAATGAAAAGGAAGATAAATTCAAAACTTGAAAAGGAAAAAAATGCATAAAACAAATATCTTTTGTTCAAAAGAAGAAACCTACAAAAAGAAATATGACACTGATTCTTCTCTGAAGAATATAACTTTATTGCAACAGGAAAAAATAAGAGTGAAAATGAAATTAATTAAATTTTCTATCTTATTCTGGATCGTTGTAACTAGTTTATGATTCAAAGAATATTTTTTAAAGTTTATTAGAGAAAATTCTTCATTTAATTGTATCTGAAAAATCAGTACCAAGAAGTGATTTAATAACAGTTGATGATATGAAAGCATATATAATATGACCTCAAAAGTTGGCAGCATTAATAAAATAAATTACAATAAGCTATTAATTTACCAAAAAAGACAAAAATTAAAAACTCCACTATTCACTTTATATAGTAATCAATTAATTGGTTTTTCTCCACTGAAGACGAGGAAGTTTGTTTCAAGAATAGCTATGCTTCTAAATTTTAAGTAGAAATTAAAATATTTTTTATATATTTATTAGGGCAATATTTTTTAATCTAAGGGAATATAGTTACACAGGTTGGGAGGGCAGTGATGGGTCCCTAACTACATTATTGGAAACAATATTTATTTGAATATTTGGTTGGATATCTGTAAACACTAATGGCTAAAAATATTATATGTCCAAATATATTATAAAAAAGGGTTTCCACCTCAAAAAAAAGGACAGACGAGTTTAAAAAAATAAATCTGGAAGCGGCTAAGTGGCGCAGTGGATAGAGTACCGGCCCTGGGGTCAGGAGTACCTGAGTTCAAATCCACTTAATAATTACCGAGCTGTATGGCCTTGGGCAAACCACTTAACCCCACTGCCTTGCAAAAAACTAAAAAAAAAAATAATAATAAAAAATAAATCTGCTTTTCGTATATAGATTTATAAGGATAAGAAGAAGAAACCAGGAAGAAAAAAAAAGAATGGAAGATTAACCTAGGGTGAAAAAGAGGGAAGGGGCTGGAAGGGTGCTCATCTTGAAGTAAACATCAATCTAACTTTTGAAAAATGTGTCTAACAAATTCAATCACATAAAGTAACACAAATGTCACAAGACTGCGAGGATTTTTTTTTCCTACACTAGAAAACGTTTTAAAAAAATGTTTAATATGCACCTCTCACTTTTAAGAAATACTGAGATTTTTTTCCACCCTTTTAGGTAAACTGAATTATACATATATACATAGTTCTTCCCTAAATGCTTCTGTATCTTTCTCTTCTTTCATCCCCTCATTCTAATCACTATTTTTCTTATCACCAAATTTCTTTCTTTCCAATTTCTGCTTCATATAAGGCCATAATATAGATTTAAAATATATCCTATGAATATAACTAAAATAATCTTATGCTTCCTATCCTAATTCTAAAAGCAAATTAATAAAATTACTCTGGTACTCTGAGAAAAATAATAAAATTAAGTTGCTTTTGAATTGTCACCCATGGTTTATTTTATCAATGAACCAAAACAAAAAAAATTTCTAATTCCTCAACTGTCCAAGTAGGAATACTTGCTCTTCTCACTCTACTTTTGTTGTCATAAACACATAGAATCCAAATTTATATGTATATACTTATGCCCCAAAAGAGTTTATGATGAAGTCTATAAACACTAAAGATTTGTACAAACCCTATGAATATTTCACAATCAGAGAATGTCAGAGCTATAAAGCAGGATATTAGAAATCATCTAGTTCAGTATTTCAAACTCAAGTAGATATAGGGGCTACTAAACCATAACTAAGGTTCCCTGCAAGCTGCCTATCAACTTAGAAATTCACATATTAATATTATCTATGTTTTATTGTATTTTGTTTATTTTGTTAAATATTTACCAATTACATCTTAATCTAGTTCCTACTGCACTCAGTTCCTAATTTTTCAGAAAAGGCAACTTAAATGGAAAATTAGTGGAAGAGTCAGAATTCTAAGTCAGGGATCCTCACTTACCCAGGGAGGAATGAGACAGGAAAAACATCAGGAAAATTCAGAATCATGGAAGCCAATGAAAGAGTTTTGAAACAAAGATACTTTGGATTGACAGATTAGAAGGAAGAAAAAGATTCCAAACAGCCATTGTGTGATGAAATTCAGTAAAAAGATTAGCAAAGGATTGCTGACCAAGTGAAAGGGTTCAGCTAACATATAACAGAATGACTTTGCATGATAAATGAGTAACAATCCATTCAAAGCCTAACTTTGACCTTTACAATTCTAATACAAAATAAAAAGATTCAAGATTTACAATATCTACTCATAGCACTGCTTTTTAAATGACATTTTACAAAAAAGTTGAAACAAAATATTATGTATATAAATGACTATAAATTACTAGATTAACCAGAAAAATCTCTTAGAATCAATGCAGCTGGAGTCTAAGAGCATAACTTTTCCTTGGTGGCACCTCAAAGTCAAATAAGAATAGGTAAAGAAATATGAATGCAATTAATCACAGTAAGTTCCTTTCATAACCCTTGTCAGCCTCTTGAAACTGCAATACAGATAACAGAAAATCATACTACAAATTAAAAAAATCTATGTAACACTGCAATATTTGAGGAGTGAATAGGAAAGTATTAGAGAAGGAAGAGAACACAAGTAAACATTATGTTTATTTAATATGTTCACTTAATAAAATTCCTGAATTCTGAAATGAATATAAAAAATGATCACTATTCTGCAAACATCTTTCAGAATCACAAATTACCAGTTTATAAATCTTCATGTCACAAGCACATATAACAAATTTTTTAGACATCTGTATATAACTGCCATAATTTTAAAGGTATCTGTAGAATTTGTGGAATTGTTTTAAATTCCACAATTCAAATTCAATTCTTTTCCAAATCTACTGTATTATTGACAGCATTTGTATAGTGAATGGGTCTGTTTTTCCTTTCAGCTAAATATGTCAATTTCTCTATTAAATACAAGAGGTTGCTGAACACTTATAATCAATAAGGTAAAAATTCTTTTCCTTTACAGGACAATCAGTTTAATATAATTCTCCTGTAAAATAATTCAGCTGGTAATATTTGTTGAGTGAATTTTCCTTATACTTTCCAATTTTTGTCTTTAGCTCAAGGCATATAATCTGATTATCTCAATAAATCACACTACAAAAATTGAAAGTGGAAATTCTGAATGTAGCATTAGGCTGCAATTCCCAATTACTCACAAAGATATTAACTTCTTTGCTAAAAAAAGAATTTCTTTTAAGAATTAGTTATTGATTATAGAATCTTTGAAACTTATTTCATTTGTTTTTGTATCCCCAGAGTCTAGGATAGTGGACAATATGCATACAATAAAAGGTTATGGATTTTATGATAAAACAGATAATTTGATTTTTTTTATTAAATGCACTAGTTATAAAAACTAACTCAATTTTTCAGAAAAATACAGAATTAACATGACAACTTTTCACTGAATACTCTTGACCAAAAAAAGGGCAGTGACCATAAAAATAAATATTCACAGTAATCTACAAGTACTATAAATAACTCATTCTCTGTCTTTATAATAATACTTAACATATATCATAAAAACTATTGAAATAAAATCAACATTACCAAAAGACTAAGTTCTCCCAACGTCATTCCCAAAGAAAGAGGTCGCTTTGGGTCAGTAATCTATCAGGAAAAAAAAAAATGAAGTGAAATGAAATATAAACACTTCAAAACAGAACAGACATATGTCTATAATAGAGATATATATCTTTCCATAGCCATTATTTATATTTCCCCTCACTATCTAACCTGCTAGTCAAAGCTTACCTATGCAAAAAAATTATAAAAGGACAACTTTTGGTAAATTTATAGGTGGTAAGAGACAGGAGGAACCCATACTTTAACCCTTTAAAAGCTAGTCCAGGAATATCATGAATAGCAATGAAGAAAAACCACAATTCTCCAGGTTTGGGGTTAAGTGCTTTGCCCAAGGCCACACAGCTAGGCAACTGATTAAGTGTCTGAGGTTGGATTTGAACTCAGGTACTCCTGACTCCAGGGCTGGTGCTCTATCCACTGCGCCACCTAGCCACCTCAATTTCATTGACTTTTAAAATTATTATCAAAAATATAGCAAATTGTATTGAACTTACATCATCTTCATACTTAATATGAATATCTGTAATTTTCACTTGTACATTTTTTATGACCTGAGTTGCCAGTTTTTCCAAAAATGTATCCTTTTTTTCTTTCTTTGGCTTATCTATGAGAAAACAGAGAAATATCAAATTAAGTTAAACAGTTGATATTTGGATTCAATATACCAGATATACAATGATCTTGTAAGTCAATACATTTTGAAGAGAAATTTTTTCACCACTGAAAAGTTTTTTCAGCTCTGTTATACATTTAAGAAGCACCATCAACTCCCAATTTGACATTATGTTTAGACTGACATAACATTTTAATGAATGCGTTCAAAAAAATAAATCATATAGCAAGATATTTGAGACAAGACATGATAAAAAGCTACATATGCCTACCTTTTGAGCGATCAAGACCTTTAAAATGTTTCTTAAAATACTTTTTGTGCTTTTTACGTTTACGTCCTTCTCAATGGAAGCATTTTTGTGAGAAAAGGATAGAATGCAAGTTAGACTATTAGAAGAGAAAAACAAGAGGAAAAGACAGATTTCTTCCTGAGGGCAAACCTCTCTAAACTCATTTTACCTCTTTCAGAAAAAGCTTCTACCATCTCATGTACAAATAAGTTATGAAACCCAGTTACCACTAAGGTTAAAATTTTTTTAAATCTAAATAAATTAGCAATAAGTTTACCTGAAAGTGGGTAGCAAATTCAAATATTTCCCATATTCAAATATGTATTGCTCTTTAAAAATATTTCCCTAGCTTTTTACAACTTCATTTTTAATTTGAATATGTTGGCAATACTTTGGAAACCTAATACATTAATGATTCAAAAAAAAGAACCTTTGGGCAAAGGTGCTGGTACATGTTTGATGCAAGGGGCCACAGGAATATAAACCTAAATTTCTCATCACTTCCTAAAAATACAATGCTAACAGTACTATTTTTTATTGATTACCCTGCTCATCAGCACTTATTCCTTAAAAACTTCAGAAGAGGAGTATCTACAGAGCACAGAAACAACACAAAATCGAATCCATAAAGAAACTATAACTAAAACTTATTTTATAATAATATATTTGCCCCAAATTTATTTATTAGATTTTTAGGTTCATATTTTAGCAATATAAAGAAAAAACTGAACAAAAGATTTAAATCAGATTTAAAATAATTAACCTTCATTTTGCCTTGTTATATGTTGCATTATTTTTCATTAAAATTAAATTACTGAATAAAACATTTTAAAATGTTCAGTAACACAGATGGACTCTTGGCCCATAATAATAGTTTCAGCCTGCCTCCTTCACATTCTTGCACTTTCTGAATTAAAAAAAAAAAAGAATAAGCAGAATGTATGAAGGGGATATATACCAAATTTAAAATCACTGGCAAATTAATGATTCATCTATTCTTTTTATGGTACCATGAAACAAGCATGCAATATGAATTATTTCTTAAACCTAACCAATTATTCAAGAATATCACCTTCAGCAAAATTATCCTATTATTTCATAATCAACAGTAGTAACTACAGACCAAAATTTAAATACAAGAAAGTTTATTTTTTAAGAAGAGACCAAAAAATAAATGGAATCTCAATTAATGAAGTTTTCTTTTACATTTAACCCATTCAGGTGACAATGTATTAACAACACTCATCAAATAGTATTTGTTACTGTTTGAGGTATTAAAATATTATCATGGAATTAACTAGATCCAAAGGCTCAGCTTATATCCTAGCAAAATCTGGCAAAATTATCTAACATTGGTGAAGATTAGACATTGTTCATAGCTTGTCAAATTTTCTAAGTAAGCATTGAATTACTACAGATTCTAATGCTATAGTCTATATTAAAAGAGTAACTACACAATCTAGATCAACCTTTGAGAATCTTTCATGCTTGAATCTCCCAAAATAAATACATATGATAGGAAGAAATATTATTCCTAACCTTGTGACAAAGAGCAATTTTCTTGAATGTTTTGACAAGTGATGTGCAAATTGTTTAATATATCATAATGAAACCATTTCCAGCTAGATCAGTGGTTTCAATTATAGCATTTTAATATAAAGACAAACTTTTCCTTGTTATTTAATTAAACTTCTAAATAAAACTAGACATTAATATAGTGATCTGTAATTTAACCATGGAATTTACTATATAAAGGACTACTTTCTGTGAAACTTACAGCAAAGCAAATCAACATCCCTCAATGTGTTTTTTATGGAAAACCAAAATTTTGAAATGTGGTTATCAAAATGCCTTAAAAATGTAATACTACTTATAAAGTACAACAAAGCCATAAACCAATATTTTAAACTCCAAAAGTTACTTAAGATTGGAATAGCAGAGCAGGCTCCCAAATTCATGACATTATGAATGATATTCCCAAACTATCCAAAAGTGCTATTCCACAACAAATGAGCTTTAATCCAAAAACACAAGCATGAAAAAATGCTATTTTGTAATTAGAGAAAATAATATAATTAATCATGCATACCCACCAGGCTTGACGTCCTTGCAAACAAAGTTCTCCAAGCCATATATGAACTCCCCTGAGTGTACGCCTGCATCCCCATGGTAGCAATAACCAAAATGCAAGGTATTTATAAGACTGTTGAGGAAATTTACCTTTCATTCAATATATAATATACTTTTTAAACATAATCCACTGAATAGAGTATCATTTCACAAGACAACTGAGATGAGATTATACTGAACTAATCTATTACTAAGTAAACAGGTTGGTTCAATAAAATCTCAGTTCAGAATGCTTCTGAAATAGTATTCCTGTCTTTCTATTTTTATTATTTAAATGTAAGACTGAATAAATTTTATTTCATCAATTTAAGAGTTAAGATATTGTTTATAATGTGAAATTTCCAAAATCCAGAGAACACATCAACTATGGCTAATGCTTTACTAACTTCATCAATACTAGTCAAACATTTCTAAACAAAATATGTTTTAACCTTTGATTTTTTCTTTGCATAGTGAGAGATAAAAAACTGATAACCACAGATCTAGTTTCAATTCTACCATACAAGAATTGAGCTAATTTAAGCATCCAAAAAAAACCAAAAAATTCTTGAAAGGGAAATTAAAATTTACACCACTTTGGAAATGAAAGATTTGAAAAAAATAAAAATGACTAAGCTACAAAGATTTTAAATAATATTATAGAAATTATACTAACCAAATTTGAACCAAGAAAAGAGACAAGAAAATGTAATTCCCTCTCTTCTTTTCAGAGGTAGGAAACTATGGGTGTAGGATACTTTATAAACTCTCAGACTGATTGATGTTTTAGCTAGTTTTAATGAAATGGTTTTTTTTCTTTCCCTTTTAAAATATGTCTTATAAGGGATACTCATTTCTCTGCACCAAGGAGGAGGAGGGGGATATTTTTCAGAATAAAGATGGTATAAAAATATATCAATAAAAATAAGATTGTTTAAAAAAAAGAATTGCAAAACTTCTCTTTTCTTTCTAAACCTACATACCAACATTTTCAGCCATTCCTCTAAATAGAAAATTTCAAACCATAACTTATTGAGATGTCATCCACCATGAAACTCTTCACCCCTTTATTCTATATGCCAAAGACCTTTGGCATCAGTCATTCTCTACTCCTTCACTTAAATTTCTAAGAAAAAGAGACCCTTCTCCTCTCAGTGTCCATAAAAACCATTTCAAAACAATCATTTAAAATATGGTTGATCAAGGAGAAATAGTGACACCAAAAAGTCCTCAGGGTTTCATTATGATTTCCTTTTTTTGACAAATTTACTAAACCATATGGATAAAGTCTGCATAGATTTTAGTCAAACTTTTGATAAAGTTTGTAATTATTGTAGAAAAGATGAAAAGAAATGGATTAAATAATAATACAATGAACTCTAAACCAACTTGACTGAAAGAACATAATTCATCATCAAGAAAATGTTAAGAAGTCACAAGTGGTGACTTGTGCTTGTCCCTATGCTATTTAACATTTTTATCAATAGCTTAGATAAAGGAATATAACCTAATTTGCAGATGAAAGAAAACTAGGAGGAAGAGGTAATATACTATAGACCATAGAACCAATCAAGTGATATGACAGTCAAAAAAAATCTCTTCCGGGGCAACTAGGTGGTACAGTGAATAGAGAACAGGCCCTGGAGTCAGAATGACCTGAATTCAAATCCAGACTCAGACACTTAACAGTTACTTAGCTGTATGACCTTGGGCAAGTCGCTTAACCCCACTGCCTTAAATAAAAATTAAAAAAAAAAAACTCTTCCAAGAACAGGGAGGCCTTAATCCCACTGTAATCTAACCTCATAATGCCTCCCCAAGAATAGCATGTTCAGTTTGGGGTACCATGGTTTAAAGAACACTAATAAGGTGAAGAGTATTCAGGGGTAACCAAGATAGTAAAAGGTTAAGAGGCCATTTAAAGTCTTATAGGGATCAATTAAGAAACTAGGTATGTTTAACCAAAGCTTGCAAACTAGGTATTAACCTCCTCTCTCTCTCTCTGTCTCTGTCTCTGTCTCTGTCTCTGTCTCTGGTCAATTCAACCTTCATAATATGGCTCATATATTACTCTTTCTCTTATGACACCATACTGGTACAGGCTCTCAACACCTTATGCCTAAGTTTTTCCAACAACTTTATAAAGGTCTCCTTACCTCAGCTCTCCCCCTCAAATCCATCCTCCAGTCAGCAATCAGAGTGATCAGTCAAAACCTTAGGTCTGACATTTCTAATGGCTTCCTCACCTTCTCCAGCCTCAGAAACTTAATAATTGCCTAGCTGCATGACATTGGGCAAGTCACTTAACCCTATTGCCTTAAATAAAAAAAAAAAATCTCACCTTTTACAAGAAGCCTTTGCCAACTGATGCTGGGCCTTCCCTCAGAGATCATCTCTGATTTATTCTTTATATACCTTGCTTTTGCATAGTGGTTTGTTTGTATGTGGTGTACCTGCCCCCATTACACTATGGGAAAGGGCTATTTCTAGCACAGTGACTGGCATGTATTTAATAAATGTCTGTTGACCTGACTTGAAATGACATCCATCTTCAAGTATTTGAAAAGATAATTATTTGAAAGAAGGAGTTGAACTGTATCCTTTGGTTCCAGAGGGTAGAACCAAGAACAAGAGTAGAAAATGTAAAAAAGAGGCAAATTTAGGTCAAAAAAAACTTTTCTAACAATCAGAAAAATCCAAAAATGAAATACCACTTTGGTATTGGGGATCGGTTCCCATATTTGGATTTAATACAGAAATAAATGTCTGCTTGTCAGATATGTTATATGGGAAGTTTCTTTCAGGTGTTGGATGGACATGGAAGGTATAAAAGTCCCTTTCAATTCTCAAACTCTGTGGTAATAAACAAAAAAAGTATTGAGCTATATTAAACTTATAGGGACTTTTGTGATACTTTTGAGCACTTCTTTCCAAAATTCTGTAATTCCTAAATCAAAATTTTAGACCTAGTGAAAGATTAAAATTTCAAATGCCTTTGCTCATTTTTTGTAACCATATGAATAAAAGTGATTTCCAATTTATTGATAAAATATTTTTTTAATTTCAGGGGATATTTACATATTAACTGTTAGTATCATTAAGATGTTAATGAGTACATAAAAGACTATATATTTCTACATATCAACAAAGTTTTAAACATGGTTATATAGAAAAGAATGTGGTCAGTAAGAAGACAAAATTTAATATGACTATCTTCCAGTTCTGTCTACAATATTTGACAATATTCACATGTAATCCTAAAATGTATTTTTAGAAATCATGTAATAAAGCAGATGATACCAAAGTAGAATTGATTTTCCAATTAAGAACAATGTTATAATTGAGGAAATTCCAGCTGAGAATTCTAGAATCCTAGCATCCACCCCAATGCTCTTCCAAGTATATTAATAGCCTTTTGTATATTCAAGACAAAGTAATCCTGTGCCCTAGGCAAGATATGAAAATTTAATTTCCCTCCTCCCTTTCCCCAAGGTATGAACATTATTTTGTATCTTTAAAATTAGTTTATTTCAAGTTGAAAGTATGGCAGTAGAAGGGCAATGAATTTAGTTCTATACATACAAAAATTTCTGTTAACAAAAGTATGATCATTTATACTTTAAAAAGCAATATTGGGGTGGGGTGGCTAGGTGGTGCAGTGGATAGAGCATCGGCCCTGGAGTCAGGAGTACCTGAGTTCAATCCAGCCTCAGACACTTAATAATTACCTAGATAATTACCTAGCTGTGTGGCTTTGGCAAGTCACTTAACCCCATTGCCTTGCCAAAAAAAATAAAAAAGGCAATATTAAAAACCTCCATTAAGTGGGGAATAGCTGAACAAGCTGTGGTCTATGGTTGTAATGGAATACTATTGTGCTCTAAGAAATGACAAGCAAGGTTTTAGAAAAACCTGGGAAATCTTATATGAACTCATAAAAACTGACATGAATAGAAGGGATCAGTGTGCATAGTAACAGCACTATTTATAAGATGATCAATTGTGAAAGACTCTGATAAAGACAATGATCCAAAACAATCCCAAAGGACCCAAGATAAAAAATGCTACCTACCTCTAGAGAGAGAACTAATAAATTCTGAATGAAAGCTGAATATACATTTTTTCTATTTTATTTATCTTGGGATTTTTTTTTCTGTTTTCTTTTGTAAAATTGCTAATATGGAAATGTGTCAATGTATAATAGAGAAAGGGAGAGGAGGGAGAGAGAATTTGGAATTTAACATTTTTTAAAATGAATGTTAAAAAATGTTACATGTATTTAGGAAATATTTAGCAAAATTTTTAAATTACAATAAAAAATAAAATAAAAAGTATCCCTCACTGTCCCACACCCTACTCTAGTCTGATTATACTAGTTTCTACAGTAAAAATTTGGCAAGTTTATTTTCACTTTTCTGATAACAAGTATCATGAATACATATTTAAAAACAACTTATTTACCAATTCCTCCTTCTAGTTCAAATATCAACTAAGTAGTAAGCACCTCCTGTATATATCAGGTCTGTACTAAGGACTGAGGATATAAAGAAGGTAAAAATTAGTCCCTGCTCTCAAAGAGTTAAAATCTCATGGGGGAGACACATGCAAACAACTACATATAAATAAATCATAAATAGGATAAATTGGAGACAATCTAGAAGGAAGGCATTAAGATTAAGGAAGAGTGGGAAAGGCTTCTTGCAGAATTTGGAACTTTAGATAGATTTGAAAGAAGTCACAGAAGCCAAGATGAAAGCATTGTTTAAGAGAAATCAAGTGAAAATACTTAGAGTCAGGAACTTTTTCTTAAAACAATCTCCACAAATTATGCAAAGTATAAGATATATTTTTGAAGGTGAGGAAGAAATAAAAAAAAAAAGGAACTTTCAGGTATAAAGTCACTATAACTATTGGAAAAAATAGATCTGATTTGTTTATTATCATAAAAAAAAGAATGGAATTCCAAATTTTTCCAAGTTATTCTTCCATCCACTGATTCAGAGAATGTTTGAATTTGAGAATGTTTCAGAGCAAAGGTTTTTAACATTTTGCATCATGGAACCCTTTGGAAGCCTGATAAAACCAAAAGATTTCACCCAAGAAAAATGTCTTTAAATGCATAAAATAAAATACACAGTATTACAAAAGAAACTAATTAAATTGAAATATATTCATCAATTTTTTAAGTGCAAAACACCAGGTTAATAACCCCCCTATTTCAAAGATGGAGAAATCAATAACACGTAAGTAGTAAGTGAGTAGCAGCGCCAGGCCATAAATTCTTCCTGACATTAATACCTGTGGCTCCTTGCACCACATCAAGCCACAGTACTTTATAAAATGTCCTACTTAACCAAAAAAAGACTTCAAAGTTTTATTAAAGTATTATAATTGGGAAATAAGTGAGAACAATCAATAAAATGTATGTTATTTTAGCAGATAGAAAAAAATCTAAGTTGCTAAAGAAACCTGAAAGAGAAAACTCAATTTTTTTCAAAAAACTTAAAAGAAAAAGTTTAAGTTTTTCATGCATTTGAAGAAAACCTGTGTTTAAATATTTTAATACTAATAATAGTATTTTTATTGTACTTTAAAACTTATAAAAGCACTTTACATGTCATCCCATTTGATCTTCACAACTGAAGTAGGTACCATCAAGATCTTCCTTTTACAGCAGAGGAAACTGCAGCTGAAACCACAGTTTAGTGTCCCAGGATCAAACAATTCAGTTAAGCAGGATATAAACTCAGGTTTTCCTGACTTAAAGTTCAGTCCTCCTTAAAGCAAAGTGTCTCCTCATCAGTTCATGTTATAAAGAGAAAACACCTGGCACCAAAATACTAACAGCAAAAATAATTAAATAACATTTCTATAGTGCTTTCAAGAAACATCTTCCTCATGCCAAGTCTATGAAGTAGGTACAATGAACATAGATCCTTAATGAACAAGCTATTCAATCTCTCAGCAGATTTCCTCCATTTCCTTAATTATATACATTATACCTAAGATGGAAAAAGAAATCACCAACAAAAAATCCACTTTTGTTTGATTCTGGATAATCAACTCCAGACCAAAGTATGTGACATTTGCATTAAATAATTAAGAAGTCTTCTTCCAACACAGAAATACAGGAAAATGATGCCACATTTTAGTAATTATCATACAGCATCACTTTAGTCTTGACTGGAACCTGGAAACATAGAAAGAAAAAAACCTTTCACTCTGTTACCAGTCCTAACTACCTTCCTTCTGTAAATATTTTTTCCTCACCCCAACTTTATTATTCTTCCCAAAGCAATGGAAAATATTTGCCACTTCGATAATTTTTCTAGATTAGAAAGAAAGAATTCATGGAAAGGCAATGAAAGATTAAAAACTAAGCACATAATTCTCAGGACAATGTCAACGGGAAAGTTGTTTGCAAAAAAAAAATAGCAACACTACCAATTTCTCTGAGAGTGATATCATTATGGCAAAAAATTTAATCTTAGGATTCTCAAGAACTTAAGTGACTATAAAAACAAGTACTAAATAGCCTTTTGTGTAAAACAAAAAGGCTTACAAGAATACAAATCAGTTCTGAAAAGGCAATTTAAAACAATTAATCAAGATACCCAAAAAAATCAAGTCATTATAATACCAAATTTTTTGAAGTCATTCTCTAAGGACTGCTTGATGCAAAAGACGGAGGAGGAAAAATGGCCCTTTTCCAGAAACCTTAGTTTACCAAAAGTGACAGATTTTCAAATACCTTTCTCAGCAGCTTTTTGTAAGGCATCTTCAATTCTTGATAGATCTCTCTGTTTAATTTCCTGCAGGTACTTTTCTTCTTTTCCAGCATCATATTTAATACCTAAAGATATAACATTTATTTTAAAATCACATTTATAGCACAGTTAGATAATAGCACTTTTAGAACAGAAACAAATTTATTATGCCTGCAAATTTTTAATGACAAATTTCAAAAAATAGAATATGGAAGGAAACTTAAATATAAAAAAACTATACCCTTAAATTAGAAATCTATATAGAAGCACTCAAAAATAAAAACAATTATATACATAGTATTTTTTTAAAAAATTAAGTTTACCCTATTTATTTCACATTAATAGAAAAACTTAAAATAATTTTATTAAAGGGGATTACTATAATAATTAAAAGTTTTACCTGATAAAATGTAAAAATATCTTATATTTGTAATTAGATCCTTTTATGATCTTCTATTTTTACAAAATACCAATCTAGAGAACTAAGAATGTTTCTAATTTACTCTGAAATAAATCAACAGGTAAATAATAAAATAACTTACTAGCTCCAGGGACAACAAGAAGGTATAATCCTTCCAATGTTGCAACAACTGCTTCCCCATATAAATTCTTCCATGGAATCTTCAAAGTAAGTTTATCTAAAGAAAAATAATTTCAATCTCAAAATTTTAAACTGCTGAAATGAAACACATTTCTAAATCTTCACTTAAGAGAAAACAGATCTTCTCTTTCTGCTGAGAATGCAGCTTTCAACATGGTGAACATTTCCAAAACCAATAGAAATTACACCAAGAAATAAGGCAAGTATCAGTTGCACTAAGCAACAGAGTACAAGTAGGACAAAGATTCACTACACACATGGAATAAAAATAGAAAGATCTCTAACTAGAAACAAGTGGCTACAGACAATTTCCTGGAAAAAAGGTTCTGACAGGCCCAGCTGACACAATTAGAAACCACACAGTAACTGTATCAGTTTATTTTATGCATTTTAACATAATTCTTTTTTCTTCTTTTGGTTTTTGCTATGCAATGGGGTTAAAGTGACTTGCCCAAGGTCGCACAGATAGGACATTATTAAGTGTCTAAGGCTACATTTGAATTCAGGTCTTCCTGATTCCAGGTTCAGTGCTCTCTATCCACTACACCACCTGACTGCACCATTTTAACATTATTCTGAGAAAAAATGCAGAAGCTTAAAGCCAAAAGGACTCATCACATAATACATTAAACAGTCAAAATTCTTGTTCTGCAGAGAATAAAAAATTAAGGAAATTAGGACCACTTTGAAGGATTCTAAACTAAGAAATCAACCTATACTTATAAAAACAATGAGAGGTATAGCTATTTAGTATAAGAGAAAAAGATCTGGAATCTTAGTAGCCTGGAAATGTAACACAAGTCCACAGAGCAAAATGACAGTGAAAAAAAAAAAAACTGATGAGATCCTGAGGTACAGGAGAGGCTTAGTGTTGAGAACAAAGGAGGTGATGGTACCACCATGCTAAGACCATCTGCATCCCTAATTTTAGGAAAGATAAGCTGAACAGAATTCAAAAAAGGTTAACCATAATGACAAAGTTCCTGAATATCATGTTCTATGAGAGACTAGTTTGAGTAACTGAGGATTTTCAATCTGGAGAATAAAATTTTAGGAAGGGACATGATAAGGGTCTTCAAGTATCTAAAGATCTTTATGAAAGGATTATGCTTCTTGGCTCCTGAAGGATATACAGAGAGAAAAGGAATACAATCCACTGGACACTAAAGAGGAGATTCTTTTTCAGGTTCCAGTAGGACTAGTAAACCTCTTAGGTCTCTTCTAAGTCTTTAAGATTTTGTGAATCTTAGGTTAAACATACTATTGAGAGATTCCTTCAGTGCAGATTTCAACTTATTTATGAATTATCAAAAGGCAAATTTTACAAGGAAAAAGAATGCCAACTTACCAAAATTATTCTTCCACATCATTCTGCTACATAATAAAATAGAAGTGAGAAAAGCAGAACAAAGTATTCTCTTTTTAAAAAAAAATAGAAAATAAGGAAGAAAGGCTATAGCAGCTTATATTACAGATTCAATTTCTATTATGTTTTCATTATGAAAAGTGAAAAGTATTATCATCTGAAAATGTAAGATCAAAAATTGATCTTAACTAAAAAATTGAAATTATAAGAGGGCAGGTTACTGTAGCATAGTTATAACACAATAAAAATTTCAAATTGCAAATTTCTGTCAGCTTGTAGATTTTTCCCTACTCACATTTCCAAAAGAGAAAAATATACTGTTTTCTCAAAGAATAATTAGAATTTACCTGGGGCCTTTCAGAATTATGTCCAAATTTTTAAAAGAATGGAATACAAAACTAGGGAAAAGTATTTACCTAAGGTCACTTGAACTTTGAAAAATCTTACCTATTTGTCCAGCTTTTACTTTAAAGGGAACATCCAATTCACTCTTTAGGAAGAAAAAAAATAAGATCAATATTCTTTAAAAAAAATTTTTCAAAAGTTTAAAATCACTTAAATCAACAACCAAAAAAGACAATTTATGGAAAATTCTAAAGACAAAATGCTTAAGTTTTATCTATCATAAGAAATATTTTTATAGGTAGTGAAAATAGAAGTTCTTAAAAGATAAACATTAGATCAAGTTATTAAGAACTGATTTGAAAGATTGAAATTCTAAGAGACTTTAAAACATTAAAAAAGGATTAGTAATCTGTCCATGTGATTTATTAACTAAAATGAAAAACTATTACAAGTTCACTACTCTTGGAAAACTGAACCAATTATGAAAAGGAGATCCATTTAATTTTAATCGAACAGATGGCCACTTCTTCCTTGCAATGCACTCTGTGACAGGAAGAAATAGCTTTGTATAAATAAACTGAAAATAATGGCTCAATAAATCTGGAAAGAAAAAGCAGATTTCAAATACTATTCATGAACTGTCTTAATTTAAATAACTTAATGACTAATGCTGCTCAAAAACAATCCTGAATTTATCTAGTACCTAAAATACTAGGAAATTCAAATAAAGAGGATACTGCAACATAATTAACATAAGAAATGAGTTCAGAATTATCACCTAGGTTTCTGTAAAATACTGAAATGTCATCTGAATTAAAAATTACATCCTACAAGTATATTTTTGTTGTGGAGGAAACTATTTTATTATATATATAATATACTTTCTTTTTTTTTAGGTTTTTGCAGGGCAAATGGAGTTAAGTGGCTTGCCCAAGGCCACACAGCTAGGTAATCATTAAGTGTCTGAGACCAGATTTGAACCCAGGTACTCCTGACTCCAGGGCCAGTGCTTTATCCACTGTGCCACTTTGCCACCCCTTATAATATACTTTCAATTCATAATTATATCATACTTTCGTAGCAATACTAACAGTCAATTAAAACAATCAGCAATTAGAATTTTAATTGAGAATTTACTCAATAATTCTAAGAACATTTTAAGGGAAGAAAAACCTTTATTTTAACCACTTAAAAAAAAACTAGGTTAGAAGGCAGCACTTTAGTTGAAGAAAAGAATTTAGGAATCACTAACAAGTATACATCCAAACATATCCCCTATACAAACAAATATATATATATATATATATATATATATATATATATGTATATATGTATATACACACATACACATACACACACAAATATTTATATTCTCTTTTATGTGTGCACACCCTGAAAAACCTCCATGACTTTTATGTCATGCAGGACAGAAAGTATATGGTCAAAAGGCAAATCTACTCTCAATCAATATAAATAGCTCAAAAGGGCATAATATTTGCTAATAGTTAAGATTGGCACTTATATAGAATACTTGATCCTCCCAACAGCACAGTAAGGTAGGAGCTATTATTTATTATCCCCCCCTTTTAGACATGAGGAAATTGAAATGGAGAGAGGTTATACGACTTGCCCAAGGTTACAAGGAGTTGCAATTTGAACACAGGTTTGATTCTAGGCATTTTGTTATTTTCACTATATTTTATTTATATTACTTTATTCATTCAACTAAATTAAATAGATGAGGAAAAATTAATTTTCAGTTTGATACTTATCCAAACAATAAGTAATTCTAAATTAGTACCAGCGAGATTAATCGTTTTACTTGAAATATACAAATAATAAAATTGACTTTAGAAAACAAATTCTAAAATTTTCAGTGTCCCTGAATGATTTCTCCTTAGCAAAATTCATCATAATATTCCATTACAATAATCATCCTCACATTAACTAGATCAAAAATTAAGTATACAGACATCAACGCAATAAGAAATATCTTTCAGATGCTCTCATTTTTTTCCAGTGACATAGGAAAGAAGCTAAGAAACAAAAGAAAAAGAATTTTTTCTTCATGTGACTTCTTCATAACAGAACTATAAGCTCACTAGTCAATTGTTAATTCTGCTATTTTATCATTCTCTAACAACAGTAAATAAATCATCTCCTTCTCTCCTTTATCTAAATCTTGATTATTTCCTGATTTTCAAAAATAAAACTCATGAGACACAACATGAAATACAATCACTTAAACTGAATGTTAAAAAATTAAGTAGGAATTCTGGGACACTAATACATTTCTGGTGGTGTGAACTCATCCAACTTTCTGGAGAGCAGTCTGGAACTATGCCCAAAAGGCATGTGCATACCCTTTGACCCAGCAAAAACACTACTGGGCCTAAACGCTGAAGAGATGATGAAAAAGGGTAAAAACATCACTTGTACAAAAATATTCATAGCAGACCTGTTTGTGGTGGCAAAGAATTGGAAATCAAGTAAATGTCCTTCGACTGGGGAATGGCTTAACAAACTGTGGTATATGTATGTCATGGAACACTATTGTTCTATTAGAAACGGGGGGGGGGGGGGTGAAACCAAGATGTTGGCATGAAGGCAGAATTTCCCGGGAACTCCTTCCCCCGCCAAAAAAAACTACAAAAGTCATCAAATTGTGACTCTAGTCAAAATTTAGAAGGGCAAAACCCACAGAAAGACTGAGTGATACATTTTCCCACTCCAAGATAACTTAGAAGTTCTGTAGGAAAGGTGTGTTTCACTGAGACCATGAGTTGGAAAAACCCCAGGTGGCAAGGCAGACCAGGAACAGCTTGAAGGGACAGGGAGAGAATTCTGCTACACCAGAATGAGTGTGGGAGTGAGGAGCACTGGACATAGAACCTGAAGTGAGAATCGAGAGAAACCAGCCTGCACCTCCAGAACACAGCCCATAGATGGTAATGAGGTCACAGGAAACTGCAGAAATTGCTCTGCTCTCCCAAGGGTAGGATTCTGCTGTTTGTTCACGCACACAGATCCAGGTTGCAGTTTGGGCTTCCATACTAAGATAGCCTAGTAGGGCTCCTCCTTACAGCCTCAAGGCAGAGGGAAGTGCTGTGGTCATCTCTATATCAAAGCACAGGCAAGAGAGTGTAAGACCTTGGAGGAATAAAGGTCCCAGTGGGGTATCCCCACAAAAAAACCCCAAAACCTTGGAAGTGCTGTAAATTAGTCTTGGACTGATGAAATGAGTCAATAACAGAAAAAAAGAAGAATCTGACCACAGAAAATTACTTTAGTACCATGGAAGATCAAAACACATACTCAGATGATAACAAAATTGAAGCTTCCATATTCAAAACCTCCAAGTGAAATAGAAAATGGACTTGGATTATGCATGAGTTCAGAAAAGACTTTGAAAAGCAATTAAGGGAAGTGGAGGAAAAATTGGGAGGAGAAATGAGAGCAATGCAGAAAAATCATAAAAATCAAATCAGCAGCTTAGTGAAAGAAAGAAAAAAAATACTGAAGAAAATAATGTGTTAAAAACCAGTTTAGGCTTAATGGAAAAAAGCAAGACAAAAGGCAAATGAGGAGAAGAATGCCTTAAAAAAGTAGAACTGGCCAGCTGGAAAAGGAGATTGAAAAAGCTCTCTGAAGAAAATAACTCCTTCAAAGCAGAATGTAACTAAAGGAAGCTGATGACTTTGCAAGAAATCAGGAAGAAATAAAATTCTTCCAAAAAAAGCCAAAAATTAGAAAAAACTGTGAAATGTCTCATTTGAAAAAAATAACCAACCTCAAAAACAGATCCAGAAGAAATAATTCAAAAGTTATTGGGCTAACTGAAAATCAGAAAAGAGCCTAGACTTCATTTGTCTTTTTTTTTCAAGGTTTTTGCAAGGCAAATGGGGTTAAGTGGCTTGCCCAAGGCCACACAGACAGGTAATGATTAAGTGTCTGAGATCAGATTTGAACCCAGGTACTCCTGACTCCAGGGCCAGTGCTTTATCCACTGCACCACCTAGCCGACCCTAGACTTCATTTTTCAAGAAATAATCCAGCAAAATTGCCCTGAGATCCTAGAAACAAACAGTGAAACAGAAATTGAGGGAATTCACCAATCACCTCCTGAAAAAGATCCCAAAAGAAAAACTTCCAGGAATATTACAGCCAAATTCCAAAACTCCCAAATCAAAGAGAAAATTCTAAAAGCTGCCATAAATAAGCAATTCAACTGCAGAGGTTCCATAGTCAGGATTACACAGGATCTGGCAGCAGCTACATTAAGGGCTCGTAGGGATTGGAATATGATATTCTGGAAGGCAAAAGATCTTGGTTTACAACCGAGAATCAACTGCCCAGCAAAACTGAAGATCCTCTTTCAAGGGAAAAGATGGACTTTCAAAGAAACAGACTTTCAAACTTTCCTCTTAAACAACCAGAGCTGAACAGAAAGTTTGATTTCTAAGGACAGGACTCTGGTGAACCATAGAGGGGAAGGACTAACTATGAGGAACTTAATGATACTTAACTGTTTGTATACCTGCATGGGAAGAAGATATTGATACCTCATATGAACTTTCTCATTTATAAGAGCTGTTAGAAGAAGCATATATAGATGGGGCACAGGAAGGAGCAGAATATAATGGTATAATATAGTAAAAATATAAGAGTTAGGGGTGGCTAGGTGGTGCAGTAGATAGAGAGCACCAGCCCTGGAGTCAGGAGTACCCGAGTTCAAATTCCACCTCAGACAATTAAGTGTCTGAGCTGTGTGGCATTCATTGGGCAAGTCACTTAACCCCATTGCCTTCCAAAAAAAAAATTTTTTTTAAAAAAGATGGAGTTAATGGGTGATAAAGAAAAGTACTGGCAGGAAGGGAAAGGAGATGAAAAAGAAGCTAAGAAATTCCACACAATTCAAGAAAAACATTTTCAATGTAATGGAATGGGAGAATACAAGGGGGAATAAGTGAGCCTTCATTCTCATCAGAAAAGGCTCAGAGAAGAAATAACATACATACTTAATAGGGTATAGAAATCTATCTTACCCCAGAGAAAAATGAGAAGAAAGGGATGTATCCCATTTTTTTCTAAATTAGAGGTAATACAATTATATCAATAACAAACCTATCAGAAATCATATGATCATATCAATAGATGCTGAAAAAGCTTTTGACAAAATACAGCATCCATTCCTATTAAAAACACTAGAGAGTGTAGGAATAAATGGACTGTTACTTAAAATAATTAGCAGTATCTATCTGAAACCATCAACAAGCATTATATTCAATGGGGAGAAGCTAGAGGCATTCCCAATAAGATCAGGAGTCAAACAAGGGTGCCCATTATCACCACTACTATTCAATATTGTATTAGAAATGTTAGCATCAGCAATTAGAGAAGAAAAAGAAATTGAAGGAATTAGAATTGGGAAGGAAGAGACAAAACTCTCACTCTTTGCAGATGACATGATGGTCTACCTAGAGAATTACAAGAAATCATCTAAAAAACTACTGGAAACAATTAGCAATTTTAGCAAAGTTACAGGTTATAAAATAAACCCGCATAAATCCTCAACTTTTCTATATATGTCTAGCAAGAAACAGCAGGAAGAGCTAGAAAGAGAAATCCCATTCAAAGTAACCTCAGACAGTGTAAAATATTTGGGAGTCTATTTGCCAAGACAGACTCAGAATCTTTTTGAAAACAATTATAAAAAACTTCTCACACAAATTAAATCATATTTAAATAACTGGGCAAATATCAACTGCTCATGGATAGGGAGAGCTAATATAATAAAAATGACAATTCTACCAAAGCTAAACTATCTGTTTAGTCAAAATTTCCAAAAATTTCCAGTCAAAATTCCAAAAAATTACTTTAATGAGTTAGAAAAAAATTGTAAGTAAATTCATATGGAGAAATAAAAAGTCAAGAATTGCCAGGAGCTTAATGAAAAAAATGCAAACGAAGGTGGCTTAGCACTATCCGATCTAAAATTATATTATAAAGCATCAGTCATCAAAACTGTTTGGTATTGTGGTGGACCAGTGGAATAGACTAGGTGTAAAAGCAGGAGAGGATTATAGTAATCTGCTGTTTGATAAACCCAAAGAGTCAGGCCACTGGGATAAAAACTCCCTCTTTGATAAAAACTGCTGGGATAATTGGAAGTTAGTATGGAAGAAACTTAGATTAGACCAACACCTCGCACCCTTTATCAAGATAAGATCCAAATGGTTACAGGACATAGACATAAAAAACAATACTATAAGCAAATTAGAAGATCAAGGACTAGTCTACCTGTCAGAGCTATGGAAAGGGGAACAGTTTATGACTAAGGAAGAGTTGGAGAACATCACTAAAAACCAATTAGATGATTTCGATTACATTAAATTAAAAAGCTTTTGCATAGATAAAACCAATGTAATCAAGATCAAAAGAAAAGTAGTAAATTAGGAAACAATCTTTACAATTAATGATTCTGACAAAGGACTCATTTCTAAAATATACAGAGAACTGAGTCATATTTTTAAAACAAAAAGCCATTCCCCAATTGACAAATGGTCAAAGGATATGCAAAGGCAATTCACAGATGAGGAGATCAAAGCAATCCATAGCCATATGAAAAAATGCTCTAAATCATTAATTATTAGAGAAATGCAAATTAAAGCTTCTCTGGGGTACCACTTCACACCTCTCAGATTGGCAAGTATGACCAGGAAGGATAATGATCATTGTTGGAAGGGATGTGGGAAATCTGGGACACTATTACACTATTGGTGGAGCTGTGAACTCATCCAACCCTTCTGGAGAGCTATTTGGAACTATGCCCAAAGGGCAAGAAAATTTGCATACCCTTTGACCCAGCAATACCACTCCTGGGTCTATACCCTGAAGAGATGAGGAAAAAGGGTAAAAACATTACTTGTACCAAAATATTTATAGCAGCCCTGTTTATGGTGGCAAAGAATTGGAAATCCAGTAAATGTCCTTCAATTGGGGAATGGCTTAGCAAACTGTGGTATATGTATGTCATGGAACACTATTGTTCTATTAGAAACCAGGAGGGACGGGATTTCAGGGAAACCTGGAGGGATTTGCATGAACTGATGCTGAGTGAGATGAGCAGAACCAGAAAAACACTGTACACCCTAACAGCAACATGGGAGTGATGTTCAACCTTGAAGGACTTGCTCATTCCATCAGTGCAACAATTGGGAACAATTTTGGGCTGTCTGCAAAGGAGAGTACCATCTGTATCCAGATAAGGCGCTGTGGAGTTTGAACAAAGTACAAGGGACTATTCCCTTTAATTTCGAAAAAAAAAACAAAACAGATATCTTATTGTCTGATCTGGTTACCTCTCAGAATTCTGTTCTCTTTAAGGATACGATTTCTCTCTCATCACACCCAATTTGGATCAAGGTACAACATGGAAACAAAGTAAAGACTGACGGAGTGCTATCTGTGGGGTGGGGTGGGGGGAGGGAAGCAAGATTGGGAGAAAATTGTAAAACTCAAATAATATCCTTAATAAAAAAAGAAAAAGAAAAAAATAAAAGAAATTAGAGGTAATATCCTTGGTCTTTGTTCAAATTCCACAGTTCTTTCTCTGGATACAGATGGTATTCTCTACTACAGACAGCCGCAAATTGTCCCTGATTGGGGGAATGGGGGGAGAGAAGGGGGGAATGGGGGGGAGGGAAGGGGGGAATAGGTGACAGAAGAGAGGGAAGATTGTGGGAGAGGGCACTCAGATACAACACCCTTTGGACAGGACCAGGATGAAAGGAGAAAGAGAATAAAATAAATGAGAGTGAGGAGGAATGGAGTGGAGGTACTGCTAGTAATAGCAACTGTGGGAAAAATATTGAAGCAACTACTCTGGTGAACTTATGATAAAAGAAAGCAACTCACCCCAGAGACAGTCACTGGAATCTGAACACAGACTGAAATACATTTCTATTTCTCTCTCTTTCTCTCTCTCTCTCTCTCTCTCTCTCTCTCTCTCTCTCTCTCTCTCTCTATTCTTGAGGTTTCTCATCTTCTTGGGGGAGGAGGGGGATTTATCTTTACTCTTGTAACAAAATTATTGTAATAATATAATTAAATCTAATAATATAATTAAATCTAAAACAAAAAGAAAGAAAGAAACCAGGAGGGACAAGAATTCAGGGAAGCCTTGCATGAACTGATGCTGAGCAAGATGAGGAGAACCAGAAAAACATTGTACACCCTAACACTAAACATGGGGGTGATGATCAACCTTGATGGACTCACTCATTCCATCAGTGCAACAATCGGGCAATTTGTGGCTGTCTGTGATGGAGAATACCATCTGTATACAGAGAAAGAACTGTGGAGTTTGAACAAAGACCAAGGACTATTACCTTTAATTTAGAAAAAACTGATATCTTAGTATCTGATCTTGCTATCTCTTTTACTTTATGTCTCTTCCTTAAGGATATGATTTCTCTCTCATCACATTCAATTTGGATCAATCTATAGACCATAGAAACAATGTAAAAACTGGCAAATTGCCTTCTGTGGGGGAGTGGGAGGGAGGGAAGTAAGATTAGGGGAAAAATTATAAAACTCAAAATCAATAAAATCTTTAATAAAGGGGAAAAAAATTAAGTGAATGAAGTTTCAGCACTAAACTTTAGTCTTCTTTTTATTTTTTATCTTTTCTCTGTAACCAAACTGAAACAGAAACCGTATCTTTGACATATGAGGAAAACCCCAAGTCAGTACTAAAAATCTTCCTACAACATAGAAAATATTTGGCATTTATTAGTCCTTTGAGGATTGCAAAAAAAAATTTACATGCATTATCTCGCTTACCTGTAAATAAAACGTTATAATTACAGAAATCCTTATTTTTATAGAGGAAAGAAACTTGCAAGTTAAAAGGCTTGCCTTTAATCACAAATCTTGTAAGAATTAGAAGTAGCACTGGATCCAAGTCTTGTTGACTCCAAGTACAGCACATAATCTAGTGCCAACGATTGGGGCTCATCAGCATATCATGTGTTGTATGATGTGGGGGGGATCATATTAGGGACATGTCATGGATTGGGTGGACCTCTTAAATTGTAACAAACTCTGGGAGCCTATGAAAATGCAAGAGGGGGGGAAAGAGTTTCTGAAGACTATAAATTACCTGACGTTCAAATGTTCGTGCCTCATGCTAGGTGAGGTACCCATATCCTGCAGGATTCGTGAATAATTTTCTCTCAAAAAAAAAAGAAATTGGGGGGGGCCACTATTCCATGCATGAGGATCCCTGTAGGCTGCAAACTGACTTTGTTTTAAAAGGTAAAATGCTTTGCTGTATTATTATTTATTTTGTTGAAGATTTCTAAATTACATCCTAATCTATTCTGCATCAAAAGCAGTGTTGTGAGTCAAGTATCTCACATTTATACTAAGTACACTACTCTTTTAAAGGCATGGAACATATAACTTACATTCATTGTGTTTGGTGAGGCATCTGGCAATCAAATTATTTTTAAGAACTATCAGGTTATTCTTAGGAACTTTAAGACGAATTGATTTTTTTTTAATTCAGAAATACTTACCAGAGCATTTTCTTTTATTTGCAGGTTATCTAAGGCCACATTGCCTAAAAAAAAAAAATTAGAAAAGTAAGAGGAAAAAAATAGCAAAAAGTGAGAATACCAGCTAATTTTAATATTCATCACTAATATTAAGAGGTGATGTTGGTGTCAAAGTATGGAAAAGATAGAACTCATCACAGGAGAAATTCCAAACTACTTAGGGTAATTCAAGGTCTTCCTCAAAAGAAATCTCTGAAATTCATTTACAATTTCAGCTTATACAAAAAAATACTACTTGTTAAATAAACTCTCTTTTTCTCTTCTTTTTCTCTTTTTTCTCTTTTTTCTCTTCTTTTTCTTTCAAGCTCGAGTATGTGTATCTTAATTTTGGTACTCCAAAATCTGCTAAATCAGTAAATTATATTCATTTTACTCAGATGCTATCAAAGGAGGTGTTTTCCCCGATTTCAAAAACTGATATTACTATACCTATCTTTAAAATTATTTCTGTAAAAATAACAATAGGCACCAATTTTTGTTTCCATATAGATTAGTCATAATATCTTTGAATTCTGATATCAGCTTTAGACAAATGCAGTCATTTAGATCCCACTGAATCCAATCTTACTCCAACTGATAAGGTCATGTCTACCACCTTTATTTTATTATTAGGTATGGGGAATCTAACAAATTTCCTTATAAAAGAAAAATCAGAAATTTGTCATCCTAAATTAGAATGACAAATGTTGAAAACCATGTTTTAAATTATTTAATCTGGTTTAACAGGCATATAAGAATGCATCCTGAAACATATTCTTATTAGCAACTTAAATAGGCTCTTAAGTCAATAAGTTACTTAAATTTTACCAAAAACGACAAAATTATATGGTTTCCCAAGTCTCAGATGCTATAAAAAGAAAAGTTAAAGGTAATAGGTCTTAACTGGAAATGCCTTGAAGGTAATTATAAGGACAATATGCCCACATTTTTTTTCTGACAATATGTAAAATCAAAATTATTTATCTGACCTAAAAACAAAAAGAACAAAGGAAATATCTTTTGTCTACCCATAATCTAACAAATACTTATTTCCTCTACAACAAATATAAAAGTTATCTAATCAAATAGTAAGTATAGCATTCATTTTATAAGTTATTATATTTGCAGTGTAGGAGGAGATGGCAGTTCTCATACAAGTAAAGGAAGGCACAGTCATGGATTAGATTAGCACCTGAACTGAAGTTCATTCTAAAATAAAAGTTAAGTTAAATTTAACTTGTTTTAGTCTTAATACCAGCACAATTCAATGACATCTAAATAACAAAGTAAAAATGCAAATAATTCATAAAATGCTTAACAAAATAGGACTAAACAAAACCTGGCATTTTAAAACTAATCAAATATCTAAAAATATTAAGAGAATTTTTCAATTTCAGTTATCTATTTCAGAATTAATCAAGTAAGACTCTTTTTAAAAAGTGTATATGAAAGATAGTACAGATGATTAGATGGCTATACCTGGCTTAGAATTCTCAGGTATCTGCTGACATACCAGGTCTTAATTCAAAACTATATAGAATGAAGTTGCTTATCCTGATTCAGTCAATGAGAAAACAAGTACACTGGTATATTGCTGATGGCTCAAGTTAACTGGTCCAGCCAATACAGAATACTGCAATTTGGATCTATCTCTAGAAAGGTACCATAACTTGACAAGGATATATCAAAACTAGACCTTATAAACTACAGAAATTTAAAAAAAAAGAGGAAAAGTACACACACACACACACACACACACAAAACTACTTAGGGTAATTCAAGGTCTTCCTCAAAAGAAATCTCTGGAATTCATATACACAAAAATACTGTACAAAGCAGCTTTCTTCCTGATGACCAGAAACTGGAAACTAAGGTGTCTTCCTATAGGGGAGTAGCTAATCACTTTCTTCTTAAATCTCTGGTCTGATTTCCACCTTATCATTCAACCAACTTTGAAACTAAAGTTACAAAGATCTATTAACTGGAATATCTACTGGCCTTCTTTAAATTCACCTCCTTCTTGACTTCTTTTTCATCTTCTTGACTTCCTTGACCTTTTTCATTATTGATCAATCTCTTTTCCTTGACATTCTTCTCTCCAAGTTTTTGGAACATTACTCTCTCATGGATTCTCCTACCTATCTGACTGCTCCTTCTAACACTTCTTTGGAAAATCTTCACCCAAGCCATACTTGCTAAATGTAGATATCCCTTCAGATTCAGTACTGGGTCTACCTCTCTTCTTCCTTTATTCTATTTCACTTAGTAATCTCAACAATTCCCTTAGTTCAATTATCCTCTATATGCTGACAATGGCAAAACTACTTAGCTAGCCCCAACCTCTCTGCCAGCCTACAGTCTCATCTCCAACTGCTAAATGAATATCTCAACATGGATCTTTTGGAGATATCTGAAACTCAATGTGTCTAAAACTGAACTTACTATCTTTCCCCAAATACCCTCCTACCTTCCAAACTTCCCTATTAGTATCAAAAGCACCACCAATCTCCCAATACTCCAGGTATCATCTTCAACTCCTCATCTTCTCCCATTCCTCACAGTTAATCTGTTGCCAAAGCCTCCTGATTTTACTTTTTAAAATCCCTCAGATATACTCCCTTCTCTCCGCTCACATTACCATCTTGGTACAAGTCCTCATAGATTACTGCACTAGCCTACTGTTGACTGATAGGCATGTCACATGTCCCCACTCCCAAATCCAATCTGCAGACTGAGACTAAATTGACTCCCCTATTTAATAAATTCCATTGACCTCCTATTACCTAAAAAAGTCAAAAGGTTGACTGTTTTGCAGTTCAGCCTCACTTCAATCCAATTCTCAAGCAAGTCAAGACATCACTCATCGAGAATGAAGGGGCAGTTAGGTGACACAATGTATAGAGCCCCAGCCCTGGAGTCAGGAGGATCAGAGTTCAGTTCTGACCTTGGATACTTAATGATTACCTAGCTACATGACCTTGGGTAAGTCACTTAACCCCATTGCCTTTGCAAAAAAAAAATGAAGGAACCACAAAGATCAGTTTTAAGAGCTAATAACAATAACAGATAAAATTTATAGAGTGCCATTTACACCCCAGGCCTTGTGCTAAATACTTTAAAATTCTTATCTCATTTGATGTTAATAACCTTGGGGAAGTTAGATTTGTTCTGTTTACAGAAAAGGAAACCAAGGCAGAAGTTAATTAAGTGACTTAACCAGGATCAGGAAGATATAAGATGACTGGTCTCTATCCGCTGTACCAGTGACACAGGTCTCCTTGGTAGCTCCATGAGCAAGACATCCATCTCTTCACTCCAGATATTTTCAACAGCTGTCTTCCCAAGGCTACAACACTCTCTTTCCTCATCTCTACCTCCTGGTTTTCCTGGATTCCTTCATCCCAGCTAAAATACTTTCTCCTTAATTCTTTTTAATCCTAATTCCTTTCCTCTGTGATTATCTCCAATTTAACTAAATCGATTCTATTATAGAACTTTATATACAATTTTTGTTGTTGAGTCATTTCAGTCACGGCCAACTCTGTGATCCCATTGTGGGATTTTTCTTGACAAAAGTCCTATGGTAATTTGCCATTTTCTTCTCCAGTTCATTTTACAGATAAGGAACTGAAGCAAACAGGGTTAAATGACTTGCTGAGAGTCACAAGACTAGTAAGTATGTGAGGGCAGATTTGAACTCAGAAAGATGTCTTCCTAATTCCAAGTGCAGTGCTCTCCCATGCACTATCTAGCTACCCTTTATATACAATAATCACCAATAATAGTTTGGCAAACTGAACAAAAATGTTTCTTGGAACTTCTACATACATCTTACTTGAAGAACAGTTTGGATCAACAGCACTGAGTCAAATTTTAAAGTTAGTGGGGCAAGCAACTGGAGATAAGTCATTCTACTTACAAAAATGATTGAATCATATCAGGCTTAGCATAATTACTATAAATAATTTAAGAATACAAAAAAAAGCTAAGGATGTTTCAAGCTAAGCTTGGAGAGAAAATTAAAGAAACCAATGAAACTGACTACCATCTATAAAAAAGGCAATAAAAAATACTGTTTTTCTTACAATTAATGATTTGGAGAATTCTTTCAATATGGTTTTAACAGTATGCAGTTCTTCATTTGAGAATTTCTTAAATCTTTGACACTTTCAACATGAAATGTCTTTAAAAATGTAAGACTAACAAAGACCTAAAACCTCCTTCTAAACCAACAAAATTGAATCCAAGTTATGACATCTTTGTTTTCTGACATACCCTTTAAGCTGAGTATTATTCTTGAAAACAACTGTATCCTGGACACACCTCAAATTGCTAAAGGCGGTACAATTTCAGCTATCTGGCACTAGCTGAACAAAACCTGATAAACCTTCAAACTTGTGTGGGCAAGTATGTTCACCTCCAGCCACTTTTCTAAACCCTTTAAAACAATATCACACAAGTTGTCAGATCTGATATTATAATTTACAATTTCTTTAAATACTCTCTAAGGGCTATGTTAGCTTTGTAGTGTTAGCCTTTTACAAAATTTTCCAACTATGAAATTAGTGAATATATCAATGTAAAACAAGGCTACATTGCAATATCAAAGCTGCAATGAAAAAATTAGGATGGGGGAAAGATTAAATACTCAAATTCAAAAAGCTCTTTAAGTTTATTCCTGACCAGACAGGAATTTACTTAAATAAATAAACTTAGTGTACAAATTTCTACAATTACTCATGTTCCTCTTTTAAAAATTACTTCTGCCCTCAAACAGTAAGATTATGTCCACACTAGTACCTCCTGGCTCCATTCATTTCATATACTAATCTCATTTTTTTCACCTTTCCAATTATTTGGTACTCTTACATAGCTCCTAAAGTTAGTTATATAAGAATATCCCTTTATATTTTACACAGCACTTCATTTTACTATGTGGTTTTATATATGACCATTTTACTTGATTTATTTAATCAATAAACATTTATTAATATTATATTGTATATATTAATTATATGATATATTATCTATCCTGGGAACTATGTTAGGTACTAGAAATACAAAAAATTGAAGGAGTTCACATTTTATGGAGGAGAAAGAACATAAACACATAAATATGCATGCAAGTATATGTAAAGCATAAACCAGATAAATACAAGGTAGGTGGGAGAGGGAAGGCATTAGTAGTTAGGTTATCAGAAAAGGTTTCCTACAGGTTGTAGTACCTGAGATGAATTTTGAAAGAAATCAGGAATTCCAAAAGACAATAGTGGTAAGGGAACATGTTTTAGTAATAAGCGACAAAATGTGAAAAAGCATGGACGCTGGAGAGAGAGGGCTGTATATGAGGAAAAGTAAAAATGCCAATTTGGATGGATCAAAAAATCTGGGAAGAGGAATATTTTAAAATAATGACAGAAAGGCTGGTTGGTGCTAGGTTATGAATGACTTTTAAATTCCAAACAGAAGAATTTATGTTTATTGAGGGGTGTTCACTTGGTCAGAACTGTGATTAAGAATTATTACTTTGGGGGCAGCTAGGTGATGTAGTGGATAGAGCACAGCCCTGGAGTCAGGAGAACCTGAGTTCAAATCCAACCTCAAACACAATAATTACTTAACTGTATGACCTTGGACAAGTCACTAAACAAAAAATAAACAAACAAAAAAAGTATTATTACTTTGGCAGTTGTATGAAAGACAGTTTGGAGAGGGTAGAAACTTGAGGAAAGGTTAATGAGGAGGCTACTGCACAAGAGTCTAGCAGATGAGGAAACTGGTGATAAAAATGTCTTGAATAAGATATGAAAAATGAAGGATAAAGATTTGTTTCAGAGGGTCTTCTAGCCCCTGTCTCCTCAGCAGCCAAAGGGGCTTAAAAAGATCCTTAAAAGGAAAGTTGTGGATATCACAGTCCTTGACACCTATCAAATGGTTCAACATCAGAACTGAAGATGGTTTTTTAAAGAAAATGCATTCCCATCTGTAGTACCATTGCCACCTAAGGACCATGGAATGTTTCCCTCTATCTCCCAGTTAAACACATAGTCCTCCTTCTGATGTCGCCAGTCACTAAGCTAAGCACTGGGGTGCAAATATAAGCAAACAATATAGCCCCTATCTTCAGGACTGTGAGTGACTCTACCCCGGGAAAGCATCACACAAGGGTTCCAGGCCACTCTGCTGGTGAACAGGAAGAAAAGTCTGGAAGGGACCTGAGAATGGAGTGAAAATGAATGGAACACCTCAGGAAACCTGGCCCAGGGAGAGGCCACAGGGTGAGGTGTCACCAATCAGGAGAACCAGCCCCAAGGCAGAGGCAGCTCTGAGTAGGAGGACAGGTGAAAAAATCAAGAAAGCTGTGAGTTCCTAGAAAGCAGAGATTGCAGAGCTTTTCCACTTGTAACCCCAAGCCCTTAGGGTTTGGGACATAGGAAGCACCTAATATGTTTCAGTTCATTCATTTCAACTGAGGCTCCCAATAAGTCAAGTATTTATTATTGATTCCAGTCCTGAAGGTAAGGAAACAAGCTCAGAGAGGTTTATGCAAAACACCATTTCCTCATCTATAAAACAAGAGTTTGGATAAAAATAATCTGTAGGATCCCCTCCATCTGTGATTTTCTGATTTGTCCAAGGACACACAACTAGGTTATGGTAAATATATAGCTCATTCCTACTATTTGTGGTTTTCTTATTTTCCATGATGGATTTAATGTCCTAGAGGGCTAAATGTATGTTTTCTGATCTCTTTTTAACTTCACCCCTCACTAAATACTGTATATTTTTAAATGTTCTATAAACATTCATAAGTTTATTTTTGGAAGAAAATGTCAACTTAGTTATGCAAAGTTTTTCAACTGTCCATTCTCTTAATTTCTTTGACAGCTACAAATCCAACTAGAAAAACAAAAACAAAAAAAAAAACAAAACAGAACAAGGGGTGGCTAGGTGGTGCAGTGGATAAAGCACTGGCCCTGGAGTCAGGAGTACCTGGGTTCAAATCCGGTCTCAGACACTTAATAATTACCTAGCTGTGCGGCCTTGGGCAAGCCACTTAACCCCATTTGCCTTGCAAAAACCTAAAAAGCAAAAAAAAAAAAAAAAAAAATCCAACTAGAACTAAGCTAAGAAAAGCCATACCAAACAGGAAAAACTCATTTGCCAGAGGAAAAAGTTTTCAAACTTAAATTTTCAAAGCTTAAAATATTTTTTGCAGTGCTTAACATTGTAATAGATATAGATAAATCTTCTAAATGCTAAAACTTTGTTTTCCTAAGTTTATATATTTAATATTGTCTTAATATTTCTCTTGCTAGACTGTTGGTGGAACTGCTAATTGGACTAACCATTATGGAAAGGAATATGAAACTATATTAAGAAAATTACCGATACCCTCTGAAACAGATTCCAGTGCTGGGCACGCAGCACACATAAAAAATAACGTTAACAAGAAAAGTCTCATGAGATACCAAAATATTTAAAGAAGAACTTTTAATAGTAATTGAAAACAAAGCAGATGCCCATTGATTTTTGAGGAATGGCTAAACAAGGTGCCATCCAAGATGATTTCTCAACTGTGAGTTCAAAGTCAAGGAGTGGTCGGCTGCCCCTCTGTATGTCCAGCCTTTAGAAGAGAGATGTCACATAATATGCATTTAATGATTGGTTATTGCCTTATTGAAATAATGAATATGATGATTATAAAGAATCAAGAAGATAGATGAATGACAGCTGAAAGTAAGGAGAACCAGGAGCACAATAACTATAATGACTACAATGATGTGTATGGAAAGAACAAGCAAACAATACTGAAGACTGAAATTATGATCAGATTTGGCCTTCAGGGAAAAAAATTAAAAATGCACTTCCCTCTTTTGCAGAGGTGAGAGATAGTGTGCATAGAACACTATAGATTATATTGACCTTGGCTGATGTGCTGGTTCCCTTTGCTAAATATTTTTTTAATTATTTATTATGAAGAGTGGCTCTGTAGAAAAGGAGAAGGTAACCTACTGGGAAACATCAGTTATAAAAACAAAAGATATTGATGATTTTAAAAATGTGTTAAGAGGGCGGCTAGGTGTCGTAGTGGATAAAGCACCGGCCTTAGAGTCAAGAGTACCTGGGTTCAAATCCGGTCTCAGAACTTAATAATTACCTAGCTGTGTGGCCTTGGGCAAGCCACTTAACCCCATTTGCCTTGCAAAAAACTTTTAAAAAATGTGATAAGAATTAAGAAGCAGAAATGGCACTGTCATTTCAAATTAAATATGACTATGAAATGTAAAAAAAGTTCAATATACTTTAGTTGTAAGAAAAGAAACATTCTAATGATCAGTCAATAGGCATCTATTAAGATTTTACAATGGGCCCAGCACTACACTAAGCACAAGGAGACAAAGGGGAAACAGAGAAAGGAAAGAGAATTTATATAATAATAATAACTACATCAGGCCACGCAAGCACATATTTACAAATACAACTGCATTTGGTCAAAGAAGAAAAAAAGGGCAAAAGCTTGGCCCTGTCCTTAATGGACAGATAACTTTGTCCATATACCATATATACATTGGAAATGGAGGTGAAAATCTTAGGAGCCAGAACAGAGAAGTAGACACAAGGTGGAGTGAGAGCTGGGATCTGAAGGAAAGAGTTTTAGGAGGAAGACATCATGAGAGAAAACATTCTAGGCTTGGAAGACAGACATTCTAGAGGCAGGGTCAGGAGACTGAGGGAATGTATAAGATCTAAAACTTAATAAAGGAATCAGGTGAGGGGCTTTAAATGGCAGAGAACTTTAGAACCAATCCTCTAAGTGACTGAAACTCACAAGAGTTCACTGAGCCAGGAGATGACACCGTCAGACCTGGACTTCTGGGAAATCACTTTGGTAGTTTAGTAGAGGAAAGGCTGAAATGAGGAGAAAAAAGGGAGAGTCACCCATTGCTAGGTACTCAATAGTCCAAGAAAGAGGTGAGGTGATGACTGGAAAGAAGATCTAACAACAGACTGAATATGAGGAGTGAGTGTAAGAAGCTGAGAAAGACAAAAAAAAATCAGTAAACTTTTATTAACCACCACCAGTTATGTAGTCGGCACTGTATTAAAGTCCAAAAGATACAAAAGGGGTCCAGGGCAATTCTTACCTTCAAAAAGCTCACAAGTGTAGTAAAGACAACAAGCAAAGAAATACATATATATAAAACAAACTATATATGGTATATATAAATAAAAAGACAGATGGCACTAGAATTCAGATATTTTAAATAAAAGATGGGATTTGGGCTGAAATGTGGGAAGCCAGGGAAGGCAGTAAGTAGAGATGAGGAGGAAGAGCAATCCAGGCATGGGAGACAGAGAAAATGCCTGGAGTCAAGAGATGATACATCTTGTTCATGGAACAACTAGGCCAAAGTCGCTGAGTCAAATAAGAATAAGGTAAAAGAAGGGACAAGGTTCATGAATGTCAAACAAATTTGACTCTAGAGATGACAGGAAGACAATGAACTTATATCTGAGTAGTGATATGGGCCTCTGAGTAGTGATATGATAGGACCTCTGCTTTTTTAATGGAATTCTGATTGGATTTGGAGAGAGACTCAAGGCAGGCAGACCAGCATCAGGCTATTGCAACATAGAAAATGGTACCCTGAACTATTACAATAAAGCTGTGAAGAGGGGGGAGTTATTGAGGGAAAAAAGATAATAACTTCTATTCTGGACATTTTGAGATTGAGATACCTATAAGACATCCAGTCCAAGATGTCCAAGAGGCAGTTTGTTGAAATAAAGTCAGAATATGTCAGCTATAGCTTAATAAAAGAATTATTTTCAAATAAATATACAATATACATAATAAATTAGATGGTCAGATTTTTCTTTCCAAATAATATTTTTACTTTATTTACTAAGATAGTTAATTTAAGATAGGCAAAATATTTCTTTACTCCCTTCCCCCATAAACTGTTCCTGACCAAAAAGGAAAAAAAGCACACAATTATCTTTTAAATTTTATGAAGAATCAAACAAAAGTTCTATTTTTTAATTTTATAATAAAGATATAGCAGTTTTGAACTAAAGTTTTTATTCCTCAAAATTTTTTACACCCCCAAAAAATCAAGAAAACAGGGGCAGCTAGGTGGCACAGTGGATAGAGCACCAGCCCTGGAGTCAGGAGGACCCAAATTCAAATCCTGCCTCAGACACTTAATAATTACCTAGCTGCGTGACCTTCAGCAAGTCACTTAACCCCATTGCCTTGCAAAAAACCCAAAAAACAAAAAATAAGAAAACAAAATGAAGTGAACAGTTTTATCTAGTAACCCAAAACATTGCTTTTATTATTCCAGAGGTAATGCTTGAAAAATTCCTACATGTGGTTTCACTAATGAGTCATGGAACAAACTACTTGATTTCTTCATTCATATTAAAAACTTAGATTAGGGCTTTGGAACAGTTTATTACATTCAGAGTAAGAAAGAGGATATAAATTTGTGGCATAGGAGTTGTAATACTTAAGGAGAGAAAGTAAGTAACATGAAACATCTTTTCCTCAAATTCAGGCAGTCAGCTATAGTAGAAAGAGCACTGGGTTAGGAGAGACCTAAATCTCTTCCTCAGATTTTTATTATTGTTCTTCCATCACAAATTATTTTCAGAATGAAGGACAACAACCAACCAATAAATTTCTTTTGCAGTATCTTTCTTCATCTGCAAAATGGGATCCTTCATGTGGACCTCAAGGATTCTTGTGAGGATCAAATATAAGGAACTCTGCAACCCTTAAAGAGCTGTGTAAAATGTCAGCTCTATACAAAGAAGCTAAAACTGTAAAATGCAAAAATGTAGCCTATACAAAGAAGCTAAAAATTATGCATTTCAGTTTCAGGCATAAACTAAATTACAGGGCATTCAATATACTTCCCAATTTCATAGTAAAAAAAAATTTTATTTCAAAGCATTCAGTTTTCAAATGACTCTTAAAAATAAAAGGAAGGGAGGAAAGGGGTTGTAATAATTATTGGTAAATATAATGGATGCCACTTGAGAAGGGAATCAAAAATCCCTGGACCACACCAGTAGTTTAATAGGTATTTTAAGGATGCTTAATTTCACAAATCCTCAGATCAATACTGATTTAAAATCCCTCCAATTTCCTCCCCACCAAACCCCTATTCTCCCAAACTTTCTCACACAGAACCAGCACCCTGGCTACCTTTAAGATCCACAACCACTATCCTTAACTCAATCAACAGCTACTTTGTGTTCTGCACTCTTTGGAACTTCACCATTCAATTATTAACAAACTTCTTTTCATTCTTATTCTTAGTCTTGGACTACTTCTACCTCCAGGCTATAAGCAAATCTGGCTTTCCCCTAAAAATACCAATTGTTCCTTACCATCCCTCCTCTCCAGTTGCCAAACTCCCAATGAAATTTGCAGACCTATTATGCTCTGTGAACATCAACTCAACAAGCTCTTCACTTCAAAACAACTGATTTATATCAACCTCTCATGAGACCTTCCTTCTACCATCTTCCTCAATAACTTTGATATCTGTTTCCTCCTCACCGCCACCCCCCCCACTATCAACTTCAGTAACTTCCAGAGTCACAATGAGTTTCTAACACAATCTTATATCCTAAGACATCCATTCCTAAGACATCCTTCTTCCAACAACTTAATATATAGGACTTGTGAATTACCAAAAGCTTTTCTCTCAAAAGCTCTGCAAGGTGAGTATTGTAAATATGGTAGCATAGTAGATTCTGAATTTGGAGTCAGATGACTTGGTTCAAAACCAAGTCACAAAACCTCTTCTCTAGGCCACAATTTCCTCCTCTACAAAATGAGGAGAGTATGCAAGATGGCCTCTAAGGTCACTCCAGCTCCAAATGTATGATCCCCTGATACCCATTTTACAAATAAAGAAACTGAATCATAAGAGAGGTTAAATGATTTGCCCAAGGTCACACTTCTAAGGAAATTGCTCTTCAAACCCAGGTCTCTACTCATTGCAAGCATTTCTCTCAAATCTGCTCCATCTCCAAGACCTTACCTTAAATCCCCTTATCACCCCCTGTTCTTGTACTTCTACTTTTCAATGCTCCTACTCTTCATCTTCAACCAGTCCCATGATCTATCTTTTCTTCCCATTCTATTACTAATATTCTTCATTTTCAGTCCCCAATAACCTTGGATCTTCCTTTTTAAAGAAAAATTTCAATGATGCACTCTCCTTTCTCTTGCAATCCCTGAACTTGCTCTGCCTTCTCTTCCTGCCCTGCTAATTCCCAACTCTGGATACTCTCTACCATCCAACTACTCTTGAGCTGCTCACTGTTGCTGAAGGATGTCAAAGCGATGCCACCAAAGGTCATTACAAATTCATGCTCTCTTTGAATCAGGTCCTCTAGAGCTAAACTAAATCCTGTGCTCTTCCCACTACATGTCTCCCTCCTCTCTAAAGGTAGCATCAGAATGGGAAGGAAGCTCAGAGACAATTAGACTCAACCTGAACGCGAACAAGGATCACCTCGACATGATTCCTACTTATAAGTGATTATTTAGCCTTTATTTAAAAACCTCTTTCTATCAAGGAAGAAACTTCAGCTTACTTCTATGTCGCACTACTTACTACCAATCTTGCTTAAAATGAAATAAAAGCATTGCTGTTTTAGACCAATAGCAACTTCCCCTTTAATAAAATAGAATCTTGTGGTGACTTTCAACCTATAACCTCCCTCATTGACCTAATTTCCCTACAACTTAGATCTCTGAGGTTCTCTCCATTTTTCAGCTTTCTTAAATCCTTTTATTTCCAGACCATGTACTACCTTTCCAAGGGATACTTCCTTTCTCTTTCTTTCCTTTAGTCTCTCTCTAGACTTCTTTGAAGGAAAAAAATGTGTTAGAATACTTCAACAGCACATTCACATAGTTAACTAGTTAATAAGACCTGCCAATAGCAATCCTTTCTGCCAAAATTATCATAATGTACCAGGCAAAAAAAAAAAAGTGATGAAACCAATTTCCCTTTCGTACTCAATCTTCTCTCCAAAATGCACCTCTCCTTATCATAATGTTCATATTAATGGGTTGTTCATGTATTCTATCCTCAGCATATTCACCTGAAATGGGTCTTAACTGATTTCTAAAAGAGACTGTTTCTAGCTGCTCCGGATTAGATGCAAGGTTGGAAAGCTCGGGCCCTGAAGGCTCCACGTCCTTTACCCACATGCGACTCATTTCCAAAGCACTTTGATTTTAAGCTTTTAAAACTTCAAAATGCACGAGGACTTGGGCCACATCCTTCCCGGTGGCTGTGTGGTTGGCACCGGCTGGCTCTAAAGCGAAAACGCAATGCTTCTCCCCGCAACCAGCTGCCTGCTCGGCCGGGAGGCCCCCGCCGCCGGCTTCCTCTCGGGCATCCGCTCAGAAACGGAAACATTGTTTCCAAGCTGATGGCTTTGAACCTGGACGGGCGCAACACTGGCCCCGGGAGAGGAGTCTTGCCGCTGGCCTCCCAGAGAAAGGGAAGGTGGGCGGCGGGGTCTACTGAAGAAACCTTGAACTTGAGGGGCGGCAAGCTTTCCGGTAATACAGAGAGGCCGGCCCGAGGGCGCAGTCTGTTTCCGTCCCCCCAGCCGGACCTCGGCGCCCTTCCCTGGCCCCCCGAGGCTAGCTCCCAGCGCGCGGGGCGGGCCACGCGGCACAATACTGGACTTTTTCGTAAATAAGAGGTTGAGGATCGGGGGACCCCCACCACCACCGGCAGCCTGGGGGCGGGGCTTCCCGGCGGCCTAAGGAGAGAAGGGGGAGGGGGCCCCCCGGGGGTCGCTTACCGCCCCATATGCCCAGCTTCAGCTGAGACTTGTCCAGGTTCTCCACGTAGTCCCCCAGGAAGCGATTGAGGAGGTCCGCGACCACCGACTCCAGCACCATGGCGAGACGGGGAGCTGGGGGGCGGCCAAAGGGGCAGGACGGGGGGGGGAGGGGATCTCCGGAGGCGGCCGCAGCGGCGCCCAGCCCGGGAGGACCTTGGAGGTGTCCGGCCCCCGCCCCCCTCTCCCCACCCTGCCAGCTCCGGCGCGCGTGACCGGGACGTGCGCGCCCCCACGCGCGCGATTGGCCCGCCCGGTCCGCCCTGGGTCGGCACTGCCCGCTGGCGGAAAGGCGCGTCCTCGTAAAAGGGGCTACAAGGGAAGAGCCCGGATGCTTTTATTGTTGAACGTAAAGCAACCCCCGCCCCGAGAGGACCCGGAGGATCGAACCGGAAAATATCCGGAAAATAAAAAACAAGCCAAAGAGCCCCAAAGCTCGCGCCTCCCAGACGCCTCCACGCCGGGAAACTCCCCCCAAGGACCGCACTGGGCTTTAGCCCGGGCTCCACCCACCCTGGGCGCCGGTCAGCTGACGCAGCCCCTGGGGGGGCTCATACACCCAGCCCCCCCAGCTCTGTTTTGAACCTATTTCCGGCTTTCGCATCCGTTCTAAACTTATAAAAGGCAATGAAAGCAAAAAAGTTCTTTTTTTTTTTAAAGAAAGTGATACAAAATAGAAACAAGAATAGGATGAAAAATTACTTTATTTGGCTTCCTGGCTCCACCCCCGATCGACCTTGGCCTCAGTGAGGTCCATCTCCTGGTTGTTTCAATAAAAAATATGGAAAAGGAGGAGGAAGAAGTGAAAGTGGGGCGGTCTCCCTTCTTAAGCAATATCCTGACCAAGGCGGGGGAGGGGAGGAGGCAAGGAGGGATAAGGACCATGCGGCAAATTAAGTAATGGGTTTGGAAACTAGCAAGTTCAAGGCCCTCCTTTTACAGATGAGGAGTTAAGAGATTTCCACACTTAGTAACAAACCTTTTTTAGTTGGAGAATAGAAAAAATAAACCCTTTCCCAAACACTCCATTTGAATAGAATTATTTAGCTAATATTTTAGTAGTAGTGAAGGGAAATATTAAGAGTTTGTATACATCCGGTGGAGCAGTGAGTCTGAAAGATGAACAATAAACAGTCAAGAAATATGCAAAGTACTATGCTAGTTGCCTCTAGGATTAAAGAATGGTATATGATATAAATACAACTAAACAGATAAAGTATAGAAAAGTTAAAAACAAGGAAAAATTTAATGAGGTAAAATTACATTAAGAGATATAACAATAGGGGTGGCTAGGTGGCACAGTGGATAAAGCACCGGCCCTGGAGTCAGGAGTACCTGGGTTCAAATCCGGGCTCAGACACTTAATCATTACCTGTCTGTGTGGCCTTGGGCAAGCCTTGCAAAACAAAAAAAAAGGAGAGATATAACAATACAGTATGACATTCATGGTCAAATAAGTGATATTAATAAATGAGAACAGTAATGGGAGTATTCAACAAGGAGTAAGTAATGTGAATAGATTGGATCTAAGTACTGCATTCTCTAATAATGTCTAGCATTTTAAAATATTTATTTCTGAAAGGCCCCATTCCTTCCTGTCTTCTTACACCTCACTCTTCTTCAAGTACTTTATGATCTGATGACACCCACCTTCTTGATTTTCCTCACACATCACTCCATTTCCATTTCTTGAATTCTGCATTTTTTTCCTGGCTATCCCCCCCCCCCCATGCCCCCAGTTCTTGCCCTCTTTATCTCTGCTTCTTGGCTTCCCTGGTTTCTTTCAGGTTTAAGCTAAAATCTCACTTTCTTCCTGAAGGCTTTCATAATTCTCCTTAATGCTAATAAGATTATCTCTAGTCTGTCCTGTTTGTCTTTATATAGTTGTTGGCATATTGTCTCCCACATTAAGACTGAGCTTCCTGAGAGAATAGGTTTTTGCTCTTCTTTGTCTCCCCAGTACTTAGAATACTTAATGTCACATAATAAGGGCCTAATACATTCATTTTGACTTGCTTGCTCACATATAAGCAAATTTAATCTTCCTTTGAAGCTTTACTATGGCAGGGAGGTTCTTGAAAGCTATTGAAGTAATTAATCAACCAATTAGTTGATTGTGCTAAGTCCTGGGGATATCCCCTCAAAAAAAAGCAATGGATAGTCTCTATCCTCAAGGAGTCCACAATCTAATGGTGCAAACCACAAATATTAATAAACAAGGAATATATAGGATAAATAGCATTAGGATTAAGGCATTAGGATTAAGAAGGTGGGATTTTAGTGGGGATTTCATTCTAAGCATAAAAGACAGCCAGAGAAAGTACCCATGGACCAGAGGGGGCTAGGTTATAACAGGTTTTTGAATGGCAAACAAATTTGATCCTAAAGGCAAGAGGAAGCCACTGGAGTTTACTGAATAGGGGATTAACAAATAGGATCTGTGTTTTAGGAAATAGTCTTGATTTGCTGAATGAAAAATGGATTGGAGTAGGGAGAGACTTGTGTCAGACCCACCATTGCAATAATCCAAGCATGAGGTGATAATGTTGAAGGAAAAATATTAGAGAAATATTTATCTAGCTTTTCTTGTAATATTAAGGAATTCTTTTCTGGACTTGTCTGGCATTTTCTGTGGGTCTCATACTTCTTCCCCTTAGTTCAGTAAAAACTTCTTCTCAAATGTAAATTCACTAAGATAATAGAAAGTAATTGCAGTTGCTTCCCCTACCCCACCTCCACCTGACTCTCAGCCCTCCAAGGTGTATGACTGACTCTAGTCAGGTCCAAGTGGGTCACTCTTTGACCCCCACGCCCTAACTTTCCCTGCTCAGGAGGTAGGCTAGGCTCCCTATAAGTTCTGCCCACCCTCTTCTCCATGCTACTGGATCCATATGATCTCATCCCAGTTACAGATCTAATGGCTGTTGCCTTTCCCTTCTCTTTTCCCTTTCTTAACTGTCTTTGATGTTCTCACCAGCCCAGTTTATAGTTGTTTCTTCTTTGCTTAAACTTAACAATCTTCTTAAAAACTAACTTTCTTGTTTGCTAAAGAACTCAAACTTGTGAATTTTTGCAGTAACCTATGAATTAAAAATTGTCTTTTCTTACTCTCCTCAGAGTCTCCTGTGATTTCTTTACCCAAAATAAACCCACATGGTTCCTTAAGCCCCCTATCCCAGAGCCCATTTTCTCCAACTTCAATAAAGGCCTGCACTAGAATTGAGGCAATGTCAGAAAAAAATAAGGGGATGCATTCAAAATGGTTGCAAAGGAATCACCAGGCCTTGACAACAGATTGAACTTGATGGGTGAGATAATGAGGATTCCAGGAAGACTTCTAGGTTGTGTGCATGAGGGAGTAAGATAATATTTTTCTCTAGTAATAGAGAAGGTAGGAAGAGGGTGAGACAGTTTAGGAGGAAAGATAAGTGTCCTATTTTAGACATTGTTAACAGAATTTTAAATGTAGTCTCTAACCTGTGAGTAATGAGAGAGACAAAAATAAAGCTTGTCAGAGGCAGACTGTCAAAATCAAATAACTAATTAGTTTCAGAAGCTCTCCTGAGAAAAACCCATCCTGGGGTGTGTGTGTGTGTGTGTGTGTGTGTGTGTATGTGTGTGTGTGTGTGTGTGTTTGTGTGTGTGTGTGTGTGTCTCTGTGTCTGTGTGTGTCTGTGTGTGTCTGTGTCTGTGATAAATGGTAAGGGAGGTTGATCACAACACAATCATTCCTAAACTTAAAGCAGTTTCTCCCCCAAGTCCAGGAATGTAAAATAATACAGGTGAAACATTTCTGGGGAAACAGTCCTTCTCAATTGTGTGTGTGTGTGTGGGGGGTCATTACTTTCCTGGAATACAGAACTAAACTTCTGTGATGGGAACAGGTTTTAGTTTTTTGATTTGCTTCACTTAACATATAAAGGTGTAATACAGGCTGAGAATATAGCTATTAAGAGTGATGTATCATTCAACCTGCATTGTAAGTCTCTTAACTCCCAAACTAGAGTCTGCTAGGAAAATAAATCTCTGAAAACTAAAATATTAGTAAATTTATTATACAGATCACATTGATCAATATGAAAATCATAAATTTCTCTCACAGCATATTGCATTTAAGATGTCTACTGAATGTCCAGTCTGAGACATGCAAAAGGCAATTAGAGATGTGAGATGGGAAATCAGAGAGTTTGGGGCAGAACAGAAAGATTTGAGAATCAGTAGCATGAAGATGGTAATTAAATGCAAGGGAGTAGATTCAATCACCAAGTGAAATAGAATAGAGGGAAATAAAGAGAAAACAGCCTAGAAAAGAACCTACCATTACCAGGTGTGATTTGGAACAGGATCCAGCAAAAGAATTAGAGAAGGAGGGGTCAAATAGGTAGGAGAAAAATAGAGTGGTGACCAGAAAAACCTAGAGAGAAAAGATTATCTGGCAGATTTCATAGCCAAAATCCAATGAAGGAACTCCTGTAGAGGAGGGACCAGCCAACATCATCAGCTGCCAACCCAACTGTCACATAGTGCAAGCAAACCAACCTAGTTGAAAAAAGATACTTCGATGGAGAGACAGGAGGCAGCATATACTAGGCAAATCAAACCACTAACACCATCTCCTCTTAGATTCTTATCAAGACAGTTCAAGACCCTGAACCCAAGACCCCTGAGAAAGCAATGTATTGTTTACTTCTCTTAGTCAACATCTTGAGAAACAAATGTTCCTGTAGGTGCTACAACCACAGCTCTCAAAATCTTCAAAAAGAAAATTCTTAGCACTGAATTCATTGGCACAGTCAAAAGGTTTAACATCAGAACATGTCATTTTATCAATAGCAATGACACTGAAAAAGAGGCATTGACATCTGCTTTGTTATTGCATCCTAAGGCCCATGAGATGTTTCCATCTGACAACCAAAACCTTCCATAGATATTATATCCCCTATTAAAATGTGAGCTCCTTGAGAACGGTGGACTGTCTAATTTCCATTCATACTTGCAGGACTAAGCAAAGAACTTTGCATGCCATTAAGCTTAATAAGTGCTTTTTCATTCAGACCTAACCTGGCTTGCAAGGCTTCATCAGATATGGACACAATGAAAACCTATGTGTCTCTTACCTAAGGACCAGTTTAGCTAAGTTTAGAAGGATTCATCCCGAGATGACTGCAGAGTAATGAAATTTTACCAATTGCAACTTTCAAAGACTCTTAAGTCATGGAGATGCTCCACAGATCCTTGAGGTATACAAATAATCCTCTCAACTCTTAGAGGTAGACAGGAAGATGGCATCTTACAGAGGTTGACCTAAGAGAGAGGGATTAAATGACCTATCCAGGATTCCATAGCTAGCAGAAGATAAGGTGGAGGGGGGAGGGGGGGGAGGGGGGGGAGGGGGAGGGGAGGGGGAGAAAGAAGAAGCCTTTCCCATTTCTCTTTAATCTTTGTGACTTCTCTCTGAGGCCAACCCCAAGTTGTTCTGTCTCTATTCTTCCCCATTAGACTATGAATCCCTAAGGAGCAGGAAATGTTTTTGGCCTTTCCTTGTATCCTCAGCATTTATCATAGTGCTTGGTATATATGCACATATATATACATATATAATACAATTATATGTATATAATTATATATATATATATATGTATGTATAAATGGTAGTTGACTGACAGACTGAATTAGACTGATCTCTAAGATTCCTTCAAACTCTATAGCCAAAGTTGCTGAGATTCTTATGATCCAAAAGGGCAACAAACATCATTATCCCAAGCATTAATTGAGTATCCATTGCTGTGAGTATATTATACAAAAGGGAACTTCATTAACATAATCAAAAACAAATTAATTTCAATTAGTTCAAGAAAAGATATTCATACTCAACATGAAAAAATTTTCAGAGATGGAAAATGTAAGAAACAGGAGTAACAAAGGATTAAACAAGAAAATAAACATTCTTGTTCATGTCAAATGTTTATGACAAAATCCAAAGGTAGATCTAGTCATTAAATTTTTTTAATCAAATTTTTCTTAAAAAAAAGTTTCCCAACCTCCTCTTTACCACTCCCTTTTTTCCCCTCTTGTGGTGTAGAGAAAATGTAGTAAGAAGTTACAAGACAAAGAGGAATGTTAAAAATAAAAAGAATGTAAGAGTATAGAGAAAATGTTTTAAAAAATTAAATTAAAATAGGATAGATGATGAAGAAGGAAGGTATAGAGTTAAAAGGATATGGGAAGGACAAGAAAAAAAGCAGGTATAGTAACATTTTTGTAGCCACAACTTCTTATCTTCATATTATTCATTCATTCAACAGACATTTATTATATGCAAACAGACCACTCGACTAATGCTTAGTCTAACCAGCTTTCAAACATTCACTTCAAAGAATCACCAACAGCCTAATGGCCTGTGTGTTCTGTTTATGCTTTTCTCATGGAACTGTTTTGCAGCACTATAACTGAGTGTTCCGATAGCTGCTTATGTGAGCTACAGAAGTGACAGCAGTCTTTCTTGGAGCACATGTGGCTCCTGCCTGTACACGTGGTCTACTTGGCTACTCGTGGCTGAGAAGTGAGGATAGCATGTGGTTGTGGAGAGTCACAAGATATGTCGACCATATGCAGGCCATGAAACAGACAGCTATACTTGCTGCCATCTGCAGATCTTGTGTGTAGATATTATCTAATATATTACTTTAAAAGATTAATTGCTAATAAAAAGTTTTTTTGCTTAGTCAGAGGCAGAAACATTTTCATGATGTTGTGCATGAAAACAACCTGAAACATTAACATTGAAACATTTAATCTAAGAATGTGACTTTAATCATTAACCAATATTTTTTCTTTTTTTAATACTTCAGAATCCATGTTGTTTTCTTCCACCACAGTTACCTTTTATTCTCTCTTCTTTCCTCTTTTCTTCAGTAACCCTAATCTCCCTGTCTGTCTCCCTCTTTCTCTCTGATTCTATTTCCATGGTTCCCTCTGTCTATCTCTCTGACTCTTTCCCTAGTTTCCTCTATCTCTCTTTCTCTGTCTCTATTTCCCTAGCTCTCTCTCTCTCTCTCTCTCTCTCTCTCTCTCTCTCTCTCTCTCTCTCTCTCTTTCTCTCTCTCAACAATTTCCTATCCATAAAATAGATTCAAATCACAAATCCTAAGTACAAACTTGATCATACAAGTATAGTGGACCAAAGAAATTGTTGAGAATGAAGAAGTAGAGTTTTAGTACTTCCAACAGAACTAAGGGGAGGGAATGAACATTTATAAGTGATTATTATGTATCAGGAACCATGCTAAAAGTTTTTTTTATAAATATCTCCTTTATTCTTTAAAATGACCCTATAAGGTAAGGACTATTATTTTCTCCATTTTTCAATTGAGGAAACTGAGGCAAACAGAGGCCAAGTGACTTGCCTAGGGTTAGATAAACTAAGTAAATGTCTAAAGCCAGATGTAAATTTAGGTCTTCCCTACTTCAGGCCCATCGCTCTGTGACATACCTCTAATAGAAGTCTATGTCGAGAGATAGAAGAATGCCCTAAACTAAAATGTATGGCATTCTTCACATGAGGGTCTCCCCATTCCTGCTTCTTCCTGGTAAAAGTGTGGCAGAAAGAAAATATACTTTGGAGTTGGGACACCTGAATTTGAATTCCAACAAAGCTAACTATGACCTGTTTGACTTTGGGCACTAAACGTCTATGACTCTCAGTTTCTTCATCCATAAAATGAATGACTAAATGATCTCTAAGATTTCTTCTGACTCTAAACCCTCCTATTCTATGAAGCTGTCTATAAAATTTGATTCCATTGCTGGTTTCTTTATGTGAGTCCATTACAAGTTATTTAGATAGACTCTCCATTCAATCTAGTCTCTTAAATGATGTAGATATTTTAAAATGCCTCAGTGAGATAATAGACATAGTATTATAAGATGATTTATAAATTATAAATTGCTTTATAAATATGAGCTAGTTTTGTGAGACAGACTGGTGTAGGAAGAAGGAAATAAGCATTTCTTAATCATTTATTAGTTAACCCTGATTGCTTGGCATGCAGAGTCCTCTTCAGTCAGCCTAATTCATATCTGACCACTGGACCCAGATGGCTCTAGAAAAGAAACTGAAGCTGGTGACTCAGCAAAGCAATCCCCTCCCTCAAATCCAATTTACTCCAATTCATTGATATCAAGGTCTTCTTCCCGGTGCTGTGCTAAGCACTTTACAAATATCAGCATAACCTGTTTCACAGATAATGAAACTGAGCTAGACAGAAGTTAAGTGACTTGTCCAGGATCACACATCTTATAAATATCTGAGGTCACATTTGACCTCTGATATTCTTGATTGCAATGTATGACCAAGTGTGCTTAACCTGAGACCCACAGTGGCTGATCAAGGGCAGCCAAAGTGATTTGGGGCTAGTAAAGAAAAGAAAGAAAAAAGAGGGCTTGTGTCGCCAGTTTGCTAGCTGCGGGGCCATTCCTATTACTCACAGGGGTTGCTGTTTGTCCTTGGTTCTCAAAAAAGACCACGACCTCAGGGAGGTGACACTTTGACACACAAGTGAATTGGCTTTAAGTGAGGGGGCGGTTATGCAAAGTCACCAATCTCACTTTCTCCCCTGCAGCCAGATATCTGCCTGTGGCATTAAATACAACCTCTTTAGCCTGGCAACTAAGGCTTTCCGTATCTGGGTTCCACCTACCTTTCTAGCTTAATTTCACATTACTTCCATTTATCAACTTTGTTCCACTAACTTGTATTACCAAGTGTTTCTCCATCCCTTACCCCCTATGCATTCACACAATGAACTAGATTTGCTTTGGGTCCTTCTACTTCTAGGGGCTGCAAGGGGGTTTCCTGCTTCTCATCTAGAAGAGGATAAATATTTCAGGAGTTCCTCGCAGACATCAAGGATCATTGCTGTGTGAACATCTGCTCACACTAAAAGACTGTGCTTCGAGTCAGGTTTGAAATGCAAATGAACTTCAAAATTCTGTGACTCTAAACATGTACGGGTGTTCTTTTATATATGATGGGGGTTAAAAATACTTGCACTGCCCCCTTTTGAAAATTGCCAAAGTGGACTGCTTCTAATTGGATGTGACTTGGAAAATATTAATCTAATTTATTTATGCTAATGTGTCCCCCATACCAGGCTTACTATGTTGTCCCTCCCAGAATTTCTAGATTTTAACATTCTTTATCCAATAGAAATATCAATTATTATTATTATTATTAACTTCAGGGACTTTGCAAGTAAACCTACTGTTGTGTTTTGGAAAATATTCCTTCCCTCAATTTATGTGCAATTCTCTTTGATATTCTATTATTAAGGACTTTTCTTTGGGGTTAAAGAATGTTAAAATCCAGAAATCTTCAGAGGGGGCAACATATTGAGGCTAGTATCAGGGAATCTTTTGCATAAATTAGATTAATAGTCTTTCCAAATAGGAGAGAATAACTAGCTATTTTCAAAAGCGGCAAATTCATACACAAAACCTGGGTGGGGGGGGACCCGAGTGCAACACAAGGAGGATATGTCAGATAGCTGGCCAGGTTTGGCTTGCTGTGAATAAGTCGGAAAGGCTGCTGAAGACCAAAAAGCAGTGGGGGTCGGAAGTGTCAGAGCCAAACGCCACAGTTTTGCAGTTCGGACAGGGTTTCCTGAAGTCTCCGGGGCTCTGCCATGTGGCAAGAAGAAGGTGGGAGGCCAGGGAGGGCCGCGCGGTGGCCCGTGACGCAACGGCTGGGGGCGGGGCTCAGCTTGCGGCTCGGCGGCTCCCGATTGGCCGGACGTTGGCCCGCAACTCTTATAAAGTTGCATCGGGCCCGGGTCTCGTTCCCGCACCTGGGCGGCCGCAGGTGTCCGGGCAGGTGTCCCCGCAGACGCCGCGGGTCAGCCAGCAGGAGGCTCTAATCGTGAAGCGCAGGTGTGCGCGGAGGCTCGCGTCGTCTGCAGGTAACCCGGGGCTTGGAAGGTTCCTGCCTGGGACCTTGGGGGTGACTTGTCCCCCTCCCTCTCTCAGGGAAAACCCGCAGTCGTCTGGGGATCCACGGGAGAAACGGGGCGAAGTTAGATAATAGTTTGGGATTATGAAGGAAAGTGAGTTCTGTTGGAGTCAGGAGGGAGGGAGAGGTGAGAAGGGCGGGAAAAAGGAAAGGTTTTTATTTCCAAGCCCCTTGGGTCAAGCTGAGATGTGCCCCGGGGAGGCCAACCCGGGAGGCCGGGGAGGGCGAAGGCGTCCCTGCTGCGCGCTGACGCGCGGCGCCCGCTTGTGTGTTCTAGCCGCCCAGGAGCCCCGCCGGCCCCGCCGCTGCCATGTGGTGCGTGGAGCGGCTGCTGCGGGCACGGCCGCGCCCGGCGCCCGCCCCGGCCTGCGCGCTTCCCTGCCTGGCCAACGTGCTCACCCCGCACAGCATCCCGGAGTTCTGCATCCCGCCCAGGCTCCTGGCCGCGCCCTCCCCGGCCCCGGGCCCGGCTCGGCGGCCCGAGGCCCCGGACCCGACGGACTGGGACCCGCGCTCGCAGGCCGCGCTCTCGCTGCCGCACCTGCCGCGCCGGCCCACCTCGTACGGCTTCTGCGCGCTGCTGGAGAGCCCCAACACCCGCCGCAAGGAATCGCTGCTCCTGGGGGGCTCCGCCGCGCTCCTCCCGGGGGGCTCCGCCGCGCTCCTCCCGGGGGGCTCCGCCGCGCTCCTCCCGGGGGGCTCCGCCGCGCTCCTCCCGCGGCCCCGGGCTCACACCTACGGCGGCGGCGGCGAGGCTTCCCGGGACCCGCCCTCGGCCCCGCCGCCCCGGAGCCGCTGGCGCTGCCGCCGCCTCCTGCGGGCCCCCGACGCGCTGCTGGGCCGGCCCCGGGCCCGGGCCCGCTCCGCCTCCAGCGCCGACGAGGACTCGGAGGACTCGGACGTGGGGGCCGCGCGCCGCGATGCCCCGGCCCCGGCCCCGGCCCCGGCCCCGGCCCCGGCCCCGGCCCCGGCCCCGGGGGGCGGCCGCTGCGTGGCGCTGGGCCGCGACGGCGCGCTCCTGCACCTGGCGGCCGACTACTGCCCGGCGTCGCGGCGGCTGCGCGTCCGCCTGCTCCGAGCCGAGGGGCTCCGCGGCGGCTGCAGAGTCAGCCTGGCCCTGGTGCCGCCCGGGAAGACGCGCAAGCGGCGCGGAGCCGCGGGGCCGCGGGGCCGAGACCCCGGCTGCGTCCAGGACTTCTTCTTCGAGGGCCTCTCGGAGGACGCGCTGCGCCGCGCGGAGCTGAGGGTCAAAGCCCAGAAGGAGGGCCGCGGCCCGGAGCGGGGCCGCCTGCTGGGCCGGGGGCAGCTGGCGCTGAGCTCGCTGCTGCTCTGAGCGCGGCCCCGGCGGCCCGCCGCTGCGCCCCGGCCCCGGCCCCGCCCAGCCGCTGCGCCCCGGCCCAGCCGCTGCGCCCCGGCCCCGAGGAGGAGATGAAAGCGGGCCCGCGGCACCCACTTCAAATCCGCCCTCAGACACTCAATAATTACCTAGCTGCGTGACCTTGGGCGAGTCACTTGACTTGGGAAAAAGAAATAAAAGTGTATTTTTCTTTAAAGTAGTGATCTGGTTCACAGTCTATGGGGTTAGAACCCAGGGGATGTAAGGGAGGACGTTTAAGCCACCATCTGTGGGAGGTCGAGTTCTGGAGATGGGAAGACCCGGGCCGGACTCAAGCCTCAGAGAGACCCTGGGGAAATACTTCATCTCTCTGAGCTGAATTCAGTGTCTCCACTTGTAAAAATGGTTAATTGTAACACCCACCTCATAAGTTGGCAGCGGGTATAGAGTGCATTTGGAAAACTTAAACTTGATACACACTATATAAAATTTCCTCCTACTTACATTATTTGAAACTTGTTATTTATTATATAGTATTATTATAATTGTATCAAATTATGTATAATTTTATTGTGTATTATATTTTTGTTATATAAACTTCATATATATTATGTAAACTTTTCCCTACATACATTATATAAACTTCTTACATACTCTACATAACCTTTTTCTTACAGACATTATATAAACTTCATACATACATGCACTTGAATCTGCTCTGAAGCAGTAAATTCATTCCTTTTGGGAAATGAGGTTCTAATACCCACTGTCTCTCCAGTACTTCAAACACTCATCCCAGTCCTTGATGCTCTGAAGTGGCAGAGAAGTGCCACTTAGACTATTTGTGTTGCTGGATTCCAGAACCAAGACCTAAATAAAGTCTTGGATACAAGAAATCCCATGTCCTCACTGACTCGTTCTTGCCTTCTGGTAGATTCAGTGGTCCAACAAAGCCAGGCATATTTTTTAAACTTTTTTTCTCTCCCATTTTCTGTCTCTCTCAAGTTTGCAAAACTTAAAGTATTTTAGAAATGGAAGCTTCTATTATTTTATTGAGAATGTTAGTCAATCTTGAAGAAAGTAAATCAGACAATAAAATAGGAAGAATAGTAAGGTTCCCTCTTCCTAAAGAAATGACTGGTTAGTCCTTCTTTGTTAATAGGGTACAAGTATGGCATAAGGTTTTTCCATCTAAATCTGCTATAATTGCACCAATCGTTGATGATATGCTCCATTGTTACTACCCCAAGAATAGATTTTATTAAATACTTTATTTTAATCTGAATGAAATCTGTCTTGAACCAGAAAGATAATGATAATGCAATTCAGCAAGCACTTAGGTGTCTACTGTGTTCAATAGAGTCAATAAAAGAGTGAATAGAGGGACAGATTTGACCTTTCTACATCTATGGCAGAAATTTTCTCTCTGGGAGCTCCCCAGCTAATAAATTTACAATTCTGGCTCTCCCTTCCCCCAAAATACAAAATATTACACTTGGGATGCAAGAATACACCTACACAATTGTAGCCTACTTTGTGAAATTCTAGCATGCTAGGAGTCTGGAATTAGAAAAACCTGAGTTCAACTCCCACTTCAGAAAGGTACTAGCCATTTTACCCTGAGCAAGTCACTTAACCTTTTTCGGCCTTCCTCGTGAAGGATCTAGATTTAATGGTCTCAAGGCTCCCTTCTAGCTCTAAAACTATTATCTTATGATCTCCATAAATATACTATTGGGAATCCATACATTGTACTAAGGGCTTCCTCTAGATCTCTTGACATTGTGAGGATATATGTCCAGTCCGTTATTTTTCAGGTGATAATTTGATAGTATTCTCTATACTATTCTTGCGCAATTCTTCATTAATAAAAAGTTGCACCTTGCTCATGTCCACCATATCACTTTCCATTGACCTTTGAGTGATTCTCAACTTTAATTCTTTGGAAATTATTATTTTCCATGACTCATAACAAGTTAGTACCTCTAAAAGGATTGTTATTTAAAAAGATGATCCTTTGTTTTACAGATAAATTTGGGGTCATTAGAAGCACCTAGTAAGGATAAGAAATTTAAAATAACACAATGCTTATAATCAAATTATAATATTGATAAGAAATGACAGTTACATCTATTATACATCTATCTATAATCTATCATCCTTATTTTAAATTAAAAAATTATTTTAAAAAAACCTTAGACCTTAAAGGGATTTAGTGATTTACTATGATAAATCAACTAATAAATGTCAGAAATGGGATTTGATCCTAGGTCTCTGCTGACTTATAGACCTGGACTCTTTCCACTATTCACAGATTTCAAGAAATGGAGAGGCAAAGGTTGTTGAATTCAAATATCTAGAACAATGGTTTCTTAACCTGGAATCCATGAACTTAAAAAAAATTCCTCAAAACCATATTGTTATTATTCAGCGATTTCAGTCATGTCCAACTCTTCATGATCCCATTTGGGGTTTTCTTGACAAAGATACTATAGTGGTTTGCCATTTCTGTCTTCAGCTCATTTTATAGATGACAACACCGAAACAAGCATGGTTAAGTGACTTTCCCAGGAACTCAGGAAGATGGGTCCTCCTAACTTCAGGCCCAGGTTTCACCTAGCTGGGTGAAAACTATATTTCACCAAGCGGCCAAAGAGGTCCATGATTTAAAAAAAAAAGAAGAAGAAGAAGAAGAAACTTTGATCTGGAATGATGCAAATGCAAGAAGACAAAAGAGAGAAAATAATATGGGAAGATAGCTAGTGGTTGGAATATAGTGTTAAGGGGAGAGGAATTAAGGAAGATTAGAAAACATAATTTTGAGCCAAACTGTGGATAACCCTCAGTAAAAGAGCCAGGAGTAAGGGCAGCTAGGTGGTGCAGTGGATAGAGTACTGTCTCTAGAGTCAGGAGTACCTGAGTTCAAATCTGGCCTTAGACACTTAATAATTACCTAGCTGTGTGGCCTTGGGCAAGCCACTTAACCCCATTTGCCTTGCAAAAAAAAAAACACAAAAAGATAATAGGAGAGTGATTTTTGTTCTGTAGATTGGAAGGACCCTACAAATCGCAATAGAATATGATGTTAACATAGTTATGCAAGTATAACTTAGTTCAGATTGCTTGGTGGGAGGGAGAAGAGGGAGAAAAAATATGTAACTCAAAATATTGCAAAAAGATGAATGTTAAAAACCATCTTCATATAGTTAGAATAATAAATAAATTTGAATTTTATAAAGGGTATATGATATAGCGCTCCCCTATACTTTATTTTGGAGTGCAGAGACATATTATTTCATTCTTACATAAAAATTCCCTCCATCAGGAAAGAGCAACAGTTCTTCTACTAGCTAAATTCCCAGAGACTTGCCTGGGGCAGTGAGGTCAAGTGATTCACCCATGACCTCATAGCTACATCCTCTGGAGGTAAAATTAGTATCTTAATATTTCTGACATGAAGTCTATTCTATCTCTTCTTTGGTCAGCTATCTCTTTGCTATATTTATATAGCAAAAAGAAAGGCCATATTATGAAAACTTATCAGTTAATCACAATAACATCCTATAAAATATATTAAGGCAAAAATAGCTATCCTTACAATAGCATCCAGCCCCTTCTTTCTGTTCATATGACTATCACCCTGGTTCAGATCTTTATCACTTCTAATGTCAGTTTTTGTCATAATCTTGTAATCAATCTCCCTGACTCTTCCCTTCCGGTCCTTTTTTGTTTGTTTGTTTTTGCAAGGCAATAGAGTTAAGTGGCTTGCCCAAGGCCATACAGCTAGGTAATTATTAAGTGTCTGAGACTGCATTTGAACCCAGGTACTTCTGACTCCAGGGCCAGTGTTGTATCCACTGCACCACTTAGCTACCCACATCTCTTCCATTTCTAACTTAGCCTCCACATAGTTGCCAATTAATATGCCTAAAACACAGGACTATGTTTCTTCCATGTTCAAGAAGTTTCAGTGGCCACCAATTGCTTATAGGATAAATACAAACTGAAGAATATGATCTCCAAACTCTTAAAGGTTCTAAAATTCTCTCAGAGGAAGGAGGCTAGAGCCAGGCTTTCAAATTGGGATGTTAAATGCAAAGAAGTTTAGAGATCACAAACATCAAATTGTTCATTTTGTAGTAAATGGAAATTGATAGGGTTGAATGACTTCTTATTTAACATACAACTATTTAAGTTATCTAAGGATACAACTAAGCAATTCTTAAGAGAAGAAACCCAAAGTATCTATAGCCATATATAAAAAAGTTCCAAATCACTAATAATTAGACAGACGTGCAAACTAAAAACATCCTGAGATTTCACTTCATACTCATCAGAATTACAAGGATGGGGAAAAAGGAAAAATGATAAAGTTGGAAGGATTATGGAAAAGCAGGCGTACTGATGCATTGTTAGGACGTATGGAAGGGTACAACCATTCTTCAAAGCAACATCACAAAACAGCTCAAAAGAGATTGTGAATTATACAAAAACAAAAGGATAAATTATCCTATTTTATAAATTGATGAAAAATGAAATGAGTAGATCTAAGATAATAATTTATACAATAGCACTAAATAATTTTTTGAAAGCAATGAGAACTAATATCAATAAATTGACCATTTATGTTTCCAAAGGATCAGTGATGAAGTATATGATCTGTGGAGAGGTGACAAATTTATGCAAAATGAGACTTAGATATAATTTTATATGTAATCAGTGGGAGAATTTATTTTTTTGACTATGCATATTTTTAATGAGAAATTTATTTTCTTTTTTTAAAGGTGGGGAGTGGGAGAGAAAGAAAATAGATATCTATGGATTAAATAAAGAAATAGGTAGATGCTACAAATGTGAAGTATTGCTTTATTTTAAAATGAGATTACTGAATTCTTAGTTTTCCTTAGTTATTTTTACAAATACAAATTACAAATCAACTTTTTACAAATTGCAAAGTTATTTCAGCAAATAAGAGTAATCTATGATTGTATTGTAAAAACAAAATATATGAACTTAATGCTAACTTTAATAAAACTTAAAAAAAAACTAAAACCAGAATCCAGTCCTCTTGACTCTAGTCTAATACTAAAAATTCTTTTTTCCCCCTTATTGCAGTTAGGTGGTACAGTATAGAGGACACCAGTCCTGGAATCAGGAGGACCTGAGTTCAAATTTGGCCTCAGACACTTGACTCTTACTAGCTGCGTGACCTTGGGCAAGTCACTTAACCCTGATTGCTTCACATCCAAGGCCATCTCAGTTATCTATCCATATTCATGTGCATGTCTTCATGGAGAATTAAGAAAAATATCATCATCTTTCTACCCCTTTCCCCATGTGCTTCTATTTCAAAGAAAATCTAAAAAAACCTTTTGTAATGTAGTTATTTGTATAGTTAAGCAACCTACATTGACTGTATCCAGAAACATATGTCTTATTCTACATCATACATTCACCCCCTCTCTGTCAGAAAGTGAGCAGCTTGGTTCATATGCTGTACTCTGGAATTATGAATGGTTTTAACATTGATCCAGTCAGTGTCTTTCAGGCTGGTGAATTTTTGAACTTCTACTTTAAGAAATTTTTAAAAATATGTATATAAATTTTCTTATATTACTAAATATTTTTGAATGCTTTTTGACAAAAATATATTTGAAATATCAGTTATGTGATATAAATTTGAAATTTTGGCTACATTTTGGTGCCATCTAGTGGATAGCTATTTAAAATTTTATGCATTACTTTGTTCTTCCTATTCTATTCAGATCAGCTTCTCTTAATAGGGTAATAGATCCCCATTTACCAAATACCAACACCAATAATTATATACTCTTGTTTCTATTGCTGCCCTTAAAATAGGTCTATGGGCTCATCCCATGAATATTCATCCTTCTGATCAGTGAGGCAGATCCCATAAAATCTTCCTGCAACTCATCTAAACTATCAGTCATGTACCATAACTTGACCAACTTCTCTTCTTAATATAAGTAAATGACAGAATTCTTTATCTTTTATGTACTCCCAAGGTAAGAACTTTCAGGGGTTTTTTTTTTAACATAATTAGTAAGGTCTTATTCTTTGTCATCATTTATGGACCATTATGGGCAGAACCGCTGAGTTCTGGGTTTCTAAACATCATGGGCACCTCATCAATGGACAATGATATGCAGATAAGGTTGAAACAGATTAAAAGCCCAAAGCAGATTCAGATATATTTGCACTCTGATCTGTTCTTTATGTTATAAATCCATTAGCCAAGCTTTACCTGCCAATAATTGCATCATATAAATGTGATAAGCAGCACCTCTAGAATGAAACTAAAGAGCCCTCTAACTGCAGAGGCACACCATAAAATGATCTATGAAAAATAGATATTTGATAAAGAATGACAGCAAAGGATGACTATTAAAAATAGCAAGCACAAAAAGTTATGAGAGGGATTTGGTTTGCTTTTTAAAACCTTTAATGAAGTTTATCCATGATGAACTTGTTGGTGGTTTATTCAATAACATGTTGAATTTCATAAAAGTTGTGTTTACATAATTCCTCATTCTTTTGATTCAAAAAATGAGCTGGTGCCAAAAAAAATTCCACAGAGTTCAACTAATTGTACAGAGTAGCTCAACTAAGTAGTTTGGGAGGATCAGGCAAAAACACAAAAACGTGTAATATCAGGAAAGGCAAGGATAAGTGGAAAGAACATTAAACTTAGATTCAGAAGACAGAAATTTCAGTCCTACTTAGCAACTATGTGACCCTGGACAAATCATTTAATCATTCTTTCTCATATATGAACTATAACTTTACAGCATCCTAATACTTAGACCTCCTCTTTCATGGAGTTGTTGCAAAAGAAGAATCGAATAAATGTGAGATTCAATTAGTAATGTGTGAATAGGATTTATAAAGATAAATAAGTCTAAATTCCAGACTTACTAATTGGTCTAGAAAACTATTTCCTTAAAATTTATGCCCAGTTATTATAGCTTTCTCCTTGAAATTCATTTAATTGAAATTTTGTATGTATTTTATATTAATTTTGTATCTTCTTATCTGTGGGCACTGTACTTTTTGCACTGCCCCAATAAAATGAATATTTCCTAAAGGTAGAGATTATTTCAATTTTTCTTTGCATTCCTAACACTGAACACAAAGTCTAGTTCACAGGAGACACTTAATGAATGTTGAATTGAATTGAACAAAATTAAATTTAATTAAAGATTTATAAACCAGAAGAGGCATAATTTTTTTTTTTTTAGATTTAGATCTCCCTATTTTACCTATGCTAGAGGTACAGCCAGCACTCAAGACTCAATCACAGCACAAAGTACAGATTGGCACACTGCTGATTGACCTGCTCCATTTCTGACCTGGGCAAATTCACCCTCTCTTCAGCATAAATCAACCTAGAACTACTGGACTTAGAAAGGCCACTCCATTGGCTTTAGTCAACTGGAGCGAAGAACTGAGCTGAAATAATCCACCAACCTTAGTCTTTCTGTTATCAGGGATTACAGGCATGTTCCATGAAACAAAGCTCAATCTTTAAAATAAGCTAAAAAGATCCAGAGTGAACAAATTTAGAACTGAGTTTCTAGGTTTAAAAAGAGGTTAAGATGTCAGGTCAAATTTCATAAAGAGGGTCATCAGGCCAATTCACCAATGTGTGTATATACTTCTAGCTAGTGTGTAAACTCTTCTAGCTAAACTTACTTTAATTTTGATTTTTGAAGTTGCCATCAATTCCACTGGACATTAAATAAATAAGTTTTTCTGCCAGTGTTACAGAAGGAATACTAATTCAAACCTCCCCTAAGAAACTTTTGGCATGGTTCTAGATATATAGGTCACAAGAAAAAAGTCTTATGGACAGTCCACTGGCTAGGGTCTCCACAGATATGATGTTACTGGACTAGGACAGTGGATCGTTCTGCCTTTGCCAATGTCTATGATCATGGCTTAGAGAGCTGTTATGTTAAGCCTAATCTGAATTTCATTGAAGAAAAATCGGCAAGGCAGAATTCTATCACCTTTAACTATTCTATGCCATCTGGAAAATATCATAGATAAAAGGGCCGACCATAGAGCAAAGTTGTTTTGATCAAAGATCCAGTGGTGATGATCAATGCCTGCATCGTAAGCAGTATACAGTAGCATGGGGCAATGATAGACCAGTTCAGTATGGACAAGAAAGGGAGCAACAAGAAAGCATCTGTGGAAAATTTCTAGCCAGAGATAGAGATAATTATACATAGGGAAGCCTTCAAAAATAAAATCTTGCTGAAGATTTTAAGATAAATCAACTAAATATTTGTTTAAAAAAATAACATAGGGGCATCTAGGTGGCTCAGGGGAAAGAGCATGGACCCTGGAGTGAGGAGGATCTGAATCCAAATCCTACCTCAGATACTTAATATTTACTTAGATGTGTGACCTTGGGCAAGTTACTAACCCCATTGCCTTAAAAAAAAGAAAGAATCCAACAGATTAGTGCATGTGAGGATAGGAATATGGTCAGCATTGCAATGTAGGCCATGATGGTTTCATCAGGAAACCCTTGGTCCTAACACTCATATGGGAGATCCTATTGCTTACCTAGTTACCTTAATTAGGGAGTGAAAACTTATGCCCCTGATTTAAGTTCCCGTATGAGAGAGAGAGTTTTAGAAAATCCAATTCTCATCTTCTTTCTAGTTACACTTGGAAATCTCATTCATTCCAATTTATGGCTGTAATACCAATTACTCTGCAGTTGTCTCACAAATCTATGGTTTTGACCAGCTTCTTTTCTTTCTCCTAAACATGCTCTTCCTTCTGACTTTACTAGTTCTGTTTTGTAGAAACTTTACGTGGTATCTCAGGTTGAAAAACTTGTAGTTATCTTAACCTATATAATCAGGGACCAATTCTACCTCTACAATGTCCCCTGCACCCTTCCCCACTGCCACCTCCCTCATGCACATTCTGTCTGTACTATAGCTTCCTAACAGGTCTCTGGGCCTCTTCTCCTTTACTCTGTCCACATGACAATTAGAATAGTCTCTCTTACCCATAGATCTTGTAACTTGACCTATGCTCAGAAGTTTTGATGACTTGGAAATTTTCCCATGAAAGTTCAGACTCCATTATCTGGTATTCTAGGCTGCCCACAATCTGATGCCACCCAGATTTTTTAGCCTTTTCTCTTAATACATTTGTCCACCAGGCAAACAAAAAAGACTACTTCCTATTGGTAATATACTAGTAATTTTCTCACCTTATACAACAATGGATGAGCAAAGCCATGCCCTATACCTAGTAGGCCCTCTATTCAATCAATCAATCAATATTTATTAAATATCTATCATAGGTCAGCATGTTTCTTCTATTATATTTGAAAATCCTGGTTATGTGTGGTTCTGTCTTAGACTCTCAGACTCAGTTCCATATCTTAGTTCAACTTTGTATTTTTCTCATATCAGATACAGTCCTTTATATTACATACACTTCATTCTTTTTTTTTTTAAGGTTTTTGCAAGGCAAATGGAGTTAAGTGGCTTGCCCAAGGCCACACAGCTGGGTAATTATTAAGTGTCTGAGGCCAAATTTGAACTCAGGTACTCCTGACTTCAGGGCCAGTGCTCCATCCACTGTACCAACTAGCCGCCTCTAAATACACTTCATAAGAGTTTGTTGAAGTAATAGGAGCTTCTTGAGACTACAGGAGTGAGGGAGTAGGGATTAGTTTCTTGAGACAACAATAATAACAAAATGGTTTTCTTTCCAGGCTTTTCTACTTGCCTTGTATCCAAAGCACCCTATTACTGAGTTTTCTTCCCTAATAGTTCCTGCAGCTGAGAAACACTGCCTCTGGAGAATTGACCTATGAACTTAAATAAAGAGGTTTATGAATTTTTTTCATTAAATAAGCATTTATTTTCTCTCTCTCTCTCACTCTCTCCCCACTTTAAAATAAAAAGAAAGAACCAAAACCCTTGTAACAAATATATGTGGTGAAGAAAAATAAATTCCCACAATATTCATGTTAAAAATGTGTATCTCATTCTTTATTTTGAATCTATAGTCTCCCTGTTAGGAGGTGAATAGCATAGATGATCAGTTTTAGGAATCATAGTTGATCATTGCATTGATCATAGATTGTAAATCCTTTAAAGATATCTTTATAAAGTTGTTATTTACAATTATTTTTCTGATACTGTAAACTTTTCATCAGTTCATATAGCTCTCCCAGGTTTCTTTGAATGCATCCCTTTGACAATTTCATATGACACAATATTTCATATATATAATTTGTTATCTGTTCTCAATGGATGGGTTCTTCTTTAGTTTCTCATTCTTCTGTCTGTCTTTCTGTCTCTCTATACAAATATATATATATATATATACATACACACACATGCGTATATACATATATTTATTTAAGGCAACAATATGTGAGTGCCTTGTATTTGTACATCTGGGTCCTCTTCCTCTTTCTTTGATCTCTTTAAGATATAGACATAGGGGTGGCTAGGTGGCACAGTGGATAGAGCACCGGCCCTGGAATCAGGAGTACCTGAGTTCAGATCCGGCCTTAGACACTTAATAATTACCTAGCTGTGTGGCCTTGGGCAAGCCACTTAACCCTACTGCCTTGCAAAAAAAAAAAAAACCCAAAGATATAGGCTTGGTAGAGTTATCTTCAAGATCAAAGAGTATGCAGAGTTTAGTGACTCTTTGAACATAATTCCAGATTGTTTTTCAAATAGGTTGGACCATTTCACAGATACAGTATATGTAAAGCTAGCTTTCAACATTCATATTTGTAAAGTTTTCTTCCTCTCATTCTTCTCTCCTTTGGCTCTAAGAAAGCAAGTAATCTTATATAGGTTATAAATGCATAATTATGTTACACACTTTTCCATTTAAGTCACATCATCATTTTTTATGAGATCAGTTAGTGCTACTTCTATACTCATTCAGGAGCTACCAACTAAGATTATTCATTAATAGTTCATTAATTTCAGGGCAGCTAGGTGGTGTAGAGGATAAGGCACTGGCCTTGGAGTCAGGAGTACCTGGGTTCAAATCCTGTCAGACACTTAATAATTACCTAGCTGTGTGGCCTTGGGCAAGCCACTTAACCCCATTTGCCTTGCAAAAAAAAAATAGTTCATTAATTTGACTGTTTTCCCTCAGCCCCTCCATCATCTGTCATTTTCTTTTTTTTGTTATCTTTGTCAACCTGATGGGTATGGGGCAAAATCTTAGAGATTTTTTAATTTTATTTAATCATTTATTATTTAGACTTTTTTATGTGGCTGTTTATAGCTTGGATGTCTTCCTTTGTGAACTACTTGTTAACATCATCTGATCATTTATTATTTGGGGAATGACTATTATTATGCTTATAAATTTGAATCAGTTCCTTGCATATTTTAAAAAATAAGACCTTTACCAGAGATACTTTCTGGAATATTTATCCATTTGTTTCCCTTGTGATTTTAGCTATGTCGACTTTGTGTAAAACATTTTATAATTAATAAATTCAGCACTTACAGTGTAATTATGTAGCACAAGTTCTTCAAGGAAAGTGATAAGATCCATTTTCTCAACTCTTTCCTGATACCAAAGTTGGTACAACTATGAAACAATTGGTTTCATCTCAGTGTTCTTTTCATTTATATTATTGTATTCTTTGTGTATATCATTTCCCTAATTCCCTGTCTTTTCTTTTTTTATCTCAAAGTCGCTTCCTAATAAATCTCACCTCCAGGGAAGTCTCTTGGTAACCAAAGAAAACCATTAAGAAAAAGCAAGCAATAAATTTTCTTCACTGAGAGTATATACTTCATTTCATTCCCTTAGTATTCTATATTTTTCAGCTAATGGAAGAGAACAATGTTTGGTCATCTGTGTCTTGGAAAAAAAGATTGATCATTGCAGTTGGCCTGGTTTCAGTTGCCTTCTACTGTTGTTTTCATTGATTGCATTCCCTGTGAATATTTTCTCCTGGTTCTGTTTTCTTTTTTCTTTATCAGTTCATATGAGTCTTCCTTTGTTTTTCCAAGTTTCTTTTATTATAGCTTTTTTACAAAGGTGTTATATTTTACACATTCAGTACAATCTTATATTACAATTTATTCAAGCTTTGATATTCATGCCAAGCTTATGGGTTTCCACCTAATTTTCAAGTTTTTTTGGTTTTATTTTCTTATAATAGAATTGTGATATGGCTACTATGAATTGTCTGATTGTAATCTTTATTAACTTACAGTGTAATTTCTATTAAATTACTTCATTACAAATAGATACATAGATACTATATATCATACACTTGGAGAATCAACTCCTTATTTATGGCACATTGCATTTGTCAGATTTCTTTCTAAAACTCTCACTTTGGTTTTTATATCATTATTTTAATTTGATTTCTTTTAAATATTCATAAAATTTAAGTAGGAGTCCTTTGGCTACCAATTCGATTTAATGACTGATTTAGAGTTGCATGCTGTTAAAAAATGTAAGCAGGACTTCAAATTATATATATGAAATAAGCATCAAGTTATCCAATAAATAATAGTAATATGAATCTACAAGTGTTGTCATCCAGTAAGGTTCAGAGGAAAAATGGCAGTTTTGTAGCTCCTGACTGAGAAGTACAGAAATAGCACTTACTGATCTCATAAGAAATGATGCTGTGATTAATATAGAAATGTGTGTAACATAATTATGCATTTATAACCTATATCAGATTACTTGCTATCTTAGAGCCAGAGGAGAGAAGAATAAGAGGGAGAAAACTTTACAAATATCAATGTTGAAAACTAGCTTTACATGTACTATATTTCCCTGTGTATAAGATGCACCTTAATTTTGGGGCTTGAAATCTGAAAAAAATTTATTACTTAAAGTTAATGAACTCAAGTTTTATTCATCATGAAATTTAAGGACCTTCTGCCCATAGCTTTTGGGCAAGTCTGGTTCATGGACACATGCTTATTAATTATGTCCTTTGAAATCAGTTACTTTTTTTTCAACAGCAATTCTTCTTCCTCCTGCTGAACCATCTTTGTGGACACAGGAATTCCTACTGACCTTTGCTCTTCAACCCATCTCTTCAATTCCCTCTATAACTCAAGCCCTTTGGCTGACTTGCTTCCCATGGCCTTCTTCTGCCAAGGTGTTTTCAGTAGGGTTTCTTCTTCTTGTAATCAGGCTCGGATTGTTTTCTCAGTTGGAGTTTAGCTCAGCAGTACAATTTCCATTCACTTTTTCAAACTGGATCACTTTGAACTTGGATTCAACACCGTATGAAAATCTTTTCTGATTCATTTCTGGGCAGAATGTGGCAAAATGTAACCCAATATATTGGTAGCAAATGCAAAACAATGAGCACAAAGACAACAAGCATGAAAAAGCGGGAAATGCATGTAAAAAAATCTATAAGCACTGTATAACATGCTCCCAGTTTTTAGACCCCAAATTTTTTGAAAAAATTATATGGCTTATACAGGGTAAATATGGTAATTGGAAATAATTAAATACATTTTTAAAAATTAAAAAAAATGATGCAAGGTTTTTGGAACTTAAATACAACATCTGACAGGTAACCTTTTTTTTTTTTTTTTTTTTTAGGTTTTTGCAAGGCAGTGGGGTTAAGTGGCTTGCCCAAGGCCACACAGCTAGGTAATTATTAAGTGTCTGAGGCCAGAGTTGAACTCAGGTACTCCTGACTCCTGGGCTGGTGTTCTATCCACTGCGCCACCTAGCTTCCCCAACAGGTAATTGCTTAAAGTTTGTCAAAATAACTTCTTAAAGTTTGTCAAAATAGGTAGATTTGATAATGAAGCATTCAAGGATGTGTTGAATAATATGTATTTTTAAATAAGATTTTGATAGAAGATATAAAGTATTGACAAAATGAGCAGGGCAGATTGGTAGCATAATAGATAGAGCACTGAGCCCAGTCAGGAAGACCTGAGTTCAAATTTGGTCTCAAATACTTACTAGCTAGATGACCCTGGGCAAGTAATTTGCCTCAGTTCCTTAGCTGGAAAATAAGCTGGAGAAGAAAATGTAAACCTCTCCAGTAACTTTTCCAAGAAAACACCAACTGGAGTCATAGAGAGTCAGGCACAACTGAAAAAACTGAACCACAGCAGAGATTAGCAAATCTTGAGTGAGAAACTGAAGACATCAGAAAAACAGATACTGTTTTCATTACTGACCCTTATGGATAAACAGGAAGCTCTTCATTTAAACTGAGATTTTTTAAAAGGTAAGTACAGAAGATAGAAGCTGGAGGAGATGTGAGATAAATACAAAAGCAAGGTATGGTCCTATAAGAATAGTTCTAGAAGTTCTGAAACTTAGAATTGGGAAATACTGGTGAGGAAAGTCAAGGAAAACAGAGAAAAGAGGTTGAAGGGTTAATCCATAGAAGAAAAAAGGGAGTTCAAAGATGGAATAAAATCACTTTTCAGTATGGGTAGGAAGATAATAATGAATGACAGAGAAAAAGCCATGTTAAAATTTTTATTTGCTACCAGACAATGACCTTGAATTTTAAAAGACAAAAGAAAAATTACTAAGATGTAGATGATTCCAAACATAAGGACCCTCCAGCTGTCCTTGTAGGTTCAAGTCAACTAATCCAGATAAATTACATCATAAAATAATTAAGAGATGCCATTGTAAAACTATTATTATAAGCTTTGAAAGATTATGAAGAAATAGAGTTATGACAGGACTATAGAAAAGCAAATAATGCCCTAATTTTCAAAAATGAGAATAAAATGAAAATTGTAAAATTTAGATCAGTGAACTTCACTTCTATTCCTGAGAAAATTCTAGAATTTTTTTTATAAGAGCTAGTCAGTAAAAAAGAAATGACAATCACCAAGAGCCAAAATGACTTCATCAAGAACAGGTTAAACCATATTAACTTTGTTTACCTTCTCAATAGGGTTAATAGGTTGATCAGAAATATATTATAATACTTAAATTTTATCAAATTGTTTGACAAAGTCTCATCTTATTCTTTTGAAAAATATGGAGAAACTATAATAGAATAGATGGATTCACAATTTTTTGTTTAGTTGGACCTAAATACCCCTTAATGGATCAATGCCAACTTGGAACAAAGATACCAATTCAGTGCCCCAGTGATTTGGACTTGGTCCAATTCCACTTAACATTTTTAATGATGACAAATAAAGGCAAAGATAGCATGTTTACAGCAGATGAGTCAAAGCTGGGAAGGAATGGTATAATGAATGACAGAATTGGGATCCAAAAAAGATTTTGGCTGGAACAATGACATTAATTAAAATGTAAATGAGTAGTGACAAATCAAAAGTCCTGAACTTAGGTTAAAGGAAATAAACTTTACAAGCAATTATATTAAAAACAAGTTAGTTTCTTCAGTGGATTGTAAATTCAATATAATTTAATGGTGTTCTAAGATAGCAAAACAGCTAATATTATCTTAGTCTGCAATAATAATTAATAATAATAATATTTGCATTTATATATTATTACCAGTCACTGTGTTAAACACTTTACAGATATCTCATTTTATCCTCACAACAACAATCATTGTGTTAAGCACTTTACAAATATATCATCTGATCTTCAACCAGCAACTCTGGGAGGTAGATATTACCTATTGAGGCAAACATATTAAGTGATTTGCTTAAAGTACTAAGTTTCAAGAGAAACTCAGTGTATAAGACAATGGAGGTAGTAGTTCCGCTATGTTCTACTTGGTCACGCTACATCTAGAGAGATGTATTTAGTTCTCAGCACCATATTTTAGGAAGAATAAGCTGGAGAGAATCCAAATATGGGCAACCTTGGAATTCATGCTATATGAGGATTAATTAAAGAAACCGAGAGTATTTATTTGGAAGAAAAGAAGATAGAAAGTCAACAATAGCTTTCAAACATTCAAAGGGTCATCATGTTACCTTAGGAGGCAGAACTAAGGAAAAATGGATAGAAATTCCAAAGAGACCAATTTCAAATTGATTAGAACTCTCCATAAGTGGAAAGTCTACCTTGAGAAATAGTGGATACTCCTCAATGGAGGTCATCGATAGAAATATATTTTTAGGTAGAGATGATAATGAAGCATTCAAGGATGTGTTGAATAATATGGTATTTTAAGTCTCCTTCAAATCTGAGAGGCAGAATAGACTTTGCTTTGCATTCCAAGTGGGCATCATTGAGGAAGACATCCTTCTTGCCCATATAAGAAAGAGCACATGTTCATAAATAATTACAGCACAAAACAAATTATTATAATTGTTTATGAGAGAGCTATAAAAATGTATTTGCATAAGTTGCAGAGTGAGTAGAGATGTGAAATTGGAGTCAGGAAGACTTGGATTCAAATACTGATTTAGTGTCTGTGCGAGCCCTAACAAGTCATGTACCCTTTCTCAGTCTTAATTTTATCATCTACAAGATGGCAATAATGACAGCACCTACCTCACAGGGTTGTTGTGAGGACTGAAGAAGTTAACTTGCAAAAGCACTTTATAAATCATTAGTTTTTAAAACATTTATATTTATATTATATTTATTTGGTTTTACAACAACATGCAATGGTAGTTTTCACTAATCATTGTTTTGCAAGGTTTTGAGTTTTTACACATTTTTCCCTCCCTCCCTCCCTTTCTTCACCCCTCCCCTGACAGAAAGCAATCTAAAATAGGCTCTATATGTGTAATTATGCTAAACAGATTCATATCAATCATAAAACTAAAAATTTCTACATAAAGGTTAGTCAATGTTATAATTATATTATTAACATACAGAGAAATTAAAATATTGTGAGAATTAGGGAAGAAAAAATTCTTGATGGGATAACTATTCATATATACATGTTGATATAAATTGTCATTAAGCTAATAGATGCATAGAAATAAAGTTAAAAGATTCCCTTTGTCAGTAGGAATCATCTATATTAGGAAACTGCAGTTCTTTAATTTTATCCTAGCTATAGTATGGTGTTAACCAATTTCTAGGGAATAAATGGTCACACTGAAACTATAACAGCTCTTATGAACCCATGCGAGGTGACTATCACCCTGACTGTACAATTCATTGTGCTGCCTACTGAAAGGAGATCTACCCAATTTACTGGCAACTTTCTTTCCTCCTGATCTTTTAATAGTCTGTGATTACTTGTTAGTACTCAGGCAGACCATCTGTTATCCCTGAATCTCAATGTGTGATGGGTTCATCTCCTTTTCAAAGCATACATTTCCTGGATATGTTTTAATCCCACTTATTGCCCTTGTATGAAGATCATCACAGAATGTGTAAAAGCAACTTATACCTTCAAGTGCCATTTGGATAAGACACAATTTTTATTCTTTCAAGGTTGTATTGCTTTATGATTTCCATAGCTAGAAAAAATACTCAAAAAATTGATGTTTAAAAAGTGAGATTTTTGTGATATTCTTTGTATGCTTCTATTGGCAAATAACAACATAGCCTGGCAAATGGAAGGTTTTTGATATTTAGTGATTTCATTGAACATTCTGATGATTATATCAAATCCAAGAATATTACAGTGCCTTCTTAATGAGAGCAAAGGATTGTGTTAGGTTTCATTAAAAGAACTATTCTACTTCTAGAGTATGCAATCTAGCATACTCCTGTTCTTCTATTCAATTATTCAACTACTGTATTTACCCAAAGTGTATTTATTGATGAATCATAGTGACTCCCTATATAAGTACATATGTTAAATACAGGAATAGGGAATTCCTCTTTCAGCTAAATTGTATATTAAAGAGTCCACATGATACTAGCAAATACCCTTAAGCATATGTCTCCATGTTTGTCCCTTATTGGATGCTGAGCTCAGTAAATAATGTTTCTGTGATTGTATATATCTTATATTATCATTCTAACATCTTCATGGAAAGAAGTATTTAAGCATATACTTTATTTTAGTGAGTCAGAGGATGTATATAAAGAAATATATATTAATAATGTGTATATATGTGAAAGTATATTATACATTCATTCTCTTGTTTGTATATGCTTATAGGTGCAAATGTACATAAGCATTGGTTTTTTTTACATTTTTTTTAGATTTTTACAAGGCAATGGGGTTAAGTGACTTGCCCAAGGTCACACAGCTAGGTGATTATTAAGTGTCTGAGACTGAATTTGAACTCAGTTCCTCCTGACTCCAGGGCCAGTGCTCTATCCACTGTGCCACCTAGCTGCCCCTAATTATAAGCATTGTTGAAGGAGCTGAGGGAAACTGGCATACAAGTATACTGCTGGTGAAGCTAGAATTGGTCCAACCATTCTGAAAAAAGCTACTCCTTGGAATTAAGCAAAAAAAAAGGAGAGGTAATAAAAATATTCATATCTATTGGCCCAGAGATCCAACTGCAGGACATCAGAGATAGAAAGTTAATACATATATACATATATATATATATATATGTATGTATGTATATACATATATATATAAATATTTATAACTTTTTTATTATTAGAGTATAGAATTGATAACAAGTAAGAGAGAATATTGATTGAGAAGTGGATAAATCAATACATTAACATAGTGAGACGTAACTGTAACCAAAAAAAAAAAGCAAAGATTAAGACAAATTTAGAGAAATAGCTGAAAATGAATACAGGATGAAGTAAGCAGAACCAGGAAAACTATATACAGGGAAACTGTGACAATGGAAATAGAAAGAACAATTAGCAAAACTAAATGCTGTACAATTATCAGGACCAAAGTTGGCCTTAGGGATGAGTTGTGAAAATATACCTCCCTTCTTTTGCTAGAGAGGTGAGGTGCTATCAGTGTGGGTCATATGTCAGAATATATTACAAAACTAGTTGGTACTGGTTAGACAATTCAATCAATAGAATAGATTAGGTACACAATATGCAGAATTAAATAAACCCAGGAGCCTACTTTTTAATAAACCCAATGACGCCAGCTATTGGGGTAAGGGCTCACAAATGACAGAAATTGCCAGGAAAACTGAGAAGTCTGGAAGAAGTTAGGTGAAGACCAAACTCACACCCAATACTAAGATAATGTCTAAATATATCATCTCTTAGATATAAAAGATCACATCATATTCAAATTAGAACAGAAAGGAAGAAGATGTAATTGGCATTGATGAAAGGGAGAAGAGTTCATGACCTCAAAAGGAATAGGCAGGATCATGGAACATAAAATGGACAATTTCAATTGCATAAAATTAAAAAGGACTTTTCACAATCCAAACCATATTAGGAGTGAAACAAACTATATCAGAATGGAAAAAATTCTATGCCAGAAGTTTCTTTGATAAAAGTCTCAAATCCAAAATATATGAGGAACAGATTCAAATTTATAAGACCAAGAATCATTCTTCGTTTGGCAAATAGTCAAAGTATATGAACAAAGGGCTTTCACAGAAAGAAATCTAAGCTAGCACTAACCATGTGAAAAAATACACCGAATCACTAAAATTTAAAGAAGAAATTAAAATTTTTTTGCTATTCTGCTTCACACTTATTAGATTGGCAAAGATCCCCCAAAAACAAAAATAACAAATATTGATGTCACAATTAGAAAATAGCCCTCCTAATGCATTGATAATAACAACAATGAATTGGTCCAGACATTCTAAAATGCAATTTGGAACTCTTCCCCCAAATCACTCTGACTCACTTATAACATGGGTTGTTGTCCTTAATAATCCAATAGGACCAAAATGAGATCAGTAAGTTGGGGTCAAGTTTGTCTGACTGGCTGATCAAACCAAGAGAGGTTCAGAAGGTTCTACTACAAGTTGGGCACAAATAGTTCATATGAACATTGGGACTGGAAATATCTATAAATTTGTGCATCTCACATTTCTTCTGAGCTACTGCAATTCTACTTTGCTTATAGAGCCCAAAGCTTTCTCTATTGCAGGCATGCTATACTGGGCTGCTCTGTGCCACTGTCTCTCATGTTGCCCAGTTAATTCCAAAGTTCTTCAGAGAGACCTTTAGAGTGAATTTGTTTTACTTCTGACCTCCATGTGAGTGCTTACCTAATGTGAGTTCTCTGTAAAAATAGTCTCTTAGCAAACATTTGACATTTCAACAATGTGACCAGGCCATCAGAGTTGTACTCTCTTCAGTTCAATTCAAGAATGGACCTCAGTGCCTGGTACTTGATCTTACCAGGTGATTTTCAGAATCCTCCTAAGATAACTCAAATGAAAGCAGTTCACTTCCTGGGCAGAGCCAAGGTGATGGAGAGAAGCTAGGAAGCTCCGTGAGCTTTTCTCAATTTCCCTCTGAAACAACTTTAATTGAAACCTCTAAATAGCCTCTGGGGTGACAGAGCCCACAAAAGACAGATGAAATAACTTTTCAGTTCAAGATCCCAGTGCAGAAAGCATTCTGTGAGCTCCAGAACACCAGTGCAACAGGTAGAACTAGGTTGGGCAAGCCACCAACACCACAGAGTTCCCACAGTGAAAACCAGTGACCAGATCCCTGGCCCCAAGAAGAAAAAGCTTGGGACTATGGTCCCTGTACCCCAGTGCTCCAACTTTTAAAAGAACAAAAAACCCAACCAACCACAAAAAGAGACCTAACTACCAAAAAACTACTATGGTGACAGGAAAGATCAAAAGGCCATATTAGAAGAGGAAAGTAGTGATAACATGTGAGGCCTCACTGGGGAGTTATGAATTGATCTCAAGTCTAAAAAGTTCTCAAAAATTAGTTTTAAAACCCAATAAGAGAAGTAGAAGAAAAATTAGGAAAAATTAAATCCATGCAGAAGAATTATGAAAAATTTGAGAAGAAAGCAAATTGACTGTAGAAAGCAATAGCTTTAAAAGTAGAATTTTCCAAATGGAAAAGGAGATACAGAAGAAGAAGATAAATCTTTAAAAATTAAAATTGGGCAAATGAAAACTAATTGCACCTTAATACATCAAGAATCCATCAATATCAAAAGACTGGGAAAATAGAAAAAAAATATAAAAGTATCTCATAGGAAAATGATCCTGGAGAGATAATTTATGAATTATTGGACTACCTGAAAGTCACAATAAAAAAAAAAACCTGGGGGCAGCTAGGTGGCACAGTGAATAGAGCACCAGCCCTGGAGTCAGGAGTCCCTGAATTCAAATCCAGCCTCAGACACTTAATAATTACCTAGCTGTGTGGCCTTGGGCAAGACACTTAACCCCATTGCTTTGCAAAAAAAAAAAAAAACCCTAAAAAAAAAAAGAATCCTTGAAAGAATTCATAGAATGAGATCCCACTACAAAAACTCCAAAGAATATTGTAGTCAAATTTCAGAATTCTCTGCAGAAGGAGAAAATATTGCAAGCAACCAAAAAAAGAAACAATTTAAATACCAAGGAATCACAGTCAGGATTATGTAGGATTTAGCTGCTTCAATATTAAAGGATAAGAAGACCAGGAACAGACTTCCGGCCAAGATGGCAGAGAGAAGACAGGCACAGTTCTAAAGTCTCCTGATCTTTTCCCCATCTATCACATGAAACAAACCTCTTAAAAGAAATCCAAACCAGGAAACCCAGAAAGAAAAGCCAGGAGAGGAAAATCTACCTCAGGATTTGTCTCCTGCAGCAGCCTTGGCTGAGTACTGGTAGGTGAGTCTGGGCTCCAAGGGAAGATCAGCCCGGAATCAGCCAGATTAACAGCTGAATTGGAACCGGGAGTCTGAGGGCCAGAGAGCCGGACCTGCTGGATCAGGGGTTGGGCTGTATGAAGAGGGCTTGGGTCCATGGGGAAGCAGAGGTGCTGGTGTTGATACTGTCCCCCTGGAGCCTGGGGAAGGGGCAGTGGGGAGAGGTCTGGTGCAGGAGAACTGTGGACACCATCCCTGGGCTCCTTGGGTCTGAGAAACTCTGTGCCCACGCCTCCATTGCACTGAGGCCTCCTCCAAAACAAACAATTGCAAATTACTTCTGCCTCAGGCCCAGGTATGTGAGCAAAAGAACCAGTCCAGCTGAGGAATGACCTCAGGCCAGGGTAAAGCCCCACCATTGATTGAAGGCAAAAGAATTCAATAGCTCCAATTCCTTCCTTCAAGCAAAGGGAAAAGGCCTCCCAACCAAGGTCACAGACACTCCAGAGAAAGCAACCAGCACCTCCTACTGGCCAGCCAGAGAAACTGCACTCAGTAAAGCCTTTAGCGATCCCAAGCCCAGGTGAACCAGCACCCCCCCACCCAACTTAAGGTCTTAGCATAATGAAGAAGGGTCAGCGGAAAGGTGGATCTATAGAAAAATTCCTGGAAGGGAAAGATCCCAACTCAGAGAGACCTGGAACCTCTGAGGAGAATACAATCTGGTCTCCAGCACAGAAAGACTTCCTTGAAGAAATAAGGAAGGAGCTTAAAAATTTGGGAGAGACAATTAATACCTTGCAACAAGAAAACAAAACCTTAGAAAGTACAATTGGACAAACACAAAAAGAGAATAAATCTCTCAGATCCTCAAATGAGCAAATGCAAAAAAGAAATTAATTCTTTGAAAACCTCAATTGGTCAAATGGAAAGCTCTTTCAAAAGTAGAATTGACCAATTGGAAAAGGAGTTGCAAAAGGTTAATGAAGAAAACTCCTCCCCCAAAAAAAGAACAGAGTCTACAGAAACTAATGACTCCAGGAGACAGCAAGAGTCAGTTAAACAAAATCAAAAAATAGAAAAAATAGAAGCAAATGTAAAATACCTCATCAACAAAACCACTGACCTCGAGAATAGATCGAGGAGGGGCAACCTGAAAATTATAGGACTTCCTGAAAACATTGAAGAGAAAAAAAAGTCTGGACTTAATACTACAGGATCTAGTGATGGAAAACTGCCCTGACATCATGGAATCAGAGGGCAAAGTAGTTATTGAAAGAGTACATCGATCCCCACCAGAAAAAGATCCTAAAATGAAAACACCAAGGAATGTTGTGGCCAAACTCCAGAACTATCAGATAAAAGAGAAAATCCTGCAAGCAGCCAGAAAGAAACAATTTAAATATCAAGGAGCCACAGTAAGGATCACGCAGGACCTGGCTGCATCAACTTTAAGAGATCGAAGGGCCTGGAATGAGATATTTCGAAGAGCACGGGAGCTTGGAATGCAGCCAAGAATCTACTTTCCTGCAAAGCTGAGCCTTCTCTTCCAGGGAAAAAGATGGACATTTAACGAAATGGAAGAGTTCCAAAAATTTCTGATGAAAAGACCAGAGCTAAACAGAAAATCTGGATATCAAACAGGAGGTTCAAGAGACACATGAAAAGGTAAAAAAAAAAAAAGGGGGGGGGGCAGTAAAAGGAAAAAAAATGCAATCCAGTAAATTGAAACTGGCTATATCCCAGCATGGGGGGGGGGGGGGAGACTCTCATAAATCCTGAGAAATGTAACTCTAACAGAGAGAATATACCTAGCCAGAAATGATGGACATCCATGACCTATCCATGAGACTGATATCTAATGGGATGTAACTGGCTTTAACTCCACTGGGGAGAAAGTCTCTAATAACTCTCAGGAATTTTGACTCTATTCAACAGAATATACTGAACTAGAAGGGACAGACACTCAGAATTTTCTATGACCTAGATAGAATGATCTAAAAAAATACACTACCTCCCTAAAAAGGGGGACAGGAAAGAGACGGGAGGAGGGAGGGGATTGAATGGGACAAATCTCATTACACTAAATGGTACAAAAAACCTATGATAATAGAGGGGAAGAAGGGAGCAGAGGAGAAACACCTGACTCTTCTTCTCATCAGACTTGGCTTAAAGTCAACCTATACATACTCAGTTAACTTATAAAACATCTAACCTTTCAAGTATTAAAAGGGGAAAAGGGGAGGGGGGATGGAGAAAGGGAAGGGGAGTGGGAGAAATAAGGGGAAATAACAAAAGGAAGGGAAGGGAAAAGGGAAAAAGGGAAAGGGGAAAGAAAGGGGAGGGTGTGATATAGGAGGGCAAACACACTGAAGGGGGGTGGTATTCAAAAACAAAATACTGGGGAATATGGATAAAAGGGGGGGAAGGGGGAAAATACAAACAGAGGGAAGATAGCACAGAGGGCAATAAAGAATTAGTAATCATAACCTTAATTGTGAATGGGATGAACTCTCCCTTAAAATGTAAGCAAATAGCAGAGTGGATTAAAAACCAGAATCCTAGAATATGCTGCTTACAAGAAACTCATTTGAAGCAGAGAGATACATATAGAGTAAAGGTAAAAGGTTGGAGCAAAATATATTTTGCTTCAGCTGAAGTAAAAAAAGCAGGGGTAGCAATCCTTATCTCAGACAAAGCAGCAACAAAAATAGATAGCGTTAAAAGAGATAAGGAAGGAAACTTTATCCTCCTAAAAGGTACCATAGACAATAAAGTCATTTCTATATTGAATGTATATGCACCCAGTCAGACAGCACCCAAATTCTTAGAGGAGAAGCTGAAAGAATTACAGGAAGACATAGACAGCAAAACTCTACTAGTAGGAGACCTCAACCTCCCACTATCAGATCTAGATAAATCAAATCATAAAACAAACAAGAAAGAAATTAGAGAGGTAAATAGATTGTTAGAAAAATTAGATATGGTATACTTATGGAGGAAACTGAATGGGGATAGAAAGGAATATACCTTTTTCTCTGCAGTACTTGGAACTTATACAAAAATTGACCATGTACTAGGACATAAAAACCTAATAATCAACTGCAGAAAGGCAGAAATAGTGAATACATCTTTCTCAGATCACAATGCAATAAAAGTTATATGCAATACTGGGCCAAGGAGATATAGACCCAGAGCAAATTGGAAACTGAATAACCTCATTTTAAAAAATGAGTGGACCAAAAAACAAATTATAGAAAGAATTAACCATTTTATCCTAGATAATGATAATAATGAAACAACATACAAAAACCTATGAGATTCATTCAAAGCAACTCTCAGGGGATATATTATAGCTCTAAATACTTATATGAATAAATTGGAGAAAGAGGAAATCAATGAACTAAACATGCAACTAAAAAAATTAGAGAAAGAACAAATCAAAAATCCCCAATCAAATACCAAATTAGAAATTTTAAAAATTAAAGGATAAATTAATAAAATCGAAAGCAAAAAAACTATTGAATTAATAAATAAAACCAAAAGTTGGTATTATGAAAAAACCAATGAAATTGATAAACCTCTGGTCAATTTGATTAAAAAAAAGAAAGAAGAAAACCAAATTGCTAGTATTATAAATGAAAAAAAAAGGTGAACTTACCACCAATGAGGAGGAAATTAAAGTAATAATTCGAAATTATTTTGCCCAACTCTATGCCAATAAATTTGATAATCTAAGTGAAATGGATGAATATTTACAAAAATATAAGTTGCCCAGGTTAAATGAAGAAGAGATTAAATACCTAAAGAAGACCAGGAACATGATATTCTGGAGCATATAGGAACTTGGATTTTAACCAAAAATCCACTACTCTGCAAAATTCAGCATTTTTTTAGGGAAAAAGATGTATATTCCACAAATAGAGGGCTTTCAAATTTTCCTGATGAAAAGACTAGAACTGAACAGAAAATTTGATTTTCACAAGAGACTCAAGAGATGTGTAAAAAGATAAATGAAAAGAAAAAAATTCAGGCAATAAGACTAAACTTTTCATTTTTACATAGGAAGAATTATATTTCTATTAGAACAGTTGGAAGGAACAGAAGGAAGATCTTCCTATTAGAATAGAAGATGTGAGTATAAGTTGATTATATCAAATGATGATATTAAAAATAATAAATAAAAAGGATTATACTAGAAGAACTGAAGCAGAAGAGGTTAAATTACATCATATGAAGAAGCACAAAGGACCCTCTGTAGAGGGAAAGAAGGAAGTGTTTGGACTTTGATTGAATCTTACTCTCAGCATATTTGGCTCAAAGAGGGAATAATATACACTCCCAATTGGGTTTAGAAATTTATCTTACCCTTCAGAGTTTTAATTGTGCAACATATTTTAATTTATTGTAATCGAATTATCCATTTTGCATTTCATAATGTTCTCATCTCTTGTTTGATCATAAATTCTTCTCTCCACAGATCTGACAGGTAAATTATTCCTTGCTCTCTTAATTGACTTTATGTTTAAATCATATCTCCATTTTGACCTTATCTTGATATCAGATGTGAGATGCTGGTCTATGCCTAACTTCTATCACACTAATTTCAAGTTTTCCCAGCACTTTCTGTCAAACAATGAGTTCTTATTGATGTTGTTTTTGTCTTCATTGAAGGTATCTGATAATTTTGCTGAAAACATCATGCTAAAAAGCATAGGAGCAAGCAGACAGCTTTGCTTCACTTCAGTTGTGACTAAGAAAATGTAAAAACCCATCTTCTATTATCTAGATCCCTTGTAAACACGTTGTCTTGAAACTGATGTACAATATTGATGAATGTCTCCAGGCAGCCAAATTTTGCCAAGATCTTCCTCAAGCCCCTACAACTGACACCAACGAAGGCCTTGGTCAGATCTCCAAGTTGTGTAGTGAACTCCGCATTTCTCCTGGAGTTGTTGGGCAGCAAACATTATACTGACCACTCCTCGGCATTATCTGAAGGTTAATGGCTTTCAGATAGATGACCACCTTCCAGGTGAAGGATCAGACTCTTTAAGAGGACCCTGGTAAGAATCTTGCTGATAATGATGAGAGAGAGAGAGAGAGAGAGAGAGAGAGAGAGAGAGAGAGAGAGACCCTCCTGTGATTGTCACAGGACAACGTATTTCTTTTCTTTATTGAGACGGACAATAGAAGCATCTTTGAACTCCTGGGAAATAACCTCCTGTTGCCATATAACCCAGAAGATTTCTGTCAGTTTTTTTTTAGATTTTTGCAAGGCAAACGAGGTTAAGTGACTTGCCCAAGGCCACACAGCTAGGTAATTATTAAGTGTCTGAGACTGGATTTGAACCCAGGTACTCATGACTCTAGGGCCTGTGTTTTATCCACTATGCCACCTAGCTGCCCCTGTGTCAGTTTTTGTATAAGCAATGGACCCCTTGCCTGTAAATTTCTCTGGAATAGAAGTGACCCCAGGAACTGTGCCACATGAGAAGAGCCTAATGGCATTCAAAACATTTTCTTCAGTTGGAACTTTGCCTAAGAAGAGATTTGCCTCAAACTAAGATATATGGCTTCAGCATTGTTTGATAATGGTCTGTTGAGAACATTAGGAAGTGTTCAGTCTATCTCTCCAGGATCTTGTCCTTATCACTAATCAATGCAGTTCCATCAGCTCTGAGTAGTTGAGATGTACTATAGGTCTATAAAGTGTGTTCACTATAAAAGTGCTTTTGCCTCCAATTGATAAAAGGTCAAGAATACATACAGGAAATTCTCAGATAAAGAAATCAAATCTATCTATAGTTCATGTAAAAATTATATAAATGCTATTGATTAAGAAATGCAAATTTTAAAAACTTTGAGGTACCATCTCAATCTATTAAATTGATTTATAAGACATAAAAAGAAAATGATAAGTGTTGTAGGAGATGTGGGAAAATTGGGAAAATAATGCACTATTGGTAGAGTAATGAATTGATCCAACTATTCTGGAGAGCAAGAGTCAGGGTAAATCAGAATACTGAGGAGTTTTGACGTTTTCATTGGCATTCTAGCAATGTCCTTAAAACATGGCAGTAGCTGGCAACAATGTGTTGTTGTGAATAAGGTATATATCTACTGAGGAAGGTAAAAAAATCAAGGCTCTACTAGGAGCCCAGTAGAAAAACTACACCCTAATAAAGGGGAATATCTGGAGGACTTCAGCAAAAGGAATTCTAGGATCTGTGAGTTACTTTTCAGCCCTATGTGCTTTCCAATCTTGAGCCAACTTTTCCCTGGATTCGGTAATGTATTTATGGGAGAGTGTGCCATGACTTTTAAAGAAAATAGTGTTTTGTATCAACTGTTCTTACTTCCTTTACTCCTTAATAAATACATCTTACTAAAAGCTAATTACATCTTACTGTCTAATTTATATCAACCTATAATTATAGGGAAGAAAGAGAAATCACCAACAGGAGTTTGGTGGGGCTAGTAAGTATAAGCATTTTAAATGAAACACTCCTCCCCAGGCTCTCCAGGCTGATCCTAGAGACTTGCAGAGAGTAGGTGCGCTCTAGGGATCTTATTTGCCAGTGCATGACAAGGTTGGGAAAGTATTTCCAGAACACATGTACAAAAATAATTATAGTAGATCTTTCTGATATTGCAAAGAAGTGTAAACTAAGGAAGGAATTACCCATCAACTGAGGAGTGGTTGAACAAATATGAATGTAAAGAAATATTATTGTGTCATAAGAAATTATTAAAGGGATGATTTCAAATAAATTTGATTATATATATATATATATATATGTATTAGAGCACTATTTTAAGAGAATAAGAATTAAACATGCTACTATTTTTTGACAGAGGTAATGTTCTCAGAATACAAAATGAGACATACATTTTCTGATACAGCCAAAGGGGGAAGTTGTTTTGCTTAACCATGCTTATTTATATCAAAGGTTTTATTTGTTCTTTCTCTTCTATTTCAGTATGTGTGGATAGAAGGGAAAGAAGGGCTGGGAATAGAATTAACAAAAGCAGAAATAAAGACAATAAAAGCAGAAAGAAAAAGGGGGGATCATTGATTATTATTTTCTAAATACACAAAAGAGAACAAGACAAGGAAGAATCTGAGACAAGCAGAATAGATTTAAAAGTTACACTTTGAAAATACTATATACTTAAATTGAAAAGTGAGTTGTACATAACAGAGATTCAGTTTCATATACAATCCTTTTTACTGTCCTATTATGTAAATAGAATTACTTATTTTAGTTAAAATTAAAATAAAAAATAAGGAACAAATTTTCAGAAAAAGGTATGAGAAGAATATTATCTCCATGTAAAATAATATTTTCGAAGGCTTAGAATTTGGAATAAATCTGGTGTTCTTAAGTGGTTAATTTTCATTTACAATTAGCTTATTAAAGATTCCATTGTAATATATGACCTGTTTGCTAAGTTTCCAAGTTACTGCATTTCTTAGTATGCAAACTGAAAGGAAGATAACATTGTGAATTTGATAGCTGCAACAAATATACATCTGCTTGACAAATAACCATTGTTATATGCCATGGTGGAGTAGAGCAGCACATCAAATATTATTAAAGGGCAAACCTGCTTCTACTTCTACATAATATTTGATTCCTTCTTTGAATAACAATATTTCTACTTCCTTCAAAGAAACATTGCTCTATGACTAATCTTGCAATTAGCGACAGCTTGAATGAACAAGCTTTTCTGAAAGTAGGCATATCAGAATTTCCTATTCAGAAGAGAATGGCTGAGGGTGAGCCAGGGGCAGATCTATTACAATGGATTTTACACAGTTCCAATTCCCTTCAGTGACTTCTACATATACCAAAGAGACTTGGGGCTTAAAGCAAAGAGATTGTCTGAGTTCAAGTCCCTGAAAATTTAAAAAATTTTCAATTTTAAAACTTTTTAAAATGTCATTTTTCTTTGGGGATGAAAAATAAATTTAGTAAAAGCTAACTAAATTTAGTCTAGAAGTGAAGTATGTTAGTATCTAGCCCATTTTACAGGTGGGGTAATTGAGGTCTAGAAAGATTAATTACCTTGCTCAAGGTAGTTTAAATAAGCATTGCAACTGGGATTAAGGTCTCTTGAATTCCAGTCTAGCTAGCTGGCTGTTTCCACTTTAGTGTGGTATTCTGATTATTTTTTAAAGGTAGGAATGACACAGTGAAAGTTTTAACTTGAAAGTAACACATATTGCAAAGAAATAAGTATTTCTTTTAGGCAATCAGGGTTGACTTACTCAAGTTTACACAACTAGTGAGTAACTAAGCTATATTTGCACTTAGGTCCTCCTAACTCTAGGGTTGTTTCTCTACCCACTATGGCATCTAACTGCTCTAGAACTAAGAATTATTGAAAAAGTTTATTTATAATGAGAAAGAGAAAGCTAGCTTTAATCATATTAGAGTTAACTTTAATCATTGATAAATATTCAGTTGTAGTGCTTGAGAGCCCTGGGAGAATAATTTTCTTGTACTACAAAAATTCATGTTGAAATAAAAAAGATACTATATATGTGTTTATATGTATGTTTATATATACATATATTCAGGTACATATGTGTGCTGTGTGTCTATATACCTACCTGCTCCAAAAGCTATAATATGAACAACAGTCACACTTCATCAAACCATCTTGATAGATGAATGAAACCAAGTTGAGGATAATCAACAAGCTTTAAACCCATTGGTGAGTTAGAGGGATGTTTCTCCCGAGTAGGTGAGGACTTTCCCCAGAAGAATGGGATGATAGGAACAATCAATGTTCCAGTGACCATGAAGGTGACTGAAGCAGGTGCTGTGGAGTGCTTAGAAGTAACTATTGAAAACACCAAGGTCATTCATTGTATCGCAGCCCATCACCAGTCATCTTGACTTTTGCTCTGACCTTGGACTTTATTGACTCAGAAAGAGAGTGAAATTGATGACTGTAAAATTCTGTCTAATGTAAATAAAATTCATGCTCAAGACATCACTAGTGATGTCATTGGTCCTCTTCAAAAATGAAGGACAAACAACAATAAGACATACCTACCCATTTCTCTGTCTACCATCAATGATTTTTCACAAAGGGACTTTCATTAACAATTTATAATTTATTGCTTCATATATTAATGTTATAAAGAATATATAAATATACATATATATTTTAAAAGATAAGTATTTTAAATGGATTTTGTGTCACACACTTATTTTTCTGTTATATTAAAAAAGGACACATTTTATTCAGCATTTCCCTGCAGTTCTTATAATTTTGTTCAATTGGGTAGACTTTGAAAGGAAAGTGATGAAAGCTATGTATTCTGAAGTATCCAGTGCCATTTAATGAGATATGATTTATAGAAGCAAAAAAGAAAAATCAAATGTTATCTAATCAACCTAAAGTTGTATACTATTCACACCACCAACATCCAAAATATTCATTTTTTTCTTTTTTTCTTTTATTTATAAATATTTCCCCCCACCTACTTGCAAAATCCAATTTCAACAGTTGCTTCCAAAATTTTGAGTTTCCAATTCTCTCCCTTCCTCCCACCCCACTCTTGCATTGAGAAAACAAGTTACTTGGTGTAGGTTAAAAATGTGTAGCCATGAAAGCATTACTACAATAGTAAACATAGTCCTCCCCCCCCCCACACACACACTCAAAGAAATAGAAACCTCAAGAAACATAAAGTGAGAAAAAATATGCTTACATATTCAGACACCATCACTCTGTTTTTGGAATAGATATAATTCTTTTATCATTAGTCCATCAGAGAAATTGCTTCAATATTTTTTCCCACAGCTGCTATTGTTAGTGTATTTCCTTCCATCCTTTTCCCCTCCACCCAGATTTATTCTATTTTCTCTCTCCTATTGCCCTATTCTTCCCCAAAAGTATATTGCATCTGATTACCATCTCCCACAATCTTCCCTCTCTCCTAACACTATACCCCCCTCCCCCTTCCCCTGTCCCCCTTTTCCCATTAATTTCCTCTCCTATTTTCCTCTGGGGTAAGATAGATTTCTATACCAATTGAGTGTGTATGTTATTCCCTTTCTGAGTAAATTCCAATGAGAGGAAGGCTCACTCACTCTCCCTCACCTACCCCTCTTCCACTCCATTTTTTTCTTTCTTCTTTTATGTAAAATAATTTACCCCCATTCTACCTCTCCTTTCCCTTTCTCCCAGTACATTCCTTCCCCCCCCCCCAATTAACTTCATCTGGGGCAGCTAGTTGGTGCAGTGGATCAAACACTGGCCTTGGAGTCAAGAGAAGAGAAGTTTGAATCCAACCTCAGGCACTTGACCCTTACTAGCTGTGTGACCTTGGGCAAGTTGCTTAACCATGATTGCCTCATATCCAGGGCCATCTTCAGTCAACCTGATTCATTTCTGGCCACTGGACCCAGATGACTCAGAAGGAGAAAGTAAGGCTGGTTACTTAGTACAACCCCACCTCACTCAAATCCAATTCATGTGCTTGTCATGGTATCACTTGCCTGATGTCATGGTCTTCTTCGAAAATGAAGGACAAACACTATTATTAACTTCATCTTTTTAATATATTATACCTTCAAATTCAACTCCCTCCTGTGAGAGGTTCCCTAGGAGTTATCAGTATCTTCTTCTCATGCAGGAATACATACAGTTCAACATTATTAAATCCCTCATAATTTTCCCTCCCGTCCACCCTCTCCATGCTTCACCTGAGTCCTGTACTTGAAGATCCAACTTTCTGTCCAGCTCTAGTTGTTTCATCAGCAAAGTTTGAAAATCCCATTTCACCAAAAGAAGATCTTCAATGTTGCTGAGTAGTTGATTCTTGGTTTTATAGTCCTATCTCTTTTGCCTTCTGGAATATCATATTCCAAGTCCTATATGGGCAATGGTAGTTTTCAAGTAAATTAACAACCATCTTGCCAAATTCAATATAAAATTAGGTATCAGTTCAACTGAACCAGTGCAAACTGACTGAATCCTACCACTGCCCTTAATGTAGAAACTGCTAAATATTATGTTATCCTGACTGTAGTTCCACAATATATGAATTGTTTCTTTCTGGCTTTTTGTAATATATTCTTCTTGACATGGGAGTTCAGAAATTTGCTAAAATATTTCTGGTAGTTTTCATTTCAGGATCTCTTTCAGGAAGAGACCGGTGGATTCTTTCAATTTCTATTTTTCCCTCTGCTTCTAGGATATCAGGGTAGGGTAGTTTTCTTGGATAATTTCTTGACAAATGAAGTCTTTTTTTTTTGGTCAAGACCTAGACTTCATTTGTCAAGAAATTGTGGTCATGACTTTCAGGTAGTTCAATAATTTTTTAAATTATCTCTTCTGTATCTGTTTTCCAGGTCAATTGTTTTTCCAATGAGATACTTCACCTTTTCTTCTAGTTTTTCATTCTTTTGGTTTTGTTTTATTGTTTCTTGATTTATCATAAAGTCATCCACTTCCCTTAGCTCCATTTTTACATTTTAAGGAATTATTTTTTACATAGCATTTTTGTGTCTCCTTTTCCATCTGGCCAATTCTGCTTTTTAAGGCTTTCTTCTCCTCATTGACCTTTTAGACTGCTTTTTCCATTTCATCCAAACTAGTTTTTAAGATATCATTTTCTTCAGGAGTTTTTCATATCTCCTTCAACAAGCTGCCAGATTGGTTTTCATGATTTTCCCACATTGTTCTCACTTCTCTTCCCAATTTTTCCTCTACCCCTTTTACTTGATTTTCAAAATCTTTTTTGAGCTCTTCCATAGCCTGAGACCAGTTCATATTTTTCTTGGAGGCTTTGGATTTAGAAGCTTTGTCTTTGTTATCTTTTAGGGGTGACTAGGTGGCACAGTTGGGGTGGTTAAGTGCAGTGAATAGAGCACTGGCCCTGGAATCAGGAGGACCTGCATTCACTTAATAATTTCCTAGTTGTGTGACCTTGGGCAAGTCACTTAACCCCAGTGCCTTGCAAAAACCAAAAAAAAAAAAGATTTGACTTTGTCATCTTCTGAGTGTGTATTTTGATGCTCTAAAAGGATCAAAGTAATTGTCTGTGGTTGTATTTTTTTTTCTTCTGTTGATTACTCATTTCCTTGGTTTTAACTCTTTGTTAAAGTGGAGCTCTGCTTCCAGGGTGGAAGTCCCAAACTTTTGAGGGTTTCTGTAGCTGTTTTCAGGGACATCTCCCAGGGACCTGCAAGATCTCAATTCCTCTAAGGTCTTATGAGAGGTTATGACTGCAATTCTGGCCTGGGCTCTGACCTCAAAACAATTATTCTTAAACACCTAGGCTTTGATGTAGGGATGAGAAACATCTCCCCAAGAGGTTTTCTTATTTTTTCAGCTCTCAAATAGGGTGAAGTCCACAAAACATAATCTATATTCCAAAAGCTAGATACTCAGTCATCTGTTTCTAACTAGAGGGAAAAAAACAGATCGAAAATACAGAGCAGATGGCAATGTTTGCCACTTCATTCAACTCTGTGAGAGAGAGAAATGCTTGTAAAATTTCTAGAAAATAATGTGCCAGACCAAAAAAAGAAAAAGAAAAAAGATAAAACATAATTAACAGCACCAATAATCCTAAATGCACCTATGTTGCTGGGAATAGGAAGCTCATCACACATTACAAACCTGTCACATATATTTGAATTGTGATCAAAAGATTTTCATCAATACATTGTCTGTTTCCTTTTTCTTTCTCATTCTCTTTTACTGAATCTTCATCCAGGATGTTTCACAGGGGTCTGCTCTGGATCTTTTTTATTCTCCCTCTATACTATGTCACTTGGTGTTCTCATCAGGTCATTTGGATTCAAAAATGATTTCTATGCTGATGATTTTCCAATCTACTCATCTAGCTTTTTTTTTGTGAGTTCGATCTAGTTTTGCTTCTCCAACTAACTATTGGACATCTTGAACAGGATGTTCTGTAGAGTTCTTAAACTTTAAACCTGAACTTGTTTTAATTTTTTCCAAATCCTCAGCCCTTCCAGGTACCCATAATACTGTCTATCCTTCCACTTGCGCATTGTCTCTCGCATGCCCTCTATCCAATCTGTTGCCAATGCTTGTAGATTCTATCTTTGTTACAGTTCTTGCATATACTCCCTTCTCTCCTCCGACTATTACCACCTTAGTGCAAGACCTCATCACCTCATGCCTGGACTTTTGCAATAGTTTACTGGTTGGTCTCCTTGCCACAAGTCTCTCCCCCTGGTCCAATCCCCACCCAATTGTTAAATTTTCCCTAAAATTCAGGTCTGGTGGTGTCGCTGTTCTACTTAATAAACTCCAGTGGCTCTTTATCACCTTCATGATCAAATAAAAAATCCTGTTTGCCATTCTAATCCCTTCATTACCTATCCCCTCAAACATCAACCCAGACTTTCTACTTCTTACTTTTTTGTGATCCAGTGACACCAGCCCTCTTTGTGTTGCATGAACAAGAAAAGGATGTCCTGACTACAGGCATTTCCCTTATTCTCAGAATGCTCCCCTTTCTTATTTCTACTTCCTGGCTTCCTTGACTTCCTTCAACTTCCAGATAAAATCCCACTTTCTAGAGCCTTATATGTGATGTTTATTCCCAATTTATTCTGTCAATAGCCTGTTTGTACATAGTTGTTCACATGTTGTCTCCCCAATACACTGTGACTTCCTTAAGAGAAATGACTGTTTTGTTTTAATCTTTCTTTGTATTGCAGTTCTTAGCACAGAGTTTGGATAGAAGGTTTGTAATAAATGTTTATATACTGATTAAACAAATCCCTTCTTTCCCTTAGTGAAATGCCTTGACATGGGGGGGGGGAACCACCAAAAAAACCCTTTCTTTTCAAAACTGCTAGTCTACTTATAAAATTCACTTTCTTTAAATGTGACATGTCAAATATAAACCAGGAGAGGAAACAAAAAAGTACTTAGTCATTTATTCCAAGTCTAATTATATGAAACAGACAAGGAAGATAATATTAGGTTATGGGAAAAAGAATTAGAGCCAGGTGACACAGGACAGTTGGGACTAGATCCAACTCTGTGATTAACTAATTCTCTGACTTTTGATAAATCTTTTCACCTTTCTGAAACTCAGGTTCCTCGGCTATGAAAAGGGTAGAGGAGATCATATTTTTCTCCAAATAAAAAAAAAACTGTTGCTCAATAAGAAATTGGTTTCAGGTAATTTTCACATTCTACTCAAATCCAGATGCCTCAGATACTTTCAAGTCAAATGGAGACTACATTTGACCAAGAAGCTTACAATCATTTCCAGGAGATTAAAAAAAGAAGTCTCAGGCATGAATGTAGTTGTAACAATTGACAAGTCAGATGGCAAGTACTACATTCTTTATGACTCCATCACTGTTCTCAATATGGGTAATAAAATAGGATTAGCATGGATTTTGTTGTGAAAATAGTCACCTTCGTAAATGATTGTTTTCTTCCACTAAACTATTAGATTAACTATGAATTGGAAATCATCAGACAAGGATGTGTGGAATATCTGGTAAATGTATTACAACATAAAGAGTAACATGTATTATTACTGGAACAATAAAAAAAAGCCTAAAAGATATCACCTTTACCAAGCTACTGTGGTCACAAAACATCCAGGATTGAAGTTATTCTATAGAATTTGCCATTGCCTACAAAACAATTTTGATACTCAATCATAGTATAAATTCATTTATCCATTCAACAAACATTTATTAAGTGTCTACTGTTTGAAGTAGACTTGAATTGTTAAAATTTATTTGCAGGGGGCAGCTAGGTGACACAGTAGATAGAACACAAAGCCTTAAGTCAAAAAGACTCATCTTGAGTTTAAATTTTGCCTTACATACTTATTAGCTGTGTGACTTTGGATAGCAGGATAACCCTGTTTGCCTCAGTTTTCTCCTCAGTAAAATGAGCTTGAGAAGAAAATAACAAAACCACCCCATTAGCTTTGCCAAGAAAACCCAAAATGGGGTCATGAAGAGTGGGACACCATGAAACAATTCAATAACAACTGTTTGCAGACCACTGGTCTCAGAAAGAGGTAAAAAGTTTATATAACATATACTCTCTGACCTCTTGGAACATGCAGTTTGTTAAGGGCATAAGTTACCAACAGAGATAACTTTATTATACAAAATTACATATTAAGTGTGTTCAAAAGTTTAATGTAAAGATTTATGTGAAGAATGAAGGGAAATGGAAGTGAAGTCCAGTACTAAGTAAGGGAAAATAGCAGGATTTAAGAAGTCTTTAAAAGGTATTATTGACTTAGTTTTGGATACACTGAGTTGGAGGTAGAAGGTCTGAATGGCATTGTCTCATGAAACATCATTAAACATCAAGTAAGAAAGAACAAAAACAAGTGTATAGAAAACACAATTTAAAAATAAAATATTAGCAAAGGATTACAGCATGTTATCAGCAGCATAATATATTATGACCAAGTCAGATTTATCCCAGAAATGTAGGACTGATTCAATATTAGGAAAACTATCAATATAATTGACCACATCAATAATAAAGCTATCAGAAATCATATTATTATCTCAATAGAAGCTGAAAAAAGCTTTTGACAAAATACAGCATTCATTCATATAAAAACACTTGAGAGCACAGGAATAAATGGAGTTTTCTTTAAAATGATAACCAGTATCTATCTAAAGCTATCAGCAAGTATTATATGTAATAGGGATAAACTTGCAGCATTTCCAATAATGAATGAAACAAGGGTGAAACAAGGATGCCCATTATCACCTCTATTATTCAATATTGTATTAGAAATGTTTGCTTGAGCAATAAGAGAAGAAAAAAATTAAAGGAATTAGAACAGGCAATAAAGAAACAAAGCTATCACTCTTTGTAGATGATATGAGGGTATATTTGGAGAATCCTCTAAAAAACTACTTGGAAACAATTAACAATAATTGTTGGATAGTCATCAAAATTTCTATTTATTACCAACAGTCCAGCAGTAAGAGAGAAAAAGAATAGTTCCATTCAAAACAACTGTAGACAACATAAAATATTTGAGAGTCTGTTTGCCAAGATAAACCCAGGTACTAAATGAATATAATTATAAAACATTTTTCACACAAATAAAGTCAGATCAAAACAACTGGAAAAATATCATTTGCTTATGGATAAGCAAAGCTGATATAAGAAAAATGACAATTTTACCTTAAATTAATCTACTTACTTAGTGCCATACCAATCAAATCATCATAAAAATATTTTATAGAACTAGAAAAAAATAATAAAATTTATCTGAAGCAACCAAAGATCAAGAATATAATACAAGATCTAAGACAATGTTAAAAAGCAACAGTTATCAAAACTACTTGTTATTGACTAAGAAATAGTATGGTAGATCAAAGAAATAGATTAGCTCACAAGACACAATAGTAAATAACTATATAAATCTGTTGTTTGACAAACCCAAAGACTTCAGTTTCTGGGATAAGAACTCAGTATATGACAAAAACTACTGAGAAGACTGGAAACTAATATGGCAGATACTAGACATAGACCAACATCTCATACCATATGCAAAGATAAGGTCAACATGGGTAAAGGATTTATACAAAAAGGGTACCATAAGCCAAATGAAGGAGCAAGGAATTGTTTACCTGTCGGCTCTATGGAGAAAATGAGTGTCTATGACCAAAGTAGAGAGAACATTATGCAATGAAAATTGGTAATTTTGATTACATTAAGCTGAAAAGTTGTTGCACAAGAAAAAGCAATACAGTCAAGAGGGGAAGGAAAGCAGAAATCTAGGAAACACATTTTATAGCCAATATTTCTGATAAAAGTCTAAGAAAATTAAGTCAAATTTATAAGAATACAAGTCATTTCCCAATTGATAAATGGTCAAAGGATGTGAACAGGCAGTTTCTAATGAAGAGATTAAAGTTATCTATAGTCATATGAAAAAATGCTGTAAACCATTACTAATTAGAATAACTCTGAGGTACCTTCCGATTGGCTAAAATGACAGAAAAGGGAAATGATAAAATAATGGAGGGAATGTGGGAAAACTGCACTATCAGTGGAATGTGAACTGATCTAACAATTCAGTTTGGAACTATACCCAAAGGCAATAAAACTGTGCATACACTTTGATTCAGCACTATCACTACTAGGCCTGTATCCCAAAGAGATTTTTTCCCCCTTGCTCCCATGCTTTTTATTTATTTTTTTTAATTTATATATTTATTTTCATCCATATGTACATGCATAATTCCAGGTTACAAAATTTCCCTCCACTCTCCCTTCCCACCCCTCTCCCCTCAGCAAGGAATAGTCAGGTCAGCACTTTACATACGTATTTTGTTAAACATGTTTACAGATTAGTAAATTTTGGCATGAGGGATTCAGCTTAAAGGAAAGAGACACATAAGAGATAATTCTTATAAAATTCAGATTTGGAAGGGCTGTTTTTTTCCCTATGTTTTGTTTTCTTTTGTTTTTCTTCTTCGGGTTGGTGATAATAATCCATAACCAGTCAGACACAGTTATCCTAGCTCTCTGGACTGCTGAGAGGAGCTGCTTCTTCATCTTATTATGTTGTTGTTGATGTGTACATTGTTCTCTTGGTTCTACTTCCTTCGCTCAGCATCAGATCCTATATGGCATTCCATGCTTCTCTAGAGTCTAACCATTTATGGTTTCTTATAGAATAATAGTATTCCATGGTATTCAATGTACTATAACTTGTTTTTTTCAAGGTTTTTGTAAGGCAATGGGATTAAGTGATTTGCCCAAGGTCACACAGCTAGGTAATTAAGTGTCTGAGGCTGCATTTGAACTCAGGTTCTCCTGACTACAGGCCTGGTACTCTATTCCCTGTCCCATGTACCATAACTTTTTTAGTCATTCCCCAATTGATGGGAAGCCCCTCAATTTCCAATTCTTTGGAAATTTTTTCATATGATTTCATATGATTATAAATAGCTTTAATTTTTTCATTTGAAAACTGTCTGTTCATATCATTTATCAATTGGGGAATGACTTGTGATCTTATAAATTTGATGGAATTCTCTTTATATTTTAGAAATGACACCTATATCAGAACTCCTGATTTTGAAGATAGTTTCTCAAAGAAGATTAATAAAAAAGTGAAAAAGACCCATGTGTACAAGAATACTCATAGCAGCTTTTTTTGGTGATGACAAAGAATTGGAAATTGAGGGGATGCACATCAGTTGAGGAATGACTGAACAAATTATGGCATATGAATATAATGGAATACTATTGCTCTAAAAGGAACAATAAGCAGGCAGATTTCAGAAAAACTTGGAAAGGCTCACATGCACTGATGCTGAGTGAAGTGAAAACAAGCAGGAGAATGCTGTGCATTAATAGTAGTAATAGTGACATTGTGAGATGGTAAGCTATGATGGACTTAGCTCTTCTCATTGCAATCAAAGACCTATGGAATCTGAATGCAGATCAGAACCTACAATCTTTACCTTTTTTGTTTTATTTTTTCCTTTTCCCTTCTTGTGGTTTTCCCTTTTTGTTCTGATTCTTCTTTCATGGTGTCACTAATATGGAAATATATGTAACATGACTGTATGTTTATTACCCATTTCAGATTACTTGCTGTCCTAGAGTGGGTGAAGGGAAGGGTGAGAAGAAGACTACAAAAAATAAATGTTGAAAATTATCTCTACATATAATTGGAAAAGTAAATAAATAAAAATTTAAAAAATGAAGAAATCTCATGAAGAAACACATCTAATTTACTTTTGTATTTTATATTTTGAATCTCCATTTTTACATGTTACTGCCTCAACATAGAATATAAGATTCTTGGAGGTAAAAATTGTTTTATTTTTGTCTTTTTATCTCCAACATGTAGCACCTATGTGCCTTGCATGTACTAGGCAACTGATAAAGGATTACTTACTTGAATTTTTAAAATTTATCCCATATCTCCTTAAAAATTTTCAGTTGTTAATAAATTTCAGTGTGCTTCCATCCACATATACTTTACCTTCACCTTTTGGTACTCCACAATTTAATTCTTCAAAAACTATGGTACTCCAAGTTTCAGAGCATTTCAAGAACAATATTAATGATAAAAGATGGATTTTTTGGTTTATGGAGAAGTTTGGTTCATTTAAATTACTCACTGCCCCACTATTCAATTCAGGGTCAAGCTCTTTGTTCATCAGCAGCACTCTTCATCTTTTTGTTTCCCAGTTTGTGGACAATTAGCTCTAACTTTCTTACATGATTTTTGGATCTCATTTAGTATGCTTGAGTACAATCTAGGGCTTGATTCAATCAGCATTATGTCTTCCACAAACAATTGCATATGGAGAATATTATTATTTATGGGGCTCCCTTTTTATTTGGATTTTATATAAAACATTCTCGACTAACAAAATCTTATGAACTTATGTCTCCCTCTTTTATTACACACTTGATTTTAAACATCAAAGAATCTTTTTTATCTCAAGGAATCTTATATGATCTTATATATTCATAGGGGATACTATCTTCTAGTAAAACTTTTATATATTTATTAAAGATTTTATTTATTTTTGAGTTTTACAATGTTCCCCCATCTTACTTCCCTTCCCCCCACCCCCCCCCACAGAAAACGATTTGCCAATCTTTACATTGTTTCCATGTTGTACATTGATCCAAACTGAGTGTGATGAGAGAGAAATCATATCCTTAAGGAAGAAACATAAAGTATAAGAGATAACAAGATCAGACAATAAGATATCAGGTTTTTTCCCTAAATTAAAGGGAATAGTCCTTGAACTTTGTTCAAACTCCACGGTTCTTTATCTGGATACAGATGGTATTCTCCATTGCAGACAGCCCCAAATTGTCCCTGATTGTTGCACTGATGGAACAAGCAAGTCCATCAAGCATCAAGGTTGAACATCACCCCCATGTTGCTGTTAGGGTGTACAGTGTTTTTTCTGGTTCTGCTCATCTCACTCAGCATCAGTTCATGCAAATCCCTCCAGGCTTCCCTGGATTCCCATCCCTTTTGGTTTCTAATAGAACAATAGTGTTCCATGACATACATATACCCCAGTTTGCTAAGGCATTCCCTAACTGAAGTACACTTACTTGATTTCCAATTATTTGCCACCACAAACAGGTCTGCTATGAATATTTTTGTACAAGTGATATTTTTACCCTTTTTTCATCATCTCTTCAGGGTAAATACCCAGTTAGTGGTATGGCTGGATCAAAGGGTATGCACATTTTTGTTGCCCTTTGGGCGTAGTTCCAAATTTCTCTCCAGAAAGGTTGGAAGAGTTCACAGCTCCACCAGCAATGTAATAGTGTCCCAGATTTCCCACAACCCTTCAAACAATGATCATTATCCTTTCTGGTCATATTGGCCAGACTGAGAAGTGTGAGGTGGTACCCCAGAGAAGCTTTAATTTTCATTTCTCTAATAATTAATGATTTAGAACAATTTTTCATATGACTATGGATTGCTTTGATCTCCTCATCTGTAAATTGCCTTTGCATATCCTTTGACTATTTGTCAATTGGGGAATGGCCTTTTTTTTTTTAAATATGACTTAGTTCTCTGTATATTTTAGAAATGAGTCCTTTGTCAGAATCATTAGTTGTAAATGTAGCAACACTTTTAAGGATACATTTTAGTTTAACAAAATAAATGCTATTTTATAGTCACCAAACAATAAACTTAGTTGGCTTTTGTATTATTTACACCTTCTAGTCAATTATGTGATTGTAAAGAGGGTAAAGCTACATTTATTGCAAAAGCTTGTACTTTCCCTTTTCACGTTTTCATCAAAAAATACCTAAATTCATGTGAAAAATTATTCACATAAAATTTTTTAAGATGAGAAAGTAAGAATATGAATCTTATCACAATCTGATTTTAGCTAAGATATTCATGACTTTTTGTAATTATCTGGTGTCTTCTTTTTTAGATATCTTGATAATTGATCATTCAATGTCCTCAAAATAGTAATGATAAAAAAAAAGCAGACTTGGATAGTTAGTCCTCTCATCTTTTTTGTTTATTAATTGGTATGTTTTTATTTTTATTTCTACTTTTTCATGGGACTTCTCTTTTGCAGAGATAACCTACATGGATGTAGAGCAATGCATGTAACATGAAAAGAAAGGGAAAACATGAAGGGAAAACTCTAGGTAATGGAAAAAAGATATTGATCAAAATCTATTTTTTTAAACAAATATTCAAAAATTCCATTGTCACTGATGGAGGAAATGGTTTTTATGTTGCCCTTGGCAGTCATATCTTTCTTTTTTATTTAATATTTATTTTCATTTTCTACAAATAATGTTTTTTTACATTAATAAAATATTCTTGTTTAAGAGTAAACGAAATACCCCCTCCTCCCATAAATATAGACTTGCTTGAGGTATAAAGGGGAGAGAAAAAAATTAAAATTAAAAAAAATAATAGTAATAATTGTAGGTATGGCCAGGTGGCGCAATGGATGGAGCACCAGCCCTGGAGCCAGGAGCACCTGAGCCCACATCTGGCCCCGTACACCCAACAGTCACCCAGCCATGTGACATGCAAGCCACCCGAACCCCACTGTCCTACAAAAACCAAAAGAAAAAAGAAAAAAAGAAGACCCAAAATAAAATAAAATAGTAATAATAGTAGGGGTGGTGGGTGGTGGACAGAGCATTGACCCTTGAGCCAGGAGCACCCAGGTCCAAATCCGGCCTCAGACAACCAACGATCACCCTGCTATGCGGCCCCAGGCAGGCCACCCAGCCCCATCTGCCCTGCACCCCCACCCCCATAATAATAATAATAATAATAATAAATAATGCTTGAGTCTTTGTTCCAACACCAACAACTCTGTCATGGGTGGATCACCTTCTTTATGATAAATCAATCACAAAAGTTACTTCCATATTTTTCCACCGTTGCCATTGCTGATCACAACTCCCTCCTTTGGTATTTCTCCACTACCATGTACTATATTTTCTCTTTCCTTTCACTCTGACTCTGCTGTAGGGTAGCTGAGTGGCGCAGCAGACAGATCCCTGCCTCCGGGGCCAAGAAGCCCTGAGCCCTCCTACCACCCCTTAGGCCCAGCATCCACCTGGCCCTATGGTCCCGGACAGGCCTTCCAATCCCAGCCCCTTGCAAGAATTAAAAAAAGAAAATGTGTTATATCTGACCACTCTCCCCCCATGGTCCATCCTCTCCTCCATCATTCACATCCCCCCCCTTCCCCCTAATCCCCCCTCCTTCTTAGTCCAGATGCCCATACCCCATTGAGTATATATGCTGTTTCCTCTCCTAGCCACCTCTGATGAGAGTGAAGATTCCCTCATTCCCCCTTGCCTTCCCCCTTCCATATCATTGCAATAGCTCATTGTAATAAAGAAAAATCTTATATGAAATATCTACCTATTCCCCCCTCTCCTTTTTCTTTCTCCCATTACATTTCCCTTTTTTCTATTGACTCCATTTTTACACTATATTTTATCTTCAAATTCAGCTTTCTCCTGTGCTTCAACTATAAAAGCTCCCGCTACCTGCTCTATTAACTGAGAAGGTTCATATGAGTATTATCAGTGTCATTTTTCTATGCAGGAAGACATGCAGTTCATCATCAAGTCCCTCATATTTTCCCCCTCTCCTCCAATCTCTATGCTTCACCTGAGTCCTGTATTTGAAGATCAAACCTTCTGTTCAGCTCTGGCCATTCCAACAGGAACATTTGAAATTCCCCTGGTTCATTGAAAGTCCATCTTTTTCTCTGGAAGAGGACATTCAGTTTTGCTGGGTAGTTGATTCTTGGTTGTATTCTAAGCTCTTTTGCCTTCCGGTATATTATATTCCAAGCCCTACAAGCTTTTGATGTAGTTGCTGCTAAGTCCTGTGTGATCCTGACTGCAGCTCCATGATACTCCATGATATTTGAACTGTGTCTTTCTGGCTGCTTGTAATATTTTCTCTTTGACTTGGGAGTTCTGGAATTTGGCTATAATATTCCTAGGGGTTGGTTTTTTGGGATCTCTTTCTTGTGGGGATTGGTGGATTCTCTCCATTTCTATTTTGCCCTCTGCTTCTATAATACCAGGGCAATTTTCCTGTAGTGATTCTTTGAAAATGATGTCAAGGCTCTTTTCCTGATCATGAATTTCAGGTATTCCAATAATTTTAAAATTATCTTTCCTAAGTCTGTTTTCCATATCAGTTGTTTTTTCAATGAGATATTTCACATTTTCTTCTAATTTTTCATTTTTTTGGTTTTGAAGTACTGATTCCTGATTTCTGGTAAATTCATCAATCTCTCTGAATTCTATTCTTTGTCTGAAGGATTTGTTCTCCTCAGAGAGTTTTCTTATCTCTTTTTCTATCTGGCAAATTTTGCTTTTTTAAAGCATTCTTCCTCTTAATAACTTTTTGAACTGTTTTATCCATTTGACCTAAGCTGGTTTTTAGCATGCTATTTTCTTCAGCATTTTTTTGGATTTCCTTGACTAAGCTGCTGACTTCATTTTCATGTTTTTCCTGCATCTCTCTCATTTCTTTCCCCAGGTTTTTCTTCTAACTCCCTTGATTTTCAAAGTCTTTTTTTGAGCTCTGTCATAGCCTGAGCCCAATTTCTGTTTTTCTTGGAGTCTTTAGATGCAGGAGCTTGTGTTTCCTCATCTTCAGACTGAGTATTTTGATCCTTCTTGGGCTCATATGCAAAATATTTCTCAATGGTGTTCCTCTTTTTTCTCTGCTTGCTCATTTTCCCAGCCTAAGCCTGTTTTTGGGGTGCTTCCTGAGCTTTTGGGACACTTCCACAAGGGTCTCAGTGTGTGAGGCTCTGTCCTCCCTCCTGGTCTGTGAATGACCATAAGCGCCCCACTCTGCCACGGGGCTGAGGTGGGGGGCCCTAGACTGCGATCAGGATCTGAATGTGGTCAGAGCCCCAGAGTCCTGTTCCAGGGCCAGAGGACAGAGCTGGGCAGTCTCTCTTCACTCCCCTCCCTAGGTTCAATGGGCTCAGGCCCTGGGGGCTCCTGCTTACCAACTCTGCCTGCTTCTGTTTCTGGATCTGGGCTGCCTTGGCCAGGCTGCTGGCTGTGTGCCCTGAGGGCTGGACTTCATGTGCTCGCTCTGGCAGAGGTGTTCCCCTCCCCCAGCTGTTCCCTCAGTTTGTGCTGGTGCTTCCCGGGGCATAGCTCAGGAAACTCCCCCGCTGGTATGAGCCTGGCTCCCAGCGCCCTGGGGCTGCCTCTGGGAGGCTGAAGTTCTTTCCCTCTGGTGGGCCACCCCTCTGACTGGCCACCCCTCAGACCCCGGGGAGCAGAGCCTTTCTGCCCTTTTCCAGGTTACCTTGAGTAGGAGAACTGCCTCACTGGGTCCCTCTGTGGGTTCTGTCTCTCAAAAATTTAGAGTCCTTAGCTTATGAGTTTTATGAGAGAGCGCCTAAAACACAATCTGTTCTTGTCGCCATCTTGGCTCCACCCCCACAGTCATATCTTTCAGTGTTACAAGGAAACAAGTTTTCTAGTTGAGACAGTTTCTAGGTTCTTCTGGACTTCTAGTTGTGGCCACTGCTTTATAGAGGTTGAGTTGCCAAAGGAAATTGTGATATCCTGTATTGAAGTCTGTTCTTTTAAAAATTTTCCCATTTTTCAGGGATGAATCACCCCTTTTAAAACTAGATAATACTGGAGTTTCCCCAGTTCTGTGCCATATCATCTCATTTTTATTCTTTCTCCTAATTTGATATTGATTTTGATCTTTTCTCTAGCAGGTTTATGGTTTCTCTCTATAGAGCTGATTTGGAAATGATTCATATTGGAAATAAACTATTTTTGAACTATTTGAATATAATAAATTTCACTGTCAGTGATATTGTTCATTGTTCACTTTGTTCAGCACTTACAGATTCTTTTCTTAAAGAAAGTGAACATAGTGTGCTTTGCTCTGCATTCAGATTCCACAGTTTTCCCCTCTGGATGTGATGGCATTTTCCATAAAAGGTATTTCAAGGATTCTTCTTGATTGCCGAATTACTGAAAGGAACCGTGTCCATCACAGTTGATCATCTCACAACATTAACATGTATAATGTTCTCCTGGTTTTCATTTCACTCAGCATCAATTCATGCAAGTCCTTCCAGGATTTTATAAAGTTCAACAACTCATAATTTCTTACAGAATAGTACATACAAATACAGAACAATAGTACATACCATAACATTCATAGACCATAACTTATTCAGCCATTCCTCAATTGAGGGTATCCCTTCATTTTCCAATTCATTGCCATTACAGAAAGCTACTATAAATATTTTTATACATGCAAGTCTCCCCCCCCCCTTTTCATGATCTCTTTGGGATATAGACCTAGTAGTGGTATTGTTGGATCAAAGGGTATCTATAGTTTTATTGCCCATTGGGCATAGTTCCAAATTGTCCTCCAGAATGTCTGGATCAGTTCATAACTTCACCAACAATTCAAAACACATTCCCACATTCTCTCCAACATTGATCACTTTCTTTTTTTTGCCATTTTAGCCAATCTTATAGAAATGAGGTGGCACCTCAGAGTTGTTTTACTTTGCATTTTTCTAATCAATAATAATTTAGAGCAATTTTTCAAATGACTGCCTGAAAATTTCCTGTTCATATCCTTTGACCATTTATCAAATGGAGAATGATTTGTAGTCTTATAAATTTGACTCAGTTTTCTATATATTTTAAAAATGAGTCCTTTATCAGTAACACTAGCTATCAAAATCAATTCCCAACTTTCTGTCTTCCTTCTAATCTTGGTTGCATTGGTTTTATTTGTGCAAAAACTTTCTCATTGAATGAGGTCAAAATTATCCATTTTGCAGTTTATAATGTTATCTATCTCTTGCTTGGTCATAAACTCTCTTTTCCTATTCTTGAACTATGTTTTGCTATATATTTTTTCACCATCTCCCTCAAAGCCCACTTTTGCATTGAAGTAACTAAATTTCTTTTTTTTTAGGTTTTTTTTGCAAGGCAAATGGAGTTAAATGGCTTGCCCAAGGCCACACAGCTAGGTAATTATTAAGTGTCTGAGGCCAAATTTGAACTCAGGTACTCCTGACTCCAGGGCCAATGCTCTATCTACTGCGTCACCTAGCCACCCAGAAGTAACTAAATTTCAATGTATATGTTGGTTAATTTGGAGAGTTTTTGAATTCTTCATTAGCTCTTTTCCTCCTCCTCATACTAAAAAGATTTTAACACAGAGGCAATGTTCTTTAGGATGCTCTATTTGATTTTTGCTTATCCATAAGGACTGCAATATAAAATAGTCAAGTGACTCATGAAATGATGTTTCATGCTGCCTTTAGACACACACAATAAAACCAACTCCATTAACTCTTTTATTTGCCTCTTCAAGTATAACCTGAGTTATAATTCAGATGAAGGGTTTTTGTCTTCTTTTTTTATTTGTAGCAGTTGTGTTAAAAATTCATAGGATTGGGGAAGCTAGGTGGCTCAGTGGATAGAGCACTGGCCCTGGAGTCAGGAGTCCCTGAGTTCAAATCCTGCCTCAGACACTTAATAATTACCTAATTGTGTGGCCTTGGGCAAGCTACTTAACCCCATTTGCCTTTCCAAAAAAACCTAAAATTAAAAAAAATTAATAGGATTCAAACAGAATAATGATTAAGAAAGCAATTTGGAATTATGCAAATAAAGTGATTAAAATGTTGATTTTTTTTTTTTGTGATCCAGAGATTCTTCTACAAGACATAATCCCCAAAGAGGTCATTAATAATAAACTCTCCATATTCACCAAAATATTTAACAGTATTTTTTTGTGGTAACAAAAAATTGGGGGAAAAAACTTGATGCCCATTGATTGGGGAATTATTAAACAAGTTGAAGTATGTGACAGTAATGAACTATTATTTTGCTATAAGAAATTAGGTATGTGATGAATACAGAAAAGGATAGAAAGGCCTACATGAACTGATACAAAATGAAGTAATCAGGGCCAAGAAAACAATATACATAGTGACTATGTTAAATTAAGATAGAACAATTATAAAACAACCAAAAGTGAATTTTGCAAAATTATAAAGACAAGACTCCAAAAAAGAGATATGATAAGACAGTCCCATTCCAATCTCTTTCAGAGGTGGGAGATTTGTTATAGTGGCACATTGCAAATACAGAGTATCCCAAAAGTCATAATGAATTTTAAGCTATTAATGCTTAAATTCACACTTGAAGGCTTGATCTTCTTCACAGGAGAGTTGACAGTTGCTTCCTTAAATTATTAAAGCATAAAACTGCACTAAGACTTTTGGAATATTCTGTATTTTTTTCATTTTTCACTGGTTTTGCTTATTTTTCTTCTGCTTTTCTTTTCTCTAAAAATATTACTTGTTTCCCCAGTTGACAAATAGTCATAAGATACGCAAAATCAATCTTCAGATGAGGAAATCAAAGCTATCTATAGTCATATGAAAAATTGCTCTAAATCATTATTGATTAGAGAAATGTAAATTAAAGCATCTCTGCAGCACTACCTCACACCTATCAGATTGGCCAATATGACCAGAAAGGACAATGATCAATGTAGGAAGGGATAAGGGAAATCTGGGACACTGATGCATTATTAGTAGAGCTGTGAACTGATCCAACTTTTCTGGAGAGCAATTTGGAATTATGCCCAAAGGACAATAAAAATGATCATATCCTTTGATCCAGCAATACTACAGCTGGGTCAATACCCTGAAGAAATTATGAAAAAGGATAAAAACATCACTTGTACAAAAATATTCATAGTAGCTCTATTTGTGGTGGCAAAGAATTGGATATTGAGGGGAAGTCCATCAATTGGGGGATGGCTAAACAAATCGTATATGTACATTATGGAACACTATTGTTCTATTAGAAACCAGGAGGGGTGGGATTTCAGGGAAACCTGGGAAAACTAGCATGAATTGATTATGAGGGAGATGAGCAGAATCAGAAGAACATTGTACACCTTATAAACAACATAGGGTGATGATCAATAAAGATGGACATGCTCACTCAGTACAAAGATCAAGGGCAATTTTAGGGGATCTGTGATAGAGAATACCATCTCTATCCAGAGAAGGAACTATGGAGTTTAAAGGAAGATCAAAGATTATTATTTTCAATTTTCAAAAAAGTTGCCTTATGTATTACATAATTCTGTTATCTCTAATATTCTCCTTCATCCTTATGGATAAGTTTTTTTTTTTCTCTCAACACATTCATTTGATCTATGTATAGCATAGAAATGAATATAAAGGCTATATCAGGGGCGGCTAGGTGGTGCAGTGGATAGAGCACTGGCCTTGGAGTCAGGAGTACCTGAGTTTAAATTCGGCCTCAGACACTTACTAATTACCGACCTATGTGGCCTTGGGCAAGCCACCGAACCTCATTTGCCTTGCAAAAATCTAAAAAAAAAAAAAAGACCATATCAGATTGCCTTCTTTTGGGGGAAGAGAAAGGAAGGGAGAAAGAGGGAAAATTGTAAAATTCAAAACTTTGCAAAAAATGATTGGTAGAAACTATGATTGTATATAATTGGAAAATAAAATACATAATAAAAATATTACTTGTTATAATAATGCTTATTTGAAAGTTGAGGAGAGGTAATGGAAAAATTCTGGTGATATAAAAAGCAAAAATTATATTAATATAGTATTTTAAATGCTGCTATTAAAATAAGATTAATATGATTCAATTCCTTTAGCAATATTTCCCTTATTGGTTGGTTACATTTATATTGTTTTCAGCTAAATTGAGTTTTTTAGATGATCTAAACCAGAGGTGTCAAACACATAGCCAGCAGGTATATTGCTGCTGTGTCACTCCCTAATACCACCAAAACTAGATTAAAATGTCATTGGAAAAATATTTAACAAAATAAATTAAAATATTTTAGAACTTAAAAATATTAATGTATAGTTGTTATATCAATATACAGTCCACAAGGATCCTTAATGTGATCTTAAGGCAATTTGTCAGTCTTTACATTGTTTCCATGTTATACATTGATCCAAATTGATGAGAGAGAAATCCTATGCTTAAGGAAGAAACATAAAGTATGGGATAGCAAGATCAGACAAGATATCAGTTTTTTTTTCCCTAAATTAAAGGTAATAGTCCTTGGTCTTTGTTCAAACTTCACAGTTCTTTCTCTGGATACAGATGGCATTCTCCATTGCAGACAGCCCCAAACTGTCCCTGATTGTTGCACTGATGGAATGAATGGGTCCATCAAGGTTGATCATCGCCCCCATGCTGCTGTTAGGGTGTACAGTGTTTTTCTGGTTCTGCTCATCTCACTTAGCATCAGTTCATGTAAATCACTCCAGGCTTCCCTGAATTCTCATCCCCTCCTGGTTTCTAATAGAACAATAGTGTTCCATGATATACATATACCACAGTTTGCTAAGCCATTCCCCAATTGAAGGACATTTACTTGATTTCCAATTCTTTGTCACCACAAACAGGGCTGCTAGTAATATTTTTGTACAAGTGATATTTTTAACCTTTTCATCATCTCTTCAGGGTATAGACCCAGTAGTGGTATTGCTGGATCAAAGAGTATACACATTTTTGTTGCCCTTTGGGCATTAACCATATAATCTTTTAGCAACATTTATCTGCTTTTCCCCAACAATGCCACAATTGCTTAAGATGTTGAAGGGCCCTGAATAGGACCAAAGTAGATTCTATAGTTTTTGTTTCATCATTTGACTGAGTCAAAGAATTCAATCAAGAGGACTTACTTGTGACCAGAGAGGCAGGCCTTATAAACAGACATATAGACTATTGATGGGACTATATGTGTCCCAATTAAATTACATTTTATCAGATTCTGTCCAGAATTCTAGTCTTTTAAAAATGTTAATATACTGTGATCCAGGATATTAGCTATTCCTCCCAGCTTTGTGTCATCTGTACATTTAAAATGCATGGCATTATTGTCTTCATCAAAATTATTGCATTAATTATAAGATATTGAATGGAGTAGAGATGATGGATGAAGCCTTGGAACACTTCACCAAATGTAGGCATTGATGCATTAATTAATTCTTTTGAAGTTGGATGTTGAACTAGTTCTGAATTAATTTAACATATTATCATCCTGCCCTCATCACTCCATCTTATCAACAAGGCTATTTTTGGAAGTAATGCTAAATGCTTTCCTGAAATCCTAGCTTATTATATCATGAACAAAACTGACAGTAACACTGTCAAAAAGATGAGGTTGGTCTGTAATGATATGCTCTTAATAACCCTATGCTGATTTGTAGTGATTACTAGTCTTTCTAAGTGCTCACAAAACATCTTTTTAAATAATTCATTCTATAATTTTCCAGGAATCAATATCCACCCTGCTGAAGTTCATAAAATCTATCTTCTCACATTTTCTGAAAATTAAAAGGCATTGGCTGAACTGTAATCAGAGTGAACAGGGATTTTTCCTAGAACACTAAAATTTAGGACACAGACAGACTTTTATGTTTCTTCTGCAGCATAGAAACAATTAAGGTCTTTCTATTTGTCCCTTCCCCCCTGCAGTCAAAATCCAAGTAAGTTCCTTCTCTCCTGCCAATGGGGATCCTCCCTAGCATCCTCCTCAGACATCCTAGGATCTTGTGTCTCTCTCTTACCTGTTATTTGTATTTGTGCTTGAAAGTTGCTTTGAGGGTGAATTTCAAGCTACTTCTCCTGTACAGAATATATATGAAGCTTTTTCCAGGTGCCATAATTCCTAATGGTGAATATAAGCATCGTTCTGTCTCAAATCTTGAGGTATCTCACTTGTTCTTTCTGGAGAGCAATTTGGAATTATGCCTAAAGGGCAATAAAAATGTGCATACCCTTTGACCCAGTTCTTTTTTATATATTTTTTTTAAATTTTTACTTAAGGCAATGGGGTTGAGTGACTTACCCAAGGTCACACAACCAGGGCTGGTGCTCTATCTGCTGTACCACCTACCTTCCCCCTCCACTACACCACCTAGCTGCCCTCAGAAGTTCTTTCAATAGCTTCTGGACCAAGTGACTTGTACTTAAAAAGGGCAAATAAAAAGGTTCTTTCCTTTTCCTTCTTATACTTAATTCTATCAACTACTTTTGCTCTATACTTTCTAATAGAAATATGCTTCTCCTTAGTAAAGAAAAAAGAAACAAATAGGAGTTGAATAATTTAGCTTTCTTGTTATTATCCATTGTCATGATCATACTTCACCCAAGCAATAGTATTCTATCTTCTTCATTCCTCCTCTTGCCCCTATGTAGCAAAACAAAGCAAAACAATTTTTTTGTTTTTATTTATCACAAATTTCAACATTTATTCATCTAGTCTTATATTTCCAACTCTTATGATGCGACTCTACTATACAGAGTGCCCCAAAATTCTAAGCATAGTTTTATCATTCACTTAAGTTAAAGTTTAAAATTACACTAAGACTTTGGGAAATGCTGTTTTTTTTTCTCAGTTATCTATTTTTCTCTTCTATCCCTTCTAGAAATATGACCTCAATGTCATGAGTTTCCCCTGAAAATACATTGGTCTCTTTAGATAATTTTTCTTTTTCTTCCTTAGTGGAATAATTTGTGCTTGTCTAAGTAAAATCTCATCCTTGAGAACCTATTATTCTCTTGAACTTACTTCCATGCGACTAACTGGGTTGGTTTTTTAAAGCAGACATATAACCTATTTGTGGGATCATGTTGATTCCAAATGAATTACATTTTATTAGATCCATTTTCCCAGACTTCATCAGATGAACTAATCCTTAGTCAAGAAATGTCATTATTTTTGATTTGCTTTTTTTATTGTAACCTTAACAAACATCAATGTAAATGATCATTTCAATACATAGAGGGTAGAAAAAGAGCATTTGGAGAATTAAACCTATCTTTTCAATGAGTTTTTTGAAATGCATTATTTTTAAAGACTTCTATAAATATTGATCAATGTGGAGACCCCTCTAATCTCTGATTTCTATTATTTATATTTCGATAACCAGCTCTTTCTTACTAGTTAGAGTAAGTTGGAATATAACTCTTTTCACTGTTTCTTCTTCCTTCTGAAAGGTGAAATTAGCAGCATTGTTTTCTCAAAAAATTATTAGTCACTTTGGAGAGAGAGAGAGAGAGAGAGAGAGAGAGAGAGAGAGAGAGAGAGAGAGAGAGAGAGAGACTCCTTTAGCAGATGTTTGGATAACTGATGCATTTCATAATAATTTAACCCTACTTCCATGACTTGGGATTTGATTCAGGAAATCACGATTTCTTCCAACAGAAGGGTAGTGTATGTTGCAATGCCCTCAAAATATCATTTCTTTTTCTTTCTTTTATATTTATCCAAAGCTTTCTGACTTATTGTGCCTCTCTGGTTTATAGATTTCCATAAAGGATAATATCTCCTTGATATTTACAAGAACAAGTTTAACTCCAAAGAAAGGATCTGAAAAATCAGATCCCTCCAATCCTTTATATCTCTCTATCTAATCTATTCCTCTTGGGCAAATGAAGTACCCCCTGCAGGGCTACCTCTCAACTCACACTGGCAGGTCTGATCTTCAGTGTGGAACTGACTACTGCTCCTTTAATTGTTGTATGGTAATCTTGATATTCTGGGGTATCCATTGCCATGGTTCTATAAATTCTCAGGAATAACTATACTTTCATATTCATCTTCTTGAATTAAAATGTCTAGTTCACTTGATTTTTCTTGCTAGAAAAGAATGGGTGAAATATGGCTTTAGATTTAGGAAAACCTATCTCAGACACTTGCTAACCGTGTGTCCCTTCACTTGTCACTAGAGTTCTCTGAGACTCATTTTCCTTGACTGTATCATGAGGATAATAATAGCACCCATCTTAGAAGGTGGTTATGAGAATCAAATGAGATCCTGTATATAAAAGCATTTCAAAAATATCAATAAATTGGAGTCATCATAGAGGAAAGAACATAGATGAGGATGCAATCCATCATTTTGTTGCAAACTTGCTAAATGTGATGGAAACATACACATAAATATGGTTATGGGATTCTTTTACAACAAACTGTATAATAGAAATCCAGTTTCTTATACGATTCTCATTCTCATTATTCTTGGTTGCAGCTCTTTTCAAATTTTTTTGTCTCAGGACCTCTTTACACTCTTAAAATTATTGACGACCACCCCCCCTCCCTAATTCTTTTGTTTATATCTCTCAATATTTATTGTGTTATAAATTAAAACTGATAACATTTTAAAATATTTGTCATTTTATAACAGAGCTATTGCATATTATCATAAATACCATATTTTAATTTTTAAAATGACATTTTCTGAGGCTAGAAAAAATTTAGTGAGAAGAGTGGTATTGCTATATATATATATATGTATATATATATATATATACATATATATATATTTGCAAATCTCTTTAGTGTCTGACTTACTAGGAGACAATTCTCATATCTGCTTCCACAATCATTCTGTCTTCACACAGATATCTAGTAAGAAAAAGAAGTATTTTAATAAGCAAACTATGTCTTAGTATCATTATGAAAATAGTTTTTATCTCATGAACCCCCTGAAGAGGTCTTGGACCCTCAGAAATTTGTGGACCACATTTGAGAATGTTAAAAATGATTGAGTACATCAATGGTTGCTAAGTACACATTTTTAAAAGGCAATTTACAAAATTAAAATAAAATGAAATTGAAAAAAGTCATTTTTGACCTCCCTTCTTTATCTTTTTAAAAACAGATAAATTCCTTCTCTACTACTATTCGTTTTCCAACATCTTTTTCCAGTGTCTGGCTGGGAAGTTATATCTGAGAACTTATATCTTTTGCTCCATTTTTAGTTAAAAGCCTTATTGATCTAGTCAGGATATCTTTAGGTAAATTCATTATCTCAGTCCTCATTAAACTAAATCCCTGGTCAAAAGCTATCATTCTTTTTGTCTTTTGATTGTGACCTTAACAAACATCAACATATATGATTATTTCAATATGTAAAGGGTAGAAAAAGAGCATCATAAATGTAATTTTGTATTATAACCTATAGTTAAGCTTTTTAGAAGTATACATCAAAATTAACATGATATTTATTGTACTAAGATTAATGTTCTACTTATTTGCATCTTCATCTAAACTTTCTTCTCTTTTTGTGAATATTTTACAAATTATTTCACTGATGAGTGTTATTCTTTTTTCAAAATAAAATTTTATTGATATTTGGGGTTTTTTTGCTTTTTTTGCCAGGCAATGGGGTTAAGTGGCTTGCCCGAGGCCACACAGCTAGGTAATTAGTAAGTGTCTGAGGTCGGATCTGAACTCAGGTACTCCTGACTCCAGGGCTGGTGCTCTATCCACTGCACCACCTAGCCGCCACCAAAGCCTTTTTTCAAAGAAAAAAAATCTGAAAAATTAATCAATACATTGAAAAAATTGACACTATAAATGAATTTCTACATTCATGGACCATTCATCTATGTAAAGGAGTAAGAAGAGGTATATATACATATATATATACATATATATATATATATATATATATATATATATATATATATCTCCTCATATCTCTTCTTTGGTGACAAACCTATTCTTCAAAATTTTACAACAATCATTTTAAAAATTTATTTGGTGGGTGGCTAGGTGACACAATAGATAGAGCACCAACCCTGGAGTCAGGAGTACCTGAGTTCAGATCCCGCCTCAGACACTTAATACTTACTTAGCTGTGTGGCCTCGGGCAAGCCACTTAACCCCATTTGCCTTGCAAAAACTAAAAAAAAAATTATTTTGTAGGTGCTCTTTTCATTCACACTATAGCAGTCATAATGCATATTGGGGGTTTTTTGGTGTTTATTTTTTTAAATTCTGGTCTGTTTACTTCACTTTGCACTAGTTCCTCTAAGTCTTTCAGTGCCTCTGTATTCTTTATGCTCATAATTTATTATTGCACAGTAATATTCCAATACCATCATGTACTCCAGTTTGTTTTGTCTTTCCTTAATCAATGATCATATACTTTGATTTCAGGTTGTTTTTTTTTCCCCTACTACAAAAAGTAATCTGGATCTGATTCTCTGCCAATTATCTTCTGAGCTAGCAGATTAACTTTCCATATTCTTTTTTTTCTCTTCTAAAGTAACCACCTTTAATCAGCAGTATTAGTAATATTAATAATTAGGTCAAAACTTTAACATGAATTAATTTATCAAAGTAATTAATCTCAGAGATCAAGGGCTTGATATCTTAGATAAATCTACTAGACTAAAATACTCTTCCTCTGCACAGTTGGGCAAACTAATCTTGCTCAGTGGATATATACTCCTTCTTCATTACTACTTGCTACTCAAAATCTGTATCATCTTTCAAGACTTGGCTTCACCTTGTTCTTTCCCAAGTCCCTGTTCAGTTAATTCTTTCGCCTGCCTCAAATGAACTAGAATTTACTTATCTGTGTATATATTTTATCATCTAGTAGAACACCAGCTCCATGGGGACCTTTGCTGAAGGTAGAGCACTGAAATGGGAGTCAGTAGACTTGACTCATATTTTACCTTTGATACTTACTGTCTTGGCCAAATCTCATTGTTCCTGTGTCTTAGTTTACTTATTTGCAAATCAAGGAGATAGGAAATGATTCAAAATTTGTGGGTTGCATCTCTCTGGGAAGGATTAAAATTATTCTGTAACCAGACATATCTTCTGTGGACAGAATAATGTAATGTCTTACAATAAAAGTTTGTATATATGCATGTATACATACATATATATTTATATATCTTATGAATAGAATGTCTCATATTTTGTGGAAAGAATAATGTCTGCCACACTTACATATATATATATATATATATATATTATATACATACATACAAATGTGAAAGACATTATTCTGTCCATAGAAGATATATTTGGTGCAAATTTATGTATATATGTACATGTGTATGGTACATGTATGCATTACTATATACATATGTTTCATCAGTTTAGATAATTCACAAGTGTGGAAACTCCCTCCATCACTGTAGATTAGCAACTGCTCTGTGTTCATCTATAATGTCAAAAAATTTTCTGGGTCACTGAGAAACCACAAACCTTGCCCCTGTGCCCATGGTCACATAATTAGGTTATGTCAGAGGCAATCTTAAGCTCAAGTACATATATATATATATGTATGTATATCTATCTATATATGCATATGTATATATGTATATATATGTATATATGTATATATATCAAATATAGCATAAAGACACCAGCTACACATTGGAGGTGGTAGGACATGTTAAATGACAGGAAAATGAGGAGGAGGGTGTATTATTATTATTATTATTAAATAAAGGTACAGAACATGAAAAAAGAAGGTAAGAATTTTACTAAAGAAATTATCTGTTGAACCCCTTTTCATCTTATAGAATATCGGATCTGGAAACAACTTCTATGATCTTCTAGCTCATACCCTTACCATTCAAGAATCTCTCCAAATGGTCAACCAATCTGTTGCCAGATATATCCATTGAGGGTAAGCCAATTGTTTTGAAAATCAGCTTGGTCCACTTGGGCTTAGCTTTAATTGTTAGGAAACCTTTCTTATATGGAGCCTCAATTTCTATGGAACCCCATTAATTCTGATTCTACCTTTTAGTTTAGCACAGTGAAACTCATTTCTTTTTACCATGCTAGTTCCTAAAATTACTCTTTTTTTTAAATCCTAAAAATGCTTTTAATATTATGCTTTTTATTGCATTTTTTGGTTAGATGTAAAAAATTTGTTTCCTTAACATGTTTATATATACCTTAGAAGTTCAGAACAAGGTTCTCCTGCAGATATGAAAAACCCATTTCTTTCATTATTATACTACTCCTTTTATTAATAATAGAAAGAAATATATTCTTCATAAAGAAAACATTCATCACTAGCATTTTAATTGTTATTTTCACAACCAAAGAGAATGGACAATAAGAACCACTAGTATCTTATATTAGTTCCCCTTCTTGCTGTCTTTTAAGTGGGGCATAAATGAATTTGGGTTACCTTATCATTCTTTTCGAGGGATGGGATAAATTGACAGTGTCCCTTCATTCAGAATTAAGAAAAATAAAAATATTTGCTAGAAAGATGAGTTTATTTAGTATTATTACTTATAATATACCTTTAACGTTTGTGTCACATTTGTTTGTTTTTGTTTTTAGGTTTTTGCAAGGCAAATGGGGTTAAGTGGCTTGCCCAAGGCCACACAACTAGGTAATTATTAAGTGTCTGTGATCAGATTTGAACCCAGGTACTCCTGACTCCAAGGCCAGTGCTTTATCCACTACGCCACCTAGCTGCCCCTCACATTTGTAACTTAAAGTGAATTGTTCAAGGAAAGAGATTTTTTTGTTAACTTAAAACAATTTGTCAATGTTTCTATACATCCCTTAAAAATGTTAAAAATAAAGTTTATTTTTATATTGGCAAAAAAAAAGAAATTATCTGATCAAGTATTTGTGCTGTATGTAGTTGAGCTGGTATGGAGATGAATTCTTCTGGAAAAATATAACTGACTTCAGTAAAACAAATATATTGTCACAATCACAGAATTACATAAGATTTTAGGAAAGGAACAAAATATGGTGGACAGAACACTAAATCTAGATCCCAAGGACCTAAAATCAAAGTCATATGTAATCTCTATGGTCCTCAGTAGCACCCTCTGTAAAATGAGAGGGCTGGGTTCAATGACCTATAAGGTCCCTTCCAACTCTAAATAAATGATGCTGTGATCCAGAGGTCATTTGGATTGATTCAAGTTGTTCCCTCATAAACACATTGAATCCAAGCATTTATAGATTCAGAATTCTGAAGTTGGGAGTGGGGAAGAGAAGGGGAGAAAACTTAGAAATAACCTACTCCAATCCCTTCATTTTCGAATAGTGATACAGAATAAATGCTCAATAAATATTTGTAAATAGAACTATAGATTTAGAGCTGGAAGGAACCTCAGAGGCCATTCCATTGAACTCTGTCATTTTATTGATGAAAGAACTGAGACCTACAGAAAGTAATTTCCCAAATGACGTTGGGACAAGTATCAGTAGAGGGAAGATCTGAACCCTAGTTCTCTGATTCTCTGATTCCAAAGTCACTTCTCTATCTACTACAGTATTTGAAAAAAGAACTTATTTTAAGATGAGAAAATTGATGTACTTTTAGGGGAAAATGACCTGGTTAAGTCACCTGCATGAGTATAGTCCAGTGCTCTTTCCCATAGCACCATGAGATTTTTATCGTATCCTCTGAAAGGGTAAAGATCATTTCAAAGGATGAGCCAACGACTCATTTATTTGCCTGAGAAAAGGGGCCAGATGTGCTCACATTCAACCGGGGATTATGATGCATTAACAGACATAACCTCGTCACAAATAGTGAAATCTCAAAAGATGACTCGTGGCATAAGCCTCAATGATCTTTGAGATTTCCCTAAATAAAGCTGATGGGGCAATTAAAATTGATTCAGGAAAGCCTGAAATCCTAACCCAATTGTTTGTTTGCCTCTCTTCCATAAAATTAAATGTCAGTTGGGCATGACCTATGTCATTTGGTTCGGGTGATTATTTTGAAAGAAGTGAATGTTTTCTTAGTTCTGCCTTTTCTCTGCCCCAGGCTACCTCATATATGTGCTTTGCTTACAGACCTCAAGAGAGGTCATGCCATGACCTTGCAATGCAGCCTGTTCCAATTTGAGAGCGCTCTAATTGTCATGGGTTTTCCCTAGACTAAGTTTAAATTTGCTGAAGAAGAAAACGACAAACTATATACTGGTATCTTTGCCAAAAAACCCCAAATGGGGTCATAAAGAATTGGACACAACTGAAAATAACTGAACAACAATATAAACCTTGTCTTAAATTTTTTTTAACCATTTCCAAGTCAATCTTATTAGTTTTGTCACTTGGGGCAAATTGTAATTCCTCTTCAATTAGATACCTCTACAAATACCTGAAACAGCATCATAATTCCATTTTTGGTGTCTATGGGCAAAACCAGTGCTAAATGGGACTCTCCCCTACCTTCTTTGCCCCAGCAACCCCTGACATTGATGTATATTATACTAGTCACTGGAGAGAATCCAAAAGAAGCGAAAAATATGGTCCTCAATTTTAAGAGGTTTACAATCTAACTGGGGAAGCAAAACCAACATGTAAAAAAATCACTAGAAAATCACTAGAAAAGAATATGTTAAGATGAAAATGAAACAAGAGGAAAAAGTTCAGTCAGAGAAGTTAGGAAAGATTTTATGAAACTTTAGGAAAGATGATATTCTGATGTGGAGAAAGCAATAAGGAAAGGTGTGGAAATAAGATATAAAATACAGAAGATTTTTTGAGCTGGAAGATATTTGTGACTATGCTAGATGAAACTTAATGGGTAGAGTTGGAATTGCAAATGTAAATTCTCACACTTAAAATCGACTTCATAGGTACAAAATGATAGAGGCATGGTCAAATAGTGGTTTGTCTTTTACAGATCTGGCAGTTTTAGTCCAGGGAGATTCAATATAAATCAACAGCATGATATGGCAACCTAGAAAACAAATTCATTTTTAGATTACATTAAGAGAGGAAGAACAACCAGAAGTAAGGAAAGAATGTGTTGCCACACTTGGCCTTGATCAGATCACATCTAGAGTATCATTATCTATTTTGGAAATATATTTTAGAAGGACATTGTATAAATTAGAGAGCATCTAGAGGAGAGAACCTTGAGCTTATTCCATGATTATCAGTTGAAGGAACTAGGAATATTGAGAAAATTTAGGCAAAAGAGTGGAAATGTTAGATGTTTACAGGTTGTTGAAGGACTGTCTGGTAGAAGAAGGGATCGATTTGTTCGATTTGGTGGCAGATGGTAGAACAAGGAATAAGAAAATGGAAATAAAAGAGGAAAATTTAGATTAATGTAGGAATTAGAGTTTTTCTAAAGAAGAATAAGTAGTGAGCTCTCCCTCATTAGAGGTTTTCAAGCAAAGGCTAAATGACCACTTGTCAGGTTTGTTGTAGAATAGTCTTTTTTTTCAGATAAGGGTAAGACAAGGTGGTCATTGAGTTCCCTTCCAAGCCTTAATTCTGTGATTGTAGAAGATAATTTTATTTGGCCCCCTTATTTAACTGATGAATAATCTAAAGCTAAATAACTAGTACTCCAAAGATCTCAACCTCTAACTATTAACACCAAATTCTAAGACTACTATTCTCTTCACTAAACTGTAAACATTCACTAGACAGTGATGAAGACTTAACTGACAAGAATGGAGGCTGCATATTGGAGAATAGTGGCAAGCAAGTTCAGAGAAGTGAGGGATGTGGAATTTTGTTGATTAGGCAGAAGAATTTACATTTTTAATTGAAATTTTACTTTATTTTCCTGATATTTTCCAAAATTTCCAATTTTCCAATTTTTCCAGTGCAAATGGTAGTTTTTCAACATTCATCCATTTGCAAATTTATGAATTCCACATTTTTCTATCACCCTCCCTTCCCTCTCTCCTCCTTATGGGGGCAGTCTGGTAAAATTTGAATATGTACATTCCTGTTTAACATATTTACAACTTAGTGATGTTGGGAAAGAGGAATTAAAACTAAGGGGAAAGAAAAACCATTAAAAAGGAAGGAAAAACGTAAAGGAAATTTAAAAAAATATATAGTATGCATTCAGAGTTCACAGTTTCTTTTTCTCCTGGATGTGAATGGCATTATCCATAGCAGGTCTCTCAGAGTTGTCCTTGATCTCTGAACAAATACTGCATCCATCATAGTTGATCATCTCATAATGTTATTAAGGTGTACATTATCTTTTTTTAAAATTTTTTTAGTTTGTTTTTTTTTTCAAGGCAAATGGGGTTAAGTAGCTTGCCCGAGGCCACACAGCTAGGTAATTATTAAGTGTCTGAGGCCGGATTTGAGCTCAGATACTCCTGACTCCAGGGCCGGTGCTCTATCCATTGGGCCACCTAGCCACCCTTGTACACTATTATCTTGATTGTGTTCACTTCACTCAGCATCAGTTCATGTAATTCTAGGAACTTCCTTTGCATGAAATGATCACATAATAAAGCCAGCTAACAGGAATTCAAAATAGGTTCCTTAGCATTTACATGATTTGGTGAAAACTATGTAAAAGGTTGGTATGAAACACTGATCCCTATATTTCTTACCAAGGCTTCTTAAGGACAATTAACAACAATAAAAAAATAAGATTTCATTTCTTAACATGGAAAGAAAACTATTTATAGCCAATGATTTGGGGAGATTCAGAGCTTCTCCTTTATTTCTAAAATCCTAAATTTAAAAGTTCAATCTCTTGAAGGACATGACTAATAATAAGATTGACTAACTTTCTTTCAGACCCCACCCTGGTAGAGAAGCCACTGTGTTCTGTTCAGGCTTTGATGGGAGGAGAGGGAAAGGGATCAAGTTCTTTGTTTCCGAAGTTAGGAGTAATTTAGAAGTAAATGACATAATCAAAGTTTTTAGGTCCAGCCCCTCATTGTAATAGTCATGGTCTCATTCATTGTTAGCCATTCAGAGTTGACTACCACCCTTGGGAACATCCCTCTTCCAATGGGCATATAAACTGTGAGGCTGCCACCATAATTGTCTTTGATCTAAGAAAGAATAAGCCAAATGGCCATCCTTTTATTAGAATACTGGCATTTTTTAAAAAAAATTATTAAATTACCCAGAAATTGTACCTCTTAAATCTTAAATACTATAAAATATTAGGAAATATAACCAAAAATGCTGTTTGAGGCTCTGCTTTATTAGAGTTTATTTTTTCTGAGAAAGGGTGAGTAGGAGTATAATATTTTAAAAGAATGTCTACATTTCAATTTCTTCAACCAATAAAGTGAAGGTGTAAGACCAGAAGATCTCTAAAATACCTCCCAGGTCAGGTAGGTAGTGTAGTGAATAGAACACTGGGGCTGGAATCAGAAAGACTCACTTTCCTGAGTTCAAATCAGGTCTCAGACACTTAGTAGCTGTGTGACCCTGGGCAAGTCACTTAACCTTATTTGTCTCAGTTTCCTTATCTGTAAAAAGAACTAGAGAAGGAAATGGCAAACCACCCCAGTATCTTTGCCAAGAATACCCCAAATGGGGTCACAAAGAGTCTGACATGCCTGAAAAATAAGCAAACAACAAAGTCCCTACTAGCTCTAATAGAAAAGACAATGGTTTTGAGGCAGAGATTCAAGTTCTGCCTCTAACAATTAGTAGTACCTTGGGCAAGTCATTTGATTTCTCTGGTTCTCAGTTTCCCCATTTGGAAAATGACAGAATAGTAGTAGTAGACAGCTTCTGAGTATCCTTCCAATTCTACATCTATAATGTGGTCATCATCTAAAAAAGAGAGGGGAGATGACTCAGTACTGGCCCTGGAGTCAGGAGGACCTGAGACCTGTGACCTGACACTTAATAATTACCTAGCTGTGTGACCTTGGACAAGCAAATAAAAAAGAGATGGGAGAATTTTGCCATGAAATCATTTATTGCAGGTGTCCAATGGACTTTGCAAACCGGTATGCTTTCTGATTAGCTGACTCCATGAGCCATTGCTGAAATCCTAGAACACTAAGTTTCTTACTTTCTTTTTGGAGAAAGGTTGATGACTCAGTGGATAAAATACTGAACTGGGAATTAAGAAAACCTGAGTTCAAATAGTGCCCAGAAAACTTACTGGTTCTGTGAACCTGAGCTTGACCTCTGCCTGCCTCAGTTTCCTCAATCTTTAAATAGTGTTGCCATCCAAATTATTAGAATAAAATAAGATAATATATATAAAGTATTTTTCAAAGTGTTCAGGGCTAGCCAGCTAGTGTTTTTATCATTCAGGGTACAAAGTGGGAAAGGAAGAGAAGTTAATAATTTTTCGTTGTTGCCTTTTTCCCTCAGAATATTTTTTCTAAGCAGCCACTCATTTCTTGCAATATTACATGAGGTTGCAAGGAGACCAGCTGAATCCCTATTTATAAAACAGTCCTGATGAAAAGGTTAAATAGCTTATCCAAGCTCAGGTTACACAAGTTAGCAACCAACCTGGAATTAGAGCCCAGGGTTATGCTGTTTATACATAGTAATTTTCCTTTCCTAATTAAAATCTGACTTAAATTGAGTAGACTAGGAGGAGGAAAACAACCCCAACAATCAGTGGAGATTTGGAAGAACTGGTTGCCCCAGTCTCAGCATAGACAGACTGCAATGATAGATTTGCATAAAGTTTCTATCAGAGTGGTTTCTGAAGCTGTCTTGCTTCTTAGCATTTTTTTTTAAATCATCATAGGAAAAAGGTCTCTTACAACTTCTTTCTTGTGGAATACAATACTTGAGATTCTACATCATTATTCATCTCATAGGATCACAAAATCTTTTTTTAAAATTTATTTATTTTAGCTTTTTTACAAGGCAAATGGGGTTAAGTGGCTTGCCCAAGGCCACACGGCTAGGTAATTATTAAGTGTCTGAGACCGGATTTGAACCCAGGTACTCCTGACTCCAGGGCCGGTGCTTTATCCACTGTGCCACCTAGCCACCCAGATCACAAAAATCTTAAAAACAGAAGGGGATGGGCGGCTAGATGGCGCAGTGGGACTTGAACAATATCCCTCCAGAAAATACCCAGCAAGGGGCATCTGACCGTTATTTGAAAAACTTTGTCAACTCCCAAAGCAGAACATTTTACTCTTAATTATCTCTAATTATAAGTGAAAAAAGCTCAGTCCCTGACTAAAATCGCCAAATTCAAAGATGAAATGTGCTTTCTACTAGGCCATGTGCATTCACTGGACAGGGAAGAAGACTGCCCTAGTTAGAATGGAAGTTGAATGTTGGAGAACAGTGGCAAGCAAGTTCAGCTTGTCTAGATCATGCAGGACCTTTATGACCAGGTAGAGGAAATTGTTGGGAAATCTAGCCTAAGTCTGTTTCTCTGCAACTTCTATGGATTGCTCCAAGATGAGCCCTATGGGGCCAAACAGGATAAGTTTATAATTCCTCTCCCATTGGACAGCTCTTCATACACTTAGAGATGGTAGTTTATAGGATAGAGGATTGGGTTGGAATCAGGAAGATCTGAGTTCAAATCAGTTTTGAGCATTTCACAACCTCTATTTGACTCGGTTTCCTCAACTATAAAATGAAGATAGGCAGCTAAGTGGTATGGTGGAGAGGGCACCAGGACCGGAGTCAGGAAGACCTGAGTTTAAATCCAACCAACAATGTATTAGTGTACCACATCCCTTTCAACATTGATCCTTGTCCTTTCTGTCTACCCATTTTTCTTTATGCTCCTCTCTAACTTCACTTCATTTATCTTTCTTCTTCTTTTTCCCTTTTCTTATGACTATGCTGCAAGCTTACAAGGATCAACCTGTAAGAAACAGTGACAGGCCTCTTCATATACCCACAAGTTGGATAAATTTACTGTATACAGTCAGTCTCCTCTCCTCAATATTGTTGTACAAATGAAATCAAAATAAAAGAAGCACCAAAACTACTCTTGATAAAGATGAATATCCAGAAAAGATGCAGCTGTGGATTTTGTGTAATAGGAGGAGTGTCTTTTCTCTTTGGGAACTACCTTGTACTTTTAATTCATATCTTCCTAATTTGTACCAAGATATTTCTCCATTTAGAATGGTAGGATTTATGAGCCTAAGGACTTATCATTGGTATATTCTTATCCCTTAGTCCAGTTCCTGGCCCATATTTGAGAAATTAATACTCATTTGTTGGTTGATTGATTGACTAATTGACTGATGGATGGATGGAAAGCACTAGAAAAAGAGGAACTATGGGAAGCCTACAGGTCATTGTCTCTGATTAAAACATTTCAAGGGGTGGCCAGGTGGTGCAGTAAATAGAGCACCGGCCTTGGAGTCAGGAGTACCTGGGTTCAAATCCGACCTCAGACACTTGATAATTACCTAGCAGTGTGGCCTTGGGCAAGCCACTTAACGCCATTGCTTTGAAAAAAAATCTAAACAAAAAAATTAAGAAGATTAAAATAAAAAAAAAACCATTTCTTCTCCACCTTGGACTTCCTCCTGCTGGATGATTTGTCTATCCAAGTTACTGCTAAATTAAATTAGTCCCACTGGTGACATATAGGCTAAACAGGTTTTTATCCTTTCATTTGAAACAACAGTCAGTTAAGAAATAATTATTAAAGGGCAGCTAGGTGGTATAGTGGAAAGAGCCCTGGAGTCAGGAGGATCTGAGTTCAAATCTGGCCTCAGACACTTATTAATTGCCTAGCTGTGTGACCTTGGGCAAGTCACTTAACCCCATTGCCTTACTAAAAACAACAACAATAAAAAGAAATAATTATTAAGCATCTACTCTATAGAAGCTTTTTGCCAAGAGCTAAGGATGCAAAAAAAGGTAAAAGACAATCCCTACCCTCCAAGAGCTCATAAACTAATGGGAGAGAACAAGTAAATAAATATGTGCCAACAACCTATGTAAGAAACAATAAGAAATAATTAAGAGAGAAGACGCTAGAATTAAGAAGGGTTGAGAAAGGCTTCCCAGAGAAGATGAAATTTTGGTTAGAACTTGAAGGAAGCCAGGGAGGCTACTGGGGGATAGAAGGAGTGAAAACATTCCAAATAAGGGGAGACAAAAAAAAATACTTGGAGTTGACAGGTAGAATGTCTTATTTGAGAAGAAGTCAAGGAGCCAGTGTCACTTGGATTAAAAAGTATGTGGCAGGGAGTAATGTCTAAGATTGGGAAGGTAGGGAGGCAGGGATTGGATTTTGGTTATGAAGGACTTTGAATGTCAAATTGAGCATTTTGTTTGATACTGAGATGATGATGATGATGATGATGATGATGTGTGTGTGTGTGTGTGTGTGTGTGTGTGTGTGTGTATGAGACATGAACAGACCTGTGCTTTAGGTAAATCATTTTGGTGACTGAATGGAGGATAGATTGGAGTGGAGAGATACTCTGACCAACAAGCATGCAGTGATGAGCACCTGAACTGGGATAGTAGCATTATCAAAGGAAAGAAGGAATATTAGAAATATACTACAAAGGTAAACTCAACAGACTTTGATAATAAATCAGATGAAGAAGATAAGAGACATTAAGGAATTAAGAAAGACTCTGAGGTTGGGAGCCTGAGGGTCTGGGAAGACAGTGATGCCCTCAATAGTCATAGGGAAGTTAGAGTTTAGGGGGAAAGTCAATGAATTCAATTTTGGACATGTTGAATTTAAGACATTTACCAATTAGGGGTTTCTGAAAGGTAGTTGGAGAGGTTATGGAAAGAGAGATAGATTTGAGTATGATGATTATACAGTATCAACATAAAGATTGTAATTTATAGGAACTGATGTGATAATCAATTGTACACTATATTAGGGAAAAGAGAAGAGGGCTGTAGACAGAATCTGGGAAACACTCAAAGTTAAAGAGATAAGATTCCAGCAAAGGGTACTTTCAAGGAATCTGAGAGGTAGGAGAACCATAAGAAAGTGAAGAGTTAGAGAGAAGAGAGAATGAAGGAGAAGAGAGTGATCAATCATGTCAAAGAATGAATAAAAGTTGAAAGAAAGGGAAATGAGAAAAAAGCCATTAGATTTTCAATTTAAAAGAGAATAGTTTTAATAGAATGAAGTCAGAAGTCAGATTGTAAAGGATTAAGGAGTGAGAGAGAATGTGGAGGTTCCTGTTGTAGATGGCTAAGGAATTTGGCTACAAAGGGCAGAAGAGAATTAGGAGGATTATTAATAAGGAAGGAATGATCAAGTGAGAGGTTTTTGGGGATAGAGGAAAGACATGGGCATATTTGTAGGTAGTAGATGATACAGGGGGAAAATGAAGATTAGTGATAGAGTAAGATTTGAGGGAGCAATTTGTTGGAGGAAATGGGACAGAATGGTATCACTTACACAGGTAGAGGGGTGGGTTTTGCTAAGGAGTGAGGTCAACTCATGTCAGACATAGATAAAGGAAGAGATGGTGACAGAAAGCATCTGAATAACAGCAGTTGAAAAAGAGGAGGGAAGAGAGAGCACCTAATAAATGTCTGTTGCCTAACTGCTAGATAGTTAGCATCATAAGGACAGGGACCATGTCTACTCCAGGGATAAACACAGAGGAGGATCAATGAAGTCCAAAATAAATCAATTCAATTGTTTTGAGTATTTGATCTTCTCAGAACATCATCATATTCAAATCCATCATATATAGATATTATATTTCTAGGAAAATTTCTAAGAAAAAGCTAAGCTTGTTAATATTGTAGGGGTGACTTTTTTTGCTATAAGGTAAAAGGAGTAGGGAAGGGAGTATCAGCAAAAACTCTAGATTTCTTTCTTCCTATTCTGTCTAAACTTCTGGCAATGGTAAGTAGAAGAAATAGGAGAAGAGCAAGCCTACAATGACGTGAATGGCAACTCAGTGGAATCATTTCCCCAAGCAAACAATATTAGCCAAGCTGTTGGGTAACATCTGTCAGCAGCCTTGTCTCTTTTCAAAGGTTCAAGTAAGTGACCTCAAGGCCCAGTCTGACATAGGACATCACAGAAGGGAAGCGTCTAGGTTGAGTTTCTGGGTTAACATAGGAACTGAATCATTTTATGATTTTAAGGATCAAACAGAGGAAGCATCCTTAACACTGTGTGCTTGCTCTGAGTCACCCCAGCATTTACTTACTGTTTATTCAGCATACATTGATTTAGGCAAGTATTGTTTAAGGTGGGGTAAAAATCTGGTCAGGCAACTGTCCTTTCAGAGGTTCTTCTCTTCTATTTTTAGCATCAATAAACTTCTTATCTATATCTCATTACTCCAGTCAGAGAGAGATTCCATTACACAGACAGTAAACTCCACGAGGGCAGAATTTGGTTCACATTTATCTTTGGAAGTACCATAATATACAGCAGCATTACAGAGTTCAAAATCTAAGGGGAAATTTAGAGCTCCTCTAATCCAATTCCATCATTTTTATAGTGAAGGAAACTGAGGCCCAGAAAAATTAAGTTCGATCTAACTTTTTAAAGGACTAAAAAAAAGCAGTGGGCCCAGAATATTATTCTAGATTCTGGTGCTTTACAAAATTTAAGTAAAAGCACAGTCCCTGTCCTTATGAAATTTACTGTCCAGTAGGGGAGTATGGCAGGCAGGCAATGAGGATTTATTCTGTTTAGGCTGGTGATTCTTCTTTTTTGTTGTTGTTGTTTTTTGCAAGGCTATGGGGTTAAGTGACTTGCCTGAGGTCACACAGCTAGGCAATTATTAAATATCTGAGGTTACATTTGAACTCAGGTCTTCCTGACTCCAGGGCCACTGTGCCACCTAGTGCTGAGGCAACTAGGATCCATTAAGTGTTTATTATGGACCAACAACTATGTCTAGCACCAGGAGATATAAAGAAAAGAAGTAAGAAAAGTACACCCTCCCCTCAAGGAATTTATATTCTAATAGGAAGTGAGCTGAAAAATTGAAGTTCAATTAAATTTAAAGTTAGTGCAAAATAATATACAGTAAGTATATGCAAATAACATACAGTCAATATATTAAATAACATATATAAAGTATATAGTATATATAAAATAATATACAATAAGTATATACAAAATAATATATAGTAAGTATATGCAAAAGGTATAATATATAGTAAGTATAGGCAACCTATGATGTGAGGTTTAGGGTGGAAGGGTCATTAATGACTGTGGTAGATCTAGGAAAGTTTGTGGAGATAAAATTTAAATTGGGTTTTGAAGAATGAGTAGGAGTTAAACAGATAGAGAAGGATCAGTGACTAGTCCAGTTTGATTGGTACATTTATTTAATGGAATATAATATCTTTGTAGTAGAGATCATATGAGAGAAAGCCTTAAACTTACTAGCAGTTTGTATAACAGGAACTATACTATTTACTTGATTTTCTTCTAAGATGTGGAAGTTAGTTTTGATGGCAAGGTGCTGAAACTGTTAATTACCCTGAAATGCTATGATAGTGGCAAGGTCACAATGAGGAGACAATGGGGGAGGAAAACCAAGAAAGTAGGAACATAAATCAAACCTCTCATGAGTATTAAGTGCTTTACAAACCTAAGTAAACTATCTTCTCTTCTAATTATTATCTTTTCTTTTAGATTGATTGCAAATTCTTTTTTTTTTTTTTGCAAGATTATAAATTCTTGAGGGCAGGGATTTTCTTTTGTCTCTTTTTTATATCCCCAACATTTAGCACAACTATTGACTCATAATAAATGCTCATTGATTGACTGGTTTAGCCTCGTCAAGCCTAGCACCATAAGGACAAGACAGCCAGGGATACCTATTCAAGGAGCCAAACAGAAGTAGAGCCTCGGATTGAGTAAATGAACAGAGCTGCCCAAATGTTGATCTGGCTTTCCCAGTTTATAAGAAGAAACCTGGGTTTTTCTTCTTTTGCTGTTGACATCCTGATCAAGAAAGGTTTCTTCTTTGGACTCTGTTAGGGAGACAAATACAGACCCTGGAGGGAATGGTTGCTTAAGAATGTTTTAAATGTTTATTTTACTTCTTGGCCTGTTCTTGTTCCATGCTTTCACTGATCCTATGTCGTTATTTACCTAGGTTTCTGATAACACAGAAATAACTTGGCTTTAATCTTCCCCTCAAGTGCCCTCTGGTGTTGAGTGTATAATTATTGGGGCAACAGAAAGACTGTCTGATCTGATAATTATGGAACAAGTAGCAACTGGATCCATCCCAACAACTCCTGGTGGTTAACACATATTTGGGTGATGTTGCAGCATCTTTGAATATTGCAAGGGAAATTGTCGGCATAAAATGTAGACCCTGTGGTCTTGATGTCCAGACATAGGAAATATCTATAAATTTTTAGCATCTATAAATTTCAATCTAGTCAAAATATTGCAGGTGGAAATTGGAAGTCAGTTTACAAACTCAACCAATCCATGTCTCTCAGCATTGTCCACACAAATCTCTTCTCCTCACCTTTTCCCTTCCTTTCCCTCTTCTCTCCTTTCCTCTCCAGTATTGAGAAACTTTGTTTTCTAAGATGGAAGACCTAAAGAATCACCATAAAGAGTTCCTAGAATTCCAGAGTCTGAATGTTTCATCCATTGTGGTAATATAGAAAAAGAATGGGAAAAATCAGGAAATGTGTGGACTATCAAACTTTGGAAAAAAAGAATTAAGACATCATACTATGAATTCATGGCAATTTATCCTATCTTCTAGGTCAGTTATTCTCAAATTGTGGTCTAGGGTCCCCTGCAGGGATCTCCCAGATTCTTTCAGGGTGTTATGAAGTCAAAATTATTTTCATAATGATACTAAGATGTTTACATTTTGGTAAATATCTTTAGATAGCCCACAAATACAAAAGCTCTTTTTTGAATATGTGTAAAATTAGTACTGAGACCAAAAAAGTTTGAGAATCATCAGTCTTGGCAGTTAGGTATATTCAGTGCTGGACCTAAATAGTGGATTCTATCAGACTCCCATGAAATAAAAAGATAAGAAAAAGATGGTTTTCTTTTAACTAATGGAATCTTACCAATTTACACAGTTTCAAGTAAATGTGAAAAACTCTCCTGACATATTCTAACAAGTGCTTAGTTGAATGCCACCAACTAAAGATGGATGGCTGCCCTGACTATACTTTAAAAGGTCAAGAGAATAATTAAAATATATTGTGTGTATTGGTCCTAAAAGTTTAGTACATATTATCAGCTACGGAAGACCAACATGAATGCAAATGGCACATCTTTTGGGCTCCATGCATCTAAAACCTTACTAATCCCCCATGAAAAGGAGGGGAAATGATCTGTGACATATATAAGGAAAAAGGGATAAGTCGTTTAACTTCTCTGGGTCTAGGTTTCCTTACTTGTAAAAAGAAAGAGTTGGACTAGTCAGTTTCTCTGGTCCCTTCCAATTCTAAATCTATGAAAAATTGTGTCTAGATTCCTTCCCAAAAGCATTCCATTGGTGGGAATAAATGAATGAGCATCAAACTAACATTCCTCTGAACTGGTCATCCTGAGATGACAGGAAACAAGCATAGTTTCAAAATGAATAGTTCTAAGAAATGCAACTGGACAACAGAATTGAGTTTAGTTTTCCATATGGCACCATGTTATTGTGAGAACATTCAAGATTGAAGATATGCAATGAAATAAATCCATTTTGCACACTATCATTGAACCTATAGGCAGACCCCAGAGTCAGTTAGCCTTACCCAGGTCTGTGAGTCACATTTGTCTTCTGCCTTCCCTGATTCCCTTCACAATTTAATTCAAATCCTGTCTTTTGCAGGAGGCCTTTCATGGTCTCCATGGCACTTAGTTCCTTCCTTCACAATTATTTGCATATTTTCTCCTCCCTTATGATGTGAGCTCCTCTGAAGTGGACTGTGGGTTTTTTTTCCCTTTTTCTTCATATTCTTAGTATCAATACAGTACTGATATATAATGAACATTTAATAAATGTTTGTTGAGCAACTGTGAAAGCGCTCTCTGATGATTTGGATATTTAAGCCAAGAAAAAACTCTGTAACAGCAGTGCCCAACAGGTTCTGGTGCCTCAGAATGGCAAGAATACAGTGGACAGAGTGTTGGTCCTTTAGTCAGGAAAATTCAACCTCATATCCTAACTAGCCATGTGGCCCTGAGCAAGCCACTTAACCCTATTTGCCTCTGTTTCTCATCTATGAAATGAGCTGGAGAGGGAATGGCAAACTCTCCAGTATCCTTGCCAAGGATGAGTCTTCATGACTCAAAAGGGGCACTTCTGAAACAACTGAACAACAAAAGCTGTGTTAATCTAGGCAAATCACTTAACCTCTGCCTCATTTTCCTCAATTGTAAAATGGAACCAATCATAAATTCTACCTCTCTGGTTTATTTGTGAATGTCCAGTTAGATAATATCTGTAAAAAGCACTTAGCACAGTAATAGCAGTCACTATGTAAGTAGTTATCCCCTCTCTTCTTTAGAGATGAGAGAACAAGGCTCAGAATATATGTGGGAATTTACTATCAGCTCAGCTCCTTACTTGAAACAAATAAGCAACAATAAACTTTCAGAGTTGACTTTTTTTCCTGGAAGGAGATAAGAGGAACAGAAGCAACATCCTGCTGGTCATAGATCACTTCACCTGATACACAGGAGCTTACCCAACCAGGAAAAACTCCCTCGTTGTAGGAGACAGACTTCTCTGTTTCTGGCTGTTTATTCCTATCAAGATTGAGACTTTTGAGTGCAAGTTACTTCACTGGTTGCTTCCCGTATCAGGAGTAAAGAAGAGTTTAAAATAATAAAGAAGCCTATACTTTGCCATGGAAATCCTCAGCCAGAGCATTTTAATCACACCCTACTGAATATTCCGGGAACCTGGAAACCGAACAAAGTCTCAAGAGAAACCCCATGTGACTTTTCCAGTGAGTGCATTTCATTCTTACCAGGAAGTATTGCAGGATTTAGTCCATGTGTGTTGGTGTTTGCCCAAGAGCCATGGTTGTCTAATCTGTCAGTAAGTCAACAAGCATTTATTAAGTGCTTACATATTATGGGCCAAGTCTTAGAAGTTATAGAGATGAGTTTGGAGCCTCTATTTGGGTTGAGAGATCAGCTGAAGGAGGCAAAACTCTTGGCTATATATCATCTCAAAGAAGGAAAGGTAGAATGCTCAAGTTTGCTGTCGATACACTTTGTTGATTATGTCTATCTGTGAACTTTGGATGAAACTCTAACATGTGTAGTTACCTTCTGTATATTTGCATATTGTCTTCATATTTCCCTTTATATGTGTATCCTACATATGTCCAAGCACTGAAATTTGCATTGAAGGAATTTTTTTAAGTTGGGGGAAGGCATAATAAAAATCAGTCTAAGCTTTTCTAAACTAAACTATGAAGGAGGTACTACATTTACTATCATGTATGGCTTCTTTTTCTTCCTCCCTCCCTTCCTTCTCCCTTCCTTCCTTCCATCCTGCCTTCCTTCCCTCCTTCCCTTCCATCCTTCCTTCCTTCTATCCAGTCTTCCTTACCTTCCATCCTTCCCTCCCTTCCTTCTTTCCTTCCTTCCTTCCTATTCTTTCCTTATTTGCAAGTGCTCTGTCCAAAGGCCTGGTAAGATTTCTTGGGATTTTCAGGCCCCATACTAACACTGGCTTTCCTTGATTGATCAACAATCAAGCCTTCTCAGTCATTATTTGGTCCCTGATTGACTCAGAATTAATATAAATAATAGTTGTTTCTGTTTTCACCAGAAATGCTGAAAGTCTCCCCCTCCTGGATTAACTTTTTTTGACTATGTAAAAGATGTTCTTCTTTGCTTCATTTCTTATTTACTTGTCTTAATCACTAAGAAACCATTAGCTCTCCTCAACCCCAAATATAATTCACTTGCATGTCATGGCAGCACTCCCTGATGTCCCAGTCTTTTTTCTTTAGGTTTTTGCAAGACAATGGGGTTAAGTGACTTTCCCAAGGTCACACAGCTAGGTATTTAAGTGTCTGAGGCTGGATTGAACTCAGATCCTTTTGATTCCAGAGCCAGTGCTCTATTCACTACACCACCTAGCTGCCCCCTTGTCCCAGTCTTAAGGACAAATAAGAACAAGAACATTTCCTATGAGGCTCAGGTCTAATGACCTGCGGACAAAGTTTCAAATTTCTGCCTGCAATTGTGTTGATGAAAAAGGAACATCATCACGGTGAGGGTAAGAAGGAAGTGGAAGCAGAGGTATGTTGCAGAGAATTGAGAAGACAGTGAAGGATCCTTCTTCATGGAAATGACCAGAATTAGTACTAAGGACTGACTAGACAGCCAGGTTGCCAAGTAAGTTTTAAGAGACTGAACTAGCAGGGTTGCCAACAGGGTACACTGGATAGTATAGGCTGCCATGGAGAACCTGGCTTTCCTCACCTTGGCAATGTAAATCTAAATAAAGGATATAACTTCTTTCCTTCATTATAAGAGAAGCAAAGAATGGGAATCATTCTTTTGGAGAAAGATTGCTTAGAAGGCTTTTAATGTTTATTTTATCTTTTTACTGTTTTTTTGTTTTTAATTATTATCATTTGTTTTTGTAACTGGTGGCTGTGTTGTCATGGATAGAGCACCAGAAATCTGGAAGATCTGAGTTCAGATCTGGAAGTCTAGTTCAAATATAGAAATGCTAGCTATAATGTGGTGGTGGTGGTGTGAGCTGAGGTACTAGCTAAAGTATTTGGAACCAAATTGACTTTACAATCCCTAGTTTCAACCTAGAGCCATATAGTATATGTTTATCAGAAAATATATGTTCAACAAATATGAACCAAAGTCTATTTAGGGTTAATGCTGGCTGATATCCAGATGATGCCAGAAAAGGATGAATCCAGCTTAAGGTGATCCTTGAATACTAGGCTAAGGCATGTCAAAATGTCAAACCTTTGCTAGGTTGGTTAATGGGAGTCATTGGAAGGTTTGAAGAAGGATGATATGATCAAGATTACAAAACTAGGTCTGCTATATAACAGAGCAAAGTAGGTAGAGTGAAAGACTTGGAGACAAGATAATCTGGGTTTGAAATACTGCCTCTGACACCTATCAGCAAGTGACTTATTCAATACCAAGCTGCCTCTGTAAGTATGCAGTAAATGTTTGTGGAATGAATGGTTTTCATGCTACTGGCTTTCAATCTTTCATCTCTCCTATCTTCCTTCACATAGCAATCATTAATTTTCCTAAAGCATGGGTCTGTTCAAAAAACTCCAATAGGTCAGTATTCCCCCTAACATTAACTGACACAAAACCTTCTGTTTATTTGGGATTTAAAGACCTTCACAATCTGGTTCCAGACTACTTCACTAGAGTTATTACAAATTGTCTTTCATCATATCCATTTATGGTCCTAGGTAGATAAAGTACCAAGCCTGGAGTTAGAAAGATTCCTCTTACTGAGTTCAAGTCTGGTCTGAGACACTTATCAGTTGGATGACCCTGAGCAGGTTACTCAACCCTGTTGGCCTTAGTTTACTTATCTGTAGAATGAACTGGAAAAGCAAATGATATACAACTTCAGCATCTTTGCTAAAAAACCCGAAATGGGGGTCACAAAGAGCAAGACATAAATGAACCAACAACAGCAACAACAACAAACAACAACTTTGTGGTCCAGGCAAACTGGTTTACCTCCTATCTCTTACACTTGAAATATCATCTCTTGTCTCTGAGTCTTTGCTGAGGTCATTTACCTTTGCTTTGAATTCTTCCTTCCTCATCCGAGTCTCTTAAAATTCTCAGCTACTTTTAAAGCTCATTATAGGTGCCACCTCTTATGTGAGATCCTTCTCAATATTCTCTGATCCTAGTACCTTCCATTCCACTCCCAAATTATTTTTAATTTAATTTGTAAATAGTTTGTATCTATGTATCATATTTGTATTTATAGTTTATAGATATATCTACAGATATAGATGTATAGATTACAGCTAAATAACTTTAATGTTCATATATGCATATATATGCATGTTTATGTATATTTATGTGTATTTATGTATACATGTTGTATATGAATGTTTAAGTATATTTAGATATATATGTGCATGTAGATGCTATAGTTTGTACCATGTATATACACAGATATATAGTTATACATATATATGTATGTGTGCATATAGATATGTAGATATATCTCTACAGCTATGTAAAGTTAATCCTCAGCATTGTATTAGCTAATGTTCTATTTTCAGGACTTCAAGCATTCATGATTTTGTTAGCAACATCTATTTCACTTTTGTGCAAATGGATCCATGCAGTAGAGATAAAAATAGAGCCTAGCTATGTTCAAGATTTTGGGGTGGCTGATAGCCTACTAGGAGCATCGCTAGCCCACCATCGTAAAACACTCCCTGTACACTCATTGCATATTTTCATTGTTTGCCTTTAAAACTGGGTCACCTTGTGGTTAAACTTTGGCTAATTCAGTGAATGACAAATGGCAGGATCCCCCAATACTGGTTACTAAAAGTCTGGCACCTTTATTCCTCCCCAAAGAGTGAGGGAGATGCTGGAGGACACTGGTTTCCCAGAAGGGGAAGTGGGGTACCCAATATTGCCAGAAAACTAGTAGAGAAAATAGGTTTCCCAAGGTCCACTTTGTATTCTAGTGGACCTCATCTCAACCAGAAGCCTCTATTCTGGAAGCCCAGGAGAATGAATAAGTACATAGACACACAGGAGCAACTGTACTTTGTTGTATATAATTTTTTTTATAACAAAACATTAATTCTGATAATATGTACTTTTCCTAACATGATAATAATGGAAAAACTCATAAAAAGCAATGCACATAATAAATTTTAAAAATTAAATTGGTAACATGAAAAACGCTTTTTTTTCTCATTAGCAGTACAATGATCTCTAGTGAAAGATTATAGTTTTTTTTAAGAGAACCTTAAGGTCTTTTTCCCAGAGATTCAATGTCTACATTTCTTTTCTTACTTTCATGTCATTTTCTAGGAATATTATTTCACAAAAGTTGAAGATTTACTATATATTGTTTCTCCTGAGGGGATGTAATAATCCCTTTGAGGAGGAAACACCACCCCTGATGGAATGGTGACTAGAGAAAAATATTTTGAAAGTTACAGAGTACAATGACATACTCTTTCTAGTAGCAATGATAGAATTAATTTGATTATGAATTCAGAACTGGAAAAGGGAGAGGGCAAAGAGGGTGACAGCAAGGCAGTGGTTAAGATGATGACAGAGGATGACTGTGACAGTTGGCCTAATATAGTTACAGCACCTAAAATAGGACCTGCAAAGGATTCCAAAAATGAAAGGGTTAAGTCCTCAGGGCATGGGCAGCACAATATTCTTGGACACTCACCCCTGTTCTATTTCTTGATGTAATACTTCAGACTTTTCTTGACACTAACCTCTCTTTAAAATATAATCATCATTTCACAATCATTTCCTAAGTGTTTGCTATTTTATGATTATACCTTGCTGGGTGGCTAGCTAATTTAATAAAAAATTTACCACCTTAAACTTTTGCAAGAATCAAATAGTTTTGAGAAATCATTTCCATAGAAATATTTGTTGCAAAAAATGGAGGGCAACACTTTTTGACCAATCATGCTATCCATGCCCAGCTTCTATGGAGTGGAAAATTCCAACTCATTAGCTCTTTTTCTAAATTTGTTAAGTGGGGGAACCAGTCAAATGGTTCACTGACGTCAGTGGCAGCCCAGCAGCACCAGATCAGGCCACTCTGGGCAAATGGAAAAGTAAGTTCTATTAGCTTAACATGGCTTAAACTCTAACCTTAGTTAAAACCAAAAAGGATCCCTGCAAAAAGCCACTTTCTGAGCTATTCTTAATGACAGATTATCAGTTGGTAGGACTTGGGTCACCCCTGGAGTGTCCCACTAACACAGAGGTGTTTCTAGACAGACAATTAGAAATTGTCTATATCCCCATTACCTGTATTTGCTTTTACCAGTTTGGCTTTAGAAATTTTTCTATTTTAAGTCATGAAAGAAGTCATATACCTTTTGACTCTGAGGTTATTTCTGAACTTGGTAATTACAGGTAGGTTTGGTTTTTTGGTTGGTACTCAGTAAAGTGACATTGTAAAATGAGTTTCACAAATATTTAATCAGCTGTGCATACAACAGGACTGTAACTCTCTTACGTAGACTGTGTTCTTTGTTGCTGTAGTTACCTGTTGTCTTCTTCAAGATGACAAACCTGATTTGGGGGATGACTTCCCAAAGCAGCATCTCCTTTAAGGTTGGGATATTGTTTTAGGAGAAAGCTGTTATGTTCTGTTTTTTTTTTTTAAGTCTTTGCACTGAGAATCCAAATTTCATGTTTTAACTGTAATTTTACTCATAGACAATATAGATGAGATAGGGATCTTAGGAGGGATACCAAGTAAAAATAATAAATCAAATACCAATTATGGTGATATCTTGTCAATCCTCCACAACATCTTTCACGTGTATTTCTTTATCTCCACTGACAAGGTTCCCCCAACCATTGTAGTTCAGGACCTCATCACCTCTCATCTTGACTATTGCAATGGTTTCTTCATTGGTCTCCCCCATGTAAATCTCTCCCATTTTCAATCTATTCTTCATACAAGTGCCAAAGTGATATCCCTTAAAACACAGGTCTGAGCACACCATTCTCTTGTTGATAAAATATAATCTCTTCCATCTAACATTTATAACTCTTCATAAGCTGAGTCTGGCAGTAGGCAGCCCAATGGATAGAGTGCTCACTTGGAGTCAGGAAAACCTGTGTTCAAATCTGGTCTCAGACACTTCTTAGCTGTGTGATCCTGGGCAAGTCACTTAACCTCTCTTTGCCTCTATTTCCTCATCTGTAAAACTGAGATAATAATAGCACCCATCCCTCAGGATTGTTGTGAAGATAAAATGATATGTTAATTGTAAAGTACTTAGCCTAGTCTCTGGCATATTTTAAGTGCCAGTTAAATGTTACATATTATTATTATTTTCCACCAACAATATTTGCTAAGGAGCTTATTGTGTTAAGTGATGGTGATACAAAGAACAGAATGACCTCAAGGAGTTTACATTTCAATTGGGGAGATGAAATACCCATTAAGGGGTACATACAAGAGAAATATAGAATACATGAGAAATAGCTTCAGAGGGGAAAGTATTGAAAACTGGGAGGACCAGGAAAGGACATGGAATCCCAGATTCTCCGAGGAGAAGGTTAGAAGGAAAACATTTCAGGTATGGAGGGACAATATCCTCAACATCCTTTACATTCTTTTTTTTGTTTGTTTTTTGCTTTTTAGGTTTTTGCAAGGCAAATGGGGTTAAGTGGCTTGCCCAAGGCCACACAGCTAGGTAATTATTAAGTGTCTGAGACCGGATTTGAACCTAGGTACTCCTGACTCCAGGGCCGGTGCTTTTATCCACTTCGCCACCTAGCCACCCCCATGCTTTACATTCTAACTAAATTAGGCTACTTGATTTTCCTAGTACAAGACATTTCATCTGTTATCTCAGGGTCTCTGCTCTATCCCCTATTGTCATAACTCCTTTTTCACTTCAAATTCTTAGAATCTCTAGTTATTTCCAAGTTTAACATACTGCTGTGTTTACTCCCAGTAGAATTTTATCTGCTTGAAAGTAAACACTATTTCATATTTGTCTTTGTATACCCTGACACCTAATACTGTTGTTGTTCAGTCATTTATTTCAGTCATGTCCAATTCTTAGTAACCTCATTTTGGGTTGTAGGGTTTGTTTGTTTGTTTTTGGCAAAGATACATTTTTTTTTCTTTAGTTCATTTTATAGATGAGGAAACAAGACAAACTGAGTTGAATGACTTATCCAGGGTCACATTTAAGTAAATGACCCGGGTGGGATTTGAACTCAGGCTCAACACTCAAGCCATTATGCCACCTAGTTGCCCTAATGTACCTAGTAAATACTTAATAAAGACTTGTTGAGTTGAACAAAAATCAAGGAATGGACTGTTTAAATTTCTTTAATTGTGCTAGAATTTCTTCGTTTCAAATATCGCTTGAATCAAGAAGAATTCAGGTTCAGGTTTGGAAGTCATTTTCTGGTGCTATGGCTTATAGTGCAATGGGATCTGAAATGTATTTGGGTAACCAGGCTTTGCATATGCCAGCTCATCTTAAATTAAGATACCAATGAACTTGCTTCTGGGAAAACAACATTCTTCTGTTGCTATGATGTGGATGGAAACAGACAATGAAAAGAAGAGGTTTACTGCTTCTATCCACATTTTTGAAGAACACATGGTAGAGACTGCACGAAAATAATGGATTGTTTTTTCCATTCTGGATGGAAGCAGTTAGCAATCTGTTCATTGGTTGCTCCCACTCTCATGGTAGGGAAACAGAATGTCTTTTTCTAGAAGCAGTTTCCTTCAATATCCCAGGAGTGTCTCCATTATAGGTGATATGGGCATGTGTAAAGCTCAGTTTATTTATAAAAATAGCAACTTATCAACTTATCTCTATTACTACTGAAGTCAATTTCCTAACTACTTGATTATTTAGTTTTAATAGTTTCTGTGACCGGACTTGTTTTAGGGAGGAAAAGGGGAAACAAAAATGTATTAAGTTCCTACTATATGGTAGGGGTGTCTGAGGGGCATTCAAGGAGGACTAACACCTCTGGCGTGTGAGGGCTTAAATCCTTTTCAGGGCTGCTCATCTACCTTTGGTGTCCTCCTCTCATCTGGCACTTATTTATGGCTTCAGGAAGCTGTAGCATGTACAGTGGTCACATTCCATTAAACTATCTGGGCAGATGGCTAAACCACAAACCCACTGGTGAGTTAGAGGGCATCTATCCCAACATTTGAAGACTTCCCCTGGTGGAATGAGTGAGAACCATTTGTTCCAATGGATGAAGGCAGCTGAAGCAGGTGCTGTGGAGGACTTAGAGCTTGGTCAATAGTCACTACATCTGTCACCATGTCTTTTGTCCTGCCATTGGCCTTCAATGGCTCTGGAGACAGATATCTTAACTCAGCTCTGCTCACTAAATTCAATTCACCCTGGAATCAAGATATCACCCTGTGATGTTATTGATCCTCTTTGAAAATGAAGGACAAACCAGTACTGTTCTAAGCACTTTACAGATATTATCTCATTTGAGCTTAATTAATATCCTCCAAGTTAGGTGCTATTGCTATTGTACATTATTCATTCTGAAAAGGTTACAAGTTAAGACTAAAGTAGAAGGAGTGTTGGCTTATGATTTTTTTTGGTAGATGATTGTGCAATTCAATGCAGCCTCTGAGGCTGAGATGCATCAGAGTATGGACCAATCCTCTGCTGCTTTTGCTAATTTTGGCCTAATACTAACACTAAGAAAATGCAAGTGTTCCACCAGCCAGAACCATACCAACCATATGTGGAACCATCAGTTTCAGAAAATGGAGAAGTTTTGAAAACTGGATAAGTTCACTTACCTTGACAGTATGCTTTCCAGGAATGTTCACATAGATGATGAAGCTGATACACATGTTGCTAGAGCTAGTTCAGTGTTTGGGATGCTCCAAAGGAAGTATGGAAGAGAAGAGGTATTAGACTGATTACCAAATTGAAAGTCTACAAAACTGTTGTGCTGACCTCATTATTGTATGTCTTTGAAACCTAGATAATCATGGTATATCATAGTCCCATGCCAGGAAGTTGAATTAGTTCCATTTGAATTATCTAGGAAGATTCTGAAGATCACCTGACAGAAGGAGATACCAGACACTGAGGTCCTTTCTTCAACTAAACTGCCAAGCATTCAAACTCTACTACAGATGATGGGCTGGCCACATTGCTTGAATGACAAAAGTACACTTGCCCAAAACTATGTTCTCTTTGGAGTACTCACACAGAGAAAGAGTTCACATGGTGGTCAGAAGGAACAAGTCACAGACACCATCAAGATCTCCCTGAAGAACTTTAGAATTGGGTGACATGAGAGAAACTGGCACAGGATCACCCAGCAGAATTGTAGTAGCTGAAAAGAAATGTAAGATGCACACATTTAGAGGTATTTCCATTCCATATGTCCATATGAACTATTCATATTAGGTCTGACCAGCCATAGTTGGACACACTATAAACTTGGCTCTAACTTAATGATTTTCAGTCTTCTTCAAGAACAAAGGACAACAACCATTATTGTTCCCGTTTTTACAGAGGAGGAAACTAAGTTGTTATTTTGATAAACTTCCTCCCTCCTCTTCAAGTGCAGATCTATGAGGTTGCATATTGGGACTTGGTGATTTTTTTTCTCTTCTGATGGCCTTGTTGATTTTTGGGGGTGGGTAAAAGAGGGCAAAGGAGTACACAGTTATGATTTTTCCCAGGCTCTACGTCCTCTTTGGGGACAATTCTGTTTAGAAGCTATAAAAATAAAAATGCAAATATATTAAAATTTTTTAAATGATCAGTCACAATCCCATATTTGGTGATAAAAAAGTCTGGCTGTCCCATTATGGAAAAAATGAATTATTCATGATGTATTTAGGTATCATCCTATGAATTTGACTTAAATCAGTATGCTAACAACAAAAAAATGAGGCATCTAGGTGGGGTAGTGGATAGGACTCTAGGCCTGGGCATTAGTAAGACCTGAGTTCAAATTTGGCCTCCTACCAAAATGATGTCCTACCTTGAGAAAGTCACTTCACCTGTCTCTGATTTAATTAGTTAAACTCTGTTGTGTCTGACTCAGATTCAAGTCACTTAAACTCTGACCACCTCAGCAAAGTCAGATAACACAGAAAAATCCATTTCTATGGGATTCAGGAAAGGAGATTCAGAAAGTTTGTAAACCTTAGGATTGACTGCCACTGGGGAGAGTTGACCCTCCGGTTTAACTGATCGAACACTCTCTCTCTCTGACAATGACAATTAAGGAATGCTAATTGCTTTATGAGACTCAGCTGACTCTAATAATCTTGACTGGAAAATTAGAACCACCCATATCAACATCACCCTGGGGGAAGGGGATACCAAACCATCCTAATTTTTACAAGGCAATACAAGGGCAGAAGAACTGTCTATTAGCTTAAACTAGTTTCTGCCTACTGATAAACAAAAAAAGATCTCAGGATAAACTTGTTAACAACTATCCCAGGGGCCAGGAATAATTACATTATTCAACAGGTCAACTGGAAAAGACAGCCTTTTGAACTACATTGAGAAATGAGGTTTGACAAAATAAGGACTGGGATCAATTACAGAATAGAATCAGTTAGTAAATGACACAGCATATCAGGTGAAAGAACAGTTAATTTGACAATTAGACTGGAATGAAAAGTGTAAGGATAGTAATATAAAGTGAGGGGTAAGGTAATTTAAACTTGAAGCTATAACTCCTAAGTCCAGAACTGTATTGTGACAGTCTCTGTGTCTCCATGCTGTCTGTGTCTGTCTCTCTCTCTCTTCTCTCTCTTTCTCTCTCTCTCTCTCTCTCTCTCTCTCTCTCTCTCTCTCCCTCTCTATTAAGGTTTGTCTCTTTATCTCTCTGTTCTCTCTCTCTCTCTGTTTTCTCTCTCTGTTTTCTGTTCTCTCTCTCTCTCTCTCTCTCTCTCATAGATTTTCTCTGTATAATGAAGATGGGAGAACTTCTTCAGTGCCAAAGGAAATTCTTAGAGTCTGCTCCTTCTCCTCAGGATGTGTCCTGTCAGTCAGTGCTCATCATTGGGTTCCTCAAAAAGCAGTTCCTTAGTGTGAACCCAGTCCCTCAGTGGAACTTCTGAATTAAGCTGATTATGGGGATTCAGGAAAAGAGCAATACCATTTAATTCTGGTTAAAACTGCATGCATCATATAGAAATAATATGAACCATCTGTTTGCACAAGATTTGAAATACACACACAGCAAGAGTTTTTGCTGAGAGGTTGGTGCTCAAGAGACCATATAGCCTACAGTTCATTTCCACCAACAATCCAGCCAGCTTTCTCTGTGGTTGTTTACAAAGGACCAGGAAATTATCTTGTAATTTGAGAGATAACAACAACCCAGGGAGTCCTGCACCTGACCAAGTCTATCAGCTTGGTTGGGGGTGGGGGTGGGAAGTGGGTTTTTACTCTGGTTCTTGCCAATAGGCTTCACAATTTTCCCTGACAGCTTATGAAACTAGCTAGTCAAAGTAACAAAGAAATGTGGGATTCTAGGGTTGTGTGGACAGTATATGGATACAAAAATAACAACAAAGCTTTGAGAAGGGAAAGAAATCTAGGGTGGAGGGAATTCAGAAATATTATGGCAGTTTCGTATTCCTATATAACTAGTTTTTGATTAAACCATAGTGAAGGAAAATCAGATTGAATGAGAAGGGAAATCACTGGCCTAGGAACTGACCAAGAAGCTTCATTGTCTCTAGGATAAAATACAAATTCTGGTGTTTAAAGGCCTTCACAGAGACAGCAAGGTGGTGAGGAAGATAGAGTTCTAAATCTGAAGTCAGGAAGATCTGAGTTTAAATGCAGCTTCAGATACTTACTAGCAGAATGACCCTGAACAAGTCACTTAACCTCTCCCTACCTTAGTTTCTTCATCTACAAAATGGTGATAACAATAGCACCAGTATTATTGTGAGAATCAAATGATAAAATATCTGTGAAGCCTTTTGCCTACCTTAAAAGGTTTTATATAACTGAGCTGTTTTTATTTGACTTCAGGTCTTTCCATATTAACTCTTCTCACTCAGGGGCATGCTGGTAAAATTTAACAATTAGGTCCCTGGGTAAAAAAAAATACCCATTACACACTTAAAATTTCTTAAATCTAAACAATTAACAAAACATTACACTGACAAACCAAACCTCCAATTTGTAGCATTTTCTGATTTCAGAGCTAGGAATGTTCACAATGACAATATGAAAATTGGCTAGAAGGGTTTTGAGCAAGCTCAAGGGCCTCTGGGCCTCAAACATTCTTCATTCTGGCCAAACTGGTGCATTGCCAAGAATACATCATATAAAACATTTCCTCCCTAAGTCTCCATGCAGCATGACATGACGAAACATGGAGTTTTATAAGCTGAAACCTGGCACTGCTCTTTATAACCAAGTCTGATCCTGCCCAGGTTACTTTGCTACCTTGGGCCTCAGTTTCCTTTTCCATAAGCTAAACCAGTTCCAAATCAGTGATTCTACACTTTTTTACACAGAGTGTCCCCATGGCTGAGGTGGGTTCCCTCCTCATCTGTACCCCTAGAATTTCTAACTTCTTTACCTCCTATAACGGTCTTTCCTGAACCCTACCTACTCCTCAATTGATATTATATCGCCAAATTAGTTTGTATATTTGCAAGCTGGCTTTTTCATCTTTGTATTCCCACTAGTTTGCAATAGGAGGCTTATAGTATTTACTTGTTGAATGAATTAATAAAGAGAAATTCCATGCTCACAGGATTATCTTGATGGATTGCAAAACACCAAGCTTCTGACAAGAGGGGAAGGGAGGGGAGGAGAAAATCAAACCTATTTTAATTGGGACTTGAAGGAAGCTAGGGAAAATAGAGATTTATTAAAAGAAGTTACAACACATAAGAAAGTGATAGGAAAGTTAAGAAGAGTTTAACTAAAAGACTGTTGCTAATTAATCTTGGCAGTTCAGCTGGAAGGCTCAACTGACGTCTGGAGAGAGGGAGGGGGAGGGGGAGAGGGACAGGGACAGGGACAGGGAGAAAGTACCCCTCCATTATTGGGGTGCTTGGGGTGTGGTCTTGGTAAACTCCAATGGCAATCTACGTGCTGGTCCTTCCTATCTCAAGGTACTTGATGTGTCATATACAGCCTGCTTGTGTCCAGTCCAAGGTCGAGTAGGTTAAGTGAAGAGGGAAATGGAGGATAAGGTACAACAACAGGGTCAAGGGGAGACAGGATACAATCAGCAGTGTCTAAGGGAGGCAGAATCTCAAAGGGCAGAATCTCCACCCATTTAACAGATTTTGTTTCTGCTATTGACATTTCTCTACATCATTTCCTTGCATCAAAATGGCAACCAATAAAGTCAATTACATCTTAGGTTAAATTCAGAGAAAAGGTCAAGCAATGTTTTGATTCTACTGTTCTTTGTCCCAATCGTATCACGTCTGGAATGTTATGTTCAATCCTGAACACCACATTTTAGGAAGGGCGCTAATAAATTGCAGAGTGTTTTGAAGAGGTCAACTTGGAGTATGATGAAAGGTCTCTAATAGGTGAAGAAACTGGAATCTTTCAGCATGGAGAAAAGAAAATTTGAGAGAGTAGAGGAAGAAGGCAATACCCAATTATTTGAAGGGAACTCATATGAGAAAATGATTAGACTCAGAAGGAAAAGAATAGAAGTTGAAGAGAGACAAATTTAAGCTAGAATTGAGTTTTTTTTAAATTTCCCAATAATTAGGGCTATCTCAAAATAGAATTGGCTATCTCAGGAGGCAATGGGTTCCTCTCCACTGTATGTCTTCAGGTAGTATGATATCTTGTGAAGTAATCTTATGCAGAGAACCTTTTTTCATGTATATAGATTGGAGTATTTGAGTACTGAGGTTCCTTACAACTTTGAGAGTCTATGAAATGGAGAACTAAAGTTTCATCTTGCCAAACATCACAGTTATTGATGGCAATTGTTTTTTTTTCACTTTTTAAAAAAATTTTTTATTTATTTTGAGTTTTGCAATTTTCCCCTGATCTTACTTCCCTCCCCCCACCCCCACAGAAGGTAATTTGTCATTCTTTACATTGTTTCCATGGTATACATTGATCCAAACTGAATTCGATGAGAGAGAAATCGAAAGAAACATGAAGTATAAGAGATAGCAAGATCAGACAATAAGATATCAGTTTTTTTCCTAAATTAAAGGTAATAGTTCGTGGTCTCTGTTCAAACTCCACTGCTCTTTACCTGGATACAGATGGTATTTTCCATTGCAGACAACCCCAAAATTGTCCCTGATTGTTGCACTGATGGAATGAGCAAGTCCATCAAGGTTGAACATCACCCCCCATGTTGCTGTTAGGGTGTACAGTGTTTTTCTGGTTCTGCTCATCTCACTCAGCATATTGATGACAATTGTTAAGGGGAAAAAATTTCTTAGGATTGAGCTCTTTGGAAGAGCCTGAAAATAGTATTTCTAATCTATGGATTTCATTTACCCATACCATCTCTAGTTTCTCTGTAAATTCCCATCTTTTCTCTAAACCTGGGAGGCATGTCTTTCTTCCCTCTAGCTCTGAGATGCCCTCCACAAGAAGACAGGAAACAAGTATTTACTGAGTACCTACTCTTTGGCAAGCACTTTATAAAGATTATCACATTTGATCTTCAAAACACCTTGAGATATAGGTGCTGTTATTACCTCCATTTTACAATTGAGGAAACTGACCTGAAGCAGATATATTTAGTAGGCAAAAATAATCATGATTAATACCCTGGAATTATATTAAATAAGCCACTGACTATCAGAATTATAGAATTTTAGAGTTCAAAAACCCAAGCTCCTCCTGTTACAGAGGCTCAGAGAATGAAGTAACTCACTTAAGGTCACAACAGAAACCAAGAAACCAGATCTAGTTATTTCCAAAACAGAGAGCCCTTTTATTTGGAGGCCGTGGAGGGTTTGAATTCGAGTGCAAATTATTAAAACTTCTCAGTTCTTCAATTTTCTCATCTGTAACATTGAGATAATGTCTGTAACACCTATTCCACAAGGGAATACTATAAGAATTAAATGATCCAATATATGTAAAGCACTATGTAAATGTCAGCTATCATTAATCTTCCTGATAACATCATGCTCCTAATAATAAACCTAGGCTTTCAAAATCAAACAAGCCTAGCAAACAGTTTTCTATAAAATGAGATGACTGTAAGATTTTCCACCTTAAATCTGTAAATCTTATGATCCTAGACTTCTGGCTTAAAAAAAAAAGAAAAGGTGAATAGATATCCATGCATAATCAAGAATGTAATCTTCCCAGTGACAATAATTATGGAATTTTAAAATCTTATAGAATTTTAGCATCAACTGATTCAAAGACACCTCACTATATAAAGAAAGTGAAGGGGCAGTAGGTGGCAAAGTGGATAGAGCACCAGCCCTGGAGTCAGGAGGATCTGAATTCAAATCTAGCCTCAGACACTTAATAATTACCTAGCTTTGTGACCTTGGGAAAATCACTTAACTTCATTGCCTTGCAGCACCCCCCCCAAAAAAAAGAAAGTGAAGTGGTGATAACAATTAAGGATAAACATCTCCAGTTAGGATGAGAGAGGGGTTGGAATGCTGCTGAAATATATAAAAAGAAAGAAAGGAAAAGGAAAGATTTGATAAAAGTCTGAGTCTAGACCAGCTGAGAAGGTTGGCAGGACTATTTTTCATCCATACATTGGCTACAACTATTCTGAGCCCTAGCCCAGGCTTGTTTTTGTTGATTTGAGTAATAAGAGCTCATGTTCCAAAGCTAGTCTATTTTGTACCATAAACTAGAAAGAGAAGCTATTACACAGTGTCAAGTTTGTTTCCCTGCTTGCGACATCTCTAGGTATTAATACTTGTTTTGATTCCACAAATGATTCATTTTGGGGCACCAAAGGCTTGAGTCACAGCAAGTACCATTTATTCAATTCTCCTATCATTATTATTATTACCTGCCAGTGTGGAGCAATATTCATGGGTTCTCTTTGTAAATGTTAAAGAGGAAAGCAGAGTCTCTTGGTAAACTGTTGGACATTTTTTTTCCCTGCCTCTAGCTGAGCGAAGTAATGATGAATACAAATTTCTGTACACAGTAAAGACCTGCTTTCAAAGGCAATTCCATTTAACTTCTATTTAAGAGAAATTTCTCCCTACAAATGATTTAAAAATATGTTTCCAATATAGTTCAAATGGCAACAATTCCCTCTTCATATTCAAGAAACTTTTAGCCTAGTTGTAACTACCCCAGGACCATTGGGAGTGGGAGATGGGGGGAGGGGCAATTTCTAAGGATTGAATTTGGAAAAAAATAAAGTTTAGTGCTCTTAGATAGCAAGAATAATTAGTTAAATAGGAATTTACCAGGTAATTGGTTGGGGTGAGTTCTTATCCCTCTCTTTCTTACTATCCTCCTCCTACCTAAGGGTGTACTGCCTAGGCATTTTGAATTCCTGCATTGGGCACAAAAATTTCTAATTATACTTCTTAACATTGCTCAACTAATAAGTTTTATTAAGCATTTATTATGAGTAAGGGTCTGTGTTAAAGATGTGATAAAAAGGAAGTTTGAGAAAAATGGTCCCTGCCTTCAAGGAGTTTACAGTTCTAATGGAGAAAGGCAATATATAAATTAATAGATATATGCAAGAAATATACAAAGTAGACGAAATGTAATCTTAAAGGGAAAAGCAGCTGGGGGAGGAGAGGAAACTGGAAAAGCTTCCTGATGATGGTCACATTTGAACTGAGTCTTGAAAGAAGCTAGGATTCTGTCCTTCACCTAGTCTAATAACATTATTTCATCCTATGAAATCTCTTAACTTCTTTCAACAAAAACCTCCACCTCCTCCATCCTCATCTTCACAATCTGCTCCTTCATGATGGCCCAGAGAATACTCACCTGCAATCTACTGTTAAGTGTTCAACATGAGCTTTTGCTCTTTGGAAACCAACAAATGGTACAAATCAGGGCTTGTTTTCTACACTTAAGAAGGGATGGAGAAAATGTTAATAATGCAGATTAAACTTTAAAGTATGCCATGTATATGATTGTATGTGTATGTGGTAATAGTAGTAGTAGCAGCAGCAGTAGAAGTAGTAGAGTCAGTTGTTAAACATTTTCCGGCTTTAAGAGAAACATGAACAAAATACCATTAAATCAAGTTCAAAATGTTAATATAATAGGGAAAACAGGGAACCTCAGAGTTGGAGTGACTGATAACTGAAAAAGGCCCAAGGGATGCTAGGCATGGGATATCTTGCCCCTAAAGAAAGACTGAAGGAAACAATTGAATTAAATGACATAACAACTGCCCTTCTGCTAGGGTGTTTCAGGGAGGTGGTTACCTTGCATGGAAAACTTGTCTATTTGTAGTGGCGAGAAAGATAGATTAGTTAACTCATTATCTTCCCCCTCAAAAAAAAAAGCCCATCCCTTCTAAACTTCCCTCTTTCTTTAGCGGGCATTCTTGCCTTTTCCATTTACCAAAGTTCCCAACATTGGCATCATCATCTTCTTATTTTCCCTCACCCCATTAATTCAACCACTTGCCATAGATAGTTTTTCATACTTATTCTTTTATATCCATTCACACAGCCACCCTGCTGGTTCAGGTTCTCATCCTGGGCCTGGTCTGTACCATTTCAATAGCTTCTGGTTTATATGAAACCAATAGCTTCCTAATTTGCCCTCTGCCTCAATACTTTCCATCTTCAATCTATCCTCCATTTAGCTGTCAAAATTATTTTCTATATCCCTCTTCTGCTCAAAAAAACTCTAGTGCCCAAATGCAGAGAGCATGGGAGAAAGGGGAAGGGGAAGACAGAGAAGAAATGAGTTGTAAAAGAACTTTTCTCAGTTCTTGTGTCCTGCCATCAGCTTGTTTGTGGCATAGTGAATAAAAATGATACTCCACTTATTTAATCTCCTGCATAAAGTATTTTCCTGATCTTCCCTCCTTGTATTCTCCTGAAATTATTTTGTATTTAATTTCTTTATGCTTTGTATTTAGTTATGCATGTACATAGTGCTTCCTCTATTAGAACATAAGCTTCTTAAGGACAAGGCTGTCTTTGTTTTTGAATTTTCATTCCCATAGCTTTTCATAATCTTTGGCACATAATAAACCTTTCATCATTAAGATAATAATAAGAATGGATAGGAGGGTGTTCAAAAGAGATTCTTTTAAAAGTGACACAAGGATTCAAAAATGTCATTCACTTTCTATTTCTATTCAAAAATTCTATCACATCTTTTTTTCTAAAAATCTCAGTTCTTAGCTTCTTTCTTGATTAGTTTTTTATTAGATTTGAGATGGAAGAATTATAGTTTTGTTTTTTAAAGCTACAAGAAAAAAGAAAAAAGAGGTGGGAAGGGGATACATGAAAGAAAAACTGTAGAAAAGATGGGAGAGTTTGCTAACATACCTTAGTGGGTGTATATAAATATGCAAACTAAAAGGAGTAAGAGGCATTTCTTTAACTTTATCCTCACCTTAACTTGTCAAAATAAGGCAGAATACTTTCTCTCTCTCTCTCTCTCTCTCAAAAGAGAAAAAGGAGAAAAAGAAAGGGTTATAACTTGAAATAAACAGAGACAGAGGTATTTAGAAAAAAGTATGTGTTTAGAATAAAATCATATAACCAATTAACTATCATAGCTGTGAATGATATGAAATCATTTATAAAGCAAAAGTGATAGCATAATAGATTAGACAACATAATCTGAAATATGTTTTTTACAAGAGCCATCCTTAAATCATAAAGACAAGTACAATTTATTATAACAACTAAACACATAAAAAGCAGAGGTAGCAATTAGATTTCAAAGTAGACAACAACAAATGGAGACAATTAAAAGATATAAAAAGGGAAATTATATTTTGCTAAAAGTCACATACACAAGGACTTGATTTCAATTAACACACACATATGTAATGGGACAATTTCTAAATATTTGAAGGAAAACTAAATGAATTATAAAGAGAAAGCAGATAATAAAACTATAGTAATGGGGAACCTTAACTTACTTCTATCAGCCTTAGTTAAATCTAATAAAAAAAAAAGTAATCAGGACCTGAACAGAATTTTAGAAAAAGTAGATATAATAAACTTTTGATGATTGTTGAATGGAAATAGAAAGGTGTATGACACATTTACAAGAATTTATTATGTCTTGAAACATAAAAATCTCACAAATATAGAAAAGCAGAATTATTGTAGTGCAGAAATGCAATTCTTTACCAATCACAAAGCAATAAAAATGTATTAAAGAACTACTAAAATGCCAAAAAATCAATTCTAAATGAAGTAACATGAGTCTAAATAATTGATAGGTGAAAGGATAAATCATAGAAGCGATAATTTCATTAAAGATAAAGAGGTAACATACCAAAAATTTTGGGATGCAGTCAGAGCAATCCTAAGGAGAAAATGTATGACTATAAACAATTTTATTAACAAAAAAATAGAAAGACTACATCAATAAGTTAGGGATTATAATTAATTGGAGTTACAATATTAGAGCATCAGCAAATAAAAAACTCCCGATTAAACACTAAATTGGAAGTTCTAAAAATTAAAAAAGTAGTAAAATTAACAACAAACATGAATTAAAAAATAAAATAGGAGTTTTTGTGGGAGGCACAATAAAAAAAGACAAATCACTAGCTAATTTGATTAAAAAGAGAAAAATTATTAGTATCAAAATTGAAAAAGGACAATTTACATAAATGAAGAACTAAATGATAGTCATAGAAACTGTTTTGCCCAGCTATATGCCACAAAAAACAACTTGAAATAAAGTAAATTAATATTTATAAAATCATTCAAATTAACAATATCAACAACAATAAAGAAATAGCAAATTTAAACCATTTTTATAGAAAGAAGTTGAATAAATCATAAATGAATTTCTAAAGGAAAAACTTCAGGCTAGATAGATTTTTCAAGTGAATGTTACTAAACATTCATAGAATAATTAATTTTGATAATTATAACAAACAAAAGAATTCTATAAAGTTCCTTTATTGACACAGTTATGATTTTGATATAGAAACCTAGTAGAATCAAAACAGAAAAAGAATGGCATGGACCGATATCCATAATTAGCATAAATGTAAAAATTTTACATAAAAACATTAGCAAAAAAGTTAAAATAACATATAATAAGCATTACATAATCTGACCAGATTGCATCTATAGGAATGTAGAATTGGTTTAACATTTAGAAAAACAATAAACTGATTTATAATTAATATGTAAATATATTAATATAAATTTAAAGTTAATAACAAAATCAACACAAAAACCTGATCATATCAATAGATGCACAATAAACTTTTGGCAAAATAGAATACTTATTTCTGTTCTCTTGTTTTCAGTTGAAAACACAGGAATAAATGTTTTCCTTAAAATGTTAAATAGTGTATATCTGAAGTCAAGAGTTAGCTTTATTTGCAATGGAGAGAAATTTGAATAATTTTCAATAAATTCAGGGTTGAAATAAAGGATATCTATTGTCATCATCTCTATTTGACACAATACTGGCTATGCTGGCTATGGCAATAAGATAAGAAAAAAGAAAATGAGGGATGAAAATGAGATATAGAAGGAGCTAATTCAAATTTATAAGAGTAAGAGTTATTCCCTAATTGATAAATGATCTAAGGGTATGACCAGAAAGTTCTCAAAGGGAAGCACCTCAGGCTATTTATATAGCCAAATTGAAAAAATGCTCCAAATCATTATTAATTAAGGAAATGAACATTAAAACAATTCTGAGATGCTACTTCACTTCCATCAAAGTTGCAAAGATAACAAAAAGGAAAACAATAAACGTTGGAGGGACTATGGGAAAATAACCATGATGATGTGATGGATTTTCCCCCTTTCACATTTCTCTTCACTCTCCCCTCTCCAGTAGGCTGGCCTATGAACTGGCATAAACATTCTGGAACTCAGTTTCAAATTACAACCAATAGAACAATTCTGTCATAACCACCCTGTAAAAATTAACACCGAAAGTTATAAGAACTATAATCAATACATGGACCATTGATTTCAAAGGATCAATATGTTCTCCATGACAGAGAGGTAATGGATTTAATGAACACAAGGATAAGCACACACAGCAAACACACAAACACATTTACACTATCAAGAGTTGTATTTTATTATATTTTTATTTATTTTAATATTTCCCAGTTGTATTTTAATTTAGTTTGAAAAACCATTGGTTTAACTTGATTGCTTTAGAAAAAAAAATACTTTCAGGCCCAATAGTAACAGGACTTGTGAATTACCCTTTGACAAACACACAGAAGTATTTTAATATTAATTTTGATATTGTTAGCATCAAAGATAATATTTATTTCCTTCTCTGTCAAAAGGCAATACTGATAAAAAGTAAAGCCCCTATCTCCAGAAGAATCCTAGAAATGACACTGCATTCCTGTACTTGAGGTACCTTACTCTCAACTAGATTGGATTGGGCTCCATCCTGGGAATTTTTATCCTGTAAAGAGATTGGCTTGGGCTAGCCACAGCAACTAAAGTGACTCCAAGTATTCTTGCCTCTTTCATTGAGATTTAAGGTGAATTGGACCATAAGGATTAAAATAACCAGAAAGAAGTGGATTTTCCTGCTCAGATTGCCAAAAAATGACTGGAACCTCATGACCAGTCATTCCTCACTCACTCCCCCACCCCCCATTTCCCTTCTAAATGTAAAAAAACCCCTTTAGGTAAGTTTTCTTGGTGGATATCCATGTGCTCACATAAATAAGTGCCCAGGCTCAAACCCTCTTTATCTCAGTTAAAGACAGTTAAAATCCTTTCCACTATATTTGGATTTATTTTTGAGTTTGATTATTTCAGGGCTAACATTCTTTATTTTGTTGTTGTTGTTTGTTCTTTGTTCTCAATGAAGACCATGACATCAGGGAGGTGATGACATACAAGCAGATGAATTGGATTTAAATGAGGGAGGCTGCGCTAAGTCATCAACCTCACTTTCTCTAGATAGTAATCAGGACAACTAGAGATGATAGCCCTGGATGCAAGGCAATCGTGGTTAAGTGATTAGCCTGAGGTTACACAGCTAGTAGGAATCAATTGTCTGAGGTCACATTAGAACTCAGGTCCTCCTGACTCCAGGACTTGCTTTATCCATTGCACCACCTGGTATTTAATATTTGTACTAACCAATTAAAAATGCTAAAGCTTCCCTTTTTCAGATACAATAGAATAGCATAACAACTAGCCAATCAGGAGGACTTCTGATGCCCAGAGCTACTGGGTATGCCAGTGAGCCTTTGAGAAATTAACTTTAACTAAATTCAGAGAATGCAGAGAAAAATGCAAAGGAAAATATCTTGGTTTCTGACTTATAGAAAGGAAAGCAGACAGTATGTAATCCTATTTATCTAAAGAGTTGCACACTTCTTGCTTTCTGTTTGATGTATTTACAGATATCTTCTTCCTAAACCCCAATTTATTTTGTTTCTCTCAATTCTGACAGCCATAAATACCTCAAAAAAGTCCTAAATATCTCATACATATATGCATACACACACACACACACACACACACACACACACACACACATCATCCTTTTCCATTCCTCTTTGAGCCAAAGAGAATATTGTCTCATTGCACCAGTTTGCAAGCTGCTACCGCTTCTTCTCGGGCAATAAATGCTTTTATAATCTTTGTAAACTGTGATCGAACTCTAGTTCATTCTAGGTCTCCCTTTTGTTTTTTTTGTTTTTATTTTAGGTTTTTTTGCAAGGCAAATGGGGTTAAGTGGCTTGCCCAAGGCCACACAGCTAGGTAATCATTAAGTGTCTGAGACCAGATTTGAACCCAGGTACTCCGGACTCCAGGGCCGGTGCTTTATCCACTACGCCACCTAGCCGCCCCTAGGTCTCTCTTTTGGACATGGAGTTTCTTACATTTTAGCCTTCCACAGGAGTTTTTAACAAAGGTAAACAGTCATTTAGAGAATGCCTTTTGCTTGTCTGCATGTTTGTTACAAGTAATTTGTCTTCCTTTACTTTTTTTTCTGTAAGGTAAAGGTGGGAAGAAGAGAAAATAGATTTCTAATTTTTTGTTAGTACATGTGTATGTTTTTAGTAGGGATGGCAAATATAAAAATGCTGCATGAACTTTCAACTGGCATTGCTCTACTATTAGTTTTACCAAGATATCTCGTGAAGTGGGAGTGATCCTGAAATGTTTGTAATGCAAAAATAAAGCACATCAATAAAACTTAAAAAAAAAAAAGGAATGGCGAAGCAAAGCAAACTTGAAGTTTCAGTTTTAGGGCAGCAAATAGAGAACAGGTGTGCAAACAATGACAGTGTTCATTTGAATGCCAGACTTCAGGCAAATGCAAGAGGTACCATGTTTAGGAGACCAGATGGCTCCCAAGAACTCTGCAGGAACTGAATAAAACAGGAGGACATGAAGGGCAGGTAAACTAGCCAGAAAACAAGAAAGCCACTAAGGAAATAGAAGTAGATAGAATACACTGAAATAAAAGTAGTTGCAAAGATTTTTAGACTGGCAAATGTACAGGTAATAAGGGGTAAGGACAGTGACCCTAATTTAAGATGTAAGGCTTAATCTCTTGATGTCTTTAAATTTTACAATGTACTCAGATTTCATTTGTATCTCCTTAGGATATGGTCCTTTGAGGTGTGAATGAATCATTTTGCACCTGGTTAAGGATGTGAGGCTCTAAGTTGTTTATTTGCATTTGAAAAAGTCAGGAAAACAGTTGAGTAACCTAGAAAAGCAATCAATTTGTCCTTAGGGCACAGGCTGCCCAGTTTCTTTTTTCCTTAGCAATTAGTTTATATAAACTAATAGATAATCTTAGAATTAAAAAAAAACACTAGGGATTTCAGTCTGAAAAACTATTTTAGGGACTATTATTCTACGTTTACAAATGAACAAACAGAACCTGAGAGATTATGAGACTTGCCAAAGATCATGCAAGCTAGTTATTCTCTCATCACAGGGGTTTCTTTATCCCTTTACACCCAGCACCAGGCTTTGAAGCTGGCAGGCTTGGTTCAGGGCTTGGGGACAGACCTGCCTAAAGTCCTGCTCTAGGACAAAAAAGTGTCCTGAAATTCAAAAGGTTCTGCCAAATTAAAGGTTTTCTAAAGGGTTTTTCATTGGCAGTGATGAGTATTCTCCATGTTATACTGCCAAGTCATTGGTTCAAGTAAAAGGAAGAAAGATTGTGAAGTCCTCCCCTCCTCTCTCCTCTCTTCTCCTCCCCTCTCCTCCTCCTTCTCCTCCTCCTCCTCCTCCTCCTCCTCCTCCTCCTCCTCCTCCTCCTCCTCCTCCTCCTCCTCCTCCTCCTCCTCCTCCTCCTCCTTCTTCTTCTTCTTCTTCTTCTTCTTCTTCTTCTTCTTCTTCTTCTCTCTCTCTCTCTCTCTCTCTCTCTCTCCATAGAGGAAAAGATAAATGACTGAAGATTGCCTATTTTTCTATGATATGTAGTTGGATGGACCAACCATAGACTTAATCTTTCAGTATATTATATCTTGACCAGACAATATGGATGAATGATGAACTGCTTTCCCCTTGAATAGGGGAAAGAGAACACATGGAATGACATTTGGAATTTACAATACTTTCCAATGACTATTTCCAATAAAATAAAATTCTATCTTTTAATATCAATATTCTTTAAGAAATGTGATATGACTGCATATCATGGAATAGAATGATGCAGGAGGTGTAAATAAATCTAATGTTGAATTACATTGCAAAGCAATGGAAGAGATGAAATTAATAAGAAATGTGACTAGAATTGAAGAAGAGTTAGCCAGGGAGAATGAGCAAGCCATAACAGATGGATAACCCATGCTGCATAGTCATGTCAAGAAACGGAAGATTCAACATCATGTCAAACAGACCCTCCCATGGAAAATTTATAAGTGAATATGAGCAAGAGTCTCATAAGATGAGATAGTATGAACAGGCTGTCATTAGCAACATTGGAAAGAGTACTAGCATTGATGAGATCATAATTTTATTAAAGTTTTGCTAGGAGGACACAGAGAAATATCTTTATGTAATAGTCAAATTTATGTTATTTAACATTCTAAAGTTCCATATTGTTTCTAGGAATGAGTCATAATTTATAGAATAATATGAGGTATTTTTTAAAAGAATATAAGAAGCCCCATACAATAATCAAAGGATATTTTTCAGTAGGAATGTGATTGTCACCTTTTATTAGAGCATAATATCTGACATTTATAAATAAATAAATAAATATATCAAGATAGATCAGTGAATTAAAATGAAGATAGACATTTTATGGCATAATGCTCATTCTCCTCTCAGATCAGGTCAGAACTGCTTTAGTGTGTTTGGAATATCAGATTTCGGGTTTAATTAAAGCTCTCACCAGCCTTATCCAGAAATAGGTAGAAAAGGGATGAGTAAATATTATTAAGCTTCCCAGTATGAATAACCTTCTACAATTATGTAATCCCAAATCCTTGTCATATTACTGACTATTGCTAATGTCACCCACCTTATAAACACCTTTTTCTGAAATGTTGGCAGATGTATTGCTGTATTAGTATGGTATTATCTCGTTATTGAATATAGACAGATGTGAATCCTGATTTCCTGTGAATGACTTCTTGTTTTTACCAGCACTATAATTAGAGGAAGGTGAGGCCACAGCAAAAATGGAATCTGCAGTCTTCAGAAAGTTTGAGATAGAATAGCCCAAATATTCTCAAACTTTGCTGTTATTGCTTCTAAGGCTTATTAATAGGTTATGATAGAGAAAAAAATATTTGAAAAGATAATTGAGAAGCAAAGATGATTAAATGGGGAATGGTTAAATGAATTATAGTACATGAATGTGGAGGAACATACTACACTATAAGAAATAATATGATGCATATAGAAAAAGCATGGAAAGATCTATATGAACTGATACAGAGTAAGCAGAACCAAGCAAATACATACTCTCTCTCTCTCTCTTGAGAGAGATAGGTTTAGATATGTACATACATACATACATACATATATAAATATATGTATATGAATGCATAGTGACTACAATAACATAATTAACAAGAAAAATACTCCTATCATTGGTTGGTTGGTTGGTTGGTTCTTATCCTTTGTAACTGAAGAAGACCAAAATGGCATCACTAAGTTTAAGACAAATTCAGTCCTATTGTGACTGATCAAACCAATACGAGCTTGGAATGTTCTACCACAAGTTGGGCAGAAATAGTCCATGTGAACAACTGGGATGTTACTATAAACTTACTTTTGTCACATTTCCTTTGAGCTTTTTCAATTCTGCCTTCCTCATAGAGCACAGCACCCTCACTGGTGAGGGCATGCCATGCTAGGCAGTCCTGTGCCAGTACCTCCCATGTTGTACAATCAATTCTAAAGTTCTTCAATGAGACCTTCAGGGTGTCTCAGTATCACTTCTTCTTATCCTTTTGTCAGCACTTGTCCTATGTGAGTTCTCCATAAAATAGTTTTTTTGGCAAGTGTGTATCTGGCATTCTAACAACATGTCCAGCCCATCATAGTTGCACTCTCTGTAGTAATGTTTGAATGCCAGGCAGTTTAGCTGGAGAAAGGACCTCAGTGTCTGGTATATTCTCCTGCCTGGTGATCTTCAGAATCTTCCTAAGACAATTTAAATGGCAGTGATTCAGTTTCTTGACATAGTGCTGGTAGACTGTCCAGGTTTCATGGGCATATAACAATAAGGTCAGCACAATGGTTCTATAGACCCTCAATTTGGTAGTCAGTCTAATACCTCTTCTCTCCACTTTCTTTTGGGGCCTCCCAATTACTGAACTACCTCTGGCAATGCTAGTGTCAACCTCATTGACAATATTTACCTCCCTGGAAAGGACAGTGCCAAGGTAAGTGAACTTGTCCGCAGTACTCAAAACGTCTCCATTTGCTGTAATCGATGCTTCCACATATGGATGGTGTGGTGCTGGTTGAATTGTTAAGACCAAAATTAGCCCAAGCAACAGATCCATACTTTGTTGCATCTCAGCTTCAGAGGCTTCATTGAGGACACAATGATCTACAAACAGAAGATCGTGCACCAAAACTCCCTCCGTTTTTGGTCTTGGGTTCTGGCTTTTTCAAGTCAAAGAATTTGCCATCAGTGTGATAGCTGATCTTGAGGTCATGTTCATCCCCAGTGAAAATGCTTGATTACATGGCTGAAAGCATCATGCTAAAAAGTATGGGAGCAAGGACACAACCTTGTTTGATTCCATTGGTGACTGGGAAATCTCAAGAGTATGACCCATTATCCAGAATCCAGGCATGCATAAAATCATGGAACTGATGTACAATACTGATGAATTCTCCAGGCAACAAAATTTTGACTTAATTTTCCATAAAACCTCATGACTAATGGTATCAAAGGCTTTAGTCAGATCTACAAATGTTGTATATAGACTTCTGTTCTGTTCCTGGCATTTTTCCCTGGAGTTGTTGGGCAGTAGTCACCATACTGACTGTTGCTCTAACCTTTCTGAAAGCACACTAGCTCTCAGGAAGGTGACCAACTTCCAGGTGGGGGAACAACCTTTTGAGAAGGATTCTGGAAAGAATCTTACCAGCAATGACTAAAAGAGAAATACCCCTGTAATTGTCACAGGACAATCTATTCCCTTTACCTTTATAGAGATGAACAATGAAGGCATCCTTGAATTCTTGGGGGTTAACCTATTCATACCATCATACCATATAACCTGGAAAATTTCAGTCAGTTTTTGGACGAGTAAGATATATCTCAGCTGGAATAGAATCAGCACCAGGTGCTTTGCCACTTGAAAGGAGCCTAATGGCATTCAAAACTTCTACTGTTGGAACTTTAGCCTGGGACTGATTCACTTCAACTTGAGGTAAATGGTCTATGGCTTCTGCATTGATTAATGATAGTCTGTTAAGAACATTATGGAAGTGTTCTCTCTAGAATTTTGTCCCTATTGTTAATCAATGTGACTCCATCAGCACCGAGTAGTTGAGATGCACCATATATCTTTGGCCCATAATTAGCCTTCAGGGCATCATAAAAGCATTTGTTTTGTTACTGTCTGCATAAAATTGAATTTCATCTGCCTTCTTACTGAGTGAAGAGTCCTGCATCTGTCTAAGCTTCACTTATACTTTCTAACTTCGCTTGATAGAATCTAATGCTGCCTTCTTAGAAATGGATGAACTATCCTGCGGGTAAACCTTGTGGGGTTCTTGTTTTTCATTTAACAACTTCTGGTATTTCCCCATCATTTTCATCAAACCAGTCTTGATGTTTGCGAGTGTTCTTGCCCAGATCTGCAATACACCAGATCTCTGAAAATTGCCCATTCCTTTTCTGCTCCACTGCTGCCAACTGTGCGTTGGCTCAGTTTTCCCTTCAAGGTAGCAAGATAGCAGGGTAGGGTGTAGAGTGTGTCCAAGGAAGACTAGTAATTTGGTGTGAGGGCTGCCATTGCCCTTCTCAGGGCTGCTTTCCACCTTTGGATGTCATCTGAGTCAATTAACTCTCAATTGTGTTTCCAAGAAGCTGTAGCGTGCATTGGCCACATCTCGGCAAACCATCTAGGCAGGAGGACTAAACCAGGTTAAGGGTAACCAAGGGAATATCATACTCCTTGGTGAGTAGTGGGGCAGTGTCCACCCCAAGAAAATGAAGTCTTTCCTGGTGGAATGGATAGAGGAAAATGATTTGTTTTAATGGCCTTGAAGCCAGCTGAAGCTGCACCCCCATCATACACAAACAAATCAGAAATACAAGAACAAGCATGGCTCAAAAGAATAGGTATGAGAAGACATTCCTATCCCACTTCTTTGTTGAAATAGGAAATACACCTGTATGCATGTATAGGAATTTAAAGTATATTACTGATTTTTCCTCCTTTTTCTGTCTTTAAAAATAATATTCTTTATTTGGGATGGCTCTCTGGGAGGTCATGGGAGAGAGCTACTGGAGAAAACTTGATGATGTAAAAAACTAAAAAACCAATAAAAACTTAAAAAAATAAAAAGAATTATGTTTTGCCTTATTTTTATTTTAAATTTAGGATTTCAGCAATCCAAAATTGGAAGTAAAGGGAAAAGAAAACTGTTTCATCCTTCTTTAAGTACCTAGAGGAGTTCTAGTGATGGAATGAGGCACAAAAAAAAGAATTGATTTACAAATGGCTCCTGAAGGTAAAACTCATAGAATGCAAGCTCTGCAAAATCCTGCCAATCTAGAAAGGCTTCCTTATTAGCTTGTCTGATGAATCAGCTAGCACTCATTAAGCCTCTTCTCTGTTCTTAAACACATACCAGCACTGGGGATACAAAGACAAAACAGTTCCTACTTTCAAGGATAGTATATGTATATATTGTTCATAGACCCCCCCTAGATAAGTTCAGTCTCATCCCCAGGCTGGCAGCAGATGGATGAATTTCTTGGCTACAAATAAACTTCAGGATCACAGAAGAGTTTGTGATATGTCAAGGGAGAGAGAACCCATATTGACAAAATTACAGAACTCTGAAGCATTGCGTATAAAAAGTCTTTCACTCCGTAGGAGTTAGGAGCAGTAGGAGGGTGGCTTGATCTCCATTCATTCCACAAGAAACAATTTCAATAAACCCTTCCTATAGTCTAGGATTTCCAGTACACATACATCAATTCATTAGCTAGAACCTGTTAAGTGCTCAAAAGAGATGCAAAATAAGAAACAAAGAAAGAAAAAAAAATTCCCATGGAGTCTAAGATGGTTTGCAAATGGAAAGAAGGGAAAAGTGGGGCACTGCTAAGCAATTCCAAAGTTTCAATTCTTTTTTTCAGAGATAGGTGATTTATTCCTATTCAAAGAAGGTAAAGATTGGCATAAAAGAATCATAGCATGATTAACAGAATGACCAAAACAGATTGCAGTAGCTCATTTGTTACTACTAGCAGTCAATTAGGAGATCAATATTCAAGCTTCTTAAGATACCAAATAGTTCCTACAAGGGTTAAAGTTCTAATTCTAAAGAAATGTCAAGTGCTCTTGAGTTTTCCACTCAAGAATCACACCTATAACTGTAAGTTCCAAAACTTATTACCAAATCTCCCAGGATAGAAACTTTATAGGAATATAGGTTAAGGGTAGAGGAAGCACTACTGCTTCCAACTAGATACAGGAGCATTTTAAACTTCCACATGGAAGAGATGAAGCAAACCTTTCTTTAGGTTGGCAAGTAAGCTTATTTCTGAGTTCATGTTGCATTGATATTTAGTTCCCGTTGCTTTGAGGAACTGCAGAATAAAGGACAGAGTCAGTGGGACAGTTCATTTGAAAACACAAAGCTGTCCTTTGCCCATGCTCTGTGTATTCTTGAATCTAGATGATCTCTTCAGGATTAGGAAGAGAAAAGGAAGAAGAGAAAACAAAGTGAGGATTAAAATGAAGTTTGACATGCAGCCTCTAACATTAAAAGTTAGTGACGCTATAAGGCAGAAACTTAAAGCTTGATATTTTTATAACCTTTTAGAAGTATTATTATTTTAACAGTTTTAGTAGCACTTAACACCAGAGGACCATTGTTGTATATGACCTTTGCTTATTTGATATAACCTTCTCTGACCACTTGGGAATTTGAAAAATAAGGATTACTTTTTTTTCTGAAAAATCATACCAACTCTTTGACTATCCACAACAAACAGAATACAGGAATTCTTTGTCTCTGCATGAAGTCATAACCTGGTGGATTATGTGGAGATAGAGGTTGTAGCTAGCGTTATAGTAGGAGAAAAAGGAAACTGACATCTCTTCTAGGTTGCCAGGTTCCCCCAAGACTAAATCTAGCCCAATATGATTTGGGCCAGGACAGAAGTATCCTTGAATAGAAATGGTTTAACTACAGGTTTTTGAATATTTGTTTGTTTATTTTAATATTAGGTTAGAATGTGGCATTCTGAATCCATCATGATAATCCCAATGTGCTCTATTGCAGAATACAGTAAGAATTTCCTTTGCCACATTCTGGACACTATACATCTCTTAATATAACCTATAATATTAATGCTTTTCTTTTTTTTTTCTTTTTGTCTTTAGGTTTTTGCAAGGCAAATGGGGTTAAGTGGCTTGCCCAAGGCCACACAGCTAGGTAATTATTAAGTGCCTGAGACGGGATTTGAACCCAGGTACTTCTGACTCCGGGGCCGGTGCTTTATCCACTGTGCCACCTAGCTGCCCCAATATTAATGCTTTTGAGTGCTACATCACATTTTCAAATTTAATTTGTTTGCATTCACTAAAATCCCAATATCTTTGTCACACAATCTGTCATTAACTATGTCTTCCCTAGTCTTGTACATATGAAATATATTTTTATTGTAAATGTAGAATTTTATGTTTATTCTCTAATAAATATCATTTTACTGGATTTGGTCCAAAGTTCTTTCTGTCAAGATCACCTTACATGCTAACATCTAACATGTCAGTATATTCATCCTTCCCAGTTTTATCATATCTGCAAATTTGGCAAGTGTGGCTTCTAAGGCTTGATATATATATGTTGAATAAAATTTTGTTTGTCCTTTGTTTTCAGAGAGCCAATGATATCACAGGATGATGAGTTTTAAGTGAATTGGATTTAAGTGAAGCAGAGTTGTACAATTTCGTCAACCTTTGTCTATCTTCCTGAGTCATAGAATCTAGTGGCAGGACAAAAGTCAAGATGATTGGTGGTGGCCCGGAAGGCAGTGATGGACCTTGGTATCTTAGATGCCTGGCCAATTTCTAAGCAATCCATAGCACCTATTTCAATCACCTTCCTGGCCATTAGTACAAAATAGTTCTCATTCAACCATTTTCCCATGGGAAGTCTTCACACACTTCCTAGACAACCCTCTCATAGGTTTGAGGCCTGTTGGTTACCCTCAACCTGGTTTAATCAGACTGCTAAGATGTTTTTCTGGGGTGTGACTATTGCACATGCTACAATTTCTTGGAGCCATGGGTGAGAATTGGGTGAATGAGGTGGATACCAAAAGTGCATGAGCAGCCCTGAAAAAGGCTTGGCTAGCCCTCACAACAGAGATGCTAAGTTCTCCTCCACATTCCATATACCCTGTTGGAACAAATACAACCACGTCTAGATCACAGCAGACTCTTCTAGAAACCTTTCTCCTAGATCACACTGATCATTAATGAATCCTCTGTGGACCCTCATGTTCCACTAGTTTCAAATTGCCTAACTTAACTATTATCTTCTTAGAGACTGTATCAAGTGCTTTTCTAAAATTTAGGAAGCTAGATAGCTACCCATATGGTTATTATGTCAAAAGAAGGTGGTGGGGGGAAATGACCTGTTCTGGATGAAATCCTTCAGGTTTGATGAAACCACTGCTTCCCTTTCTGTAAGGTTTCACAAATAATCTCTTTAGTGTTTTCTAGAATTTTCCTGGGAATTGGATATTGTTTGCCTCCCTCATTTCTTTGATATTGCCTGTAATCTTTCAATGATAAATACCATTCTTTTAGCACACAAGTATGGAGTTAATTCCTTACCTTGGAGCTTGTTTACTCCTGATCACTGATTCTGTAGTGTGTCCTTGGAAAATATTTCTAGTTAGCTTCTTCTCTGCTGCTTCCCTCTAGAGTCAATGGCTTTCCAGCCATGTTACCTTGTGTACTGAGATAATCAAAGTTGATTCTTGAGACCAATTGAGCTTGGCTGGCCCTGCATTGCCACTAATCATTGAATCTCTATTGGTGCAAGTTATGTCTTTATGGGGATTGTTATATGACTATAAGACATAGAACATAATCTCTGGGAGATTGAAAGAGGTACCGGATAGGTGTGAGTAATTTACAATATGTGACAAGTGAAAAAGCTTTTAGAACAGGAATAAAAGCTATGATCAAGAAAACATGATAGAGCGAAGATAAACTGGTGAACATGGAAAGAGGGAACTATAGCATGTGAGGAATACAAGTATTCTATTGGTTGATTGGTTCTAGACCTTCCTTATTGAAGAGGACCGAAACGACTGTTAGAGACAAGTTACAATATGTCTTTGATTAAATCAATATGAACTTAAATGCTCTACCACAGGTCAGGTCCATGTGAATATCTGAGGTGTTTACTCAACTTACTCATCTAACATTTCCTTTGAGCTGCTTCAATTCTACATTGTTCATAAAGTGCAGTCCCCTCACTGATGAGGGCCCACTGTGCTGGGTGGTCCAGTGTCACCTATACCATACAATCAGGTCAAAAGTTCTTAAGAGAGACCTTCAGGGTATCCTTGGATTGAGTTTTCTGATGCCACCATGGGGGCTTGCCCTGTGTGAGTTCTCCATAAAACAGTCTTTTTGGCAAGCGCATGTTTGGTACCCTCATAATGTCAAAAGAAAGTGAGGTGAGTTTCCAGAACATAGAATGTATGTTTATTGTGGCCTTATGGGAGGACATGTCACATAAAATGGGAAGGTATTTATGGGTTGCAATCTATATCATTAAAAGAAAAATCAAATTGATAAGATCCCAAAGCTATTTGAACATTTGTCACTATCTAGGGCAGGTGTATGTCCAGCCTAAGACCTTCAGACTGCAGAGGCTCCCCCAGTCTATTCTTTTGGCCCTCCTTGCATTTGTTGTGCTCCTTGATGGTGTGGGTCACTTTGTATTTATGAATGAGTATTGAATTCTATATGTAGCCATTGACAGGTTTTTGTGCAATTGACCCAGAAGAACTAAAAGAAAATCTAAAAATATTGACAAATGTCAGTTACAGAAGTGTTCATTTTTGATCTATGGAATCTAAGAACTTTCCACACTGCATTTTCCATTAGATTCCCTAGACTTCCTCATTTTGATGGAAAGTTACTTCAAGTCTACTAATGGGACATTGTTTCTTAGCACTTGTAATAATCCATGCATCCTATATACACACAAAAAGGAACCAAAAGGGTGCATGGAAAGTAGGTCAGCAAGGACTAATGGTGTTGATTCAGCACAAAAATCTAGGTCAATGGTTTTTTGGCTCAGCCTACTTTGCCATGGGGATGTTGATCAGATATTATAGTTTCAGCCTTGACTGGCAGGTTTTCCCAGTGACAGTATGAGTAAGCTCTTCTCCTCAACACTGTCAAAGAGCAGGAAGAAAGAGAATTAAAATAAAAGTTTGTTGAACTAACATCAGTCTTAACAGGTCTGGTGACCTACTTGGCACCTACCTGCTTTCAGTCTAAGGTCATCAAAGGTTTTCTAGATGGTATGAAGTCACAGAGGGTTATTTATAATCCAGGGCTTTCTGGATAGAAACTTTTTGTCTCTCTCCCATGCAGAAAGGAAAAAAATTGATAAGCGGTATATACTTAAGGATAAAAGCAGTATAGGGAGCAAGTTGATTTAAAAACCACAAAGACGTCAAAGTTAAATTTTAAGTTAAGCTTTGCCATGAATTTCACACAGGCTTGGTTATGTGCAGTTCGTGGGGATAGTCAAACATTTAGAGACCTTAGAGGTTAGTGCAATGAGCAGACTGGAAAGCTTTTGTCCTTGGTCCAGGAAGAATGTTTGCCTGAGAAAATTTGGACAGTTTGCAAAGAAAGCCTTTCATATTTTCTGCTTCTGGTAAGACAATTGTGGTAAATTATGCTGTGTATCATAAGTTTTTAATATGCAATGACATTTACTGTTGCCTGTCCACAGCAAGACAAGAAAATGGATGGAAAACACCATATGGTCCATTAAGATTCATTTTATTAATGAAGTACATTCAAAGCAATAACTATTTCACTACCCAGAAATGCAACCTGTGCCCACCAGTGATAGGATCATTTCCCAGAATTTCTCAGTTCTTTTCTCAAAGTGTTGCACAGAACATAATTTTTAAGGTTGACTTAGACCATGATTGTCATTAGTCAACCAATTTAAGTGTGAAACTGCTATGATGGGCTAAAACATAGAGATGAATAACTTAGCCTCACCCTCAGAACATAACTTCTGACTTTAATACAGTTTTATAATTTTGACATTTTAATTTGTCTTATTTTTATATCTTGATTTATATCTTGCTCTCTCTTGGGTTTTCACATCATTTCAGTTCCCCCCTGCATCTTACCTCCTCTCAAAGAGCCATTTCTTATTAAATTGTAAAAGAAAAAGAAAAAATAGAAGAAAAAAGTGATCAATATATTGGAAAGGAAATCTGATAAAATATGCAATTTTTTATCCAAAATTTTCCTAACTACTATTTCTGCAGAGTAAGGGAAATCAGCACCATCATTTCTGGACTTCATCCTCATTCAGGACTGTGTTGGAACTGACTTGTACCTTCTCAGGAGAGCAAATTTTTTAATTTTTTTTTTAGTTTTTTTTGCAAGGCAAATGGGGTTAAGTGGCTTGCCCAAGGCCACACAGCTAGGTAATTATTAAGTATCTGAGGTCGGATTTGAACTCAGGGACTCCTGACGCCAGGACTGGTGCTTTATCCACTGCACCATCTAGCTGCCCCCAATTGTTTAATTTTCAATGAGAACATATTAATCTTAAACTTTGTCAGAGACTACAGCGCTGGGATTGATTTATTATTTTGCTGATTGTTCAGATTAAGAAAGTGATTGGAGAAAAATTTTATATTGCATATTAAATTTAAAAGTTCTGTATATATGCATTTTGTTTTTTGAAGAATTGATCATCAAATGTCTACCAGCACATCCCTAGCCTGACCCTTTCCCTCCTAGTGAGCTGTCCTCCTAATAAAGAATGAAAAAGAAAGGCATATATATATATATATACATATATATATATGTATATATATATATATGGATGTGAGTGGGAGGGAAGGGAGGGAGAAGCAGTTTCAACAAACATCAATTGAGTCTGATAGCATATATATTGCATTTTGCATTCATATTTCCCATTTCTTTGCAAAAACAAGAAGTACGAGTAGGAAAAGTACATTTTTTTCATATCTTCTGGATCACACTTTGTCCAAGACTTTTTTCCTCTGCCTAAGTTATTTCTTCTGGGAGTTAGGGTCACTTTCAGTGTCTGATCATTCACTTCCATTTTAAATATTGAATTGTGTTAATATACTTAAAATTTATTTACTTATTTATTGCATTATGAACTTAAGAAATAAAACTAGTATTTTCATACTCTAGAATAGAAAAAGATGATTAAATATGAAACTGTGAATCTACTATGTAAAGCTTTCTTTTCCTTTTAAATATATAACAAAGTTATGTAACTTTCTTTTTTCCTCTTTTTTTCTTCCCCTGCTCCCATCATAGAGATGGCTACCTCTAGACACATACACACACACACACACACACACACACACACACACACACAAACACAAACACGGAAAACCATTTGATACATACTTCTGTTTATCAGTTCTTTCTCTGGATGCAAAAAGCTTCTTCCTTCAAATGTCCTTTGTAGTTAATTTGGGTATTTATAACAGTCAAAAATGACTTAGTCACTCAAAACTGTTCTTAGAACAATATCCATGTTTTACTAAGATCATCAAACTTATCATTTCTTATAGCCCAGTAGTATTCCATCAAAATTATATACCACAACTTTTTTAGTTATTCCCCAGATAATGGGCATCTCTGCAAATTCCAGTTCTTTGCTATCACAAAGAAAGCTGCTATAAATATTTTAGAACATATAGATTCTTTTCCTTTTTCCCTAATTATTTTGGGAAACAGACCTAGGAGTGATACTTCTGAGTATAGAAGTTTAAATAATTCTCTGGGCATAATTCCAAATGGTTCTCTAAAATGGTTAGATCAGTTCATTGTTCCATCAACAGTGAATTAATGTCCTAATAACACACTTTATAAAATGTTTTTTCAGTCAGTTTTTGTTGTATCTGGATATATATATATAGCTAAATATTAAGTTAATGAAATGGAAATAATTTAGACTTTCCTCCTATCAGTAGAATGGTGTTAAACCATAGCAGCAGAGACATACATTATTTATCAGGTGTGGTGGATTTGTATGCTTTACTTAATTTATACTTCTTTATAAAGAGGAGTTATATTGGATCAAAGGGGTTACTGGGAAGTGACAGTGATACAACAGTCAATAATAAACATGTAAAAATAGAAATTAGAAAAGTCATTTATGCTTTCATTCATTCATTCATTCATTCATTCATTCATTTATTTATGTTTGGTAAATAGGTATGGCACCATTCTGCAGGTGGTGCAAAGGACAGAGTGCCAGACCTGGAGGCAGTAAAACTGATCATCCTGAGTTCAAATCTGGCCTCAGACACTTACTAGCTGTGTGACCCTGGGCAAATCACTTAACCCTGTTTGTTGGTTTCCTTAACTGTAAAATGAACTGCAGAAAGAAATAGTAAACTGCTCCAGTATCTTTGCCAAGAAAACCCAAAATGGAGTCACTAAGAGTCAGACAAAATTTGCCTAGGAGTCATGAAAATTTTTTTCTAGTCCTGCCTCTGACACAGTGTGATCTTAGACAAGTTAATTAACCTATTTAGTGTCCAAATGAAGTATCCTAAGCACTTATTGGCAATATTCTGGATTCTATTTATACTTATATTGTGGTTGATATGCCTAAAGTAAAACTACACTTCAAGTATGTTTTCAGTAGAAATGACTGATCCTTTTGTGAAATATAAATGATGTGAAATTCAAATGCACTTGAGGAAATTCAGGCAAGGAATTAATTAATAAAGAAAAGCAGGCAAGATTTATCATTATTCAAATAAGTGAGTGACTAGACTGATCCCATGAAATGTCCTATTTGGTATATTTATCTTTGTTGTTTATGTCCAGTCATGTCCAATTCTTTGTGGCCCCTTTTGGAGTCTTCTTGACAAAGATACTGGAGTGGTTAGCTATTTCCTTCTTCAGATTTATTGATTGCTCTTCCCAATTTTGACATTACTATCAGAATTGAGGCATATCAGAAGCTCAGGGCTTTCAGAGAACTTGGTAGTGGCCTGGGCTAGGTGCACTGAAGCTTAGGAGTGTGACTGGGAGTCCACTAAAGATGGTCTAGCTATATAAAGTTAGAGTTGATCCTGAGAGCTCTGAGCCACCAGGAAGGAGGGATGTTTTTAACCTTTTTTGTCATGGAATCCTTTGGCAGTTTATTGGCAGTGAAGTCAATGAACTTTTTTCAGGGTAGTTTTAAAATAATTGAAGGAAATGCTAGATTCCGGTTAGAGGTTACATTGAAAATAAATATTTTCCCTTCCAAGTTCCAAGATCCACTGAAATCTCTCCACAAAACTTTGAGGGCTCCTGGACTAGAAAGAGGGAACCAGACAGTGAGGATTAAGACAGAGTTAATAATATATGGTCTAAAAAATAATACCCACATACTAGGGAAATAAGAAAGTGGGGTAGGAAATGAATGAAAATGGCTAACAAAAGCAGAGGTCACTCAAAAAAGTCATGCTGATGTTTGCTCTAAGGTCATTAAAAATGTGGGGAAAAAGAACTAAGAAAAGAAAGGCAGGTCAGAATAGTCAGAATGGAGAAAAGGATAAAATTTGGAACTCACAACATTAAAAAATATTAAAGATTGTTTTTTGCATGTAATTGGGAAAATTATTATTTTTAAAAAGTGAATGTAATGGAGAAATGTCTTCATAATGAGTCTGAATTTGGTCTTTAATGTTTGTACAATTGGTTGCAACTTTTTATTTACTTCAATAATTCAACTGAGCCATGATCTTGTAAATGGAAATATTCATAAGCAGAGATTATCTTATTTTTTGATGTTTATATCTCTAGCCTCCAGGATAGTACCTGGAATGTAGCATGACTTTCTTTTTTTAATGATCTAGCTATCTTTTCTTTACTTTTCTTTTAAAGCAAGAAGGAATGATAGTATTCTAAAAAGACTAGCAGGCATCAGTTAATCCAGGATACTAGCTTTAGTTTAAAAAGTACTTGCAAAGAAAAAGAGGTATTTTGGGGGATGATTGAAAATTTTAATAACTAAATTAATATGAGTGTGTAAACAAGTGTTATGAGGCTCTATTTTTTTATTTGCTTTAGAGTTGGTCTCACTTTTCCTCAAATATGACTGGGTTTATGGGGCAGCTAGGTGGCACAGTAGATAAAGCACTGGCCCTGGAGTCAGGAGTACCTGGGTTCAAATCCAGTCTCAGACAATAATTACCTAGCTGCGTGGCCTTGGGCAAGCCACTTAATCCCATTTGCCTTGCAAAAATCTAAAAAAAAATATGACTGGGTTTTTTGACAATTTTTTCTTTGAAATATAAAAAAGTAGAAAATATAAACAGGCTCTTGCATTGTACACTTCTAAGTATACAATTCAAGTATTATGGAGTTATCTACATACCATTAAATTCCATCAAATCCTGGATAATTTATTAATATGCAAAATAACCAGTCATAGAATTAAAACTCACTTCTTTTTATTATACACCTACTCAAATATTATCTAAAGAAAAACTATTTTATGTGCATACCCTTTGATCCAGCAATACTACTACTGGACCTATACCCTGAAGAGATGAGGAAAAAGGATAAAAACATCACTTGTACAAACATATACATAGCAGCCCTGTTTGTGGTGGCAAAGAATTGGAAATCAAGTAAATGTCCTTCAATTTGGGGAATGGCTTAGCAAATGGCTTAGTATATGTATGTCATGGAACACTATTGTTCTATTAGAAACCAGGAGGGATGGGAATTCAGGGAAGCCTGGAGGGATTTGCATGAGCTGATGCTGAATGAGATGAGCAGAACCAGAAAAACACTGTACACCCTAACAGCAACATGGGGGTGATGATCAACCCTGATGGACTCGCTCATTCCATCAGCACAACAATCAGGTACAATTTGGGGCTGTCTGCAATGGAGAATACTATCTGTATCCAGAGAAAGAGCTGTGGAGTTTGAACAAAGACCAAGGACTATTACCTTTAATTTAGAAAAGAAACAACTTATCTTATTGTTTGATCTTGTTATCTCTTTTACTTTATGTTTCTTCCTTAAGGATATGATTTCTCTCTCATAATATTCAATTTGGAACAATGTATACCATGGAAAGATGTAAAGACTGGCAAATTGCCTTCTGTCGGGGGTGGGGGGAGGGAAGTGAGATTAGGGGGAAAGTTGTTTTGTTTGTGTTTTTTTTTTTTTGCAAGGGTTTAAGTGATTTGCCCAAGGCCACACAGCTAGGTAATTATAAGTGTCTGAGGTCGGATTTGAACTCAGGTACTCCTGACTCCAGGGCCAGTGCTCTATCCACTGAGCCACCTAGCCACCCCCTAGGGGGAAAATTGTAAAACTCAAAATAAATAAAATCTTTTTTAAAAAGTCAGACACTTCTAAAAAAGAAAGACTATTTTAAACATCTTGGTTTTCTTCTATATTTGTATGTCGATACATATATTAAAATATTCCTGTGTCGTGTCAGTTTACTATATTGTAGAATGATTTTTAAAAAGTGTTTGTTTATTGATGGTTGGACTGATTGTAACTTCCATGGCGGTCTTAAAGCAATGCTAGATGACCACTCGGTGTTATAGTATATGTTTGTTGGGGGGGAGAGGGAGCAAGTAAAAAGAATTTATGTGCTAAGTGCTTTACAAATATTACTTCATTTGATAGTGAAGATTCCATTTATATATGAATTGGATTTCATGACTAAGGTTTCTGATGATCACAAAACACGATTCTCTAATCAGCATCTCATCTTGTGCAATTCTTATCCATGTTGTCATATCAGACAGTCAGTAAGCATTTACTAAGGGGAATGGGAAAGACTCTTGGTGAAAACAAGGGTTTATCTGGGACAGGAAGGCAATCAGAAAAGTAGGTATACAGAAATGAGGAGGGAGAGTTTTTCAGATAAATGGAGCAGCCAGTGAAAATACACTCTACAGTCTTTTGTGAGGACTGCAAGGAGACTAGTGTCTATGTATTGCAGAGTACGTGGCAGAAAGAAAGAAGAAAGACCACTGGAAAGATGGGGAGGAGCCAGGTTGTAAAGGACTTAGAAGGCCAAACAGAAGATTTTATTTTTGATCCTGGAGGTTTTAGGAAGACACTGAGATCTATTAAATGGGAGAAAAGAAAGGGTTGACATTAATAATCAACAGAGAATCTACTTGATGTTTTCAGGGTCATCCTTTGATGTCCCATTTGTTAAGCTAATATAATTGCTCACATTTGTAAAGGGCTTTGGAGTTTACAAAGGATTTCCATCACATAAAAATTATAATACGAATGAAGAAAATTTCAGGGCACCCATTTTATAAATAGATGTAGACACTGAGGCTGAGAGAGAGAGAGAGAGAGAGAGAGAGAGAGAGAGAGAGAGGTTAAATTACTTGCCCATGATCACTGAGTAAATTTTAGAGTTGGAATATGTTCCCAGTCTCAACTACAAGTCTAGAACTTGTAGAATGCTTTGATGGGAATAACAACTTGACCTAAAATATGAAGACTGAGTTCCAATTTGAATTAATTTTGAAACCTATCTTGGTCTCAAATAACATGAAGCCATTGGATCAATCAAATTAATTCAGCAATTATTTATTAGAGATCTACTATGTACAAAAATATTAAGCCAGTTTCTGGGGTTACACAGATAAAAACAAAATGATATCTTTCCTTGGAGAACTTATATTTTATTTTCAAGTCACTTCCAGCTCAAAAATTTCTTGATTTGGGGGCGGCTAGGTGGCGCAGTGGATAAAGCACCAGCCCTGGAGTCAGGAGTACCTGGGTTCAAATCTGGTCTCAGACACTTAATAATTACCTAGCCTTGTGGCCTTGGGCAAGACACTTAACCCCTTGCAAAAAAAAAAAAAGCCTTGATACTATGATGGCTGCAGAAGAAATAGAAGCAGTATTTCCAAATCCCTATAAAAACAGCAATAACTATAAAAGCATACTTTATGACTAACCAAATCTTTAAATCATCTAATATTGATTTAGTAAATAGTCTGCTTTCACTCTCCCAGAAACCATCTATGTTTCCCCTTCAGAGTCCTAGAAGTAGAATCTGAGGGGTTAAGAAGTCTTTCACTAATACTCTCATCTCAAGCCACTATTTTGAATGTATTTCCCCTACTACCAATAGTGCTCTTAGGCACTTATGACTAGAACTCCAGTTCCATTTAATCAATTAACATTAATTAGCTTTTAAAAAAAGGAATTTTTACTACAAAGATAGAGCTAGAAGAAAAATACAAAAATTTCTCCCAAATATCTTGGGGTCATATTCTCCCCTAAAATACCTCAGTTGGAGATGGGAGGGAGGATGAAAAGTGGGGTCAGACTCAATGAAAGTGCTGTATATATTAGCATTGGCCCCATCAAGTTCAATTCCAATTAAGGCATTGTTATCTGATAAACCCTTATATAAGCTACAGCTAGATTGAGATCCAAAGGGAGTTCCTCAATTCTAAGGTCTAAAAGCTGGACTGGCTGAAAAACCCAACATAATACTAAACTCCTATACCTCTTGGAATATTATACTCCACAGAAGCCTTTTGGAGGACTGCACACAGTTCTATGTGGATGGCAGCCTCTAGATTTGAGATTTCTGATGTATATCGTTAGCACTGAGATCAGCAGAGGGAGAAAGCAATGTGACCTGAGGTTTAGTATGCCATTTTTAAATATTTAAACAACTTCTGAGCAGAGGTTTAACTTACATCAGTCTCCTGGTTTGCCCCCACCCACTAACCTGTACATAATGTATTTGCCAGTGCCAGATTCTGATGTATCCCAAATAACAAATGTGATAGACAATGTTTTGTGGAGTGTTTTGTTTGACTGAATTAGAGCTGTGGATGGAAATACCTTGGTAGAGGAAGAGATTGTCATCAGGACAACCACTCCAGAAGTTCCTCCCAATGTGTTCAGTGTTAGTTATCTGTGATATTATATTATGATTTTAACCTCAAAAATATCATTAATAGAGAGGGCCAGCCTTGTTTGCTGGTAAATCAAGAAATCTGTAAATTGAAGGGTACTAGAAGAACAATCTCCCTGTAAAAATACTTCCTCTCTGGTCCTTTCCCATTTTTTATGCTGAAACATCTCAATTTCTGCCATTGGGGATTTATTAATTTGAAAGAACACAATTAATATGGTATTAATTGCAATATACTCTGTGATAATGCTCTTGCCTGGTTTTCTTCCTACAAATGTCAATACTCTAATGAATGTATCTTTTACTGCATATGAACCATGTGTGTTCCTCAAGCATCTATCCTTTGCACTCTTTTCTTCTCCTTCCACACTATTTCATTGAGTTATATTGTTGCCAGATCTGGAGGTTGGCTAGAGATTAGGGCTTAAGTTCATGATGGGTGAAGAAATCACACATCTCTCTCACCCCAGAGTTTAAGAGTAAAAATAGAAAAAGAAAAAAATTATTAAGTTAGAGAAGCAAATAAGTGGTAAAGTTCAGCTAAACTTCTTAGAGAATTAAGAAATCGATAAGAGCATAGATGAAGCATCACGGTTATTAACTAGGCAGCATCAGAAACTTCAACAGGCAGCTTGGCAAAATCAGCAGAGGGAGAAAAGGTGTAAAGGAGGTGACAAGGACCCTTTAAAGCATACTTTTTGTGGTGAGGGGAGCAAGGGCAGTACCCCCTGGTGTAAGGTAGTGAGCATGACATAGAAGCAGTGTTTAGTAAGTGGTTAACAGGGTATACATGACTGAGGTCAGGCAAATAACTAGCTTCTGGCCATAGCCATATACTAGAGTAGCCTGGAATCAAAGAAGACATGGGGTACATACCATGGGATGTCTTATGTCAGATCTATAGTTTGTCTTCTACTCCCCAATATCTGGGGAAACTGGGTGGCACAGTGAATAGAGCACTGGCCTTGGAATCAGCAGCATGGGAGTTCAAATCCAGCCTCAGTTACTTGCCACTTAATAGTTGTGTGGCCTTGGGCAAGTCACTTAACTCTGCTTCACTTGCACTCAGAGCATCTCCAAATTGTCCTGATTCATATCTGGCTACTGGACTTAGATAACTCTGCAGGAGAAAGTGAGGCTGGTGACTTAGCACAGCATCCCCTCACTCATATCCAATTTATGTGCTCATCATGACATCACTTCCTTGATGTCATGGTCTTCTTCAAGAATTAAGGACAGGCATCATCATCCCATTAAATGAGGTTTACAAGGTCAACACAAAAGGGAAAATACTTTAATAGTACAATATAATACAAAAAGATTTCAATATAGAAGGATTACAATATTTCTCTGTGCTCAATGTTCCCCTGTTTCAATATCACCTGCCCCCATGGATTCAATGATCATCTATATGTCAATGATTTTCAGATCTATGTATTCAATCCTAATCTTTGTCCTGACTCCAGTATCCCATCTCCAATTGCCTATTAGACATCTTGAACTGAAAGTCCCCTAGACATCTTAAACTCAACATGTCCAAAACCAAACTCATTATCTTTTCCCCAAAGTCTTTCCCCTCCTCTTAACTTGCCTACTATTGTTGAGTGATTTCCCAGTTTCTCAGGCTCTCAATCCAAGTAACATTCTATTATTTACTTTCTCTCGCCCCCGCATATATAATCTGTTACCAAGTCCTATTGATTCTACCTTTGTAACATCTCTCATCCCTTCATTTTCAGACACTTCCACCAACCTGCTCCAGTCCTTCATTTCATATCTGGAGTACTGCAATAACCTTTTTTTAATGAAGTAAGCTTTTTATTTAATCTTACAAAAATATTTAGTCAAAGAGACTAAAACCCATATCATCATCTAACTCCTTGAATTCTTTCTGTGCTTCCACTTTTTTCTTCTTCTCATCTGGGGTATCTGTGCTAGCAGGAGCAGCACCTTCAGCAGGGACAGAACCACCAGCTTCTGGGACAAGACCACCAACTCTGACATTGCAGATGAGACTTCCAATTTTTACATTGTACAGGGCCTTTGCAAATAATCCAGGCTAGAATGACTCAGCATTTACATCTGCTGCTTTAATTTTATCCTCTGTGACTGAAACCTCATTCTCATGAATGGGGAGGGCAAGAGTAGATACAAGTGAGCTCAGAAATGGTTATTTCAGGAGATGGATGAAGAGATTTATTTGTAGTAGTGCTAGTTGTCAACTGAAGTGAGTGATCACCCCAAGGTGGACTTAGCTCTGGAAAAAGATCTAAGCACCTTAAAGACAGCTGAAGAGAGCTGCAATAGCCTTTTGATTGATCTATGCAACTTAATTATTCCCACTCTAGTTCGTCCACTTAGCTGTTAAAATGATCTTCCTAAATTTTGATCATATCAACCACTCTAATCAATAAATTCCAATGTTCCCTATCACCTCCAGGATAAAATAGAAAATTTATTGGTTTTTGTAACCCTCCTACTTTTTCAGTCTTCATACATCTTACTCTACTATCACCCCCTTCCATGTACCCTGCCATTTAGTGATACTACCCCCTCCTTGCTTTTTTCTAGAATTCCCAACTTTGGAAATTTTTACTGGCTCTCTCACATGCCTAGTAGACTCTTTCCCATCTTTCTCATCTTCACCTCCTGATTTCTTTGACTTAGTATTAAAATGCTTAAAGATTACATGTGTATATGTATACACATCTATGTTTGGATATGTATTTGTATGTATTTCTTGTTGTTTGGTTGGTTGGTTTCAATCATGTTCAGCTTTTCATGATCCCATTTGAGGTTTTCTTGACAAAAATACTGGAGCAGTTTGCCATTTTCTTCTCCAGTTCATTTTACAGATGAGAAAACTGAGGCAAATGGGGTAACCAGAGCTAAGTAACTTGCCAGGTGTCAGGCCTGATTGATTGATTGATCAATAGAGAGACAAAGTGGGTGTATCTCAGTTATTATTAATAGGCTGAAATTCTTAAGGTAATGAGATATCAAAGACAGGGATAGAGTCTGAGATACATGCCAGGAAAAGCCAACATAGGAAAGCAGTCATAGAAAAAGCTCTGATCAAACAGAGATCAACTAGGAATCATTAAGCACTTGTCATAAGAAGGGGAAAGTAATTAGGAAGGAGGAAAGAAGAGGGAGGTCATAAAAAATAAACTTTGCAGTCTTAATAATTTGATCTGAGTCTTATTTGCATGGCTACAAAGTAGACTTGTTTATTTTGGTCTCTTTTTATCGTCATTATCTAATATATCCTTAGTCAAATATGTAGTAAACATCATCAAGCACCCTCTTTGTGGCCAGAGTCACATGTCAGGCCTTTTATCCCAAAGCACTGGACACTTTTGAGACAGTATCCTAAATAGTTTGTTTTAAGAGCTAAGTAAAGAAAATAAATAATCAATATCCTCTAATTTCCTTATCTTGTTTATTTCTCCTAGGAAAAAAACAAAGGAAGAGAGGTGGAGAGGACAAGGTAGAAGAGGTAAAAGGAGAGAAGCCAATACTGACAGCACCTTTTGGGATACAGTCACGTTTTTCTGACCTGAATAGTCTCACTCTCATCTCTGCAAGCAAAGTACAATGAGTCTTAATGTTTGTTCCTTCCACAGTGATCAGGGCTATAGCAGTAATCAAGAGACTTAAGGGATTTTCCTCAGAGTTAAAAACACTTCAGTTTCACTTAGTGCCAGCACTTTCCTAGGCCTCAGAGTTTGAATCCATTCCCAAACAAGGTCTGGTTAGATAATACCATCAAATGCCCTGCCCCCTTTAAACTAACAAAAACACTCTTATCACTCATAAAAGGAAAAAAAAATCCCCTACCCTTCAAAATGAACCAACTTCCTATTTTTCCGAGCCTGTAGCACCATTTTTTTTCCTTATTGCCTCTACTCTGTTTCCCAGCAGCAGTCAAAAGCTCTTGCCACCCAAGGTGCATTGCTTGGAAATTTTGGTCATGATTTCTTTGGTCTGAGAGGAAAGAAAGGTAGGAGGAAGGACAGAGGTGCTCCACCACTTAAGAAGGATCAGGAGTATATATATATATATATATATATATATATATATATATATATACATACATACATACATATATACATATATATATATATATATATATATATATTGGTTGGACCTGATGATCTGGGCAACATATTAACCACAGGTGTTCAATAAATATTTGTTGAATTAAATACATAAATTTGAGGAACACCAGAAAGGTTCCCTTTCTATTCTCCCAAGTGCCTCCCACCAAGTTAACCTTGGAATCCTTAAAATGTTACCATTCATTCTTGAAAAATTGATGGGGGGGGGGATTCCTTAGAGCAAAAAAAATTTTTTTTGATATCTACAATTTCTGAGTTTGCCATAAATTTACCTTTTCCTACCTATTTTGAGATTACTGACTTTAATTTGACCTAGAGATGAAAGGAACTTAGCTGAAACACATTACCTTAAAATTTATTTTATTTTAAAGAAATGCTGAACAAAAAATCTCATTAATAACAGAATCTGTTTCTCTCTCTTTTTTTGTTTTTGTTTTTCTATTTTTATCATTAACCTCTAGCACAATGCCTGGGACATAGTATATAGTATCATAGCTCTAGATTTGGAAAGGACTCCAGAGGCTATCTAATCCATCTCTCTCATTTAACGTAACAGGAAACTGAAGCCCAAGAAGGTTAAATGACTTACACCAGGTCACACTAGTGAAATACATATGTATACACAGTATACATAGGTGCTGAACTCAGGTTCTCTGATTCTAAAAACCAGTGTTCTTCCTGCTGTAGATACTTAATACACACTTATTAATTGATTATTGGTGCCATATATCTCAATTCTTGACTCAATCTAAGATTTTTTTCTGTGTGTGTGTGTGTGTCCACTCCCTCTACCAGGAGATGACCCTGTCTACTTGTTTGCAAATCATTTTTTGTTTTGTTTCTTCCTATAAATGCCTACTCCATCCCCTTTTAGGAGGAGCTGTTCATTGTGCTAAAGTTCTTCCTCTGATTTTTTTTTACTATATTACTAATAGTATAGACTATGTTATACCTCATTCTTGTTTCATAGCTAGCCCATATCCTTTCTTAGTCATATATATCTTTGATGTTATTTTTGCTTCATTTCTCACATCTAAGTCATTATTGGTAATAAGCTGAAACTTTCTGATACCCACTATGCATCTTTATGTTACCTTTTGTCAACAGAACATGTAATTTAATTCTTCTGAAATTATCACATTCTAAAATTTACAGTAAAACATAATCACTAGGAGAATATTGATATTAAAATTGGCTTCATCATTTGAGAGAATGTTAAACAAACTGTGGTACAGGAATACAATGGAGCATTACTATGTTGCAAGAAACAATGAATATGAATAATTTAAAATAAAAATAACTAGCATTTACGTAGCATTTTAAGACTTGCAAAACTCTTTACAAATATTTACTCATTTTATATTTACAAAAATTGTGGCAGTAAGATATTATTATTACTATTTTACAGATGAGGAAACTGACAGAGATAGAGGCTAAGTGACTAGCCTAGGATCATACTACTTATAATTGTCTCAGGCAGAATTTGAACTCAAGTCTCCCTGACTTTATATCTCATACCCATTCACTGTACCACCTAGAATCCAGAGGAACATGAGAAGATTCATATGAACTTATATAGACTGAAACAAGCAGAACCTGGAAAACAATATACATAAAGGCTTTAGCAATGTAAACAATACAACAAAAATAAAATGAAAGTTGTTTGATTTACAATACTCAAGTTTGGACTCAAAAAAGAGTAGGAAAAAGTACACTTCCTTTCATTACAGTACTTTGTGATTGGGCTATTGAATATGCTGACAGATGCAGTTAATATGTTATTTAGCTTTAGTTAGTTAACTAGATTTAGTTTTGATTTTTTCTCTTTTCTTTTTAAAAACTTTGCTACAGGGGCGGCTAGGTGGCACAGTGGATAGAGAACTGGCCCTGGAGTCAGGAGTACCTGAGTTCAAATCTGGCCTCAGACACTTAATAATTACCTAGCTGTGTGGCCTTGGGCAAGCCACTTAACCCCATTGCCTTGAAAAAACCTAAAAAAACCCAAAACTTTTCTACAAAGGATTGTTCTGGAGCCTAGGAATATATTCAGAAATTAATATATGTAAAAACAAAAGACATTAACATAAAATTTTTTTTAAAAAAATTGACTTTTGTAACAGAAAGAAACTTGGGTACATTGAAAACTCCAAATAGGTTTTTTTTTAGTTTTTTTCAAGGAAAATGGGGTTAAGTGACTTGCCCAAGGCCACACAGCTAGGTAATTATTAAGTGTCTGAGACCGGATTTGAACCCAGGTACTCCTGACTCGAGGGACGGTGCTCTATCCACTGAGCCACCCAGCTGCCCCTTCCATATAGTTTTTCAAATATGATTCAACTTGTTCTCCTCCTATTGAGTTCTAGGTCTAGCTTATTTTCCATCTATATTGGTATTAATGGACCAACTCAGTGCATCACCTGTACTACTGCTGAACCCAAAGAGCGAGATGGAGACCAGAATTTGATAAGTTTGGAGATCTTTAATTTACGTGACTGCCTGGGGATGAAGAGGACCCAAATCAGACAGTACCTGAGTGTTCAGGTGATAGGGTTTTTATAGTGTTTGGGGGCGGGGTACTGAGAGCAAGCAGGATACAGAAGCAAAGATAGCAGTTAGATATATTGTCTTGTCATACTACTACAAACATATGTAAACATATGACTCAGTATAGATGGGGGCTAGACAGAGTAGGAACAGGATCAGGGTCTCAGTGTTATGTCTGAACAAATTTCCCGAGACAGAGGGAGTCACATATTCACGGGCTTCCCACAGGTTTGAGGGAGTGAAATTTACTCTCTTGTGGTTCCAGTGACATCTGGAGAAGGGGAGGCAGTCCTGGGAGGAAGCAGGAATTTTACAGATACAGCAAGATAATTAGGCTAACAAGGGGTTTTCTGAATCTTAGCCAAATTTATGGTATATCTGTGACCCCCCACCCCAGGGTCAAGAGCTTGGGTCCTATCAGACGATTTTCAGACCCAAAGGCGCCCAGCCAAAGTTATATTTCTGAAGAGTTTCTCAGGGCCCAGGAGGGTATCAAGGACTCCTTCAATACAGAGATTAAACAAATATTGATATTGCAAATTTATGGAATATCTGTGACCCCTAGGGTCAAGCATTTGGGTCCTGTTCGGTTATTTTCAGACTCAAAGGCACCTATCCAAATTTATATTTCTAAGGAGCTTCTCAGGGCCCAGAAGGATGTCAGGGACCCCTTTCTATATAGGAATTTCACAAACATTGATATTGTACTTCATTACCTGCATGTTGTAATCTGGAAAATAAGTGTCTTTAAATATTTTGTTCTTCCTATGTGAATAGCTAGACTCAACCTCTTGTGATTTTCCATGGATATCATTTAGAAGACTAGGTAATGTTCCAGGACTCAGTATAATCAGAGTTCATGAAGTGGACCCAGGGAGGGAGCCACAAATGTATGGATATTCTTTTGTTACCTGCTCTGAGCAAGCCTCTGTACTAGATATTTAAAGTATAAAGTATAAAGAAAGCATAAAGTATATACTATAAAGAATGAAACAGTCATTAGTTTCAATGAACTTAGCTTGCTAATTCCAAAGAATTCATCACATGACCACCAGTCAAGTTATGATGACCCTCTATACACTTAGCCAGATTGCTCCTTGAACAGCAGACACTGTCTATTGTCAAGTTAGTACTAAAAATCAAATGGACAATAAAAATTATGTGTATGCTTCAAAACTGTCACCAAACTGCAGCTAATGGACTTTTATGACTTAGAAGGGCACTGTAATTAAACATCTGTATTCTTTGTTAGGAACCTAGCATTTAAAATTGAAATCCCATTTCACTACTCTGAATGAAGTGTTCTAACTTCAGCATCCTAACTAGATCATATTAAGCTTTTCCCAAAAGGGAATCAATGTGCTCTAACAGCAATAATTTTGAAGTCTGTAATTTAGCTCGCTCCCAGTTCTGCTTCAAGGCATATCAACAACATATTTAAAGATTTTTTTATCCCTAATATGCTACAAATTGGATCCATTCATTGGTTGCTGATCATTTTGCTTCCACAATTCATTTATCATTACTCAAATATTCTTTAATTCTCTTCCCTCATTCCAATTTCTAGGGTTTTTTTCACAAATGTATCTTAATATTCACTGGCATCTCATCACCTCCTTTGTTTTTCTATTCTTGTTGCATAAGTTATTACCATTTCAAAAGCCACTTTCCAGCCATAAAAGTAGTTAACAAAGTCTCAGTTAAATCAGTGAGGTCAAATTTGCTTCCTTGCATTACAATTTCAAGTTCATTTGTTTATTACCCATATTTGTGTACTGATATATAGACAACTGGGACCATAAACTTTATTGCTATCTCTCTTGGCCATTATCCTTCCCCACCTCCCACACCAAGGTGTATTGGTCCTCTCTATTCTCTTTCTTTTATGTTACTAAGTTCATATTTCAAAAAGAATTGCAACATATTGAAGTTTGCTGCCAGTGTAAGTGTAAATTGAGAAAGTAGAACCAGGTAAGATATTACATATATATGGATGTCCTCTTTTTACCTATGAGCTTCCACTGTGCTATATTCAGATAGTTGGTAGCTAGGTAGTACAGTGAATAAATTTCAGGATTTGTAATCAATTTAGACCTAAATTTATATCCAGTCTGAGTCACTTCATAACTACGTGATCCTGGGCAAGTCATTTAGTCTCTGTTTGCCTCAGTTCCTTTATCTCAAAAGAGCTACAATGGAGTCAATAATAGCACCTACTTCTCAAAGTTGTGAGGATAAAATTAGATATTTGTAAAGTACATTGCAAAGCTCAAAGTGCTGTGTAAATGCTAGTTTTTATTATTGCTATTAATATTATATGTAATAATAAAAGATTCATGAATATTAGGCAACAAAATCTAATGGAGAGACAACTAACTTCAGTTTTACTGTTACTCTTTACATTCGATTTCTTCATCTATATAAATGAAGAAGTTGGACTAGATGATTTTAAAGGTCCTTGCAAGTACTAAAAATCTGTTTCTCTGTAAATGAAAAATATTAAATTATTTGTTAGTTGCTCCTTCTTATGCCAAGAATATACTAAAAAGACTGGGTGACATCACCCTTCTGCAAAGTCTTATTTCTAAGAGTGAAAATTTCTCATTGCTTCTTCTAGTGGTGCTGAAGAATAAATAAGTCTATAAATTATTTGAAAATTCTAATGCACACATGCAATTAAGAGAATTCATTTCATTTGATGAAGGCTTCTATTTAGAATCAATGAGCAAGTAGAATTCTAAGTGAAGTTTCAAAGAATGATTCAATCAGGGAAACACTATATTAGCATATGCTAAAATGATGATCCAAAATCATTTTTCATTTCCACATAACTACTCTAATTTATGTGTAATTATGTCATAAGAAAAGTTCAGATTAGGAGCCTTTTAGTAAATAGGGTCTACACCAAAAGCAAATGTTTGACAAGAAATTTACTGATCAAAAAGTAAATGGGAGGGAGTTTACATATGTATATATATTTATATAATAATAGATATCTATACATATAGATATCTATCTCTGTGTTTATGTGTACATCCCTCTTGTATGGTTATATGGTTTCAAGGTCATGAAGTAGTAGGTGATGAAAACCTTCCTCCTTAAATGTATTTTGTGAATGGTACCATAACCCATTGTTGGAACTGAAGAGGAAAATTATCAAATGCAAAAGTGGAATTTAGAAATATTACCATAATGTTTGTTTTAAAAACTGAGAGATAATTAAACAAACCAGGGGAAGTGAATATTGTTTTTAATGAGATAAATGAAGGTGGGGAAAAGCTGAGAGTTGAAGAAACTAGGGAAGGTAAAGTGACTTTATCCAGGTTGGAAGGCTTTAGAGATACTCAGAAAAGAACATATGTTAACTGACAAGACATCAACTAGACAGTATTTGAAGCTCTCTTTTGTTTTTGATTTTCTGCCTGGTTTCAACTCCACTAATTAAGCTGCCTCTCCCAGTATAAACTCATCACCTCCTATTCCATCACCATTCTGCTAACTCAAACCTCACCTCCTTCAACCTCCTCTCTCTTCTGATTGGAAAGTTGTAGAGAGGAGTACCAAACTCTTCCCAAACCTTTCCTTTATAGAGAACAGAAAAGACACCCAGATTGTGCCATTTTGCATCTGCTACTCTGCTTAGTTTCAACTCCCTGGAACAAGATGTCCCTGAACTGGTATCCTCTGGTATTCTCCCTCCCTCCCTCCATCATTTTCTTTCCTCCTTTTTTTGTGCTATAGATTGAAAGCTAATTGAGAACATGGATTGTCTTTTTTATTCCATGTACCCTTAATACAATGCTGAACACATAGTAAATGCCTAATAAATGCTGATTGGATTGGATTTAAGGAAAAAAAAGGAGCTTCTATGATATGAACAGCTCATAGCATGGGTTCATTAACATGTATAGTTCATACAGACAATGAAAATGGATATAAACTTGCATCCAGAATTAAATAAGAGGAAAAGAATGCATTGGATTATGTTTTGAAAATTTCTCAGCACTTTCAATGACCCCAAGCTTTTTCCTGAAAAAAAAATACAATCCTTCTTAGCATCAAGATTCTTCCAGTAATGTTAGATGCCTATAAGTCATGAAATATATTGTCTGAGGAATTAGTGTTATGGACCAGTTAAAAGACAATGGAGAAATGAATGATGGAGTAAAATGCAGCATATTTCTAACAATAGATTGCACAAATAAAGTCATGTAAAAATATCAGCACTGAAAACCAAAGAGGTCCCCATCAACTGGGGAATAGCTGAAGAAATTGTGGCACATGCAATGGTATAGGATATAAATGCAATGGTTTTGGTACATGAATAAATTATAGTATATGTAATATGAAATAAGAAATGAAAACCTGAGAACTATGAACTGAGGTAGAGTTAAGTGAGCACAACCAAGAGAGCATTTTATACAATAATAATGTGTTAAGAAAGACCTCTCCCTCCCACCCTCCCTCCCTCCCTCCCTCCCCCTTTCCCCCTTCTTTCCCTCCCCCTCTCTCTGTACAATCAGACAGACCCACACATGCCCACACATATACATATTTGCATATATGTTATTGTTTAAATTGCCCTCCTGATGAGTGTGTGCATGTGTCTATGAGTCTATTCAATAAAAAGCATAATTCAAAAAGGAGGCAGAATGCTTATGTAGCAAGAGCAAAGAATAAATGGATAGTCTACATGCTACACATGTAATGTCAGAAGATGTAGAAAGTCCTCAGCACATTGAATAGATCCCCACTGGACAATTATGAAGAGGACATTAATAAGATGCATATGGGATATAATATGTGTTGATGTGTTTCAATCTGCACCACTGGAGGGAGTTCTCATATTGATAAAATCAAAAATCCATTAAACTGTTACAGTTTTGAGGGGACAATAAAGTGAGAGTCAGGAAATTGCCTCCTTCCCAGAAATACAGATATGTCATTGATCATTGGCATACTGTTTAAAAAGCTGTCTTTGTCCTCAAAGAGCAACAACCCGGACAAATACTATGGTAACTACATTACAGCAAACAGGAAGGGTAAATAGTAGAGGCAGTTGCTAGAGATGCAGAGGTAGAGATTGAACATGCAACCACATGGCAGAAGGTAGTACTAGTAATCAGGTCACACCCCTTCCCTATGTACTTACTATTATCCCATGTAAGGGATGTAGTCTTAAGTAAATTGTGTATTCATTCTAGAAATAAAAAGAAGACATTAGGATTCAGGAAGCTTTAATGTGATGGAACTCAAGTCTTGAATCTCTCAGACCATTCTTGCAAACTACACTTTTGCAATCTTTAGTAGTCAATATTATGAACCACATTTGACAACAATTATTATTTGATTTTGAAAAAGTCTTACTTTTTCTAATCTCTCTTCATATGACTGTGTATTTCTTATTTGAAGTTCCTTAAAGATGTATATAAATGGCTTTTGTGCATTGTTGAAGCAAGTCTCTTTTAAGACAGACCTTTCTCATAAAATTTGGTTTGTTCATTTTAATCCATAAGAATGTAGAGGAAGAAGAACCAAGAAGCAAAAGAGGCAGCTGAAAGGGCATCCAGGATGCTGGGACCAAGTGCAAGCAGAGATAGAAACAGGAAGGTCCAATTGGAAATGACAGCCTTACCCATGCCAAAGTGTGAACTCAATTGATCTCAACACTACAAGCCATTTCTTTTGTCTTTTACTCTTCATTCCTCCATATTAACACCCATTCCCCCACTCCACACACACACACACACACACACACACACACACACACACACACACACAAACACACACACTGCAGGTGGGCAGGATCATGCTTTTGTACCTCATTCTCAAACATTTTCTCTGACATCCTTTTACATGTATAAGAAGCAATGTAGTATAGAGTTTAAGGAAATGGTGTGGTATCCAAAAGACCTGGATTCAAGTCCTGCTTCTGACACCTACTAACTGACCCCTTAAGCAAGTCACTGATCAAAAAGTAAATGGGAGGGAGTTTACATATATATATATATATATATATATATATATATATATATATATATATATATATATATATATATTTGGCATACAGTAAAGATTTAATACTGAATTGTGTAACCAATTGAAAGTAAAAAAATAGAAACTGGGCAACATAAATAACATCAACAGCAACTATAATTTTATCCAGAATTTAAGTCAAAATAAATTTAATTGTCACCACAAAGAAACCAAAAGAACCCAGAAAGCACCTTAGTTAGCATATATTTAGCATATATTTTGGCATATTTATCAAACAGAGAGATTTGGCTGCTAAAGTCAAATTCAGGTTAGATTATAAACTCACTGGTAAAATCTTATGAAAAGGATAATAGCTAATTATGAGCAATATCATCTCATAAAACAAAATGAAGCTGAAGATTAGTCTAAAGAAAGCCTGGCAACATATCTAAGCCAAACAATCCCAAATCATTCAATCACAAAAATGGAAAAAAGGGACTATGCCCAGAAGAAAAATTTAAAAAAAATTTGCAAAAATTAATATAATTCCTTTATCATGAAAAGAGGGTCCACCATATTTGGTCCTTCATAGTCCCTGAAGTGTTTCTCAGGGAAGTAGAAATGACCCTAAAGAACAGAAAGAGAAGATTGGCTGATCAGATAGAATGAAGAATGATAGGTGAATGATCAGAGAACTCCTTGGGATGTCTGGGAAAAGTGAGGAAAGCAAATAGCATATTGGATGCCCCTTCCCATGGAGAACTTTTGAGTGAATAGTGATAGAAGTCACACAGAATGGGCAAACATGGTTTAGTTGTGATATGTATTGTTGGGGGAGAAGTCCCAAATTGATAAGATCACAGACCCATTTGAGTATTTTTTTTAAACAAAAGAGTGTGTGTGCAAGCTAATTAAGGATCTTAGAACTCCCTGAATCTTGCAAACCAATTCTCCCTGACACCATTTGCACCACAGTCTTCTTAACATTAGATGTCCTAACTGTATTGGTTTGGATTCATTGAAGTTTTTCACTTCATGTTCCTTAATTCTTGAAGTTGGTAAATGTCGTTCTCAATCCGAAAAGAAACATGGAAGATTGGAGTTAGATAAGAGTTTAGATATGATCTCATCTGCATTTACCACTGTTCTCAAGTATGAGACTTAAAATTTAGAAGATGCCCATATGAGTTAGGAGTTATCCCATTAGGACCCACTAAGAAAAAGTGATAGCATGAGCTCCATGTATGGATTTCTGGACTTTATCCAATATCTCTGTTGACTTCCATGAACCAAACCTGTGGTCCATGAATCACAGGTTTGGAACCACTGATCTACTCTAATCTGCTAGATTTACAGAGAGATTAAGCCTTTAGTCTAAGGTGACACAGCTACTTAATGGCAAGGCCAAGACTAGAATCTTCTGTCTCTCAGTCCTTACTTTCTTATGTTATAGTATATTTAAAAAATAACATTAATAATGGTTTTTTCTATTCTGACAAACTTTCATTCCTTCTTCATTTAATAATTTTACCACACATTAAGCATTCTAACCATGCAGTCTCTCCCCAAATGAGAATGTCAGCAGTCAATAATACTCTTCTAATTCCCCTGACTCTAATACCAATCCATTTCACTCCATTAACATTGTTACACTGTGATGTCATCAGAATTTCTTTTTTTGTGTGTTTTTAGGTATTTTTGCAAGGCAATGGGGTTAAGAGGCTTGCCCAAGGCCACACAGCTAGGTAATTATTAAGTGTCTGAGACTGGATTTGAACTCAGGTACTCCTGACTCCAGGGTCAGTGCTCTATCCACTGCACCACCTAGCTGCCCCCATCATCAGAATTCCTTGAAAGATTGAAGCTGGGGGTGGCTAGGTGGCGCAGTGGATAAAGCACCAGCCCTGGAGTCAGGAGTACCTGGGTTCAAATCCAGTCTCAGACACTTGATAATTACCTAGCTGTGTGGCCTTGGGCAAGCCACTTAACTCCATTTACCTTTCAAAAAAACCTTAAAAAATTAAAAAAAAGAAAGATTGAAGCTGAGTTATCATACATATAAAGAACTATTTAGAAAACACTAAAAAAGGTAAAATTTAATAGAAAAATCAAGATATGGACAGAAAAATCAATAGCCACCATAGCAACAAAGACTATTTCTCCATGCAGGCAGAAATGCAAGAAACAAACAAGTTTGGTTCAAATATCCCATTAGCAAAACTGAGGAAGTACTTTTTTGGGAAGAGCATGGGCATGCTCATTACCATGTAGCCTTAAAATAATATTTGTCCATGGGGTCAACAGTAAGTGGAAATATAAACACCATATCAGGAGACCTAAGGTTTGATAGCTGTTCTATTGAACTTTCCTCAAATGACCCAATTTCTCTGCAGTGTGACCCCATGGAGGCCTGAGAGCACCTAAATGTTATCTGTGGAATGTGAGCCAAACAATTATTCCCACAGAAATAATATTTAAATACCAGTTTGTGAATGATTCTAGTGTATGACCATCTTTTGTTCTCTTTGCTATATTTAGAAGATGTAGCAGAGTAAATTTCTAAATATCTTATACTAAAGGTCAGAAACCAATTTGTAAAGGGTTAAGAAAAGATTGAGAAGAGAGAAAGTGAAGGTGCAGAGGGCAGAAGAGATATAAAAGATAGCAGGGATTGAAGGATCATATGATGGGTTTTTGACAATTGAGATATGGGTATGTTTGTAGACAGTGGAGAATTAGCCTTTAGATGGAGAGTAATATGATGACATGGTATGCACATTATGTTGATTAAAGTAAGAGAAATATACATACTCACTTTAATCAATATAATGTGCATGTCATGTCATTTACTTGATGCCATGATCTTCAATTATGAAAGATAACAATCAATCAGTCATACAGAAGCATTTTCAAATCTTTTCATTTCTCCTCAAACCTCTCATGACTCTTCCTTCACACTCTTGTCATATATTTTACAGAAAAAAAATTACAGGTCATTATTGCTGAGTGGGAATCTTTTCCCCTCTTACTTATCTCATATCACTCATATGCCTTCTGCTGTTATTTCCTCCTTTCCCTTTCCTCACGTGATGATATGATCTTACTCTTTACCAAGGCTCTCTATCTGCTCAAATGATCCCATTCCTTCTCTTTTCCTCTGTCATCCAAACTCTCTTATTTTCAGTCTTTCTCCATACTATCAGGCCACTGGGTTAAGATGCTTCTGAAACAGGCAGTGAGAAAATGGCCTGACAGTATAGGAAACAGGACTTCTACAGTCCTCTTAGATGTAGTTCTTACCCATTTCATCAAAACACTGGGCAAAGAGTCAGTATCATATTTTTATGGCTACAAAACTTAGGAGATTACAGTAAAGCTAACCTGTTTCTTTATGGTTTAATCATCAGTAATATTTGACAAGTTTTCCACAGTAGGCAAAACTAGCCTATCATTCAATGGTCCATGCTATTCAGCTCTGCAAGCCATTCTCCCCCTGGAACCCATACCCAGGTCAGAAGATATCAGAACCACTATGAACCTCAACCAGAGTTTCCTCCGACTTCACCCTACCCAGGCATAGTTTTGAGTAGCAATACTGTCTAGTAGTAGCAGTGAGGGCCCCAGTTGTGTAACATAAATTTATAGTGGATACAGTTGGAATTATTTCATGATTTTCTCCAACTTTGCTCAGTAGCATAGGTATAGGAGTAAAGGCTAGCTACAAATGGTGAAAGTGATTCAAGGCTAAGACTTGGCAGAGTATAGCTGTGACATCATAAGAAGACTGAATTCAAGAGGGGAGGAGAGTGTAGAGCTGAATTAGTTCACCAAAGAAGTTAAGACAGAGAAAAGAAGAGAGAATGACTAGGGCAGGGGAGATGGCCTAGAAGAGAATTGAGGGGACAAGGAATTGATGATTACAATGTGGACAAAGATTAGAGTTTCATAAGGGAAAGCACTGTTGTGGTTCATCCTTGAGGTGGAAAGTCAACAGATTATGGTTGCATAAATAAATTTCAGAATTCTTGAATATGGTGTTACATTTGATGGTGAAAGCAAGATCAGATATGCCATTCTTTGTGTATGTCTGAGGTAAGATAGAGTATTAGGTCATGGGAAATGAATAGTTTGAGGGAGAGTTTAAATTAATGTTAAAGTCCCCTAGTATTAGGACAGGAGTTGGGGAGGAGAAAAAATTTGTGAGCCATGTACCAAACTCATTGAGGTGATAGATATAAATAACATGAAACTCAGAGAGAGGTGAGGTGACTGAGAGGTGGTAGTAGGGAGTGAACCTAGAAGTGGCAAGGGTGAATTGGACTTTGCAACCAAACCCTGAGTTTTCATTTTATCCATTAGCTTCTAAATATATTGAAAAGGTTCAACTTGGATTAAATTCTAACAAGTAGTAGTATTTTTGGTAAATAATTAGGTATCAGGTTAACTGTGATCTTGAAATTGGTTCAATAGAACCTAATAATCCACAAGGGGTTTCCAAAAAGTATATGTTTTAAGACTTTATTTAGGATTCATATGATTTAAAAAACAAATTATTTAAATATGACTTTGAGTATCATGAGTTGTCCCTGAATATAATGAAATATTGGGTGATTATTGTTGCTGTTGTTTTAAGGTCTAAGATAGCTACAGAAATGGAGCAAACTTTACCCATGTCCTTTATGAGGGCTAAAATTATTTTTTACATAATGCAAAATGAAAGACTTCCATGTTTCCACTATTAATTCTGGGATGGGTATTTACTTCCACAGAGTATTTTGCTGTGCTCTTTTTAATATCAAGATATAAAGAGATTAGGCTTTCAAGATGGGCTTACAACATAAATTTCAGTGTAAGAAAGTTTCTAAATTCTGTGATACCAAGAAAAGGAAGTAGAGTGGTGGGTGAGTTATTCAATATAATTTTCCAGATAACTGATGATTACACCTTTAAGCACTGGGACTTTCAATGTCTGAATTTTATTTCAATCTCTGTTAGGTGGCAGCTCCCTCTCTATCAATTTGCTAACTCTCCATGATCTCATAGAAGGCAGTCCTCAAGGGTTATTATGGTCAATAAATTCTTTGCTATGAGACCAACATAATAATTACAATTCTCTCCAAGCCTGTCTAAGCTGGTCTTGAGTTAACAAACATCACCAGTCCTTCCAAGGTAGCAGAGGCATTTGAGTAGCTAGGTGGTATAGTGGATGGAATGCCAAGCCTGGCATTAGGAATACTTGAATTCAAATCCAGCCATAGATACTACTTGTGTGACCCTGGGCAAGTCACTGTTTGCCTTGGTTTCCTCATTTGCATAATGAGCTAGAAATGGCAAACCACTCCAGTATATTTGCCAAGAAAACTCCAAAATGGAGGCACAAAGAGTTGACTGAAACCACTCAACTTATTATGTAGTCATTGAAAACTCAGGGTCAATCTGTCAGGCAAGTATTTATTAAGTGTTTACCATTCTCCAGGTACTGTGTCAAGTGCAGGGAATGCAAAGAAAGGTAAAATCATGATTCCCATCTTGAAGAAGTTCAATGCAGGAGACAATGTGACAAAAATTACATTCAAGACATGTGCAATGTGAATGGAAGATAATCTCAGAGGGAAGAAAGGAGACATGGAGAGATCCCTTAGAAAAGGTGAGAGCTGAGTTGAGACTTAAAGGAAACCAGAAGGAGGAGAGAAAGACAATGAAAAAAACATGGAGGTAGTACATAGAGCTTCGTGTTAAAAAAGCATCTAGAAGGCTGGTGTTATTAGACCATAGAGTTTGTGGAAGGAATAAGGTGCAAAAATATTGAAAAAAGTAGGAAGGGGGTAAAATTGAGATATTGAATGTTTTTTTTTAATTTATCATATAATATTTTGAAAGCACATATAAATCTCAAACTTTTGCTTGAGAGTTTAGGACTTACAATTAGTGAACATTAAGAGCTATTTGTACAGATAACCTTTAGGAGTTATAGACTTAATTAGACTTGTTCAATTTTATGTTAAATAGCTGCAGAAGGATGGGATTTTTTTAGGTCACATGCCTTCTTTTTATAGTTTTTCTTTTCCCTCTTTCATTGTTAGGTTACCCATGATCAATTCTTGCTGCTATAAATATAACTACTTTTAACAGCATTTCTCCCTTTTTAACTTGTTACTTATAGATCCGGAAAATTCATCTTCAATTCAAATCTGACCTTAGGCTCTTATTCACTGTCTAACCCTAGACAAGACAACCCTATCTCCTCAGTTTCTCATCTGTAAAATGAGCTAGAAAAGGAAATGACAAACCATAGTAGTATCTTTGCCAGAAACCCTATGAAAAGTTGAACGTGAATAAAAATGACTGACCAACAACCACCAACAACAATAAGTTATTTAAACACACTTTTGGTGAGAACAAGAAAGAATTTCCTTTGAGTATATTATGTGAACTTAAGCACATGGACTTTATATTAATTATTCAGTAAGGTGGTACAGTGGATAAAGCCCTGAGTTTGGAATTAAGAAGACTCATCTTCCTGAGTTCAAATCCAGACTCAGATACTTACTAGCTGTGTGACAAGTCCCTTAATCCTGCTTGCCTCAGTTTCCTCATATTTAAAATGAGTTGGAGAAAGAAATGGCAAATATCTAGTACCTTTGCCAAGAAAACTCCAAATGAGGGCACAGTCAGATATGACTGAAAAAAAATTGAACAACAATAAAAATTTAATTCTAGGCTCAATGTTACTCATTAAATATTAATTTGTTTATTATCATGTACAGAAAACAGGAAAGATAAGTATAGATTTAAAAATGATCTCTCCCCTCATGGAGTTTACATACTAGTAGGAAGATAACACACCAATATGCATAACTAACTTTAAGACACAATACTATATAATAAATGAATTTGAAATGTATAAAACAAAACAATTTTGTATTTTTAGAGTATTTCATTAGAAAAGTTGCTGGTTAAATGACTACCAGATAAATGACCTTTTAATAAATGAGCTGTTAATGCAATTTTTTAATTTAAAAAATTTTCCAATTGAAAGTAAAACAATTGTTGACATTTTTTTAAAAATTTGAGTTCCAAAATCTCTTCTTCTCTTCTTATCCCTTCATTGAAAAGTCAAGTAATTTGATACAGGTTATACAAGTGCAGCAATGCAAAACATAGTTCTATTAAGTTATGCTGTTGAAAGACAACTCAGACAAAAAAGATTCCTCCTGGAATCAGGAAGACCCAAGTTCAAATCTGTCCTCAGATACTTAATAATTATCTAACTGTGTGACCTTGGGCAAGTCATTTAAGCCCATTGCCTTGGGAAAAAAATAAAAACCAAAAAAAAAAGCATGCTTTGATCTGTATTCAGACTCCATCAGTTTTTTTCCTCTGAATGTACATAGCATTTTTCATCATAAGGCCTTTTGAGTTGTCTTGAATGTCTGTATTGTTGGAAATAGCTATGTCATCTACAGTAGCTCATCATAAAATATTGCTATTGCTATGCACAATGTTCTTCTGGTTCTGCTCAGTTTGATTTGCATCAGTTCATATTATTAGTCGTTCCAGGTTTTTTTTTTTATCCTGCTTATCATTTCTTTTAGTACAATAGTATTCCATCACAATCATATTCTACAACTTGTTTAGCCATTCACCAATGGATGGGCAACCCCTTGATTTACAATTTTTTTGCCTCCACAAAAAAAGAGCTGCTATAAATATTATTGTATATATAAATTTCTTTCCTTAATTGATGTTTTTAACCTCTGGAATACAGAACTAGTATTGATATTGCTGAACTGGGATTTGGGAGAGGCAAGAGGATGAGGGGCATTTTTGGACTGGTGTATAGGTTAAAGATATTACTATAATTTTCAAAAAACTCATTCAAAGAGATATTTGCTTTCTTTTTTTTTTAGGTTTTTGCAAGGCAAATGGGGTTAAGTGGCTCGCCCAATGTCACACAGATAGATAATTATTAAGTGTCTGAGGCTGGATTTGAGCTCAGGTACTACTGACTCCAGGGCTGGTGCTTTATCCACTGCCACCTAGCCGCCCCGATATTTACTTTCAATATATAAAGTACAAATTTTTTCCAACACCATGAGGACATATGTCAGTCTCTGGAGAAAGTTGTCTCAGACTAAGTTTCTATATAATTTCTATGTAAACATTGGTTCCTATGTAAACATCCGCTGGTGGTATAGGCAGGGTCGCTAAGATCACTTTCAAAGGTTACTTCTTGCTCCTCCAGGCATTGACGGTAAACTGGCTGTAATCCCAGCATGGACTCAAGATCCCAGAGACTCACTCTCTTGACCTTTCAAAACTTACAAGGTCCATGTTAAAGCTTCTGTATTGTCCTTCACCTAAAATAGATAGACAGAGCATTGGATAGAGCTCTGAACATGGAGTCAAGAAGACTCAATTCAGTTACAGCCTCAGATACTTTTTTAGTTGTGAAGCTCTAGGCAAGTCATTTAATCTCAGATGTAGCAAGTAAAGTAAACATAGCATCTCCTCACCAGAGTTGTTTCACAAATCAAAAGAGATATTTGTAAAGAGCTTTAAAAAGTGCCTAGCACATACACAAATTTGCTTAATAAATATTCCTTCCTTTTTTTTTCCTCCACCAAAAAAATCCCAACATCATACAAGAACAAATTGTAAGACAAAAGAACCAAGGATCTTTTTTTTACAAGGACACTTGTTAGCTTCAAACAACACTGTCTCTCACTGGTTTTAATCAGCAGAGTCAAACCAAGAGAGTATGGCTGAAGAAGATCCTGTCACTATAGTTGTGAAAAACCTTTAGAAGCCCACCATATTCATTTTGATTCTATTGGCTAATTCAGCTTCAGTGCTAGAGAGGGAGAAAGAATAAAAGTTATTGAGTTTGGGATTTGCTGCAGCAGGATCTCATTTTCCAGTTCAGTTCAAGCTTGATTTGAAACTTCCAGGTAAATAATCTAAAGAAAATTTACACTTTCCTAACCAGAACATACATTTTAAAAAACCTTTTACTACAGGTTCTGAATCAGTTCTCATGCATAAGGGGATAAAATGACAATCTTGTGTTGTTTTTCAAGTAAATTGCAATTCTTCTACTAATTATTAAGTGCCTACTTTATGCACTGTGTTTAGATGTTGGGATAGTAAGTTAATGCACATATCTAGCTCTCACAGTTTACAATTCAGGTTGGACCTCTTTTAGTTACTAGTGAAGCCTTCAAAAAAATCTGCAAAAAATTGTACAGGAATGTAGATTACATGACAACCCCGTGCCTCTAAGTCCCTTTCTTTGAGGACAGGAGTCATAATTTGAGCTCAAATTATATGATTCATTCAAATTTTACTAAACCATATTCAATCTTCCAGCTACAGCTATCACTTGTTCTTGTAGTAGTATATACTGTACAGTCAAGTCATGAATTTTGACCCATCAAGACTCCTATTCATGTCACAATAACATAATAGGAAAAAAGTGTACAATCAATGTCAGCATGCCTTCACTATCATCCTTCCCAATTTCTTCTGTTCCTTGCCCATATTCAACTCTTGATTTTGCAATGATCTTTTTTAATACAAGTCTCCAGATTCACATTCTCCATTGTCAGTCTAGAAGCATTTCTTTGGCACCATCTTTGTGACAGGTTCTATGATAGGTACTGGGGATACAATTACACAGAATGAATTCATCAATATTTTGACCTCTCTGCACTGAGACCAACATCCACTTCTACCACCCCCCACCCTTTATCACTACAGTAATAATCTTCCTGTCATTATCTTGTCAAATAGCCATTTCTCTTCTGAGCCCCAAAGCTTTTCAATTGCATGATAAATTCGGCTTTCATGTTGTTTTTTCAAAGGAATTCTTTGGGAGATTCCCTTGAAATAGGTAGACCCACATTACTAAATTTTTTCACACCATTGACTATTTGAGGTGTTATGGGATGGAGTTGGAGGATAGATAAGTAGTAATAGTGATTTTTGTTGTTGTTTAGTCACTTTTAATCATGTCCAATTCTCCATGACCCCATTTGGGGTTTCTTAGCAAAGATGGTTTAGTGGTTTATCATTTCCTTCTCCAACTCATTTTATAAATATGGAAATTGAGGCAAACCGAATTACATGACTTACCCAGGATCACACAACCAGTAAGTATCTGAAGCCAAATGTGACCTCAGATCTTGACTCCAGGGACAGTGCCTCTATTCACTCTGCCACTCAGCTGCCCCAGGGTTAGGAGATATAAAGTAGAATGGATAACATTAGTTAGCTTTTATATAGACTTTACTTTGAACCCAGTACTATGCTAAGAACTTTACAAATATTATCTCATTCAATCTTCACAACAGCCCTGGGAAGCAGATGCCATTATATTCTCATTTTACAATTGAGGAAATTAAGACAAATCAAAGTTGTAATTTAAGTTAAATGATTTGACCAAGGTCACATAACTACTAAGTGTCTGAGGCCAAATTTGAACTCAAGTCTTCCTGACTTTAGGCTCAGCACTCTATCCACTATGGCACCTCATGAAACATGTTAATAATACACAGGAAAGAGAAGGAAATTCAGTAGGGCATCCAAATGAGCAGGGCAATTTGGGTACTAACCTGTTAAGTTTAACAATCCCTGAACAGAACCAGGAGAATATTGCACAGAACAATAGAAGCAATGTGTGATCAACTATGATAGACTTGTTGGGGAAGATATCAATCACATCCAAAGAAAGAACTCTGGAGTCTGAATGCAGACCAAAGTACATGATTTTCACTTTTTTAAAAATTGATTTTTTTTCTCATGATTTTTTCCTTTTTTTTCTGATTCTTCTTTCACAACCTGATAAACAAAGAATTATGTTTAACCTAATTGTATATGCATACCCTATATCAGATTATTTGCTGTCTTAGGTAGGAGGACAGGGAAAGGAAGGAGGGAGAAAAATGTAGAACTCAAAATCTTAACAAAAATAAATGTTGTGGGGCAGCTAGGTGACACAGTGGATAGAGTCAGGAGGACCTGAGTTCAAATCCGACCTTAGATACTTAATGATTACCTTGCTGTGTGGCCTTGGGCAAGCCACTTAACCCCATTGCCTTGCAAAAAACTAAAAATAAATAAACAAACAAACAAACAAATAAATAAATGTTGAAAACTATCTTCACATATAATTGAGAGAAAATAAAATTCAAAACAAAAATTTAAAAAGAAAAAGTAGTTTTTAGTAAAGAAAGAAGTTTAACACACTTTAAAAGTTAATAGTAGTTCAGTTTCTTAGACAATGCTTTTGCTATTCTTTGTCTATTGAAATGTCCATGCTTATTTAGTTTATAATAAAAATAAAAATAACTAAATCAAATCTCCATTATATAAATCAAGGTACACCTCTCATAGAATGAACATATTTTAGAGGTGAGTAAAACCTTAGAATCTACTGCTCATTATGGAGATAAGGAGTCATGTTTCATTTTTTCCATTTGCAAAACAGACGTAAGTGATGAAAGATGAGGGTGGTATCTGTAACTACATTATTCCATTTGATGCCTTTATCAGTAATCAAGAAAAAGCATCATGTTAATTAAATTCCTTATATTATGTGGTCACCACTTCAGATAGAACCAAGTGATGACATTTATAAAGAGAAAGTATGTTATACTTGAAAAACTTAAAGTATGTTGTACTTAATAAATCTATAAAATATATTACAAGCCTGTTGATAACTTTGCTTCTTTTATCAAATGGCCTCCAATACCAAATTTCTTCCTATTTTTCCCACTCATTCTGGGATGCAGTCATTTAAAAAAAATCAATTGGAATTATTACCATGACCCAGTTACTTTGAGTGGAAAGACAAAGAATAGAGTTGATAAAACTGTTTAAAGGTTCCTGTCACGTGTCTACCAGGAAACCCATAATACAATCATATGAGTAAGTTTTTCCAACTAAAGTTGATGTCTTTTTTTTCCATTTATATCAAGTATGATTTCATCATACTCCAGTATTTTAATGGATCTGATTTCATCATGCTTCTCTGTTGTGCAAATTACACTTCATACACTTATCCCTTAAAACACTATCTCATCTTGCACTATTCCTGGTCATGTTCCTCCATAGATCTTCCATGGAAGATATACTCACTAACATTCCACATGTACCAGTATAACACTTGGGCATTCCATCTCTTATAGCTTACTGTTGTGCCATGACTGCCCTGCCTCCTTTTCTTATCATAAATTTCCCAGATGATGTCTCAAATAACTTCTTATTTGTGTCACTATTGGTAATATATATTTCAGCCAACATAAGTCTCTAAGTTGCCCTCTTGGTTATCTGCAATTTTTTAATTCTTCAGATATCATGTGATTCTCTGATTTACATACCTTATCACTAGGAGAAAAGTAGAATGCTTTGTGTCACAAAGTAGTTTGGCATACTTAAACATGTTGAGCAATTTGCCAAATGAAATTCAGCCCTCTTCTTTCCTCCTTTTACCCAACAACTTAGAAGTTGTGTGTACTCATGAATTAAGTCAAAATACTGCTTGTCCAATAGGAATACATCACAATCTAGGCAATAAGCATTTTTCATTCATTTTGTTTTTTCTACAGGAACTGTTAGGTTGATCTCACCTATCTCTCCAACTCCTCTAAAGCCTTACTTCCAGTCTAGGCCCAGTGGCCATAACAAAGAAGGACAACAACAGTGAAAAAGCAAACTGACATCCCCCAAACCACCAACATCAGTGAATCAGGAAAGTAATGGAATGGAGAGATAGAAAGTGGCATATTCTAATTAAGTTGAGTCACCCTGACCATGACTTTCCCTCAGACATAGCAGAGATAGCCTAGAACCTTGAGTCCACAGAAAGCCCATGGAAAGCCCATGGTACTCTACATACCACTGATCCTGCTTCTAGCTCAGCCTTTGCAACCATTTGGAGAAGCAATTTTGGTGGAGAAGGGGTCCACGATTCCTGACAACATAAACTTCAATCATTAAGAAGTTTCTACATAGGACTAGTTAAGCCCAAGAACCTGGAACACAGTGGTGCTCCTCAGGACACCAGTCCTGTTTCTAGCTTAGCTCCTGAAGCTAGCCTAGGGAAGAAACCCTTGAATATATTCAACCTCCCAACGTTTCTGCAAGTATTGCAGCCCTCACTTCTTCAACTGCCACAATTACTTAAGAGCAGTCAATTAGAATTTATTATGTCCCTACTATGTATCAAACACAATGATAAGTTCTGAGAAAACAAAGGAAAGAGAAAAAAAGTCTGCTCTCAATGAGCTACTGTCTAATGGGAGAGACAATATGCAAATAATTGTAATGGAATATGTGGACAATAAATTGGAATAGTCTCACAAGAAAGGCATTAATATTAAGGATGAGGAAAGATCTTATAGAAGTAAGAGTTTTGCTGGATTTGTAGTCAAGATAGATATGTATAAGGTAGACATAGGAGATAGAGTATTCCATGTATGTGAGACAGTCTATGAAAATGCTCACAGTTGGTCAAAAAAAGTATTTTGTATGAGAACAGCAAGTAAATCAGTGTTTCTAGATTGCAGAGTATGTGGAAGAAAAGAAAATACTAATCACCAAAATCCTTATAATTGTCAAATGGTAAAATATCCAAAACTGATATAGGTTTATTCATGGAAATTGAATTAAAGAAGAATCATTGCCATTTCCTTTGCTACTGTACCTTAAGGATCATAGGGTCATTCCTTGAAGCTGTAACCTCCTCATCTGTACTCTCCTCCATTAGAAAGTGAGCTCCTGGAAAGTAAGGACTTTATTCTCTTACATTTTTATCTTTAGTGCTTAGCACAGTGCTATCTGTGTTTGTGTGTGTCCCCTTGTGCACATGCATGTAGACACACATATTTTCTTAATATGCTTTTCATTCATTGATTATCATCTCTTAAATGAACAGATGACACTGAGATATCAAAAAATTAACACATATATCATTTGGGAGGCTTCTAGAGAGCTTTACAATCTATAGAATCTATGTATGTATATATGTTATAATCCATGTATAAAATACATGGCCATGATGAATATTTTTTTATGAGCCTCAGTCCAGCTTAGTTCTGGCTGCCATAAATTATCAAGGGAAATAATTACTATGGAGAAGGTATGGGACATTCCCAAAACCACCAACACCAATTATATGTTGATATCTCTCTCTCTCTCCATAGATACAGTACCTATGGATATATATATATATATATATATATATATAAAATCTTATAATATTGATAATTAGAGGCTTATTGAATCTTTTGATTGTACCAATCAAAAATGTTTTATATATGTATATATACATATATACATATATGTAAAAGAAACCTTATGAGAGACATTTGGCTCCATTTTTCTGAGTCAAATACTTTTTGTTATCAATAAACAATATATAAGTAGGATCATATGTCTATATATCTTCAGGCATTAGTGAATCTGTGAAGAAATGACCTAATACGGAAAAATCATTCATTGTTTGCTTTCTCTTCATATTTTCATCATTGGCACCCCTACCAATGTATAGATCATTCTTAAAAAGATGCAAAAATATGGAGATGGGTTAGTAGTTGTTATTTTCATCAATTTTGGTAATTCTTGAGGATTTTTTCTCTTTCCACTTTTTTGGGATTCTTCTCTGTAGGAGACTTTTAAAATAGAGCCTTCAATTTTTTTTTGACTTTGCAAGGCAATGGGGTTAAGTGACTTGCCCAGGGTCACACAGCTAGGTAATTACTGTGTCTGAGACTGGATTTGAACCCAGGTCCTCCTGAATCCAGGGTGGTGCTCTATCCACTGTACCACCTGGCTGCCCCCAAGCCTTCAATTCTTTTACACTTATGATACATGGATTTCTTTTGAGTGTCTAGACCAGCTTTCTCATCTTAAATTCAATTTCCATTTCTAATACAGTACATTGACTATGATGATTAAAATGCAGTGTTTCTTCTATTATTAATGCTAAGGATAATAACTAGAAATATTGATCAAACTATTCCATTTTTTATTATCCTTTCTAGTTTCCTTCAGATATGCTCATGATTCACTTAGTCCTCACCAAAATTTATGCAGATCCTTTCCCAGAATTATATCTTGCTATTTTTCTGACAATATTTGTTCATAATTTTCTGTCTTCCTCCATGTTTTCTAGATGATTTCATATTCTAAATTGATGTTACCATTGGTTTCCTTGTGTGGAAAGTAGGACAAACAACTTTGGTGACCTTCTGTGTTTCTGTATGTGAAGGCTAACTGAGGCAGTTTCTGGGCTTTTTTGGCTTCCTTATTGTAATGACTAATTCAGAAATGGCTACCCCCATCAGTAACCAGTCATTTTGTATGAGTTAGGACATAGTTAATTTCTTTTTTTTTTGTATGTGACGCTATTTATTACTAATTATATCTGATGTTTTCTGTCTCTTTTCTTGAATAAAGTATTGACAACAAAGACATGTGGGATTTCTGAGTAGCCTATGAATTTTTGAACCACTTCATTTCTTAATCTCCAAGCATATTTTCCAGTATGTTTTTTTATCATCACCTTGCATAATTTCATGATGATATCACTAATTATCAAAATACGGCATTGTCTTGGTTAGTTAAGCTCTTCATTGAATATGAATCAATCTACATCAAAGTACCTCACATGGATTAGAATGTTAGGATGTTCCAAAGATGGATGTTGCTCCAACTCTGGTTCTTAGTTTCTCTTCTTCATATATAATTTTGGCTAATGTAACCTCATAAAGGAAAAAAATAGCAGCCTGGAAAGCATCTGTCATTCAAGCTATAAGACCCAAACACAAGTAAAGATTCAGAGACCAAAGCAAGAGACAAAACAAACAAACAAACAACAACCAAAACAAATCCCTAACAATTGTGATTTGGAAAGCAAATGAGCTCTTTTGCAGTCTGTAGAATGGGACAATTAGTCACCTGAGGAAATATATTTATAAAATACTCAAAAATATACTCATTTCAATTACAAAGGACCTCAGAAGAGTCCTGTATTATTATTTTTCATCCAATCAATGCTCTTACCTGAGGTCCTGTAGGGGTCAGAAGTGTTTACTTTGAAAAAATTATCGGGTTCAAAACAGGCTCAAGTCACCTGGATACCCCAACTAGAAATAAAGGAATAGGACCCTGGTTCTATTTTGTTAGTTTTGGGAACTGGGGATATTTATATTGTGCTGCTATAGGTGAACATCTTGGACTGGCACAAGACGGACTAGAATGAAAGCATTTCCAAGAATGTTTTCATTAATCAGGAACAAAAGTTGGAGGTTTGAAGATGATCAGCTACAATCATAGTTCTAACCATATTCAATGCTGATTAGTGATCTGGTCTCATTATTCCCATGAACCACTGGTAGTTTCTGGGAAACCAAAGTCTTTGGGTTCTGAGGGGAGTATGGCTGAAGGTCTTAGAGAAAAGACCTTACTGACAATTAGTCCACTGAGAGCCAGGCTTGAATTAACTATGTTGTCATAATCAGATATTGCTGAAATGTCATGGTGCCTTGTAAACCATGTATCACTATTTTTCCAACAGATATTACATAGTAGTACTTTACCAAGTGTTGCTGGAGAATCAAAGTGCCTTGCTGATATGAGAAGAGAAATCATACTCAAAGACCAAGGATTCCCAAAGCATTCAGACCATCACCAGAAGTCCTACTTCCTATCAGATCTTGCCATGGAATGAAATGATTCAGGAAAAGGCAAGTGAGAAGGGTATCTTTGCACAACATACCCCTCACTATAATGAACAATGTATAAGGTTGACATGATCTTCAAAATGGAAGAACAACCATTACAAATTACTCAATAGACAAGAGTTTTGTTTCCCTATATTTTTCCAATATGCAGAGAGGAAGGTAGGAAGGAAAGAAAATATATTTCTGTTCATGGAAATTTTAAATATAAAAATTTTAAACAACAGCATACTTAATAAGCGAGTGACCAGTCAGCCTTTCCTCAAATACCTCTAGATGTAGTAAAGCATCATAAATGCCTAGGCATCTATCCATGCTTTTTTTAGTTTTTTTCAAGCCAAATGGGGTTAAATGGCTTGCCCAAGTCCACACAGCTAGGTAATCATTAAGTGCCTGAGGTCGGATTTGAACTCAGGTACTCCTGACTCCAGGGCCAGTGCTCTATCCACTGCCCCACCTAGCCGCCCCTGTCCATGCTTTTGAATATCAAGAAATACTAAAAAAAATTTCTTTATAAGTCTATAGCTTCCTTTCTAAAAATACCACAATGTTTCTCGTTCTGTACTGGCAGACTATGAAGAGCAAATATAACTTTCCTATGTGATAATCCTTCAAATATAATAAGGAAGTAGGACCATTAAATAGTATACAATGATCCTTCTGGGCAGTATATTGACTTAGGAAACCACATATTAACATTATTTATGTTCCATTGTATTGTTATTTATTCTAGTTAACTATTTCCCAATTGCATTTTAATCTGATTCCTGAAGCTGGAAAACTGTAGGCTTCTATGTGACCCATGGGCAGTGTATTTGACACATCTACTGTGAGATAGTTATCATGCTAGGACCAACTAATTCTAATTTGGAAATAATCGTATTTTGGTTGTCACCCTCTGGTGACAGTTTATCAATATCCTTAAAATATGGTATACAAATGAAGTATATAATATTTCAGAAGAGAGTTAGTCATGACAAGAGTTAAGATAGGACTCTTCCCTGCCTGATAACCCTGTACACTATGTATCTTTAAATGAATCCTAAGTTTGCAATAATTTTTCTGGCTGTCACATCCCATTGTTGATTCAAATTGACCTTAAAGTATTACCTTAAAAGATGAAGACTATGGAAAGGGTCACCAAGAATATTGAAAATTTGGAGAAGTCAGTTTCAATTGAGTATCAAGTTAGAAAACCATAAATTGAAGAACTGAGAAATGAGTGGTAAGAAAAGAAGTAGAGGCAATGCATGTAGGTAGTTTTTTCTAGGAATTTCTTTGTAAACTGGAGGAAAAAATATGATACAAAGACATAAGCAGGTAGTAGAGTCCACAAAATTTCTTAAAAAGGTGGGGGAGATATTATCATATTTATAGAGATAGGGACAGGCATTCTGAACAATGGAACAGCAGTGGGAATTTGAGCTATGTATTTTTCAGTCAATAAGAAGATGAAGTAGATCTCTTAGACTTTTGTCTCTTCCTTAAGGATATGATTTCTCTCTCATCATACTCAATTTGGATCAATGTACAACAAGGAAACAAAGTAAAGACTGACAGATTGCTTTCTGTGAGGGGGAGGGAAGTAAAATTGGGGGAAAAATTGTAAAACTCAAATAATATCTTTAATAAAAAAAGAAATTGAAAAAACATGAAGCAGAAATTCATTTGGGAGACTAAGGGAGACAAGTTTATTAAGGTCTTTTAGGGCAAGTTTATGAATGAACTTAAAGATCAAGAAAAGTTCTATACTTTTATACTTAATGAAAAGTCACTGGAAGTATTAGATCATTAGAGTGACATGATGTGAACAATGTTTTAGGAAGGCTGATCTGTTGATAATTTTCAGGAGACCAGTTGTAGGCTGCTCCAACAGCCCAGATATGAGATGATAAGGATGAAGAAAATGAATGGCAGAAGTGAAAATGGAAAATTTAAAAGGATAAAGTTCAAAGAGCATTTTTCAGGAAGAATCAATAAGACTTGGGTCAGTAGGTTGGTCGATTCTTGTCCTTCATTATCAAAGAAAACCAAAATAACATCACTATGTGAGAGACAAATAATAGTATGTCCAATTGTGACTGATCAGACCAATACAAGCTCAGAATGTTCTTCTACAGTGGGGCATAAATAGTCCATGTGAACACTTGGGGTAGGTTGTCTAAACTTATGCATCTCATATTTCCTTTGAGTTGTTTCAATTCTGCCTTGCTTATAGATCACTGTACTCTCTCTGATGAGGGTATGTCATGCTAGACAGTAGTCTACCAGTGTCTCCTATGCTTCACAATTAATTAGAATAGGGCTTGGTGACTGATTAAATATAAAATCAGAATTGTTAGAAGGTAATGGTTCAGTGAGAAGTATACTGAATTTGGAGTCAGATTCACACCCTGACTGTCACTTAACACTTATATTACTTAGGCACATCACAGTTTTCTCATCCATACAATAAGGGTTTTGAACTAGATGACCACAAAAATCTATTCACCCCTAAATCTATGATATGATTTAATTGATCTTTCAAACCTGAATAACTGAGAAAATGAAAAGGTATTATCCTGCACCCATATGGAGCAATTGGATATAAAGCAAAATTATCCAATGGAGCAGAATAGCAATGAGTCTTTAGTGAAGTATTTGCAAAAATAAAAAATGGCAAACAACGAAAAAGATTATTTCTTATTAGTGAAAAATGCCAAATGGTAATTTTTCAGCTCTGATAAAACTAAGAGAGGGTATTATTAGGAAAAACACTGTTTTCCTTTTCTTTTTGTTATATATCATTCTACCAAGGGACTGATTTTCCATAGTTACAAGAAATGCTTGAGTTGTTCTATTTCTAGCTATATTTTAGTAATGTCAGATGGACTGATGTACTTTTCTCTGGAATATGGCATATGGCTTTTTGAAATGTGCAATCAGTGGAATGGAAGGATCAGACTCTTCATGTTTGTGTCATTTAGCATCCAGCTAACTAGACATATTTCTACCAGGTTGCCCTTTGTACAGATTTTAGGTTGGAGTCCACAGTTGACTATGAAAGGGAATCTATAAAATGAAATGTGACTGGCCTGAGCTCATTTAGACATGTTCAGATTGTAGGATGAAAGATACAAAGGACTGAATATTTCAACTAAAATCAGTTTGCCATAGCAAAGAAAGGCACTAGCAACCCTAATAAAATAATTTTTCATAAAATGTTCCTCTCTTCTCCACTCCTCCCCTCTCCTCCCCTCCCCTCCCCTCCCCTCCTCTCCTGTCCTTTCCTGTCCTTACCTCTGCCTGTCTCTGTCTCCCAAGCAATCTTCCCAGCCTTTTGTTATTCACTTCTGTCCTCAAAGTGCCTGTTGCTTCCCCTTGGAGGAGAAAAAGTTTTAAACTGTCTTCTTTGCAACAATCTATGATAAATTCTGAGCAATTTAAAATACCAGGGCTTATGTGAATTCATTAATTTTTCACTAACTCTTGATTCCTATTGGAGATCCCAATTCTCATCCACTACATAACAGCTGGTCAGCAATCTATAACCATATGATAATTGACCACATTTGTATGGAATTCTCTTATGTTAACTTTCAGATTCCTTGATAAAAGATATTTATGTGGGGTGGGAATTTGATTGAAAATTAATCATGAACTCAAAACCAGAATAAGCACAAATTATTCTAATGGGCACGCAATGAGAAAAAAAAATGTACAAGGGATCCATGAAGCTATGCATAACACTCTTTAACAAGCTTTGAGTTTTAAAAGGCATATACAAAAGATGGAAGCAAAGACAAGTAATTGAAGACAAATATGAACTTGTGGTGTGATCCTCTAAGAATAGTATCAGGAGACTTAAAGTACAGAATGGGTCTCTGAGACTAATAAAAAAAAAAGACAAGAATTGGTGGGTGGGGGAGGAGTAGTGATATTGTAGCAAAAACAGCAACAAGAAAGCTCTTTGGGATTGGGGACTAAATCATACTTGTATTTCTATTCCCCATACCTGGTAGAGTGATTGGCACATAATAGGCACTTTTCAAATGCTTATTGAATAATTCCCTGCTGTTTGGAGATAATGATGAATAAGACAATGATAAATGATAAAGAGAAGGCAGAATTATCTAACTACTATTTCACTTCTCTCCTTCAAGAAGAAGAATTTTCAGTAAGACAGGATAGAACAAAAGTATCTAACCAGATTGAAACTTGAAGCAAGCAATAGTTCAGGTAGGAGTTGGATTAGAAGACATAATTTTCCTGAATCCAGAAAAGAATTTAAATAATAAAATTTTAAGGAGTCCATTATTTTTAAAAAATAAAACACTGATAAAATATTATCAAAGTAGCTAAAATAACATAATGAAATGTTATAGACAAACATAAATACAGACACAAACATACATACACACATATACTAAAAATGCAACTAACAGGTTGCATTTATACATGAATGCAAAGCTGGTTCAATATTAAGAAAATTATAGATAGTATTAAAAGACAAAAACAACAAAAATCATTTTTATTGATAACTTTCGGAAATGTTTTAGACATAAACCAACACATATTTGTGTTTTTTTGTTTTTGTTCTTTGATGATTGTTTTGAATTTATTTTTTAAATTTTCATCCATTTGTACATGTATATTTCCAAGTTACAAAATTTCCCTCCACCCTTCTTCCTTCCCACTTCCCTCCCCTCAGTAGGGTCAGTCAGGTTAGCATTTTACATCATATTTTGTTAAATATATTTACAAATTAGTAATATTTGGCATGAAGAATTAGGATTAAAGGAAAGAGATACATAAGAGATAATTTTTATAAAGTGTTCATCAGATTTGGTAGGGATTTTTTTTTTCTGTGTGCTTTGTTTTGTTTTGTTTTCCTTCCTCTGGTTGGGGATAATATAGTCCATAGCCAGTCTAATACAGTTGTCTTAGCTCTCTGGACTGTCAAGTGAAGTTGTTTCCATCAAGGTTGTTCATCTCATAATGATGTTGATGTGTACATTGTTCTCTTGACTCTACTCCCTTCTCTCAGCATCAGATCCCATAAGGCATTCCATGCTTCTCATTTATGGTTTCTTATAGAACAATAGTATTCTGTAGATTCATGTACCATAATTTGTTTAGCCATTCCCCAATTGATGGGCATCTCCTCAATTTCGAATTCATTGCTACTACAAAAAAAGAGCTGCCATGAATATTTTGGAATATTTAGAAATTTTCCCATTTTTTTATAGTTTCTTTTGGATATAGTCCTAGAATTGGAATTGCTAGGTCAAAGGGAATGAACAGGTTTTTTTTGCTCTTTGGGCATAGTTCCATATTGCTCTCCAGAAAGGTTGGATCCAGTCACAACTCCACCAGCAATGTATTAAATGTCCCAATTCTCCTACATCCTCTCCAGCATTGATCAGCTTCCCTTTTTCTTATCTAGACAAATCTAATAGGTGTGAGATAATACCTCATTGTTGTTTTAATTTGCATTTCTCTGATCAATAGTGATTTGTAGCATTTTTCATATGATTATATATATAGCTTTAATTTCATTTGAAAACTGTCTGTTCATATCCTTTGACCATTTATCAATTGGGGAATGACTTGTGATGTTATAAATTTGATGTAATTCTCTATATGTTTTAGAAATGAGACCTTTATCAAAACTCTTGGTTGTGAAGTTTGTTTCCCAGCTTTCTGTTTTTCTTCTAATTTTGGCAGCATTGATTTTATTAGTGCAAAAACTTTTTAATTTAATATAGTCAAAATCATTCATTTTGCAGTTTATAATATGCTCTAATTCTTGCTTGGTCATAAATTTATCCCTTTTCCATAGATCAGATAGATGAGTATTTTTTGGTCCATTAATTTATCTATGGTATTGTTTTTTTATGTCTAAATACTGTACCCATTTTGACATTTTTTATATAGGATGTGAGATGTGGTTCTATGCCTAGTTTTTGCCATACTATTTTCCAGTTTTCCCAACAATTTTTGTCAAAATGTGAGTTCTTATCCCAACAGCTGATGTCTCTAGGTTTGACAAATAATAGTTTGCTGTAGGCATTTATTGCAGTTTCCTTTGAACCTATCCTAATCCACTGATCCATTACTTTATTTCTTAACCAGTACCAGGCAGTATTGATGGCTGCTGCTTTATAGTATACCTTTAAATCTGGTAGAGCTAGACCACCTTCTTTTATATTTTTTTATCATCCCTTGCTATTCTTGCCCTTCTGTTGCTCCAAATGAATTTTGTTACTAATTTTTTTTTCTAACTCAGTAAAGTAGTTATTTGGTAGTTTGATTGGTATGGCACTGAATTAGTAATTTAATTTGGGTAGAATTGTCATTTTTATTACATTAGCTCAACCTAACCATGAGCTTCTGACATTTTTCCAGTTATTTAGATCTGACGTTATTTTGGTGAGGAGAGCTTTATAATTCTGTCCATAGAGTTTCTGAGTTTGTCTTGGGAGGTAGATTTCCAAACATTTAATGTTGTCTACAATTTGGGGTTTTTTTAAGTTTTTGCAGGGCCATGGGGGTTAAGTGGCTTGCCCAAGGCCACACAGCTAGGTAATTATTAAGTGTCTGAGGCTGGATTTGAACTCAGGTACTCCTGACTCCAGGGCCAGTGCTCTATCCACTCCACCACCTAGCTGCCCCTACAGTTATTTTTAATGAAATTTTTTTCTATTCTTGTTCTTGGGCTTTGTTGTTCATATATAGAGAGAAATGCTGATGATTTATGTGGGTTTATTTTAGATCCTGCTACTTTGCTGAATTTGTTAATTGTTTCAATGAGTTTTTAAGATGATTTTCTTGGGTTCTCTGGGTATACCATCTTATCATCTGCAAAGAGTGAAAGTTTTGCTTCTTCATTGACAATTCTGATTACTTCAATTTCTTTTTCTTTTCTTATTGCTACTGCTAGTATTTCCAATACCATATGGAATAGTAATGGAGATAATTGGCATCCTTGTTTCACTCCTGAATTTATTGGAAATGCTCTCAGTTTATTCCCATTAAATATAATATTAGTTATGGTTTTTAGATACTATTCATTATTTTAAGGAAAACTCCATTATCCCTAAACTTTCTAGTGTTTTTAATAGTAATGAATGCTGTATTTTATCAAAGGCTTTTTCATCATTTATTAAGATAACCTAACTAGTGTTTGCTTAGGCAGCACATATACTAAGATTGGAATGATACAGAGAAGATTAGCATGGCCCCTGTGCAAGGATGACATGCAAATTCATGAAGCGTTCCATATATATTTTTTAAGGATATGATTTCTCTCTCATCACACTCAATATGGATCAATGTACAACATGGAAACAGGGTGAAGACTGACGGATTGCTTTACATGGGGTCGGGGAGGAGAGGGAAGTAGGATTGGGGGGAAAATTGTAAAACTCAAATAATATCTTTAATAAAAAATAAATAAATGAAAAAAATTTTTAAAAGATAATCAGATTATTTCTGTTGGTTTTACTATTGATATGTTTAATTATGTTGAGTGTTTTCCTAATGTTGAACCATCCCTGCCTGCCATCCTAATCATGGTGCATTATCCTGGTAATAACTTGCTGTAGTCCCATTGATAAAATTTTACTAAAGATTTTTGCATCAATATTCATTAGGGATATTGGTCTATAATTTTCTTTGCCTGTTTTTGTTCTACCTGGTTTAGCCATGTTGATGTCATAAAAGTTGTTTGGCAGAACTCCTTCTCCTATTTTTAAAATAGTTTATGTAAAATAGGAATTAATTGTTCCTTAAATGTTTGGTAGAATTCACTTGTAAATTGATGTGGACCTGAAAACTTTTTTCTTAGGGATTTTATTGATGGTATCTTCAATTTCTTTTTTCTGAAATGGGGTTATTGAAGTAAATTATTTCCTCTTCTGTTAATCTGAGCAGTTTGTATTTTTGTAAATATTCATCCATTTTACTCAAGTTGTCCAATTTATTGGCATATGGTTTGGCAAAGTAACTCCAAATTATCTCTTTAAGTTCCTCCTCAATTGGTGGTTAATTCAACTTTTCAATTTTGATGCTGGTAATTTGGTTATTTTTTTTTAAATCAGATTAACCAGAGGTTCTTTTACTGGATTTTTCATAAAAACCAACTCTTAGTTTTATTTATGAGATCAATGGTTTTCTTGCTTTCCATTTTATTAATCTCTCCCTTGATTTTCAGAATTTCTAATTTGGTATTTAATTGGAGTTGTTTAATTTATTCTTTTTCTAGCTTTTTTTAGTTGCATGCCCAGTTCATTGATCTCCTGTCTCTCTGTTTTATTCATATAGGCATTTAGAGATATAAAATTTCCCCTCAAAACTGCCTTGCCTGCACCCCATAAATTTTAGTATGATGTCTCATTATTATCATTTTCTTGTATATAATTATTCATTATTTCTATTATTTGCTGTTTGATCCAGTCATTATTTAATATAAAGTTATTTATTTTCCAACTAATTCTTGGATTATCTTTCCCTGACCCTTTATTACATGTAATTTTTATTGCATCATGGTCTGAGATGTGTGCATTTATTATTTCTGCCTTTCTGCATTTTATTTTAAGGTTTTGGGGCCCTAGTATATGGTCACTTTTGGTGAAGGTGCCATGTACTGCCAAGAAAAAGGTGTATTTTTTCCTATCCCCATTAAGTTTTCTCCAGAGGTCTATCATATCTAAGTTTCCTAAGATTTCATTCACTTTCTTAGCTTCTTTCTTATTTATTTTGTTGTTAGATTTATCTAATTCAGATGATTTTGATTACATTAAATAAAAAGACTTTTGTACAGACAAAACCACTGTAACCAAGATCAAAAGAAAAGTAGTAAACTAGGAAACAATCTTTAAAACTAGTATTCTGACTCATTTCTACAACATACAGAGAACTGAGTCAAATTTTAAAAAAACAAGCCATTCACCAATTGACAAATGGTCAAAGGATATGCAAAGGCAATTTACAGATGAGGAAATCAAAGCAATCCATAGTCATATGAAAAAATGCTCTAAATCATTACTTATTAAGAGAAATGCAAATTAAAGCATCTCTGAGGTACCTCCTCACACCTCTCAGACTGGCCAATCAATATGACTAGAAAGGACAATGATCAATGTTGGAAGGGATGTGGGAAATCTGGGACATTAATACATTGTTGGTGGAACTGTGAACTCATCCAACCTTTCTGGAGAGAAATTTGGAATTATGTTCAAAGGGCAATAAAAATGTGCATACCCTTTGATCCAGCAATATCACTACTGGGTCTATACCCTGAAGAGATGATGAAAAAGGGTAAAAACATCACTTGAACAAAAATATTCATAGCAGTCCTGTTTGTGGTGGCAAAGAATTGGAAATCAAGTAAATGCCCTTCAATTGGAGAATGGCTTAACAAACTGTGGTATATGTATGTCATGGAACACTGTTCTATTAGAAACCAGCAGGGATGTGAATACAGGGAAGCCTGGAAGGATTTGCAGGAACTGATGTTGAGCAAGATGAGCAGAACCAGAAAAACACTATACACCCCAATAGCAACATGGGAGCAATGATCAACCTTGATGGACTTGCTCATTCCATCAGTGCAACTATCAGGGACAATTTGGGACTGTCTGCAATAGAGAATACCATCTGTACCCAGAGAAAGAATTATGTATTTTGAACAAAGACCAAAGACCTTCATACTAGGGAAAAAACCCATTATATTATTATGCAATTTTACTATCTCATACTTTATTTTTCTTGCTTAAGGATATGATTTCTCTCTCATCACATTCAATTTAGATCAATGTATGCCATGGAAACCAATGTAAAGACTAAAAGAATGCCTTCTGTGGGGGGTGAGGGGAGTGAATCAAGATTAGGGGAAAAATTATAAAACTCAAAATAAATAAAATCTTTAAAATGAAAAAAAATATCTAGTTCTGAGAGAGAGAGATTGAGGTCTCCCATTATTAAAGTCTTGTTGTCTATGTATCCTTATAATTCACTCAGCTTTTCCTCTATGAATTTGGATGCTAAACCACTAGATACATACATGTTTAGTAATAATATAGCTTCATTACCAATGGTGCCTTTTAAGAAGAAGTAGTTTCCTTCCTTATCCTTTTTTAATGAGATTGATGTTTGCTTTTACTTTGTCTGAGATTACAATCACTACCCCAGATTTTTTTACTTCCACTGGGGCATAATATATTTTACTCCCTTTTACCTTTACCCTGTGTGTATCTCTCTGCTTCAATGTGTTTCTTGTAAACAACATATTGTAGGATTCTGGTTTTTAATCCATCCTGCTATCCACTTCCATTTTATGTGACAGTTAATCCCATTCACATTTACAGTTAAGATTACTAATTCTGTATTTCCCTCCATGCTATCTTTCTCCATTTATATTTATCTCTTTCCTTTTCTCCTATTCCTCCTCACCAAAATTTTACTAACTTTTCCCTTTGACTTTTCTTTTGGGAATTTAATTTTCAGTTTATTTTCACTTATACCTTCCCTTCCCTTTTATCAGTTCCTTCTTCCCTTATCTTTCTCATTCCCTATCCCCCCTTCCCTGTAGATTAAATTAGATTTTTTTAGGTTTTTTTTTTTAGTAAGGCAATGGGGTTAAGTGACTTGCCCAAGGTCACACAATTAGGTAATTATTAAGTGTCTGAGGCCACATTTGAACTCAGGACCTCCTGATTCCAGGGTAGGTGCTCTATTCACTGCACCACCTGGCTGTCCCTAGATTTTTAAACCCAAATGGGAATGTATCTTATTCTTTCACTGAGCTATATCAATTGAATAGAATTCATTCAGCATTCACATTCTTCCTTCTTTCCCTCCAAAATTATAAATCTTTGTGCCTCTTCCCTTGGTGCTCTAATATTATTAATCAGGTATCATCAATCAATTCAGTTCGATTATTTGATTTCTTGATAAACCCCTATTGTTATCAAGATATTATCAAACTGTTAACTTGATTTCTTGATAAGCAGCATTGGCTCAAAATAAAATTATAGGGGCAGCTAGGTGGCAAAGTAGATAAAGCACCGGCCCTGGAGTCAGGAGTACTTGGGTTCAAATCCGGTCTTGGGCAAGCCACTTAATCCCATTTGCCTGAGGTCCTTGCAGTTCATGATGCACTCATTAGATATACCCCCTATCCTTTAGATTCATTCTCTTCAATTATATTCTCCTCTCTAATTTTCCTTAGAGAAGTGTAGTTCTAAAGATTTAGAATTGTTATTACTTCCCTTTTGGGGACCAACATTTGTCTAAAACAATTTTGTTTTTTCAGTCCCTTTTTCATTTACCTTTTTTTATATGTAACTCTTCAGTTGTGTATTTGGTGATTGAATTCTCTGTTCATTTCTGGTCTTTGTGTCAGGAAATTCTGGAAGTCCTGTATTTCATTGAACATGCATCTTTTTCCCTGACAGTTTATGCTGAATTTTGCAGGGTAGTACATTCAGGGTTATAACGCCAGGTCCTTAGCTCTCTGAAATGTTTTTCCAGTTCCTTCAATCCTTCATTGTTGAGGCTGATAGGTCTTGTGTTAGTCTGTTGTTCCCCTTGTATTTGAATTGTTTTCTTTTTGCTGCTTGCAATATTCTCTTTTATTTGAGGGTTCTGGAATTTGGCTATTACAGCCCTTGGAGGTTTTATCCTGGGGTCTCTTTCTGGAGGGGTTCTATGGATTCTTTCAATGGTTTTATTGTTATCTTGTTCTAGTAGATTGGCACAGTTTTCCCTTATAATTTCCTGCATGATGTTTTTCAGGTTCTTTTGTTGGTCCAGACTTTCTGATAGTTCAGTGAATCATAGATTGTCTCTCCTGAATCTGTTTTCTATGTCATTTGTTTTCCCTAGAAGGTACTTGTTAGGTGCCTGCTGGCTAAATTATACTTTATTCCTTACCTATCATTTTATTCAGGTGAACATCAAAGAGCCGAAAAAGCAAAGATGGCAAGTTCTCTCTTTATTTCACAGAAAACAAGGGCTTAAATACCTTACTTGTCCCTGGTTTTCCCCCCAACTCTTTAAGTAGCCAAGCAAGCAGGAGTTTACTCTCTCAGACCTGTACTCCCACACAATGTTGCTAATCAGCAGTCTCTTACAATCAAGTAGGTGTCTACTCCAGCTAGAACTGCCATACAATGTTGCAACAGTCTCTTCCAGGTACTTTACGTTTTCTTCAATTTTTTCAGCCTTTTTATTGTGTTTAATGGAATCTTGTAGTCTTGTAGATTCATTAGTTTCTAACTGTTCAATACTAATTTTTAGGATTTTTTTTTCAATTATCTTCTGTGTTTCCTTTTCTGGTTGGTTATTTTTATTTTTAACAGAGTTGATTTCTTTGGTCAACTTGTCACAATTTTCCTGCATGACTTTCATTTTTTTTTCCATTTTCTTCTTCCACTCTTCTATGATTTTTAAATTCTTTTTTAAGCTCTTCGTTGAGTTTTTGTATTGGAGTCCAATTTATAGATTCTTTTGATAATTCTCCTGCGAGTGATTTTTAAAAGCTTTCTTCTTCAGACATGGCATAGCTGTCATCTTTATCTGTGAGGTACTTTTCTATAGTGAGCACTCTTTTAGTTTTTTGTTCATTTTTGTTGTTGTAGTTCTACTCCTGGGGTATATGGAGTATAGATCCAAGCTTTTTACATTGCTGGGGCTGGAGTCTGATCCCTGGCTTGTTGTTGGCCAGGATATTGCCTAGGCCTTGCCTTTGCAGAGGTTTGTTTCCTCCTTATGTCCAGGTTCTGACTTAACAGAGGATGTTCCCAACTCAGTGCTCTCAGTGTTCAGACTTTGTTTGGGGTTAGGATCCTCCCTGCTGGAATACACTGTGGCTAAAATCCTCCTACTGGCTTTCCTCTCTCCTGCCTCCTGAACTTTACTTCCCCCTTTCCCCCAAAGATAGACCATCACTGAAGATCCTCCATAATGTCTACAGTTGAAAACTTCTTTGAATCTTCTCTTTTTCTTGGTGGGATCTGTAGTGTGAATGTCAGAGTGGAGGCTTTGTTTATTTTTGGTAGGGAAAGGCTCCCAGAGCGGTTTCTCTTTGTGCCAACATATTGACTTCTCATATTTTTGTTTAAGAAGAACATTGAAAATCTTAGTAACAAACAGATATTCCCTTAATATGGTAGTGTCCAGCAAAAGCTGGCATTATTCTTGGGGTTTGGGGTAAAGGAAAAATGTCTAAACTTGACTCAGAATGATTTTTAAGGGTGTTTTCCCCTATTCCTTTGGATTTTTCTTTCTCTGAGCAGAAAAGCTTAAAATTATTTAATTAATGAATTTTTATCTCTAAGCATTTTCTGCCTAAAACTGCAGAGTACTGAGTTTTTTTTTCCACAGTACAAAATGAAATGAACAGAATCAGTACAATTTTTACAGTGACTACATTATTGTAAAGGGGAAAAGAAGCTTTTAAATACTTAAAAATTCTGGCCTATAATTAGCTCCTAGATTGGCAGAGACGTGCTAGTCTATAGGTTAAAAAACCCCAAGATTTTATGTTTTTCAGACTTGTTAATTTGGGGTTTATTTTTTGCTTGACTACTTATGTTACAAAGGAAAGTTTATTTGTTTTTTGGTGGAAGAATTGAAGGTAGTGAGAGAATGGAAGGTAGAGATAGGAATAGTAAAAATAAAAAACAGGTCATCAATGAAACATTTTTATAAATTCAATGAGGAGAAAAGAAAAAATTAAAAATGGACAGGCAGGGTAGTCTGGATACTAACTACAGTGCTAAATTTAATGGGTTCCCCCCCAAATTTAGCTATATAAAATAAAAATTCACATTTTCATATAAAACCCTTTCCTCATTGTATATGTTTGTTAATATTTGTCAAGTTCATAAACGTTTTTTAAAAAAGAAAAGAAAAACAGTGCAGATCCTGAAAAAAGAGATAACAAACTATACCTTGTCGTTCACAAAAGTAGGGAGCCAAAAGAGTAGAAAATGATATATGTTGTCATAGATATCTTCTCATTGGTTTTTGCATAGGTTTTCTATTTTGTAAGGTGGAGTTCAATAATAAGGGAAAGATAACTGTGTTAAAATGACGGAATTAATAAATCATATATACATATGCCTACATATTTTCCAAGAAGATCCCAAGGACAATGTCTCTTCAATAAATGGAGGCAAAACAAAATCTTGTTGTAGTCATTTGCTTTCTAAGGTCCTTTCCAGTTCTAGGATTCTATGAAATCTCTCTGCCTATAGCACAGTAATGGACATTACAAAGAATCAAGGACCAGCATTGACCCAATCCAATAAAGGGCATTCAGTACAAAGGTCATTCACTGAAGAAGTTTGAGAATATTCACATATGTCCTGAAAATAAATATATTCTTTCAGCCTAATTTAAGAGCAAAATAAACATGACTTCTGCCCCTGAAACTTGTCAGATCAATAGTAAATAAAATAGCTCTTGAATTCTTTTTTGTACTCATGTCTACATATTTTAAATAATTTTATTGTCTTTAATTAACCAATGTACCACTTGAGGAGGAGATAACTTGTTGAGAGGGGACCACAGTCTTCCTTTTCCCTTTCTCATCTTTACTTCCTTTCTGTCTTTAGAAAGCTGTGAATCTATTAGCTGATCAGAATTCTCATTTGGGAAGGTGCAATTCAGAGGTATAGAACAAATGAAAAGTTTAATTGAAATCTTGAGATTGCTTATTCTAAGATATTCCTTTAATTAAATTGTGACTTCTGACCTTCTTCCTCATCAAAACTCAACTTTCCACTTTGCTTCCTCACCTCCTGATTCTCTGATCCCTATTACTCTATTAGGTAAAGGTGATCTTCCTTTCTTCCTCTTCCTCTTCCTTCAGCACACCAAATTTATTTCTGCTGTTAGATTCAGTTATCTTTCCACCCTTGTTCCCATTCCTATCCCTGCTTCTACTCATGCCTTCTTCTGAAAGCTGATAGAGTTCTCATTGTTTCTTGAATGAGTTGTAAGCTTCTTTAGTAATCCTGATGAGCAATAATAAAGGTCTCAATTTACCCCTGTAAAACAGTGTTAACACTATGTACGATGGCTTCCCATCTTCAGAGCTGCTGTGGGGGAAAATGATTTATAAACTTAAAAGTATGATATAAAAGTCAATGAATTGCAATTCTTTTTATTTTTTAAATATATTTTTAAACATTTTATTTGTTTTCCAATTATATGCAATAGTAAATTATACCTATCATTTTTTTTTCAAGACTCTGAATTCTACAATTTCTCCCCTCCTCCCTTCCCTCCCCCCACCAAGGCTGTCTGACAGTCTCTACATTGTTTCCATGCCATACATTGTTGTAAATTGAATGTTATAAGTGTAAACATAACCCCCTCCCCCCCCCCAAGAAGATGGGAAACTTCACGAATAGAGAGAGGAAAAAAAATTGTACTTCAGTCTGTGTTCAGATTCCAATGGCTCTGTCTCTGGGGTGAGTTCCTTCCTTTATCATAAGTCCACCAGAGAAGTTACTTCTATATATATCTTCTATATTTTCCCCATAGTTGCTATCACTAGCTGTACCTCCACTCTATTTCTCCCCACTCTCATTTATTCTATTCTTTCTCTCCTTTCATCCTGGCCCTGTCCAAAAGCGTGTTGCATCTGAGTACCCTCTCCCTTGAGCTTTCCTCTCTTCTGTCACCTATTCCCCCTTTCCCTCCCCCCATTCCCCCTCATCCTGTCCCTTTCCTCCCATCCTTCTCCAGGGCAAGACAGATTTCCTCACCCTATTAAGTGTGTATGTCATTTCCTCCCTGAGCCATTTCCAATGACAGTGAAGGCTCACTCATTCCCCCTTGCCTTCCCCCCCTCCCCTCAATTGAAAAAGCTTTTTTTTTTGACTCTTATGTGAAATCTCTCAGCTTTTTCTTCATCTCCTTTTCCTTCCTTCCAGTACTTTCCCCCATCGCCCATTGACTCCATCCCTTTACCACATCATACCATTATATTCCACTCCTTCCTATGTCCTATCTATATTATGCTCCTTCTAACCACTCTTATAAATGAGAAAGTTCATGTGAGTTATCAATATCTTCTTCTGTGCAGGAATACAAATTTCAGCATCAAGTTCCTTATAGTTAGTTCCTCTCTTCCACTCCCTTTATGGTTCACCAGAGTCCTGTACTTGGAGATCAAACTTTCTGTTCAGCTCTGGTTGTCTCGTTAGGAAAGTTTGAAAGTCCCCTGTTTCATTGAAAATCCATCTTTTCCCCTGAAAGAGGATGTTCCATTTTGCTGGGTAATTGATTCTCAGTTGTAAACCAAGATCTTTTGCCTTCTGGAATATCATATTCCAATCCCTATGAGCCCTTAATGTAGATGCTGCCAGATCCTGTGTAATCCTGACTATGGAGCCTTGGTATTTGAATTGCCTGTTTCTGGCAGCTTTTAGAATTTTCTCGTTGATTTGGGAGTTTGGGAATTTGGCTATAATATTCCTGGAAGTTTTTCTTTTGGGATCCCTTTCAGGGGGTGACCGGTGAATTCTTTCAATTTCTATTTTACCCTCAGCTTCTAGGATCTCAGGGCAATTTTGCTGTATTATTTCTTGAAAAATGAAGTTTAGCCTCTTTTCCTGGTCGTGGCTTTCAGATAGTCCAATAATTTTCAGATTATTTCTTCTGGATCTGTTTTCAAGGTCAGTTTTTCCAATGAGATATTTCACATTTTCTTCTAATTTGTGGCTTTTTTGGAAGAGTTTTATTTTTTCTTGATTTCTTGCAAAGTCATCAGCTTACTTTAGTTTTATTTTGCATTTGAAGGAGTTACTCTTTTTTTTTTTAGGGTTTTTTTTTGTTTTGCAAGGCAAATGGAGTTAAGTGGCTTGCCCAAGGCCACACAGCTAGGTAATTATTAAGTGTCTGAGACTGGATTTGAACCCAGGTACTCCTGACTCCAGAGCTGGTGCTTTATCCTCTGCGCCACTGAGCCGCCCTGAAGGAGTTACTTTCTTCAGAGAGCTTTTTTATCTCTTTTTCCAGCTGGCCAGTTCTGCTTTTTAAGGCATTCTTCTCATTTGCCTTTTGCTTTGCTTTTTCCATTAGACCTAAACTGGTTTTTAACATATTATTTTCTTCAGTATTTTTTTGTATATCTTTCACCAAGCTTTTGATTTGGTTTTCATGATTTTTCTGTATTGCTCTCATTTCTCCTCCTAATTTTCCTCCACCTCCCTGAATTGCTTTTCAAAGTCTTTTCTCAGCTCATCCATAGTCTGAGCCCATTTTCTATTTCTCTTGGAGGTTTTGGATACAGAAGCTGTCATCATCAGAGTATGTGTTTTGATCTTCCATAGGACTAAAGTAATTCTCTTTGGTCACATCCTTCTTTTTCTGTTATTTACTGATTTCCTCAGCCCAAGGCTAATTTACAGCACTTTCAAGGCTTTGGGGGTTTTTTGGGGGGGTGGACACCCCACTGGGACTTTATTCTTCCAAGGTCTTAAGTTCTCTAGCCCGTGCTTTGATACGTAGATGACCACAGCACTGCCCTCTGCCCTGGGGCTATAAGGCAGGATCCAGCTGTCTTAGTAAGGAAGCCCAAACTGCACCCTGAGTCTGAGTGTGGGCAAACAGCAGAGTCCTGCCCCTGGGAGAGCAGAGAGATCTCTGCAGACTTCCCTTACCTTCTCTGGGGGTGCAGGATGCTTTCTCCTGATTCTCGCTGTAGGTTCTGTGGCCTGTGCTCCTCACTCCACACTCACCCAGGTGCAGCTGAGTTCTCTTCTCTCCCCTTCAAGCTGTTGCTGGTGATCTCTGGGCTGGACTGGGCTTTGCTGAGCTGGGCTGGGCTGAGCAGTGGCTTTTTTTCCCACCCCAGGTCCTGGTGAAGCACACCTTTCCTGTGGAGGTTCTAAGTTATCTTGGACTGGGAAAATGTATCACTCAGTCTTTCTGTGGCTCCTGCCCCTCTAAATTTTGGCTAGAGCCCTCATTTGTTTGTTTTTTGGGGTTTTGAGGGGTCAGAGTTGTCGGGGAATGCTGCCTTCAGGCCGCCATCTTAGCTCCGCCCCCCCCGCAATTCTTTTTAAAATGTCTGTTTTATTTTTTCCAATTACACAATTCTTTAAATGTTATTTTATTTTTTCAATTACACAAAAAGATAGTTTTCAACATTCATCTTTATCATATGATTTTAAATTCCACAATTTTTTATGTCCCTCCTCCCCACTTCATGTCAGTGAGTAATCTGATATAGGTTATACATCCACAAACGTGTTTAGCATATCTCCATATTAGTCATGTGGTAAAAGAAGAATCAGAACTAAAAGGGAAAAAAAATGAGAAAGAAAATAACTTAAAACAAGTTTTTAAAAAAATGAAAATAGTATGCTTTGGTCTTCATTCAGACTCCACAGTTTTCTCCTCTGAATGTGGTTGGCATTTTCTATCACAAGTCTTTTAAATTTGTCCTTGATCACTGAACTGCTGAGGAAAAACTAAATCCATCATAGCTGATCATCACACAATACTACTGTTAATGTGTATGATGTTTTCATGGTTCTGTTCACTTCACTTAGCATCAATTCATGAAAGTCTTTCCAAGCTTTTCTGAAGTTTTCCCCTCATGATTTCTTGCAGAACAATGTTATTCTGTCACATTTATATGCTGCAATTTGTTCAGACATCCCCTCAATTTCCAATTCTTTGCCACTACAAAAAGAGTTACTATAAATATGTTTGCATGTGTGGGTCTTTTCACCTTTTTTTTATGATCTCTTTAAGATACAGGCATAGTACAGCTATTGTTGGATCAAAAGGTATGTACAGTTTTATTGCCTTTTGGACATGGTTCCAAATTGTTCTCCAAATTAGTTGGATCAATAGTGAATTACAATTCTTTGGTAACCCTGCTTTATTGTGAACAAAGATTCCAATATCTTTGAAATCTTCCCTCAAACTCTCCTTGCATTTTCTTAGGCAAACCTCAATCTGACTTTTCCCTGAAAAGATCACATCTTTTAGGACATTCTTCATTGAAAGTCATGTTATCTTCTCCTTCCCCAGATTCACAGGGCCTAAAAGAGGAGTCAACATACCTTTGTTCTACCCTGCTGCTCTCAGTCCAATGTACTGAGACCCTCTCTAAAAAAATACTCATTCATATTTATATATAACTTTCCAAATTATAAATCATTTCCACCCACAGCAACTTTGTGAGGTAGTCTTCACAAATATCACTATCTCCATCATACAGATAAGGAAATTAAGGCCTTCCTTATTGTCTATCTGAATCAGCATACAGCTTCTTATTTCCGTAATTCCAGTCTCTTGACTCTGATCCATCTGCTCAGTCTTCCTAAAGCAGAGCTCTTCCCTTTATACTCCAAAACTTCCATGTGCTCCTTACTTCCTACAGAATGAAATCCAGACTCCTCAGCCTGCTCTCCATAGACTTCTACAATATGATCTCAATCTCTTTTTCTGGTCTTATTAAATAAATATTTCTCTCAAACTACTCTCCTACTTGTACCCCACCTCTAAGATGTAGTAGTCAAAATGGGCTACTTAACTGGTTTATGAATACCTCTCACTTCAGTCTCTTTGTTCATGGAGCAGTTCCTGGCTTATATCTTTTTTTTTTTTTTTGCAAGGCAATGGGGCTAAGTGGCTTGCCCAAGGCCACAGAGCTAGGTAATTATTGTTTGAGGCTGGATTTGAACTCAGGTACTCCTGATTCCAGGGCCAGTGCTCTATCCACTGTGCCACCTAGCTGCCCCTTCCTGGTTTATATCTTGCAAGTTCACACAGTTGTGGTATCCTTGCCTTTGGCAGTAGTGCTAATTCTCCAATGTCTAAACTTCAATGATCTCAGAACCCCACAAGGAGGCATTTTCTTGCCCCTGAAATTTCTTGACTCTTTGGGTTAAAGTTGGACTATGCTCAACTCCTAATGACCTGCCTCCATTCTTTCTTTCTCAATGTTGCTCTAACTTGGCACCTGATTTGAAAACCCATTCTCTATTTCTCTAATCACACAGACCTCTTCCTCACTCTGAGCTTCCTTATATCTAATTTTTGCCAAATCTTGAAAATCATGTCTCTATAACATTTCTTCCTCCTGTCCCTTTCCCTTCATTTATAAAACAAATCTAATTCAGGCCCTCATCACCTCTAACCTGGGCCATTATAGTAACTTTCTAATTTGGTAACCATGCCTCTTTCCAATTGGTCTCTTCTCTGATCCATCTTTCACTTGGCAAAGATATTGGAGTGGTTTGCCATTTCCTTTCAGCTCATTTTCCAAATGACATGCCCAGGGTCACCTAGCTAGTATCTAAAACCACACTTGAACTTGTATCTTCCTGACTCCTGGCCTGAGGTTCTGTGCAATCCAGTTTTGCCTTGGAGCCAGAAGATTTGAATTCAAGCCTAGACTTTTCAACTTACTTCCAGTGTGACTTTAGAAAAATCACTTAATCATTTTAGACCTCAGCTCCTTCAACTTTAAAATGAGAAGGTTGGACAAGATGAGCTCTGGGGTCCCTTCCTGATTCAAACTGAAGATTACAAAAGCATCCCAAGAGATTCCATAAGGCAGCAGGAGAAAGAAACTATAATCTTATTTTCATTTCTTTTAAATGAAGTCTTTTGGAACATTAAGTCCAAGTGATTAGCATCTTCATATTAAATAAAACATTGTTAAAATGTACTCTATTGATTCAGAACATACTATTTTTCAGATAGAAACTGGGCCAAAGTTCACCTCTGGACCCATAGTGGCACAGACAAGGAGATATGGTTGGAAAACTTTCATCATAAAAAGATACTGTCTTAGGCAGCAAAGTATCATTCATCAACCCCTTGTGTTCTCCCTCCATTATCTTTTCTTGATCTTACTCAATGCAGACTGTCCATCCCAGTTCTTCCCCCAGCTTTATTCCTAATGAGCCAGACTCCATCGCAAAACAAAGGGATTGACTGGCTTTCTCTGTTAAACTTTTGATTTGTCCCCTGTGTGATGTTCTTTCTATTCTTTCAAATCATTATTTGAACTAGCATGAAATTTTGGTGGGCCTTGTTCCCCCAGTTCTATTCTGGCCTTTTTAGTTACCTTCTAATCATAAAACACAAAATACATGATCCTTTATCCTCTTAGAAGGTGAGGATTCAGCTTCTCAAGAATGCAATTGCTGGGACAGCTAGGTGGCACAATGGATAGAGCACCGGCCCTGGAATCAGGAGTACCTGAGTTCAAATCCAGCCTCAGACACTTAATTACCTAGCTGTGTGTCCTTAGGCAAGCCACTTAACCCCAATTTGCCTTGCCAAAAAAAATAAAAATAAAAAAAATAAAGAATGCAATTGCTAAAGAAGTCAACATTATGAAGATTACTACTTAAGAAAAGCACTTTAGAAATAGGCATGTACATGACTTGATGTCCTATTTATGTTGGTCTTATTCATTAAAGTTCTTTAAAGACTAATATCTCTGTTAGTCAATGCTTTGTTAGTCTGATTCAAGTTACTGTATGTTTTGTAATCAATAAATTGTATTATTAATTAACTTAAGTAATATGTATTTTCTCCAAAATATTATATGAATCAGGCTTTTCAATAAGGTAGTTTAGTTTTCCCACTCCTCCCTCACCACTACCTAACTAGTTTGAATTGGGATCAATCAAACTGAAATTTGCATCATGTAAACCTACAGGTCCACTTTAGAACCTTAGCTAACAACCTTTTTCTTCTTTTCTTTAGGTGAGTTTAATCAAAGACATTCAGCTGCAGAATGGAAAGAGCACTTGTCTTCACAGAAAGAGAAAAGGATTTTGTAGATCAATGCTCACATACGGAGATAGCTGTATGGAAAAGAAATGGTTCAGAATCTAAATATGTAAATGATTATCTCAAGTGAGAAATAGGATGATTTCATGCAAAACTGGATGTTTGCCCACAGGGTTTCTAGTCCTGACCCCTTAAATAACTAGGTTACTCTGGATAAGTCATTTTACTTCCTTTGTTCTCCTTTGTTCTCAACTGGACAATGACAAGATTGAACAGTCTTTGATTAAACTGATTAAATGCCTTGTATTAAAGTAGGTGGAAAAGTATTGTGTGGTCACTTGTTTTTCCATATTCTTAAGCATTCCTGGGAAGATATCTTTTAGAACCTGTGGTCACACAAAACACTTTGAATTAACACTAGATTTGGGACTACAGGGTAGGGGAGAAGAAATTCTTTAACATATTTGACATTGTCTTATGTTTCAAGGAGCCAAAAGTCCATATCTTGAATCATCTGCTCTAGTCAGATAACTTGAAAAGAAGTTTATTTTTTTTAAGTTGTATTTATTTAAGACAATGGGGTTAAGTGACTTGCCCAAGATTACACAACTAGGCAAGCATTAAGTGTCTGAAGTGACATTTGTACCATCTAGCTGCCCCCCAAAAAAAGTTTATCTTAATGCTTAAAGTAAAATTCTAGTTAATCTGCCTCATTATGAAGACAAATAAAAAACCCAACATAGTTTCATTTTTCAGGTTGAATTAGTCATTCAGTTTATGATTAGAAAGCACTTTGTACTTCTTTTAGGTGTTTACCATAAGCTAATTTCCATTATGGTCTAATTTTCTGTTATATTTCAATTAATTCGCATACACACGCACATCCATGTGTATAAATAAACACATATGCTTGTGTTTACATCTTCTTGCCTCTTTGCACATACTAGTATGGCAGAGTGGATAGAACTCTGATCTTGTAGTTAAGACCTGGGTTCATATTCTTCCACAGAAACTTGCTTGACTGTGTGATCTTATAATGCCCCCAGTGCTGTACTAAGCAGTTAACAATTTTTTTTCATTTGATCCTCACAATTCAGGATGGTAGATGTTATTGATTCCCATTTTACAGCTGGAGAAACTGATGCACACAGAAATTATGTGACTTGTACCCAGGGTTACCCAGCTAGAAAGTGTCTGAGACTGGATTTAAACTCAGGTCTTCCTGACTTCAGCTCCTGAGCTCTCTTCATTGTGTCGCCTAGCTTACCTCAAAACAGCCATTTAATTTTTCAGAATCTAAGTTTTCCTATCTGTAAAATGGGGACACTATCGCCAACCTTACTGTATTTCCGAAGGGATTAAATGAGATAATGCGTCAGCGTGTTTTGCAAACCTTGAAATGTTACTTAAAAATGTGCTAATATTATTCATCTTGGTGTCTCTCTTTCTCCAAAATCTACTCTCTCTCTCTCTCTCTCTCTCTCCATATATATATATATACACACACACACACACACACACACACACACACACACACACACACACACTTTAACCTAGGATGTTGCACATATTAGATTCTTATCAAATGTTTGAAGAATGAAGTTGATGATGATCAAGAAAGCACTGATAAGTCTCTCCATCTTCTTCACGGAAAGAGTATGCAAGAGGGCAACTACTTTGGAGAATTAGAGAGAAGACTCAACCACAATGGAGCAGAACCACTGGATCTGTGGATAGCAGCAAATACAGAGGGTAGTCTATGTAAGGGCAGGGTTTCTGAGAAACATACAGATTTAGAAAGAAACCAAGACCCAGTGAGGTCAAGTGACTTGCTCAAGATCATACAGATCGTAAACAGGAGGGGTGAGATCATTTTTTCCCACCAATTGAACTCCCTCTGTTCCCTTAAGTTCAAGTTTGGCTTCTAGCGCTTCCTGGAGCCTTAAACAGCTGTAACTAATCTCTCCTTCCTCAAATTGTTTTGGAATACTGGGCTTGGGTTCCCTATTTGCCCCTTCGCATTCAACATTTATAATTATTTTTATGCCTCTATATCCTCCAGTAGATTGTACGTTGTAATGCTCGATGAATGAGATTCTGAGTGAGTTTCTTTTGCTGTGTCTTGAGAGAGAGAATTTCTATTAAAAAGGGGGGGGAGAAGTGAACAAGGAAGCACCTGCAGGAAGGTCATTATCTACCTTTTCCCTCCTCCTTCCAGGACTCCTCTCAAAACTCATTCTTTCCTCTTTGGATACTGCAAATGGGTCAGAAAGTTATAAAGTGGTTGTGTTATAGAAATCAGCTGAATTACTTTGGTTTTCTTTAACTGAAAAGCCTGCTTGGAGCACGTTTCTAACAGCTAAATTAGGGAAAACCAACAAATATTTGAGTAAAAAATAAATACAACTTTATTTCCTCTTTGCAGGGCCGGCCTCGGGGCCGGGGCGCAGCGGCTGGGCCGGGGCCGGGGCGCAGCGGCTGGGCCGGGGCCGGGGCCGGGGCCGGGGCCGGGGCCGGGGCCGGGGCCGGGGCCGGGGCCGGGGCGCAGCGGCTGGGCCGGGGCCGGGGCCGGGGCCGGGGCGCAGCGGCGGGGCCGGGGCCGCGCTCAGAGCAGCAGCGAGCTCAGCGCCAGCTGCCCCCGGCCCAGCAGGCGGCCCCGCTCCGGGCCGCGGCCCTCCTTCTGGGCTTTGACCCTCAGCTCCGCGCGGCGCAGCGCGTCCTCCGAGAGGCCCTCGAAGAAGAAGTCCTGGGCGCAGCCGGGGTCTCGGCCCCGCGGCCCCGCGGCTCCGCGCCGCTTGCGCGTCTTCCCGGGCGGCACCAGGGCCAGGCTGACTCTGCAGCCGCCGCGGAGCCCCTCGGCTCGGAGCAGGCGGACGCGCAGCCGCCGCGACGCCGGGCAGTAGTCGGCCGCCAGGTGCAGGAGCGCGCCGTCGCGGCCCAGCGCCACGCAGCGGCCGCCCCCCGGGGCCGGGGCCGGGGCCGGGGCCGGGGCCGGGGCCGGGACCGGGGCCGGGACCGGGGCCGGGGCATCGCGGCGCGCGGCCCCCACGTCCGAGTCCTCCGAGTCCTCGTCGGCGCTGGAGGCGGAGCGGGCCCGGGCCCGGGGCCGGCCCAGCAGCGCGTCGGGGGCCCGCAGGAGGCGGCGGCAGCGCCAGCGGCTCCGGGGCGGCGGGGCCGAGGGCGGGTCCCGGGAAGCCTCGCCGCCGCCGCCGTAGGTGTGAGCCCGGGGCCGCGGGAGGAGCGCGGCGCCCCCCGGGAGGAGCGCGGCGGAGCCCCCCGGGAGGAGCGCGGCGGAGCCCCCCGGGAGGAGCTTGGCGGAGCCCCCCGGGAGGAGCGCGGCGGAGCCCCCCAGGAGCAGCGATTCCTTGCGGCGGGTGTTGGGGCTCTCCAGCAGCGCGCAGAAGCCGTACGAGGTGGGCCGGCGCGGCAGGTGCGGCAGCGAGAGCGCGGCCTGCGAGCGCGGGTCCCAGTCCGTCGGGTCCGGGGCCTCGGGCCGCGGCGCCCCCGGCCCCCCGGGCCACATGTCGGGCTCCACCGTGCACCGTCGAGGAAGGCGGGGAGAAGCGGCCCGAGGCCGGGCGGCGGCGCCGTGCGAAGGGAGCCGCGGCGGGATGCAGAAAGTCGGGACGCGCCCCGGGGTCAGCACGTTGCGGAAGCCCGAGGCCACCGGGCTCCTGGACGCCGCTTCCCCCGCAGCCTTCTCGGGCTCCGGGCTCCCCGCCGTGGACTCACGCAGCTTCTCTAAAAGCCGCATTTCCCGGGCTTGGGGTGGGGAGGAGGTCGGGAATATCCTGTTGAAGAAAGCAGCTTGGTGAGAGCCCCTTCCCCAGACTGGCAACTGGCCCTTTCCCCGCCGCCCCGTGCCCCCGAGCCCAGAGTCCGAGCAGACGCCCAGAAACAGCGCCCGCCTTCCTCGCCCGAACACGCGCAGGTGCCGTCTGGGCGCCCCGTTACCTTGGCAGACTCTGCCCTCCCTGCAGTCACCGCTGCCCAGACCGCAGGAGCGGGTGGCCGCGACCCCCGGACTTTCTGCTTCAGCACTGGCCTGAGGGACAGCGGTGCGCCCCCTTATATACCTGGCCGCGGGGCCTTAACCAATGGAGACCCGGGATACAGCGGGGCACAACCCCGCCTCTTACCTGACCAGAGGGACGGCGGGGGGCAGTGCTCGCCACGGCGGCTGAAATAGCGGCAGTGAGGAGAGGAGTTGTATCCTGGAAGAGGCGAGGTTTTCCCGGCACGGATTAGGAAAATTAGTCACTTCTGAATTCCCCACCTTCCTGAGAAAGCAGCAGTCCCTACCCGGACAAATTTCCTGGCATATGGAGAGAGCGAGGGAGAGCAAGGAAAGAGGAAATGGAGAGAGAGCTCTGTTTATGCTCCAGATAAAGTTACACCCCCAATTGTGCTGAAGTGCAGCCCCGGAGACCCAGAAATTGGCTCTAATTTTTTCCAGTAACTGTCAAAGCCAGCTTCCCTCCACCCTGCCTAAAAGAAACATTCATTGAGCAGAAGCAGCAACCTCAGAATTTTAAAAAAACTTTTTTTCAGTTATCAAATGGATTTTTCCTCCCTACAGAAAACACTAAGAAGGGGAAAAAAGAGCAAAGGCAGGAAGGAAGGAATCTTTATATCAAAAAGCATAATCAAGCAAAACAAATTCTCACGGGGCCCCTTATTCTGCATACTAGTTCAACATCTCATTGTCATGAGAGTGGGCAAGATTCTTGTTTGGTCTGCTGGAACCACGGTTGATCTTACCTAGGTTATCAGAATTCTTGAGTCTTTCAGAATTATTCCCCTTTACAATATTATAAAATATAGATTGTTCTCCTTGTTCTGCTCCCTTTGCTTCAGTACATATAAATCTTCCCAGGTTTCACCGAAACACCCTCATTTCTTATCCAATGATAGTATTTCATTACATTAATATACCATCATTTGTTCAACTCTCCAATGGCTATCACCTTAGTTTCCAGTTCTTTGCCAAAAAGAGCTACCATAGGGGGTGGCTAGGTCAGCACTGTGGATAGAGCACCTGCCTGGGAGTCAGGAGTACCTGAGTTCAATTCCGGCCTCAGATACTTAATTACCTAGCTGTGTGGCCTTGGGCAAGCCACTTAACCCCATTTGCCTTGCAAAAAAACAAAAAAATAAAAGAAAGAGCCACTATAAATACTTTTGTAGAAATGGGCCTTTCCCTCCTTTTGATCTCCATAAAGGTAATGGCTACTACTAATATTCAGTGGGTCAAAGGGCAATCACAGCTTAATATCCTTTTGGCCTAATTCCAAATTGCTTTCAGAATGTTTGACCCATTCACAGCTCTACCAACAGTATATCAATTTGCCGGTTTTCCTACAGTCTCTTAAACATTTGACATTTTTCTCATTTTGGTCAAATTTGCTAACCTGTTGGGTATGAGATAAAACCATAAAAGTTGTTTTATTTTGAATTTCTGTATTTGTGATTTGGAGAATTTCTTTCATGTGGTTACTATTAATGTAGGTCCTTAGAATTTGACAGGACCTCAAAAACCATCCTCATATAATACATAAAAACCCAAACCTCCCTCTACAGTATCCCCAAGAAAGGGTCATTCAATTTCTGCTTGCAGACATTTATCAAGGATATACCAAATTTCTGCAAGACATTGTATTAAATAAGCCCCAAGAATAAGATGATGCAAAGTAAAAGTCTACACTCTTAAGATCATTAACTACTGTAAGAAGGAGACAGGATAAAACATATCCAAATTAGTCTGAAGAAAGGATGAATCCTAACCAAGTGCTATGTTCTTATAATGTTTATGAAGAGAGAAAGATTACTTTCATCTACTAGTATTTGGAAACTTTATTCCAGAAGTGACACCTGAACTTGAAAGGAATTGAAAGATTTTAGTGGGTAGAGATGTGTAGAGAATGCAATTGAGGCATGGGGAATATCTGGTAGGAATGCAAGGAATTAGTGAGCAAACAATCCAGTTTAGTTAATATATAGAGGAAGAGGAAAATAAGCACAAAATATAGGACAGAGTCAGATTGTAGAAAGCCCTAAATGCCAGACTAACACACTTGTAGGAAGATAATTTGGTATAAAGGAAAGAGTACTGAACTTCAAAGTGCCAGGTTTCAAATCTTAGTTCTTTCTTTAGACCGTGGTCTCCAGACCTTAGCTTCTTCATTTTTAATTCAATGTCTTCTAAAAACCCTTCTAGCTCTAAACTAAAGATTTTATCAGGCAATAGGGAGCTCCTAAAGTCTTTTGAAGAATAACATATTCAGGGAGAATTACATAGTTATGCCTGTATATTGGAAAGATTTTGTCAGTTATATGAAAGAATAACTTGGAAGTAGATAAACTAGAAATAATTAGAGATATTAACCTCACTTTAAATTGTGTCACATTAACCTCAATCTGGAGAAGTCACTAATTCACTTTAATAACTAACATATGACTACTAACTCATGCCATATAGTTGTTGAGTCATTTTAATTGTGTCCAACTCTTCATGACCCTGTTTGGAGTTTTCTTGGCAAAAATATTAGAGTGATTTATCATTTCCTTCTCCAGCTCATGTTTACTTAGGAAACTGAGGCAAACAGGATCATGATTTGCCTGGGGTCAAAGAGTTAGCAAGACTAGATTTGAACTCGGTTCCTCCAGTCTCTAGGCTCAGCTTTGTATCCACTGTTTCATCTAACAGGCCATGCCATATACTAGATGTATGACTATTTCTTTTCCCAGCCCACTACTGTGCAACTCTGAGGCTAAGAAATTCAACAAAGTTCTTAACAGCAACTCTTTCTCAATATGCTTCCCTCCATCCTGCCTAACTTTAGATTAATTTACATTATAATATTTTCCAACGTTAATGCATTTCCCAAAAACATCAACTTGTCATACATCTTAAGTCATATTCTTTGTCAAAAGAGAGAAATATGGAAAAGGGAACTGAAATGATTTACATTTATGGCAGTTGGACAAAACTGTCATAGGCAAATCCATAACTAGAGGAGAATTTAAAGGTTTTACGCTTATTCTTAAATCACACTGGAAGCAAGTTAGGGAGATAAATAATATCTGTGGCTTTATTGAAGAGGAAGATTAGCAATAATTCAATGACTTTGTTATTTTACAAACTAGCAATTTCAGAATTTTCTGGAGTCCTTTAACCTTTTTTATGCTCTTCACAGGCTCATAGACAATTCCACTAAACTGACTTGAGCTCTGTCTGGGTGGCTACATATCTACCTCAATTCAGTCTAACAGACACTGGTCTGGACCAGTCACTGCTGTGTACGAGTAATCTAATTCTAAAGTGAAAAACAGCTCCAACTCAGTAAGGGGCCTACAAAGAATCATGGGATCACAGTCATTACCACCTTAATGAATTGCTTAAATCTGTTAACAGCATATAATCATGAGACATTTTGAATAGAATGCCAGACTTGGAGACAAGAAGGCATCAAATCTTGACAGGCACTAGCTGTATAATCCTGAGTAAGTTACCTGATCTCTGAGTCTTTTTCTTTTTCTGTAAAATGCTAATAATAGCAACCAATTCACAGAGTATTCTGAACATAAGATAATGTGCTAAAGAATTCTGAAAACTTAAAAGGCTATGTAAATGCAAGCTGTGATAATATTAATAATAGTTTTGTTTTTATTAAGAAAGCACTTACTCGGCACATGGTATTGTAGGTTCAAAAGAAAATAAACCATGTGGACATGATCTCTGATTTCTGGGGACTATTTGAATTGGACAAAATTGGAAATGAAGAGGACTTTCATGGAGTAATAAAGAATAAAGATAGAGCAAACACATCAATAGATAATAGTACTTAAAGAAATTAATTCAGGCTATTTACTGGAAGGTCAAATACTCAAGATGGAAATTTGCCACGTTCAGAAGAGAATTATGGTTTTCATATTGATTGATATAATATATATAATGAATTTAATAATAATAATTAAGTTTCTAGAAGTCTTTTTTACAGGCAGACTCTGGTCTGAGAATCAGCAAAAAACAAAGGAGACTGGAATCATCTGATAAATGCTGACTAGTCTGCATTCTTTTCCTGGCCTCTACTTGCCTTGTATTGAGTGAAGTGAATCAAAGTATAACCTGTTCTGGTACCAAAGAAAGTACCCCAAGACTATACAATTGATTTAACCATTTCCACAGAACTGGAGGACACGTGGAGAGTCACAACACCCAAAACCTACTGTGATTGTTGTATTTTCCTTCATTGGTGAATTTGTCATGGGAAAACCATACAAGCCCCCAAATTGGTTGTTCTGTGATCCACCTTCTCCTCCCTTCCCACTTGTCATCAAGTATATAAGTGGAGCTCCAATCAGGAGAAATCCTGAATTTTTGTTCACTGCAATGAAGTAATTTATTAAACCACAACTTGATTACTGGCACTTTTTTTTCTGACCTGCTCTGCTTAGCCCAGGTCAGAGACTGGCTCAGTAAAAATTCTGTTAATACAACATAATGAGAAGGCAGGACTCATTGGAAAAGACCCTGATGATGGGAAAGATTGAAGGCAAAAGGAAAAGAAAATGGTAGAGAATGGGAGGCATGGCAGCTAAAGGTTCCCTCCTGAAGTATTGTATTTGGTGACACAAAAAATATCAGCAACTTAACAACATGTTGCAGTCCCATTCTTTAGAAATCCCTACTGAGACTTGGCCCCTGATCACCTCAATGATTGTATCTCCTGGGGAAAAAAATCTCCAAAAACACTCCTTGAAGCCATGATAGAGATATCCCTTTGAAGTCCTGCTCATCACCACCCCTGCTGCCAAGTTCTGGGGAGTAGAGTCTTGGGCCACCTGATACACCCTAAAAAGGCAGTACCACCCACCTGGATCGTGGAACTCACAGGTGATCTGACCTTGAAAATCATTTGAATTTGAAGCAGCCAACATCTGAGGTAGACTAATATTCCCAAGACCCGAGAATGAGAAGGTCACTGTCCCAAACACCCAGATGTGGGCTAAGGTTTATAGTAACTAATTCTGAACTAAGATTTTTCTTTTCTTTCTCCTTGCTATAACCTGACCAGTTTCAATGTTTATGGAAGTAGCAGGGGTTTTTCCCTTCCCTAAATGCCTGAAGATATTCAAGCTTTAATTTGTAGTTGAAATTACTATTTAAAGACAAAATTCCTGGAACTGTAATTTTTTTGATGGTTGTCTGAATTGTCATAAACTCATTAATAGAAAATGGTATGTGAGGCAGTCTTAAGAAGTCCTAAAATGTATGTTTGTGCCTGGGAAAGACTCTGACGACAACCCAGGATATGGGCTAGTTTGGATCCTCCTCACTCTTATTTCCGTTATAATATTTCCTTTCTGGAAAAGGAAAATTCCCCACCTGTTTAATCTGGAGCCTTGTATTTAACTCTCTGTGACTACATAATTAACTATCATATAAGATCCATTCCTGAAATCAAACAAAATGATAACTATATTCCTTTTTTTCTTTAATAAAATTTCTGTAATCAAAAAGTTTTGTAAATACATTAAATCTATTCCAAATCTATTAATTAATTGATAAATTAAAATCATGTTTCAAAATCAAAATGAATGGTCTTCAAGGGACATGTCCTTTTTGACCAAAAAGATCTCCTTAAATAATGATAGACAATCACTTTTAGAATTGTTTATCACAAAGAAATTGAAAGAAGTTTGCAATTTGCCAAATTACATTATCTGTATAATATTTGGAAAATATGAGTTAAGTCTTTGAAAATAAACTAACTCCTGGCCCATACACAGAGGTCTTTAAAGAACTATAGTATACATACTTAATTCCATATACATGTTTTTTAACACCAGATGAGGATACTTATCCTTCAATCTCAAAGAAGGCATGACATCAGGAAGTTGATACCATGACAAGCACATGAATTAGATTTGAGTGAGGTGGTTGGGGCTAAGTCTCCTCCAGAGTCATCTGAGTCTAAAGGTCAGATAGGATCAGGCTGAATGGAGATGGTCCTGGATGTGAGGCAATCAGCGTTAAGTTATTTGTCCAAGATCACACAGATAGTAAATGTCAAGTGCCTGAGGTTGAATTTGAACTCTCATTCTCCTGACTCCAAGGCCAGTGCTCTATTCACTTCACCACCTAGCTGCCCCAGACAAGGCAGTATGAACTGAGAGACTTTTTATTACTCAGTAAATTTATCTTTCCAAATAACTGATCTAATATAAAGTCCAGAACTAATAGGCTTCAATGTAATTCAATTTCTTTCTTGATGTGGTCTTCTTAAAATCCTCTAAGGGATCATTGATTATCATCACTTGGCTTGTTATTTTTTTAAAGATAACTTTTTACACAAGATATCAAAATAAAATGTTCCTTGTGAAAAATTTTGAAATGACTGATTTTTATGAGAATACACTGTGCTATTTCTTTGGGGTACAACATCAAACTTTTCCTTCACTTGCCCTGTTTTGCTATCCATGACAATTCATTCATTCTTTAATATAAGACATTCAACATTTTGATGAAACATATAGTTTTAGTTTTGGAACTGATATTAAGTTCGGTTTCTGACATTGTGCTTTTAGAATTTTCTTCATTCTTCTTAATAACATTCATTAGTTATCTTTCTGGAAAAAGTATAATGTCCTTTGGATCCCACACTTGACTACCTGAAATACAAACAAGGAAAATGGTTTTTCTGTGTTAGCTCTGTCACAATCACAGGATCATCCAAAGTTTCCAAGTACTTTTTATGCATAGACTATTTGAATCGGTATCCCAAAAGCATTTTCTTTTACTTGTATTATCCCCTACTCACAGAAGTCTTTGAGAAATATCAAAATATAATTCAAATATTTTGTGTACATAAATTTCTAAGGATGTAGATTGCAGGGTCCTCAGAGTTAGTATAAGAACTCAAGATAACAAATCTAAGATTCTTTGAGACAAAAGATATAAAACATCTTTTAGTCTATCCCAAAGAAAAATGCTGAAAACAAATAGAGGACTCAAAGTAGAGGATAAATAACCAACCCCATCCTCTCCAATAAGACTTATCTTCCTTCAGGGTTCTAAAATCTCCCATACTAATAGCACCACCTTGTGGTGTGGACTCCCTTTAGAAGTAAACTGAACTTAGGGTTATTTGAAGTCTTTCAACTCCCCAATAGAGTCTCTTAGTTATCCTTCCTCTCCTAGAAACATGTGCAGATCTCAGATCTTCAACTATTACCTGTTGTTTGTGCTTTACTAGAAGGAAAAACCCATGAGGTTACCACAATCAACTTCCTACTCCCATCCCTACCTTCTCCCTTCCCAAAGTGGATGGGTCCCACTTCCTCATCCCAGGGAATCCATCTATACAAAAATCCAGTCTGAAACAGGTATCATGTCTAGATATCCAGTAGAGGAAAAAAGAATATAAATTCTTTGTTAATACTTTTGGAAGACATAAAATGCTGCAACCAAAAGCCCAAAGAAATTTTAGCTAAGTGTTTCATTTAGCATTTGAGACACTGACTTTGAAGTCTCAGACCTTTCTCTTTAATTATCTTCAGAGCATTAAAGTTCCACCCTTCCCTCTCCCATTCCTCCATTGATCTTTCCCTTTTCTAAATAGCATGGAGGACACTTGCATATTATCTGCCCGTATTAATTTGAGGCTCTTAATCAAGATCTGCCTTACATTGTTATTTAGCCGTCTCCTGTGTCTGTCATCTTTTATGTGGTAAGCAGCTTAAATGAAAGGAACATGTGTTATCCATGTTTTGCATCCCATAACCTGTCTTATAAGAATTCAATTCACATAGTAGGTACTCATTCAATATTTGTCAAATGAATCTTCATCCATTTCAATATGTCCTTAATCATTTAGATTATCCATGCAATTTCACCCTTGAGGAACAAAAAAGATGAAAAGCTCTGCAGTTCAATTTCCATTCCATCTCTGAGAATGTTAATATAGTCTCTCCTGCTGGGCATGTCTTATCAGAAGCCTCGATGCCCCATTCAACTAGATCATATACTTTGAAGACAATGTCAGAGAACCTCCTCTAGCTAAAGAAATGCTCTTTTAAAAGTTTCAGCATGTAGGCACATTTATCTTGTGCAAATGATTTATTACAATGTTTTTATCTTAAAACAAGTAATTGATGTGATTTTTGTTTAGTTTGATGGATGCTGGTGGCTTTCAAGATAATGACTTGTACCATTATCACATAGCTGTCTCAGAAAACAAATAGTATTGGTCTTGGACTCTAACCTATTGCTTGACCCATATTTGTCACTGATTCATTTTAATGTCTCTGTGAACAACAACCCAATTTGTGCTTTCTCTGGTTTTTCATTTATTGTATTCTCTTTTTAGGACACTGGCCTGAATGGCATTTGTTCCCAGGATCCATCCCATTTGCTGCACAGATTGTAAAGACTATATATAACAGGCCCAAATTAATCAAGTTATAATATTAGGACTTCTAACAACTTTCTTAAGTATTTTCCTATATTTCATAGCTTAAAACCATATTTAATGGCTTTCCAAACTGACTTTTTAAATATTCTAAAATAAATCAATTATACTACAATGATTTAGGCTGGTGAACAGTTTAATAAAGTCATGTTTTCTGAATACCTAAATTATGTGATCTTGAGCACAATTTTTGCATTTTTATAAAACCACAGGCACCATCACTTTATTTTCTTGGTTATCATTAATGTATCAGACAGCATTGCCATAAATTGACAAAGTCTGCCACCTATTGGTAAGTCTAGAAAGCTAATTAATTGACAGCTAAAGTTCCCCCCCCCCCCACTCCCTTTACTATTAGGCAAAAATCTACTTACACGAGTTATTTTGGAACTTTGAATTAATCAGATGATTACTCATTCCTTAGAAAAAGGTGGATTTTAATTCTAATTAATGCAGATTCACAGAGTTATAGCTCCAGTTCCAGTCTTTACTGTTTTTTAGCCCTATATCACTTTTGAAAAATATATTTATTTTAGGGGCAGCTTTCTTAAGTATTTTCCTACATTTCATGTGTTAAATCCATATTTAATGGCTTTTTCCAAATTGACTTTTTAAATATTCTACTACAATGATTAGGCTGGTGAACAGTTTAATAAAGAATCATGTTTTCTGAATATCCAAACTAGGTAATCGTGAACACAATTTTTGCACTGTAATCACCCTACATGTAGGGTAATTAAAAGCTTGATTGATTGTTTGGTTAAGTCTAAATACCAGATAAAATGTTAGTCAAAATAGAAACATAAACTATTTAGACCTTGATGGAATCATGTCTAAATTAAACTCATTTAACATATAACTTTCCTATACCCAGGGTTGTGCTGGAGCCAGGGCTTGATTTATTGTTTTGTTGATTGTCTAGATTTAAGAAAGTAATGAAGAAAATGCTAATAATGGAGATTAAATTCCTAAGTGTGTCATGTGTACATCCCCCCCCCCCCCCAAGAGCCAATTGTTAAACGTTTACCAGCATACCCCTGACTCCACTCATCTGTTTACTCTGGCTTTCTAAATTTTTTTTTTAAAAAGTCAATGTGGAAAACATTAATGGGATTTTCCTGAGTCACTGTGGGATTTTTAAGCATTATGTTTTATCAAATGTTTAAGTCCACACTTCCATAGAGCAGCAGCCTAAGCTTATGCAAGAATTGCCACCTGCTGGCCCTTGATCCAAATTAATCCAAATCCTGAGTTATTTCCCTTGTTGCTTTAACACTCACCCCTGATTGCAGAGCCATTTGTCTTTTGACTCAGCTGGAATTAAAACTGTCAGCCCCTGATTCACTCACTTAATGCCCAGCTTCAGGAACTATCATCTTTGCCCGGGTCAGTTCAATTCAGTCATTTTCCAGTCCTGTCCAATTTTTCATTACCCTAATTGGAGCTTTCTTGGCGAAGATAACAAAGTAGTTTGTCATTTCCTTCTTGAGTTCATGTTACAGATGAAGAAACTGAGGCAAACAGGGTTAAGTGACTTGCCCAAGGTCACACAATAAGTGTTTGAGGCTGGATTTGAACTCATGAAAATGAATCTTCCCAATTCCAAGCTCAGTGCTCTATCATACCCTAGCTTCCCATGTCCCAGGATACACCGAGACTGGGCTAGATCTGAATTCAGGTCTTCCTGACTTTAGGCTCAACAGACTATTCACCACACTTCCTATCATCCCATAGAGGAGGATAACTGCTTTTAGAAAGGTTATTTCAGTTTGTACAACCAGGGACACACAACTAGTAAGTGTCTGAAGCTAGATTTGAACTCAGGTCTGGCTTACTCCAATTTTGAGGCACCTAGCCACTTAATAGCAATAACATCTCCCTCCCGATTTTGGCGGGGGGGGGGGGGGGGGGGGTGGAGCATGATGGAGCACCTTTAGAACATAAAATCTGGGAAGCAGTCACAGCTATCTCTACCCCTTTCCATGCGCTCACAAACACAATAGGTACTCTCACTTCCTAGCACAATGGTCCTGATTCTTAATAGTCTATACTTCTGCTACCAAACCTCATAGATAAGCACTCTATACTTCAGTATTCTCCACAACTAGCAAATATAACAAGTAACAAAATATAATTTTAGTCTTGGATACTCCACAGTCTTCTAGAGCTGAGAGATCTCTAAAGCAATTACGATCTTTTGATTTTGAAAACCTGGGATTGTAGATTGAGTAGGTTCATAACATTATCACCAGTAAACATTATCACCACCAAAAGGTCATGGACCTTGTTGAAGATAAAGAGTTTACTACAAAAATGCTGAAGTGGAGAGAGAAATAATTCATTTCAATTCAGCAAACAATAATTAAGCTCCTTCTATGTGTCAGATGCTGTGGTGGATACAAGAAAAAAATTGAACAAACATTTTTTATAGCACTTTATAGTTTAATCAATCAATTCACAAACTTTTAAAAAAGGGTTTAGAGCTTACATTCCAAAAGTGGAAGCAATATCTATTCATTTTTATTTATATATAATTTTATAATTAAGTTTTTTGCCTGCATATCATTTGATGCACACAACAACCATGCAAGGCAAGATAGCACCCATTATTTTTATTCCCCACTTTACAAATGAAGAAAATGAGGCACAGAAATGTCAAGTGATTTGCCCTTGGTCACAAAGCACTAAGCACAGTCTGATCCTTCTGTATTGTCTCAGCTCTGCTTCACTGGCTCCTGAAGGTGTTGTTGGGCTTCCCTTCCCTGATTACCTCCTCCAATCAGAGGAGTCAGTGTTTTTTCTTGAAATGCCTGATTTTTCATACATATTGCATATTCCTCTAAACCATAGCTTCTTCAAAGATTCTGCTGGTAAACTCTATTGTGATTATCCACTGTGGCTAATGCTTTCCTGTTGAGTCCCTTTCTGTACTCACTTATCCTTCCCCAGGCAAATGTTGAAGGGTCGGGAGACAAGCAAATCAAGTAAGACAAGTTCTCCCTTTGTACCCCAAGGTCTCCATTTATTTACCAAAATACAAATGCTTAAATATCCTTCCGAGTCTCTAATCCACTCTGTGGCACTTAGTAAAACAACATTCTGGTGCTCAAGGGTACCAGGTGATGAAAATTTACAGTATTCCCACACACAACAGTCCCTAACATATCCCCCTTCTTGTCTTTTTTTTAAATAAAATTATTACATAATGAATGCCACATACATTATAAGTAAAAGTTCAAAAATAGTATATACAAATGTCAAACAATAGTAAAAACCATTATTCCCAAATTCCTTGAAATACATTTTATCCTCAACATACAAAGATTATAAAGTTTTTTCTTTTGCCAACAAAAAACCTTTCAAAGCAATAAAATTCAAAACCCAAACTAAAAGGAGTAACTTTTAACTCAGGTAACATTTAACTATTTCAGATCTGAATTACACATATACACACAGGAGTTTACACAATTATACAAACACTAAAACAATTCTCTTGTATCACATTTACCAAACTGAGACTGATACCTGGCCAGTACCAGATCTCAGAATATTAAAAACATTTTCCCACCTCTCCAGACCAGTAGAGAGATGCAAAATGTCCTATAGATGTTTAAATACACATATACATACATAACCAATTAAGACCGGTCAACAGAAATATAAGCCATAGGCACAGGTTTCATTCCAATCCTGGAAATAAAGTCTTCTTCCCCTTTTTTTTCTTAACTAATTGATCATGGAGCTTCTTAATCAATAGCCTATTGCCCAACCCCTCCTCCCCAAACCAGGAAGAAGGCATGGGGATCCCTTGATTTCTAAAATAAGTTTTTTGAGACATAGGCTTGAGTTTCAAAGTTCCAAAAAGAAAAGTTTCCCTTCTCCCTTCCCCCCTCCCTCTACAGAGGTTGGGAATGGCAGAGAATGAGAGAGAGCATTTGAAATTAAGTTGTAAACCACAGTAAAATTTGGAGTTGTTGCATTTTCTAAACAACAGTCAACACTATTACAAACTGTCCAATAGCAAGTGACATTTTTGCTCCCAACAGAGGAATGCAGTTAGTGTTCAATTCACAGCCCTCAGCAATGGCTGAGGCGTGCCCGGCTGTAGGCTGGAAAGTGAAACTTGTTGTGACTTCTGGAGTGAAATTCATTGTAGTCATCAGGGTCTATGTCAGAGTCTGCATCAGCAATGAGAAGTCTCTAAAGTTGACCATAGATTAGGGGTTTGGATTGTACTTAATTTGCATATTGCAATCAGTCTGGTAGCTATGGTCAAAAGAAACAGCAAGCAGGTCCTCTGCATCCCATTCATGGTGCTGACGCTTGGTGGTGGGCTGCTGTTTAAGGAAGCTCAGTCCCCCTGCAGCACTGCTTCAGAGACTCCACTTCTCAGTTCAATGACAGCCCCAATCAAATAATCTGTGTTTATTCTAGCCCCTAATTGACATAATATATGTCTTCCCCATAATATTATAGGGAGTCTTCAACTATGAAAGGAGTGACAGTCCCTGCTTTATCTTCTTTTCTTCATTTCAAGGGTTGACAAGAAATTTCTGTTTCCTATATACCTCCAATGCCTACTAGGTTAGTATAGGCAGCCTGTTTAGGCCAAGCTTGTGGCCAGTACTGTATGGGTTACACAGAAAATCTGCCCCAGTGTCAATCAAGCCTAGGAAAGCAATTCCTTCTATTTGGATAATACAAAGAGGTTTTTCCTGAAGAAATCATGGTTGTAAACATAATTTCATTGTTGTTTCTCTGTTTTGGCCCCTTTTTCAACTCACTTTCTTTCCGATTTATAACAGATCTTGGAAAAAAAACACATAACTTGGTTCTCATTTATGTAGCTCTCATCATCATTAACAGTCATTATTGCAGTAGAGAAAATTTCCCCATTCACATGCTTTACTAAAAGGTATAATGTGAGTGTACTCTGGATTTGGTGGAGCCAAAATGATTGCAGACTCCTCATCCATTAATCATAAAGGGTGAATAGGTATGTCAGTAGAAGCATATAGAGGCACCCTAAATTTCCCAATACTTTTGACCCTCAATAGTTTGATATGGGTCAGCTTGCTGCCAAAGCTGCATACTGGTTTTTCCATTCAATCTCCTGCTGGTCCTGAACTGTCATACCCCATGATTGTTTTTGATGAGCCCCTAGGAGAGGGTCCCTTCCTCTGTTTAAATTTCCTTGTTTACATTCTGATGCCCAGTGTCCTGCCTTTTCATACTTTGGGCACAGAGTTTTAGGATTATGTGCCCTGACCTTTCTGGGTTTAGCTTCTTGAGCACTCCAACAATCTTTCTTTAAATGTCCAGGTTTTCCACAAACAAAGCAAGTCCATTTCTCTTTATTTCCCATGTGCATATTAGCAAATGCCTCTGTCATTAATTCTGTGTGATACACTTGAGACCCTACTCTGTCACATCTTTGAATCATTTCCTCAATGGTGACATCCTTTCTTAAGGCAATCATTACTTTCTGACAATCAGCGTTTGCATTAGCCCATGCTAATTGCTTTATTAATACATGTATTCCTCCTATATATCCCAAAGTTCTTCCTACTGCCTCCTGTAACTGGGCAAAGAAATTTACAAAAGCCCCATCATTTCTTTGTCTAATAAGTGCAAATGGTTCTTTCTTATAATTTTTATTGTAATACATCCCCAAGCATTCTTTACATAGGTAGCAATTCTTTCATGTCTCTAACCCATAATATAGTTGGTCTGCATTATTGAAAAATTGATCTGTGCTACTTAATTGTTCATAATATGTGGTGGCATTGGGACTTTGTGCATGCCTCAAAGCCATCTGTCTACATTGTTCTATAAACTCCATCATCCAAAAAACATGCTCTATCTGCTTCCAATCATTAGGTGTTAATATGGGGTTTACAAGAGTATCCAATTGTAGCTGGACAAAAGGTGATCTTGACCCGTATTCCCCCACTGCCTTTTTTTTAATCTCTGACTGCTTTTATATCTGGTGGCTTATGTCTTTGCCTAAGGTTTCCTGGATTAAAAGGTGTGGCTACTCAATAACAGGATATGACTGAAACTCAGCTCCTAGATCCATCAAACTGCCTCCCTGATCTTTTGCTTTTTCTATGGCCTTTTGTACTGCTGAAGTCTCTCTTCCCTAGGTGCTATAGGGCTGATCTTAGGCTTTTCTTGATAATATTTCTTTATTTCTTCTGCCTCAGGCCATGGATGTGAATACACTTTCTCTTTACCTTCACTTTCCTCCACATCTCCTTGTACCAACTTTCTTGACATCAGCCCCATGATAAACTTGTTACCTTCTCCAAAGTCTTTTGGATGTCACCTGGAATTTTTCCTTGCTTGTATCTGCTGGTCCTTATCCTGACCTCCACTCAGATAACTCTGCCTTCATGTCCCTGTTTGAGTCCCTTTCTGGACTTGTTTATTCTTCCCCAGGTGAGCATTGAAGGGGTGGGAGACAAGGAAGACAAGTTCTCCCTTTGTATCCAAGGTCTCTGTTTATTTACCAAAATACAAGTGCTTAAATATCCTTCCCAGTTTCTAATCCACTGCCACTCCCGTGGTATTTAGTGAACCAATGTTCTAGTACTTAAGGGCACCAGGTGATGAAGATTTACAGTATTCCCACACACAATTGTCCCTAACACTTTCCAAACTGCTACAGATAATATTGAAGGAATTCTTCAGGAGCATACCCCCCTTCTTTGGGGGAGGTAAAGAGGGAATAATTTTCAGCTCTATACCTTTGTACAGTCTCTATCACACTCAAGTTTCACCAAACTCCCCTATTAATTTTACAATCATTTATTTTTGTATTCTGAAAGTTATTCTTTTCAAGACAACTTGCTTCACATGAAAAGACTCCCTCTTCTAGTGTCTCCATACCCAGAAAGGGTGAAGCAATGCTTTAATCAGACTGATTCTGAAGTCTAAATCAAAAGCCCTTTTAAAAACTCTCAGTTTTTAATATTTAGAAGCTACAGTGAACTATCAAGAAGATCTCCACATCTAGCTCTACACAGGCTTTGGGTGTACTTAGATAGATCAGAATGATTATAAACTAACAAATTAAAGATTTTGTTATGTGAATGAGCATTTTAAAAATGTTTGAGTATTATTGGTTCCTTTTTTAGCAACCTTGTTTAACACTCTCCTCTTAAATATGAAAATAATCTTTTGCCCATTTCATCCAAATTATTACAGATTATAAATTAGTTGTGTTCCTAGTGAGAGAGCACATGTAGACTGAAGCTTTAATTCCAATTACCAATTGCACTGGAAAGTTGGGTCTCCACAGCATGGCTATTTATAGATTATGTTCTTCTCAAAGATCTAGGACTATACATAAAGGGTTGTAGAGTGTCTTCTACTGTCTCTCCTGGGACCTCATCTGATGAGTTTGACCCAGCTGGTTAATATCTTCTAATATCATGATTTTTGCTCAATATCAATTAACCAATTAACATCAATCAGCTTCTACAAAAGGATATTTACTAAGAAGCTAAAAAACCAAAGCACAAAACCTCTAAAACTAGGTACACATTCTCCTCTACTAAATTACTTCTTGGGGAGAGTGAGTTTAAACTTAAGGTAGTTACTACAAACATACCTCTCACCAAATTTATTTATGGATGTGATATAGTCAATGGATGAGTCACTTTTTTGCTTGCAAAACACGATCTCAGTTTTCTTCAAAACACTGCCGGGCTAGTTCACCTGGATTGCTACCCAAGTCTGGATCCTCACCAGGTTTAAATGTTATTGCTACTGGTAGACTCTTCTATGGTCTCTCTAGTTGCTAGTCCTCTGGTTGCTATTCTGATCTTTCAAGTTCACAACCTGGTCTTTTCCATTTCTGATCCTCATTTACTTATGATCAGGAAAAAATAAAGACAAAGAAGTAGCATTGTTATGTGTTCATGACCACATGGCAGTTAAACGAGAAGGCTGCTTCCCTTTCCCTATCTGGTGACCCATTGTAATTTTTACTTTACTGACCACCATAGAAGAAAGAGATTTTCCTATTAGTGTCTTTTGTATGTGCATTCTTCTCCAGCTCAGAAGGCAATTAAAAGACTTTTCATCACCACTCAGTGAGCCAGGAGAAAACAGACAGAGCCACTTATTTGAGCATGCTCTGAAGCAATAAATGGGCCCTATCATTGTACATCATCAAGCATTTCTTGAAGCAATACTCTACATGGGATGATATCAATCAGAGCATATTGCACATAATTTAAGAACTGAGTCTTTTTTAGATGAATCCACTATTTTTTAACATTCAAATGTGTCACAGAAGTTATGAGAAAGCTTGCTTCTCCACATTCCCTTTTTGCCTTTGAATGTTTTTCTGGTTCAATTAGTTCATGCAAAAAACTTAATGTATATTTCCTCAAAAAATTGTAAATGAAGAATAGATGATACTAGTTTGAAAATAAATATCTCTAGCTTTCTGGAAAAAAGAAACTTATTTGTAAATAATAGTCTCTTAGCATCAAAACTTAAAAGATGCTCAGTCACTCAAACCTTAATCTACATTTCAAGTTCAATGATCTTTATAATCCAATCCCTGGCTTTCTCCCACATTTATATGTCACTGAATGTCATCTTGATACCATAGGTTGCCAATGCCTATTGTACCCAATAGATGTGAAACAGCGCCCATATCTATTTAAACACTAATCACACTAGATAAAGAATATACTTGCATACTTGAACATAATTGTGTATAACCAGCGATCTAGTTGTATTCACATTATTAATGTGATTGGCAAAAACCACCAATATTCTACAATACTCCTTTGATAGATAGATATATCCTGTGTACCATAGGATGACTGGTTGTTACTAATTCCCAAAGTAAATATTCAACGACCTTGATAAGAAATGTGAGGAGGAGGGGGAGTGAAAAAGGAAGGGAAGATAAGTCAGGAGGACAGAGTAAGCACTTAAGTTATTATAGTGTAATTTAATTTTATGTAATTCTTCCTCTGACTAATTTTTCCATGTTTCCCTTCTTGAATATTAATATTTGTATTTGTATCTAATTAAAATGCAGTCAATGTGCATTCCAATCAGGATTATTATAATTTGAAGAAAGCACAAACTAGGTTAGAATTGAAAGCTTGGCTTAATTTTCTTCTCAAATCCCAAATTTTGTATGAGATGCAGAAGTGGAAAGAAAAGTGTGTTTTTCTTTTTTTCAGAATAATAGCAAAGTACATTGATTTTCCTAGTTCTGTTTCACCTTGTTCTACCCAAGGGTAAGAAGCTAGCTATCATCTCTAGAGTATCACTTAGCCTGGGGGCAACCATGAATGTCTTAGAGGAAAGAGGAGGTAAGGAGCCTGAGAATGTTGGGCAGTACCTAAGGATGAGTACTAAGTACTAATGAGACTAAGTAGGGGCGGTGGCTAAGTTTGGCAGTGGATAAAAGCACCAGCCCTGGAGTCAGGAGTACCTGGGTTCAAATCCAGTCTCAGATGCTTAATAATTACCTAGCTGTGTGGCTTTGGGCAAGCCACTTAACCCCATTTGCCTTGCAAAAACCTAAAAAAAAAAAAACAGAGAGAGAGAGACTAAGTACTAAAAGTCATGGGACAAAGTCAAATAATATCCAAGCAGTAAAAAGGGAGTGGAGAGATATTCCATTCCACCCCATGACCTATAATGTATTGCAACTCAACAATTATGACCCTATCAAGTTGATACATGCATTTATTAAGACAAGCCAGGAGGTATGAGCTTTGGGGGATAAAAGGTGCTCTCTTCCCACTCCCTCCCACACACACCCCACTCTTTACCCCTCCACACACCCCTCTCAGATGTCCTAGGCACCCTCTCCTAGTTATATCTGCGTTATTGTTAAGATAGCATAGATATCTCTTCACCAGAGTTGCACAGCTTCTCTGTTTTGCATTCATGGCAAAATCTCCTTAGATTAACATTTAGATGAAAATTTACAAAATATCTTCCTTGTCACAAGCTGCTAAGGTTTCATTAAAATTGAATGAAACTCACAGGAAAAGGGAGTATAAAATATGATCTTTTGTAACATCACAATCAACCTTCCAACTTTGAGGAAATATGACTTGCATAATATTCTAAGTTAGATATGTGCACACCACAATTTCAATTTAATCATTTTCTCATTTGCTTCAAAATCATTGGCTATCATACATTAAAAATGTGCCCTCGTTAAGTTTGGGAATGATTGCTAGAGACCATGCATAACTCTAAGACCTTTGACTTAATTTGACTTGTCCTTCACCAGAAAGTAGTCATGCCTACAGATGCAAAAACACAACATGTTCTAAAATTTCTTAGTAATAATATTTTCAAAGACCACAAGATGGGGGTGCTACTTCATAAAAAAATAGAATTTGTAGCTATCTCCCAGCCGCACATGACTCCTTTTGAGAAGAGAAGTAATATTTCTGGACAGTCTTGAAGATGGAGGGAAGAATGATAAAGGAGGAGAATTTAATCAATCAATCAATAAACATTTATTTAGTAGAAAAACAATTCCTATTTACTAAATATTTGAATTTTAAAGAAGATAACTACATTTATAAGTATATATATATATATATATATATATATACTTATATATTCTTATACAGAATAAATATTAAAAGCAAGCTGCCACTGTGGGGAAGGGGCCGTTAGAGATTCAGCATGAGCACACTTAGATTGTTATAAGGATGTCTCAGTATCCCACTTCCTGCATACTGTTCATTGCATCTAAGGGGGTTTGGTGAAAGCCATTTGTAGTGTGGGTGTAGCTGTTATAAGGGAGGAATGACCTAACCAGAGATTCTAGCCTCTGCTCCCACACACACTGCAGGCAAGCACCTCAATCTCAAGAATTAGATGGGATAGTAAGGAAATAGGATGCTGCAGGGGTCAAGGAAATGATATGCAGAGATGCAAGCAATAAAAAAAAAAACCTATAGTATGGTAGGTAAAAGGCACCAAAGTCTCTAAGAGGGGCATACCAAAACTGGGAGTGAAAGTCAATTGACTGAACCAAGGAAAAGGGTCTAGAGTGTTATGGATGTAGGAAGCTATGTCATAAGCTCCAAAAAGGGTATGACATGGTAGAATGTAAGCCAGAAGACCACTAGACGGGTAAGTCAGCTCCTTTATATGAGCACCCAGTGGAAAACTGTCTTATCCTTGTTCTGCCGCTATCTCTTTGCCCTCAAGGATCTACCATAGCTTAGAGTCTTTTCAGAAATGATCTTCTATAGTCTAGGGCATAGGGCAGCTAGGTGGCACCATGGTCAGAGCACTGGCCTTGGAATCAAGAGGACGGGAGTTTGAATCCCACCTCAGATACTTGATACTTAATAGTGGTGTGACCTTGGGCAACTCACTAAACCCTGATTGCCTGGCATCCAGGACTATCTCCAGTTGTCCTGATTTATATCTGGTCATTAGACCCAGATGACTCTGGAGGAGAAAGTGTGATGGTGACTTAGAACAGCACTCCCTCACTCAAATCCAATTCACATGCTTGTCATGGCATCACGTCCCCTGATGTCATGGTCCTCTTTGAGAACCAAGGACAAACATCATCATAGGGCAGATGATATCTGCTACCACTATTTGTGAGGAAGCTGGAATCTGAAGCATCCCCCACCCCATTTCCTCACTATCCTGTCTCTTTTCTTTTACCACTATCACTATACTTGGGACCCCAACTTCCAGCATCCACTCCTTTTCTTTCTACTCTTCTTTTTTGTATCCCCAGTTTATTATAGTATTATGCCGATTCTTTTTGTATTCCTAGCTCTTTAACACAGTACCTAGGTGCTTAATAAATGTTGATTGATTGATAGTTTCTCTGTCACATAGTCTAAACCATGAGTTTGCTTCTTCTAGGGTTTATTCACAATAAGAGTGTTTAAGTCTAATGAACACATATATGTGTATCTATCTATATGTGCACATGCATATAAACATGTACACACATACACATATGTGTGTGTATGAAATATCTTCTTAACATAGACTGGATGTTCCCCAAGCTTACTATCCTATACAGCTAAAAAAAATAAAAATCTCTTCAAATCATCAACCAGAGGTCTGTAAGTCACTCTCCACTTTCATTTAACTCTGCTTTGGCATAAAATGAGAATTTTTTTTCATTCTGGTTGTTTATTTTAAAAATTCATCAGGCAGGAGACTTTCCTCCAATTCCATCTGGTTGCAGGGAGGTGCTGTCTAGCCTCTTTTTTTTTCTAGCTCTCCCTCTCAGACTCAGAAACCCAAGAGATCAATGATGTGTTGATTATTCTACTCTTCACTTTAGCAGGGATGTTGGGGGTTCAAAGGATTTCCCCTAGACATTCAACCCACTAGAATGAATCTGCAGCCTTGCTACTCATCAACTGTCTTAGGTTACCAGTCTAGTCCTTCCTGCAAAGGAGTCATCACAGGATATTGGTTACGGCTTTACAAGTTGAAACAATTCATAATCCCAAAGTGAAACATGCCAGACCATTTCAAAAGGTCACTTTGGAGCCTTACCTTTTTCTTGATAAAACTTTCAATTTATTTTTCCTCTCAGATTATTTAATAAAGAAAAAATGTTTCTCAAGTTTGGATATAAATTAAAACCATTTTAATATTTTTGCTAATATTTAATAGTCAGTATTTTTGCTGCACTTTAAATATTGCAAAAGTATTTTATAAATATAATCTCATGTTCTTCCCTAAAATCTTAGGGAAGTTGATGCTACTAGCATTTTACGTGTAGGGAAACTGAGGCAAACAGAGGCTAAACAATTTACCTGGGATTACAATGTTTAGAGGGAAGATTTAATTCAAATCTTCCTAACTCCAGATCCAGCCCTGTCCACTGTGTCACTTAATTGTTTCATATTTTAAGTCTAGAGTGTTATCTTTCACTTTTTAAAAAATGGTAAATTGTCAGGTTTTAACAAATGACAAGGTTACTACTCTCACCTCTTTTCCTTTCCTCCATTTTTTTCCTCTTTCTCCCTAAGTCCCAATTTCTTTTCTGGCTATCATATGGAATTGAAACACATTTTAAAAAATTAAGTATCTTGTGTTTAAATAAGCCATATCCAATGGACCAACCATATCAATATTTAATATATACATACTAAATTGCACAGCATCTAAATTCATAACAGTAAAGTTAAATATAAAAAGACACAATAATATAATATAATAACAATAATAGGAGACTCAAATTGAAAAAATTAAACAAAAGGGAAAATGCAAAACTAGATTTGGAAAACTTAAAGTCATAAAATAAGTGATATCTTCTGAAAGAAAATATTCAATAAGACATACAAATAGGGAGATGGAATTATATTTTTAAATTTTTGTTTAATTTACTAAATTCCTTATTTTTTAATAAAGCAAGAGTGAAATATATTTTCTAATTTTTCTGTTTAAAAAAACTGACATTTGTTTGAATTTTGATTAAGGGTTTTAATTGATTTTTCTGAAGGTCATTGTTAGGCACTTCCTCCCTCTATACTTCAAAAACCCAAGTGATTTATTTCAGTGTGAATGCTTCCTTTCCCATTAGTGGATCATTAGTGATAGGTCTCCCTGAACTTAGATAAGCTGACCCTTGGAGTCCACAGAGATGCAGCTCATTGCCAAGCCTTTACCTAAAGCTTTCTTGGTTTGCCAGAATTTTCATGGTACTGACATAACCTTCAATAACCCAGATCACCTTCATGTCACAAAGGATTTTTAAGAGACTTGGAGGAAAATATCATGACATTTAAAGTTTCTCTGTCCTTGCTGTAGATGAAATCAAGGCAAGATCTGTCCCCCTATTCCCCCCTAAATCTCCCCAAGGGTAAATTCTCTCTGCTGCCCCATCCCACTCAACCCCTCACCACTGTCAAAATCCCATGAAGAATGATAGCTGTGTTTCTAGGCTCTAATCCATTCATAAGGCCCATTGTTGTATAATGAGAAAATGAAGGGTATCAAATGAGCTTTGGTTCAGTTTCTTCTAATATAATTCTATCAGTTAGCTTCTGGAAAGGGATTTTCTAAAAAGTTAGACACCAATGCTTCAGACTTTTGTCTACCACTTCATCCTTATCTCTCTCATGAAAATATATCTGGCCCTATTTGATTGAATTCAAGGCATTCCTCTGCCTCAGGACTCTATTCACCATTAGGTGATAAAGGAGTGCTAATTTGTTAATGAGATAAATTAATCCTGAGCTAAGTAACCTGTATATTGTCTTAAACTAATTAAACTACATCTGTCTGAAATGCACCAGAAATGATTTTAATAAGGAAAATTCTGGGCAGTCATAGTGAGCAATGAAGGCAAAATTTGGGAATAAAAAAATTATTACAATCCTATGTCCCAAAACCCTTATTTTATAGGATGACCCTAAACTTCCTGAGGATATGACCAGTTCTGAAAGAGAACTTGAGATCTTCTAATGAAATTGCCATGAAATTTGGTCCAGAAGAAGACTTAGGACTCTCGGGAGCAATGTCCTCCAAGACCTTGCTACATTCACAGAATTCCAAACTTAAGAGTTTAAGATGTATCTGTGAAACAATCCTTTCTACAACATTCAAAAATACAAGATCATAAAACCTCTCCATGAAACCTCCCATGAGGAGGAGCTACTTCCCAGGAAGGTCATTCTACATTTGATCTACATATTAAATCCCCCCCAAAAAAATTAAATCTGCTTCCTTTCATCTGGTCTACATATTAAGTTCCCCCCCAAAAAAATTAAATCTTCTTCCTTTCATCTTCTACCTATTGCTCCTTGTTTTGCCCCTTAAATTAAGCAGAAATTTCACATGATAGGTCTCCCAAAATCTTGATATATCTAATATGCAGTACAGTGCTTGCACCTAAAAGGTGTTTTTTTTCTTTTAACTACACACATACATGCTCTCTTCCACGTGTAAGGAGTTTTATATAATTTATCCAACCTCTTCTTTTTAGGTCAGGAATATAGAACACCAGTTGATTTATTGGTGGTGGTTTTTTTAATGGAGTAAAAAAAAAATCAGGATTTTATTCACCTTATGTACTTGGGGTAATCATTTGACTTCTCCAGTCCTTGATCTTTTCATCTGTAAAACTGGACTAGATGACCTCCAGTTCAATCAACAAATATTTATTAAAATGATTATACACAAGGTGCCCCATTAGGTACAGGAGATATGAAGACAAAAAAGGAAACCTTCCCTGTCCTTGAGGAGCTGATTCAACAACAGTTCTCTATTTTGTTGATTCTACTCTCACCATCAATCACCCCCACCTCACCTCCCTGTTTGTACCTCAAACTCTGCCTCTGGGATGCTGTGCTCTAACAGTTGAGTTTTTTCCTTATCTTGCCTACAGGCAGATTTCTACAAAGCCCCATGGCCATCTCCATACCATCCTATCCGAAATACCATTGTGTATTTAAGTTCCCTTTCATGTACAGTCTTCCTCCATCAAAATGTAAGGTTCTTGAGGGTAAAGATTATTATATGTTCTTGTCTATGTGTCCCTAGCCCTTGGCATAGTGCCTAGAACCTAGTAAATGGGTAATAATTGCTTTATCTGGAGTGATACAACAGGCAAACAGATAAGTAAATGCAAAGTGCTTTTAGGAGGCAGAATATACTATGAATTGGAGGATGTGGTATCAAAACTGAGTTCTGAAGAAATCTAGAGAGTCTAAGAGGCACAGATAAGAGAAAGAAGTGATTTAGGCATAAGGTTACTACTGTGGAAGAGGAGGCCCATAGGAGAAAAGTGGAATATCATCAGCAAATAATCTTCAGGCCAGTTTGACTGGAACCAAAAGTATGTGAAGGGTGATAATAGAATGTAAGGGGTGTTGGGCCAGTAAAGTTGACAAAACTGGCAATTAATTAGTATGGGGTAGGTGAGGGAAAGGGAAAAATCAAAGATGAAACAAGATTATAATCCTTAGGACAAGAAAATATGCCTAATATGGTGACCTAAAAAGGAATAGGGATGTTTTGAGGAAGCATTGATTTGAGGGAGAAATATAATGAACTCTTTCAAACATATTGAGTTTGAGGTGCCCCAAATATTCTCAGATAATGAGATTCAATACTAATCTCACATCCCAATCCCACATAATTGGCTGCCTGTTGGACCCATTGATTTGTGGGTCATCTTTGTAGAAATGACAATTGAACCCATGAATGAGATTAGCTAGAGAAAGAAAAGAGAGCTCCAATGAAACCTAGGAGAATGCCAACACTTTGTAGGCAGAAAAAAAGGTTATGATCCCTTCAAGTACAACAAGATAAGATATTAGAACCAAGAGAGGACAATGACATAGAAGTCAATGGAAATTAAAGTATCAAGGAGAAAGGGATGGTTAACAGTGTCAAAAATTGAGGGAAGAAATCCGGAAGAAGGAGGAATCAATTAAAAAATTATGGATTCAGCATTTAAATGATTGTTGGTAACTTTGGAAAGAAGAGTAGAGTAGAAAATCAGATTACCTAAATTTAAAAAGTGAGTGAGAGGAAAGGAAATCAGAACAACATCTAAGTTGTAAAATATCCTTTAGAGATTCTTTATAGGAATTATACTTTAGGAAAGATATAGGATGATAGGTTGAAGAGATTTTTAGGTTAAAAGAAGATTTGTTTTTAAAGATGGAGGAAGCTGGGTATCTTTGTTGGTTGCAGTGGATAAGGAGAGATTAAAGATAAGAGAAAGAGGGAATGATCAAAGGAGACACAAAAGAATTTGGGATCAAAAGCACAAATAAAGGGATTGGCCTTGACAAGGGAAGAGGCCACTTCCTTCTCAGAGATTGGAGCAAAGAAAGAAAACAACCGGGAATAATGAAGAAAGATTTTGATGTATGGAGTAGGAAAGAAAAGAAACTCTCAATGGATGATGATTTAATGATTCCCTTACATGTCTAAATCTATGATGTAATTGTTTAATTAACCCTCTTAGAAAAGCACTAAGTGATTTTTGCAAGTTCATATAAATAGTAAGTAGAAGAATTGGGTTGTGAATAAAGATGTTCTGACTACAAATACAGGACTCTACCAGCTATATTATAAACTCCTGCAACTCCCTCAAACTTTCTATCATTTCACTCCAAAAGGAGAATTGAAAGTGGTTTTGATAAACTCATTGATTTACCCCTATCTTTAGGAAGAAGATCTACTCCCATCCCTGAAGCTGTATCCTCCAGTTTCTGGACTAGTAAATTTGACCAAAAAATTTGCCTCTGCCTAGACACAACCAAGGACTTGGGGGGGGGGGGGGGGGGCTAAAAAAAGATAATAGATAACACAAGGTTTTCCTCTCCCTTTTTCTTTTTTTCTTCTTTTTTATATTGAACTTAAATATCAACAAACATAAACTAATCAATTGGAATGAATCTCTATTAAATAAAGTGTATGTACCTTATGTGCATATTAAATTTTTTTAGGTTTTTTGGCAAGGCAATAGGGTTAAGTGACTTGCCCAAGGTCACACAGCTAGCTAATTAGTAAATGTCTGAGGCTGGATTTGAATTCAGGTCCTCCTGACTCTAAGACTGGTGTTCTATTCACTTCAGCATGCATATTAAATTTAACACTATAGTATCCAAACTGTTTCACCTTATTAACTTCCTTCTGCTCTTTTGTATATTTTTAAAATGTTTCATTGATGCTAATTGAGAAGTTTGTTTTTTTGTTTCTTTTTTCCCCTTCCAGGGTATGTGAGAGGGATGAATTCAGGAAGGAATCAAGAATACCTTACTTGTAAAGTAGAGAAAAGATTGAGCAGGATATTTGGAATGGAATAAAGACCTTGTCTCACCCCCAAGCAGGTGAAGGTCTGTTTCTTTTGCCCCTTATTTTTATTAGTGAATTAATAAGAGACATTAGTATTTTCTGAGGAAAGAGGAATCTATCCTTGGAAGGAGAGAAAGCATTAAAAACTATCAAGAGAGCATCTCAGACTAATTTTTTTTTGCAAGGCAGTGGGGTTAAGTGACTTGCCCAAGGTTACCCAGCTAGGTAATTATTAAGTGTCTGAGGCTGGATTTGACCTCAGGTACTTCTGACTCCAGAGCCAGTGCTCTATCCACTGTACCACCTAGGTCCCTCCAGGCCTCTCTTGAATACTTCTCCTCTCTTCTCTCTTCCTACAATCCAAAGTTCATCTCCAACTCATCAAAGATCTATGTGGCCAAAGTCAATTTCACATGTTCTCATGCCTATGCCTTGCCCTTAAATGGGTCTGCTTAAGATCCAAGACTAATGTCACTTAATCCAGAAAGCCTATTTTTTCTTTTTAATTGCTTTTAAAAATATTTTCAAGAAACAAGATATTTTTATTAAACTGTCCCTCACACTACACCCCAATTAAGCAAATTAAAAAAATGCAAACCCATGTGTACATTTGGATGCACATATACATGTCTATTTGTAATCCAACAAAACAAATTCTCATATTTGTTTTGGCGAAAAATATATGTCTCTTTTCTTCATTTTAAGGTCATTACCTCTCTGTCAGAGGTGAATGGAATGTTTAATTTCATTCTTTTGGACTTAGAGTTATCACTGTGTTGATCAGATTTCTTTCAAGTCTGTTCTTCTCTATAATACTACTCATTGTATTAATTGTGATACTGCTCACTCTGCTCTACATCAATTCAGAGAAATTTCCTCCAGTTTCCTTTAAAATTGTTCTTTGTTTCTTCATTTCTTATGGTCATAGGCCTCAATTTACTTAGCAAATCTCCAATAGGAGGACATCATCTTAGTTTCCAGTTCTTTTCTACCATAAAAAGATCTGATGTAAATGTACTTATAGAGTCTTTTCTTCTTTCTTGGAATTCTTTGTTCTACAGGCCTGGTACCTAGAAACTACCTTGATCATATCAATCCAAAGTGATCATTTCCTTCTCAGCCCCTCATTGGCCATTATAATTATAAAATGCCTGCTATTGTGCAGCTTTGTTGTGTATGTACCTGTACATAGGTATGTATGCTTTATTTCACCCTTCAAAACCTTTCCTCAATGTCTCATTGTGATCCTGGGACCCTAAAAGTGGTGCCAGCAAAGAATAAGTTCTGACAGATCCTAGCAAGATAAAAAGGCTTCAAATCCAGAAAGACATAGATTTATGAGAACCAACTCAAGTGAGTCCAGAGATGTTCAGTGCCAGGTTTGTTGCAGTGATGGATTTTTCAGCAAACAATAGCTCAAGATCATGTCCTGAAGCATAAATGTGACTCTGGGCAAGTCCCTTGATTTTCTATATATAAATGGGATTTATGGTATAAGGAGGGCAATGAGTCCACCTTTACTACCTATATACCTTACAAGTTCCTCGAGAGGCTCACATGAGATAATTACTTCTAAGTGCTTTGCAACCCTTAGAGCACCATAAAAATGTCAGTTGCTCTTATGATGATGATGATTGTCTACCCTAGTGGAGAGAGAACTCACAACAATGAAATCACAAATCATTGAAATATGTCTTAACTTTCCAACTAATTTAGAAGCTCCCCCACATCAGGGACCCTTTTTGTACATGATTGTATCCCCACATAATATTGCATAATATCTTTTCTATAGAAGCTGCTTAATGAATATCTGCAGATGGATTTATTGTTCTTGCCCTTACATCTATCCCTTAGTAAGTAATCTCATGCTCATCATTAAAGCAATTTCTGAAATATTACCTCTTTCACTAAGAGTCTCCCTGGATCAATCAAAGAAGAGCTGAAAGTCCCCAGATACTTCCCCAGTTGGTATAATCAACTTTTACAGCTGTAGTAATATACTTACTCTTTTCCAACCATTACCTTCTTCCTTAAACCAGGATGGGAACTGTCTATTGAACTGTAGATTTTTCATCCTATCATATATCATATGTAGCTCTGTAAGAATAGGGATAGTGACTGGAGCAGTAGTTTAATTGGAATGAGATGTTCTGAGTGTGGAAATTCCTTCTACCAAATCAAATCAGCACCTTCTCTACACTTATGTTCCTAGAGAGTTGTCTAAACCAGAGGCATCAAACATGCAACTGCATAACCAGATTAAGATGTAACTGAGAAATATTTAAAATAATAAAAGTACAATACAAAATTTAAAGTTTTTTTAAAATAGACATTACATTTTAAAAGTAAGTATATATACATCCCTTAGGGATTAATGGCAACAACTAGGTGATGTAGTAGATAGAGTCCTGAGTCTGGAATCAAAAAAACTTATCATCCTGGGCTCAAATCTGGCCCCAGACATTTTCTAGTCATGTGACTTAACCTGGTTTGCCTCAGTTACCTTATCAGAGGGAAGGGAAGAGAAAAGAAGAGGAGAGAAAAGAAGAAGAGAGGGGGAGGAGAAAGGAGGGAAAAGTCCTGTTTGCCTCAATACCTCATCTGTAAAATGAAATAGAGAAGGAAATATCAAATGATTCCAGTCAAACCCTACAAGGAGTTACAGAGTAGGACATACCTGAAGTGATTGAACAACAACAAGGGATTCCTATGTACAGTTTGATGACCTCATTTCTATTTGTGTTTGACAATATGAGTCTAGAATGATGACAACATTGACTAGGGTCCCAAAATTTGTGTCAGAAGTGAGATTTAAATCTGGGTCCTCCCAACAAGCAGTTCATACAGTGCATAGAGTGATATTAGGAAGAACTGAGTTCTAATCTACATCCATATTAACTCTGTGACCCTGGGCAAGACCCTGGACCTTCTATATCTAAGTTTCCTTATTACGAAATAGGGTAATCAGAGAACCAATCTCCCAGAATGATTTTGAGGAAGGAATGAAATAACATAAATAAAGCCCTTTGTCAAACTATAAATCGTTATATAAATTCTATCATTATTCCTGGTTTCAAGGGTTAGCAATCGATCTACTATATCATGCATACACACATTTATACATACATACATACACACACACACACACACACACACATACACATATATATATATATATATATATATATATATATATAGATAGATAGATAGATAGAGAGAGAGAGAGAGAGAGAGAGAGAGAGAGAGGCTTACATATACATACACACATATTGGTGTAGTTTAACTTGGTGAGAAGAGTATTTGTAACATCCTCTTTAAGGCTGTCTCTACTCTCCACAAGATTAGTATAGTAAAGGACAGTAGGTTTCAGAGATGGTTGTGCTTTTCATTTCAGTATCACTCTGTATAAGCTGATGAATGGTAATTGGTTAACTGATACAGAGTGGAGAAATGTTAAAAAAAATGATGTTGAAGAAAACACACTAAATTGGGATGAAGGAACAGTCCTGAGTGATATTAAGCTCCTGAAATCCTCATAGACCCCGAGACAAAAAAATAGTAGTTTTGCTATGGGTAATTGACTTGCTAATCCAAATACAGTTGAACAAATGAGCTCAGAGCAGATATTCTGTCTCTCTTTTTCTCTCTCTCTAGATGCATAAATGTATATATATAATATATATATATATATTATATATATATATGTGGACTAAATATATAGGTATACAAAAGAACAAAAAATACTTGTATCTATAGCTAGAAGGAAGGCTATGTGTCCATTTTTTCCTTTCTGATGAAGGATACTTATCTGTTTTGATGTCTATCATTGTATCTCCTTATGAAATGATTTTGCTACTATTGATATCAGTACTATTCATCTTTGTAATAGTGAAGGGAATATTTTTGTTTTGTTTTTTAGATTTTGGCAAGGCAAATGGGGTTAAGTGGCTTGCCCAAGGCCACACAGCTAGGTAATTATTAAGTGTCTGAGACCAGATTTGAACCCAGGTACTCCTGACTCCAGGGCTGGTTCTTTATCCACTGCGCCACCTAGCCGCCCCCATGAAGGGAATGTTTAATTTAGAATCAGAGAACTTGAGTTTGGATCCTAGGTCTGTGACTTGTTATAAGACCTTAGGCAGTTCACTTCATTTTTATAGGTCCCAGTTTCTTCATCTATAAAGTAAAGGGAAGGGGGAGGGCGACTAGAAGACTTCTAAGGTCCCCTCCAGCTCTAGATCTGTGATCCCATGTTCCTGTGGTGGTTGATAGGGACTCTTTGTTTCTTGTGCATGTTCTTGATTTGCAGAGACTCCACCATGACTAACCAGCCCACAGTCTTTAACCTAGGCAACTGCTTGCCATCATTTCTGCCACCTCCAAACTAGATCTCCAGGGACCATCCCTCAGTTTGGAACTCTTATCCTGGAGCTATGCTACCCAGATTAGCTAAAAGCAATGCTATCTAGCCAGCCTCAGGCCTAAACAAGCTTTACCCTGACCATCTTTTTGAGATTCACCCTTCCCCAAAGTTGATGCACCTCCTATTTTCAGATTTTTCACCCATCACTTTGGGAACAGTAATCAAATAAACACTGCCATTCCTTCTAGAAAAAGTATGTCAATTGACTGCCCTGACATATTCTATCAGTTCATTCACTATGTCTATGTCTTTCCAGTTAGTCAATTAATATTATTTATTTCATATTAGCTATGCACCACAAACTGTTTATGTTTTATTTTGTTTTTCAGAGCAAAACACATGTCCTTGGCCACCATTCCTTTATCTGTGTTGTCTCCCCCATTAACATTTTGGATTTGTATCCTCAGGACAATATCCCAGGGTCTGGCATAGCATCTCCCCATTTCAACTACTCTTGAAGTATAAGGCGTAGTCAGCACCTGATCCCACTCTAATCAGCTTGGCTACTCTGACTTGCTGTCTTTTCTGATCTGGAACAGTTTGCCCTTGCCTAAGAAACCTTTATTATTGCTGACCTTAGTGGTGATGTCTATGCTGGGCTGATCTCTATGCTAGAGAGTGGGCATAGCCCAATGTAGCTCAGAAAATCTGGTTTTTAGAGACCTGCCAGCCTTAGCTTCCCTGGCAGCTTCACTGGCAATTGGCCACAGTAAGCATTTTTAATAAGCATTTTTTCACTCACTCATTCATTCATTCCAGAATAATCCAGTTCCTCAAGAGAATAAACTAAGGAATGAAAAGGTCTAGCACTGAAGGAGTGGGGCATAAATAGCTGGTCTAAACAACAGTTATACCTTCACTCCCTATCACAAACAACATTGTGACTTTTCTCATCAGAGTTTCGATATGTCGTAGTTTGAATATAAGAAACTAGATGGGATTGGGGCAGTTAGGTGGTACAGTGAATAGAGCACTGGCCTTGGAGTCAGGAGGACCTGAGTTCAAATCTGAACTCAGACAATTAATAATTGTCTAGTTGGGTGACCTTGGGCAAGACACTTAACCCCATTACCTTAAATAAATAAAAAAATTTTAAAAAAAGAAATTAAATGGGAATTTTGGGGAAGTTTTATGGAAGCCATGGATGACATAGCTTTGAAGACTAGCAGATGAGAGAAATTCAGAAATACATAAAATATATTTGTAGTATCAATATAGTTTATCTTTTAATATAATTCAGACTTCTTTTGATATGAAAGGAGGGCCAAAAATTTTACATGGATTTTCCAGGTCAGAGGGATGCTGCAGGTACCCCTAACCCCCTCTATGTGGAAGAGATATCTGAAATTGTCCCAGAGAGTTGCTTCCTCAAGCATAGGAGCAAAGGGACTATGGCTAATAATTTCTCTCTCTGTGCCCCCTGCTATGTAACTGTGTCTAAATGATATTTGATAATGATGGCATTGTGGTAATGGTATTGGTCATTACAACAACAACAACAAAAAAATCAGAAGCCTTCCCTTGTGGCTCATTCCTTCTTCCCCCAGTGAGTCAGAGTGGCAAAGGGTCTGGCAACCTAGGACTTAGCAAGTTCACAAGTAGGTTTTTATTTCAATTTACCCAGTAATTACTAAACTGGGGAGTTGTCCCTTGAGTATGCCAAACATGGGCAACTGTAGGACCCCAATCCTTGAATTGCTTTCACAATTCTTTCTTTGTGATATCTATTCTTCTTTCCTTTCCTTTCCAAGCAAAACAAAACAAAACAGCTCACATCTATATAGGCTTAAAGATTTGTATAAAACATTTTGTAAACATTTTATCTCTTGTTCCTTACAATGGTCTTATAAGGAGACAGGCACTTATTCTCATTTTACAGATGAGGAAACTGAGGGTGAGAGAGACTAAGACATTTGTCCAAGGTATCAGAGACAGTAAAGATGCCAGGCGGGATTTGGTCTTAGGTCTTCCTGATTGTGAGTCCAGTTGGCTATTAATTATACCAATTCTACCCTTAATGAAAGTCATGTGTTTTAAAGGAAATAATATAAGATTTAAAAATCAGAGGATTTTAGTCCTAATTCTGACTGGAACCATATGAAACCACATGTGAAAAACTATTACTGAGGGAAAAAAAGAAAAAATCAACAGAAGTTTTAAGCCTATCATATTTCAAAGCATGATTTACCTTTTTTATATTCTAGGATGAGGATGACTACATGCTCTTTAGTGTCACTGCTCAACCTTTCATCAGGTAAATTTATTTTCTACTTATTAAAAATGTGACTTTAAACCATTCACTGCAGCTGTTTGGGACTTATTTTCCTTCTCTGAAATAAAGGGATACCCATCAATTGGGGAATGGCTGAAAAAATTGTGGAATATAGATGTGATGAAGTATCATTGTTCTGTAAGAAATCATAAGAGGGCAAACTTCAGAAAAGTCTGGAAAGACTTGCATGAACTGATGCTGAGTGAAGTACACACAACCAGGAGAACATTGTACACATTAATAGCAAAATTGTTCTATAATCGACAATGATGGATTTAGCTCCTCTCAGCAGTTCAGTGATTAAGGACAATTCTAAAAGGATCGTGATGGAAAATGCCATACACATCCAGAAAAAAAAATTGTGGAGTCTGAATGTAGACCAAAGCATACTAATTTTATTTTTTAAAACTTATTTTACTTTTTTTCTCATGGTTCCCCCCCATAGTTCTGATTCTTCTTTTATCACATGACTAATATGGAAATATGTTAAACATGGTTGTACATGTATAACCTATATCAAGACTACTTTCTGTCATGGGAAGAGGGGAAGGAAGGAAGGTAGGTAGAAAATGTGGAACTCAAAATCTTACAAAAAGATAAATGTTGAAAACTATCTTTGCATGTAATTGGAAAATATAATAACATTAAAAAAAGTAAGTTGAACTAAACAACCTCAGAAGGCCCCTTCCACTCTCTAAATTCTGTTTGTTTTAATCAACCTTCAATGTCCTCACCAGCAATACAGACCAGGAGACATCCACTTCTTGTGCCCATCCTGTGGGATTCTTTTCTTCATCTTCCTAAACATACTCCACAACTAGGCGCATTCAATATTGAGTGTTAGAAGCCTGATTCTAATAACTCTCTCTCTCTCTCTCTCTCTCTCTCTCTCTCTCTCTCTCTCTCTCTCTCGAAGTGGGATTAAGTGACTTGACCAAGGTCACACAGCTAAGTAAGTATAAAGTGTCTGAAGTTGGATTTGAACTGAGGTCCTCCTGATTCCAGGGCCAGTGCTCTATCCACTGTGCCACCTAATTGCTCCCCTCTATTTATAATTCTCTTGAAAGTTGCATGATACCTGTGGATATCACAGCTTGTCTAATGCATTTTCACCCATATAAAAAGGTTGAGGACTGGGAGGCAGACCATACTGAGATTTCCCCTAGCCCCTATTATATGACCCTATTAAACAAAATGCGCTAAATAGACTGAAATTTTTCTATTTATGAGAAAATCTCCATGAATGAGATTAATGCATCACATCAACACCTATCCCTAGCCTAGTCCCAGGTGTTAAATATGATGATACTGGCTTATTAAGGAAAGTTAAGTGGTGACTGGGGTGGGGAGAAGGGGACACATTAAGGAATACATTTCTGCCTCAGATTCTAGGATACTTGTATTCTAGAGAGACTGGCAACGAACAGTTGTGTTCTCTTCATTATTCATAGATACAAAGGGTTGAAAGAAAACTGGAAAGAGATTATAGAATCTCCATAGTATTCTTTACTTTCCTTAGGTATGGATGAATCAAAGGAACAAAACACAAGACAAATAATTCAAGACCTTTCTATGATTTAAAAAATACTGGCAATGAAAAACAAGGACGAGGGCAAAGTTAATTCAATGAAATAAATCTTTGGGACATGCAAGCTGACAAACCAAGTATAGCAAGGCATTGAGAGTATAGGCCTCAGGGTTTTTAGCTAGAGAAAAATGGCCAGGGCAAATTATATTGATGATCTTTTTTTTTCCTACCTCTCTTCAGGTTTTTCTCTTCTTCAAAACAGTCTTATATAAAATTCTGACCAATATCAATATTAACATCAATCTAAGTAAGAGAAAGCATAAAACATGTAGCAGCGTAGACAGGAGAGGAGAGAGGTAAAAGTCCAAACTTTGGAGTTAGTGTCTTGAGTTCAAGTTACACCTCTGAGGTTTATCAGTTGTGTCATCTCAGACAAGTCATTTAATCTTCTTAAGCCCAGTTTTCTCATCTGGGGGCAGAGTGACAGTTGTATTAAATGATCTTCAGGATCCCATATTGTTCTAGGCTCAAAGAACAAAGAACTTGTGGAAGAGGAACTCTTTGTGTAGGCAACTGCTCAAGCTAGGAACTGATTATATGTATATGTCTTAGTTTTGTGATAGTGTCAGCTGGAACCATCTCCATCCCGTTTTCTCTCTGCCCCTGGGTTCAGGGCTCAGACTCAGAGGACAGTAAAACTTCTTCATGATCAATGAGCTGTCATTTGCAGGGACACAGTTCATGGAAAGCTACTATTAGGGAGGAAGAAAAAGAAAAAATGAACAGAAGTCTTGGGTCTCTCATATTTCAAAGCACCTTCTCTATAATCAAGGATGAGTATGACTGTACAATACACATGCTCTTCTATGGTCCCACTCAGCTTTTCATCAGGTAAATTTATTTTCTTTAAGATTTCATGATATCGTCATAAAAATTTATTTATGAGTACTGTACACAGAAGCCAGAAGCCGACAGCCTAAATGATTTAAGATTTACCTCACAGGTGTACATTAAATATGCTTGAGGTGTCATAACTTCAGTGGATAAAGGTCTGGAAAGCAATCAAGCCGAGTACTCATATCATTAGGCAGCTGCCAAAAATGACAAGGTATTTAATTAACATGGGGGGGGACCCTTTGGAATTTTCTTTGGATTCTTAAGATTTATTCAGAGACTTCATAGAAAGATTTCTTATTTTTTTCCAAGACTTCCCACTAAGTTCAAGATGAATTCAATTCCATTCAATTCAACAATCCATTTTTAAGATCTTATTGTTTTCCAAACACATTGCTAAACTCTGGATACAATGATAATACAAAATTATCCTTGTCCTCCCATTTCATTTTGCATACCTGCCCTGCTTCCATCCTGGCCTCTTCATATTGTAAAGCAAAATGAATGAGAATTTATTGCAGGAACAGAACATCCACTTGAAGTCTCAAGAAATCAATTATCTGGCACTGCTATGGCAACTGCAGGTAGCACCTGAAATTCAGTATATCTAGTAGTTTTTTAGGGGTGAAATTAATTAAATGTTTGACCTAATACAGCAGGCTAATTTTTAAGTTGAAAATATTGACCCATAGATGATGCTATAAATATCCAAATGATAGAAAAAAGGTTCCCCCCACCCCTAATTTATTGAGTGCCACTATGCTAAATATATTTACAAATATCTTATTTGATCCTCAAAACAACCTAGGGAGGTTGTTTCATTATCCACATTTTACTGTTGATAAAATTGAAGCAGACAGAGGTTAGGTGACTTGCGCAGGGTCACATAGCTAGTAAGTATTGGAGACTAGATTTTGATCAGACCTTCCTGACTCTCTGCTCAGCTCCATATTACTGTGCCATCATTAAAATGCAACTGCAATCAAAGAGTACAACCTTTTTGGAGCTCAAGCCTGTTATCTTTGCCACTACCAACAACACCCACTGACTAGCTGCCATCAATGAGCAGGTAAGCCCAAGAGCCTTAAGATTATCATGCAAGATTATCACACAGATCACTAGCCCTGTATCCAGATCAATAATCTCAATTATCATGGAGGGGTATAACCACTATAGAAAAGGGCCTAGCTGAAGCAGCAATGCACATTGAAGAAAAGAAAACATGTCAAGCAAACCAAATTACTCAACCAGACTCTACTAGAGATACCTTATTTAATAAGGTCCCAAGAATATCAGGTATAGTAGTGTCTCCCACCCCCCACCCCAGACCTTTGGCTCTTCTTCTAGTCCACTCCCCAAAATCATCATCCAAGGAATCAGTCCTTGTGGAAGTATGACCTCGTTACCACTTCTGCAAGTACTGAAGCAGCCACAACTACCATAGCTCCAGAAAAGAAGGGTCTTGAGGCTAAAGTTCTTAGCACTGTCAAATGGTTCTAAATCAGGTAGGGATATGGATTTATCCGTGGAAATAACATTAAAGAAGATATATTATCAGGCACCCTAAGGACCAATAGGGTCTTTCCATCGGACTTGCTGATGAAACCTCCCATTGGCATTATCTTCCTCTATTACAATCCAGGTCCTGGAGAATGGAAACTGTCTTGCTTTTCTATTTGTTTTGAGAGAGCACTTAGCACTGTATTTAGCAAATAGTATATATTCAAATGTTTTTTCATTCCTTAAACTGAGCAGATGAAACAACATGAATATGGATATCTAAATACGAAATAATTTAGAGTTGGGGGGAACCAACAATCACTGGGCAAATCTAAAAAGGTTCCTTATATAAGATGGCATATAAAGGGACCTCAGAGATCATGGAATCCAACTTCTTTACTGTAGAGATCAATAAACTGACATCCAGAAAAGTTAATTGACTTGTCTAATAATTGTCAGAAATTTAACATTTGAATTCAATTCCTCTGATTCCAAATACAGTGCTTCATCACTCTATCATATACTGCTTCTGATACTCAGGCACACTATGTTAAGAGAAGTATTTCCTGAAACATTTTCCCCCTTCATTTATACTTGACAAGTAAGTTATTAACCAAATATTCTTTGCATCCACAAGAGGGTCACTCTTTGGTGGGGAAAGGGGAAGAAAAGCAGAAAAATCAGATAAAAAGTAGAATAGTGGGCAATTATAGATATGAAATATGGAATATGCTGCCAGACAAGGCAGCTGGTGGTTTAATCATGTTTTGTTTTTGTAAGAGTCGGTTCAGTGTGAATGAAGGTTTAAAAGGAAATTAATGTGGCGTGTAAAAATAAAAGACATTATTAGTTTAAAAAAATTTTTAAACAGTTGGGAAGATACCTGGATTGGCAAAACTAAACACCCTATATAATTAATCCTTATATAATTAAGTATTAAATTACATGGTATATAGAATACTTTCTTTAGGTTTTATTATTATTGCAACTTCAAGTTATTGCAACTTTAAATAAGTTCTAATGATGTCATTGGTTTTTATTTAGATAACATTCATTTCTAGACATTCTCTTCACCCTCAAAATTAAATCCAAACTTGTAATAAAGAAGACCCATTAAATAAAGCCAACAAATACAATGACCACAGATGACAATGCATATCATGTTCTCCCTTGAAGAGTCCTGCACTTCCCTGCTGAAAGAAGGAAAGCATGTTCTCTAGGAACATAATAGGTTTTACATATATAGAGAGTTCAGCTTCCTCTGGGTAATCTTTTCATTTAATCTATTATCATTGTTTATACTCTTTTTTCCAATTCTGCTTATTTTGATCTTATACATATCTCTGGATATTTCTCTGAATCCCTCATATTCATAATTTCTTACTGCATTTAAATAATATTCCATTATATAATATACCAGAGTTTGTTCAGACTTGTTTCTAGTTCTTTGCTACCATAAGAAAATTGTGACCTTGAATACTGTGGTTTATATTTGATCTTTGTTTCTATATTTGACTCATTTTGGATTATATGCCCAATAGAGTAATTACTGGATCAAAGGGCATGGACAATTTAGTCATTTTCATACTTAGAGCATCCCTTCATATGGATATTGATAGTTTATGTATTTTCCTCTGAAAACTATTTGTTCCCATTCAGTTTTGGGTTTTTTTTTTTTTTGGAACAATCTTAATGCTTGGAAACCTTTAGGAAAAAAGATCAGGAAAATAACACAGAGGAGAGAATCACAAAACAAGTGACTGAATTTGACATGTAAAAGATTCTGCCATAGATACATCCTATTAACAACATGGAGCAGCACTCAATTCTCATTTAGCTGGGGCCATGGAACCATAGTTTAGGCATGTCTAATCTCCTCCATGTCCAAAAAAAGATGCTAATCTCACTGAGGTCAGGATCTGGGTCTTAGTTCATCTTTGTTGGTCCAGTGTCTTTTTTAGTACAGTGTCTTGATAAATGTTAAATTGAAATTAAATCATTTCTAAAAGGAAAAAGGGAGTAAAGAGGGCAGGAGCAATTGAGATGGAGGAAAAGCAGAAGGGCATAGGAGGACTTACAACAGATGTAAGATCGAAAATGTAACCTGGAGACCATTTATTCCACTTCATTATTAATGGCTATAGGAGCACATGCTTTAACAGGCTTCCTCTGCACTTATATTTTATTTCATGTGGCAGATGGCTCACAGTATCACCTTCCTGTGAATCAAAGCTATAACAGGTAATTTTCAAAAGATCTATATCTGATAACTGTGGCTTAGAAAGACATTAGAGGCCTTAGAAAATGAATCTAGAATCTGGGGGTGGCAGGACCAGTGGGGAAATTGCAAAAAGCAAAAGTAGCAGAGAGAGATTATAGGAAACTCTATTTTGAGAAGCAAAATCTTCCAAAGATGTGTAATTATAATACTAAGCTTAATAGTTGAAGCCTCAGTCAATAGCTGAGAAAACACTCCCCTCATCTTCACTTAAGAGGTAGGGTACTTTAAGTGCAAAATATTGATCACACTATCAAACATCTTAGATATGTTGGTTAATTTTGCTAAACTACTTTCCCCCCTTTTTTCTCCTCAAATTTTGTTACAAGTGATAACTTGCTGGAAAGGAGAGAGGAGGAAGAATATATTAAGAAATAAATGTTTTGGGGGTATCTAGGTGGCGCAGGGGATAGAGCACCGGCCCTGGAGTCAGGAGTACCTGAGTTCAAATGTAGCCTCAGATACTTAATAATTGCCTAGCTGTGTGGCCTTGGGCAAGCCACTTAACTCCATTGCTTGCAAAAACCTAAAAAAAATTGTTTTAAAACTAAAAGGCATTCATAAAAATAATCATTTTTCTTTCAAAAATGACTCCCCCCCCATTCCTACTTAACCCTTAGTACCAATTAGGTATACTAAAATTTATCTTAGTATACTTTTAAGTAAGGAAAACTCAAGGTACCCTAGATATTGACCCCACAGTCAAGAAAAGCAGCTGTGATGACATAGGAAAAGCAATAGTCCTGGAATTAAGAGCCCTGGGTTATAGTGATGGCTTTGTTGTTGTCTCCCTGGGCAAGTCACTTATCATCTTCAGGTATCCATCTCATCCTCTTTAAAATAAAGGAACTAGCCTGCATCTGCAATATTCCTTCCAGTTCTAAGATTCTATAAGAGTCAGGAAAGAAGTAATGACTTCTGCAGAATCAAATCTTGTATTCATTTAGAGTTTTGACAAAAGAACTCTGAAATATACTGTGGCCTTTGGAAATATCATAATCTGCTCTGCCAGTAAAAATATGACCTCATTTAATGTATCCCCCATTCGGTGGATAACAGGAATTATGATCTTGCCTGGAAGGACTGAGGAAGAGGATTTTCTCCACAATAACAATGATAGACACTTATTCAGTCTCAACTTGGGACTTTCATGTCCTTTCCTCATTTTGTCTGGAATCCAAAGGCCTCTGAAATCTTGGCTTCTCCTCTAACTTTATTTCCCTTTCCTCTCTTAAACAACTAACCCTCAACTACTCTTGAAGTTGTTCTCCTTTAATCGGCAGAATCTGCCCCTGGGCCACTCCTGGGCTTTGGTTCAGCCTGTCCCCTATACCTGTAAAGCCTTCTTTCTCCTCTCTGTTTGTAACAATCTTACTCAGAGAATTATAAGGATTTAAGGAAGATTTCCATTAAGGAAGACTTCTATGAACAGAGGCAGAGTTGAGGAAACAGGAGCTACAACAATAACAACATCTAACATTTATATTAGATGATAATATAAGAGCACAATGATCATAATAATAGCTAGCATTTATATGGCAATGGGTTAAGGACTTTACAATTCTTATCTCATTTGAACCTCACAACAATTCTGGGACATAGGTGCTATTATTATTATTCCCATTTTACAGATGAGGAAACTGAGGCAACAGAGCTGAAGTGACTTGTCCAGAGTCACACAGCTGGTAAGTGTCTAAGGCTACCAGATCTTCCTGACTCTAGGCTCAGCTCTCTTATCCATTATACCAAAGTAAAAGGAATGCCAAAAGAAAACTGAACCAGCCTGCATTCTCTTTGTAGAGAAGCAGAATGGTGAAGACAGTCCAAACTCAGACTCTGTGTTGTTTAATGTAGTCTGTTTCTTTTTTATAAAGGAGTGTTCAGTGTGAAAGGTAGGATAGGGATTTGTCCAGGTTTACATAGCCTTTCTATGGCAAAGGTAATACTTAAACCTAGATTTTCCTGGCTTCAAAGGCAGACACACTTGAGAAGGAAGAGAAATGTGGCACTTTATATTTGTTGAACCATGCTGTCTCTCTTAGGAGGAAGGAACTGATGCAGAATTTTGGGGGGGAGTGGGGAGACAATCAAGGTTAAGTGACTTGCCCAGGGTCACATAGCTATTAAGGGTCTGAGCTCACATTTGAACTCAGGTTCTCCTGATTCCAGGGCCAGTGCTCTCTACCTATTGTACCAAGTAACCCCAATAAAGGTTATTTTAAAAAATATAAAAGAAAAGAACTCCGATCTCTCATCTAAGACCCAGGTCAAATCACACTGCTTCTTCATAACCTTATGATCATCCCAGTTAGATTTCTTTAGCTATTTTTGTCACTAGTACTTACATGGCATATTCATTCAGGCACATATTAGAGAATTAATACATACAATGAAAAATAATAAATTAGAAAGATCCAGGATAAATCTCTGCCCTCAAGGAATTTATAATCTGAGAGTAAGGTAAGCCTTGTACCTAGTTAAATATAATAGATCTATCCATCAATAAGTTTTTATTAAATGCCCACTATGTGGGAAAACACAACCCTTGCCTGAAAGGGGCTTACTGGGAGAGACCATATACAATAATATATGTGTATATATATATATATATATATATATATATATATATACATGGTAATTTGGGGACATTATCAGATTATAAATGCAGAAAAAAGCATAAAGGATTCAAAATCAAAATGAGAAACAAATGCACTTTCTTGTGTTATAATTATTTGGGTATATATTTTATCTTGCCCCATTCAATTATAAGCTGCTAAAGGACAGACATATTTGAGAAGGAAGAGAAATATGACAGTTATATTTGTTTGCTATGCCTCCTTTCTTAGGAGGTTAGAACAGATATTTTTGCATTTTGTCAATTTTTTTAGTTCCTCACAGTGCTAAGGATAGTGGTTCACCCATAGAAGATGCTCTATAGATGTTTGTTGAATAAACAAATGCATTTCTATATATTGTCAGGTCTATGATTGACACCCCATGACCCTGGATGTCATCCTACTTCTCCTTTTAGAAATTCAAGGGTAATTTCCTTCATATTCAGTACTTGACCAAAGAGGGGTTGAGAGCCCTTCTAAGTGCCTCAGGATCAATAACCCTAATGAGGTTTCACCCCCAAGTCTTCTGAGAATGCTCTGAGGCAGTTGAAATTAAATTAATTAATTCATTCCTTTCAAATAGCTCTTTCAAACATGTCACACTTATGGGGAAAAAAAAGATGTACTGCCCTAGTCAACCCATAGATGTGTGACTGAAGGTTCTAAATAGTTCTAAGCCATTGCAGAAACAGCTGAGGCCAATCCTACTCAGACCAAATTCAGTCACTCAAGTTTCCAAGGCAACATTTGGGAAGCAGGTTGTTTTGTGTCAACAAATGCACCAGTGAATCAAGATTTGACCTTTACCCCTGAAAATAATAGAATCTGACCTTGTCCACTCTGCTGCTCTGATTATAAATTCTCCAGGTATGCATGACAATAGTCTATACACAGAACGATTATTTCCTGAATTATTAATTACCCTGTGCCATTGGCCAAAGGGGTGTTGAGCTAAACAAAATATATATATATATAGGAACCTTCACTGGAAAATAGAATTACAGCAGGGAACTATAGCTGTCTGCTGTGAGCTGTCTCCACTTTTACATGGTGGGGTGGGGTGGGGGGATAAAGGGTTAGAGAAAGAAGTAGTTCTTGAAAAGGTACAGGGGATTTGAGCAAGCAAGTTTTAGTTTAATGAAGTTGGTTCTAGAATGTGTAACAAGCCTTCAGGAATACACTTATTTCCAAAACATCAAACCAAAAAAATGGCTATTGCCCTGACATCACTCTGTAGGCAGAGTAATCATGTAGAGTGTGAGCTGTAACTTACTGGTTGCATTTGAGTATCACAAAACATTCCTCTTGAGAAAAGAGCTAGAATTAGAACTAGAAGAATCCCCTGATTTTAAAATTCTACCATTAGTGATGCTTTTATCTGGCATTAGCCTTCTGAGGTGCCCTTCTCAGTTTCATAATGAAGTAAGAACTTAAATGTTTATTGGCTGAACAGTAAACTGGACTAAGAGCTGGTCACAAAGCAGTAAGATCAAGTACTGCTCTGACACATATACTAGACATGTTACCCTAGGCAAGTCATTTAACCTCTCAACAGCTCAGATAACTCTCTAAGATTCTAGATTCTAGAAAAAGTATCAGCCTAGAATGGTAGAGGGGTTTCCTCATCTGGAAATTGCTTATACCAATGAAATCACAGGTACAGTTTCTATGCCTATGTTATAGGCACAAACAGATCTATGATCACATTTATTTGGAAGCTTTTCCAGCAAAGCAAATTTTAACCCATCCATGTCTGCCCATCCTGGTGAGAGCTTCCCTGAAGTTTGCCATGGAAGGTCCATCCAATGATTTAGAAGCTTCTCTTTCTTTCTCCTGGATTGTAGGGGTACCATTGGAGTACACTGGCTGTCCACCTGTCATCTTTCACCTTTGTCACAAGACTAATCCATCTTCTTTTCCTATCATGCAATTCTTTGATGATGTCTTTTATTCATTGAAAGTTTTTATTTATTAATATATAGCAACTTGCCCAGACCTACCACATGCCTTTCCATTTTCCTCTGAGTATCATCCACTTTTAACTTCATGGATTGATTCATAGCAATCCATTAAAACAAAGGCACTGAGGCTACAAGGACAAAACAAAAATAATTAGATTCTTCCTTCTATAAAATTGTGATAGTTTGAGAAGGGGAAAAACACTAACAAACAGAAAGATCAGGAAAGGTTTAATATAGGAAGCGGCACCTATGTTGAACCCTAAAGATAGTTAAGGAGCCTTCCGGCCATGGCCAAGACGGAGGAGAGAAGATAGGTGTAGTGCTAATCTCCTGATCTTCCCTCATAAATAATATGAAACAAACCTCTTAACAGAAATCCAATCAACAAAACCCAAAAAGAAAAGCCAGGAGAAGAACAATGACCTCAGGATTTGTCTTCCGCAATCTTGGGTGAGTCCGTGTGCAGAGGCCGGATTCTGTGGGGAGCATGGACAGGTGAAAGGCTGGGAGCCTGGGTTAGCCTCAGATTAGCCTGATTAGTGATAGGGTTGGAGCCCGAGAGCCTGAGGGCCCAAGAACCGGACAGCGGTGGGACTAGAGCCTGGTGGGACTAGAGCCTGGTGGGACTAGAGCCTGGTGGGACTAGAGCCTGGTGGGACTAGAGCCTGGTCGACCACAGGGGCTTGGATCAACTAGGGAGCAGAGGCATTGGTGGTGGCACTGACTGTCTGGAGTTTGCCGGCAGGGCTAGAGGGAGAGTTCTGGTTTGGGAGAGCTGCAGACATCACCCCTGGGCTCCCCTGGTCAGGAGGAACTTCACGCCTCCATTTCAGCTGAAACCTCTTCCCAGGACAAACACAATTGCAGACTACCTCTGCCCCAGGAACAGGTGTGTGAGCAGAACCACCTCAGCTGACAATAGAGAGAGAGATGACCTCACCCCAGGATAGAGCCCACCATTGATTGAAGATAAAAATATTCAACAGCTTCAACACTCCCTCTAGGCCAAGGGAGAGGGCCTCAATCAAGGTCACAGACACGCCAGAGAAAGCAACCAGCACCTCCTACTGGCTAGCTGGAGATATTACACAGTTAGCAAAACCTCTAGCACCCCGTACTGGCCAGCTGGAGATATTAAATTCAGTGAGTAAAGCCTCTAGGGATCCCCAACACCAGACCTCTGTGAACTAGCCCCTCCCCAACACAAGGTCTTAGTAAAATGAAGAAGGTGGATCCATAGAAAAATTCTTGGAAGGAAGAGACCATAACTCAGAGAGACCTAGAACCTCTGAGGAGAATATGATCTGGTCTCCAGCACAGAAAGACCTCCTTAAAGAAATAAGGAAGGAGAGGTGGCTAGGTGGTGCAGTGGATAGAACACCAACCTTGGAGTCAGAAGTATCTGGGTTCAAATCCAACCTCAGACACTTAATAATTACCTAGCTGTGTGGCCTTGGGCAAGCCACTTAACCCCATTGCCTTGAAAAATCTAAAAAAAAAGAAATAAGGAAGGAGTTTAAAAATCAATTGGAAAATTTGGGAAAAGAAACCCAAGAGAAGATTAACACCTTGCAACAAGAAAACAAATCATTGGAAAATACAATTGGACAAATGCAAAAAGAAAATAATTCTCTCAAAACTTCAATTGGTCACATGGAAAACTCTTTCAAAAATAGAATTGACCAATTGGAAAAGGAGTTGCAAAAGGTAAATGAAGAAAATTCTTCTCTAAAAAAATGAATGAAGTCTGTGGAAACTAATGACTTCATGAGACAACAAGAGCCTGTTAAATACCTCATCATCAGAAAAATTACATGGTCAGACAAGCCTGTTCTTTGAGAAGATGATTTTGGTCATTGTGTGAAGAACAGATTGGAGGAGAAAGAGACTGGAAGCAGAGAGACCAATCTGAAGATAATTGTAGTAGTCCAGGTAATCAGGACCTGAACTGTACTGATTGTTGTACAAGTAATGAAAAAGCAAGAAATACCAAAAATGTGTATGAGCAATGAAAAGGCAAGAGATATAAAAAATGTTGGGTAAGTATAATTCAAAAGACTTGGTAATAGATTGCCTATTGGGGAGAGGGGTAAATAGATCAAAGAATTAAGTATGGCATCAGAGTTGTAAATCTGGGTTACTGGCAGGATGCTAGGTCCCAATAATTGAAACAGGCAATATAGGAGGAAGATCACCTAAAGGATAAACTACAAAGACCTGTTTTGAAATTGTTGGATTTGAAAAGCCTATAAGGCAGTCAAGTAGAGATGTTCAGCAAGGAGATTAAACCTGGAAAGTTACATTTCCTACAGAAGCTGATGAGATCACTCAGAAAAGCTATAGAGAGAAATTGAAAAATCATTAAAATCCAAATGTCACTGGGAGGCTAATATTTTAGACCCTAGTTTTGAGAAGATAAAACTGAAGGGCAAAGAAAGAACAACTATGTAGGAGGGTCTACAAACCAGAACGGGACTGACAGAGGGACAGAACAATAGAGAATAATAATTTGGTAATAATAGTAATAATAATTAATAATAATAACAATTTCACAGAATGTGCTTAAGATAGCAAGGTAAGTATAGAGTGTGATAGGAAGGTTGTTTTGTGGTTACCTGGAAAGATGGAGTGAATTTCTATTAATGAGAATAGGAGTATGTAGAAGTAGTTAGCAAATACTGTTATGCATTGTACAGAAGTAGTGGAACAGAGTGGGTTATTCCTGGTCTGAACTAGGACTTGATACCCCCTTCCCCAGAAACATAGAGATGACATCAGCAAGAATAAAACTGTTATTTTAAAAAACAAGTTAGAATATCAGACATCAACTTGAAGAGCATAACAGAATGGTAATATTCTGAATTGTATCTAGTATCATTAGGGAAGAGACTAATGGGTTGAATGGAATAGGGAAGGATCATTCCCATCCAAACCATGCTTCTGATTTTCCTAATTTTGATAACATGACTAAGCTGCTTCCTCATCTTGGAAATACCCTTAGCACCTCATTTTGGGATATTTCTCCTCCATGATGACTCCCTTATCACATTGGCAAGTTCCCCCTGGGAAGGGGGTGGCCTCCATTTTGGAGTTGCCTTTAAGCTGGCTATACTTGATTCCTTTCCAGGCTGTGCTTCTAACCCTATAAAATTTGTCATTGTTACCCTATATGGGTATTTTATTCCCCCACCCTATTTTTTAATCTCCCTTTTATGGATGACCATCCTACAAATAGAATGTAAGTTCCTTGAGGGCAGGGATGGTATTCCTTTTGCTTGGATTTGTATCCTCAGTATCTGACATAAAATATGCATATGATAAATGTTCACTGCCTGCCTGCATGCTTGGGCAGATACAGTGATCTATCAGTGACAATGGTAGGATTTGTCATCCATGATGACCTCAGCAGATTGATTTCCTGACAAATGACAAATACCTGAGCATAGGAGTTTAATGGAACATTAAAGGTTAGGCAAATAATTTGAAGGTGGTTTTGTTTGGTGGGCAGAGGAATGCCAGTAAAGAGAAGAGGGAAAGTTGAGGGATGTCCTAAGAAAAACTTCACTAACTCACAATTTTTACTACATTTGGCCCAGAAAGTAATATAACTTTTATAAATGCAGAACCAACTATACCAAGAGAGGGGAGGGTAGAAAATAGTCTTTTTTAAAATAAATAAATAGGATATCTCCTGTAGCTATAGATCCTTAAAATTTTACATATAGATCTTAATGTTGGCAGTCATAGGAATGTGAAAAACACTTAGGAACTCCTTAACATTTCCCCACCCACAACACAGCTGGTGTCTGCCCCTTGACTCAATGACAAATATTCCTTCTCTAGCCTTAAAAACCACTATCTTTTTTTCTATTTCTTTGAAAAATGAATACACCTGCAAAATTGGTTTTCCAGGAACAGTGCAATCAAGACCAGAAAGTCATTGAATTGTTCCTGCTGCTTGTAATTAGAGAGAATTAATTCATCAGAGCTGAAGGTAAAGCTGACAGTACAGATGCTAACAAGTCTAACATTCCAGAGGCCCAGGTTTCATTCTTTAATAGTTTTACATCCCCACTGAATCCTTAAAAATATCTAACAAATATTTGTTAAAAGATAGGAACTTCCTTAGAAACAATCTCTACCCGATTTCTGGAAATAGAGTCCACATGGAATGAGGAAGCAGAAGGATGTTCTTTCATGGACACAGAAGGACTTGGAGCATCAAAAAAGAAACAGAGAAGGGAGAACTAGAAAAGTGGTCTAATATTCATTAGTTTTTTTTTCTTTCACATCTTCCTGACATGATTCCTCTGTTTTTCACGCAGATTTATACACTATCATCTCCAATAGGGTTCTGTAACATCTTTACTCACTCAACTAATTTTTCTTTTAGTTTTTACCAATTAAAGTCTGGTTTCCTCCTTCCTTCCCTCAAAGAAGAAATTGTTGGGAATGGAGAAGAAACAGGTAGTTGAGTGGGGGAGGAAGAACAGGAAAGGTTTTATGTAGAAGAGGGAGCTTGATTTGAGGTTTGAAGGAAATTAGGGATGCTTTGAGGTAGAGAAGAGACAAGAATGCATTTGAGGTATGGAAGACAACTTATGCAAAGATGCATAAATAAAGTAATAAAGACTAAAACTTTTCGGCTTTGTTGGAGTCAAGTTAGGAAGGGCCTTGAATGCCAAATGGAGGAGTTTGCATTTAATCCTAGAAATAATAAAGAGAAATGGAGTTTATTGAGGAGGGTAGAATGACATACATGGTCATATCTATCTTTTAGTAATCACTTTGGTAGTGTGCAGCCTAAGAAAAGCTGCTGGTTCTTTATCTATTCCTTGAACTACCCTCTCCTTTGCTAGCACTAATCTGATAATTTAAAAAAATCCTAAAGAACAAACACCTTATAATGCTTTACTTTGTTATCCCTGCCAGGTAATATTTACATTTTAATAGTTGTTTTTGGATGGCTTAGTCCAAAGGAGAAAGTCACATGGGAACTTCTGGCACTCTGGCAAGGGCAGAGGGAGAGAAATTTTTGTACAAGGAAACTTTCCTAGAATTGAATAAATCATACTCCATAGGTCTTACTCTCTCTCCATATAAAGTTAGCCCTATTAACTAGAGAGGTAGTGTAAACTGGTAGATAGAATGAACCCCAGGCAAGTCATTCAACCTAAGCTTCAACTTCCTTGTCTGTAAAATAGAAATGAGAATAAAGGACTATTATCAAATAAGATAAGTATATAAAACACTTTTCAAACCTCAAAACACTATATAAATGCCAACTATTATTAAAGATCCTATTTCATTATCCTAATTACAATGGTATAAATAAGCTTATTATTAATCATAATTAATAACCAACATATAATACTTTAGATTTGCAAAGTCTTTTACTGGTATTATTTCATTTGATCCTCACAATAGCTTGAAGATGTGCTATTCTTATCTACATTTTACAGATGAGGAAATTGAGGTATATAGAGATTATGTGACTTACATAGGTTCACATGGTAAATATCTAAGGCCAGATTTAAATTCAAATCTTCCTGTCTCCCAGCCCAATGCATTATTCAGTGTGCTATAACAAGGACACCTAAAGGGCTTAGAAAATACCTCTGAATGTTACACACCCCAGCATGAAAAGTAGCCTTATATCTTCTTGGGAATAGACTCTAACTGGCAAAATAAAGCCCTCTGGTGGGAGTGGCTATATGAATTTAGGGCAGGGAAGACCCCAGTTGGCCAACCAGCTCATGTTCCCTTGTCCCTAAACCTTGAAGCTCAGGACTCTACTCTGTTCTTCCCCTCCTTCCATCCTGCCCTGGGATTGAAATGCCCTTCCCTCCCAAAGTGGGCACCTTCTTGTCCTTTCCTTGTTTAAGTTGTTGAATGTAAAAACTTTTGCTTGCTGTTAAACATTATTTTTCCTTTACAAAAACAAAATGGACTCATTCTTCTCAGGTTACCAATCCTTTTGGGTTCCCTTTAAGTTCCCTACCGTGTCCCTCCCAGATGACCATGAATGTACCAGCCAGCTCTTTCCCCACCCAAGCACTTCATAGGAGCTGGCCTTTCTTTGGTTTTGCCGGTTTCTCTTCTTTTTGTTCTTCTAACTCTTCCTTAACATCGTGAATACAGAGCTCTCAGCAGAGTATATAACAGTGGGAAAGACCCAGGGTTGATAGAAGTGCCCAACCTCCCACTTTTGGATCACACTCTTTGCTGAGACAAGTTTTCATTTAAATAGGTGCAATTTCTCCACTTTGGAAAGAGGCTATAGATCAGGTACTCTTAGGATTGGAGGTGGTATCTTCCCATAAACATTCTTAGGGCTAGCTCTTCATAGTGTCTAAGACAAATCAATGCAGCAATATAGGAGGAACTGGAGGGTCTTGGACCTCCTTCCTCCCACCCCCCATTGACTGCAGATCAATGCCTCCCTCCAAATTACAGCTTCAAAGGGTTCCATTCTCTGTTTACTTGGCCCTGAAACCTGTGTGTGATGCTCCCAGCATGAATTTCTTAATTCCTTTCACACTTTCAAAAAAGGGGGGATGGCATAGTCACAAGTCTCAAGTCTCAAGGCTAGTCTGATGGTAAAAAGTAGCCAGGTGCTTCTTGGGCTTAGGGCCTCTGCAGTGCCTCTACAGAAGACTTCATGGTTACAGTTGAAAGGATTCACTGGGCTGCTACCCCCTATTTGCTACAAAACTCAAGTATGTTGGCCATTTCACTTCAGCATAGTCACTGTTTATCTAGTCTATTCTGCTTTCCACAGCTGGCTTGGTCACTGTAGGTCATCTTTGTCATGGACTCAATCAAAAAGTATGTGTTGGGTGGGGGTGGGACTCGGCCATTCCTTCCTATTTGCTGTGGCTAAGAAAAACCCTCTGTTAGGAGCTGATAGCCACAACTTTTATATTCTGTTTTCTTGTGGTCTTGAACCCGAGAGACATATGTCCAGTCTTTCAGACCTTATAACATTGTGATGGTTTTGTCTCTTGAACCATGTGTTTTTCTATGGAGTTTTCTTTCTTTTCTTTTTAAGTTGTTCTAAGGTGTGTTTATTTGTCATCTACATTCTGACTTCCTGATGATAAATTTTAGATGGGGGGGGAAAAAGGAGAAAGAAAATAACTCTGCTTGCCAAAAAGAAAAGTATGGCTTAAAAGGCAATACCAGATTAGAATATAAACTAATTTGTAAAATCTTATTAAAAATGGATAATGTATAATTATAATCAATATTATTCCATAAAGCAGAAAGAAGCACCAGAGGGTAAAATGACTTTAAAGAAATCTTGGCATGAGACTTTACTATGTAAAGTCATCCCAAGGGCATTTAAGGATGAATGTGGAAAGACAACAAAAGAAAAGATTTGGAAAAATCATTAAAACAACTGTTTTTTTCCATTAAAGATAGTAGAACCATCACATTTTAATATCATAGTCCTAGATAGGATTTTAGGAAAGATTAAAAATAGCACTAAAGCAAACAAAGATGGGAAAAGCAGCCAGACTGAACCAAGTATAGTCAGAAGAAATTCATACTGGAGGTGACATAAATGTTAAAAGCTTTCAGGGATCAATAAACATGATATCACAAGGAGGGGGAAATATTGAAAGAGTCAGCCTATTTCAGTCCTTAATATTGCTGAGGGAAAAATGACAAATGTAAGAATATCAATAATCTCTGACCTATACCTTAACTCTTCCATGTAGATAAAATCTTTCTAAATCATCTACACATAATTGTAAGGCATCCTCATGCATATAAGAAAGAAACAAGCAGACTTTTATAAGTGATAATCACCAGTGAACTATACCTGTACCATTTCACAACTGAAAGAAAGGTATTGCTAAAATTTGTGCTTTTTTTTGGTTATCATGAAGTTTTGATTGTATATAACAAACTGTCACTTTACAGATCCTTTTCAACAAGAATTCTCTAATCCACATATCAAAATTATTCAAGATTCCTTGAAAGATATGATGAAGACTATCCAATCATCAAAGCAGCTAGGGCGTAAAACAAAGATATGTTCAGCATAGATGTTTGCCATTGTAATGGAAGAGCATCAACACAAAGTCCAAGTTGAAGAGGAATTTCCCATGGATGGTGAGTTCTTCCAGATGCTCCTATTTATGAATAGCATACTAACTGGAACATTTCTGAGCATCCTCAAAGAGATCTGAAGTCATTCAAAGATGTTGGGTGTGCCCATTCACACAAGAAAGTCCAAGATGATGAAGACTGCTTATTGCCTGAATTGCAACATGAATTTGAATGAACTGCCTATTTAACTTGGCCATCTGTATATATACCAAGGAAAGACAATGGAAATGCACAGTAAATTGGTCCCAGTGTTGAACAGGAAGAAGCAAGAGAGGATTGCCTTTAGGAAACAATGAAGCTCTTGCAATGACCCCAAGTGTCCCATGAAAGCAAAGATACTTCTATTTAATAACATTCTACAGTTGTTCCTATCTGACAAAATGACATGGAATATAACAGTCTTCAAATTATTAAATATATGTATTACACAAAGGACAGTGGAGAGGAACCCAGAATATAATTAAGTAGGCTGCAACATGCAACCAAATAGGAACTTTGAAGAAGAACAGAGGTGAAAGACACATCAAAGAATTGTATGGTGCAAAGAAAAGAGGGAGTAGTCTCATAGAAAGTATAAGAGATGACAAATGGGGGCGGCTAGGTGGCACAGTGAATAGAGCACCGGCATTGGAGTCAGGGGTGCCTGGCTTCAAATCCAGTCTCAGACACTTAATAATTACCTAGCCATGTGGCCTTGGGCAAGTCACTTAACCCCACTGCCTTGAAAAATCTAAAAAATAAAAAAGAGAGATGACAAATGAGCAGGCAGAATGCTCCTCTGTTACTCTTGCAGTATCAGAAGAAAGGAAGGAAGGCCTCCACCATGTCAGGGGAATTTGTGTGGCAAGCTTATGAACAAGAACAACCCAAGATGAAGGGGCATAGAAAGTCAAAAGTGGCATCAATCAAGGAAATTTTAAAATTGACATGATTGCAGTATCTATCTTTGAGTTGTTGAATATTTGAGTACTTGAACATTTAATTATCATCACTCCCATCCCACATCAAACAAAAAATAACTTCTCTTTGTGGTGCTTTATAACTTTTATTCTCCCACATATTTTAGCTTCCAGTTTCCTACCCTATCTTTCATTATACCACCAGATTCTCCAGTTCCCTCTTCCAAGAGTAGTCTCCTATTCTTAACACTCACTTGATGCATTGTCAGCAAGCTTGATGATTGGGGAAGGATTGGTGATGGCAGGGTGATTTGGAAACTAGAGATAAGATATGGAGATTGTAAAAATAAGAAGCCAGTCCTTTCCAGTTCTAAATCTATGATCCTATGTGCTAATGAAATATACTCTCTGATTTTATTTCTGAGTACGCTCCATCCTTAGAACCATAAAAATCAACTGTAGGGGATAGATTTTGCAGATTTAGCTGAAAAGAATTTTCAGGCTTTTAACCTTATTTGGTACAGCAGAATGGACAAGATTTAAAAAAACTAGCTAGGAGGCAATATTTTATTAGGCAATTGGAAGGATCCACATTAATTTACTTCTGGGTGAATTCTCCTAATCCATTGGCACAAAACAACATCCCTAAGAAGGCATCTAATTCCTTGAATCAAAACAGTTGTCCAGACTTTTGATCACTGCTTTCTTTCCTCACTCTTCTATTTCTAATAGCCTATCACTTTTACTTTCCCCAACCTTCCCCCTCACCCTTCTTAAACACCCCATTCTCCTCTACAACAGGGAAATAAATTGTTTGGGAGAGCATCCTGCAAACACAGGTGGTACCACCTGCTATGCTCTCTGCTTCTCCTCTGGGCCTCTAACAGCTGTTGGGTCTTGTTTTTTTCAAAAGCTTATTCAGAAGGAGGGAAATGGGTGGGGGGAGGAGAAAGAGCTTCCACCAGCTGTGCCTTACTTAAGTCCTTTCTCACGAGCTCAAACGGGTGATGTTGACCTACCCTGAAAAATCAGTTTGAATTTATTTGGCTGAATTGTGTACCCTATCAGGGACTGTCAAAACCAAATTCCTGGAAAGAACAAAATTAATACAACTAGGATAAGAAGGGGAGCAGTCAACTGGGAAAATATTTATATCAAATATTTCTGGTCAAGGTCTGATATCTAATGTTTATAGACAACTAATGGAAATATATGTGTTCGTGTAACCCAAACCCATTGGGGTAGATGTGGTCCGAGGATATAAATAGCTTTCAAAAGAAGAATTATATATTACTATCATTCATATAAGAGGATGCTCCAAAATATCAATCAGATGAGAAATACCAGTTACCTGGAGGTCCCCCCCATCCAGAAAATTGACAAAGACGACAAAAACTAGAAACCATAAATGTTGGAGTGATTGTGAGAGAGAAACAGTAATGCATTATTGGTGAAGTTTGGAATTATGTAAAGAGAATAACTAAAATGTCTTTATTCATGGATTCAGAGATTCTATGGCTAGTATATACCTAAAAGATTTCAAGAATAAAATGAATGGTCCCTCTATTCACCAAATATTAGGAACAGCACTTTTCATGATATTGAACAGCTAAAAACAAAGTATATTCCCATTGATTGAGAAATGACAAATTGTAGTACATGAATGTAAAAGAATATAATTTTGCTGTAAGACATAGTGAATATGATATATATATGTATATATATACATATATATATATATATATATATAAACAGGAATTTATATAATCTGGTTCAAAGTTAAGTAAATAGGACCAGAAAAACAATATACACAATGACCAAAATAATACACATAAAAGAACAACAACATAACATTCAAATCAAATGCTGTGAAGGTATAATGACAAAGCTTGACTCTGAAGAAGATATTTAAGAAGGCATCTAAAGCTTGCTACTGCATAGGCAGCAGATCATGAGTATAAGACATTGCATTTAATATCAGATTTTTGTAAAATATTAGTTTTTGCACCCAAAGAGCAACACTTTGATCCAGCAATACCACTACTAGGTCTATACCCTGAAGAGATGATGAAAAAAGGGTAAAAAACATCACTTGTTCAAAAATATTCATAGCAGCCCTGTTTGTGGTGGCAAAGAATTAGAAATCAAGCAAATGTCCTTCAATTGCGGAATGGATTAGAAAACTGGTATATGTATGTCATGGAACACTACTGTTTTATTAGAAACCAGGAGGGATGGGAATTCAGGGAAGCCTGGAGGGATTTGCATGAACTGATGCTGAGTGAGATAAGCAGAAACCAGAAAAAACACTGTACACCCTAACAGCAACATAGGGGTGATGATCAACCTTGATGGACTTGCTCATTCCACCAGTGCAACAATCAGGGACAATTTGGGGCTGTCTGTAATGGAAAATACCATCTGTATCCAGATAAAGAACTATGGAGTTTGAACAAAGTTCAAGGACTATTCCCTTTAATTTAGAAAAAAACTGATATCTTATTGTCTAATCTTGTTATCTCTTAAACTTTATGTTTCTTCCTTAAGGATATGATTTCTCTCTCATCACACTCAATTTGGATCAATGTATAACATGGAAACAATGTAAAGACTGACAGATTGCCTTCTGTGGGGGTGGGGGGAAGTAAGATTGGGGGAAAATTGTAAAACTCAAAATAAATAAAATCTTTTAAAAAATTAGTTGGTTTTGTTGAACTTTTTTCTTTCTCTTTAGTTTTTTATTATAAGGGATGGCTCTCTGGGAGAGAAGGTATACAGTGGGGAATGTAGGTAATATAAGAACAAAAGGTATCAATAACTATTTTTAAAAGGGGAACAATATGTGAGCTGGAATTTGTTCTCAGATCCACTAATAGTTTTTAAAATATTTTTCCCAACATAATCTTTAAATGCTATTGCATGAATGGACCAGAACAGTTTCTGAAAAATTGAAAATGAATATCACACAGAGGGGCAATGGAGAGATGCATGTTAAGTGTAAGCAAGGTGCAATATATAATCAGTGAAGAACTCCAAAGAAGAGCAAGGATGACATCAGGAAAACATATGATAGAAAAAGATGGACTGATGTGAGTATTTGAGTAATACACAAGGAAAAATACCAGTCTTCTAAGTGACTGCTCCATGTGAGCTGAGCCACAGCTTAGAAATAATACAGGATTCTCCAAGAGATTTAAATTGAAATTGGTTCAGTTATTCCCAATGCTCAAGAGGTTATTTGGTATATAGGATATTATACTGCTCAAATGATTAGACTATAACAGCTCCAGGCAAGAAGACATTAGGTAGCACTTTTCTTCCTTTATTTTCACTTATCTCCTCAAGATGACAGCTGGATTTAAACAAAAATGTGAAAGGCACTGAAGACTTCTCTTTGTCTACCTGATTTTTGTATTGTAATCACAGAGTAGATTTGTTAAGGCAAACAAGTTACTGAGCTAGAGAATACAGATCATGTTATAGTGATAGTAGGTGGCTAATAGACACTATATATTCTACTTACATTGCATAAAGAAATGCTTACAATTCATACAATGGGAAGTCAGGTATGTTATATACTGAATATATAGAAGATGACAAGTATAGTACACCGTGAGGCATTTATCTAACCTCTTGTGAAACTATAGACATAGTTCCATACATCAGATCTTTCTCTGGAGGTGAATATCTTCCTTCATAGGTCCTTTGTAGTGAATATGAATATTCCTATAACTCAGAATAGTTTAGTTGTTCACATTTACTCTTTGACCAATATAGCTTACTATATACAATATTCTCTTGGTTCTGCTCATTTCATTGTTCATTATTTCATGCAAGTTTTTCCATTTTTCCTAAAATCAACCTGCTCATCATTTCGTTTTTTTCAGTAGAGTTCTTTTAAAAATTTTTTCCAATTTCATGCAAAGATAGTTTTCAACATTCATCCTTTAGCAAGTTATTGAGTTCCACATTTTTCTACTACCCTCCCTTCCTTCCGCCCTCCCCATGCCTGCTCATCATTTCTTACAGTTCAATAGTATTCCATTATAATCATGAACCACAACTTAACAGCTTGTTAAGAGGTGATTAGCAAGTATTATCACTGGTCATTGCATTGTTAGAGTTCTTAAATCTTTCCAAGTTGTTTCTTCTTTTTTTAATGGTGTTATCACCATAAAGTGTTCTTAGCACTGTAGCAATTCACACAAGTTTTCCTAGGTTTCTGAATTCATCCCTTTTGTAATTTCTAATGGTGTGATAATATTCCATTACATGATAATGTTTGCTCATTTTCTGCCTGATAAGCACACCTTCCAGGCTACCTTTTGAGACCTATTAAACATCATTCTTCATTTACTTAACATTTCACTGAACTTGATCTACTTGCTGCTTCCATCATTTCCAGCTCTAGTGCCTTTGTACAGGTTGTCCTCCATTTTGAAATTCATTCCTTTACCTGAGAGCATTAAAATTTAACTATAATATTTCTGTGACTTTTCATTTTGGAGATCTGTTTCAGGTGGTGATGAGTGGATATTTTTTCAATTTCTATTTTACCCTCTAGTTTTAAAACTTTAGAACTTAATGATTTTTCTTAGAGCATAGAGACCATACTCTTTTTAAAATCAAAATTTTCAGGTAGTCCAATAATTTTTATATTATATCTCCTTGCTCTGTTTTCTAGGTCAGTTGATTTTCTTAAGAGATGTTTCACATTTTTTCTATTTTTTCATCCTTTTGATTTTGTTTCATTATTTCTTGATGTCTTATGAAATTATTAACTTCCAGGGGTAGATAGGTGGTGCAGTGGATAAAGCACTAGCCCTGGAGTCAGGAGTACCTGGGTTCAAATCCAGTCTCAGACACTTAATAATTACCTAGCTGTGTGGCCTTGGGCAAGCCACTTAACCCCATTTGCCTTGCAAAAACAAAGAAATTATTAACTTCCCCAAGTCTAATTTTTAAGGAGTTACTTTCTGCAGTAAGTCTTTGGATCTCTTTTCTAATTAGTCACATCAGCAGGTATATCTGCCTACTTTTCTTGTATTACTCTTATTTACTTTCCCATTTTTTTCCTCAACCTCTTGTATTTGATTTTTAAAGTTCTTTAGAGAGGCAGTTAGGAGACAAAGTAGATAAGACTACTGGTCCTGAGTCAGGTGTGAGTTCAAATCTAGCCTCAGGAACTTGACACTTACCCTGAGCAAGTCACTTCATCCCAGTTGTCACACACACACACACACACACACACACACACACACACACACACACACACACACACAAACACAAACACACAAAGTTCTTTTTAGGTTCTTCCAAGAATTCTTTTTAGGCTTTTTTCTGAAGACTTAGGAGAAGCTATTTTCTCTTCTTTTGAGTTTGAACCCTGATCTTCTATCCCTATCTCTATTTGGGCTCTTTCTCTATTTTTTAACTCATTTTAAAATGCCTATTTCTTGGCAGTTAACTTTATGTTGGGGCGGGCTCTGCTCCCAGAGTGTAGGGGATATTGTCCCAAGCTTCAGGTTTTTTGTGCTGTTACTTGTATGAGCTTTCTCCTAGGGACCTTAAACCTCTTAGTTCATCTAATATTCTATAATCCAAGGTCAGCTGTATTAGCAGAAATGTGAGCTTTGGGAATTTTTGCCCCACCAAAAGTGTTGGGTTAGGACAGTGTAGGAATTGGGTGGTTGATCAGGGGAAGGTTGTGAAACCTCTCCACTGGCTCTGGACACAGAACTCTGGAATGTGACCACATAGAATCCTAGTCTGAGGCTGCTGGTGAGGAGGGGTGAGCATATACCAGTGACTGTGTTGCTATGCCTGCTGCCAACACTGCTGCTCTCAGGGCTTGCTGTTTGTTGACTTGGTGACATCTTCCAATGTTATCTACATTTTAATCTGACATGACCACTACCCCAGAAGGTCAGATCTTTCCTAACATCTTCTCAAATTATCTTAAGTTAAATGATTGCTTTAGCCCAACTTTTATCTATTTCTGACACTTTAAAATTTACTTTGAGACATTTTTAAGTTATTTGTGAGGGAATTTGAAAGAACTATATCTCCATCTTCCTGCAATGCCCCTAAAATTAAAACATAAATGGTATAAAGTATATTTTTATATCTAAAAAGGTTGCTATAATGTGATCACAGCCTTCTCGTAGGTGATGACTTGGAGATCTACAAAACAAAAGTAACACTAAAAAATTTTATTTCTGCATTCCAATTTCAAGACAAAAAATAAAAAATCAAGATATATATATATATATATGTATATATATATATATATGTTAAGCCCCACATATTTTGTACAATATCCAATGTTCCTTTTCAACTTCCTACTTTATCTCTTTCTCTATTGAGCCCTTGACAAATGTCAGCTGTAAGCATCAGAACTTGTAGTCACGCTTCAGACTATTTCTCTTGTGTGTTAACTTTCACCATGAAATAAATGGCATTCCAATCATGCTAAGCAGACTTATACTTCTTTAGAGTAGACAAAGAAACAGAAGGGAAAATTTTGCGTTAAAGATCTCAATAAGAAACAAATCAAATTTATCAGTGTATAAGAAAGTCAGAGACAGGTTTGACAGAGCCATGCAAATAAAAGCAAAAGAACAATGAAAGCAGGATAAAGAGACCCAAGTTCTACTCCGTCCTCCTCTTGGACTGACTGGGTAAGATTGAATGACCTTGGGAAAAATATTTCAACTCTCCATGCTTGTTTTCTGCAAAATGAGGATTAGATGAAGATGAATCCTAAGGAGTCTTTTTAGCTCTATAATTTTAGACTGGGATGCAAGAATGAAAGAAGTCAATTTTTAAAGGGGAATGGTGGTAAATATAAAAATCTGAATAAAAACCTAAGCTATAGTCCATAGAACAGATTTGATAGCCTTAAGTAGATAAATCAGAATAGGATTATATATATATATATATATATATATATATATATATATATTTGAGAAAAATGTTGTGATCATTCTTAGAGCTAGAAAAGATCTTAGTGGTCATCAAGTTCAACTTTCTTACTTTACAGTTGGGGAAACTAAGGCAGATCATACTGAGATATATATCTGAGATAACACAGGTAGAGAGTGTCTGAGACGGAACTTGAACCTGGATCTCCTTGATTCTAAGTTCAATGCAGAATCATATATGTAGAACTCAATATAGATTATTTAGAACCAAAACAGGTTTTCCTAATCTTTTTCCATAGGCAAAGTTATCAACTGAATACTAATATCATCCAGCCAGAGTAATCCAGCCAGACAACAATGATTCATTTTGTGTTTTTTTTAAGGTAGCGGTTTTTTTTTAAACTAAACCAGGACTCTAAACCAGGAGTCCTCAGTTACCACAGAATTGTTAGATCACCAAACTTCAACTTCCAACCATGAGTTAAGTCTCCATACCTCAGCTTGCTGTCAATTCTCCTCTAATAATCATCTATACAACACACACACACACATACACACACACACACACTCTTCAGATAAAGAACAGAACAGTTTTTCAATACCACAATACTATGGACCCTAGATCTAGATTTCTCAGTTTCCCTTCTTTTCTTTCTTTTATCTATCGTCAGAGTCATCCTTTAGAATAAGACAAATTGTCCCTGGTCCAAATTTAGGAGTAGATAGAAGCCTGGAAGTTGGGAGCTAAAACGTAACTGTCAATTTATAAACCACACTGTGACATCAGTAGGCAAAGTCACAGATGGACACCATCATCTGTAAGATTATTTGTCTCTATCCTGACATTTATTTCCAGTGTGGCATGCAAGATAGGATGCTAAAATTGGAATCAGTGGGTATTCCAATCCCACCTGAGACACTTAGAAACTATGTGCAATAGTCTCCTCATCTGTGAAATGAGGAGGTTGAACTAGGCAGCCTAAGATTCTATAAAGCTCTAACATTTTACAAATATTTTACATTCTACAAATATTATCTCATTTGCTTTTTACAACAACCTTGTAGAATTTGTGCTATTATTATCCCTATTTCATTGTAAGGAATCTGTGGCAAACAGAGGCTAAGGGACTTGCCTAAAATCACACAGCTAGTAAGTGTCTGAGGTGACCACATTAAACTCAGGTCTTCCTGACTCTACACTCATTGCTCCATCCATTGGGCAATTAGCTGTCAAAAATCTATTGTTTGTTTTTATTATGTAAATATGTATAAATGTATTCTTTGTTCTCATAGATAAGTAGATAGATATTCAAAAAGACAAAGATGAACAGAACATTAAGTAATTATCATTTTCCAGGCACTGTACTACATATAACAACAAGCAAAGTATTTTGATAACATTCTTTTTTTTTTTTTTTCTTAGGTTTTTGCAAGGCAAACGGTTAAGTGTCTTGCCCAAGGCCACACAGCTAGGTAACTATTAAGTGTCTGAGACAGATTTGAACCCAGGTACTCCTGACTCCAGGGCTGGTGCTTTATCCACTACACCACGTAGCCACCCCTATTTTGATAACATTCTAAAGGAGGAAGACAACATCTAAAGGGGAACTGGAAAGGTTTGGTACAGGAATGACTGGAGATATCCTGGAAGTGTCATAAGAGTCAAGCAAGATAAGGTCCGAACTGGACCCAACAAGCCCACAGGGGCTCCAGGGCTCCTCCAAAGGGGAGGGAGAGAAGGTGATAGCTGAAGCAGAGTCAGTATTCCTATAGATATTCAGGAAGTACTTAGGATTGAGTTCCTTGATCAGAGCTGTCATTGAAATCCGTTGTCATCATATTTACTGCTTTGGTTCTTCGATGAAACTGGTCTCATAGGTATGGGCAATTCCTCCACTGGGAACTATCATCACCCTACTAGGACATTTCAGTCTGTGAGACTTATCCATGTCTTTCCATAAATCTTTCACAGAGCATCCATTTAATGCATTAGAGGCCTTCCCCTTGAACTTTTCATTTCTTGAGCATTACATTGTTAATTCATGTTCATTCACTATTTCAGAGTTACTTTCCATTGTATTGTCTTATGATTAGCCCAGCTCTTCATTCAGGGAAATATTTTCTCAGTGGTTGATACCCAAAAGAGGGCAGCCAGGATATCATTGGATCACAGACTCATAGATTTAAAGTTGGAGAAGATCTCAGAGGCCACTCCTCATTTTATTACTGAGGAAACTGAAATACAAAAAGTTTTAGGTAACTTACCACAAAAGTGTCTGAGGTCAGAAATGGAATATGGACCCAAGCACTTGACTCTTAAGCCAGCACTCTTATCACCATACTAAACAGCCTCCAACACATATTGAAAGCTACAGAAGGAAGGGACATACTCATCTAGCAATTAAAATAAGATAAATCAGCCTTCTTAATCAGTGATATGACTTAAACATTCTGTATCTTCATTGGACCTAATCATAAAGCTGTTTATTCCTCCCTGCTCTTCATAGAGAACAGCAGGTAGGAGACAACTGGTGATGAATGTTTCATAAACAAGTCAAATCAACAAAAAGTATTCATCATGGGCCTTCCATTTTCCAGGCATTGTTATAATCTCTAGGATTATGATGGAAGGAAAAAGATACTCCCTATTCAACAGGAGTTCAGAGTCTAATAAGGGAAACCACATACAAACGGCAACAACAGGGTCACCTCAGTGCAATACTGAAGCATCAAAGGAGGAATTTTATTGGAGAAGTGTAAGTATGATACAATTTATTTTTTTTAGGTTTTTTGCAAGGCAAATGGGGTTAAGTGGCTTGCCTAAGGCCACACAGCTAGGTGTCTGAGACTGGATTTGAACCCTGGTACTCCTGACTCCAGGGTTGGTGCTTTATCCACTACGCCACCTAGCCACCCCCGATACAATTTAACAGATGAGGAAATTAAAGCTCCTTAGAGAGACTTGTCCAAGTGGAACTGTGCTAGAAGCCAGGACTTTTTGTCTAATGTCAAATGGGATAAAGTAATAATTTCCTTAATAAAGAGAAGAATGTTTATGTTTTGTTGCCTAGCATATAGGCAGTTCCCAATAGAGCAGGCTTCTTAGTAAGGAGTCAATAGACAATTATAAATACAATCATTCATCAAGGGCCTCAGGAATAGGTTTTTGAAGTGCTCTTCTAGTCATTCTCCAGCTGCACTCCAAAGTACCATTTTCTTAATAAAAAGTATCAAGTGGCATGTGGTTCTATAGGGCATTAGCCACTCATGATTGATTCTAGGGGAGGTAGAAAAGTGGCATTCTTTGTTTTTTAGTTGGAATAAGTAGGTCCAGGTCAGATACTCAAAACCCTCAGATATAGTATATAGAAACCATTATCTATAAATGCTATAAAATTCAAATTTCTATTTTTGAAAAATCCAGTGTTAACCCTGTGCCTAGTATCTTGTAAATACTAAATAAATAATAGTTGAGCAACGCTATGAATTAACAATAGAGACAATATGATATATGGTCTCTGTTCTCTTAATTGGTTATGGAGAAGTTAAAATATAATCTGCTATAAATGTATAAATATTATACTATAAATAATGACTTGTAAAAGTCTTTGTTATTAGGAGAGATCTAAAGAATTTGGATTTCTAATCTGCTAGACTGGTACACTTCTTAAGAAACTGGACTTAAGGTTTCTTGCTTCCTGGGAAAGGATATTTGCTTTGATCCCTTCCAACAAGGATTGGGATACAAACACCAGGTTGGACTTTCAGTGAAAGTCCTGCCTCCTTCTCTTCCAGCAGGAATGGTAACTGCATGTGCATAAGCACAAGACTATGTGTTTGCCTAGGCTGCCTCATTTATTTAATGTGTTTTTTCTTGAGCCTGGTATCCTCCTGTTTTGTGAACTGAGATATTACTGGTATAGCAGTTAGAGTGCTGAGGCTTAGTTCCAATGCAGCCTCAGATACATAACAGCTTGGGTAGTCACTTAACCTCTGTGTTTCCTCAACTCTGAAATGGGGATAATAACAGTACCTACTTCTCAGGATTGTTGTGAGGATCAAATGAGCTATTTGTTAAGCATATGGTGATGATGATGATGGTGGTGGTGGTGGTGATGATAATGTTTGTTGTTCCTGAAGAAAACCATGGCATCAAGGGGATGATGCCATGACAAGCAAGTGGATTGGATCTGAGTAAGGGGGTACTGTGCTAAGTTATCAGCTTCACTTTCTCCTAGGGAGCCATTTGGGTCTAGTGGTTAGATATGAATCAGAATGAATAGAGATGGTCCAGGAACATAGCAGGTGCTATATAAATAGCACTTCCTTTATCTTCTCTGAGATATAGAAGTTTCCAGCTCTATCAGTAGCCTTGTGAGTTCAACAGATTGGGAATTTCTTGAATTGAGTACTGGTGGCTAAGCAGGAGGCTATTTCTACAACAGTGGCTTGAAGGAGAAAAGTGCTACTAGGAGAATTCATCAGAATAAAGGTTAAAGTCAAATCCATGTCCAGTTGAGCTGAAGATCTATGAAATTGTAAGACGTGCAAACCATGCAATTTTTATTTTGTTTTTGTTTTTGTGAGGCAATGGGGTTAAGTGACTTGCCCAAGGTCACAGAGCTAGGTAATTATTAAGTGTCTGAGTCCGAATTTTAACTCAGGTCCTCCTGACTCCAGGGCTGGTACTCTATCCACTGCATTACCTAGAGCTGTCCCCCAAACCATGCAATTTTAAAGTAAAACTATCTCTTCAGTATTCCACAAAGTATTTTGCATTTTAAATATGCCAAAGCAATAATTTTTTGTGTTGTAAGCATTTCTTTTGTGATAAAGGGAATTAATAGCTGTCCTATACCTGCTATATATTGCTAGGAGACATTCATTATTAGAAGATAATTAAGTTAATTCCTTTTGGAGGGACTCCATGAACCAAATTGTGCTTTTAGAAATTTTCCTCAGAACTACTAGATAAGGGGAAAAGCCTGAGAGTGTCAGAAAAAAAGACTGAAACTCTATTTTAGTTCCCAGACTCCCCCCAAGTCTGAATCTGAACTCTGCATGAGTCCAGAGGAAGGGTACCTTATATGAAAGGTAGTACCTCTCTGATAAGTAATAATTGCCTATTCCTTTCTCATGTTTTCATCAAGGCTAAGCCAGAATACCAGCAAGGAGAAAGGGTTTTCAGGATTTAAAAAAACTAGAGTTTGGGGTTAACAAAAGGTGAAAAAAGGTCCCTCTGTTTCCTTGCAAGGACGTCAAATATGGAATAGATTTTATTTAACCTGAAAAAAAAACTCTGAAAGTTCTTGCACCTGAGTCCATGAATTGAAAGATGACTCTCCTTTGCTCTCTGGTGATCCTCACATCCCAAGAGACTCTATACTGTTTTCAGATTTATAGTATTACCATTTATGACCTTTCCAACAAAGGAAAGTCACTCTAGGTCACTAGAATGTCAAGTAATCATTCTGATGATCCCCACGTCCTAGGGGCCTATGCAGATCACCCAATTTCTAATTCCAATCCCTGGGCTAAAGCAGCAGCCAAGAAGAGATCAGAAACTTCTAAGACTGTATCTAGTTCTTTTAAATGGAGGACTTTTGTTTCTGGATCTCAGATAACAAAAATATTCCAGCAAGTTCTCAAAATGTAGACTATAATCAAAGTTCTGGATCTATATAGACCAGGTATGTCTATATATTTGAGCCTTTGAGCTATCCCTCTAAAATTTCTCAATCTATTGTTAAAGACGAAACCCAAAAGCAATGAGCCTTCCATCATCATCAATTCCAAAATGGAACCCTCATTAATGGGACAATGAGGATTTCTGTATCTTGTGGATGGAGATAACAAGAAAGACAGAGTAAGGGTCTCATTGAACCCTTTGGATGTCAACAGCAAGGACCTGGACCTATGCAAACCATCAAGTTAAATCCAATAAAGGATTGATTTCCTTGCATTCCCAAATTTTCCCAGACCCTTGAATCGCTACTCTGTCAATTACTATTCCTACTTTTCTCAGCTCCTCAGATTTTGGCACTCTGTAGACAAACTGTTATCAATCTGATCTACATTTTTGTTTTAAGTTTACTTTCCTCCCAATTTTGACCTTCTGTATTTGTATTGTCATCTGTGTCTGTACTATCATATGTATTGTTTGCCTAATACTGAAATTACACTTTCCCTTTTATAATTATTATTTTTCCAAAGCAAATGACTTCTGGAAGAAAGTTAATTAGTTATGGGATCAAAAGACCCACAAAACATAATAGAGAAAAACTAAATTATGGAAAGTTTTCTTCTCTAAAAAGGTACAGCTTCAGGTACAGTTGGAGAATGTGACTACAATCCTCAAGATTTACTGTTTTTCTTTCTGTTCTTAGGGAATAATACAAACATATTTCTACCAGCATATAAATATTTAGCTTATACCGCTAAATTGCAGCCTTTTCTTTGAGGTATGACCACTTTATATTTATCTCATTTTTTTTTTTCAAATTTGGGCATAATTTTGTTGCTGTTGTTTGTCATTTTTCAGTTGTATCCACTCTTTGTGGGCCCATTTGGGGTTTTCTTGGCAAAAATTTTGGAGTGGTTTGCCATTTTCTTCTCTAGCTCATTTTACAGACAAGGAAACTGAGACAAATAGGATTAACTGACCTGTTCAGTTCACTAATAAATGTCCTAGGCTGGATTTTAACTCACAAAGATGAGTTTCTTCACTGCAGCACTTACCCACCCTTTGGGGATAATTAAGCACATTTTAAAAAAGAAAGATTTTTTAACTATGTAAGATCACTAGCATATATCTGTAAGATTAAAAAATTAGAAAAAAAGAAGGAAAAGGACAAATAATATGGGGATTGTGTTATAATGGAGAGATCCGTGGTTTTAGAATCAGAGAGCCTGGGTTCAAATCCTTATGAGTTTTCTTCTTTGGATGTCTGTTTCCTCCAACAATTAAATGATCATGGATATAGAGATAGAAGGACTTCAAAGGCTATCTATTTTTTAAATCTTTAATTTGACAGTTGAGAAAAATTAGAATAATGATGATGATGGTGGCAGTAACTACAGTAATAATAGAGCATTTACATAAGGTTTTAAGGTTTGAAAAGTGTTTTACAAGTTTTGTCTCATTTGATCCTCATATCTCTGGGAAGCAGGTGCTATTATTATCTGAATTTTACAGATTGAGGAAACAGAGATTAAATGACTTGTCAAAACTCAAACAAATAGGGAGGGATTTGAACCCAAATTAGATAATCTTTGCATAATCATTAAGAGCTTCTTGTGTGATTGATTAGACCAAATATTTTTTCATTCTAATTCACCATAACTTTTCCACAACAGTGAACTGAAAGGTAAAGAAGTAATAATCAGCCTACCATACTAAATTCATACCCATTAAACATTGCTTATCATATTTGAGAGTAATAATTTATACTTCATTATTTCAATGACTTGGGACTTCATCAGTGTGGGTATTCACTCCCCTCTTACAGATAGCAGTTCTTTTATAAGGGAGTTGGAGAACCCTTTTATCTGCCAAGTGCAATTTGGAAAATATCATTCAAGGAATATATTTGGTCAAATATTTAATTAATTCACCCCTAAAAAATAACTAGATTCATTGAATTTTGAGTCTTACCTGTGGCTCACAGAATAGATATTCCTTGCCCTGTTCTATGACTTGATAGATGAATTTTGAAAATTGGTAGAGCAGACAAGTTGAAGAGTTAAGGAAAATACCATCCACATCCAAAGGAAAAAACTATGGATTCAGAATGCATACTAGGTTCACCTTTTTAAACATCTCTTATGTGGTTTCTTTCTTTCTGATGTTTTTTTCCTCCCTTATTTCTAGTTCTTCTTTCACAGCTTGACCAATGTTAGAAATATGTTTAAAGAAATTACATGTACAACCTATATTAGATTGTTTGCTGCCATGGGAGGGGAGGTAGAAAGGGAGGGTGGTAGAAAAATGTGGAACTCAAAAACTTGCAGAAGGATGAATGTTGAAAACTATCTTTACATGTAATTGGAAAATAAATAAAAAGAAATAGAAAACTATTTGGGCAGGGAAACTCATCCCCTGCAGCCAATCTGCCAAAGGGCCTCTTGAGGCTGAGCCTTGGATGATCTCTAAGATTCCAACTCTGATATTCTAATATTTATCCAAATTCTCACAGTGAATAAATGTGTATTAAATATTCTTTATTTCTAGAATTCAGTACTTTCAAAAATTTTTAAAATAACTCATGAGTGATTTGGGGACATAAGATAATGACTATGAGTTTTTTCTTTGTTTTTAATAAAATGGAAAGATATCCAACATAATCCTCAGAACCTAATAAGATGAAAATTAATTATAAAGTATTTGCTAATAAATTCATTATGAATATATATTGTGATTTTATATATTTTAAGTATATTCCAGATGGGACTTGTTTGGGGAGACTATATTGTATAGTAGGTTAGAAACTTGTCCTTTGAAACAGAAAAACATAACTTCAAGTCTTTTCTCTGGTAAACCACTGGTGGTGTGATTCTGGGCTACCAACTTAACTTCTCAGTGTACTGAGTCACAGTTCTCTAAGATTACCTCTTAGTCAAATAAAGACATGTATAAGTGAAAATAAAGTGAAAGTTAAATTTTAAAAGAAAAGTTAAAGGGGAAAGGTAATAAAACATTGGTGAGAAGGAATAACCAGAAAGGAAAGAGAAAAATATAAATGGGGAAAGATAGCATGGAGTGAAAGAGAGAATTAATCATCTTAACTGTAAATGTGAATGGGATGAACTATCCCATAAAATGGAAGTGGACAGAAGAATGGATAAAGAGCCAGATTCCTACAATATGTTGTTTACAAGAAACACTTTTGAAGCAGAGTAAAGGTAAAAGGTAAAAGGACTGAGCAAAATATATTATGCTTCACCTGAAGTAAAAAAAATCAGGGGTAGAAATCCTGATCTCTAATAAAGCAAAATAAAAAATGATTTCATTAAAAGGGATAAGGGTGGGTCAGCTGGGTGGCACAGTGAATAGAACTCTAGCCCTGGAGTGAGAAGGACCTGAGTTCAAATGTAGACTCAGACACTTAATAATTACCAAGCTATGTGACCTTAGGCAAATCACTTAACCACACTGCCTTGCGAAGGAAACTACATCTTCTTAAAAGGCACTATATGTAATAAAGTTATATCATTATTAAACATATATATATATATATATATTATATATATATATACCTTATGGTATAGTATCCAAATTTCTAGAGGAAAAGCTGAGGGAATAACAAGGAGACATAGACAGCAAAATTTTAATAATCAGGGGCCTTGACCTTCTCTCCAAACTAGATAAATCTAATGACAAAATAAACAAAAAAGAAGTTAAGTAGATGAATAAAATCTTAGAAAATTTAGATATGATAGACCTCTGGAGAAAACTTAATGGGGATAGGGAAAAAATAAACCTTTTTCTTGGCAGTACATGGCACCTATACCAAAACTGACCACATACGAGGGCATAAAAACTTTATAATCTAATACATGCATACTTTTCAGGTTATGATGCAATAAAAATTACATGTGTAATAAAGGGTCATGGAAAGACAAACCATAAATTAGAAACTAAATAACTTAATTTTAAATGAATGAATCAAACAACAAATATAAAAATAATCAGTAAGTATATTCAAGAAAATTATAACAATGAAACATCATACCAAAATTTATGGGATGCAGCCAAGGCAGTTTTGAGGGAAAACTTTATATCTCTAAATACTTATATGAATAAAATAGAGAAAGAGGAAATAAATGAATTAGTATGCAACTAAAAAAGCTAGAAAAAGAACAAATTAAAGATTCCCAATTAAATGCCAAATTAGAAATTCTGAAAATCAAGGGAGAGATTAATAAAACCAAAAGCAAGTAAACCATTGATCTCTATGGAAAGGGAAGCAGTTTGTGACCAAGGAGGAGATGGAGAATATCATTAAAAACAAACTAGATAATTTTGATTACATTAAATTAAAAAGCTTTTGCACAGACAAAACCAATGTAACCAAGATTAAAAGAAATGTAGTAAACTGGGAAACAATTTTTACAACTAGTATTTCTGACAAAGGACCCATTTCTAAAATATACAGAGAAGAGTCAAATTTTCAAAAAAAACCAAGCTATTCCCCAACTGACAAATTGTCAAAGGATATGCAAAGGCAATTTACAGATGAAGAAATCAAAGCAATCCACAGTCATATGAAAAATTGCTCTAAATCATTATTTATTAGAGAAATGCAAATTAAAGCATCTCTGAGGTACCACCTCAAACATCTCAGACTGGCCAATATGACCAGAAAGGACAATGATCAATGTTGGAAGTGATGTGGAAAATCTAGGACACTAATACATTGTTGGTAGAGCTGTGAACTCATCCAACCTTTCTAGAGAGCAATTTGGAATTATGCCCAAAGGGCAACAAACATGTGTATACCTTTTGATCCAGCAATACCACTACTGGGTTTATATCCTGAAGAGATTATGAAAAAGGGTAAAAACATCACTTGTGGGGTGGCTAGGTGGTGCTGTAGATAGAGCATCAGCCCTGGAGTCAGGAGTCCTGAGTTCAAATTCAGCCTCAGACATTTAATAATTACCTAGCTGTGTGGCCTTGGGCAAGCCACTTAACCCCATTTGCCTTGTGAAAACCTAAAAAAAAAACCCATCACTTGTACAAAAATATTCATAGCAGCCCTGTTTGTGGTGGCAAAGAATTGGAAATGAAGTAAGTGTCCTTCAACTGGGGAAATGGCTTAACAAACTGTGGTATATGTATGTCATGGAACACTGTTGTTCTATTAGAAACCAAGAGGGACAGGAATTCAGGGAAACCTGGAAGGATTTGCATGAACTGATGCTGAACGAGATGAGCAGAAGCAGAAAAACATTGTACACCCTAACAGCAACATGGGGGTGATGATCAACTCTGATGGACTTGTTCATTACATCAGTGCAATAATCAGTGACAATTCTGGGCTATCTGTGATGGAAAATAACATCTGTATCCAGAGAAAGAATTGTGGAGTTTAAAAAAAGACCAAAGACCTTTAATTTAGGAAAAAAACTGTTATCTTATTATATAATTTTTCTTATATATATATGTAATCTTATATATGTAATATATATGTATATTATATATTACATATATATGTAATATTACATATTATATATATATAATCTCTTATACTTTATTTTTCTTCCTTAAGTATATGATTTCTCTCTCATCACATTCAACTTAAATCAATGTATACCATGGAAACAATGTAAAGACTAGAAGCAAGATTAGGGGAAAAATTGTAAAACTCAAAATAAATAAAATCTTTCTAAAAAAAAGAAAAAAGAGAAAACCATTGATCTTATAAATAAAACTAAGAGGTGGTTTTATGAAAAAGGCAATAAAATAGTTAAAACTTTGATTAATCTTTGGTAAAATCTTTGGTTAATCTTTGGTAAAAATAGGTAAGCCTTTGGTTAATTTTGTCAAAAAACAAAAGAAGATAACCAAATTACCCATTTAAAAAATGGAAAGGATGAACTAACCACCAATAAGGAGGAAATTAAAGAGAAAATGTAGAACTACTTTACCGAACTGTATGTCAATAAATTTAATACATTGAGTGAAATGGATGGATATTTAAAAAATACAAACTGCCCAGATTAACAGAAGAGGAAATAAAATATTTAAATAACCCCATTTCAGAAAAAAAAAAAATTGAAGAAACCATCAATAAACTCCCTAAGAAAAAGTCTCCAGGTCCAAATGGATTTACAAGTGAATTCTACCAAGCATTTAAGGAACAATGAATTCCTGTTCTACATAAACTTTTTTTTAAAAAAAGAAGAGTTCTGCTAGATTCCTTTTATGACATCAATATGGTGCTGATAGCTAAATTAGGAAGAACCAAAACAGATAAAGAAAATTAGAGACTAATCTACCTAATGAATATTGATGCAAAAATCTTAAATTTTAGCAAAGAGATTACAGCAAGTTATTACACCATGATCAGGTAGGATTTATACCAGGTAGGCAGGGATGGTTCAATATTAGGAAAACACTCAACACAATTGAACATATCAATAGCAAAGCCAACAGAAATCATATGATTATTTCAATAGATGCTGAAAAAGCCTTTTATAAAATACAACATCCATTCCTAATAAAAACCACTAGAAAGTTTAGGAATAAATGGAATTTCCTTAAAATAATAATAATCTAAAATCATCTATACATATTATATGTAATGGGGATAATTATTTGTAAATGGGGGGCAGTTCCAAAAAGATCAGGGTAAAACAAGGATGCCCATTATTACCATTCCTATCCAATATAGTATTAGAAATATTAGCTTTAGCAATAAGAGAAGAAAAAGAAATTGAAGAAATCATAATTGACAATGAGAAAGCAAAGCTTTCACTCTTTACAGATGATATGATTGTATACTTAGAAAATCTGAGAAAATCATCAAAAGCTACTTGAAACAATTAACAAATTCAGCAAAGTAGTAAGATATAAAATAAATATAAAATAAACCCACATAAATCATCAGCATTTGCCTTGCAAAAAACTATAAAAAAAAATGTAAAGGAAGGTGGCCTAGCTCTACCTAATATAAAACTATACTATAAAGCAGCAGCCATTAAAACTGACTGATACTGCTTAAGATATAGAGTAATGTATCAATGGATCGATAAAGTAATGACCAATGGATCAATAGGTTCAAAAGAAAAAGTAGTAAATGAATACAGTAATCTATTGTTTGACAAACCTAAAGACATTAGCTTCTGGTATAAGAACTCACTATTTGACCAAAAATTTTGGGAAACTGGAAAACCGTATGGCAAAAACTAGGGAAAGACCCACATCCCACACCCTATACTAAAATAAGGTCAAAATGGGTACAGGATTTAGATGTAAAGTGTGACACTATAAACCATTCAATAGACCAAAAAATACTCTATCTGTCAGATCTATGGAAAGGAGGCAAATTTATGGCTAAACAAGATAAAGAGTACATTATAACTTACAAAATGGGTGATTTTGACTATATTAAATTTAAAAGATTTTACACTGATAAAATCAGTGCTGCCAAAATAAAAGGAAAATGGAAAGCTGAGAAGATAATTTTCTAGTTAGGGGTTCTGATAAAGGTCTCATTTCTAAAATACATAGATGATTGCATCAAATTTATAAACTTACAAGCCATTCCCTAATTGATAAATGGTCAAATAATATGTATAGACAGTTTTCAAATGAAGAAATTAAAGCTATATATAATTATATGAAAAAATTCTCCAAATCATTGATTAGAGAAATACAAATTGGAACAACCAAGAGGTGTCACCATATATCCATCAGATTGACTAAGATGACAAAAGGAAAAATGATCAATATTGAAGAGGTTGTGGGAAGATTGGGACATTAATGCATTGCTGGAGGAGTTGTGTACTGATTCAACCATTCTGGAGAGTAATATGGAACAATACCCAAAGAGCAATAAAACTGATCATATCCTCTGACTCCTGTAATTCCAATTTTAGTCCTATATCCAGAAGAAATTATCAAAAAATGGGAAAAGTCCCACATGTTCTAAAATATTCATAACAGCTCTTTTTGAAGTAGCAAAGAGTTGGAAATTGAGGGGATGCCTGTTAATTAGGGAATAACTGAACAAGTTATGGTATATGAATGCTATGGAGTATTATTGTTCTATAAGAAATCATGAATGGTCAGACTCTAGAGAGGTATGAAAGGAACTAACTGATGCTAAGTAAAGGGAGAAGAACCAAAAGAACAATGTATATGTTAACAATAATATTTTGGGCTGATCAACCTTTATGGATTCAGCTCCTCTCAGCAGTTCAGAGAATTAGGACAATGCTATTAGATTGGTTATGGGGGCAGCTAGGTGGTGCAGTGAATAGAACACCATCCCTGGAGTCAGGAGGACCTGAGTTCAAATCCAGCCTCAGACACTTAATAATTGCCTAGCTATGTGACCTTGGGCAAGTCATTTAACCCCATTGCCTTAAATTTTAAAAAAAAGACTGACTAAGGACAATGCTCCAAAGGAAGAAAAACAAAACAAAACAAAAACCCTTCAGAATCTGGTCAACAGTTCATTCACTTTTCAAAAAATTTCTCCTATGTATTTCTTTCCTATCTCATAGTTTTCTTTCTTTTCCCTTAATCCTAGTTCATCATACCGAAAATGACTAACCTGTAAACATGTTTAACATAAATGTGTTATACAATATCACCTGCCTGTTTGCTTCTGAGCAGAAGAGGGCAGGGAGGGTGGGTGGAAAGAAATTATGTAACATTAAAATATGCATATGCATATGTATGAATGTTGAAAAATTTTCATAACATGTATCTGAAAAAATAAAATATCAATTAAAAAAAAAGAATGGACACAATCAGAGACTGAAACAATACTAGAGCCATGTGCTCCAGGATACAAGGCAGCAATCTCAATGAAAAAATAAATGCCCCAGTTCCCTCTCCTCACCCAGAGACTTAAAACATTTCTTTTCCTAATCATCAGAACACAACCAATGAGTTGTTCTACTCATTGAAGCACAATTGTTTTAACTGGTTGTTGTCTTTTTTAAAATGCTCAGTTCTTACACAGCTGTTACTCAAACAGTCTTTTCCTCCCCTCAAAGTAATTGAATTATATAGTCAGGAATGTGCAGGTGCTCTTCTAGTGGAGAGACAAGTTCCTCCATTCCACATCATACCAATCATCTAAAAGCAGGCTAGGCTCTCCTGGGTAATAGTTTAAATTTAAATGTAGGATTGAAAAGGCTACATGTTAAGCTGCATGAAATTGTTAAAGATTAAAGAGACAAAGTTTCTGGGAAACCATTACTATTGCCAAGACTTTGGGATCATTAAATTTGTAAACACAAAGAAAAAATTGGCTAAGGAGCTGGCTCAGTTTTTACCTCAAAGCCCAAATGGAAATTTCAGATGAGGCAATATGTCTTTATTTTGTATCTTTCCAAGACTTTAAATTTTCTTTTATATTATCAGGTTAACATTTATTCTAATGGTTGACTATGAAACCACAACCCTAAATTCAACTATCTCATTATTTGTATTATTTGTTCTACCTAACTCCCAACCCCAACCCAGTTCCTAGAAGAATTTAGGATTCCTGATTTCACACCTTTTTATTCATAAGGGAGAAAAATCAGTCATATTTATTTTTTCATTCAAGGATTCATTCAATAGTTTGTTATTTTTATTTCAAAATAAAGAGACACATTAACATGCTATGGTAGTAAAATGTCCTTTTGAGTCAAATCAAGTCAAGAAGCATTGATTAAGCACCATTCATTTTGCTAAGTACTAGAAATACAAAGAAAGACAAAAAACAAAAAAAAAATCAAACAAACCAAAAAACATTCTCAAAGATTTGTATTCTAATAGGGTGACAACATGCAAAACATCTGTGTACACACAAATTATAGAAGGGATAGACTGGAGATAATCTTAGAAGAAAAACATTAGTGGGGATCAGCAGAAGCTTCTTGCAGAAAGTGGAATTTTAACTGGAACTAAAAGGAAATCAGAGAAGTCAAAAGGTAGAAATGAAGAGGAAGAGCCTTTCCAGGGATGAAAGAGTCAATGAAAATGTGCAAAATCAGGAAATAAATAAGGAATAGAGAGCAGGTTAGTATCACTGGATCTCAAGAATAAATGGGAGAATGAATATGTTAAAATAGAAAGGTTTCCCACCTCAGTTCCTTATAAGTAAAATCTAATTTATTCCATTTTATTCAGGGCACACAAGATATTATTCGATTGCCATTAAAACATAAAATACTGGAAAGTGACCTGCATTTAGCTCTTCAATTTTGGGACAGATCTCTGAGTCTAAAGCAAATTAAGATAAGCTGAGGAGAGAGGGAAGTTTTCTAAGGAAACATCTTGCTCAGAGAAACTGAGACAAATTATACTTGATGAATGTGGGTGATACATTGGAAATAAATCTGGCTAGAAGGAAAAGTTCAGTTTGAAGTTTAGTGGAAGATAAAGCTAATTAGGGAAGGAAGGAACAGGATATGGAGGGCGCTGAATGCCAAACTGGGGAATTTGGACTTTATTCCAAAGACAAAATGGAGCCATCATATATTTATGAAAGCTATAAAACCATTTGTCTACATTTGTGTTTTTGTAGAATAAAATAATTAGGTAGCATAAAAGAAAATTTTTCATCTTATTTCTCTTAAGTTCTTAAATCACAAAACTGTCAGTGATATTTTTTCCCTTGAAACAAAAGGTACTAAATTATCCAATATTCCTTGCATCCACCTACTTCAATTCTTTTCTTTCCTACTTCCCAGATGCTGAATCAAATCCAGCTGTTACTCTACAAATGCTGAAGTTCAAAACCATGTCAGCACTTTGAACTGTATGTTCCAAGAATGGTAGGGAACATCCTCCAAAAGCTCATTCTATTTTTCAATAGTCTCCATTTTCAAAATGTTTCTCTAGCTTCCAAGATCTGGTCTAGTTCCATTAACATTTGCCACCTTCTATAAGGAGAAAGGAAACACATGATGAAAACTAACCCTCCAGAAAGCTCCTATTTGCATCCAGTTAGATGCACCCCCACCTACTCACCTGAGAGCCAGATGTGTGCATTTCCACCCCTCCCCCCAAGGCTTCTCTAAGGAATTTGGAGGATGGGGGTTCTAAATTTCACCATCTCAAACCCCCACCCTTTGTGTTGCCTTAATTTTAGGAGTCACAGGTGTAGCTAAGGTGGGATAGAGCACTAGCACTGGAGTCAGGAGGACCTGAGTTCAAATATCGGTCTCAGACACTTAATAATTGCCTAGCTATGTGACCTTGGGCAAGTCATTCAAAACCCTATTGCTTTAAATAAACAAACAAACAAATAAATAAATAAATAAATAAGCTTAGGAGTCATCAGCATCCCAGTTCTATTTAATCAATTAACAGTTAGATTTCTTTTAGAAAAGAATATTTATTTTAAAGGGATAGCAAGACCAAATACACAATTCCCCCCCCCTCCCCATATAGGGACATAATGTGTACTGGAACCAGCTCAAACTGACTTATGAAAGACAATTATCAAATTTTCAGTGTAAGCAATTACATTCCAGAAATCGATCAACACTACACATCAAGACTTGATCCGCTATTTTGTAAAAAACAAACAAAAAAACAAAAAAAACTTAAGAAAAATAAGAAAATAAAAAGTATACTTCAAGCTGTACTCAGACACCACCAGTTCTTTCTCTAGAAATGGACAGCATTTTTTGTTCTAAGTTCTTCAGAGTTGTCTTGGATCATTGTATTGCTGAAAAAAAATGTCATTCATGGCTGATCATCTTTTAATATTATGTTACTCTGTACACAGTACATGACACTTTGCATCAACTTCTGTAAGTCTTTTCAGGTTTTTCTGAGAGCATCCTCCTTCTCATCATTTCTTGTACTACAATAATATTCTATCATAATCACATACCACTCATTCTCTCAATTTCCAATTCTTTACTACCAGAAAAGAGCTGCTATAGTTTTATACATATAGATCCTTTCCTTTATATTTTTATCTTTTTGGATAAAGACCTAGTAGTGGTATTGCCAGGCATAATTTCAAATTAGTCTACAGAACAGTTGAATTAGGTCACAGCTCTTCCAACAATGCATTAATGTCTCATTTTTCCTCACACCCCTCCAATATTTGTCATTTTCCTTTTCATTTTCCTTTTCTGTCCTATTAGCCAATATATTTTGTATGAGGTAGAACTTCAGAATTGTTTTAATTTCCATTTCTCCAAGCAATAGTGATTCAGAGTATTTTTTCATATGACTTTGATTACTTCATTAGAAAACTGTTCATATCTTTTGGTCATTTATCAATTAGGGAATGGCTCTTATTTTTATAAATGTGACTGTTTTCTATATGTTTGAGAAATGAGGTCATTATAGAAGAAACTTTCTTGAAAAAGTTTTATTTTTGCTATCCCTTTATCCTATTTCCCTCTCTTTATTCTATTCTGCCTTCTTTCACCCTGTCCTTCCTCAAAGTTTTTGACTTCTGACTGCCTCCCCAGATTTGCCCTCCCTTCTATCATCCCTCCCCCCCTTTTCTTTTCTCCTTCCCCTCCTACTTTCCTAAAGGGTGAGATGGATTTCTTTCATCGAATGTGTATGTTGAGCTTTCTTTGAGCCAATTTTGATGACTTCCTCTCAATGTTGATCACTCCCTCTCATCTCCCCCATCTCTCCTTCCATTGTAAAAGTTTTTTCCTTGCCCCCTTTATATGAGATAATTTGACCTACTCTACCTTTCCTTTTCTTTCTCCCAGTGCATTCCTTTCTCATCCCTTAATTTTTTTAGTTAACATCCTTTTTTATTCAACTTATAACTGTGCCTTCTGTATATATACATATACATATAATCCTTCTAACTAATAATGAAAACATTCTTATTAAATTAAATTCCATGAAGGAATATAAACAGTTTAACCTTATTAAGTCCTTTATGACTTCTCTTTCCTATTTAACATTTTATGCTTGTCTTGAATCTTGCATTTGAAAATCAAATTTCTATTCAGCTCTAGGTGTTTTCATCAAGACTACTTAAAAGTCCTTTGTTTCACTGAAGATTCATTTTTTGCTCTGAAGAATAATACTCAGTGTTCCTGAATTGGTGATTCTTACTTGTAATCTTAGCTCCCTTGCTCCAGAATATCATATCCCAGTCCTTTATTCCTTTAATGTAGAAGCTACTAATCTTATGTTATCCTGACTATGATGACAATACTTGAATTGTTTCTTTCTATCTGCTAGCTATATTTTCTCCTTGACCAAGGATCTCTGGAATTTGACTATAATATTCCTGGGAGTTTCCATTTGAGGATCTCTTTCAAAAGGTGATAAGTGAATTCTTTCAATTTCTATTTTATCCTCTGGTTCTAGAATATCAGGTCAATCATTTTTCCCATGAAATATTTCACATTGGCTTCTATTTTTTCATCCTTTTGGTTTTGTTCGAATGTTTCTTGGTTTCTCATAAAGTCATCCATTTCCATTTGTTCACTTCTAATTTTTAAGGAATTATTTTCTTCAGTGACAAGCTTTTGTACTTCCTTTTCCATTTGGCCATTTCTGCTGTGCAATGCATTCTTCTCATTTGACTTTTTCTACTTCCTTTATCTTTTGGCCTAGTCTGTGTAATTTTCTTCAGTATTTTTTATTTCTCCTTTACCAAGCTGTTGACTCATTTTTTATGATTTTGCATCACTCTCATTTCTCTTCCAATTTTTCTTCTCTCTTACTTGATTTTCAAAATCCTTTTTTGAGCCCTTCTCTCTATCTATGGCCTGAGAACAATTCATATTTTTCTTGGAGGCTTTGGATGTAGGAGCTTTGACTTTGTTTTCTTGAGTGTGTATTTTCATCTTTTTTGTCACTACAGGAACTTTCTACAGTCAGAATTTTTTGTTATCTGTTCTTTTTCCAGTTTATTTCTTGACTTTTTCACTCTGTTAAAGTGAGGCTCTACTTCAGGGTGGAGGATGCCCTGACCCAAGCTTTAGGGTTTTTGTGCGGTTGTTTTCAGAGATACCTCTAGGGACCTATAGGTTTTCAGGATTTCCAAGGCAGTATGATCTAAGAAGAGGTGTTTACTACTCTCTCTCTTTTCTGCCCTGGAATTATGACTAGAGTCCCTGTTCCACTGTGATCTACAAACTCCTTTGTGCTGATGCTCCTCCTTACCTTCAAACTGCCACCCAGGACAGCAACCCGGATCTAAGCATGGACAAAGCAACAGAGTCCTGCCCCAGAAAAAGAGATCCCTGTAATCTCCTTATGAGTTGTTTGACCTCCTTCACTTCTGTGGGTTGAGAACTCTAGAAGCTGCTCCAGATTCAGAGGTTCCCAAGACCTAGTTCTGGTTTGCTGGGTTCTAGTCTTTGCTGTTGAGTTCGGTTTGCTCCATTATCAATCCCAGTGGAGTAGACCTTCCCTGATGACCCTCTAAGCTGTCTTTAGCTAGAAAATTATTTCACTCTGTCCTTTTGGGAGTTCTGCCACTCCAGAAAATGTTTTATGGCATTAAATGTGTTCAGAGGGGTTTGGGGAAAAGATCAGGTTAATTGCTGTCCTTTCCTTCCTTCTGGTAGTTTTAAGGAGACAGTCATTTCCTCAGGCAAACTGAGATCTGGAATAGACTTTTGCTTAAAAATGCCAAGGTCTTGGGGAGGCTAGATGGCGTAGTGGATAAAGCACCGGCCTTGGAGTCAGGAGTACCTGGGTTCAAATCCGGTCTCACACACTTAATAATTACCTAGCTGTGTGGCCTTAGGCAAGCCACTTAACCCCATTTGCCTTGCAAAAATCTAAAAAAAAAAAAGTCCATCAAAAAAAATGCCAAGGTCTGCCACTGCATCTGGGGCCATCTCCAGTTGTCTTGTTCTTTATCTTACCATTGGACCCACAGAGCACCAGAGGAGAAAGTAAAGCTAGTGAATTTGCATGGTACCCCTTCACTTAAATCTAATTCATTTGCATTCCATGGCATCACTTCCCTGATATCATGGTCCTCTTTGAGGAAAGAACAAATAACAATTCTTCCAGCTATGCAGTCAATGGAAATAGAGTATTCATACCCATGTGGAAAGGGAGTAGAAAATATTTTCTAGAAGCAGGTCCCTGGAGCTTCCATCTTGGGTAATATGTTACGACATCAAAACCCTATTACACATTTTAAAATCTTAAAACTGATATTCATCAGTGAAACAATTTATGCCAGAGTTGCTAAAATTTGTAGACTCACATATGTATATATGTGTGTCATGATGTCAAAGGAGATTATGATTTTCATATTGATTGATTTTGATACTATAATGAATATATAAATAATTTGGATTTCTTAGAGCTCCTAGCTTTCCAAAGCACACTCTGACTTGGGAGTCAGACTTACAAAGAAGCCTGAGATAATTAATCAGTTCCTATACAGTGCCTGCATTCTTTTCACTAAACAGTGCCTGCCTGCATTAAGTGAAGTGAATCAGAAAACTGTATAACCTGTTCTGTATCCAAGCAAAATAATAATAACATTCAAGACTAAACGATCCCTTAACTAAGACAACGATCCCTTAACTAAGACAACTCTTCCCACAGGACTCGAGGACCCCTATATTATACACCTGTGAATTTGAATAAAAAATCAATCAAGCCTCAGAATTGATTCTGTTATGATCCACCTTCAACCTCCCTTCTTACTTGTCATTCATATATATATATTATATATATATATATGTTTGTGTGTGTGAGTGTGTATATATTATATATATATATATATATATGTATGTATGAAAAAAATAAAATCTCTGCCTTCACTACAGCAAGGTGGAGTTCCAGTCAAGAGAATTCCCAATTCACAAATCTGTTACAGGGAAACTAATAATTAAACTACTACTTGATTATTGTCACCTGTCTCTGACCAGCTGTGTTTCACCCAGATCAAAGACAAACTCAGTAAAATTCTGTTAAGAACATGCATATACAGGGAGACGCTAGGTGGCGTAGTGGATAAAGCACCCGCCCTGGAGTCAGGAGTACCAGGGTTCAAATCCAGTCTCAGACATTTAATAATTACCTAGCTGTGGCCTTGGGCAAGCCACTTAACCCCATTTGCCTTGCAAAAAACCCTAAGAATATGCATATACATATGTGCATATATTTACAAATACATATACATATGTACATATATTTACAAATACATATACATATACAAACACACCCATAGGATTTTTATTGGTCCCTCTTGTCCAGTGGTTTGAAGTTGAACTATTAGATCAGTCCATTAAATATACACATTAAAAGTTACCTAACTTGCCAGTGGTACACTAAAGCCTTGATCCATTATTATTAATTAATACATTAGTATTAATTTACATGATCATATTATTTTCTAAAGAAATGACTCAAAGGGGCAGCTAGGTGGCGCAGTGGATAGAGAACTGGACCTGGAGGCAGGAGTACCTGAGTTCAAATCTGGCCTCAGACACTTAATAATTACCTGGGTGTGTGGCCTTGGGCAAGCCACTTAACCCCATTGCCTTGCAAAATCCCCAAAAAAGAAATGACTCAAGCAAACCTGGCAAATTTTTATTGATAATATGGGAACAGGCATTTTTCATTCATAAAGTTTTCCTTGCATGGATAGACTGGTACATTAATCTCTTTTGGATAATCATAGACCTCATTGAGAAAGTCTTATAATAATCTGGGATTTGATTCAACCAGCACAATAACACCCATAGAGAGTTGCTTCTGGGGAACTCATCATCCATTTGATAGAAAATTAAGAGGGAGGCAGCTAGGTGGCACAGTGGATAGAGCACTGGCCCTGGAGTCAGGAATACCTGAGTTCAAGTCCAGCCTCAGACACTTAATAATTACCTAGCTGTGTGGCCTTGGGCAAGCCACGTAACCCCATTTGCCTTACAAAAACCTAAAAAAAAAAATTAAGGCTACCCTTGAAACCTAAATAGATGTTTCATAAATCTGAGAAAATAGACATGTGAGTCTTTACTGTTATATTGTTGTATTAATTATCTTTTTTATGTAATCCTATTACCTATTTTTTCACCCTTCTGTTGGTATTTTCCCTCAATAATTCCTCAGTGACTTCAAGATTGAGTCAGCACCCACAAGATTGTATCAACTCCAGCATAGATTTTCTCAGTTAGTACAGTCACTAGTTCCAATTTTGTTTCCATGTTTCCAAGATGGAACTACCAAAATGAAACTATTACCTACTACAAATAATAGTCATTTCATAAACACTCACACATCAATAACACTTTCAGCATATTTATTGCCTTCCCGACATTGATACATGCTTTTGGAATGATATGTCTCTGTAGACTTTTGATTGATACTACTTTTTGCTAGCTAGAACAGCTATAGGTAGCTCAATGGATAGAGTGCTGGAACTGGAATTAGTACGACTCAAGTTCAAATCTGACCTCCAATGCTAACTTAGTTGTATGATACTGGGCAAGTCACTTCACCTCTACTTGCCCCTTTACCCTCATCTACAAAATGGGAAGAATAATAATAAAAACAGGATTGTTGCAAGGATCAAATGAGATAATAATTACAAATAATTATCACAGTGACTGGCACAGTGCTACCTAAATTTTAGTTATTATTATTATTATATTGTTGTTTTATGAGGCAAAATGTCTTGTAATACTCTCTTATCCTCCTCCAAAGTGTTTGACAGCGAACCTGTGTTTAAACTAGTGTTGCCCTTCCTGCCAAGGCTCTTTGCTCTTGGCTAGGAGACCAAATGACCAAGGAGACTTTGGGGTTCTTTTACTTTCCTTGTTTCAGTGACTTATTTACTTTAATTTCTATAGAAAATAGTGAAAACTAAGATAAATCTCCTTGCTATTTTGCATTCAGTCCTCCAATTTTTTTTTGTTTGTTTTGATGACTCATTTGAATAGGTCAAGTTGAAGCTCTTAAAATTATATGCAACTTATCAATTTCACCCTTTTTTTCCATTTAATATTGATTTTAGTATTTGTTCTAAGTGGTTGATGGATCTGAATGCACACAGAGATTTGAATTATAGATAGATAGATAGATAGATAGATAGATAGATAGATAGATAGATAGATAGATAGTCTTACTAGTTACTACAAGCTTCCTGTTGGCTACTGTATGATTTCATTCTTTGTGAAGTTTGGTTCTCACAATGTTGAGTGTCTTCTGATTGTTTTTGGAAAGAAAATACTATTAACATGTAATAAGACTTCTAGGTGGTCTACCAGCCTTTGATCTCTTTCTCCCACCTAAACTTAAGATCTTGTTGCTGACATGCTATTTGTGATCCTATCCTATGACCATCTTCACATTAAATTTCTATGTCAGAGTATATGTTGATTTAAAAGATCTTGCCAAATTTTTCCATAGAATTATCTTCAAAATATTCTTTTTAGTTATGGTCATCAGAAGAACTAAAAATGAGAAGACCAAATGTCCCATGAAATTAAATATCCTATTGCTTTTAGGTTTATAGTGAAACAAACCTCTTTGTTTTCCTCTCCAAGGAGAAACTTTGAACCATCCTTCCATTTAGCTACAATTTTCTTTTGGCCTCTGTTTTGTTTTAATCTTGAAAATATCAATATTCCTATAAGTCCTTATGTTAATTCATTGGTCATTGGGAAAAGATCATATATTTATAATAATAATCAAATTAATCTTTAAAGATAGGCTACAAAAACTGTTTGAGTTTGAGGACTGTCTGTTCTCCTTTACACTAATCCATTGCAAATTTGGAAGCACAAGACTATATAAAATGTTGTTCTTTGTTTCCTAGATTACCATCGCCAAAGAATATAGTATTTAGTAGACAGGTGATGAGGCTCTTTTCTTAGCAATGTTGGTCCTCTGACATGAGATTTGAACTTTTTTTTTTTTTTTGGAAACACCAGAGATGTACACAAATATCATTCATAAAAGGGAAAGTTAGGTTCACCTCCTGACAGAGGTAAATGTTTAACAAGACAATTAGCCTTCTTCCTAACCCAGGGTCACAGTGGGTATGAGGGCTATCTTTCTATACAGACCACCATCCTATCCCCTCCCCTTGATTACTGCTAGTGTGTGTGTGTGTGTGTGTGTGTGTGTGTGTGTGTGTGTGTGTGTGTTCCTGTGCCACTGATTGTGTGGTCATTGGTCATTTCATTTCCATCCCTTTAATTTCTCCTGCAAGGTTAATAAACCATGAGGGTAGTCAACTTTTCCAGGTATATCTCTTTCCTTGCAGAACATGAACCCACTGACTGGTTTCACCAGCCCCAAGGTAGCCAATATTGAAAAAAAGAGAAATAAAAAAAATCACTGAAGCATTTTTTAAATACACCAATGTGAAGAGAAAAATGGTTCAAAGGAAATAGAGACAAGCAGCATGAAAATAGCATGTTAAATTTGCTATATAATTTTTAAAAAGCAAGTTTATATTAGAGATTTGTATTTTCATATCTAACTTTTTTTCTGTCTTGATATGTGGAAATATTCCTTCTTTTTTGTTTTTTGTTAAATTTTGGATTACTTGTTTTTGTTAGAGAGAAGGATAGCTTCCAGAAAATAGTGATAGGTCCCATAACACTCTATCCTGGTCAGAACACATCTGATATCAAGTTTGGGATTCATACTTTACTAAGGACTTAACTAAACTGAAGAGAATCTGAAAGTTTACTGAGATGATGAGTTGACTAAAAACCATGTCATGAGGACTGGTTCAAGGAACTGGGGATATTTAACCTAAACAAGAGAAGAAATTAAGGAAACATAATAATAATGTAATGTTAGAGAGGCTCACCCATACTCACCCATCATGTGACTCAAAGAGAGGCAGAATATTAAAGACCTTTCTAGCCTCTTTCTTCCCCACCCTTTTCCTCATTTTCTTTTAGGTTTTTGGCAAGAAAATGGTCCAAGTTCACACAGCTAGGTAATTATAAAATGTTAAATTATTAAATTAAATTATTAAATTTGAACTTAGGTCCTCCTGACTCCAGTGCTGGTACTCTATTCACTGCACCACCTAGCTGCCCACCCCCTTCCAAGGGAGTCTAATTTCTCCTAGATGAGAAACAGGAGATTAGAACCAAAAGCTTTGTTAATCTTCTTTCCTTATAGAGAGGGGGATACAAAGCTAAAATTATATCTTTCTGCTCTCATTATTAGTCTAGTAGATATGATCAGGTTCAAGCTAACTTCTGATCCCTAACATTGTTATTATTGGAGGAAGTTTTATATCCAAGGCTTGACTCCCTTACCACCAAATAACAGTTCCATGGTGAATACATATCAAATAGCAAATAAATTCATTTATCCAAATTGGTAGCAAAACAGAAATCAATGAAAGCATATAAAAGATAATATATTATCAGACCATACAGAGTGAATGAGCTCTCCCACTGGCAAACTCATCAAGAGAAAAAATTCTAAATCTCATTCAAAGGAGAAAATTCCTAAATTCTCAGAATCTGTAGCAAGCTGGCAGGGACATAACAGAGACTGCCAGCTCTTCTCATGTATTCCCAGAGTCTTTTCCCTCAGAAATCTAAAGTGGAATTAGCCTCCTCCATCTTCCCTTCTCAAAGTTAGAAACCAGAAACACCCAAATCAACTCAACACACAAAGAAGACTTGAAGTTTGAGGAGTCCTAAAGAGAAAGAAGGCAGCTCTCACTAATTCTGCCCCAACCCTTTTACAGAGTGAAGCATTCATCTCCAAGAATGAGGAGAAAGTCCCAAACCAATATACTTTATCCTTTATATAGTGCTTGCTATGTGAATTGTCCTAAGCACTTTACAATTTTTATTTCATTTGATGCTCAAAACAACCTTGGAAGGTAGTCATATTATTATCCCCATTTTATACATGAGAAAACTGAGGCAGATAGAAGTTAAGTGACTGACTTAGGGTTGCACAGCTTTTAAGTGTCTGAAGACCTATTATATGGAAGATAGATTAGATTTTCTTTATTTGACCTTAGAAGACAAAACTGGGAACAAATGGTAGAAGAAAACCTTTCCAAAAATGAGATCCAGGGCAGCTAGGTGGCACAGTGGATAGAGCATGGGCCATGGAGTCAGGAGTACCTGAGTTCAAATCCGACCTCAGGCACTTAAGTTATTGTGTGGCCCTAGGCAAATCACTTAACCCCATTATCTTTCAAAAAAACCCAAAAAAACCCCAAAAATGAGATCCATCTAGAAGTAAAATGAGTTGCTTTGAGAGATAGTAAGCTTCCCATCACTGGAGATCTTCAAACACAGGCTACATGAACACTTCTCATGTGTAGAAAAGGTTCTTGTTCCAGCATAGTGGGTGATCCTTATCCTGCTAGATCCTAGATTCAACAATTATACAATTTTGTGTATGATAATAGAGGTATCAGACAGCAATAGAATTAAGGAAATAAGTGACACGGCTTGTAAGCAGAAGATGCACCTTTTAGATTAGAGTGGACACTGATTAATTATGACATAGAGAAGGGGAATTGATTAAGCTCTTATTAGTGTCAATTTTCTTTGTAAGGAACGAAGGAAGTCATTCATTGGGAATGAGGGAGATGGAAGTAAAGTTCATAGGTTCATAGATTATGAACTAGATTTAGAATTAGAGAGTATCTCAGAGGTCACCTGAAGGACATCCTCTAATTTTTTTCAGATGAGGAAGGTAAGACTGAGGAGGTTGAATGACTTGCCCAAGATGACATAGAAGGTTATTGGAGACATGAGACGAGAAAAGGTTTAGAAGCCCTGTTAAGGGGAAGATGATGAAGACTATAAAATAAGTAAAAAAATCAGGTAAGTCAAAAGCTATTACATGAGATCTTATATCTACCTTGAAATAATTAGCTAATTTTAATGGTCAATTTAGTCAGTAATCACATATTTTCTTTGAAATATATAACATCAGGCTACAATTTTTCTAGAGAATATGCCACTATGTCTGATATTTCATTGACTAATTAATATGATATCAGAATGCTTAAAATACTGTGATGGACAGATAATTACAGAAAAGTGAATGATCAATAAAACTGTACCAAGGTTGTGACTCTAAGCCTTTATTTAACAGCCCCATGACACAAAAAGAGGACTTTGCTGCTTGCCTATAATAGGGATTCAGTACATGCTTTCTTTGTTATGGGCTGCTTGATGCTTCTATAATTCATTCTTCTAGTTATTGGCTGGGAATTTATGAATTAAGTTTTATGAGGCCCAACAGAGCTGAAAGATATTGCAAGAGGGACCCAAGAAAGAAGGGAATTTGTGCCCAGTACCTTCTAAAGAAGCCCAATTCTTTTTAAAAATTGACTAGTGTTAGGATGTTTTACTATTATATGACTTGCTCTATAATTCCCTTTCATGATGAATATTGATTATTCCTTGAATTCCATTCTTTTCTGAGTAGAATGAAGATATCGCCAACTATAAGTGATATGTATCTGTTGTCTCTACTGGTTCTCCATGCAGACTTGTAGAAATGAGTTCACATTGAAATAGAAGTGATTTTTTACTGGAAAGAATCTGAGCAGTCCTAATGCTAAATCACTGTGATAAAGAATGTTTTGAATTTACAGATTTCAGTTGGTCTGAGATCTCACTGATATGGGAACTAGTTCATAGAATCATAGATTTTGTTCAACCTCCTCATTTTATATGAGGAGATTTGTCTTAACACCAGAGCTGTGATTTGAACCCACAAAACTTTCTGACTCTCTCCTACTATTATCCATGTCAATAAAGAACTTCATTCTGGGTTGGGTCAGCTAGGTGGATACAACATCCAACCTGGAGTTAGAAAAATTTAAGTTCAAAAAAGACACTTAGTAGCTGTGTAAGTCACTTAATCTTCTTGTTTGCCTAAGTTTCTTTACCTATAAAATGAACTGGAAAGGACATAACAAACCATTTCAGTATTTTTGCCAAGAAAGCCCCAAATGGGGTTACAAAGAGTTAGACATGACTGAAACAAATGAATAACATCATTTTGGGTTAGATTTTTTTAATGCACTTCCACAGAGGGTCAACATCATTACTAATGACACATATTGGTTGGACACATCAGTTTTCTATCTATTTTCAAAGCTTCTAATTTCTGAGTTATTTCCTAGCTTTCTTGCCTCTCAAACTTTCAGGGAAAAGGTAAAATTCATAAATCCTTCACAGCATATCTGAAGTGCATGGTAAACTTTGTGTCTTTATGAATCTTTGCTCATCATGAGACAACCTTATCATCATGAGACAGCCCATGTACCTTTCTAGATACAGCAAATGGTCACCAATTTTCTTAGCAGAGATCTTAGCATATGAGGGGAAAAGAGAGAAAAGAGCTGAGAGGAATACAAAAAGTATCCTTATTGACACACATAATTTTCCCCAGGATTCTATGGTTAAGACAATATAGTGGGGAAAGATCAGTAATTGTGCTTCTAACCTCAGTTTCCCCACTAGATAGCTGGATGATTTGGGTTAATTTCTATAATTCTCAGTTTACCCATCTGAAAAATGGAGAGTAAAAATTCCCTTCCTACCACAAGGTTATTAAAAGGCTCAAAGAAGTTATTGGATATGAAGGCACTCTGAAAAGAATAAAAGGGTATACACAAGTTTGTTATTGTTGTTAGTATTATTACCCTGGCAAACAGATGGGTCTCGGGCAAAAGAGCAGGATGATATAGTCAAAAGACCCTTTAAATTTCCCTTGTGAATTAAGGCTGCTGACCTCTCAGAATTACACAAAGAAGTACACAGAATGATCCATTCATTGATACTGAGAGATCAAAACTGGGAATGGAACAAATCCAGCTGATAAGAGGCCTCCTTCAGGGAATATCAAATGAACAAGGGAAGAGGCTGGGTTTGGGGGAGGGCCGATGATGTTAGGATAAGACCAGGATAAAATCCCAGGTCCTTTTTTCCTGTCCTGGAGACAGAATTGCCAATGCTCAATGAATCAGGGACCCTGCATCTGATGTCTCCCCTGACCTTGTGAGGAAGACCAAGCAAAAGGCTTCTTTAGCTTCTTTATTTCTACCCTGGCCCCTGACCTCTCCACAGAACCTTGACCAACATGCAAGAAACTTCCTTTGACTGAGTTTGTGTGGGAAAAGGAGCCCATTTTGCTCCCCTCTCTTCAGTGGGGTAAAGCAAGGTGAAGCAGAGAGGCAGTGAGTGGGAAGTAGATAGAGAAAAGAAAATAATAAACTTGGAGTGAGGAAAACCCAAGATCAAGGCCAGTCTCAAGTATTCACTATTCATGATTCTTTGAGCAAGTCTCAGTTCACTCAACTAAAAATAGTAATTGCATCCATCTCCCAAAGTTGTAAGAAGCATATGCACCTAAGTTATATACCAAGTTCACAGAATAAATTCATGAGACTGGATTTGAAGCTCTTCTAGATATATGACTTTTTCCTCCTCAATGCATATCGCAGTTCCCTGGTCTCAATAAGGGACTCAAGAAATGTCTGTTGCTGTTGATATACCAATAGAAAAAAGGCTCTGATGAATCTGATGCCATGGTACAGTGCTACAAAGGAAGCTATGTTCCCTGCCTGGATGGTTCCCATTTAGAGTTTGGTTCCTTCTCATCTTAAAAGTCTTTTTTCACTGAGATCTTCCAGATGATCATGTACGGATGGATCTGGGCTGCCTCCATTCTTGCTTCTCTTGCTTTTCTGAAGTTTCACATCTCAATTCTGATGTCCTTTCCTTCATACTAGAGGTAATATTTACTTGGAGAACCAGTCCACAGAGAACCAAAAGGTCAGGTAGACAGGAAAGCCTGCTATTCTAATGTGGAAGGTATAAATAGAAAGAAAACAAACCAATAACCCAAGGCCTGGAGTTAAGGTGAATGTTAGCAGAGATTCTATACCCTTGGCCAATGTCTAGTTTTCAGGTGATGGTTCATATAATTTTTTTATGGCTTTCTTGATTCAGAATTCTTCCTACTTTTGATATGTGTACTGATCATTGGGGAAGAAGAGGCAGCTGAAGAGAAGAGAGATTCTGTAGAATATAAATTCTCATTTTCAAGTCTGTTCTATACTTAGTACCTACCACAATGTCTGGCATGTTTGTTATCCAGTTGTTTCAATCATGTCCAACTCGTTGTGACCCCATTTGGGACTTTCTTACCATTTCCTTCTCCGGCTTATTTTATAGGTAATGAAACCCAGACAAAGGTGGATAAGTGACTTGCCCAGGGTCACACAGTTTGTAAGTATCTGAGGTTGGATTTAAACTCATGAAGATGAATCTTCCTGATTTCAAGTCCCAGTTCTCTATCCACTGTGCCCCCATCTAGTTGCCTGGCACATAGCAGGCCTTTAGTAAAGGTATGTTGAATAGAATCTATAAGTAATTATTTCTATAAGACTTACTATTCGCAACTGGCAATTGCTTACTTACATTCAACCATCACCTACAACACTACCTTCCCAATGAATTCTAGAACCTTTCATTATAAGATCAAAGGGTTCTACTCTCAGAAAGGTATGGTAAGGCCATCAAGGTAAGTGGAAGACCAGAATTTAAGACTATACCTCCTCACTCTAAATCCTACATGTTTTCCACTGTCTCCTGCTACCTTAGAGAGCTTGGAGGAATGATTTAGATCTGACCCCATCACTCTACAAATGCAGCAGCTGAGGTTCAGAGAGGTCCAAAAAGCATTTGGCTAGTTAAGCAACAAGAGCTCAGAACTGGGGCCTCCTGATTCCCAATCCACTGTTCTCTTTACAACCACATGCCTTTTGAATTACACCCCTCTTTGTTTCCCCTTTATGGGTTTGGAATCAGCTGAACAACCTGGGAGAAAAGAAAGAAACTTAAAGAGAATAGGTTTAGCCAGAGGAGATTTGTGTTAAAGTTTGTCTGGGTCTTCTCTAGTGAATTCACATTTTCTTTCTAAAGGCCGCCTGTTAAACCCCTAGGACCTCTTAGCAAACTGGTGAAGCAGAGGAAGTTTATTTTTAGCCTCTCCTTTCAGTAACACCCCCTTTCCTTTGTACCTTTCCACTGGTCTGCTCTCATCTTACGTCAACTTCCCCAGCCTAAGGCAGGTGAGGATCCAAGGCATGACATTGCTCATGAAATGTGTATTTTAAAAGGAGTCTCGTAAAAGTATTCTCCATCCGAAAAAATAACTATCTTTGTGGTGAAACAATAAGATTAGAGTTTTTTCCCTTCTGTTTGACTTAATTTTAGCCCAACATCACCACATAAGTCATTGACTACCAATTTTCCCATTTTTCTGAGAACACTTCTCCTTGCTTCCTCTCTTCTCTAGACTACTTGACCTGTTCATTAGTCCATTAATGGAGCTTCTGACAATAACATTTATGTAATGCCATCTATGTTACAGACACTTTATAAATAATATCTCATTTGATCCTTGCAAAATCCTGTGATGTGGGTGCCATTATTATTATTCCCATTTTCTGGTTGAGAAAACTGAGGCAAACAAAGATTTTTAGTGACTTGCTCAGGGTCTCATAGCTAGTATCAGGGACCAGATATGAACTCAGATTTTTCTGACTCCAGGACCAGGCTTATACCACTTAGCCATCTCTCCTTTAAGTCCAAATAACTTCCCATTACCATTGGATTTCCCCATATGCCTTTACTGGGAGATCTCATTGCAACAGTCTTTTTAAAGGTATATTAGCATGAATCTATATTTACCTCATAACCACCCAACTCAGGTCAACCAACTCATGAAAATCTCCCAAACTCGAGTGAATAATGATAGAACTCAACCTTAAACACAAATCCTGTTGCTAAGATGGATGTTGTTCTAGGGCAATCCTGCAAATGTTTCCCTGCATAAGCTCTTTGGTGTTTTGTCTGTCTCCAGAAAGAAAAGGCAATGTCTGGGTTACATGTACAAGGAGGACGAAAAAAAAAAAAGAAATCCCAGGCTCCCTTAATTACCTTCAACTCTGCTGTTCAGAATTGTCACTGGATCCATTCAGGAGGGCTCCTTTAATGCTGAATCTCAACTTCTAGCATTAGAATACTCTTGAGTAAATGGGAACATAGGAAACTAATTGCTAATGTGCTCAGTACCTTGGCAGGATGCCACCGAAGCTGATGCTTAGAGCCTATCTACACGTGGATGCTTCTTAGCCTTCTGACTCAGATACATGCAGACCCAGTTTACTTCTTCTACTTTGGGATTCTATTCTCTTCTGACTCAACAGGCAATGGACACAATGATTTAGTGCATCTTTTCCATGTTTAGCTTCTATGATCTATATGACAAAGGGGAAAAAGAGCTAGACATGAAGAGAACTAATGAAGCATAAGGGTAAATATGTTTAATGGCAAAGTGTTTTCATCTCATGTGAAATATAGGTCAATTTGCTGCAAATTTATTCACTGGGGTTATTTGTGCCAAGGCTGATTAAATGGCAGATAGTGCAAGATTTGGGCTTAGTGTAAAATAGAACCCTATTTTATCATGGGGTGGCAGAGATCCAGGAACATCCATCAATGCTTGTCTCCATAGAGAAGATTGCATTTCAAACTGTTCAAATAAAATTGATTTGTGGGCCTTTATTACATTTGTGTAGACAGCTGGGGAAAAAAAAATCTGAAGTCTGGACACCTACATAGAAATTCAGATATATTGCTGGAATGGTGGCTAAAAGAATGATTGTGCTTTTCCGGAAGGAGGAAGAATATTCTATCATCTAAATCCTGGATGCAAAATCTATCCTGATGTGTGACACCAGTGAAACGGATTCATCAGATTCAGCTTAAGTTTTATAAGTTTTATAAGCTTGAGGTGGAAGATCTTTCTAAACCATATAGGGAAGAAATAATCCTTGAGTCAGCACTTTTTGAAGGCAGAGCTGAATATTTCTTTTTTTTTTTTTTTTTAGTATGATGGAGGCTATATTAGCCTCCTTTCTCTTGGAAAAGTCTCAAAGGATAGAAGTAATGCTACTGGAAGCAAGATGCTATCAGAGACTTAAGAATGTATTACCAAAATCTGGATTTCAGTTTTCTTCTTTGCAAGAAGAGTTAGGACTACTAGATAAGCTTTAAGGTTCCTTTCAGTGATAAAATACACAATGATTTCCTTGGTATTAGGAAGTCCTCATACGAAAACTCCCTCTACTAATCCAGATTAATTTCTGATCTGCAATTTATTATTTTAATAGTTGTTTTGGGCATCAACTGACTTGCCTAAGGTCACAAAGCAGCATATGTAAGAGCATATGAACCTAGCCATGTCTTTTGGGTTCCAAGTCTACCTTTCTATCTGTAATAGTCATATGCTTAATTTGAAATAAGTGACCTCCTTTACTCAAAGTCTGTGAAGAGTAGTTAGTAGGGACTTATTTTATATTAACTGAATGCTCTTAGGGTGAGTCAAGGATGAGCACATTTTATTCAGCCACCATGGGAAGAAGCATGACACCCTAATTTATACAACCTAACTAGGTGCTCAACTCAGTTATTCCTATGCTGCTGAAGGAATGAAAGTGCTGTGCCCCTTACATTTTAGTGCCCTGGAACTAAAAAAACCTGGATGATTCCACTCTAATTATATTTCTGGTGTTAAGTGAAAAAGACAGTCAGAACCTGGCTCTTGAGAGCAGCTAGATGTCATTATGTTTAGAGCAATGAACCTGGAGTCAGGAACACCTGGGTTCAAATTCAATCTCAGACACTTACAAGCACTGTGACCTGGGCAAAGGGCCACAGCCCTCATTGTCTTCAAAAGAGAAAAGAAAGAAAACATGGTTCTGCTACTTTGTTAGGGATGTGACCTTGGATAAGTCCCTTCCACTTCTATAAGCCTCAACTTCCTCATCTGTAAAATGAGGAGGGTTGAATTAGATTTTTGTGGTGTTCCTTCCAACTAAAAATTCTAGCATGCAGGTAGGGTTTAAGAAGCAGCCAGCAGTCATGGAAGCAGATCCTTCATTGAGGTTACAGTATTGCTATTAATTATTTAAAAAAATTGTTACAGTGCATCTCTTAAAAGGATAATAATAGAGTGATAGTTTGCTGAGGCCCAACTGGTGCATAGTAATCCTGAAATCAAAACTAAAAGATTAACTCAGAGAACTACAAACTGAACCCTGAACTGTGAGAGATAAAAATCTGGTAGGAAAGATGATATGTGACCAGTAGCAGAAACACAGGAATTGCCAATATTAAGCAATAAAAGATAGAGGAGATTCCCCAAAAAAGATTATGGAGCAGTATCTATCCAGAAATGGATTTTTCCAAAGCCAAACTCAACTCCTTTTTAACTTTTTCCCTTGATTCTAGATTCTTATTTTCTCTGCCTTGGCCATCTTCTTCTGAGAAGTGATTGAAATTCAGAAATAGATAGCAGGACCCATGGCCCAGGATGGACCTTCACTCTTACAGTCGTTTTCTAGGATTATTTTTGGAATCTATAAGAGAGGTGAGGTAGTGATGGTAAAAAGAGATCTTATAATTCCCATTCTGTATTGATCTCTAATTGAATAATTTGGCGATATAATTCTAACTGCTTTCCAGAATGGTTAGGCTATTTCATTGTTTTTAAATTACAGGGAACAATGAACAGATGCAACAAATAATTAGTAGGAAGTAATGAAGTAAGAAAGGAGTGGGGGAAAGAAAAGGAAGAAGGAAGAGAAGAAGGAGCATGAAAGAAAGGAAGTAAATACACATTTACTGAGCACCTATGTGCACTGTGCTAAGCACTTACAAATATTATATTGTTTGATCATAACAACCCTCAGAATGGAGATGCTATTATTCTTATTTTATAGTTGAGGAATCTGAACAGAGAGACATTAAGTGACTTATCACAGGTCATATAGCTAGTGAATATCGGAAGATGAATTTAAACTCAAGTTTTACTGTCTCACCTCTGTGACACCTTGTTTCAGCTATCTGTGAGCCTTTTAAAATCCACATATTACACAATACTAGACTCAAGACTTGATTTAACTTCATTTTTTACATTTGATTTCCATGATTGTTACTATCAAGTTTAAAAAGATTAAATAGAATTACTAGTTCAATAACTTTTATCAAGAAAAGTCTTTGATTTAATGAATATTTGGTCTTTTAAAATCACAAATAAATGAAAATAATCAAATAACAGAGAGGACAGCACAGAATTCATAAAGGTGTCCAAGTGAGTGGATAACATGAAAAATAGTCATCATGTATAAGAAAACTATTCTGGGAAGAAATTGAACTGGAGATGACTGCATTAGAGAGGAAAAAGGTGAATGAGCTTTGCCTGTATGCCCCTAAAAATTTATTAAATCTTACTGAAGGAAAAAAAAACCCAACCTACACTGGAACTTTATTACCTAGATTTTAATGAAAGGTTGAAATAAAACCTTGCATTTTATGAAAGATATAAGAGAAAACAAGTTAGGGAAAAGAAATTCCTATTTTTCTGGAGGCTGAAGAAATATAAATAAATGGAAATGTATTACTCCCGAAATTAGCAATCTGGGTCCTACAGATTTTAATGGGACTTACTCATAGAGAGCACTAACAATTTAATACAGCATACATTGCCCTGAACTCTTCTCCTTTGAGCCAGGACACAATAGGCATGTGCCAAAATGCTTCAATCACCAAGATCATTGGAATTTAGCTTGGGTCTATTCCCTAAGCAAGTTGGAGATTTTTCCCTTTTATAATGCCCAGTCTCCTCTGCAAAAGTGAGGGCACCAGAGTTGTAATTTCTTCCTCCACCTCTCTGAAGCCCTCTGACGCCCTACACCAGGGTCACAGATATTGGGAAGGTCACGTGGGACATAGTAAACATTAATATCTAATTTTCTTATCCCTCATGTAGCATAACCCTAACTTTAAAACCTTAAAATATGTCTATTTTTCAGTTTGAGAAAGTGTTGTTACACTTTTAAAATTATCGTATTTAATACCATAATTTAAAAGATCAGTAATGGGCAAACTACAAGGAAATTATCTAAATATTAGTGCCCGAAAGTTTCAATCTGCCATTGTCTGTTTTCCAAAGCTCAAAGGAAGTAGAGACTCTGCTTCCCCACCTCCTCCAAACACATTTCTCTCCAACATTCAGCAACCTAGAGGCAGCTGTTGGTTTGATTACCTTTTCCTCAGGTTGAGAAATCAGCTCTTCTCTCTATATGTTACTCATGGACATTAAAAAAAGGAAAAGGACCTACATGTCCAAAAATATTTATTGCAGCCCTTTTTGTGGTGGCAAAGAAAAGAAGATTGAGGAATTTCTCATCAATTGGGGAATGGCTGAACAAACTGTGGTTTATGAATGTAATGGAATACAACTATGCTATAAGAAACAATGAAAAAACATTTCAGAAAAACCTGGAAAAACTTACATAAACTGATGTTGAGTGAAAGGAGAACCAAGAGAACATTGTCACAGTAAGAGCAACATTGTGCAAAGATCAACTATGAAAGACTTAACTCTTCTCAGCAATACAATGATACAAACGAATTCCAAAAGACTCATGATGGAAAATGTTATCCACATCCAGAGAAAGAACTATATAGTCTGAATGCAGACAAAAGCATTCTATTTTCAGTCATTTTTCTTCATGGTTTTTTCCCCTTTTGTTCTGTTTATTCTTTAACAACATGACTAATATGGAAATGTCTTTAATATGATTACACATTAATAACCTGTTATCAGATTGCTTGCCATCTGGGAGAGGAAAGAGGGAGGGAGAAAAATCTGTAATTCAAAATCTTATTAAAGATGAATGTTGAAAAAAAATGAATGTTGAGGGGCTAAGCCAAGATGGCAGCATGAAGGCAGCATTTCCCAGAAACTCCTTCCCCCAAAAGCTCCAAAAGCCATCAAATTATGGCTCTAGCCAAAATTTAAAGGGGCAGAACACACAGAAAGACTGAGTGATATGTTTTCACAGTCCAAGATAACTTAGAAGTTCCACGGGAAAGGTGTGTTTCACCAGGACCTGGGGTTGGAAAAAAGTCACGGCCGCAATGCACTGCAGCCCAGCCCAGCCCAGGGATCACCGGGAACAGCTTGAAGGGGTGGTAGGAGAACTCTGCTACACCAGAATGAGTGTGGAGTGAGTATCACCGGCCACAGAACTGCAGCAGGAATCTTGGAAACCTACCTGCACCTCTAGAGCACAGTCCATAGATGGTAAAGGGGTTGGGGGAGACTGCAGAAATCTCTCTGCTCTCCCTGGGGCAAGACTCTGCTGTTTGCCCACACTCAGATCCAGGTTGCATCTTGGCTTTCCATACTAAGATAGCAGGGATCCTCCTCACAGCTCCAGGGCAGACTAGAGCCCTGTGGTCATCTACACATCAAAGCACAGGCAAGAGAGCATAAGACCTTGGAGGAATAAAAGTTCCAGTGGGGTGTCCCAAAAGAAACCCAAAGCCTTGGAAGTGCTATAAATTAGTCTTGGGCTGAGGAAATGAGCAAACAACAGAAAAAGAAGAATCTGGCCATGGAAAACTACTTTGGAAGATCAAAACACATTCTCAGATGATGACAAAATCAAAGCTTCCATAGTCAAAACCTCCAAGAGAAATAGAAAATGGACTCAGACTATGGACGAGCTCAAAAAGGACTTCGAAAAGCAGTTAAGGGAAGTGGAGGGAAAAATGGGAGGAGAAATGAGAGTGACACAGGAAAAATCATGAAAACCAAATCAACAGCTTGATGAAAGATATACAAAAAAAAAATACTGAAGAAAATAATGGTAAAAACCAGTTTAGGTCAAATGGAAAAAGCAAAACAAAAATGCAAATGAGGAGAAAAATGCCTTAAAAAGTAGAATTGGCCAGCTGGAAAAGGGGATAAAAAAGCTCTCTGAAGAAAATAACTTCAAATGCAGAATGGAACTAAAGGATGCTGATGACTTTGCAAGAAATCAGGAAGAAATAAAACTCTTCCAAAAAAAAGTCAAAAATTAGAAGAAAATGTGAAATATCTCATTGGAAAAACAACCAACCTCGAAAACAGATCCAGAAGAAATAATTTTAAAATTATTGGGCTACCTGAAAGTCATGACCAGAAAAAGAACCTAGACTTCATTTTTCAAGAAATAATATAGGGCGGCTAGGTGGTGTAGTGGATAAAGCACTGGCCTTGGAGTCAGGAATACCTGGGTTCAAATCTGGTCTCAGACAATAATTACCTAGCTGTGTGGCCTTGGGCAAGCCACTTAACCCCATTTGCCTTACAAAAAAAAAAAGAAATAATATAACAAAACTGTCCTGAGAGCCTAGAAGGAGAGGGTGAAATAGAAATTTAGGGAATTCATCAATCACCCTCTGAAAGAGATCCCAAAAGAAAAACTTCTGGGAATATTATAGCCAAATTTCAAAACTCCCAAGTCAAAGAGAAAATACTAAAAGCTACCAAAAATAAACAATTCAACTACCATGGCTCTGTAGTCAGGATTAGACAGGATCTGGCAGTATCTACATTAAGGGCTTGTAGCGATTGGAATATGTTTCAGAAGGCAAAAGATCTTGGTTTACAACTGAGAATCAACTACCCAGCAAAACTGAACATCCTCTTTCAGGGGAAAACATGGACTTTCAATGAAGCAAGGGCTTTCAAAATTTCCTATTGAAGCCACCAGAGCTGAACAGAAAGATCTTCAAGTACAGGACTCTGGTGAACCATAAAGTGGGTGGATAAGAAGGACTAACTATGAGGAACTTAATGATATTGAATTGTTTGTATTCCTACATAGGAAGAAGATACTGATAACTCATATGAACTTTCTCATAAAAGCTGTTAGGAGTATATATAGACAGGTCACAGGAAGGAGTGGAATATAATATGGCATAATATAGCAAAAGGATGGAGTCAATGGGTAAGGAAAGTACTAGCAGGAAGTGAAAGGAGATGAAGAAGAAGCTAAGAAATTTCATATGAGTCAAGAAAAAGCTTTTTCAATGGAGTGGAATGGGAGAAGGCAAGGGGGGAATGAGTGAGCCTTCATTCTCATTAGAAATGGCTCAGAGAGGAATAGGGTATAGAAATCTATCTTACCCTAGAGAAAAATGAGAAGAAAGGGATGGGATAAGGGGGGATGGGGGGAAGGAAAGGGAGAATAGGTGATAGAAGAGAGACAGAAGATTGTGGGAGATATACTCAGATGCAACACACTTTTGGACAGGGACAGGATGAAAGGATAGAGAAAAAATAGAATAAATGAGAGTGGGGAGGAATAGGGTGGAGGGAAATACAGCTAATAATAGCAACTTTGGGAAAAATATTAAAGTAACTTGGTGGACTTGTGATAATGAAGGCAACCCACCCCAGAGACAGAGCCATCGGAATCTGAATATAGACTGAAGTACATTTTTTTCTCTCTTTCTCACTATTCTTGAGGTTTCTCATCTTCTGGGGGAGTTAAGTTTACTCTTTTGTTGTAATAAAATAAACCAAAAAAATGAATGTTAAAAACTATCTTTACATGCAAATGGAAAAAAATAAAATTCTATGATTCTCATGGCTAATTCCCAAGTCTCTGGTCCCACATGGAGCCAATCTCAAGAAGGACTAACTAATCTCAATATTAACTATGTGATCATCTCTATGATTTGTTTTTTCTCTACCCAAAAATCTCCCTGAGAATATCAGAATCTGACGCTTTTCTCTCAAGATCCCATTCCCTTGAAAGTGACCATTATTTCATAATTAATTACATAATAAGAAACATACAAAGAGAAAAGAAAAATCTAGAATACTAGAGTGGATAGCAAAAGAATAGCTATGACTCACTTTCTGATGAATGAAATTCCTTTCTCCTTCCTTCCCCCTAGAGAGTAACAGTACTTTAAAACAAACAGACAAAAACCTCACATCACTGATAGAAGCCCCAGGAGCACAGATGGAGTTGAAGACCTCAATGATGAGCAATGCTGGTTTCTCTTTATTATATTAGCTTGCTTCCCTCTGGGGGTCAAAGCTTTCTCTCTCTTACTCTGTCCAGGAAGAATACCATCACTTAAACCTTGATCCTACAGCTCTAAGGTATCTGCATTTTACTGCTTGATTGTCATAGTTATGTCTTAGGTTTAGCAAATGTACTCCTCACTCAATGGACAGTGGTATATCTGCTTTACTCAGTTGGTCCCATATTCCTTATTGCTGCCATTCTGAGAGCCCTGTCCACTCTCATCAAAGAGTTTTCTGTACTTAGAAGTCCTTTAGAGAGTTTTCAGGGAAAGATTTTTCAGTGGGAGGAGGGTAAGCTCTCAATTCCCTTAAAATGCTCTGATTATTATTAGAAATCCTTAATTTTCATACCCACCCCACCTTTACAAGTATACAAGTTTAACTCTTGTTTAATTCTGCTTAATCTTTTTTTGAGGGGGGATCAAGGCAGTGAGGCTAAGTGACTTGCCCAAGGTCACATAACTTGGTAAATTATTAAGTATCTGAGACTGGATTTTAACTCAAGTCCTCCTGACTCCAGAGATGGTGCTCTATCCACTGCATCATCTAGCTGCCCCCTGCTTAACCTTTAAATGCATATAGAGTGCTTCACTCTGTAAGCTTATATCCAAGACCAATCATTAATCTTTAGAGATTCAGATTTATTATTCCTATTGGATGCCATTAATTTTACAATGCAGTTTTGCACAAACAATATGTATCCTCCTAATGACAAGAGAAAATGAGGAATGCTCCCTAGTAGACTGGATAAACCTCCCTGTCATGAACTTTTGGGAAGACAGACAAGAATAGCGCAAAATGGACAGGCAAAGATGGACTACAGTTTGAATCCTTAATGCTCACATCAATGAAACAATAATACTGGTAATAATAATAATAATAATGACAATGCTGATAATAGCTATCATTTAAATAGTACTTAGTTTGCAAATCATTCTAAGTATGTCATCTCTATTGATCCTCATAACAAAACTTTGAGGTAGGCCTCCATTGTACAGAAAAGGACACTGAAGACATAAAAGTTAAATGACTTACCCAGGTTCACACAGTTAGAATGTGTTTAAAGTTAAGAATTGCAATCAGGTTTTCCTAACTCCAAATTCGGTACTCCAACAACTGTTAACTGCCTACATTGGAAGACTGGCTGGATAATTGCAACTATGTTTAATGCAACATAGATGTGAAATTATCTATGATTAAAACACAGGATAAGTCCAGAATACTTGTTTGATTTTTGGAACTAGTTATTTAGAATCTGTTACAGAGGCAGATCGGATATCAGGTTTCCTAACTCTTTGCCTAGGATTCTATTATTTCCCAACAGTTTGCTTCTTTGTCTTCTCTTAGGAAAACTAAATTAGGCTAATAAGAAACTAGGTTTTTAGAAACAAGAACACTGACACGTAATTCTATTGAATTTTATGATTCAGTATTTCCATGTGGTAACTTCTAGAAAGGCAGCCTGACATGGTGAAGTCAGGAAGATTTAGAGTAAGGATGGTGTGGGTTCAAATCCTACTTTTGACTTTGTTACCATGGTTAAGTCACTTAGCTTCTCAATGCCCCAGACTTTCTAAGACTGAATATTACAGATAAGTATGCATATGCAACCCTAAATTGGCAAAAAGAGTTCCCACATCAGAGAGTTTCTAAAACCAATGAAATCACTTGTTTGGACAAAAAAACTTTCAGAAAAACAAAAAAGAGGATTCTCTATAAACATTATCCATATAACTAGGTAAGTCCACTTTTCCTGTTCTGAGACTTCCTGAGGAGCACAGTGGAATATTTACTAAAACACTAAGTTTGTGATCTGATATCATAGATTCAGAGCCTTCTAACTCCAAACCGATCTCAAAACCCATCCAGTCCAGCACTTCCATTTTTCAGAGAAAGAAAACAAGGTACTGAGAGATAAAATTATTAAGTCATTCAGGGAAGATTTGGATCCAGATCCTCTGACTCAAGAAACAGTGCTGCTCCATTCTATTCTCTTGGCTATTCAAATGAACCATCTAGGCAATGACTACATCTACATAAATGTATATACCTTTAAATAGCAACAGAAGTTAGAGGAATCAAAGTAATAACCTGTTAAAATTTAAGAAGATTTTACATAGTATTTCCTTGTTCTAGTTTGTCAAAAAAATCTTTGATTCTATGCTTCATTTTATATTGCTTCATACAGATCTTTCCATCTTTCTTTAAATTCTTAATATGTACATTTCATTGCATTATCCTAACAATATACCATTGTAATTCCACACTATTTGTTCAGGCAGTGATTGTAGAAAAGGGTTGGCTCTTTTTCTTCCACTCCCCTCAATCCTGACCCCAACCATGGCAATTGCTCCCATGTGGCAGCTAGAGGAGAGGATTTGACCAAGCAAGCTTGTCCTTGGGACCTTGGCTACTTTTTCTACTTTGTGTTTATTTTTACTGAGTAGGTAAATCAATATTAAGCTCAACAAATGTGTCTAGATTTGGAGTTTACTTTGTGAGTTTCAGGGATTCAGAATGTCATCCAGTTCATAAGGCCTCCAGGAGAATTTCTTAATTGATGGAGATGACCACCACAATTAGAATGAGTGAGAACTGTTTAGACAGTGAAGAAGCCTTTCAGTGTTCCTAAAAACTATATGTTTTAATGATATGTAAGTATAAACTTCTCAAGATATTGTAACCTTGATTTTGAATTATGTTACTGAATGCTATCTTAAGTTATTCTGTCATTTTGTGATGTGAGCCTTTTGTATGTTTGTATATTTTATATGTTTGAGCATTTCTTTTGCATGTAGAAAATAAGTACCTATTTCATACTTGATTCATATGGCACAAATACCTTTCAACTCTCCTGTTTTTGAGGAAACATAAGCATGAGCCCAATCCTAAGCTTTAACTAATTTGCTTCCAGGATGCTAGCATTAGAGTTCCATAAGTAAAAGAAAATGAGAAATGGAAAACTGTTCTCTTATCAGAGAACCACCTTTTTTTCTTGGGCTGAACCTGGTTCACACCATGAGTAAGGATACAGAGGAAAATGACCCCTCAGGGAGAAAGAATAGGTAAATTGCTTCTAGCTCCCTGGAAGTTCCAAATGTTGGATTTATATAATAACACTAATTTATTTTTTAAAAGTTCTCTGAATTCATTCTTTACCCTCAGTTGTAAAATGAAATTAGTTCTCTTCTGATTTTTTTTATATATCTTTAAAATTAAGAGCTCTTATTCCTTTGTAATTCATTGTGGTATATCAGATACTGACCCAAACTACCAAACTGCTATCCAGTGTTCTCAATAATTCTTGTTGTCTGATATTACTGTGTGTTCTTGGGTTTGATGAATACTGCAGGAATTTCCTTCTATAGGAGTTTCCTTCTAAGTCTTGTCTATCATATCTCTTCCAATTATCTAATATTTTTTCCTAAATATAGCAATAGATAGTTCTGAAAGTCATTGTTTTTAAGCTAATTTGAGATTTGATAATGCTAAACATGATTTCCAATTTCCCCCACATAATTTTCATTTGTATTCCTGTTTTTCCTGAATACAAATGTTGTTAGTATTATATCTAATTTGATATAGCAAACCCTGCTAATTTGAGGTTCTTTTTAAAAATTTTATTTTTTAAATATAAATTTATGAAAAGACAGTTTTCAACATTCACCTTTTCTGTAAGATTTTGAGTTCCATATTTTTCTCCCTTCCTCCCTTCCCTCCCTCATTCCCTTGACAGTGAGAAATCTGATATAGGTTATGCATTTTAAACTATGTTAAACATATTTCCACATTAGTTGTGTTGTAAAAGAATCAGAACAAAAGGTAAAAAAAACATGAGAGGAAGAACTCATAAAACATAATACAAATTTTTAAAGTGGAAAATAGTAAACTTTGTTCTGGATACAGATTGCATAGTTCTTTCTCTGGATGTGGATGGAATTTTTCATCATAAGTCCTTTGGAATTGTCTTTGATCACTGTACTGCTGAGGAGAACTAAGTCTATCATAATTGCTCATCACACAATGTTGCTATTAATATGGACAACCATTCTCTTGCTTTTCCTCACTTCACTCAGCATCAATTCATATAAGTCTTTCTAGGCTTTTCAAAAGTCTGTCCATTCATGATTTCTTTTTGTTTAATTTTTTTTTAAGGCAATGGGGTTTGAGTGGCTTGCCCAAGGTCATGTAGCTAGGCAATTATTGAGTGTCTGAGACCAAATTTGAACTCAGGTCCGCCTTACTCCAGGGCCGGTGATTTATCCACTGAACTGCTTAGCTGGTCCTCATTCATGATTTCTTACATAACAATAGTATTCCATCACATTCACATACTGCACTTAGTTCAGTCATTCTTCAATTGATGGGCATCCCCTCAATTTCGAATTCTTTGCCACTATAAAAAGAGCTGCTATAAATATTTCTTAATTTTTATTTATTTAAGGCAATGGGGGTAAGTGACATGCCCAAGATCACATAGTTAGGCAAATATTAAGTGTCTGAGGTAGACTTGAACTCAGAACTTCCCAACACCACAGCTGGTGCACTACCCACTACCAACCTGGCTGTCCTACTATAAATATTTTTGTATATGTTGGTTTTTTCTCTTTTTTATGATATCTTTGGGATACAGAACTTTGGGGTACATTTCTTGATTAATTTGTAAAATACTGTCATTTTTATCATAATTTGTGTAATCTAACCATTAATGCTGATTACCTCTCCAACAATTTAGGTCTTCTTTTATTTCTATGAAAATTGTGTTAAAGTAGAATTTATACAAGTTGTATAGTTTCTTGGTAAGTGTTTGATATTTGATACTTGTTTTACTGTATTGTTATCATCATATTTCTTTATATCTTCCTGATTTTTTATTATCCTTATATGCAAAAGCACATTCAATATCTCAATATCAATGGTGACTGAGTTATCAAGGCTATGCAAGTTAAACCTATCTTCTGACAAACTCTGCCATATTAATAAAATATTAAGTGTGATCCTAATAATTAATTATTTACTTCTGAGAAATAGGCTATGTAAGTATAGAAAGGTTCATCACTACTGGGCAAGTATTTGGCAATGAATCTCAGGACCATGGGAAGCCATAAAATAAAGGAAAATACAGAAAATTTGTGCAGTCATTTTCCATTTCTATAATTATGGTGAGAAAGTACTGGGAACGGGGAAAAAACTGAAAATCTTTTAGATTTTTTAGAATATATGAAATTCTGCATGTTGTTAGAATTTTAAATATAATATCCTTGTTCAGTAACAGGCAAATGGAATTCTAGTAGAAAAACTGAAACATACAATCTAGGCATTCTCAAAATGAATCTAGAAGAAAGAAGGAAGTGACAGCTTAATGGAAAGATGGATCACAGGTATTCCTTGGAAAAGCACACAAATTTGCATTTTCTAAGTTGGTTTTATATTCAAAGAAAGCAAGAAACATTAGTTTGGGGCAGCTAGGTGGAGCAGTGAATAGAGCACCTGGAATCAGGAGGACCTGAGTTCAAATCCAAACTCAGACACTTACTAATTACCTAGCTGTGTGGCCTTGGGCAAGTCACTTGACCCCTCATTGCCTTGCCAAAAAAAAACTTTAAAAATCATTTCATGGTACATTTGGCTTGTAATACATAAATGGCTAATGTTAAGTGTTTACATAAAGACCATCATGAAAATAATTGCCCCTTATGCACTAACTTCATTTGCTGAAGATGAAAAGGCAAGCAAATTCTATAAAGATTGACCAGACCCTTCATGTTAAATTGAAATGCACTTTGATGCTTGGTTACTTCAATGCAAAGATGGAAATAGATAAAGATGATAAGAAACATAAAAAAACATAAGTCAGGAAGAATGAATAAGAGAAATTAAAGTTAATAGACTACAGAGAATCCCCATAGCTTTATATCTTGGATATTTCCTTCAAGGAAAAAAAATCAGCAAGCATGTGACATAGTGATTAACAAGTAACATTCAAAAATTATTTAGATTATATTTTAATAGAAAAAGACTCCTTATTCATGGGAGAGTCTTCTCTGAATCAGTTGTCTGTGTACAGTCATACTAATGACTTGTTAGAGAAAAGATCAGATTTAATAAAAAGCTTGAAGAATAAATCATAAGAAAAAATATGACATACAATTAACTCAGCTCTGAGCTATTTAAACAAATAATTGATAATATAAAATGTGTAATGCAAAATTACATCAAAATGATTAAAATAATTTTATGTAGATGTTTACCTGATTTAAACCAATTACATAATGAGATCAAAGTAACTTTAAAATGCTTTAGTGAGCAAACATTTGACATAACTTGTGAAATGCAGCAAAATGGAAATGAAACATCCAGTTAGACCATCATCTTATTTGTAAAATCATACAAAGAGGAATAATGGATGATTATGAGTCTTATGAGGTTTTGCTTCATAAAGTAGTATAAAGTAGTGGAGAGTAAAACCACCTTAAAGAATCTTAAACCAATTGTGAAGAGATTCCACTAAGCAAAGCCATCCTAAAGACATTAATGATTAGGAAGCATCAAACAGTAAAAAAAATGGAAAAGTTATATAAAAATCATTATTACAAATTGTTTTTTGCTAACAAGAACAGCAGCATTTGTACACACAAATATGCCTATAGAAGAGATAAAATGGTACCAAAAAAAGAAAAACAAGCAAATTTGGACCCCATGTATATAAATATCTGTGCTGGAGGTAACTAATATTTGTAAGTATTTAGTTATTAATTCAAAAAAGTGTATGAGAAAAGAAAGATAAAGGTGTGAGAAAAATCTTAAACCTTATTAATACTATGAAATATGCAAAAGAGCATAAAAACTATCAACCTATATATATACCTACTCCTCTAAAAATGAAAAAAATCTTTATGAGATTCATTTATGTAGGCATTGACGACATCCTCAGTAAAAATATTAATAGATAACAAGAAGACTTACCCAAAAAATATTATATAATAGATTTCATCTTTATTTTACACACTTGACTGAAGAATATAGTGAATATATGATGCTATGTATTTATTGTTTATTGATTATACTTAGGGCAGGCTTCCAAACAGTGATTTCCTATCCACTTATAAAAATCATTCAAAATTCCTTAAAAGATATGCCAGAAATAATTTTGATCAAATGCTATTGATCATAATCATTAGGTGAGACACAAAACAAGGAAATAGATGCTCATCAAAGGTGTACAACACAAAGTGATTTTGAAGAGGGTTTCCTTAGTGAGGTCCTGTTTACAGACAACATTTTGCTGGATGCACTGAACCCAGGAAGATGATTGAGACTCAGGAAAGAAATACTTACTCAGAAGAGTTTGAGCTGACTGTTCACACAGGAAAGATTTTATGAATAAATAATATCTATTGTTCAGTTTATAATATACAGTTGAACAGACAAAATATAGAGCTTATCTATCAGTATATATGTCTGGGAAAGATAGTGCAAATGGTAAATAAGTTGGGTTCAGTCTTAAATAGGAGAGTGGGTTGAATTGCCTTCATGAATTGCAAGACTCTTTTTAAATGACCTTAAGTTTCTTCTGGTAACAAAAGCCCACTTTTTAAATATTCATATTCCACTGATATAATTTTCTTTGACTAAGATTTCGAACAAAGTAGTTTCTGAAAACCTGAAAATTAATATTAAAGAGAAGAAAAAAGCAGCTTAGGTGGCACAGTGGATAGAGCACCAGCCCTGGAATTAGAAATACCTGAGTTCAAATCCGGCCTCAAACACTTAATAATTACCTAGCTGTGTGGCTTTGGGCAAGGCCTTGCAAAAAAAAAAAATCTAAAAAAAATTTTTTTTTAAAAAAAGAGAGAAGAAAGTAGATATGAGCAGGCTACAGTGCATGAGCAATGAGAAACTTTCAAAATAGAAGAAAAGCAAAATATGTCATTGGGGAAATATCATGATTTGAAATTAGGATTAGTTGATCACAAGATAAGAACAAAGGATAACAAGTAAAGAGCAGAAATATGTCTAGATGTCCCTTCAGTTTCAAAAGAAAGCAAGGAAGACTTTCTGCACATTGGCTAGACCATTGTGGTAAAATTTTTGATGGATGTGGGCAAGAGTAGCACAGGATAGGTATGCATGGATGAATTATGAGCTTCATTGTTAGAGGGAATCTAGGTGAATAAGATCATAGATCCATTTGAGTAGGTAGAAATGCTGTATTTTAGGATTTATGTTTTAAGTTATTTTCTATTTTTTATTGATTTTCTTGATTTTTCAGTAAATTGCCATATCATCTGCAGTTAATTTTATTATCTCTTGGCCTAAGTTTATTCTCTTAATTTTTTCTTGCCCTATAATGTTCACAAATTTAGACTGGGAGTAACTTCAGATGTTATTTTCCAGATGAGAAAACTTGGCCAAATGTTGCACAATTAATAAGTGGTGGAGCCAAGATTCAAACTCAAGTTCTATCTTATCACATTCAGTCTGTTTTCCATTTCATTATACTACCTATTACTATAACTAGAATTTTTAGTACTTCATCAAATGATAATGTTGACAGTGGGAATCCTGACTTCACTTTGGATCTTACTGAGAAAATTGCCAGTATTTCTGTTATAATTAGTGCTAACTCTTCTTGGTTTATGAGACTTTTTTTTTACCATATAAAGGAAAGGGCTTTTATTCTTGTACATCTTAATTAATTTTAAATAATGAATGCTATGTATTATCCATAAATTAAAAATAAATAAATGTTATATTGATATGTTATCAAGGATTTTTTTTTATCCAGGCTGATGCAATAATATAATTTCTGCAGTTTTTGCTACTGATATGATTTTATGCATTGTTTTCCTACTATTGGAGGCCATCACCAGTTGTCTTGACTTTTATCTTACCACCAACTTCAGTGATTGTGGAGGAGAGAGTAGCTCTGTCTTAAATCTAATTCAAGCACAAGTCAAGATATCTTTGAAGCAAAGATTAAACAACAAGAATGATCTGTTTTCCTGTTATTAAGTAAACTCCTTACAAGCCTAGTTTAACTCCAGCTTGGTCAAAATGAAAGGTTTTCAATATTCTTCATCATTCTTTTATTTAATATTTTGCATTGACACTTATTAGTTTTGTTTCTTTATAGTCTCTTTCTCTGCTCTCTCTCTCCTGGATTGGAAATGATGACTATTTGTCTTGTGGGAAAACTTTGGAAGAATACCTTTTGGTTCTATTTTTGAAGACAGTTGTTATAATATTGGAATTACTTTCTCTTTAAATTTTTTTTATTTTTAGTTTTTGCAAGGCAATGGGGTTAAGTGGCTTGCCCAAGGCCACAGGGCTAGGTAATTATTAAGTGTCTGAGGTTGGATTTGAACTCAGGTACTCCTGACTCCAGGGCCAGTGCTCTATCCACTGCGCCACCTAGCCGCCCCCCTTTAAATTTCTAACAGTATTCATTAGTAAGTTTATCTGGACCTGAAATTCCACCCCACCCCCAAGCAGGATTCATTTATGATTTATTTAATCTCTCTTTCTGAAATTGGATTATTTAGAGTATCTATTTCCTATATTGCTAACTTAGATATTTTATATTTTATAGAAATTCATCTACTTCACTAATGTTTTCAGTTTTGTTGCATTACAATTCAATATAGACATTTCTGATCATTTAAAAGCCCTTTTGTTTAATAGTAACATATTTATATTATAATTTAAGAATTATAAAGCTTTATAATACTTTATAATTATAAAGCTCTATAATACTTTACACATATTATTTCATTTGATCCTCACAATAGTCCTATAAAATTGGACCTATCATTATCCTTGTTTTATAAATGAGGAACCTAAGGCTAAGAGAGATTTATGGAACATCCCCAGGGTTACAAAGTTGGTAACTGTATGGCAAAGTTTGCTTATAATTCAATTGTTGACCGTTTCAGTTCTATATGTAACACTTTTAGTTTTTAAGATTTTCCATCTTGTGATTCTTTGCAATATTTAATATGTTGGATTTCTAATATTTTTTAAAATACATGTGAGAGTTCAAAATTTTTCTTTGTTCTTTCATGCCTCTCTGTGCTTCATGGGATTTGAAATAGACTCCTTTTGTTCTAGACTTGATCCTTCCTCCTACCTTTCATCACTGCCCTGGCCTTCTCTAGCCACTTGCATACCCTTTGAACAGTCAGGTCTCTCTGGCAAACACACATTTTCCTGACTATCACATCAGAGACATATATAGCTTCCTGTATTCATGCTGCTTCTATCTTACTCAAGTTTTCAGTTTCTTCTTCAATCTGGCAAACATTTCTAATAACCCTGCCCCATGTCTGCCCCCCTCCACAATAGGAACAATAGGGATCTATATACACAAAGCTTGGTAAGTTTGGAGAGGTCAGAGTCAATAACAAGTGAAAATCACTTCTGTGTCAAATTAAATATAATACCAAGCAATTATAGTCTTGTCTGGGTCACTGATCTGCTTAAAGTGTGACCAGGATGAACAGAATTTGCTGTTTACCTAAAAGTGCCTACCCTAACCATGTTGTTGGGACCTGGTAAATTTACTCCTTTTTTCTCTTCCCTATTCCCTATCCCACATATTCATTGCTGAACAGATCAGCATTAAATATCTTTTCAAATTTCTTGCTTAAAAAAATCTTGATGATTTGTGTTTTTTCCTTGTTATCAACATTTTATAATGATTTTATCTCAATAATTATAAATTGAATTTTATTGAACACAAAGTGAATGTTTACTATAGTGAAGAAAAGAAAATGCACACACACAGGAGGAGAAAAAAAACAGGCATAAACCCTTTAAGAACTTATACTGCTATCTCTGGTGATAGAAAGGGGAGCTTAACAGGAAACCAATCAGATATCGTTAAATGAAAACAAGCCCATCTTTATAAAGTTTTCTGAACTGTCTACCTGCTGTGGTATAGAAGTGATCAAGGACTTTGTTATCCCAGACTGACTAAAGAAAGTGAGAAGAGATTAGAAAAACTTGAATGTGTCTCTTGAAGGATCATCACTCCCCTCTCCTTTTCTACCTGTTCTGTCCTGAAGACCATAGTACTTACAGTCCAGAAGTCCTCAACCTCTAACAGCAACTGAATAACAGTGGTATACTTCATTCTGATTTGCTATTTTCTTATCCCTATTCCCTAGTTGTCTGGCCTTTAAGTATCTCATACTAGGTCCCGGTCTGCCCTTGTCTGAGTTAAAATGAGCCATATTAAGATCCTATTGTTTGAAACATTACTAACCTGTCTAATTTACCTATAAAAACCTTATTCTGAGTCTCAAAATTGATTTTACAGAATGGGACATGTTAAATTCATTAGTCCTCTCTCTTTTTGTAATTCAGGGAAATAATTTTCCTCTAAGGATTTACTTTAGCTGCATTTCATACACTTTGGCATATTGTTGTTCTATTGCCTTTAATATAATTTTTAATGTATATATATGATTTACTGTTAGAGCCAGTTATTATTTAGAATTATTGTTCTTTAGGTTTCATTTAAAACTGCATCTTTTGTCCAGATTTCATTTAAAGTAACAGTGGTGGGGAATATTGCCTATCTGAATATCTGGTGGAGCTCTCTCTACTAAGAGTAGAGTAGTCAAAACATTCTTGGCTTGTCTTCGTGATAATTTCATTCCTCAAAGAATGAAGGAGATGACAAGAAGAACTAATATTTTAGATTTAAAGTTGATTAATAAAAAAGAATCTGATTGACAAAATAGAAATGAGAGGAACCTAGGGAGAAATCATCACCTTGTGTCTTGCTAGATGAATGCAGTATAGACTCTGACATCAAAACCTAGATTTTGAGAAAGTTGATTTCCAGAAAAAGAATATATAGGTATCTACATTTCAAAATGTATATATGCTCAGGAAGGATGCATGTCATCAAGAATAAAAATCTAATGACACAAACCAAATGACAAAGAAAGGAAGAAAAAGATAAAATATAGAGAGATGTGGCTATATATATATATATATATATATATATATATATATATTCATAGAACTCACTGAATAACTAGACATCTTCAATGAAAGATTGGATGAATATTGACTGTTCATGTTGTAGGGGGATTTCTTGTTCAGATATGGGTTAGGCTACCCCTTCCAAGTCTGTGATTCTGTCAATTATGAAAGAATGAAATTTCTTCAAAGCATCAAAGAATCAGCTTTTCTCATAATAAATATGTTGAGCTCTGCAAGACAGACAATTTAATATGAAGACTGCTTTCTCTAGTTGTTTGGTATTTACTGCATTATGATTTCTTAAGTATTTAAGATTTATGATATTTTTCATTTGCTATAAATTTTGTATATGATCGATTTATCGCTAGCTTATTGTTTGTATCAAATTCTACGTTTACTTCTTTAAAAATTATTGCTTTACACAATTTTATTTTAAAAAATTTAGCAATTTTTAATAATTTAAATTTTAATAATTTTTAAATTAGCACAATAACCTTTGATCCAGCAATAAAATGTTTACATCTGTATTCCAAAGAGATCATAAGAAAAGGACTCACATAACAAAAATATTTATAGCAGCTGTTTTAGTTGTGGCAAAGAATTGGAAATTGAGGGGATGTCCATCAATAGGGGAGTGACTGAACAAATTGTGACATGATGAGCAATTGAAAAATCTGGAAAGATTTACATGAATTGATGAGTGAGTAGAGCCAGGAAAAATTGTACACAGTAATAGCAACATTGTGCAATGATCAACTATGATTGACTTATTCTCACCAATACCATGATCCAGGACAATTCCAAGACTCATGATGGAAAATTCTATCTATATTCTGAGTAAGAACAATGGAATCTGAATACAGATTGAAACATACTGTTTTCACTTTATTTTTTTATATTTTTTCCTTTTGTTCTGTTTCTTCTTTTACAACATAACTAATATGGAAATATGTTTTACATGATTATACATATATAACTGATATCAAATTGCTTACTTTCTTAGATGGGGAGAAGAAGGAAGGAGAAAATTTGAAACTCAAAATTTTATTTTAAAATGAATGTTAAAAAATTAGAACAACATATTTCTTAGTTTCTTGGCTATGAAAATGAAATCTTAATCCCTAAACTCACAAATACCGTCTTCATTTCCACCTACTTCAAAGACAGATCTCAGAATTCTATTTTTAGTGCTATAATTCTCTCCTCTGTCTCAAATTCTCTTTCTGTCTCTCTCTCTCCCTCTCATCCTTCCACCTTCACTTGTAAGGCTGGATTTCATGAAATAAAGTTCCCTTATTCTCTAAAATTCTCCTTATCTTCATTCTTCCAGATTAGCCATTTCTTTTTTTCTTTTTGGTTTTTGCAAGGTATGAGGGTTAAGTGAATTGCCCAAGGTCACACAGTCAGGTAATTATTAAGTGTCTGAGGCCAGATTTGAGCTCAGGTCCTCCTGAGTTCAGGACAGTACTCTATCCACTGCACCACTTAGCTACTGAATTAGAAGCCAAAAGATATCAATAGACCAGATAGTAGAAGTGAATTTGAGATTAGAAGGCAAGAAAATCTCAGGATTACACTTCAGATACTTTCTACCTGTTTGACTCTTGACAAATCATTAAATTTCAATTTTCATTGTCTTCACCTAAAAAGTAGGAACAATAACACATAACAGGATAACAATAAAACGAAATTATATATGTAGGGTGCTTTGTAAACCTCAAAATACTAAGTAAAAAGGTAAGATTATTAGCTTGACTTTGTACCACTCTTGTTAATGTAGTGAAGAGTATTGGTCAGAGGAGTCAAAACTTGACACTGTCACTTCCCATCTATTTGACCTTGGGGCAATAATTTGATTCCTCAGGACTCTAGTTTCCTCACTTGTAAAATGAGGACATTGGAGCCTTCTTAGTACCATCTACCTTTAAATCTTTGTTCTTATGGTCTTGGACAAGCACCTCTCTGAGTTTTAGAATTATATTAGAATAAAATCACCATATGAACAAGGCTTGTGTCGTTCTTATTACTTATATCCCTGGTCCCTGGCCTAGAGTCTGACATATAGTAACAGCTTAATAAATCCTTGTCTGTTAGGGACTGTTGTGTGTGGAAGCATTGTAAACTATCTTCACCTGGTGTCCTTGAACACCAGAGTTCTTGTTTTACTAAGTGCCACGGGAGTGGGAGTGGATTAGAGACTGGGGGGGATATTTAAGCACTGGTATTTGGTTCAATAAAGGGAGATCTTGGTGTAAAGGGAGAACTTGTCTTCCTTGTCTCTCCTCCCCTCCCCTTCCTATCCCCTCCCCTCCCCTCCCCTCCCCTCGGGAAAGATTGAGGGAGTTAATAAAACCATAAACCTAGGGGTATAAGGACCTTATACACCTTTTAGTGTTCCCCCTTCAGATTGCAAATAACGAAACTGAAATCCAGAATGGTAAAATAACTTGGTTAGAGTCACACTGGTAACAAGTGTCTGAGGTGAAATTTGAATTTAGGTTCTCTAACAGTAAATCTAGTGCTTTCTTGGGTTTCTTTAAAATTTAACATTCTTTGACTTGAATTAATCCTATAATATGTATGACACAGACTCTATATGTATTCAAATGATGTCTCCTCCCTCTCCCTTTCTCTCTCTGTTTCTCTGTTTCTTTCCCTGTCTCTGTCTCTCTGTTTCTCTCTCACCGTCTCTGTCTCTGTCTCACACACATAAATAATGTAAAAAAGTATTGATTTTTAGAATAAGTTCTGTTCTTTATGCAAAACTTATTTTAATGTGGACCCTTATAATATCATAAACAGATGTTAGTAGTTTGTGAAACTTCTAAATGAGACAGAGTTTCATAACAATGAATTTCACTAGGATAGTGAATTAGTCTTTGGCAGAATTCCAGAGAAAAATAGCCTAGTGTCAACTGTTTCTTTCCTCTTGGAACTGCACAAAATCAGACAATGTTTGAATTACTCAAATATGCCCTGAGTCTGTAGTTCATTGTCTTAATGTCTGAAAGGATTGTGCTTCGATAAATCACATCAAATGTCTGTAGCTTGAAACAATAAAACAAGTAAGCAAAAATGAGGCACAGTCACCCCTAGCTATTGAAAGTAGCTGAAAACAGAGAAGAAACTGTATTGGATAATAAATATAATTATTCCTTTGAATGGTTTGTGTTAACATGAGGTGATAGTTGGCTTTGAAGGTGAAGCTTTGTATGTGCTATTCTGAATTACTCTAGTTAGAATAATGTGAAGGTGTCATAGAATAGCAACAAAGTTAATGTACTAGGACTTGGGGAGAGATGGGGTTATTGAAAGACAATCATTATTATTAATTATTGTTATTATTATTATTATATTATAGAATCAGAGCTTTTTTGAAACACCTCCTCAGTATCCAGAACTAACAGATCACAGTCCAGTGCCATTGAAAAGGAGAACTATGGAGTGATCCAGGTTTTTGTTTTTTCTTTATGGTCTTCATTTGGAAGAAGAAATAATTTGAAAAATAAATTTTTCTTCTGTACTTTAGGAGAACAAAACTACCTGCCAAATGCCATACCTCATTAAGTTTGTGTCAGGTTACAAGGAAAGAAGGAAAACCTTTTACTCTAGTTCTTCCAGGATCTGAATATTCACATGAAAAGAAATGAATTTGGACCAGACACAAAATATATGTTTTTTTACTACAATGATTCATTTGAGTTCCTAGATTTTTGGCTTTGCCAATGTGTAGACTGAGGAGGAGAAATGCTATTGGATGCAACATTTGTTAAAACAATAAAAGAAGCTTCTTCCTTCCTGCCTTCCTTTCAGGCTGCCTTCATTTCATTGACTCCAATCAATTGCCACATACCTAGTCCTTCAAAGAGCATTTAAGTCACATGGTTAAATATTTATTTAGTTTCTAACTTCTGATCTCCTCTTTCTCTTTTCCTATAAACAAACCTAACTCTTCTTCATCCTTGAGAACAACCTAATTAAATACTTTCTTCCTATTTATCTTCACAGAACTCTCCTCTCTTTCAAAGCTTGGGGTGGCTAGGTGGTGCAATGGATAGAGCACTGGCCCTGGAGTCAGGAGTACCTGAGTTCAAATCCAGCCTCAGACATTTAATAATTATGGCATTGAGCAAGCCACTTGACCCCATTTACCTTTCAAAAACCTAAAAAAAAGTCATCTACCTTAATGACTACACTTCTCCTTTCACTTACTTAACCCTCTATAATGTGGCAACTCATCTCATCACTTAATGAAAATTTCTGTTTCTAATAATGATCCCTTAATTATCAGATTAATAGTCTTTTCTCAGTCCTCATTCTTAACCATCCATCTGTAGATTTGACATTAGTATGCTTGTCATGTCGCTTTTTTTTGGTTCTCCTTCTACCTGTGTGACCTTCCTCCAACTCTTATGCTAAATCATCATCCATGTCATATGTGATAACTGTGGGTGCTACCCCAAGCTGCATTATAAACTCATTATCTTTCTTCTGAACACTCATTTGCTTAGTCATTTCAGTTGCATTGAGGTCACTTATCATCTTCATGTCAATGACTTCTAGTACTGTCTATTTATCCTTAGTCTCCTTATGTACTACTTAGTCTTAAATCAACTGTCTATCAGACATTTCAAATTGAATGTTCCCAAATCATTTCAGATTTAATATATACAAAACAGATCATATTTTTTACCTATGGATGAATGAAAAAGCACTTAAGTGTTTATGATGTGCAAAGCACTACATAAAGTGCTGGGAATATAAAAAAGAAAAGCAAGAATCCTGATTATCAGGAGCTCACATTCTAATATATATAGGTCTCAGATGCAAGTCAGATGGAAAGGGAAAACAGATGGTAATGTATCTTTTTAAATCTTATTTCTATTCATAAAACCATATGCATTTATGATGTTGAACCATGGGACAGTGCCAAGGACTTTGTTTTCCATGTCTTCAGAAACTCTGACTACTGAGGGGGAGGTGGGAGGTGGGGGTGGGGTGATGGTGGGGGTGATGAGGAAACTATTCAGCAACTGAAGAGTCACCAGAAGCAGTTGCTAGGTCTCATTTTCACAAACGATGCTTCCCTGGTGGATGAATATGGAGGCTGGGATGAAAGTAGAGGTGGGTATTTGGGGCTGCCACTATTCCCAGGGCTCTTGGACTCAGATTCTAGGTTTGTTTATATCCAGGTCTAAAGAGAAAGTAGTTCTGATGGTCTGACCTGTAGGCTTGCACATGCCAACATCTGTGTCTCCCTCTTCTTGCACTTTAGTGAGGCTAGTTTGCAAGCTCTATGGTTGCTCTTGGTCGGCAATTAGTGGGTATGGTTATCCATCCTGGATATTGACTATAGAGACTAAGTTGGATCAGAACCAGGGGTGTGAGGAGAAGACTGCTATTTCTGGAGATCTTGAGATTATCTCTCCCTCTTCCAAACTTCTGTTTCTCTAATGAACACCTTTCTCTAATGGACAATCCCTCCACACACACAAGTTCTCAGTTTCAGTGTACTCCTTACCCTTATTTGCCTCACATATTTAGTTAGTAGCCAAATATCATTTCTATTTGTGCATATTACTTCACTTCATTTCTCTCTGCACATATATTCTACCACCCTTATTTGGGCCTCCATCATCCCTTTTTACTTTCCCTATTACAATAGCCTCCTATTTGGGTTTTCTGCTTCAAATGACTCTCTTCTCTAATCCAACCTCCACAAAGATGCCAAAGTGATTTTCCTAGAACCCAGGTTTAAGAGAGACTTGACTTTGGATGCAGGAAGTTCCTGAGTTCAAGTTCCACCATTCACACATACTAAAATGGAACCCTTCATTTTCTCCAGACCTTCATTTTCCAATCTGCTAATGAGAAGGTTGGACTCAAAGGGTAGTGGTTCCAAACATGCTGAGCAGAGGCTACAAGTGTGACTGGAACCATATTAAAATGCAATTGGGAAATATCTAACAAAATAAAAATACAATATAAGATGGACAATGTTAATATGTGGTTAATATGTGGCCCTTGGAGATTTTTATGTAGTTTTGGTGGCTCCTGGTTTAATTTGAATTTGACACCACTCTTATTTCAGTTCTAAATCTCTGATCTTTTGTGAATACCAGTATAGCCACTGTATGTTAAATATGCTGGGGACATGTTCAGCAGCCACAGCTGTTTGCCCTTTGCCTACATTCTGTAACATTGACAAGAGACTAAGATATGATCCCTACACTCAATAAGTTTCTGATGTAGTTGGGGAGATGAAATATCCAGAACTACAAGACTTTGGGCAAGTCCCTTAGTCATTGTCTGCCTCAGTTTCCCCAAGTATAAAATGAGAATAATACAGTATCTATCCCCAAGGGTAGTTGTGGGGATATGAAATAATATTTAGTACAGATCCTGGAACATAGGAGGCACTTAATTAATGCTTCCCTTTCCCAGTCCCAAAAAAGAATTACATGTCATATGGAGGGTATTAGAAGCATACCCTATCTATTTGTGTTAAATGGTTCCATGAAAAAAATAATTTCTAGGAAAAAAAAAGCTATGTGATGACATTTGGTTTCATAGTTGAACCATTATAGACAATAGATCTAATAATACTATTATAAAATGACTTTTAAACTTCACAGAAATATTTTACTATTATTAATATTATTATGAAAGTATTAATATTGTTATGAAACAGTGTTGGTCAAAGTAGCCTTAGCCAAGATAAGCCTAGGATTTTAAGTGGAAGAGGTGGGAGGGACTTTGGTGCTTATATAACTTTCACTCCTGCTTTTAACAAGTGAAGAAAAGGAGGCCAAAACAATTTAAATGACATACAAATTCACCCAGCAGAGGCTGTAACCCAGACATCCTCACTCCCAAACTGATTCAACTTCCAATATACCCACAAGCTCCCAGACATCAAATACATTTGACAGGGGTGATAACATGTGAGGTTTCAAATTAGAAAAGGCAGAATAAAAGAAGCAGTGTTGTCAGATGGCTGGCCTCAGAGTCAAAGAAGCCTGGTTTCAAGCCTGCCTTTGACACAGACAGGCTATTTGACTCTAGGCAACTCATCTCACCTCTCTTTTCCTTAGCACCTAGGAAATTCTCTAAGACTATAAATGGGCAGCAAATGTTGATTTGAATTCGAAGATGGGATTTCTTTTTTGAGATTGTCTTATAACAATAAAATCCCAAGTTTGGTCAAAAAAAGAAGGTATAATTAGACCTAACATAAGCCTGAGTCAAGTACAAATAAGAATGAAGCAAAACATATTTTTTCTCTTGATCTCACAAAAAAAAAGGGCAGTCAAAAACTTGCAAAAGAAAGTCACTTTAAGTTTATCATTAATTTTCCATTTCACTACATATCTGCATATTTGTGACGATGTGGGTGACCATCTCTTCTGAGGTAATGGTCAGCCTCAGTCAGAATCATTATGTGGAGTCTAAGATGTTGTGAATCCATTCCCAACAATGCTAGGAAGCCACTAGATGACATTCAGAAGTGTCAGTCTTAATAGAAACCTGGCCATAAAACCTTACCCAAATGTTGCAACAATGTCTGTTGGTTTCCAGAGGGTATGGTAGTTCTTTCTTAGTTCCTAAAATTTTGTTAGTAATAAAGTTTGTTGTGTGTGTTTTTATTTATTTAACTTTTTTTGCTTCTCATGCTAGTCATTTCCCCCCACCCCCACCCCAAGGCTATATTAGAAGAGATTTACCCTTTGAGATAGTTAGTTTAGGGAATAGAGTGCTGGCCCTGGAGACAGAAAGGACCTGATTTCAAATGCAGCCTCAGAGGGTGACACATACTAGCTGTGTGTGACCCTGGGTAAGTCACTTAACCCTGATTGCCTCTTCCCCCCCCCAAAAAAAAATAAAAAGGATTTGTGGGGGTTTAAGAACACAATGATTAAAATATATATGATACTCTAAGTACTTTACATGTATTATCTCTTTTAATTCTCACAACAACCCTGTGGGATATATACTAGTCTTATCCCTATTTTATAGTTGAAGGAACCGAGACTGAGTGAGGGTAAGTAACTTGCCTAGGGTCATAAAGCCCATAAGTGTCTGATGCGGTATTTGAGATGCAGTCTATCTTTTGGTGGGGAGCTTCTTGATATCTGGGACATTTAGTCACTTAGCATTGTAGAGATTGCCAGGTTTTTTTGTTTTTGTTTTTTTGCCTGGCATTGCCATGAAAAATCTACAGTTGCTTGACCTGAGTCAGATCTTAGTGGAGGAGACAGCAGCAGCAGCATTATTAGGATCAAAAAGGAGAAACCTCTGAGACCCAATGAACCTTTGGGCATTAGAAAGAAAGATTTACTAGGTTTGGGAATATAGAAAAAGGAAGGCTGAGGAGTCTGACTGTAAATGAAGACAAGATAAGAAATTTCTATCCACTGAGAGCTAAAGTTCACATTAACAGAGTACATTTATATTTCCCAACAGCTTTCCTCACCACCACTCAGTCAGGTAACCAGTACAATCATCAGTGGCCTCATTTTATAAATGAGGAAACAGAACTTTTGAGATTAAGCAACTTGCCCATGACTACCAAGCTCATAAATGTCTGAGGAAGGATTTTAAACCTCTGTCTCCAATTGTAAGCCCAGTGCTCTTACCACTATACCATATTGCCTCTCAAAAGAAATTCCTCTTATCTATATTACTAAAATGCCTTATTAATATGAATCCTGGAATGGAATAGGGTGAGGGGAAAAAAAGGGGTTCCAGGTTGGAAATAGAGCAGGTCAAAATTGTTATACTTTGGAAGAAGTTACTTGTCAGATCTATAGATAAGAGAAGACTTCATTACTAAACAAGAAATTAAGAGATGTTCACAGGAAGGAAATGGACAATTTAGATTACCTGAAATTTAAAAAATTTTGCGCGGACACACACATAAATTGTACAAACAAAACTAATGCAGCTAAAATTAGAAGAGAAGGAGAAAATGGGGGGGGGGTCTTAGCCACAAGTTTCTCTGATAGAGGTCCTATTTCTATGATATAGAGGGAACTGACTCAAATTTATAAGAGCCAAAAAGAGTCATTCTCTACCTTATAAATACTCAAAGGACAATTTTCAGAGAGAGAAATCCAATCAATAGTCATAGGTCTCTAAGCAACTAATAGAGAAATGCAAGTTTAAATAACTCTCACTTATCACCTCAAACTCATCAGATTGGCTAAGTTGATAAAATGAAAAATGACAAGTGCTAGAGGAGTTGTGGGAAAATAGATATTTTAATATACTGTTGGTGAAGCTGTGAAATCTTTGAAACATTCCAGAAAGTAATTTGAATCTATATTCAAAAAGGATATAAATTGTGCCTACTCTTTGATCCAGCAATATTGCTACTAGGTCTATAGCTCAAAGAGATCAAAGAAAGAGAAAAAGGAGTCATGTGCAAAAATAGTTATAGTGGCTTTTTTTTTGTGGTAGTGAAAAATTGAAAACTAAGGAGTTACCTTTCAGTTGGTGAATGATGAACAAGCTGTTTATAGAATGTCATAGAATACTATATTGCTATAAAAATTATGAAAGGCATGGTTTCAGAAAACTTAGAAAAGACTTGTATGAATTTATGCAACAATATTGTAAAGATAATTAACTTTGAAAGATTTCAGAATTCTAATCAACAGAATGACCCACCACAATTCCAAAGGATTCATGATGAAATATGCTATCTACTGATGGGTTCATCTTTTCTTTGCTTTGTTTTTACAAGGTAATGGGGTCAATGACTTACCCAAAGTCACAGCTAGTAAGTATCAAATGTCTGAGGTCAAATTTGAACTCGGGTCCTCTGACTTCAGGGCCAGTGCACTATCCACTGTACCATCTAGCTGCCCCTTACTGATGGATTCATAATAAAGACTGAAGTTTCTTTCCTTTTCTCTTCCTTTCTTCTCTCTTTTACTCTTTCCTTTCCTCTTTTTCCTTTTTTCTTCAACATATCTTATGTGGGAATTTGTTTTACATGATTATATATATATGAAATGGGCTTTGTTTTCCTTGTCTTTTCAATAGAGGGGAGGGAGAAAATTTTGAACTGAAAATAAAATAAAATACAAATTTTCAAAGTTCCTGTGCTTCAAATTAAACCAATGCAACCAAAATTATAAGGAATACAGAGAGTTGGAAAATAATTTTTACAGCTAGCATTGCTGATAAAGGATTTATTTTATTTTTTGGGGGGGTTTTTGCAAGGCAAATGGGGTTAAGTGACTTGCCCAAGGCCACATGGCTGAGTAATTATTAAGTGTCTGAGGCCTGATTTGAACTCAGGTACTCCTGACTCCAGGGCTGGTGCTCTATCCACTGCCCCACCTAACCGCCCCTAAAGAACTTATTTCTAAAATATAAAGGGTACTGAGTCAATTTTATAAGAGTACAAGTTATTACATAATTGATAAATGGTCAAAGAATATGAACAGACAGTTTTCAGAAGAAGAATTTAAATCTATAGTCATATTAAACAATTTTCTAATTCATTATTGATTAGAGAAATGCAAATTTAAACAACTCTGAGGTACCAACTCACACTAATCAGATTGGCCAGTATGGCAAAAAAAGGGAAATAATCAGTGTTGGAGAGGATGTGGGAAAACTAGGACACTAATGCATTGTTGGTAAGAGTTGTGAATTGATTCAACCATTCTAGAGAGCAATTTAGAACTATGCCCAAAGGGCAATTAAAGTATACCTACCCATTGATCCAACAATATCATTACTAGGTCTGTATTCCAAAAGAGATTATAAAAAAGGGGGAAAAAAGCCCCATGTACAAAAATAGCAGCCCTTTTGCAGTGGCAAAGAATTGGAAATTGAGGGGACGCCCATCATTAGGGAATGGTTAAACAAACTGCATTATATAAATGCAATAAAGTACCATTGTTCAGTAAGAAATCATGGATGGATGGACTTCTGAAAAGCCTGGAAAGACTTATATGAACTGAAGATGAGAGAAGTGAGCAAAAGCAGAACATTGTACACATTAACAACAACATTGTAAGGTGATCAAATATGATGGATTTAGCTCTCTTAAGCAATACAATGATCAAAGACAATTCTACAGAACTTGGGATGAAAAATACCATCCATATCCAGAGAAAGAACTATGTAGAGAGCTTTGGTCTGAATGCAGACCAAAGCATATCATAGTCCACTTAAAATATGCTTTTTTTTTACCCTCTCATGGTTTTTTGATCCTTTTGTTCTGATTCATCTTTCATAACATGACTAATATGGAAATATATTTTACATAGTTATACATGCGTAACTATACAATTTGCTTCCTGTCAAGAGTGAGGGGAGGAAAAGGATGGAAGGAGAAAAATGTGGAACTCAAAATCTTAAAAAAAAAAAGGTGAAAGATGAAACTAACTTTGCATGTAAATGCAATAATAATAAATAAATTTAAATTTAAAAATGTTAAGGTTGAAACACGCTTTTTCACTTCATTTTTTGGGGGGTTGTGTATGCTACAATGTGGCTTATATGGAAATATGTTTTGCATAACTTCACATATATAATTAATTTCAAATAGCTTCCCTTCTTAAGGTGGAGAGAGGTCATAGAAAGGAAGAGAATTTAAAACTCAAAATTTTTAGAATGATGGCTAAAAAAGTTTGTAAATGTAATTAAGAAAAATTTAATCAAGTACTTAAAAATATATTGGGGCTAGGTGGCTCAGTGGATAGAGCACTGGCCCTGGAGTCAGTAGTACCTGAGTTCAAATCTGACCTCAGACACTTAATAATTACCTAGCTGTGTGACCTTGGGCAAGCCACTTAACCCCATTACCTTGCAAAAACCTAAAAAAAAAATATTGGGGGAAAAAGTTAATGTGCTTATCATTAGTGGGATCAAATTGTGAGTAGTCACCATACTTCCAACCTGTACAAGACAGGGAGAATAAACTCTAAAACAAAATTTTAAAAAACCACCCATTAAACCTTGAGTGACTTCCCCATAACATATTCACTTTCTACAGATAATATTTTGACTAGAGATAATATTTTAGGAAAGTTCTTATCCTTGGAGCTTTGTTTTCTGGAGAAGACTTTAAAAGTTTTTCTTATAATAGTTTGTAAAGTGAAGTAATTCTCTAATTTCTAATTATGTGAATGTAATCTTCACTGTAGATGTGGGCTTTATTGTACAAATAGGGGAAAAACCAATGTTATATTTAGATTATTATATAACTAAAGAATTAAAAAATGAACATTAGCTGATTCTACATGAACTCAGATTTTTCAGCATTTTAAAAATACCCCCTGTGAATGAACTCTTTCAATATCAACTGAATAAAATTTTGAGAAATGCTGGGCATGCTTAGCTCCTGATTCTCATGATTAGGAATATTACTGTGACTTTCATTTAAAACAGTTCATTTGATAGAATTGCAAATGACTTTCATTGGTTTAAGGCAGAAAAGGATGGTGTTTGCTATGGAAATATATCTTTTTACATTCCTGAGGCTTAGCACATACAGCCAAAATAAAATGTTGGCTCAAACAAAATTTTTACAATTTTGGAAAGTTTTATAGGCAAAATATGTATTTGTTAGGGGATAAACAGGTAGGAAGTTACATAAAAGGGGACAGAGAAGGAGAGCCAAAGGTAGACAGAGATTCAGAGAGAACAGAGACAGAGACATAGAGAAATGTATTAAGAATATAGAATTACTTAGCAAAATTTTCAAAGATTCACAATTTTATTAGTATTGTTTGCTCCCTCTCCTGCTATAGATTATCCTTATAAGGGACAGAGTACTGGACTTGTAGTCAATAAGACCTAGATAGATATTGTAGTCAGGAAGACTTTGGATAATTGTTAACTGAGTGAGTATGGGAAAGTCATTTAACTTCTCTAGGTCTTAGTTTCTTCCTTTGTAAAATGAGGTTATTAAATTTGATGATTTCCAAGTTCCCTTCCACCTTTAAATCTCTGATCCTATAAAGAACAGTACAGGTTCCTCTAGGTGATTTAATGAGTTGCTATGTTAAAAAAAAAAAAGTCATCACCTCGTGGCACACCAGGGCCAATTAGAATTTAACTAGAATTTTCATGTCTTGACCAAAATCATTTGAGTGAGATAGTGGAGATTTCATGACTGTGGCACAGAGAACAATGTGACAACAGGTTCAGGTTCAGGTTGGTCTGGGAGAATTAATGTTTGTCCTTCATTTTTGAAAAAGATCACAACACTAGGGAGGTGGTGCCATGACAAGCATGTGAATTAGATTTTGAGTTGGGGGGGAGGGTGGTGCTGTACTAAGCCACCAGCCTCACTTTCTCCTCCACAGTCATCAGGGTCCAGGGGCCACATATGAATCAGGACGACTGGAGATGGCTCTGGGTTAAGTGACTTGCCCAGGGTCACACAGCTAAGTTAGCAGCAAGTATATGATGCCAGATTGGAACTCCTGTGCTCCTGACTCCAAGGGCAGTGCTCTTTTCACTGTGCCACCTAGCTGCCCTGGGAGAATTAGGGATAAAGGAAAGCACCAGAAAACGGAGGTCTTGGTAACCAGATTTGGGGTGGCAAATAGGAGTCATATTCCATGGTGGCAAAGATCAAGGGAAGATATCAGAGGAAGGTACAAAAATGAAAGTGACTTTGGAAAAGTACTGCTTCTCTCATCCACCTCTGAACTGTTAGTATTATGTGAGTAATGCCCATATCACCCCCTTCTTGTTATGGTTCTATGTCAACTATATAGTAATTAAGCTCTCTGGTCATCAAACAACAGATTATCCATTGCTAGGTCAGTTTTTTGATCTTTTCTGGTTTTATAAGGTCTACCAGTTTATACTCCTTGGAAAGCAGTCATCTTCACACCATGATGAGGCATTGTTGAAAGGCTAATAATAGAGATATCAACAGCATTACTACTAGGATTAACATGGAGAAACCAGTGGGACCAATGGAACATTTTCTTTTTATATTGTTCCTTGTCAGTAAACTGTACGTTTGGATTGTGTTGCTGAAAAGCTATAAGGAAAGGTACAACACTGGCATGGTAACTAGCCCTAGACAAAGAGGTTTTGATTGCAAATAAATAAATGAATGAATGAAAGAATGAATGAATGAATGAATGAATGAATGAATAGGCTTCACTGATAAAAGAAGCAAATAATGTTCAATAAGTTTATGAAAGTGGGACTATATAATTTTTATTAGCCAGAACAGTTGGTTACATCAATTCCATCACAATTACTAGTTGTTGCACATTTGTAGGGCAGTTTGTGTGTGTGTGTGTGTGTGAGAGAGAGAGAGAGAGAGAGAGAGAGAGAGAGAGAGAGAGAGAGAGAGAGAGAGAGGGAGAGAGAGGGGGAGAGAGAGATTTACATAATTTTTTGTATACATGCTATTTACATTTTATAAAAACATTTTCCCTATAGAATTAACTTCTTCATGGAAAGAATTATTTCATTTTTCTTTGTCTTCCTAGAGACTTTAGAAGGCATTTAAAAATATGCTTGTTGATTGAAAAATACCACATGAGATGTTGAGACTTAGCCTCCAGTTCTGTCTTTGCCTCCAAAAAATGGGGATATTGTACAAGTTGCTTTCACCATCTGAGCCTCAGTTCCCTCACTTGTGAAATGATCAGACAAGATTATGAAACCAAACAACTTTAAAAGACTGAAGCCTGCTGATCAATGCTATGACAAATTAAAATAAGAAAGGACTGGTCAGGAAGCATGTTATCCATTTCCTGACAGAAAAATGATGGAATAATGATACAGAAAAGGATATATATTTTTTATACATCTACAATGTGTAAATTTACATGGTTTTTGCTTTTTTTCAAAATGGTATGAGATGCAGAAAGATAAGAAGGTGAGAAAATAAATACTCCTTAATTTAAAATATATTAATGAATATTCTTTAATATCTTTTACTATCCTAATATTAAATGGTCAGAGATCCTCTTTGTTCTTCTGCCTTTTCCTACCTGTATTTTCAAATCATACACACAGACACACACTTGGCAGATCTGAAATCCTGTGAGATTTTGAGTTCCTTGGGCTATTTTCCCCTTCTCTATCTGATACTAAACTTCCTAGCTTCATAAATAATTTAGCTTATAATCAAATAAATCAATCAACATTGACTGCTTACTGTACCAAAGGAACTAGGCTGGCCCCTGGGGAATAACTGAGGATACAGGGTAGCAGCAAGGTGTAGTAGCTATAATATAGTATAATGAAAGGGACATGGGATTTGTAGTAAGGAGAGAAGTAGGGTTCAATCCCAGCCTTGATCCTTACTAGCTAAGTGACCATAGGAAAAATACAATCTCCTGGAATCTGTTTCCATAGCTGGAAAATGAGGATAAGAATATCTGCACTTGTTACTTGCCAGAGTTTCTATGGTGAAAGTGTTTTAAAAACTTTAAGTTGCTATAAATGTGAGCTATTATATAATAAGGGTCTAATGGATGGTACAATGATGCTTGTAAGAATACAGGAGAGAGAGAGAAAAATCACTTGAAAGATCATAGAGGAAGTGAGATTTGGCCTGTGTTTTCAAGAAATTTAGATGAAGAACAGTAGGAAGGATATTTTTCTTTTTTAGATGGGAAGATAGAAATGTGTATTTTGAATTGGGCTGGAGCAGTGTTGTATTGGAGAGTAGAGGAGGATAAGCCTGGAGAGGGAGTTTGGGGCCAGATTATGGAGGGATATGAATGGTAATCTAAAAAGTTTGAACTTTCTCCCATATGCAAAGCAACCTGTTAAAAATTTCAATCAGACAAGTACTTCAATTGGGGAATGGCTTAGCAAACTGTGGTATATGTATGTCATGGAACACTATTGTTCTATTAGAAACCAGGAGGGATGGAAGCCTGGAGGGATTTGCATGAACTGATGCTGAGTGAGATGAGCAGAACCAGAAAAACACTGTACACCCTAGCAGCAACATGGGGGTGATGTTCAACCTTGATGGACTCACTCATTCCATCAGTGCAACAATCAGGGACAATTTGGAGCTGTCTGCAATGGAGAATACTATCTGTATCCAGATAAAGAGCCATGGAGTTTGAACAAAGTTCAAGGCCTATTCCCTTTAATTTAGGAAAAAACCCAGATACCTTATTATCTGATCTTGTTATCACTTAGACTTTTTTGTCTCTTCCTTAAGGATATGATTTCTCTCTCATCACACTCAATTTGGATCAATGTACAACATGGAAACAAAGTAAAGACTGACAAATTGCTTTCCATGGTGTGTGGGGGGAAGTAAGATTGGAGGGAAAATTTTTAAACTCAATATCTTTAATAGAAAAAAAATTTTAATCAGGGAAATAGGATCACAAGAACACAGATCTTAAGCTAGAAGAGATCTCATAGATCATCTATTTCAACTTCTTATTTCATAGTTGAGGATACGAAGAGGTAGGCAATGAAATGACTTGTCCAAAGTCATACCTACTACACAAAGCAGGAAGTGACAGAATCATAATTTGAACCCGTCCTCTTATTCCAGTATATTTTCCACTGTATCAGTGCTGCTTCAATATGAGTAATTAAGTGGTATTTTAGGAAAGATAACTATTTTGGGATGGACTGGCTTAATGAGAGATTGTTAGAAGACCAGTTAGAAGACTATTTCAATAGTCTAGGTGTTAAGAGATGAGAGCTGAATTAGCATAATGGTGCTAGAAAAGATGAGGTAGATGAGGAAGAAATCATAAAAGAAAAGAAAAGAAAATATTTCATAAGCTCGACTTATGGATGTGGTTTCTGTCCTCCCAAAGCCAAAGTATCCTGGGATTATAAATTAGGTATCTGGGAGCCTGTGTGATTTTTCCAGGCTATTTCAGCAGCATTTGCATAATAAGCTTTATACCAGCAACTCAAAAGAATTATTTCTCCTACATTTCAATCTAGGAGCAGAAAATTTTGTTTAGGAAAGAAGTTATGGTAGCTTACAGCCAATCACTAATGATCTAACATCTAACTGTTCTTCTCCTCCCATTTATAGTATCCTATTGTTGAATGTCTAGAGATAATATGAAAGAGGCTGAGAGTGGTCAGTTTGTTTATTTTGTCTGTCTTCCTGATCCACACAGGAATTAGTTTAGCTGTGACAAGTGATACTGATGGTGAAGGCAAATTAAAAAAATTGGCTTTACTGTAGTATAGTCTGTGAATTTATGTTGATAGTCTGGTTGTTCTCTTTGAAACTGTGACTATGAATACACCATTAAGCAGAATTAGAACCAATTGGGGTAGAAGTAGAGACATCATTTAATATTTTAGTCAATTTAACATTTAAGTAATAGGACAATATCAGGTCAAAGACCATCTTTTTGACAAAATTCATTGAGTGATACCATACGGCACTGAGCCACAGATTAATACAGTAACTGTAGCAAAATGTTTATAGATTCCCAGAAAGGCAAAGGAGAGGGCTATGGTGGGCATGAGTAGACTGTAATTCATCACCAGTCAAGAACTGCTTAAGAGAAATGTTGCTAAGAATATCATCAGGGAGTTGTATGACTGGAAGAGAAGGTGGAACAGTCATATGGCAAGAGTGAGCATAACCAGTGACTATTTCACATGATCACTGGTATTCTTCAGTCTAAAAAGGTTTAGAGAAAAAATGACTAAGAAATCATAACTCCTATGAGGTATCAAGACTTGAAGACTTAATTCTTCAAATAAAAACCACTGATGAATGTAGACGTGCTAGATTGACTAAGGAATATCCATTTCTTCCAGGAAAAGATTTGCTATTTTGAGGTTTTCATCAATTTAAACATACTCAAAGAATTTTATTTTCAAAAAATAAGTATTATGAATGAGATTATGAAACCAAACAACTTTAAAAGACTGAAGCCTGCTGATCAATGCTATGACAAATCAAAATAAGAAAGGACTGGTCAGGAAGCATGTTATACATCTCCTGACAGAGAAATGATGGAATAATGACACAGAAAAGGATACAATATAGTACAGAAAAGGATTTAGTATAAATGATCTCTTTCCCATGCCCCTGTTCTATATTACAATTGTCTGTGGGACATTTCCACCTGAATAATCTACTAATACCAGAAATTCAAAAAGTTTGAAGTCAGGCATCATCTTCTCTCAAAACATTTTATTCTTTCTGACATATTTTTCTGTTGATGGCTACCTTATATCTCCAGACTCAAAATCTTATCTGTGAATTCTCCCTCTCCCACTCTCCTTACATCAAATTTGTCATCATGAAGATGATTATATCTCTGAAATATATAAAACATTTATCAGTATAGTCAATTTTATTCCCCAGGGACACCTCTCAAGTTCAGATTCTCATAATTTTTGCTTTCATGAGCATGAAAATGTTCTCTTTACTGGTTTTCTTAATTCCTTTCCTCTCTTTTCTAATCTATTCTGTATATTGTTGTCATTAAACTTTCTAAAGAACTGACTTGATCTAAAAACAAAATGTTTCAGTTACAGGAACCCATGGCTAAAGAGGTGAAATAGATAAACAAATAGTTTGTTGTCCTTAGTTCTGTCTGATTCTTAGTGATCCCATGGACCATAGTATGCAAGGTCCTTCTATGCTCCACTATTTCCTGAAACCAGTTATATGACAATTCCTATCCACATCTTATCCTCTTCTGTCCCCTTCCCTAATGTATCAAAAACCAAAATTAAGGATGCTGGGAGAAATATAAATAATCTCAGCTATGCAGATAATACCACTTTGGGTAGAAAGTGAAGAGGAATTGAGAAGCATCTTGCTGAGGGTAAAAGAAGAAAGTTTAACATCAAAAAAAATTTCTCTTAAGATCCTGGCAAGTGGCCCCATCACTTCCTGGCAAACAAAGGGAGAAGACATGGAAGGAGTATCAGATTTTATATTCTTGAGCTCAAAAGATCACTGCAGACAGTGACTACAGCCTTGAAATTAAAAGATGCTTGTATCTTGGAAGTAAAACTAAGGTAAATCTGGACAGCATACTAGAAAACAGAAACACCTTGCTGCCAAAGGTCTATATAGTCAAGCTATGGCTTTTCCAGAGCAATGTATAACTGAGACTTGGACTATAAGGGCAGCTAGGTATTTCAGTTGATTGAGCACCAGCCTTGGAGTCAAGCTGGCCTGAGTTCAAATCGGTCTCAGAAACTTGATACTTACTAGCTGTGTGACTTTGGGCAGGTCACTAAACCCTGATTGCCTTGCATCCAGGGTCATCTCCAGTCATCCTGATTCATATCTGACCACTAGACACAGATGGCTCTGGATCAGAAAGTGAGACTGATGACTTAGCATAGCACCCTCTCACCCCCAACTCAAATCCAATTTACTTAGTTGTCATGAAATCACTTCCCTGATGTCATGGCCTTTGACAACAAAGGACAAACATTGTCACAAAGAAAACTAAGTACCTGAGAATCAACACTTTTGAATTATGATGTTGGAGGAGACTTCTGAGAGTAACAGTAAAAAGATCAATTGTAAAGAAATTAATTCAGTCTATTCATTAGAAGGTCAAATACTGAAACTGAAGCATAGATACTTGGGTTGCATAATGAGAAGATGGGACTCAATGGAAAAGACTCTACCTACCAGGTCTAATGTTGGGAAAGATTGAAGGCAAAAGGAGAAGGGGATAGCAGAGGATGAAATGGATAGTGTCATGGAAACAATGAACATGAGCTTTGACAGACTTTGATAAATAGTGGTGTGTTATGGTCCATGGTGTCATGAAGAATATATAGTATAAATCCAATCTTAAATTTTGCTTTTACAATTAGCTACATACCCCTATGCTTCCTTACCTACAGCAATGACCTCTTAATTGCTAGATCCAGTATCTTCATTCTTCTTGTTTTCTTTGTAGCTCTTAATATTGTCACTTACTCTGATCATACACCTCATTTTACTTGATCTATTGCAATCTCTTCCTAATCAGCCTTTCTGCATTAAGTGTTTTCCTCATTCTAATACATCCTAAACAAAGTTGCTAAAGCAATTTTCCTACAGGCCACATTGCTAACCCAATTCATTAAATTCCAGTGATTCCTTATTATATCTGGGATCAAATATAAATTCCTGTTTGGCTTTTTTTTTAGTTTTTACAAGGCAATGGGGTTAAGTGACTTGCCCAAGGCCACACAGCTAGGTAATTATTAAGTGTCTGAGACCGTATTTGAACTCAGGTCCTCCTGACTCCAGGGCCGATGCTCTGTCCACTGTGCCACCTAGCTGTCCCTCTGTTTGGCTTTTAAAGCCTTAACATCCCAGTCCCAACTTTTCCAGTCTTGGAAATACCAAATACAGAATACTAAATACTTTCCAATACTAAATACTGAATAGCCCTGCTGCTCCATTTTTGCATGAAATATTCCATTGATATTTAGAATTTTTTTGAAGAGACTTCTTGTCTTTCTCTTTTTATTATTTTCTTCTATTTCTTTGCATTGCTTTTTCACTGTTTTTTGAAATTCTGCATTGTAGGTTTTATGTTTTCCTTTTTCCATTCTTTCCTCAGTTATTTATAAAGCCTCATCAGCTAGCCATTTTGCTTTCTCTTCTTTTTTGAGAGAATATTTTTTGTGTTCTGACCATAGATCTTCAGGCACTCTATCTAATGCCTTAGAGTTATTCATCACTTTTACCTGATATTGATGAGTGTTATTGAGGTCATTGGTGGTTTTCCCTACTTTCTTCAATGTCTGTATTTTGCAAGAAGAAGTTCCTGATCAGGTCCTACTTTAACTGATTGTATTGAGCTTCTCCACTTTTGACTGCAAAGTTTATAATCAATCTGATTTCAGTACTGATGTTCATGTGATGAGTTGACTCTTGGGTTGTTAAAAAAAGTGTTTGCTATGATCAGCTAATTATCTTGACAGAATTCTATTAGTCATTACCCTGCCTCATTTTACATTCTAAGGCCAACTTGCCTGTTATTCCAATTATCTTTTGTTTTCCTACTTAAGTATTCCAGTTCCCTATGATGAATGTGATATATTTTTTTTGAATTATTTCTAGAAGATGTTGCAGGTCTTTACAGAACTGATAAAATTTGACCTCTAGTATCAGTGGTTGGAGCATACTGTGATGCTGAATAGTTTGCCCTGAATTCTAATGATATTTTGTCATTTTTGAGATTATACCTCAATTCTGCTTTTTTGTACCTTTTATTGAATATGAGGGCCCCTCCATTTCTTTTTTTTTCTTTTAGCTTTTGCAAGGCAATGGGGTTTAAGTGACTTGCCCAAGTTCACACAGCAAGGTAATTATTGTCTGAGGCTGGATTTGAACTCAGGTCCTTCTGACTCCAGGGCTGGTACTCTATCCATTATGCCACTTTGCTACCCCTGCTACTCCATTTCTTGAGGAATTCTTGCCTACCACACTATGTGTAATGATCATTTGAATTAAATTCACCATTTCCATCCATTTAAGTTCAGTGACACAAAAATTACCAATTTTTAGATCTTTCCATCTCCTGTTTGATTATGTACAGCTTACTTGGGTTCATAAATCTTATATTCCAGGTTCCTATGCAATATTAATCTTTACAGCATTGAACTTTCCTTTTTTTCACCAGACTCATCCACAGTTTTGGAATAACTACTTCATTGGTTCTGAAGTTACTTTGTAGCTGTCCTCTGCTCTTCTCCAGTAGCATGTTGGACATCTTCTAACTCAAGGAGCTCATCTTCCAGTATCATATCCTTTATCATTTTAACACTCTTCATGGGGCTTTCTTGGCAAAAATACTAGAATGATTTGTTAGTTCCTTCTCCAGTGTATCACCTTTTGTCGGAAGTTCCCACTATGACCTGTCCATCTTGGGTAATCCTGAACAGCATAGCTCATAGTTTCATTGAGTTATAAAAGTCCCTTTGCCATGACAAGACTGTGATCCAGCTGGAGAAACAAAAAGTTCCCACCTTCAAAGGGCTTTACATTCTAAGGAAGGGAATACAATAGGCAAAAAGTATTCTACTCTCACCTCTCCAAGACTTCTACTTTCTCTACTGTGACAGTTCTACCTTATTCATGACAGGGTACCCCACAGCCCCCAGCACAAGGTGTTGCACATAGTAAAAATTATTAGTGACTAGTTATATTTCCTCAGTGTCTCCTGTGTTATCATGATAGGTAGATAATGATCCCATCCCATTTAGACCTAATACCTTTAATAGGCAAGAACATATCTCCAATGTTCACTTAGTATAGCAAGAACTTTCATTCATTTATTCAATGAACATTTATCAAGTACCTGTTCTTGGTACTTTAGAAATACCCAGGATATGTGTTCAGAATGGCCAAGTAACATAGTCATTCCTTCTGAGGGGGGGGGGCTGGATAAAATCATGGAGCTAATGGAAACAGAGATTCTAGTGCCTGGCTATGGAGAGTGTTCCCATCATGCCCATGAAAAGGTATTGATTGGGGTGGAGGAGAGGTACACTGGGCTGCCTACTGTGTTTACCTCTGCCTCCCTGCCTCTACCTTGTTTGGAAGATGACTTTGTAAGCTTCACAATGTCTGAAGGAATTTGGACTTTTTATATTTCCATTCTTTGTCTAATAGTATCCCTGGGCCAGATGATGGCAATGTTTGAATTATGAGACTAAGACAGAATAGGAGAAGATTCAAGGCTCTACAAAGAACCTAAAAGAAAAATTAAGCCATATATGAGTTAAATCATTAGAATACTAGCAAAAAGGATTTCTGGGAACTCTGAGTTTCCCCTTTGGTCCTATATGCAATCTTAAGTTTGAGCTAATTTACTTTAGGATTCTGTTTGGAGAATCTGTCACAGACTTTTAGGAAAATGTTTTATAGAAACTATACCTACTGTAGTAACAATTTTAAAGGCTAAGTTTGGTTAACTGATATGACTGATAAGCATGATGTGGTATAGTTTTTAGAACTGCTAACTCTCTCCTCTCCAATCCCTCAGAGTTACCCATGTAGCTCTGTGAGAACACACTAAAAATGCTTTGGGGAATCTAGTCATTTAATGTAAATGGGGGTTGAGATAGTCACTCATAGCATGTACAGATACAATAAAGGAGATATCTTTATTTAAAGACCCTCTGGTGCCTAACATCAAGGGGCCTATTAAATTAATATCACACAGGATGTTCCATGTAGAACTCAAGTAGAAGAGAGATTACTATTTCTGGAAAGATTCTCCAAATGTTCCTATTTGTGAATGGCATTATATTATATCATGTCACAAAACACTGCAGAGGTTCCTAAGTGAAACCCAGAATCACTCTAAAGAGTTTGGTTCAAAAGTATATCAGAAAAAACTAAATGGACGAAGAATGTCTATTGTCTAGACAAGGATATGTAATTATATGGACAACCTGAAGAGTTTGTCCATCAGCACTTTTTCTTAGATAGATTTGGTAGATGAACAATGAACTGGGTCCAGGATTAAGGAAACAAAATAGAGGGGACTGGATTATATTTGTGAAATTGGTCAGTGCTTTCAGTGGCCCCCATATTTCTCTAAATAAAAATCCCATCTTGTTAATATTAACGTTCTTCTGGCAACATTATACAACTGCAAATCAAAGAATGCCATAATCACTAAGGAATTAAAAAAAAATCATCCAAAGGGCAAAAGAGAGAGGTATGGTAGATATAAATAGGTTATAGCATATCATAAATGGATTATTCAGTAAACAAAAAAGATGTTTGACCAGGATTGAATAGAGCAGTCTTTCAGTGAGATCGTCAACTCATGTACTGAATTGGTACATAATAGGTAATGAAGATAAAAAATAAAATCCCTAGCTTACTACATGAATCTCATGTAGAAGATTTACTGAACCATATAGAAAAGAGTCCCACAGGATGAGAAGGCTGGACTATGATTTTACTTCTGGATGAACTACTTATATCATTCAGATCACCAACTGAAGTATTTAAATATAAACATATACTTGGTATAATTAATTAAAAAGTACATTAAAATGACTTCCCCCACCTTAAGTAATCTGTCAGGGTAAATAAAGTGTTACCATACTAAGTCTACTTTATTCTTGGCCAGGGGGGAAAACACAATCAAATTGAATTCCAGACAAGATTCTAAATTCATTTCAAATCATTTGGGAAACATTTCTTAAATGATGTTGAGAAGAATTCTTTAAAATATCTTGAGTGGATAACTTATTCCTTTCTCTCTTTTTTCTTCCCAATGTGCTTCCTTGCCCTTTTCTCATTTTTCTATCAATTTATTTTTTCTTTAATTGGTGTTGTTGTGTCAGATTTTGTACATTTTGAGCTCTTCACTTCTCTTTTTTGGGCTTCATTTTTCTTATCTTTAAAATGAGAAAATTTTTCTCATCTTTAAAATAAACCAGAGAGCAGCTGAAGCCTCTTCCAGTTCCAGAAGGGGTACTTTATAGTAATGGGGGATAATACATACAAACAGACAGAAATAGATGATAAGTTGAAATCAGAAAACAGCAAACTCTTCAGAGCGATTGGAACAAAGTATGTGAAGGGAATAAGATTGGAAAGATAGGTTGGTCAGATCATTGAGGGTCTTAAATGATGGATTTAGGAGTTTGTATTTTTGTCCTCGAGGCAGTCAATCAGTACCAAAAGGTCTTTGATGCTGGAAAACAATGTCAGAACTTTGCCTTAAGAAGATAATTTGGGGCAGCAGCTAGATGGCCAGTGGATAGAGCACCAGCCCTGGAGTCAGCTCTGGAGTTAGGAGGACCTGAGTTCAAATTCAACCTCAGACATTTAATACTCACTTAGCTGTGTGACCTTGGGCAAGTCACTTAATCCCACAGCCTTGCACCCCCCCCCCCAAAAAAAGATAATTTTGGCAGTTTTGTGTGACACATGAATTAGGAGAAAGTCTAGGGGCAAGGAATACAATTAATGGACTACTACAATAGTTCAGGTACAAAATTGTGACTGCATGTATGAGTGGAGAAATCTAAAATTGTTTTTTCTTTTTTAGGTTTTTTTGCAAGGAAATGGGGTTAAGTGGCTTGCCCAAGGCCACACAGCTAGGTAATTATTAAGTGTCTGAGGCCAGATTTGAACTCAGGTACTACTGACTCCAGGGCTGGTGCTCTATCCACGAGCCACCAACTGCCCCTGAAATCTAAAGTTTTATACTTAGTTAACTAGGAGGATGTTAATTTCTTCAACAAAAATGGAAGTTTGGAAGGAAAAAAAAAGGCTAGGATTAGGCGAGGTAAGAATTCTGTTTTGGACATATCAAGTTTGAGGTGACCACAGACTAACCACATGATTACCTGCAGGAAGCTGGATATGTGAAACAAATTCAGGAAAGGGCTACATGTGCTCTGGGATGAATTAGGACTGGCATTAAGTTGAATTGAGATGATAATTGAATCCTTGAGAGTGAATAAGGGCCAAAGGAAAGAACATATAGGAAATGGATGATAACCAATAAAGAAGATTAAGGAGTAGTGAGGTAGGAAAGAGAAACAAAAGTTCTGTGAGGGAAGCCACAGAATATAGGGTGATTAGCGGCAATGGATCATTAAATCATAGATTTAGAGTTGGAAGAGACCCTATAACATTATTTTATATTTGAGGAGTCTGAAGCTGAGAGAAGTTCAGTGCCTCCCCCTTGGTCACAGAGCTAGTACCCCAAGGGAGGATTTGAACCACAGGTCTGCCATATAGCTGCCAAAGGCAAAGTAAAATGAAAGCTAAAGGATGAAGACTTCACCATGTTTAAAGCCAAGTGGAAAAGGGACAAAATCAAAGCCTTTACAAACCAGTCTCAAGAATCACCAAAATATCAACCTTTCAAAAATTAATAAATTTTTGCCATTTGATTTGGATTCAGGAAATACAAAGTTATACTCAAAAGAATCCTTATCAGAAGTTACATATATATTCATATACATTATGTATTCTTATGTGATTTTTCTTTTTTTCCAATTACATTTAGTTTTTTTTAAGATTTTGAGTTCCACTTTTTTCTCCCTCCTTCCTTTCCCTCCCCTCTACCTTTGAAATGTCGGGCACCCAGTCCATGAAATCATTTGATCTAGTGCTGCTATGTTAACCACTGGTGGGACTTGAAATTCAATAAATCTTGGAGTTTAGGGATGAATTAAATGTGTGACCAAATATAGGTCTAATTTTTAAACTGGTAATTTTGTATGGCCTATAAGTGATATTATAAATATCCAAATTGTCCTTGGCAGAAAAATGGTTCCCTACCCCTGCAATATACATTGAGTATGGTAGATTACATCCTTTCTTTAAGAATTTATATAGTAATATGACATAACAATCAAAGAGGAGGTGTGGTTGGGTCATGATCTCCCTTGTTCAACAGAGTACCTACCTTGACCAGAGAATCAATATCCTAAAATCTAAGTATGTGTTTTCATGGTCCAGACTTGTAATTTCAGCAGTGTTGGGAAGCTCCTCTGCTAATACAGACTCATCTTTAATTTCTAACATTGGTGAATTCTCTATACCACTGGTGTCAAACAAAAAGAAACAGGGACCACTAATCTGTACATAAGGATCCCTGCAGGTCATATACTTAGTTTTAAAAATGTAATAATGTTTTTTGTATTATCTCTGTTTTACTAAGTATTTCCCAATTGAGTAGGGTTTTGAGCACTGGGGAATGTAGCTGGAAGTTGTGTGTTTGATTTTTTTCGGTCTAGAGCATTGACAAGTTAAGTGACTTGTCTAGTGTCAGAGTCAGCACTTGAACTCAGTTCTTCCAGGTTCTAAAACCAATTTTTTTGTCTACTAGATTATGATTTTTCTAATATATGTATACATATATTATGGAAAAGAAAAATCTCTAAGTAGAATATTCTTAGATTGGCAAAATAATACTTGAACTTGAATAATATTAGAACTTTTTCTATTTAAGAAACCATCAGCATCATTTACATATCTATAAGTCATTTTAAAAAAGTAAAAAAATTAGATGATTTTTCTTTCAACTTAAGAACCAAATAATGTCATTTTCTGACATGTCAAATATGTCATATATTGAATATAAAATTTCCCTTCTGTTCTGTCTTAAAAAAGAAAATCATTCAGTATGATTCTATTTCACAAAGGGGGCTGAACTGTCCCTTTATACTAAAGAATAACTTATTTTCTACATTGCTCAAAATAATATCCAATAGCTTTGGCTTTCTTTTTGAATTATTTTTTACCCTGAAAATAAATTGGCCTCTATATTCAGAAGTATAAGCTAATATCTCTTCTTGATATTTATAATTAGAAATGGCAACATTTAAAGATATTCAACTCAAATGGAAACAAACACCTAATTTTCACCTCTCATTTTGTTACCACATCAAATTTTCCTGAAATCCTCATTTTCACTGCATAAAAACCACTTGTCTTGGGGGAAAAAAAATGAATTGATTGTTTATGGCATGCCATCGCATCAAAGAATCCTAAGAAGATATTTAATATAACATGAAATGTAATACTATAAGCAAAAATATCCTTCCCAACTAAAATATTTAGTACAGATGTAGACATTTAAATGTGTATCCAGTTGAGTTTGCTTAGGTAGGAAACAAGGATAAAAAATGAATCCAGAAACATAGAAAGTCAGGCATGATTTCAAAGAGGTTAATATAAATGTTGCAGTTCTCTAGGGACCTTCACAAATCTTCTGGCATCTGGCTTTCTGGCTCCAAAGGATAGTGTCTGATTTTGTAATTACAGTTGGTGGCCTGCTAAAAACTATGTTTCTGTTGAAGATGTATTATGGTAACTGCAAGGCTATTTCCTTGAATCATCCAGATGCTGTACCTCTTGATCACATGAAGTGTGTTTATATTCAATCTCTGAAATCTGACTGGGGTACAATAGCTGAGAAGGAAATCAGTTTGTTCTCTTGAGAATACTGGGGGTTACCATAGATAAAATGTCACCATGTTTAACCTCTGTCTGGGTGGAGACAAAGCCTATGACTGTTATCTTGTTAAAAGGAGTCAGATTTTCTATTGGTCTATAATGAACTTTGTAGCACAGCCATCATAGATGGTGACTGCTAGTGTGGCTGATTCTATCTTGGGAAATAACTAGGTCTTCCAGACCTATAGAAGGATGATTCTCAATTTCAAAGCAGTTGCTACTGGTAAAATCAATTTTACTTCAATCAGAAGAGCTGTTCTGAAACACAGGAGTAGGCAAGTATATGGTCAGTTAGCTTCTTCAGAGGAGCTAGAATCAGTTTTGAAGTCATTGACAAAAATGGTGGAGAAAATGAGAAACACTAAAGTGAAATGATCTACCCAAGGCCATTTTTGTCTTGATGATAACATTTACAATTAGAAGGAACCTTAATCTAGTCCATTTAATGATGGAAGTCAGAAGTAGGATACTGGGCTCTTGAATTGAATTATTCCAAGCAACATCTTTGAAGGGTAGAATGAGGAAAAAGGTAAAATAATGTTTGCTCTCAGTCAACCAAGTAGATATAATTAAACTAATGACATAAATGTGACGATACAGAGCTCTTTTCTTTTCTGGTTGCCTAGGATTTGGCTGCTATTTTCAAACCTCATCTTCATTGCTCTGTTTAGTTTTCACTTCCCCTTACTGACTATCCCTCAATGTCACAGAGTTTCCACTCATAAACTCAGCTTTTAGCAGGATGGACAATGTCAGTAGCCAACTGGTTTACAGCTGTTTTGAGGTGCTTGCTTACTTAAATACATTTCAGAAGGGAGAGTGGTTCTCTATTACTGTACCTTTTCTTAAAAACATTTTCATAAATGTGAATGATAAATATCAGTTTTATAGGATGTCATTGACTATGTGTTTTGTCCATAACAATAGTTTACAAAATATACAAAACTTTTTTAAATTGTGGACTATGATAACAGTTCTGTATCAGGAAGTGTCTGATTTTGGAAGAGGAAAATAACCAGATTTGTTAATTGGGCATATGTTGTTTCTTGGAAAATATTTCTTAGTCTAGTAATCCAGTATAAAATACATGATGCCTTGCACATAGAAGGCATACAAAATATACCCATTGTCAATGAATGCCAGAATTACAAGTTTAACTGGAGGGATTAGAAAAGCTTGATGAGATTGGTTAGTGCTATTTTTCAGGTAATGAATGGATGATCTGGTGCCAAAGCCTTGTAACTTGGGTTAGAGAAAAATGTATTTGATGAGTAAACTAGTCAAAGATTTTAAGTCAAAGACTACATGATAGAAAGAAAAATAATAGATGCTCTTGAATACCAGAACTCATAAGATTTGGGGCTTAACATGACCTTAAAACCAGAACCAGGCAATTGTGGCTTTGTCCAGAGTGCCAAAATTTACTGTGCAAATTCTAGTAAAAACAACTCAAGTCCCTAAGTAGCAAGAAGATGAGTTATAACATAGGAAAGTACCAGATGGAGAGATTCCCCATTTCCCCCAAATACACAGATCCTTGGTGAATTCCTCTCTGATCTTAGTCTATCCTGTTCTTTTTTCCTAAAGCAGTTCCATGGCAGAGGAGGGAAAACTGGATTGCTATCAAATTGTCAACTGTATATCTTAATCTACCAAGGACATTTTGAGGTAGCTGGGTGGCAGAGCCTTCAAGTCAGGAAGACAAATTCAAATTCTGCCCTAGATTAGCTTGAGTCTGAGTGAGTGAGTTAGGGAGTACAGTAGATGAGAGCTCTGGACTTAGAAATCACGAAAAGAATTCAACTTCTGCCCCCAACACTTAATAGCTTTGTGACATTGGGCAAGTCTCTCTGTTGTCCTCATTTTCCTCATCTGTAAAATAAGGGAGTTAAGACTTCCATTCCAGCTTGAAGTCTACAATCCTGTTATTTATGGTATTGCTTCCTTCCTACCCTCAATTATTAGCTAGAGGTAATACAGACTAACTTCCTCATTTTACATTAGAGAAACTAAAGAACCAAAGAGATTAGGAAGTAGGAAAAACCATGAATTTCTCTCAGTAAAGTATATACAGCAAGTGAAAAAAAGGCTTCTCTGCTATTTTCCTGCAAGGGGTTGGCTTCATTCTATTAGGACATTCATAGACAACCTTGAAGATTCTAGTTTAATGAGCCTATTATTTTCTAACTAAAGTCAATAAATAGCTTTCCTAAACCCTGATGTTCTAGGCATGGTGCCACATCACCTATACTGTTAATCCAGCAAAAGTTAAAAGGGAGACAGGGAAGGCAGGACATTTTACAGGAACCAACTAAGGACTTTTGGCTGACAGTCCATTCTTTTAAGGCATCTTATGGAATTGCTTAAGCAATTAGTTCCTACCCCTTGCCTTTTCTTTGTTAAAGCTAGAACTCTGCAGTGAGTACACTCTGATACTTTTAGGAATTTTGGGTCTTATAATTAAAATAGGTTTATTAGATTGGGAGAAGAATTCTTCTCCCTTTAATACCGTTTTAGGAAACAAAATATTCCACCCAGTCTTATATAATGTCCACCTGACATTTTTGCAAGAAAGTCATTTCACAATGGCTACTTACTCTTCAAATGATTGCAACCATCAGTGTTATACCCCTAGGCACAGTTTTAACCTGATAGGAGTTTATTTTATTTCTTCACACTTAAGTCTACCCCAGTATCCTTTTAGAACAGAGTGACTAGAATGCTAAATCCACAATCTTCTCTGGTTTTTCAAGGGAAAAGTCCATAGTTTTCTAAAGTGAGATAACATCTGTAAAGTACTTTGCATACCTTATGGTATTCTATTAGTAGTAGTTGTAATTGATGTGAAGAGAAAAACGTTAAAATCTCCAATACAGGGGCGGCAGTGGATAGAACACTGGCCCTGGAGTCAGGACTGAGTTCCAATGTGACGTCATACACTTAATAATTACCTAGCTGTGGCCTTGGGCAAGTCGCTTAAGCCCATTTGCCTTGCAAGATCCTTAAAAAAAAATCTCCAATATATTTTTCATCCTTTTAGAGGGAGGGGGAGGAAAGCCCCCCCCCATTTCCTCCTCATCCCTTCCAAGGCTGCTTTCCAAGGCTGCTTTGCCTTTCCTTGTGTCCCGTGTTTGACGCGGCCCTGCTGACGTGTGTCCTATGTTCTTGAGGATCCTGACGTCAAGGAGGCGATGCTCTGCCAGGCAAGTGGTGTGGATTTGAGGGAGGGGTGGGCTGTGCTGAGTCCCCAGCCTCACCTTCTCCTCCAGAACCATCTGGGTCCAGTGGACGACTGGAGATGGGCCTGGAGGCGAGGGGTCGGGGTTCGGCGGCCTGCGGGGGGCACGCAGCTAGTCAGTGTCAAGGATCTGAGGCTGCACTTGAACCCGGGGCAGGTCTCACCCGGAGGCCCGCATGGGCAGCCGGCAGCGGCCAGGCGGCTCAACAGCGCCCACCTGCGGTCTTCCGCGCCCCGGCCGGGCCCAGCACCCCCTCCCCACACCCCCATCCACACCCCATCCACCCCCCAGACACCCCATACGCCCCTCCACGCCCCCTCCGCACACGCTCCCGTCGGGTTCCCGCAGCCCTCTGCGGCGGCGCCGGCTGTCCGCGCCTTCCAGGTGGCACGGACGGACGGACGGACGGACGGACGGACTCCCGGGGCCTGGCCCGAGGGTCGCACCCGGAGCGCGGGACGCCCGGCCCCGCGGGGCCGTGGAGCCCTCGAGCCCCGGCGGGGCGGCCGAGCATCTGCAGCCGGGGCCGCGGCCACGTGCTGGGCTCCGTCCGGCCGCCGCCTCCCCGGCCGCGGGCAGCCGGGCCCCCCGTGCCCGCGGGGGCCGGGCGGGGCCGGGCGGCGCCGGGCGGGGCGCCGGGTGGCCGAGCCCGGGCCGGGCGGCGGGTGGGGGCCCCGGCGCGGTCTGGGACGGAGGAGGGAAAGAGAGGCGAGCGTCCCAGAGTGATGACGCGCTTCCTGCGCTCCCGCGGCGGGGGGCTCCGGGCTGGCGCGCCTCTGCTGCCCGGCCTCGCGCTCGCGCTCGCGCTCTGCCCTCGGCTGTTGTTCGGCGCCTGAAGCCGGCGGCGGCGGCGGCGGCGGCGGCGGCGGCGGGAGCGGAGCGGGCTGCGGGCGCCCCGGGGGCACGCCAGCCGCACACACGGGCAGCGGCCGCTCCGCCACGAGACCCCGAGCGCATCCCCGGTAAGGCACGCGGCTGCTCCGGCTGCCGCTCTCCCTCCGGATGCGGCCACGCCGCGCGGGACTCCTCGTGTCCCCCGCCCCTCGCCCAGGAGGGGAGCGTCTCCCTGCCCCTCGCCCCCCCGCCCTTGCCCGTGTCGGGAGTGATGCCGGGGCCGCCCGGACCCTCGTCCTGCCGGACGGCTCCGGCGCCGGGCACGCCGCACCTGTCCTTGGCGTGTGCACGCTCGGTGCCCCCGGCCCGGAGCCCGGCGCTGGCGGCTCCCTTCGGAGCGGACTCGGGAGCGGACCGCAGCCCGCGGGCGGCCGGGCTCCCCCCTCGGGGCTGCCCCGGCGCCGAGCGCGACCCCCTGGGGCCCCGGGGCCGGAGGGGCAGAGCGCAGCGGCGGCTCGGGCGCCCCGCTCCGGCACAGCCGGCCCCGCTCTGGCTCCCTCCGGCCCCGCTCCGGCCCCTGCAGCCCCGCTCCAGCCCCGCTCCAGCCCCGCTCCGGCACAGCCGGCCCCGCTCCGGCCCCGCTCCGGCCCCGCTCCGGCCCCTCCAGCCCCGCTCCGGACCCCGCTCCGGCCCCTGCAGCCCCGCTCCGGCCCCGCTCCGGCTCCTCCAGCCCCGCTCCGGCCCCGCTCCGGCCCCTGCAGACCCGCTCCAGCCCCGCTCCGGCCAGGACCCCGCTCCGGCTCCTCCAGCCCCGCTCCGGCCCCGCTCCGGCCCCTCCGGCCCCGCTCCGGCCCCGCTCCGGTCCCTCCAGCCCCGCTCCGGCCCCGCTCCGGCTCCTCCAGCCCCGCTCCGGCCCCGCTCTGGCTCCCTCCAGCCCGGCTCCGGCCCCTCCAGCCCCGCTCCGGCCCCGCTCCGGCCCCTCCAGCCCCGCTCCGGCCCCGCTCCGGCCCCGCTCTGGCCCCTCCAGCCCGGCTCCGGCCCCTCCAGCCCCGCTCCGGCCCCGCTCCGGCCCCTCCAGCCCCGCTCCGGCCCCGCTCCGGCCCCGCTCTGGCCCCTCCAGCCCGGCTCCGGCCCCTCCAGCCCCGCTCCAGCCCCGCTCCGGCCCCTCCAGCCCCGCTCCGGCCCCGCTCCGGCCCCTCCAGCCCGGCTCCGGCCCCTCCAGCCCCGCTCCGGCCCCGCTCCGGCCCCGTTCTGGCCCCTCCAGCCCCGCTCCGGCTCCGCTCTGACTCCCTCCAGCCCGGCTCCGGCCCCACTTCCCAAACTAGCGGCGAGCGGCCGCGCCGGGTCCGCGCTCGAGCTCCAGCGCCCTCGGACCCGCGGTCGGGAGCCGCTTCCTCGCCCGCCTTTCACTTTGCGGCTTCGGCTCTCGCCGAGGCGCCGAGCCGGGGCGCGGAGGTCCGGGGAGGGGGCGCGGAGGTCCGGGGAGGGGGCGCGGGGTGGGTGCCGGCCGCTCCGGCTGCCCCCGGCCCGGCCCCGGGTCCGGCCCCGGCCGCCCCGCCCCGCCTGTGTCCGGGCTGACACCTCGCGCCCCGCGGGCCGTGGGAGCGAGGCGGCTTGGAGGCTCGCGTTCGGGATCCTCGATGGGACTCAGTGAAAGACACTCGAGGGCGCCATATTTTTGGTGGGTCTCGGTGGGGGTTGGGGGCCATACACGTGTGTGTGTGTGTGTGTGTGTGTGTGTGTGTGTGTGTGTGTGTGTGTAACAGTTTCTGGGGCTGGTCAGCAAACCCGCGATCCTTCGTTACACGCGGGGGAGGGAGTGGGCTGTGTTTGCCGAAACTTTGTGTGAGGGTGAGAAACTGTATGTGAGAGTGTGTGTCAGTCAGTGTGAGTGTGTGTGTGAGAATGTGTGTATGAGAATGTGTGTATGAGTGTGTGTGGGAATATGTGTCAGTGAGTGTGTGTGTGAGCCAGTGTATGTGACAATGTGTGTGTGTGTGTGTGTGTGTGTGTGTGTGTGTGTGTGTGTAGGTGGGAGCGGTGTCCCCCCGCGGGCCCTCCCTCTCCCCTCCCCTGGCTCCTGTGCAGGGGAACACGCCCATCCAGCCCTGGAGGAGATGCGGGAGCAGAGCGGGGGGGGGGGGGGGGGGGGGGGCGTGCGGAGCCGGGGGGCCGTGCAGGGCCGGGGGGCCGTGCAGGGCCGGGGGGCCGTGCAGGGCCGGGGGGCCGTGCGGAGCCGGGGGGCGTCCGTGGCCCGGCCTCCAGCAGCTCATCTGGACACGCGGAGACCGGCGGGGCCCGGCGTTGGGGCTTGGCCCGGTGAAGCTGGGGGAGCCTGAGTGTCCCCCATGACACTTGGGGGGAGACGCGGGGTCTTCGTGGGGACAAAAAGAGTCAGCCCGGGAGGGCCTTCTGGTGGCAGGGCCCGGGGCCCGGAGTGGCCGCAGATGTTGCCGGACGGTGCCCGGAGGCAGTGGGGAGAGCCGGCGCAGGCAGATGGGAGGCGATTCCGGAGAGGTCCAGGCCAGGAAGAAGGCCCTGTGACACCAGCCGGGCCAGCCGGGCCAGCCGCTTGGCATGCCCAGAGCCTCAGCTTCCAGAAGTAGGGCAGCTAGGTGGCCCGGTGGACAGAGCCCTGGTCCTAGAGTCAGGAGGAAGGGGCGCCTGCGGACACCTGATACTCACTGGCGGGTGACCTCGGGCACATCACTTCACCTTGACCCCCTGGCCTCCACGGCCGGCTCCAGTCATCCCGATTCACCTCCAGCCACTGGACCCAGATGGCTCTGGAGGAGAGAGTTCGGCTGCTGACTTAGCACAGCCCCCCTCACCCAGATTCAGCTTGTGGCCTTCTTGTGGTGTCACCCCTGATGCTGTGGTCTTTATCCTCTGTAAAATGGAGATGCTCAGTCTTGAACAGACCACCTCACAAGGTTATGAAATGAAGCACTCAGGCAAGAACTGCCCTTCAGAAACTGGCCTAAGAAGACAGGGTTCCTTCCAACATGGTGACCTGCAGAATTGCATCCTTTTCCAAGAATGTAGTTCTCTGCATATTCTCACTTTTGTTACTTGTTGGATTGTAAAATTATTTTTATCCTGGGAAAGGGGGAGGGGACGGATAATTTACTTTTAAAGTAAATCTTGTCTTTGTTTTCTGGTGGAAAGGAAGAGGAGTCCGAAGGACTGTGGAAACTGCAGAAATCTTTGTGTTGTTTCCATGCAAGAATGCACCAGGCTTTTTATTTTGCCTTTTGTTGAAATACTGCCATAGTTTTTCAGTTCTGTATGTGCACTTTGGGTCTTCTTTGCACAAACTGGCAGGCATCATAAAGCCTGAGAAAGTGAAATTCCCTTTGGGAGCTGTGCTGTACTGTTAAGGTTTAAGCTGCCCAAGTTGGAGCTCATTAGGTATAGAAAGTTCAGTTTATTTGATCAGTTGCCAGCTAACCTAACCCTGATTACCATTGGATTTACAAAATAATCTCATCTTTGAGAAGAGCTGCTGATCTGACTTCCTATATAGGCATATGTGCAGAACCTTGGGGGCTGAGGGAGGGAAAGAAGACAATTGCTTGCCTGAATACTAATTTCTCCTCTCTCCTACCCCTTTGCATCTTTTTCCTTCTGAGCTAGAACATATAAGCATTGCTATCTGAAGTCTTTCCTGGTTTGTGTTTCTCTTTATCTAGCACAGACTAGCTTTGAAGCAAATCTAATATGGTGATGAAAGATTCCATCTTTTTAAATCTTGCCAGTTATGGAGACACTTGGAACTCTGAAACTTTAGACTGCTTAATTGTACCTGGGCTGAATGACCAACTTACCACCTTATCTTTTACAGACCCTCATCAGTGAAATTTTCAGTGAAAATTTAGCCCTTATTTTGAAAGTTGAAATTGTTTGTTCTGACTTGGAAGAAAGAAGTGACCCTTTATGAAGAAGTTATTACAAAACAGAATTACAGACTTTGGTTACATTGGGTCTTCTCTGTTGTTTGGTGGTTAAGAGATGAGCTTTGAATTTTTTTCTTCTGAGATTTTTCAAATTATATCTAGGGAAATCTTTTTCATTTCATGGAGTTATTTTAGAAATGAATTTAGATCTTTTTGGAGAAATTATTCTATTAGTATAGAGAATTTTTTTCTCCCCACACATATTTCAAGTTTCTGAGCACTCTCTCACTCCCCCACTCCCTGCATCCCCATCCCCAATAAATTTAATTTCTTTCTTTTCCAAGTACATTCTCTTCAAGTTGTTCCTAGGGACTATACCATTCCCAGAGACTACATCAGAAAACAAGCAATAGAAATTTTCCTATCACAGGTGTAAATTATATTATAATCATTTTTTCACTGTAACTAAGATTTGGACCACATTCAAATGAAAACGTTATTATAACAGTAATTGATAATTATATAGTGCTTTAAAGTTTTCATTTTGCTTAAATTTTCCTTAGTATTCTCCATAACAACCCTTTGAGATATGTGCTATTGGGACTGTTGTCCTATTACAGATGAAGAAACTGAGACTCAGAAAGGACAAATGACTTTCCCATGGCCACACATCTATTGTCAGAGGTAGGACTAACTCCTGCCTCACCTCAGAAGCATAATTCATATTCAGCCTTACTTCTTGAATAGTTCCTATCTTGAAGCTTTTTAGCATTCATATTTGACTGTGAAATATACCAAATTTTTTTATATTAACTTTACATATTTGTAATACAGTCTTACAGCTTGAGTAAGCTGTGACTTCAAAAAATTTGAAAATTGTTCTTTACATATTAAGAAACTCAAGACTTGGGGCAGCTAGGTGGCGCAGTGGATAGAGCACCAGCCCTGGAGCCAGGAGTACCTGGGTTCAAATCCGGTCTCAGACACTTAATAATTACCTGGCTGTGTGGCCTTGGGCAAACCACTTAACCCCATTTGCCTTGCAAAAATCCTTAAAAAAAGAAAGAAAGAAAGAAAGAAAGAAAGAAAGAAAGAAAGAAAAAAACTCAGGAGTTAATGTTTTGGGTTTATTTTTCTTTGTCAAAAAGTATTAGGAAATAATCTAGGACTTTGTGACCTGTGATAATCCTTCCAGAAGTCTTGTAGCATGATGTTTTTGGAAAAATTTTGGGTGTTTGTCCCTTAGAGGAAGAGGAGAAAAAAGCAGTAAGGTTTTTTTAAGCTAATTTTTTATTGGGCATAGCAATTTTCCAGACAGGACGGAAGCTGTAGTAAACATAGAATTATAGCCTAACTTATCCAGCTGGTTCCTTTTTAATTATGGTACTTTCCTCTAGAACTTTCTAATCCTATTAGTTTTATATCTAATAAGGGAACTAGGGAAAACTAGTCAAAACATAAACTAATTCAAACCATTTAAAATAATTAGAATAAATAGAGGGTATAACCAGATGTTTTGCCTAAAGATAAAACATGGTTGAGGAATTTGAGATCCATCAGTAACTTTTCCATTTTAAAAAACTGCAAAAGATTTCAAAAGACAGAGAAGTTATTAAAAAAACAGCAGCAACCCAACTTGACCAAAAGAGATTTAGGGTGTATCTCTCCTACACTAATATAGTTTAAACTCATTTTAAATAACCATTGGCCTTTCAGTTTAGTACTAGTTGGTTGAGAAGGGACAGGCCACACTGAATACAGAGCTATTAAGGGACCTGAAAACTCATCTGCTTCCTTCTGTTTTGTTTGTGAGAGCCTTTATTTATGGGATGCCCAGACTTGGATTCTGGTTCATCATTCATTGCTTAGTAGATTTTCAGAGTTGTTGTCAATTCTGTGGTTTTGTTTACCTCCTCTTAATAGTTTAATTTCAATCAGATTTAGTGTTTTGGCTATATATCCCCAAGAAGTGAATAGTCTCTGAGGTTCCAGCTCCATTTCAACAAGCTTTTCTGTAGGAAGACAAAAAACAAATTCCATGATTTTAGTTCCCAGAGATGGTACTCCTTTCTGTGTCTAAATCAAGTAAATATTAATTCCTCCTGGAATGGAAAATGGTTGCCAGAAAAGTTTGGAAAAAGTTAAGATCTGAGGAATGTATGTACCACCAGCTTTTCTCAATTTGTCATATCCTGAGCAGAAAACCCACAATACAGAGAAAGTTAAAGGATAAAACTTGATTGTCACTTCTTTGTCCTCAGAATATAATGTACTGACAACACCCAGAGATAATGCTCAAAAAGCAGGGAGAGAAGGCTGGATTTTTTGGAGCCCTTATTTCTCTATATGATTATTTGTAGGAAGTCTTCTAGTGAGCTTCTTTCTTGGAGCCCAGTCTTTTCTTTGTGTATATGTTGATTGAAATAACTGGTAAAGTAATTTCCCTTGGTGTAAAGGTTAACTGCTAGAAAAACCTGATTGCTGGTCACTTATGGTTTAGCTACTTGCATTGAAGATAGTAATAGTAAAGATATAATAGCTTCAATTCATTCCCAGAACATAGAATCAAAAATTCAGAGGTGAAAGGGACTCCGTGAGTTGTGGAAAAATTAAGTAACTTACCCCAAGTCTCAAAAGTATGAAGTGGTTGACTTAGGGTTTGAACTTGTTGTCTGACTCCAAATCTAAGCCTCCTTTCACTGTACCTCACAGCCTACTTTCTGTCTTTTTTTTTTTTTTTTTTTTACTCCCTCCAGTATTAGTCTTCAGTTGGCCTTGGCGGCGGGTATGTCTTCTTCCCCCAGCATCAAAAGAGCATTTATTAAGTTGCTCCAATGTCTGTTTAGCTGGTAACTCCAGCATCCCATCTGAGTCACCGCCCCATTCCCAGTTACTTTTAAATTCTTGACTTCAGTTCTTTGTTTAGGAGAACTTGAATGTATCTTTTGCTTTCTGCACCCTCTAAATACTCAGCATTGGGTCATCTGTTGCTCCACCTTTCTTCCCACCTGTACCACAAAGGGATTAGACTAAATGATCTCTTTAAGGATACTGTAATTTTATAATCTTTTATTTTTCTCAGTGTCTTGTCGAATTCTGAGCACATAATTAGCATTCAGGAAATACTTGATGATCAGTTGATCAACCAGGCTTATTCTCTGATGGTTACCTTTCCTGCTTTTTTCTCAAAGGACAGAAGAAATACTAGACTGTTGCTATCCCTGTGGTGTTAGTTGTGGTGTGTAGGTCAGTGATAGAGACTGCTCAATCCCTGTGTCCACTCAGGAAAACAGAAGGAAAATTTTTGCTTCTCTTCATGGAATGTTGTTTAAATCTGCACACCAGTTAAAAAAATGCTAAGATGCTTTTCCTGAATTGTTTTTCCCTGAGAATTCTGAACAAAGGACCACTAAGCTCTTATGTGTTAAATTAAAATCCTCTTCCCTCCCTCCCTGTTTTCACTGCTTTAGGGCTCATCATTTAATTACTTGACACTGGTGTCTATGTATGTTGATTTAAATGAGAATACCTTCTAAAGTGTGGCCCGAGGTCATTCAGGTTAACGCTTCTAGGGAAAGCCTAGATTATTACAATGTCTGACAGTTTATACTGAGGCCAACATAAGAGGCTTAATTTTCTCATTTACCTTGAAGTGCTACCTATGGGTTCAAAACCTATTACTTATCTTCCTCTAGGCCCTATTTAAGGGAACCTGGTCTTGCATTCTTTTGGAGAGATGGCTTGGTTTGGCATGTACATTTAAAAAGAACTTTTTGTTCTTGAATAATAATAATAGTTCACTTTTTTTTTTTAGTACTTTACTGCTTACTAAGTGCCTTCTTTTCAGAAACACTCTTTGTAAGGTAGATAGTGCAAGTGTTGTCATTTTGTCTTAGAAACAGACTCAGAGAAATCAAGGGATTTGCCACTGAGTAAATTCAGCTCAACAAACTTTTTTTTATTGAAGATTTTTATTTTGAATTTTACAATTTTTCCCCTAACCTTAGTTCCCTCCCCCCACCCCCCACAGAAGGCAATTTGTCAGTCTTTACATTGTTTCCATGGTATACATTGATCCAAATTGAATGTGATAGGAGAGAAATCATATCCTTAAGGAAGAAACGTGAAGTATAAGAGATATAGCAAGATCAGACAATAAGGTATCAGTTTTTCCCCCTAAATTTAAGGTAGTAGTCCTTGGTCAACCTCTACAGTTGTTTCTCTGGATAAAGATGGTATTCTCCATTGCAGGCAGCCCCAATTGTCCCTGATTGTGGCATGGATGGAATGAGCAAGTCCATCAGGGTTGATCATCACCCCCATGTTGCTGTTAGGATATACAGTGTTTTTCTGGTCATCTCACTCATCATCAGTTCATGCAGATCCCTCCAGGCTTCCCTGAATTCTCATCCCTCCTGGTTTCTAATAGAATAATAGTGTTCCATGACATACATATACCCGAGTTTGCTAAGCCATTCCCCAATTGAAGGACATTTACTTGATTTCCAATTCTTTGCCACCACAGACAGGACTGCTATGAATATTTTTGAACAAGTGATGTTTCTACCCTTTTTCATCATCTCTTTGGGGTATTGCTGGATCAAAGGGTATGCACATGTTGCCCTTTGAGCATATCAACAAACTCTTTGACACCTATTATTTTCAGGTCACTGTATAAGATTATAATGCATGTAAAATAAAAATAAAACAACAACATAGTGATGGAATCAATGAGATTTAGGGCTGGCAGGGACCCACAAAGATCATCTAGCCCAACCTTCACATTTTACAGAAGAGGAAACTGAGACCTGATATTTTAGGATTACCTAGGTCAAACACAGTAGACCTGGGATCTGAACCAATATAGTCATTGCAGTATAATTCACTGCCCTCAAGGACTCAGCTACTAATAGAGGAATGGAACAATTTTTCAAATAATTATAATACAAGGTAGAATATGATGGGGGCAATGGAAAGATCCAAACAAATTGTTCTAAGAAAATCTGAAGTGGAATCACTAGATTTGACTAGAAGACTTTCATGTTGAAGGTAAATAAGACCTTAAATGAAGAGAGAGAAAGAGAGATTTTAATAGTTTGCCATGAGGAAGGAGTGCATTCCTAGTATAGGGTATGAATGAATGGGTAGAGGAATTCAAAATGAAATAAAGTATCAACTAGTAAGCCACATTTCAGCTGAAATATAGACTGGTGCCAGGAAGTATTGTGAATTAGAGATAGGTTGGGTGCCAGCTACATAGTAGGTGAGGGCGTTTGCTAAGTGGCATAAAGCATTGAACTTGGGCTGAGGAAGACCTAAGTTCAAATTTGGCTTCAGACTCTTCTTAGCTATGTAATCCTAGACAAGTGTTTTAACTTCTGTCTGTTTCTACTTCATCATCTGTAAAATAGGGATAGTAGCACCCACCTTCCAGGCTGGTTATGAGGATCAAATGAGATATTTCCCAAACACTTTGAAAAACCTTAAATTACTGTATAAATGCTAGCGATTATTATCAAAGAAAGCTAAGGTGCTGGACAAACAAGTGTTGCATTTGGAACTTTGAATCTTGCCTCAGGCATTTATATATATATATGTATATATATACACATATATATATATATATATAAATTGGGGATAATAGTACCTTTGTCACAGAGTTGTTGGGATCAAAGGAGACCTACAGCTTTTTTTTTTTTTTTTAGGTTTTTGCAAGGCAAATGGTATTAAGTGGCTTGCCCAAGGCTACACAGCTAGGTAATTATTAAGTGTCTGAGACCGGATTTGAACCCAGGTACTCCTGGCTCCAGGGCTGGTGCTCTATCCACTAGCCACCTAGCCGTCCCTATCTATAGCTTTTTGTAAACTTGTTTAGTCATTTTCAGGCATGTTTAACTCTTTGTGACCCCATTTTGGGGTTTTCTTGGCAGAGATCCTGCAGTGGTTTTCTGTTTCCTTCTCCAGCTCATTTTACAGATGAGGAAACTGAGCTAAACAGGGTTAAGTGACTTGCTCAAGGTCTTACTTTGAACTCAGGAAAATGATTCTTCTGACTCCAGGCTCAACACTCTATCAACCTTAAAGCACTATATAAATGCTAACTATTATCCTAGAAGCAGAAGAAAACCAAATTGTAAATGCAAAAAATAAGCATTTATATTTGATCCTAAATGAAATAGGGAATCCAGTGATTCATTTTATTGAGTAGGGGGATTGACATGATCAGACCTGATCAATGGGAAAATTATTTTGGTAATTGTGTGATGCTAGATGACATGGAGAGGGGAGAGCTTTGAAATGAGGAGAATAATTAGAAGGTTAGTGCCAATAGTCCGAGTGAGAGCTGATGAGGGTTTCAAAAATAGGGCGGTGGCTGTGTGGAGAGGACACCTATGCAAGTAATGTAAGGGTAGAAATGAACAGAATTGGCTGTATGGATAAAGGAAAACGAGCAAAAATGAAGAAGTGCGAATGATATGAACAGGGCAGTAATAAGGAAATTGAGAATAGGGATGGGTTTGGGGGAGAAAAGATAATGAGTTCTGTTTTAGACATGGTGAATTTGAGATGTCTATATAACATCAGTTTGAAATGTTCAATAAACAGTTGTTAATGTATGCCTATAACTCATGGAAGGAGATATATATCTGGGAGACATCTGCATGGAGATGGAAATTGGACAAATCAGAATTGATTAGATCACAAATAAGAGTATTAAGGAAAAAAGAAAGAGAAGGGCTCTTAAGACAGAGTCACCTGCTGTTTATGGGTATGAACTTGATGAAGATCCAGCAAAGGAAACCGAAAAGGGGTAATAAGACAATTGCAAGAACTAAGAAAGAATAGTGTCAGGAAAACCCAGTGTCAGGAATCTCAGAGAGAAGAAAATATCCAGGAGGTAGAAATGGTAGTAGTCATCAGTGACAAGTATTATGGAGAAGTCATGAAAGATGATGAAAAGACAAGACTGGTAACTTTAGGGAGACAGCAGTTTCTGATGAATTTTTGAGGTTAAAAAGCAGATTGCAGAGTTTAGAAGAGAAAGAAAGCTGGTAAAATGAGGCATTAAGTGTTGAATTTTTTGCCTCAAGGAGTTTAGCTGAGAAGGGAAGGAGGAATAATGGGTTATAGTGGAGATAATAAAATCTAATGAAGGTTTTTTTTTGTTTTGTTTTGGTAAGGATATAGGAAGGAGCTCATAGATCTATAAAGACTAAAGATTGGAGAGGAAGCAGGGATGATAGTAGGGGCAATCTGCTGGGTTAAGATCAAGAATGCATATAGAAGGAGAAACCTTGTTAAGGAAAAGAACTGTTTCTTTTTATCCCTGAATTAGGAAGAGGGATTGGGGAATGAGTTTAAGTGAGTGTGATATGAGGATATAGAAGATATTCCCTTCAATTTTACATATACATATATATATATATATATATATAAGGCAAGGCTCTCTGCTGAGATGGTGGGAAGAGGGGTATTATTGGGAAGCTTGAGGAAAGAAAAGAAAATTGGATCAACCATTATGAATGGCGCACCGAAAGGGTTATGAATTAGAAGAATAAATAGTCTTCTACAATAAAGGGCCATTTGAAATTGAATAATATAAATTTCTAGTGTACCTATTCTACAGTTTTATAACTTTATTCAATTCCTTTCAGTAGCAAGTGAGTAGGAGTAAAGGAGGCAGATGATGGGAATGATCCAGAGTGGAGTTTTATCAATCTGTGCTTGGAGCTAGAACAAGGTAGGAAGGGATATGAGAATTAGGGTCTAGTTTATGAATTGAACTGGTTTGGCACCCATGTGAAGGCTTCATAAAAGAAAATGAAGGAAGGAAAATGAATTAGACAACTTAAAAATGTTGAGGAGATAAAGACCTCAGCAAGGTTGATGACAGTGTAATGGAGAGGAGGGAATAAATGTGAGAAATGGTGTGAATGTAGAATTAATAGAATTAGGCAACTGGATTTAGTCGAGAGGGAAGAATATAAGGTTGATTCTGAAATTTGGAGTTTGGATGATTGGGAGGGATGGTGACTCAATCAATCACTTATTAATTGCTGTATATTAGGGATGTAAATATTCCCTTGCTATTAAGAAGCTTACATTCTATAGGGGGAAGCAACATGTATAGGAAGAAGTAAGTTAGGAGGAGGGGGCAGGTTTCAGTGGAAGAAGATGACTTTAGTTTTGGAGAGGTGGGTTTTGAGTAGCTAGGTAAGATCTAGCTAAAGATGTCCAACCAGTAGCTGGTAATTCAGGAGGTTGTAGAGATAATTGGAGATAAAAGATTTGGGTCTCATAAGTTATAGATGGGTTGACTTTCTATATTTATAAAGGGAGTTCCTACAGTGGGATTTCTCCTGCACTGATAAAATCACAGGCTTAGATGGGGGAAAAAGTATGTAATAATCATCTTATCTCTTTTTAGGTTCATTGTCCTCATCTATAAATGTGGAGTTGGGCAAACTGACTTTTAAAGTCTCTTAGCATTCAAATTAAACCATGAAATTTCCTATTTAATTTTTTTCCTGTCATAGCAGTTATTTTTCATTTATTTCTCAAATCTCTCAATTGGCCTGTTCCTCTTCCAAGCCTAGGGGCCAAGGTCAGGGATCATAGCGACAGAAAGGATCTTAGGGACCATTTAGACCAAATGATTAACAAGACAGAAAAGTTAAGGACTTACCCAATGACAAATAGCTATTGGGATTGGAATCCAAGTTTTTCAACCTCTTACTATGATATTTCTTCTACTATACCATCCCTGTCCTATTTTGATTTCCACAAGTAGTATAGAAAACAAATAAGGTTTCTGAAGGAAGCTGGCAAAAATGGTAGTATGGAAAAAAAAATCAGGGAGTGTGGAAAGTGGATGAAATAGCAGGGAACTGTGACCCTTCTGGGGAAAAAAAAACCTGATGTCATCTCCTCACATTGGAGATTCAGGGCTTGATCTGTAACGTCAGACATTCTAATGACAGTACAGCCCTTTGCTTAACTGAATTTACTCCTCTCCCTCTTCCACTTCTGTTTCTATTAGGGAGGGACAGTCTGTAAAATTGCTTTTTAAATGCACATAGCAGGGTTTTAAAAATTTCCTTTTAAAAACCACTACACTCTTGAATTTAATTCCCTGGCTTGTTTCCAGTAAATTCTATCTTGTTTATGACTAGAATTAGTTGAAACAGCAGTCACTTTTTAAAACGAGTTCTCTACCTGAAGAAATTTTCATATTTTTGGCTATTTGTATATAGTAGAGTTATTCCAGTGTGCAGAGTAAGGATTCGTCCAGCTGCCTGACAGGTTGGAGAACAGTAGAAAACTGACTCTGGATTTTATTTCTTGTGACAGAAAAAATGAAAGTATTTGAGAGTGCTATCCAAGGGAGGTGAGGTTTTTGGCAAGTTTATAGGAAAGGGTAAATCTCTTGGTATCTCTTACTGATGTCTTTGTAGCTGTTACTGTCCAGTAATTGCCCAGGGCTTGAAACTATCTCTTGGTAAGAGCACTTTGATTTGTATGCCTTGTTCTCCCAGCTCTTGAAGCCCTGTGGTGGTACCTTTATTGCAAGTGTTCTTTTTTTTTGGGGGGGGGGGAGAAAATAGAGATGTAGTAAAGGAAGCTACAGCGTATTAAGAAAGGGATAGAAAAGTTAGAAAGAGTTTTAAGAGAATTGTGGATTGCTGGTTGAATTTTGGCCAGACCAGCTGGCCAGGGTTCTGCAGGAGACTGAAAGGTTAAAGAGGCTGCCTCCCCCCTCAGACCTCCCTTAAATTCTCTCCCAAAGTCCATGGGAGGGGGTGGTGATCTGGGCATGACCCAAGTCCCTCATTGGGGATTTTGCCTTTTGGGGAGGGGTCTCTTTTGGGTGGTCTTCCAGGACCTATGTTCCCTGGCTGCCACCAAAAACAATGTAACCCAAATCAGGTTGAAGCTCAGGTCCTCAGGTGTGGCCTAAATTAGATGGTAAAGGAAGGAAGATTCCCTTTACAATGCAAACAAAAGATTTACAAAGTTTGCCTCCAACTGATCTTGTCACCCCCTATGCCCGTGTTTCTCTGCATCATATCCTGCCTTCAAATTATTAAGGACACAGATCTTCTGGGGGATTGGGAATGAAACTCCATCTTCTAAAACTTCTTTAAAGCTGAGAAGGGGCAGAGCAGTTTCCCTGCCTAACCTAACCTAACCTTTTAGGGGTCCATTTGGAGAGGCAATATTCTGCAGATGAAACTTGATTGAGGTGACATCTAAGGGGTATTGGCGATCGGAATCAGATAGAGACTGATGTTCAGCTGAGGTCACTAGCTGTTGAGTCTGATGTTCAACCGAGGTCACTAGCTGTAGACCTGTTGCTTGAATCCTATAGAGCTCGCCAATCAATGGGTCTTGATCCAGCTTCCCAGTCTGGGCAAAGAGAATCCCTTCATGGTCACCAAAATGTAGCTGCTGATTTGTTTCTTGGGTTCAATTCCACCTTGTGAGTAATCCCGACTCAGACTCGGGAATGCAGATTTTGGAAATAAAATAGAGATTTATTAAAGGAATTTACAGCATATTAAGAAAGGGATAGAAAAGTTAGAGTTTTAAGAGAAGACCATGTGGATTGCTGATTAAATTTTGGCCAGATCAGCTGGCCAGGGTTCCTCCACAGGAGACTGTGAGGTCAAAGAGTGTGTTTTTTTTTAAGAAAGTTTTTATTTATTTTGAATTTTTCAATTTCCCCCCCCCTAATCTTGCTTCTCTTTCTCCACCCCCCCACAGAAGGCAGTCTGTTAGTCTTTACATTGTTTCCATGGTGTGCAGTGATCTAAGTTGAATGTGATGAGAGAAATATTCTTAAGGAAGAAACATAAAGTTTAAGAGATAGCAAAATTACATAATAAGATAGAGTGTTTTTTTTTAAATGAAAGGTCATAGTCTTTGGTCTTTGTTCAAACTCCACAATTCTTTCTCTGTATACAGATGGTATTCTCCATTGCAGACAGCCCCAAATTGTCCCTGATTGTTGCACTGATGGAATGAGCAAGTCCATTAAGGTTGACCATCACCCCCCATGTTGCTGCTGTTAGGGTGTTCTTTGTTCTTCTTGTTCCCTCAACAGCAGTTCATGCAAATCCTTCCAGTATAGCAAGTGTTTTAAATAGTGTTTTAAACACATGTCAGTAACTCTTTTGCAAGTTGAGATATATTAGATTAATAAATATATGTCATAAGTAAGGGGGGAAAATGGGGAATCTAGGGAAGAGGTCTTAATTTATAAGACAACATGTACACATAGAAGTTTGCAGAAAATAAGTACTAACCAGTCAACAGGGTCACTTACAATAGCAGTGGGGGGAACAGAAAGTGTTCTTATAATGACTTGAACTTAGTCTTTAGGGAACCAGGACTTAAAGACTTATACTATGCATGAGCAATAGCTAGTGCAAAAGCCAAGAGATGGGTGATAGAGTGTTTTACATAGGAAATGTGTAAGGTATAGCTAATTAACAGGTATGGCCAAAATGTAGAATAACTGAATGGGAGTAATATGTAAACAAGAATGGTAGGAAGGGCTCAGATTTTTTTTTTTTTTTAGGTTTTTGCAAGGCAAATGGGGTTAAGTGGCTTGCCCAAGGCCAAACAGCTAGGTAATTATTAAGTGTCTGAGACTGGATTTGAACCCAGGTACTCCTGGCTCCAAGGCTGATGCTTTATCCACTACACAACCTAGCTGTCCCAGGGGCTCAGATTTTATAGAGTTTGGATATCAGAGAAGTGTGTGTTTTATCTTACATCAGAGTAGCTAGGTGATGAGGTAGATAGAGGACCAGTCCCAGAATCAGGAGGACCTGAGTTCAAATTTGGCCTCAGATACTGGACACTTACTAGCTGTGTGACCTAATAATTATTGCCTCACATCCAGGGACATTTCTAGTCATCCTGATCCATATTTAGCTATTGGACCCAGATGACTCTAGAGGAAAAAAGTGAAGCTGGTGACTTAGTACAGCACCCCTTCACTCCAGTTCAGTTCACATGCATGTCATAGTCTTCTTTGAGAATGATGGGACAAATATCATCATTATCCTGTGCTATAGAAGCTAATGTGGACAAGGAGTAAGAAGGCTTGTTAGTGATTTGCAGATATTGGTTCTTCAGGCAAAAGTGAGATGGGGGCCCTCATTAAGTACACATGGTAGAATTCTGCATATCTGCCTGTTCTGATAAAAATTTTTAGGGAAAAAATCCTGAAATTTTCAGGAGGACATTGTTCTGAGGAACAGCCACCTTATGTGACAATCAACTATGTTAGTCTCAGCTCTTCTCAGCAAAATGAAGATCAAAGACAATTCTAAAAGACTTGTGGTGAAAAATGTCATCCACATCCAGATAAAGAACTATGGAGTCTGAATACAGATCAAAGCATATTATTTTCACTTAAGTTCTTTTTCTTTCTTGTGGTTTTTTTCCTTTTGGCCTGATTCTTCTTTCACAACATGACTAATATAGAGATATTTTTGATATGGTTGTACATATATAATCTATATTAGATTGCTGTGTTGGGGAAGGAAGGGAGGGAGTGAGAAAAATTCGGAACTCAAAATCTTTAAAAAATGTATGTTGCAAACTACAAACTGTCTTTACATGTAATTGGAAAAAAATGCTATTAAGAAAAAAGAAAAAAATCCCAAAGTTCTGTTTGATTCTTTAGTTAACTTCAGTTTCCATTGTAGGAAAAATCTGGCCTTGTTGAACAGGGTTTGGAAAAACCCTATAGATTTTAGAACTGGAAGGGATTTTAGGAGAGCACAGAATATTAGAATTCAGAGAATATCTAGCCTATCCTACACAATATACAGGAATCCTTTGTATGGTACTGCTCCAGAGAGTCATTAGGGAATCAATGACTATTGAAGACAGCCTGTATCACATTTGGATGCTTTTTAATTTTAGGAAGTTTTTCCTTCTAGTGAGAGCAAGGCTTTCTTTGATTTTATTTGTATTCCCTGAATTTAGCACAATGATAGTGTTCACTTAATAAATTTTGTCTTTCATCTAGCCATCCATCTGTCTGTTCTCCAATCTATCCATCCTTTAATCTATTTGTACAGTCTATCATTTCTTTCCATCTGTTTCTATCATATTTGTCTCTCCATTTGAAATCAGATAGAGTCATTTTCATGTATTCAAATCCAGCTTTAGAGCTTGCTGTGTGACTCTAGGCAAGTCATTTAATCATATTTGCAGTTCCTTATAATGAGCTAGAGAAGGAAATGGCAAACCACTCATGTATCTTTGCCAAGAGAACCATTAATGGGGTCACGAAGAGTTGGATGTCACTGAAAAATGGCTGAACTGACAGTTAACAAAATGCTAAAAAATTTATTGTGGGATACTATAGCTATTGGCAGTTCTGATAACTATAGTAATTTTGAAGTAGTGAAGATATTTTGACATTTACAATTGTATCATGATATGAAAATATCTGTGATTTCTATTGGTGACAGTCACTGGTATGATTAATACTACTACAGTTTGTTCCCCATCTTCAAAACTGAAGGAAATGTTTATTTTCAATGAGAACTCTCTCTCCTCTCTCTCTCTCTCTCTCTCTCTCTCTCTCTCTCTCTCTCTCTCTCTCACACACACACACACACACACACACACACACACACACACACACACACACACACACAATTTAGGGACCACTAAACTCTGTTTATGGAACTTATTTGGAGTCCATGGGCCCAAGAATCCTGACTTTAAGGTAACAAGTTGAAGAGAATGTGTCAACCTGTATTGGTAAAGGAAATTACCTTTCCTGGGAATTCCCTAAACTTTTAAAATCATAGAATTGGGCCTAATTGTTCTCTTCCTTCACAAAGCAAAGCAAAATCCAAAAGAGATAGGAAGTTGGAGAAAATACTCATAAAATATGTGTGTGTGTGTGTGTGTGTGTCTAGTAACAACATTGTTAAAAGGGCTTTGCAGTAGCCAATAATACTATGAGTTAATGATATTATTAGACATATAGATCAGATTATAACATTGCAAAGAACATCTGCATTAAATTAAGTTTCCTAAGCCCTTGCCCCAATGATTCATATTCAGTACAACAAAAATTCAGTATAATTAAGTAATTTGATTTTCTTTTATCATTCATAAGACTACACACATAGATTATAAATACTTTTTAGATTTTTTTAGAATATATTATAATGGAATATAGTTTGCTCTAGCTTTCCAATTATAATGCCTTTTTAAACTATGAGATGATAGTGAGTCCTAAAGGAAGATCTATTCAAATAAATTAAACTTCATTTTGATACATAAAATCGGAATGCCAAAACTAGAGAAGACCTTAGGTTGTCTATTCCAAACTTGTCATTTTTCAAGATCATTTACGAAAGACCCAGAAAGATAAAATGACTTTATTTGCATGAACACTATTTTTTCTTAGTTCAAGCACATTCATTTCAATTTTAAGCAGAGTTCTTAAAACATAGAAGTAGGGACTGGGCCAGTAATTTTATTGATTAAAGGAAACTCCCAGAAGAGGAAACTCTAACAATTTAGGTCGGGACCTTTTCTGCAACTCAATCTTAGTGAGTTTCCCAAGAGCATTCAAGAGGTTAAAGTAACAAAACAAAAATGTCACCACCTTACCATCTTTACTTTTTGAATATAGAATGCATTACTGATCTTTGAAGTTGTCATCCAAATGGGATTTGGTTGTAATATTGGAACACTCTGATAATCAAAGGAAACCTTTATAGAGAAATGTTTATGTTTTGGGAGCTGTGTAAATTATTGAATGCTCTGCTGGCCTGTAAGAGCTTTCTTGCCCAAAGGTAGAAGAAATGAGTATTTTTCTTAATAGAATTTACCAATGCAAATTATAACCCCTTCACATCTTAGAAGACAATTTTGCATGCTGCTGTGGTCAAGAAAATCCATTACCATGTAGTTATTATATTCTCTGCACTTAGATTTCTTTGTCTTCAGATGATATATGTTTATACCATTATCTGGTCTGTACTCAAATCCTTTCTAGCTTTAATATAGAACCATATTTATATATTGGGGGGAAGTGTGTGTGTGTGTGTGTGTGTGAGAGAGAGAGAGAGAGAGAGAGAGAGAGAGAGAGAGAGAGAGAGAGAGAGAGAGACACCGACCCCTTTGATTGTCTGGTGCCTTCTCAGAATAATATTTTTAAATGCATAAATTCAGATGCCTAGGATTACTAAGGAAGCCAATTATATTTAAATGCAGTTTTCAAAATATTTGAAAATAATCAGGTCCATAGCCAGAATCCCTGGACTAAATATTTGTGTTCCACTAATATAAACTTAAGTGACCCAGAGCCATTTCCTTGCTACAGTGAGACATCGGAGTAGGATGCTAAGTCTTATTGGAATAGGAAAAGTAAATTGAAATGTCTAAATAGGTCTTGACATCTCAGTAATTACAATATACTGAATGAAAACTGAATTTTCTTTTGGAAGACATTTCCAATTCTAAGTTTTCTATAATGGATAGAATGTTAATATATGGTAGAAATTGTATTTCTTCACTTTCTGACTCCTAGATGCTTCCTGGTCTCCACCCCTGTCCCCTAAAAAGACTTTGCTGGAATCTGCCAGATCTGCAACTTTTACCTCCTACCCAGCCCCTTCAGAAAGGTACCTTCTCCTCTAGTTCTAGCCTTTTCTGCCCTCAGGGTATCTGCTATGAGATGGGCTTCTTGGGGTACCACCTGCCACGATCTTGAACCTTCTAATAACTAGAGGCCCTCAGGTAACTTTCTTTACACATTAATATCATTTGGATTCATTCCTAAATTGGATAGCATATATTTTTTTTTTTTTTAGTTTCCTCAATCCAATTCAATGCATTAAACATTTATTAAGCACCTACAATTTTCTGGATTTTGTTCAACGTACAAAGGGTTGAATGAATAAAAGAAAGACAGTTTCTGCCCTCAATTCTAGTAGGGGGAAATAGCACACAAAAGGAGTCAGAAAAGTGGGGAGAGGGAATTGAAGCAGCAGGGGGTATCTTGTACTTTGGAGTTGAAACCAGGTAGAGCAATAGATGGAAAGCAGAGTGATCTGAGAGTCCTTGCTCTCTACAAAGGAAAGCAGTGGGAGAAGTTTGTTATTCCCCTTGCAGCCTTCCTGCAGTTAGAGGGAAGAGAAGGCTGAGAGAGGTAGTGTCAGTCCGGGTTTGAGTTAGCAGCTTGGTGGGTAGATTAGAGGTGATGAACTTCACCTGGGAGGGGCATTTTGTTTTGCATGTTGAAATTAGGTCTAACAGCAAATATAACATAGATACTTTGTATATCATCCCAGGGTTCCTGACTCCCAATGACAGTTATCCATCTACCTCAACCCTTTCTCCACAATGTCTTCAGATCTACCTACTCCTTCCACTGTGCCCGCCTGAAATGACTGGTCCTTAATCAACAAATTTCCTTTCTTAACCCTCTGAACTCCTATTTTTTGGCACCCCTGAGACTTGGTTCCTTCCAGCATTCCTGGCCATCCTTTCCAGAATTAGCTTCATCTTTGTTACTAACTTCTGATGACATGATGTAGTAGAGCTTCTTATTGACCTTTCACCCAGACCACTACAAACCTCTGTGGCCTTAATATCACAGGATCATAGATTCTGACCCTGGAAAGAGACCATCTAGGTCCAACCTCATTTTATAGATGAGGAATCTGTGTCCCACGTGAGCCAGGGAAAGAAAGTTGCAGGTCAAATCTTTGTTCTTCCATTTAGTACCTATGATACTTTGGGGAAGTCACAACTTCTCTGGTCTTCAGTTTCTACACGTGCAGAATAAGGGGGTTTGAAATGGCTTTCGTTTAAAATTTTTTAGGAGAGTAGGAGAAGTAAATTGAAATTTCTAAATTCTAAATTTCTAAATTGATCCCTTTGATTCTTAAATATGGAATCTTATGACTACCCCTAGACTTCTTAGCATACCCTGTATCTTCCAGTCTCTTTGCTTTTACTTTATTCAACTCATTGCATGTAGAATTTCTATTGATCTTTGTTTTTTTATCAGATGCCTTTGTAAAGTCATATAGTTTTATTTTTTTTTGTTATATCATCCTACTAGACCAGAGGTTCCCAAATGTTCTTGGTTCCCAGCACCTTTATCGTCTTGCTGATGTTTTTCAAATTTTTTCACTCTTAAGTCACAATGAGTATCTACAAGTTCCATTAGGTCCAAACAACTTTTAAAAGTATTGATATCCTAAAAATTAAGTAGCTATTTGAAAAAATAACAAATACATTGCAAGAAAATAATATTTTCACTTCACTTTGCATAACCTCAATTACTTACCAATGGGATGTGTGCACTGATGGACACTATAACTTCTCAGACCTTAGAATAGGAATAGATACTGTCACCTTCATATCCTATTTTCCTATAATATTTCCTTTTTTTTTTTTAATTGCAGCAACCACCAAAATCCCTGCTTTGGAAAGCTGTGACATTGTAAATAAGAAAATACAAGAAGTTACTGAGGTAGTTAAAAGCAACACTCCCCACCCCCCAACAAAACCTATCTCCTATCCAAGGATATCATTAAAAGAAATGTAGCTCTAATATTGCTATTGTTAATTGCCTCAGAATTTGTTGTGAGATGCATAACAGATATTCAATCATCATTTTTTCCATTATGCCCCAGAAGGCTCTTCATCCTTCACTTCAGCCCTGCAACTCATACCTTGGAAGTATCCTCTAATCCTGGAACCTCCTCCCTCTGGAGGTTGTAGGACACTTCTCCAAATCTCTATTTAAGAAAGATTTTTTAGGCCAACCATCTTTTCATTTCTCATCTGGTTATACTTCTCTGGACTTCTTTGTTAATTAATGACCCCATTCCTCCTTTTTCTTTCTTTTTTTTTTGGTTAACTTTCTCATAATATAAGTTCCTTTTGCATTTCCAATACTTAGCATGGTACTAAGTAAGTAAGTAAGCTCTAAAATATTTGTTGACTTTTTCCCTCAAAAATTTAAAATTTCAGGGCAGCTAGGTGGTGCAGTGGATAGAGCACTGGCCCCGGAGTCAGGAGTACCTGAGTTCGAATCTGGCCTCAGACACTTAATAATTACCTATCTGTGTGGCCTTGGGCAAGCCACTTAATCCCATTACCTTGCAAAAACCTAAAAGAGAAAAAAATTAAAATTAAAATTTCAGAGCCCCTGTAGGTTTGTCTAATGTACAATTTGGGTGCTAGGAGATAAGCTCTATGAGAGCAGAAGCTACTTATGTAAACTTTTTAATTCTGGTATAGTTCTGTGCACATACCATGTTTTTAGTCATTATTTGTTGAATTAATAAAAATGTATTGTTTCAGAAATCTTATTGATGTTAATGCAAATGAAAACAACTTTGAGATTCTACCTCACACACCCAGCAGATTGGCTAAGATGATGGGAAAGGAAAATAACAAATACTTGAGGGGCTTTGGGAAAAATAGGTACACTAATGCACCTTTGGTAGTAGAACTGAATTAATCCAGCCATTCAGAAGAGCAACTTGGAAATATGCCCAGAAAGCTATAAAACTGTGTGTGTACCCTTTGAACCAGCATTTTCATAACTATAGTTCTATATCCCAAGGAAATCAAAGTAAAAAGGAATAGGATCTATATGAACAAAAGTATTTCTAACTGCTCTTTTTGTGGTGGCAAAGAATTGGAAACTGAGGGGATGTCTATCAGTTGGAGAATGATTGAACAAGTTGTGGTATATATGAATGTGATGAAATATTGTGCTGTTAAAAAATGATGAATGGTATGGTTTCAGAAAAACTTGGGAAAACTTACATGAACTGATATAAAGTGAAGTGAGTAAAGCCAGGAGAATAAAATATATAGTAATAATATAGTAAATTAACTAACTTGAAAGACTTCGATATACTGATGAATATAATGATCTACCAGAATTCTAAAGTACTTTTGGTGAAAACTATTATCTACCTGCAGAAAAAAGAACTAATAACTAACCTTAGAGTGATAATTGGCTAATGTGGAAAGATATCTTGTAGAGGGGGTATTATATTTCTTTCCTTAACAATGAGTTGAAGAAGTAGATAGAGAAAGGGAGACAACTTGGAACTGAAAATAAAAATAAAAATTTCAAAAAATTTTGATGATTCTTTTGTTGTTCATTTTTCAATACCATTCCCCTCTTCAATTAGAATCCTCCCTGAAAGAGTAAAATAAACAAGAGTTAAAAAAACCAAATAATCATCTTTGATCATTCTGTGACATTCTGCATCCCTTCATCACCTTTTTACTAAAATAAGGAAAATGTTTCTTGTGAGCCTTTGGAATAAATAGTGCCATTTTCTTAAATCTGAATTCTGACATCTTTTGGTGTTGTTTTTGTATTGTGTTGTTTTTTTTTTTTAAGAGAGGACATGCTTTTTGTTCTGCTCCATGTTCTACCCATCAAATGGGTCAGGGAACCCATTTAATAATCTTTCAGTGTGTTATCCTTTCTCAGTCCTCCACAAGCATTTGTAAAATATCATCTTTCTGTCCTCTGGGTATAGTTAAAGCTATTTATTTAGTATCAAGATAAATCATTTTAGAAACTTAGGAAGGTTGTATCAAATCCTGTTCTTGTTTATTTTGTTCTTTGTGTTTTCTTTGGGTGGGGAGTGTTCACTGACTGGTAGTTTAGGTAACTTCTTCCGTATCCCTGTAGTTAAGATTGGAGTCTTCTGACTGACTTTTTCTACTTGGATTCCAAATAGACTCAATGGAAATGCCATGGCAAAGTCAATGAGTTTGCTCCGGTTTTCTTGATTTTTCTCAATTTTTCAATCAGTTAAGGAAGATAGTTTTCAAAGGAGGTCACTAGATCAGAAGGGCAGTGTGATAGCACTGGAAGAGCCTTACATACTTTGGAGATACAGTGGGGATATGGATTTGATTATAAATTCTAACAAGGCATTTTATGGAGAAGTGAACATTCATTGTGACAGGAGCATTAAGGCCTGAATTCAGGAAGATGTGAGTTCATACCTGACCTTAGAAACTTACTAGCTGTGTGACCTTGGACAAGTCATTTTACCCCATTTGCCTCAGTTTCCTCATCTGCAAAATGGGCTGGAGAAGGAAATGGCAAATCTCTCTAGTATCTTTGCCAATAAAACCTAAATGGAGTCATGAAGAGTTAAACATGACTGAAATGACTCAATAATAATTTAAAACTGCTTTCTAACTTAGATTAATATGTACATGTGAGTTTTATTTTTATTACTATGATCAAACAATGAACCATAGTATACTGGAAAAAGCATTGGGCTTGAGGTGAGAAGACCTGTGTTCCAGTCCCCATTGTTTTACTTAATAGTCCTTTGGTGCTGGGCCAATAACTTTATCTCTCTCTCTCTCTCTCTCTCTCTCTCTCTCTCTCTCTCTCTCTCTCTCTCTCTCTCTCTCTCTCGATCTTACCTTCCTTATCTGCAATATGAGGATCACTTATTGCCTCATAGGATTATTATGGTCAAATATGTTAGTGTATGTAAAACATTTTGTTGAAGTTTATAAAATATCTATTAATAGTAGTATCATGATTGACATCATGATTGGGATGGGTTTTTTGTTGTTGTTGCTAAATTTTCTTAGTTTTGAGATTGGGCACAAATTCATTACTCCCCCATTCCTTGTTTTTATTTCTGATTCCTCTTGTTCTCATCCTTTTGCATTATGTCCTAGATCCTTAAAACTCTGACTAGTCTGGAAAATATATAACAATGGCCTTAGGGTTCTTGAGACTGAAGGGGCATGACAGCAGTCTTCTAAAGATATTTTGTGCTGTTCATTTTGTGACAATTCACATCCAAAGTGAGCAAATTTACTAGGAACTGAGTACCTAACCTGCAGGTGATTTTATTTCCATTTGAAGACAAGATTAGATGACATGCAATTTTTCTAATGTTCCTTCAAACTTAAATACTTCTATAATAAATATCATCAGGAAAATACCCTGAGAGGGACTTGCTTGCTGATTTGAAATAACTGTCCATGTGCATTTTTTGCAATGACAATTAGAAGCTTATTTGAGGAGCTGAAGGCCTGCTGTGTGGCATTAGTCTAGGCGAGCTCAGTCCAAATTGGGAAGTTCTCCCAAGGGCTTCTTCACATAGCATCATCTGCTCAGAAATGCTGATCCAGGAAAGCAGGGAAATTGTCAGACTCAGGAGGATGGAGGAGAGTGTCTAGGACAGAAAGGCAGGACCATGTGTTCTTTAAAAAAATTTTTTTTAAATATGAACAATGCCTCTTCTCCAGAAGGAATAAAGAAATTTGCACATGAAATCCTCAAGTGGAAAAAAAAATTACAGATTCCTCATCGTTGGTGTCATGGCTTAATGCCAGCCTAGAGGATTTACATTCCTCTTGTCCCAAGACCTCTCTTGAGAGGGTTATCTCACAGTACTTTCCCTTCCCCCTCTTCCCATTTCTCCCTTTCCTTCCTCCCTGAAGATTGTTGAGCAGTGTTGCTGGTATGGTCTGCTGTATCCCACCTTCAGTTGCATGTATGTCAATAATAAGTGTATTCCTTGACTTTGGAATCCTCTGGGGTGAAAGATACTGGAGGAATATAACAATATGATGATTGAATCCAGATGTACTGACTTTCCCTTCCTTTAAAACCAATGAGCCTCTTTATTTTCATTTATCAAGAATATTCTTATTAATCTGGTGGTTGGTTTCATGGAAGTAGGAGTATTATGGTAGCAAGAATGCCAAATTTGAAGCTAGCTTGTTGAATGACCCTTGAGGAAATCAATTAACTTCTTTCATCCAGTTTCCTCATTGGATAGTTGTATAATACTTGTATTACATATCTCATAAGATCATGTAAAATAACATAGTTTCTTTTATCTGTTCTATGCTATTTGCTTGTTGGGAGTATTACTTAGGAATCTGCTGTGTACAAAGCACTGTACTAAGAGTTATGGAAGAGAAAACACAGTTATGTAAGATTTGGTTCCTGTGTTTCAGAAACCTATGGATTAAGTAAGGACACAGACCTATGCAAGTGAGAAGTTTAAAAACAGTGCAAAGCTGAATATAATTGAATGTCTAATAAGAGGCTGAGGACAAGGACTGGACCTGGGATTTCTTAGGTAGTGAGGAAACTCCTTTACAGTTGCATATTGACACTTTGCAAATTATAGTCCTTAGAGAGTTATCTAGAGTATTTAAGATTAAATGACTTGCTCAAAACTCACAGTCATTAATGTGTTTGAGGTGAGACTTGAACTCAGGCCTTTCCGTCTTTTATGCTAGCTCTTTATCTACTAGCTACACGTCATGATACCCAATAAGGATGTACAGATAAGAAATATCTACAGGACCAAAGGCCATACCATATTTATCTTGTTACTTTGCAGAACAATTATTTCATGGGTCTCTGCCACCTAGATTGTAAGCTCAGTGGAGTAGGAACCATCCGGGAGATGGATTAGACTGTAAATTTTTTTTCTGAGTCCATTCCTGTTAATCCCCTGCTCCTTTCCCAAATGTTAAGCACATAGGAGTTATTTCATAATTAGGTATACTTCCTAAAGAATTGTGACTGAAGCTGGTTTGGGGGGACCCACTGTTGACTCTATTAAAAATGGGAACATTGGATGACTCCTGTTGAGAAATCAGTTTCCATGAGTCTAGTGGAGTGTGTTTATTATGCTTATGCAGCATATTTTCACTTTCAAGTTTGCTGTTGTAAGGAAGAATGCAGATTTTTGTCCCTATGATCTGAGACCAGCAACTGTTGCTCAAACATATGGTATCTAACCTCTAAAAAAAACCCTAAGCAAACTGAAAGCAGCAAAGTCTGTGAAGTAGTTCAGATAGCATGAGACAACTTTCTTTCCAGGGTAAATAAATTTAGAGTTCCATTAGTGCTCAGTAATAATTGATGAATACGTCCTATCCTTGGTTATAGAGTCTAATTTCCCTCACATTTCCCTTTCTGCCTGGCCTTAAAAAGCAAACCTGAGTTGTGACTTCATCAGGAGTATTTTTAAGAAGTTGCAGAAAGGGACTTTTCTCAGCCTGTATTTGGTGCACGTCTGGAATAGACAGGCAGAGAATGACAGAAGAGGGAAGATTTGTAGCTGAAAAAGGCCTAAATATTGGAGCAGCTTGCTCAAAGTCAAGTTTAACCATAGATATCTTTTTAAACAAATGTTAAAGCTAATTTGCACCAACATTTTCAACCTGTGTTTCTAGTTAAATCCAAGTTAGTTAAAATGTTTGACTCTTCCCCCTTGCTTCAGAATAACTGTTTTATAAGTAACAGTTCCTGGTGAAACAAACATTTCCAACTAAAACAAACACTTTAGGACGTTATAATATAGATGTCAAACAGGTGTTTATTTTATTTTATTTTTTTTTTAGGTTTTTGCAAGGCAGATGGGGTTAAGTGGCTTGCCCAAGGCCACACAGCTAGGTAATTATTAAGTGTCTGAGACCAGATTTGAACCCAGGTACTCCTGACTCCAGGGCTGGTGCTTTATCCACTGCACCACCTAGCCGCCCCCAGGTGTTTATTTTTAAAGCAAAAAAGCAAAAAAGGACAAACTTGTAGAAAATTGCCAAGAGATTCTAAGATTAGCCAAAACAGTATGACTTTGTCACCAGGTCAGCAAAGGTATGTTTGTGTGACCCTGGCTATCTGTCCCATATGTATCTGCCCAAGATTGTCCTTAGCAATCTAGCTATAGGCAAGTAAGATTTTGTATAAGGTCTTCTTCCTGGTTATCCAGTAGGTATTAAACATGGGCAGAAAGATTTGGGTTAAATCTCCCTTTAACTGTATGATTCTGAGTAAGTCACTTAAATTCCCCTGACTCAGTTTCCCCATCTTTAAGGTGGAAATAATAGTTACCTAGCTCACAGCAGCATTGTTGTAAGAATCAAATGATCCTGATGTGAGCAAAGCTAGCTATTATTATTATGTGGAATTGGCTTAAAAGGGGAATACTTTTATAGGAGAAAGCAAAATCAGAAAATGACAGCATGGGGGGCTGAGGCGTTTGAGGCAAGCAGTGGAGATATATCACTCGTGGCTTTTTGTTAACAAATTCTGTTTATTCACAAATTCTTTACTAAGGGTTAAGACCATTTCAGAGTTAGGCAAATTCTCTCCTCCACATTGCCCCAGTAGTAAAGGGTGTCTGGTATTTTCCTTCCTCTCTCTCCTGGACTCTGACACGTTCTCAGTTTTTCCTCAGTTCTTCATTCTCTCCCAAATATTTCATGAACCAACACAATAATTCAGAGTCCAGCCTGACTGGCTTAAGGTCTGGGATTTGAACCTGGCAGAGACAGCATTCAGTTTGGTTTAGCAGATATTTCTGAAGTGCCACTGTGGATAAAAACAATATGCTAGATTGAGGGTGGGAGGGTTTGGTGGGGTAAAGAAACAACAAAGGACAATAAAATCTTTCCCTCAAGTTGGTTTCATTGGAATGGGTAAATATAGAATATATGCACGGAAAGGTAGAAAAGAAATGAAAGGGAACAAAGAGGAATCATGCAAAATGTGCCTTCAAAGAAAATAATGAAGAGAGTACTTACTAATAACTGGAAGAATAACTGGAGGAGTGAAAGAGCCATTGGGGCTCTTTGTACATCAAAAAGAACTAAGATACATTATTGTACATAGTGATTGAAGTCCTATCATTTCTATACTTCAGACATACTTCACTATGTAAAGGAAGGTAATTTCTTTAGTTGGGTATTTCTTCCATAGATCACAGGCAGGCCTACCTAATATAGCAGATATCTCTGGTGGTTTCTGTACCATATTTCACAATCCCCATCCCCACCAAAGCCCCTAGTGACAAGTGGATAGAGCTGTGGTTCTGGGGTCAAGAAGACTTGAGTTTAAATCAGACTTCAGACTAGCTGTGAGACCTTGGGCAGGTCACTTAATTTTTGTTGCTTTAGTTTCCTTAACTGTAAAATGAGGATAATAATAGCTCCCAGGCTTGTTACAAAGATGAAAAAAGATATTTGTTTTTTTTTGTTGGTTTTTTAAAATCACTACAAAAATTTGGCACATCATAGGTGCTGTATAAAAGCTTATTCTCCTCCCACCCTTCCCCCCCAACATCATCTTATTATAAATTGCATGACAGACTTCTCATAATTTAGATGGTTTTATTTTAATAGATATGCATTTAATCACTGAATGCATATTCTAAGAATATTATGGGTTAAAATAGGCATTTGTGGGCTAGTTCTGTATTGGGGCCAACTCATATTGACACTTAAACATTAACTTTGTGAACTGCTTCTTATAGCACTTTGTTGCTTGTCAACTACCTCCTTGAGTCATTTACCTCATCCCAAGGATGGTTAGGGTATATTTTTGTTGTTTTCTGGCTATCTCTTTTGGGAGTCTGCCTGTTTTTCTCTTTGTTTATGTCAGTGCCTTAAGAACAGTGGCCCTTATTTATTTTTGTCTCCCTGTCTTTGAGCTGGATCTGTGATCAAAGGAAATAATGTATATAAAGCACTTTGCAAAATCTGAGCTATAGAAATTCTAGTTAGGATTGTTTATTATCTTTATTGTTCTTTGATCAATCATTAAATAGTGCCAATCCCAACCCAGTCACACTCTCTTATTCTATGTATGCCTTTGTAAGTGCAGCATCCAGTTTATTCTTGGAACATAGTAGGTGCTTGATAAGTACTTGTCATTTGACTGATTAATTGATTTTACATATGTCAATATTCCATCTTCTCACCTCTTAACCAACCCACCTCCTCTTGTAGTCATTATTTGATGATATCCTTTTACTCTGAAGTCTTCTCATACATGCATTTTTCATGACTTTGAACTTGAAATGTGGAATAATAGGTACATAAGAATATTTGTTAAAATTTTTTATTGCATTGAATCTTTAGTTTTGTCTTTTTTTTTTAATTTAGTGTTAATCTTCTGTTTGGGTGAGGGGCATCAGAATTATGAATGCTCTCTGCCTTTCATCAACAGAATTTTTGGGAAGAAAGATAAGACATTTTGGTTTTTAGACCAAATATGTGTTGTCACCTTTTCTAATTCCTGAAGAGGATTAGGAAATTGTTCTTTTAGGCTTGATGAAAGCTCCTCTGAGAAAGTAATAGTTAAATTATATTGTTCAAATATAAATTCTACTCTAGAAAATTGTTTGGGCTCCCCATACCTGTCAGTTCCTGTGGACAATCTTTTCTCTTTTTCCAACAACCACAGGGAACTTTAGCTGAACCTTTTTCTTCTAATAGCTAGCCAGCTAGTGACAAGGTTTGACTTAATCAATGGTTCAGAAAGGGCTAAAGAGAACTAGCCTTAGAGTATATAAGGAAGGCTATATAGGCTTTAGTAATTCAGCAATTCAGCTTTAAGCTTTCAGGTAAATAAGGAGGTGTTATATTTTTAATAGAATAATAGAATAAAAAATAATTTGGAAACCTATCAGGTCTTCCATCTTTGTCTCCTTTTGAGTATTGCTCCATATTGTCCCTATTCAAGCTTGTGAGTGGTAGCCTACTATTCTGGCTGGCTTTGTTCCAAATTAGTTAATTGCATTCTAGCCAGTTTTGAAATTTTTCCTTTTGAGTTTAAGAGAGAGAGAGAGAGAGAGAGAGAGAGAGAGAGAGAGAGAGAGAGAGAGAGAGAGAGAGCACACAGGTGCGTTCCCTATCTATTCCAAGTATTGCTGTGATGGGGGCAAGCTGTGGTTTTCTCTGCTGAAAATAATTATCATTCAGAAAATAATTCCTTCATATTTGCAAGTTGTAGAAATAAAGTAGAGCCCTGCGTGTTAGGATAAAACTACTCTCCATTTCTTGCCCTCTTCACTGTATTCCTATCTTGAAATTCTACTTAGACTTTTTGGATAAACTCAATTCCCATGAATTCTAAGAAGCTTTGTCACTCCAATTGTAGATAATTGTTGTTCTTCAAATTTTTGTAGGTTATACTTAAAATAGCTATTGATGAATCCAAAGATTATAGAATTTTAGAATCTTTGGGCGCTCTATATCCATAAACTAATTGTACTTAAATATCTATCTACATATAGATATTTGATTTAAGTACAATTGGTTTTTTTAAAAATCCTGTGCATTTATTATATGCATTTAAAAACATGATTGAAAGGTCCATAGGTTTCTTCACACTGCCTGAGGGGTTCCATGATGCAAAAAAAAAAAAAAGATAAGAACCCTTAACTTCATGGAAGTTTCCACTTTCCCATAATGTTTCAGGGCTATTCTAATAGTTAGAAATTTCTTCTTTATATTGAACTTAATTTCCTCGATGGTGGAGATTGTACCTTATCTTTGTATGTTCTATTATATCTATGTATGTATTACATGATCAAACTTTTTGAATGAGTAATTTGATTAGGATTTGTTATCAGTCAGATCATGTCTACCAAAATAATATTAATAATCGCTTATCATTTACAAAGTGCTTGCAAAGCACTTTATGTATATTATCTCATTTTATTCTCACTTTAATTCTGTGAGGTACTATTGTTATTTTCATTTTACAGATGAGGAAACAGGATGAGAAAGGTTGTGTTGCTGATATGTTATTTGAAAGGGAATTCAAACTCATTTCTTTTTGATTCCATGTCTACAAGTGCTATCTAATCAGGAAAAGCCTGGTAGAATATGGGGTAGTCCATCTTCAGCACAGCCACCAGCTCTTTCTGGTTGTTTTGCAAGGGACTATAAGCATCTTAATTGATTGCCCTCCCCAAGGTAAAGTCATAATGAGCTACTTGGAGTGTTCACTTCCATAAAGATTTCTGTATTCCAGCCAAGAGCCTTCCCTTCTTCACTGACTGACAGGATTTGGAACATATGACCCCTTCACTACATAGCTCTTAAGAGAGAAGAATGTGTTGGAGTTCCTTTTGACTCCTATAGATTTAATTTTATTTTCTGCCACCTTTTTTTTTTTTGACATTTTTTTTTCCATGTTGAGTCCTAGTTAATCAAAGAACCATCTAGTCATTCAACTGACTAAGAAATTCTTTCACTTCCAGCTTTACATGGTAGTGGGCACTTGGGTAGCTGTGTGTTCTTCCTTAGGGTTTTATTTTCTTTCTGTTGTTCAATGTTAAGCAGTTCTTGGGCATACAGAACTATTAATTGAGGTATTGAATAATAGCATCTCACAACTGAAAGGGACCCTAGAGATCATTTAATCTAATCTGTACCTGAACAGGAATCACTTCTGTAGGGAACTCACTGCTTCCTTAGGCAACCCCCTTATCCTTTTGGAAGACTATAATTTATAAAGAAGTTTTTCCTTAAAATTGAACTGGAATCTAATTTTCTGTACTTTATCCTTATTTTACTCAGTTCTGCCTTTAGTCAAAACAAGTGACTGGATCTTAGAATCCTTCCATTTTACAGAGAGAGAGAGAGAGAGAGAGAGAGACAGACAGACAGACAGACAGACAGACAGACAGACAGACAGAGACACTAAAGCCCAGGCAGGATAAATGATTTTGCCCAAGGTCACAAAGGTATATCCCTATAGATATATGTTGACATTTATTATGTTCAATTTCCTGTCCCTCCTGCCCCACTTCCTCCAACCTTCTTTCCTCCAGGCTAAATTATTCCTAGTTCCTCACAAAGAGCCTCATGAGCATGGTATGTTTTCAAGGACTTCCTTCCCTTCCTCCAATATTGCACTTCTCTGCTTTTCTAAGTTATACCCCGAACTGAGCACAATAATCTAGACATGGCCTAATAAGACAAAATGTAGCAGTGAGCTAGCACCTTCTTTTCCAACTGTTCCTTTGTTGAAATAAGCATAGGGATAGTGCTATTATGACATCACTTACATAGGGAGCATCCAGATGAGGAAGCTCATACAACTTATTTTTCACTTTTGTGTTGACTAGATAACTCCAAAGGACTTATGATGAAAAATGCTGACTTTCTTCAGAGAAAAAGCTAATGGAGTCTGAATGCAGATATTTTTGTTTAAACTTTTATTTTTCTTGATGGGGTTTTATTTTTTGGTCTGTTTTCTTTCACAGCATAATTAATATGGAAATGTATTTTGCATGACTGCACTTATAAAACTTAATATCAAATTGCTTGACTTCTCAATTTGGGGAGTTGGGGAGACAGGAGAGAAATAATTTGGAACTCAAAATTTAAAAAAAAATATTGAAATTGTTTTTTGTATAATTAAGGAAAAAAGAAAATATTAAATATTTTTAAAGTTGTTTAGCAAGGCAGCTAGGTGGTGAAGTAGATAGACCACCAACCCTGGAGTTGGGAGGACTTGGGTTCAAATGTGGTTTGAGATATTTAATTATTACCCAGTTGTGTGACCTTGAGCAAGTCCCTTAACCCCATTGCCTTGCAACCCCCCAAAAAAAACTTTAGAGCATTGAGAAGTTGTATGACTTGCTCATGATTATGCAGCCAATACTTTAAGGAGCTATGATAATAATTAATGGGAATATTTCTTTCAGTAGTTAGGCTTCATGAATTACTGTAGCTTAAAAAAATCACCTGGTGGTCTACTGTCTGAGTTCTTTTATAATTTTAATGAATATATATATATATATATATATATATATATATATATATATACTCAAAGAATTATGTTATAGGAGCAACCAATATTTGGCATGTATCCATTTTAAAGAAACAAAAAATTATGAATTTAATTGCTGGGTAGTCTTTTATTCCAAGTTAAATGGATGCATGCATTATATAATCCCATCATAAATCACTGAGATAATCTCTGGAGGAGGAAAGCCCCTTCCTATTCAGTCAGTTAATCCCAGAGACATATGTAAAGTACATTCTATGTGTCAGACACTTTACTAGACTCTGGGAAGACAAAGATGAAGAATGGAATAATCTTAATTTTCTAGGAGCTTACATTTGATCAGGAATCTAATATCTTTTTATATGTATTTACAAAATAAGTATAATGGCAATGAATTCAAACAAATATGATATAGTTAAAGATAAGATAGTTTTAGGAAGACATTATTAGTAGCTGGAGGATCAGGAAAATAATCTCCCTGTAGAAGATGGTACTTACATTTTGAAGAGTTTTGTGAGTTGGAAAGGAGAAAGGGGAGTAGGTATAGGGAATAACAAGTACAAGGGAAGATTCTTGGTAGATATGCACATATATGAGGAAAAGAGAGAAAGCTTTGTTTGGATGAAAGAGTGCAAAAGAGTGAGTAAATATGCCTGGTGAGGCTGCAAGATGGATTGGATCTATGACGTAAAGATCTTTAAAAGCTAAATAGAGCAATTTATATAATGTTTTGGAAGCAATAGGGAGCCACTTGAGTTATTGAGTTGGGAAGTGGCTTAGCTATCCTCTAGGAAAACCACTTTGGCAACAATATGTAGTATGGATTGAAGTGAGAAGAAACTTATAGCAGAGAGACCAAGAAGACTGTTATAAGAGGTGATGGAGAATGAAGACCTGAATTAACATGGTCGTTATGTGAATAGAGAGAAAAGTAGGGATGAGAAAGATGTTGTGGACATGGAAGTAGCAAAATCTGGTGATTGATTGGATTTATGGGGTACATGAGAGTCAAGGATAGTGCCATGATTATAAAATTCAGAGACTGGAAATATGGTGGTGTCTTTAACTTGAATGGGGAAGTGTAGAAGAGGGGATAGGTTTGGAAAGACATTATGAATTTTGTTCTATACCTACTGAATTTAAGATGTCCTTGGAATTTCTAATCTGTGGTGTATGACCAGTAAGAAATAAGGATTTGGAACTGAAGTACAGAGGAGAAAAAAAGTTAGGTGTATAGATCTCTGAGTCATTTGCACAAAAGTGATAATTATACTCATGGCAGTTTGATAAAGTTATGGAGAGTAAGAGAAAGAAAAGGACCCAGGCTGCACCCTTTGGAGAATACCCACAGTTGGGAGGCAACAAAAGGAGAATGAGAAAGAGTGATTCAGCCAGGTAGGAGAAAATAGTGTTAAAACCCATGTAGTCAGTGTCAGATGCAGCAGAGAAGTAGAGAAGAATGAGGACTGAGAAAAGACGATCAAATTTGTTAAGAAGTCATTGGGATGGGTAGGTGACACAGTGGATAGAGCATGGGTCCTGGAGTCAGGAGTACCTGAGTTCAAACCCGGCCTCAGACACTTAATAATTCCCTAGCTGTGTGGCCTTGGTCAAGCCACTTAACTCCATTTGCCTTGCGAAAACTTAAAAAAAAAAGTCATTGGTAATTTTGAAAAGGGTGGTTGGCTATCCAGACACCATAGCTAGGCTAGAAATATTGTTTGAACATTACCAATCTAGTCTGTAGAGATTAGAGGTGGCAACACAAACTTTTTTTTTTATATTTGGATAATGAATTGCCCTGGTCATTCTATTCTGACCAATATTTGGTTGTCCTTGCTATTTTGTTTACATTCTTAAAAAGTGCTTAGGAGTGGACCTGCTTATTTGAAATTCAAATTGGAGTCCTTCCTGCCAGGAGTACTCCTCCTGAAATACCTATTTTCTGGAGATTAACCTCTGAGAATTCAATTATGTTAGTCCAGTGGACAGTTACTAGACCATACCTCAGATCCTTCCATTTTGGTAGACAATTGCCAGAGCTAATGCTGTGTTGGTTCAACTGTCTGGAAATCTGGGATACCAGTAGGGCTTTGGGGAATTTGAGTAATTTTTTTTTAAAGTAAATTATTCCTTAAAAACAACTAGCACATTTGAGGTTTGTGCATACACACAGACTCATACACACACACACACACAAACATGCTAACCTGTCTACAGGTATTGGTTCTGTATTACTGATGAGGAAACTGAGGTCTAGAGAACTTAAATGACCTCCTCATTGCCTCTAATTATTAGAGATAGGATCTATTTTATTTTTTAAAAGTTTCTGATGTTTTTTCTTTTTAATATTGCTTTTCTTTCTAAATATATCCCTTTACTCTCTCTTCTCCAAAGGACAATCCTTTTAACAAAGAATACAAAAGAAAAGAGGGAGGAAAAAAGAAGTAAAAGTAACTTTGTACCAACTCAATCTGATGATGACTTATTTCAGTACCTGTGGTCTCCTGCTTTTGTAGAGAAGGAAAAGAAGTTATATTTTCTCATCTTTTTTTTTAAGGCTAAACTCTGTCATTATAAATATGAAAAGTTTCAGTTTCTTTCCATTTATGTTGTAGTCATTATGTATATTGTTTTCTGGTTCCGACTACTTCATTTTGCATCACTTTTTATAATTCTTCCTGTTCCACTCTATCCTTCATGGTCTTTTTGCTTCTGAGAACAGCATTCTATCCACAGTACTATATTGCCTCTTAATATCTGTAACAAATATCAGTTATGTTCCTAATTTCTGTTGCTCAGAGAACATTTAGAAACTTATGTACAAAGGCTCTGTGCTATGGAGGGGGGAGATATAAAATGGTATAATACTGAAAATGTTATAGAGAAGACAGGAATATGAATAATAAAAAGGTAATATATACAATCTAATTTAAAACAATAATTTAATCTGAAGCAGAGTGTGATAATCAGTGGCTTTACTTTTTTTTTTTTTAGTTTTGCAAGGCAAATGGGGTTAAGTGGCTTGCCCAAGGCCACACAGCTAGGTAATTATTAAGTGTCTGAGACAGGATTTGAACCCAGGTACTCCTGACTCCAAGGTCAGTGCTTTATCCTCTATGTCACCTAGCCACCCCAAATCAGTGGCTTTACAGACAGTAATTTTATAGTCCAAAACCAATTCTTGTGGGTTGAAGAGGTAGAGATAGAAAATTGAATGTAAGCTCAGCCATGATGTACTAGGATTACATTTAAAGAATTTATGTTTTAAGTTCAAGAATTTAATAAAATTGACCCTATGAGTATGAAGGAGCTTGAAAAGACATTAGAGGTCATCTAGACCATTCTTATTTTTTTATAGTTGCGAAGACTGAGGCCAAGGAGGTTAAATAATTTGCCTAAGGTATCAGAGTAAGTAGCATAGTAGAGTTGTCCATAAGAGCCACAAGTAAAATGGCGAATTTTCTATTATAGGAGTAGCAGAACTCTCAAATGGCAGTTTGAAGGGACCTCATGAATTCCTTTAACAAACTTCCTTTTGTTTGAATACTTTCAATTGGGGGGGAGGGGGGCCAGTTAACTCCAGATAAGTCTGATTATTAGAAAGTTTTTCTTTAAGCCAAGAATATTGGGATTAGTCTCTTGGAACTTTCATCCCCATTGTTCTTTTTTTTTTGCCTTCTGGGACCAAGACCCCTCCCTCCCCTTTAGCTTTCTCCCTGTCTCCCTCCCCCTCCTCCTTTCTTCTTCTTTCTTCTTTCAGTCTGGCCCAAACATCTCTAGTTCTTTCAACTGTTCTTCCTTAGGTCAGTGAAGAAACAGATCTTTTAAGTGCTTTACCATGTGCTAAGCACAGGGGTTAAAGAAAAATTTTAATATCTTTCTTGTTCTCAGGGAGTTCACATTCTTCTGGAGGTGACAATATGTAAATGTTTTGCATATAGCTCATACATAGAATAGATGGAAGGTAGTCTCAGAAAGAGAGTATACTAGGACTAAGAGGAAGGTACTAGGAATGTTCTCCATTTGAAGTTGGTATTTTGAGTTGAATCTCCAAGGCAGACAGGTAGGCAGAGGTGAGCAGGAACAGTTTGTCAGGCAAAGAAGAAAACTAGTGCAAAAATGGATGTCATTATAGAACATGTAAAGATTGAATATATGAAGAATGGAAAGGTAGGAAGGGACAGATTGTAAAGAGCTTTCCTTATTCCCAAAGAGGACTCAATATATATAATCTGGGAATATGGAGTTCATTGAGTGGACAGATGATGAGATCAACCCCATGCTTTTGAGAAATCACTTTGGTAGAGTTGTGGAATATGGATTGGAATGGGGAGAGACTTGTGGCTGGAAGACCAATTCAGAGGCTATTGAGTTAGTTCAGGCAAGAGGTGATGAGATCCTGTACCAGGGTAGAGTCTCTGTGAATAGAGAGGAGGGTTCATATGTAAGATATGTTAGGATGGGTAGAAATTTCAAGATTTGACAAGAGACTGGATATGTGGCATGAATCTTCAGTGGGGATGAAAGTTGCAAAGAGACTAATCCAAGATAGAATGATCAAAGATTACTGCATAAACCCAAGACTTAACTTCCTGGTCCCTCTCTTCTAATTTCTCATGTGCCTTTTCTCAAATGTGGTGCCTAGAATAAGATGGCCTCCTTCCCAAAGGTTGTGAAGTCATTTGAAGAAAATGAGAAGATCAAGGAATAGTTTATCTGTCAGATCTAAGGAAAGGGAAGCAGTTTATGACCAAGGAAGAGATGAACATCATTAAAAACAAACTAGATAATTTTGATTACATTAATTTAAAAAGCTTTTGCACAAACAAAACTACTGTAACCAAGATCAAAAGAAATGTAGTAAATTGGGAAACAATTTTTACAACTAGTATTTCTGTGAAAGAACTCATTTCTAAAATATATAGTATATAGAGAACTGAGTCAGATTTATAAAAAAACAAGCCATTCCCCAAATGACAAATGGTCAAAGGATATGCAGAGGCAATTTACAGATGAGGAAATCAAAGTGATCCAAAGTTACATGAAATATTGCTCTGTATATTTACTGATTAGAGAAATGCAAATTAAAGCATCTCTGAAGTACCACCTCATATCTCTTAGACTGGCCAATATGACCAGAAAGGACAATCATCAGTGTTGAAAGGGATGGAGGAAATCTGGGACACTAATGTGCATACCCTTTGATCCAGCAATACCACTACTGGGTCTGTACCCTGAAGAGATCATAAAAAAGGGTAAAACATCACATGTACAAAAATATTCATAGCAGCTCTGTGATGGCAAAGAACTGGAAGTTCAGTGAATGTTCATCAATTGGGGAATGGCTGAACAAATTGTGGTATATGTACATTATAGAACACTATTGTTCTGTTAGAGGGATGGGAATTCAGAAAAGCCTGGAAGGATTTACATGAACTGATGCTGAGCGAGATGAGTAGAACCAGAAGAACATTTTACATTATAACAGCAACATGGGATTTATGATCAGTCTTAATGGACTTGCTCATTTCACCAGTGCAATAATCAGGGACAATTTGAGGGTCTCTGTGATGGAGAATACCATCTGAAGAGAAAGAATTGTGGAGTTTGAACAAAGACCTCTAATTCAAAAAAAAAGTTATGATGTAATTTTGCTATCTCTTATAGTTTATTTTTTCTTTAAAGATATAATTTCTCTCTCAACACATTGTTTCGATCAATGTATAGCATGGAAACAATGTAAATACTATCAAACTGTCTTCTGTGGGGGGTGGGGGAAAGGAAGTGAGATTAGGGGGAAAATTGTAAAATTCAAAAAAATACAATTTAAAAAATAGCTATTTGCAAATATTAGCATATGCAAATGAATCCTGCATCAGATTTGTGAACCTAAATATAGGATTTTGCATTTATCCTGTTAAACTTAATTTTGTTTGTGACTTTTCCTTGTCATGGCTATCCTTGATGTATCCTTTAACCTAATATAGGGGGTGGAATGGAGATTCATGTGATTTGCCTAGCTTATGCTATTGTAAGGATGATCCTGGGTTTTTGGTGTAGGCTTGATGAAAGTATTAGTAGTCAGAGAACGGAGAGATCAATGTAGGTTTGTGTAATCAGAAAGACTTAAAGGAGCATCTTGGACTGAATCCATTTTCCAGTAGATCAAGGAACTTGTTGGGGGTGAGGGGGGCGTGTAGTGAAATGTGATGGGTACAGACATTGAGTTAGTAATGGCCATCTTCACCAGCATCCTCAATAATCTTGTCTAGCCAGTTTAGTCTGCTTTGTGTAGGAACAGAATAGACTGATCATTTGTGATATCTTTCAGAATCTCCCTGTGTGTTATTTGCATTCTTAATAAGATGTATACCCTTTAGAAAAAAAACCACAAAAAAACAAGCAGTCCCTGTTCCTTATGGAAGGGTGCTTGGCAGGTCATCAAATACCTATCCAGAAGAAAACAAATTTGTGGCTTATTGACAGTAAGTAGAATTGATTTCTGAGGGCTGACATTCACTGGTCAAATACTACTTAGCAAAAAAGGGGTTGGCTGAGTGTTTTTTATGTTTTTGATAACATTAAACTGTATCAGCCTTGTGGGTATTGGGATGGCTATTTGCCAAGGGGGCAGGGAAAGATGCCTACATTGTTGTTTCTGCACAACCTTAGTGCAGAGACTTTCTGAAAAGTCCTTTATACACATTATCTCACTTCATCGGCATAATAGCCCTGTGAGAGGTGGGTACTTCAGGACAAGCTTTGATTCAGCCATTGTTCTTGTTGAAGGCAGAGTACTAATAGCTGAACTCTATGGGTATTCAGGTGCAGTGAGACATTCTTCATTGTTCCAATACTTTTCCAGGTTTAGAAGCTGGGTCATGCCTCCTGTAAATGGTGTTAGGTAAATATTTCTAATCATTCATCTTTTTTTTTTTTTTAACATTTTCTGTTCTTTAAAATCAGCCTCCTAACTAAGCTGAAAATACCTTGATGGCAAAGAATGTTTCTATCTAGTAATTAAGATAGTAGTTTCTTGCAAGGTGTAATAGTAATAGTATAGTAGTATGAGGAGGAGGAGGAAAGGAAGAAAGAAAAAGGAATAATTAAAATTATTGAAAATTGGCATTTATAGGACATAGTAATTGACATTTATTTTTACTTTTTAAAAATTTAATTTATGGAATAAAATAAGCATTTCTTTAACATGATATGATAAAAAACATGAAACTGTAAATCTGTTACAAACAACTTGTGATTTCTTTTAAATATATATTAAAATTATCATGTACATTTCTTTTTTCTTTTCTTCCCTTCTTAGAAATGGCTATCATTAGGGCACAATATGTATATATATATACACATTTATATGAAAAATTATTCTTTATGTACTTCTAATTATTCGTTCTCTCTCTTTACTATATGGGTATACTCTGGCACCCTAACTCAAACTATATTTTAGACATGTAATATGATGGTACCCTAAGTATCCTGAGGATAGAATGCAAGTTCCCCAATGGGGAGGGGTTGATAGTAGCTTTTACTCATTTAAAAATTTTTCACCATATTGCAGCATATTGTGCAGTTTATAGTGTCTAGCTTAAATGGATTTATAGATTATTCAAACAATCTTAACTGAACTAACTCTCACAAAATGGATCAAATGACTTAAAAAGCTTTTCCTGCAAAGTAAAATGATGAATTAACGATATTATTACTAGAAAAAGCTTGCCTAAGCAAATGACATCAAAATGGCAGAATAGGTACTTTTATTCCTAGTACATCCTAATATGATGATCTCATCAAATCTGACAAGAAGCTGGCCAAAAAATTTGAAAATTATTTGAAGTATAGATTTACATCCCATTTCATAAACAAAGACTCTTGTCTCCATTTTATAGTATGCCATTGAGTGTATTAAGTTATCATTAGTACGATATTTGAAAATTTGTATTTTAATGTAAAAAATGATACAAAGTGTGCCATATATAGAGGCTGATGCATACTGAAGATATTTGTAAATAGGTTTCCCACCTATTAAAACAATTTTCCAAATGAAGTTTCAGTGAGTTTTGAATCATTTGTTAAAAATGTTAAAATGCTTATATACTTTTGCTTATATACCTTAAATTTACTAGTTATATATTAATAAAAAATTTTTATTGGTGAAAGGGATTTAAAAAAAATCATTATCATGTTTTTATAAATATAGCCAATAGTGTGCTTCTTTCATTTGGACCTAAGTAGCTTTGTGATGGATCTTTTGCTGCCATTCAGACCAGTGGACAAAATAAAATGAACTTCAAAACAGACCCTTCATACAGTTGTATTGCAAAATGTTAAACCAAGATTTTCAGTATTAACAATAGCAATTATAGCTAGCATTATGTATTGATAAGAGGTTTCTAAAATGCTTAGTAGATGTTACTGCATTTGAAAAAATATTTTAAAATAAGTAAGCATAATTATACAGAAATCAAGTTGCTTTTTCTCCCAAAATGACTGTTACTTTGTGAAGCACAACCCAATGTTGTCACATTTTTGTTGACTTTATTCATGACAAGAATTGTCTGTGTGAGAAATTTTTATATTTTATGCAGTCAACATAAAAAAATTGAAAAAAATTAAGCAAAGTCAAACACATTTCTCTCTAAAATATTATTAGTGAAAGCAGTAAAGTTTCTTATACATACATAAAAATGTTTATTTCTATCATACACATTGTATATGTAATTTATTAAAAAATTGTAACATTTGTTAAGTGCCTACTAAGAGCTGAGAAAGACAAAAGATCATCCCTGACTTTAAGAAGCTCATAATCTAATGGAAGAAGACAGTAAAAAAAGAAGCTGAAAAGTGTAGGGAGAGAATATCCATCAAGGGTCATGAGGATGCCCAGGGGAGTATAGCCATGTGGGAAATTTTGAGATGATTGTCCTAGGCAGCCTCCTTAAATAGAGGATCTGGGAGATGCTCTCCATGTCCACTATCCTTCCTTCAGAATTTATGTGATTTTCTAGGCTATTAAGGTTCAGGGGAACATGATATTGCATGTACCTATAATTTTTTTAGCTGTTGGAGTTCATTCTTTAGTCTTAGTATGGGATGCAAACTCATAGGACATTATGATATTTCTCTATATGACTATTAAGTTTCAGGACTCAAAAATAGAGAAATAAGGATCTGAAAGGGTTTTTTAAATCAATTTGTTCTTTCCTTAACTTTTGATGAGGGAGGAGACAGGTAGAGTAGGAGGCTAGGGATTTACTCTTTCTACCCACTCATAATTGATAAATTGAGCTCTGCATCCACTCAGAATTGATAAGTGGAGATCAAAACTGCCAGTGGAAGCCTGTCCATCTTGTATGACTTTCTGACAAGTTCAACTTGCTCTCATTATTTAAAAATGCAGAGTTAGCCAAAACAGAATTTGGGCAGAAAGGAGAGGAAGGTGTTAAGCAGAAGATTCATGAATTTGTAGATGGGAGATAATTGGCTTGGGAAGAGAGTCCTGGTGTAATGGTGTAAGTAATGCCAAATAGTCAGTCTGTAAATATCTGTTTACTGTAGAAATGCCTGTTAAAGGGCATTTAATAATTGGCAGCATAGGAAATTTTGCTATTTTGAGCTCATCTGTTTCTTATTTTATATTTTTACTAATCTTCCAGTTAACTCCCATCTCTCTCCCCTACACTCACAGAATGACTCCTTCCTTTCCTTTGCTTACTTTCACATTTAGTTGCTAAAGCTGAAATGCTTTATAACATTTCATGGGTATTTAAAACTCCATGGCTTGTCTTTTCAAAATGCATGTTTCCTAGGGTTTGCCTTGTGGTTTTCTGGAAGTGGTAGTGGAATGAGGACCTGTCCTTCCTGTGCTGAAGCTTTTGTTTTTTCTCTTGATCTTCTGATTTTTCAAACCTTCTTTGAATTTTTCTCTCAAACTGAGAATATTTTTGGGTGATTGTTCAAGCTGTCATAATAATTCCTCTACCCTGCCCCTAATTGGACCCTTCAGCAAATTAGCAAAATGAAAAACAGTAACAGTGACAAACCAAAAAAAAATAGGCTGTGTTTGTATGTTTCTGTGACTTCTCCTGAAAAGGTATGCATCATCATCAAAGACAGGATTTTACCAACCCAGAGTTTCCATAATGTATCATAATATATAGTGGCAGCAGCTACTATTAACTTTTCAGTCCCTCTGAATGTTTTCTGGTGAACTGGTTGAGATATTTAAGAATTGCATGTCTTGGAACCCTCTTACACAAACCAATCTATTCCATTAAAATTTACTCCACTGTGGTTCTTAAGCTTCAGGAAATGATTCAGAGTCATTTCCAATGGAGACCCTCTCTTTAAGGGCCACCATGTCTTCTAAAAGGCTCTAAGATCTGTGTATATATTTATATCTATACAGAAGGATAAATAACTAATGACAATAGAAGGTACTTTCAGATGAATGAGCAGTCTAATAGAATGCAATATTTTGTGGTTAATGAACGTGAAATTGCAATTAATCAAAAGTAGGATAGGAGAGAGGTGATTTTTTTGTTTGTTTATTTTGTTTTATCACATTTTTTTAATCAGAAAGGGGAGTAGGGGGAGTGGGCAGGACACTTTTCCTAACTTCTGGAATCACCTCATCCAAGACTGTCCAAAGTGATGTGTCCCTTCAACTATAATGATGTGCCCTTAGTAGTTAGTGATCACTGTCGAGGTTTAAAGATGTATTTATTTGGGGCGGCTAGGTGGCGCAGTGGGTAGAGCACTGGCCTTGGAGTTAGGAGTACCTGAGTTCAAATGCAGCCTCAGACACTTTTTTCACTTCACTCTCATTTCCAGCTTTATCTGGTTCCTAACATGCATGTTTAATGTAGTTATAATGTTTTTGTTTCCAGAATTTATTTTAAGGATGACATTTGGGTTGTAAATTTCTTGGGAAACAACATAACACGAAACTATAAAAAACTACAGTCACCATTCTGTGAAAGTGTCTATTGTTTTAAACAGTTTCACTCCTTTTTTGTACCTTTCCACAGTGGGTGGTTTACATCTGATTTGAATATTCACTGTGTATTTTCTATATTCTCTGTATTTTCTCTGAGTTCTCCCCCACTAATGTAGGAAGAAAGAAGGCTAAATGGAAATGAGACTTTTGTCTGTTTCTTTTAAGGATATATCCATCAAAATGCATCAGTTGTTTCTGTGGAGATAGTCATGAATCATTGGTTGTGTGAGATATTCTGGGTCATCTGTTTTATACTACATATGGAGAACCCAACATGTCATCTTTATTGGCTATAGTTCTCTTATTAATTCTTTGGACCATTCTCTTTAGTAATGATATTGTGTAGTACCTAAAAGTGCTTAAACTAAGGTCTGGCAACTTTTCAAATATGGTGTACCAATGTTCCAACACCTTCTTCTTAATCTTGAGGTAAGAAAAGGGATGGGTGATCAAGTAGATTCTACACTCTATGAAAGAATGGTGAAGGTAGCAAAGTGAGATTGGTTAGTGACCTCGTTTTCTACTCAGGTTTCCTGCCCCACCACCACCACCTTATAGTGATGAAATTAAGATGAACTACTTTATGTAGGAGGCAGCTAGGTAGTACAGTAGATAGAGTGCCAGGCCTAGAGTCAGGAGGACTCGTCTTCCTGGGTCAAATCTGACCTCAAACACTTAATAGCTGTATGACCCTGGGCAAGTCATTTAATCCTGTTTGCCTCAATTTCCACATATGTAAAATTATTGGAGAAGGAAATGGCAAATCACTCCAATATATTTGCCAAGAAAACTAAATGAGTTGACAGAGTCAGACTGATACAACTAAACAACAGCAAGTCAACTCTGTACAAAAAAACTTTAAAGCCTTAGGAATTAAGATACTATTTAAGCCAAGGATTATTAATCAACTCTGGATAAAAACCTATCTAGCATAATTTAAAACTTGCAATTTTAATTAAGCCCTGTGTTGTCAATTCCAGTCATCCTTTGTTCTTATTTAGTATACAACTTCTGAATTAGGTCTTACAAGATATCATTTATTATTTGAATTGCTATGACTTTTCATATTTACCTAAGTTAATGACTTATAAATAATTCTAAATAATTCTAAAATCAAAACCTAGCAAAATTTGGAATATCTGTGCATCTGCTTAATTTCCTTAGTGAATATATGATTTAATTGTATTACCCATTATTCATCTGATTAGGAATGTGCTGGTCCCCACCCCCTCCGCAAATGTTCATGACATACTTTTAAGTTTAAACTGGGTTTTTAACATTGTTCCCATCATACAATCAATAAAACAACAATTCATGCCTTGATTTGTAGTCTGAAAAAAGCTAAGAATTAACTCTGGAGCTGGTACAAGCAAACCCCAATACATCTTTGCCTTAGAGTAATGAAAAGCATTTCAGTATTTTTAGTACTTTATCTCCTGAATTTTTCTTCTGCTGTGATATCTGCAAAGATCAAACTTATTTATGATGTGTATGTGATGATATCCCAAAAGAAAATTCAACATTGTTTGATTTCTGTGGATCATTCTATTGGCTCATGACTGAGTAAAAAATGGAAATTAACATTGTCATAATGAATTTAGTATTGAATTGTAAACATTTAAAAATTGTTTGTATAATTTTGACTTTAAATTTCAAAAGTTTAGAAATGAATTGTAGTCATGTTGATTTTTTAAAAAGCAAAATGAAGGAATGATCTGGTTATATAATATTAGATTCTTGACCATAGGAACAGAAAGACTGTTACAGTCTTAGGGTAAAAACAGAATGAAACTAAAACAACCCTTGGCACATATTTGTAGATATAATTTGGTTGCAGGCTGGTGACATATTAAACATGGAAACTAGATAATTAAATAATTAGGTAATTGAAACATGTGTCCTTATCCCCAGGACACCAAAAAATTCCTCAGAGGTTGAAGACTGAGTAACTGTGCTTGTTTTTTTTTTTTTTTCTGTAGGGTTGTGTATTTATGTTTTTTAATGGCTCAATCTCAGTCCCAGTGCATCTTGAAATCTTAGAAACAAAATATTTTTGACCATGAGATTTTATTTTAGTGGTTTTTTAGTTGAAGTTTCATCAGCAGAACTGAGGAATTGATTCATTCAACAATTTAATCAAGCTGCACTTATTAAGCAGCTTCTAATAGCAGAGAGATCTTATGTGCTGGAAATAAGAATCAATCAACAAATATTTAATTATCACCTTCTATGAATCAGACTTTGTGCTAAGTACTGGAACTTTTAAAACAAAACCAGAAAGAATCCCTACCCTCAAAGAGCTTACATGCTAATGGAGAGATTACATATTATATATATTGAGCAATGTGATATAAAATATTTATTATATCCTTAAATACCAAATACATAGAAAGGAGATGGAAGATAATCTTAGAGGGAAAGGAGGGATGAGGTGGTGGGGAGCAGAAAGGGGAAGTTGGAAAATGCTTCTTGCTAGAAGGAATTGTTTGAAGTAAGCTTAATTTTGAGAGGCAGAAGAAGGAAGACAACTTTTCTAGTCATGAGCCAATAGAATAGTATGTGGGAGAAGGAGCAAGTATTTGACTGGACTGGGACAAGGATGGGGATTAATAATCCATAGGAATATTGAAATGATAGGAAGGAGAACAGTAGTTTACTTAGTTCCACTTATGGGCATGTGTGTGTGTGTGTATATATACACACACACACACACACACACACACACACACATATATGTGTATGTGTGTATGTGTGTATAGATAGATAGATAAGTCCTTGACAATTTGAGGAACTAAAGGGTATTTAGAAAGGCTTTGTGGAAAAAGGGGGGGCCCAAGTAAAAGGAGATAAGCATTCTAAGAGGCAGAGGTAAGGGAGGGGGGGGTGAGCAAAAAAGCCAAAATAAATTATTGAGATAGGTCTTTCTTTTAACCAGCTTAAATATTTATTCATTTGTTCATTCTTTCATTTATATTTATATATTTACACACATATCTAATTAACTATTTAATTAAATTTATTAATTTTAAATTGAATTAAGATTGAATTAAATAAATACTTATTTAATTAAAAGTTTGGGTTGCCCTATCTTGCCCAGACTGAAAATCCAGAGTTGATCCACTGGCTGGATCCCATTCTAATCAGTTGGAGAGCTTTGACCTGTTCTCTTTTGGAACTAGTCTGACTTCTGAGGCAACCTCAGAAGTCTGCTCATATTGGAGTTGTCCCTCCACCACATTAATACCAGACTTAGTATGGATACCCTACTGGCCACAGCTCAGAACTCTGCCAGCCTCTGCCTCTCCAGGAACAGATATAAGCATTGCTTCACCAAGGCAGACTGCAGTTGTCATTCTTTTGAGGGATGGAGAAGGATACCATAAGTACACAGATAAGTCCATATAAAAGATATACACAGTAAATACCCTGCTATTTCATTGGGGCAGGGGTGAAGATGCTTGCAGCTAAAAGGGTCTAGAAGAACCTCTTCCAGGAAGTGTCTTTGAGCCCAGCCCCTGAGGGAGGGTATTCTGAGAGGTTGAGGGAGGTGAGCAAAGTGTCAGGCTTGTAGAAAGCCTAAAGGATTGTTTGCCGGTGGGGCTAGGGATCTGAGGATTGGGAGGGGTGGGGGTGGGGAATGGAACATGTATAAAAGAAAGTAAAGTTCAATAAGCTTGGACCAGCAGGTTGCAAAGTGAATTGTGAAGAGTTTTAAAAGTCACAAGAAAATCTGTTTGATGCAAGAGATCCCTGACCTTGGATCCAAGATCCAAGAACTCTGGAACTTTAAAAGTAGGGGAGTTTCTTGACCATATTTAAGCTTAGCTTTATCACTTGGGTAGCTTTGTGGAAGATGAACTAGAAAGAGGAGATCCAGGTGACAGTAGTGACTTTTTCTGACTTTCCCTCCCTTAGTTAACCTTGACAGATATTTACCCTGATATTTTTATTAGCTTCAAAGTATTAGTAATGAAGAGCAAACATTGTGATTTGGTCATACTGTACCAGTGAAGGCTAGTCTGGGACTTTTTCGTTATTTTCCCTATCTCCTACCATGAACAAGTCCTCTTTTAAACTTAAATTATGTAGATTTTCAGTGAATCATTCCAACCCTTCTACAATCTATCGGATCCCTTGATCAACCTTGATGAATACAGCTCTTCTCAGCAGTTCAGAGAACTAGGACAACCCTGTTAGACTGACTATGGATAATGCTATCCCCATCCAGAGGAAGAAAAATAAAAGAAAACAAAAAGAAACCCTTCAGAGATTGATGAACACTACATTTACTTTTTTAAAAAAAATATCTCTTGTATATTTCTTTCCCTTAATCCTAATTCCTCATACTGAAAATGCCTAATCTGTAAACATGTTTAACACAAATGTGTATGCACAATAATAACTTGACTGTTTGCTGCTGAAGGGAGGGTAGAAGGAAATCTTGAAACTTAAAAAGATACATATGCATATGGATGAATGTTGAAAAACTTTCATAACATGTATTTGGGGAAAAATCAATAAAAAAACCTATCATACTTCTGAAATGGATATATCTATGCATATATAAAGGTCCCATGGATAATGAGTCTATGATTTTTAAATGAGTGTTCTGTTTTGCTGATCTGTTCTAATGACTGAACTATAAGCTTTTTCTACTTTTAGCACAGCATACATCTTCCTTAGAGTTGTTTTAATCAAAGGAAAACTTGGGTCAAAAACTAATCAGCATTATCAGCATATAATGCTTCCACCCCCACCCCCATGTTTCTATTGGAAATGGTCTCATTTCACACAGTGCAAAGATCAATGACATCATTGCTCTTATGAGAGGACAGGAGTGATTAGAATTTATTAATGAATTAATGTGAAAAATTTGTTTAGAAAATTATGAAGATTTATCCAAATATAAGTTGTTATTGAGTTGTTTCAGACATGTCCTTCTCCCTGTGACCCCCATTTAGGGTTTTCTTGGCAAAGAGACTAGAATGTTTTGCCCTTTGAAGCTCATTTTTACAGATGAGAAAACTGAGGTAAACAGGGATGAGGGATTTGCTTAGGGTCGCAAAGCTGTTAACTGTCTGAGACCAGATTTGAACTCCAAGATAGAACTCCAACAATCTATCCACCATACTACCTAGCTTCCCTCTACGTGTATAAATTGCTATTGCAGATTTAATGTTTTTATTATCAGCTTTTGGTTCTTGTGAATTATATGGGATTTGGAATTTCTAGTGGAATATAACTATCTTTATTACGTGCCTTTGGACTTTCTTGCCATGTGCTTAACTTGGCTGCTTGTTTTGATGACTTAAATGCAGTTGTTGAAAAAAGCACTGCCTCCTGGGCATGTAGGGAATTTCAGTTCTTTTTTGGAGATTCCTTCAGACCGTAGATAAGTAAAATTCACAGATTTTCTCAAAAGTTTCTGAACCCTCAAAATCCTTAATATTGTTAGTCCTGAAGAGAGAAGCTTTGATTCTCCTGCTCCTGCTCCTCTGTCCCTTCTCCTTTTTTTCTCCTCTTCTTCCTTCCCCTCCACTCCTATTCTTCTCTTCCTCCTCTTCCTTCTCTTCTTCTTCCTCCTCGTCCACCTTTTCCTTCTCTCTTTGCAGCCACTGAAAATTCACTTCCAGATGTCTTTGACATAATTTCTGAAATCGATGTTATGTTGGTTGCTATGACTTGATATCTGTTTTTTTTTTCAGATGACTGTGAAAGGGTCCACTGAAATAAGCCCCAGAATAGGATCTATAGTTAGTTTTATGGGAGGAAAACAAAAACCTCTTTAAAAAAATTAAGCCACTTTCTTTGAAAGTAAAGGAAGAATTAAATGCATGCCCTTTTGGGAGAAGAAAAAGGTGTTTACCAACTGGTAATATTAGATTAACTAAGAAGAGAATATATGTGTATTTGTATACATATATTTGCTTATATACACAACATACAAAGAATTATGTAAATTGTTATCTTTTTTTAGTTTTTGCAAGACAATGTGGTTAAGTGACTTGCCTAAGGTCGCACAACTAGGTAATTATTGTCTGAGGCTACATTTGAACTCAGGTCCTCCTGACTCCAGGATCGGTGTTCTATCCACTGTACCACCTAGCTGCCCCCTATAAATTATTAATAATTAAATATTAACTTCTACAAGCTAATAATAGCAATATAATAGTGATTGATGCTGTGATATACTTTGATCTATTTCCTCAAATTCTTTCAATAATAAGTCAACAGTAATCATTTATTCATTGCTTGCTTAGAGCCAAAGAACTAAGAGGCAAAAGGAGAGTGCCTGTCCTCAAGGAGCTCACATTCTAATGGGTAGACTACATGAAATGAACATGCAAACAAATATATACAAAGAAAAGATTAATAGGATGTAATTAACAGAGGGCATTAGAATTAAGAATTGGACAGTTAAAATGATAATAATAATGATGATGATGATAATAATAATAATGAATAAGGGATTTTAGTTGGGACTTTTAAAAGAAGTCACAGAAGTCAGTAGTCAGAGCATCCTCCTGCTGTTGGAGAGTGTCCCAGGCAAGGGGAACAGCCAGAGAGAATGCCTGGAGTTAAGAATCAAGAATCTTGTTTTCTGTACAGCCAGAAGGCAACTATTAAGAAGTAAGTCAGGTACATGTCCTTACCTGTTAGCTTAATTTTTATAGCTTTTTAACTTTGCCTTTTTAAAGGAAGACAGATATTGTATAGTAGGAAAATTACTGAATTTAAAGTAAAAAAACAGGGTTTTTAATTCTGATTTGTATTAATATCTGTATGACCTTGGACAAATCACTTTGGGTCAGTTTTCTCATTTTTAAATTGAGACTGCTCTAATTAATTAATCACTAGGTGGTTCGGTGGATAGAGCACCAGCCCTGGAGTCAGGAGTACCTTGAGTTCAAATCCGGCCTCAGGCACTTAATAATTACCTAGCTGTGTGGCCTTGGGCAAGCCACTTAATCCCATTTGCCTTGCAAAAACTTAAAAAAAAAAAAAAAATTAATCACTAAAACCCTTCCAGCTCTAAATTTTGCCCTTATGGTTAATTCTTCTGTGCTCTATTAGTAAGGAGCCTCCAAAATTTTACAACAAAAAAGGAGTAGTAGAACTCAATTGCCCATCAATATATGGTATAGTATATGACTGACATTGCTGGGAGTGAGAGACTAGAGGGGGGTCCCAGTGGCAGGGGGAGCATAACTCCTTAGATCTCTCCTATTTTTTTTTTTATCTTTATAGTTGCTGGTTGTGAGCTTGCACTATAAGAAAGTCATAGAATTGTGGATTTAAATACCAGCTCTTGCTCCCCTATCCCTTTCCCATTTCCATCTACTCTGTATTTATATAGTGGATAAATTGCTGAGCCTAGAGTCAGGAGATCCTGAGTTCAAATGCAGACACAGACACTAGCTTTGTGATCCTAGGCAAGTCATTTAACTGCTGTCTGCCTCAGTTTCCTCATCTGTAAAATGGGGATAATAATAGCCTCTACTTCCAGGTTTGTAGTGAAGATCAAATGAGATGATAGTTATGAAGCATTTGGCAGTGTCTGGCAAACAATCTATACGTGTTAAGTTATTATTATTTGTACCAGTTTTTGTGTGTGTGTGTGTGTGTGTGTGTCTATATCTGTCTAGCTATACACACACGATCTTTCCTCTTAGAGACCAGAGGAGATTTTTGTTTTTTTTTTTCTTGGGGTTTCCAGTTATTAGCATACATAGTGCTTATTGTTGATTGCTGTTGGAAGAGAGCATAGAAATCACCCAATCTAACCCAGTCCCTATAGAGATTAAGAAACACAGATCCAGAAAAGCAAAGTGACTTGTCCAAGATCACACAGATAGTAGCAGAGCTGTGATTCGGATACTAGCATCCTTTCCATTATATCCTGCTTCCTTTTCTGGGATAGGGCAACCCCCATCTCTAGATTTTTTCAGAGATGACTTTGACATTTTTTTTGTGTGAGGTTTTGCTTCTAATTAGGAAACTGAAGAAAGGACTGCTCAGGTCCTTTCTAATTCTCTTTCTTTGACTTCTAATCACTGTCTGTTGGCTGCTGCCTTCCACGCTGTTCTGATGCATGCAGTTTTTACTGTTGCCCTTGAGTCTTAGTCTCATGAGAAGAGAAAAAAACCCACTTGCATGCAGCCTTTTTCAAAGTTAGTGTCTGGGCATACCTCCCTATTTAGTTTCCTGATTAATTAATCAATAAAATTTATTAAGAACCTGCCAGAAGACAAAAGACAATCCCTGCCCTTAAAGAGTTTACAGTCTAATGGAGGAAACAACATGTGAACAAATATGTACAAAGCAAGCTATATACAAGATAAATAATTAGTAGAGGGAAGACCCTGGAATTTACAAGGGGAAGTTTCCTGTAAAACAACAGCAGGAGGAATGTTTGGCTCAAGGGTCATTGAATCTGGCACTGCCATGGCAACTATGGGAGGGACTCGAAATTCAATAAATCTAGGAATTTTTTAAGGGTAAATTAATTGTTTGATGAAATAAAACAGGCTAATTTTTAAGTTGATAATTTTTGTACCACCCAAGAATAATGTTATAAATATACAAGTGACCTTTGGCAGAAAAAAGATTCCCTACCCCTGGAATAGAGGGGAAAAAAGAAGAGGGGGGGAAATCTAAGAAAAGGTTGTAGAAAATGAAAATTAAGAAAAGACCATAGAGACCACCCCCACTTTTTCCCTTCTTATATCATACTTTGAAAAATGAAAAACCAGGGGTGGCTAGGTGGCGCAGTGAATAGAGCACCAGCCCTGGAGTCAGGAGCAGTTCAAATCCGGCCTCAGACACTTAATAATTACCTAGCTGTATGGCCTTGGGCAAGTCGCTTAACCCCATTGCCTTACAAAATCTAAAAAAAGAAAAAAAAAAGAAAAACCAGTTAGAATATGGCACTTTTGTATAGCAGCCCACCCTTACCCCAAATAAATCTCCAGCAATATTTAAATTTCATTTTATGTTATTTTTTTACTTCAAAGGTTAGTAGATAACAGCAGAGTCAGCAAAAAACTCAGCCAATGAACATAGCCAGAAATAATTCATGCTACACTGGACAGTACAACACATTGATTTACAGACCTTAGGGTGTAGGAGGAGGAACAGACTGGAAGGCATGTAGACCCTTCCCCCCAACCTTTCTACTCACATATCCTTCTAGACATGATCTAGTTAGAGTAACAGAATTGCCTCCCATTCAGCTCATCTTGGAAATAAAGAATTACACTGATCATAGCATAATGAACTGGAACATGATAGCCCTCAGAGAACCACTGAGAGCTGGGTCAGAAAGTCACACATTTCCGGGGATGTCTGGCACTGTCCCATTCTTTGTTTCTCTTGAAATATTCAACTACATGACCTAATCAATTTGTGGCCCAGCATGTAGTTATTATTGCATGCAAAAACAAAAGAATAGATGGGCAGAATGTAGGAGTGAATAGAGAGCCAGGAATGTAATCTTTGAATCAGGAAAAGACATGAATTCAAGACTTATGTGTGAGCCCCCAAACTGTGTAACCCCCAGGCTAATCACTTAACCTTTCTGTGCAGATATTATCTGCATTTTCTGATTTACGGAATTTTAGAGTTAGGAGAGACCTTCAAGGTGATATAGTCTTTATTGGGAGTTTCCTTACCCCAGTGAAATCACAGGTTCAGAAAAGACATCCAAAACAAAGGAACCACTTGGAGTCATGCACTCCATCTTTGCTTTTATATTTTAAGGAATATAGTGAAATTGTTTGTTAAGCTTCATGCTGAGGAAACATAAACCCTGATGACAGTTTCAAGTTCCCACCTGCCACCCCTTCTTTACTGTATTTTGGATCATGAAACATAACTTCTTATCTCCCTGTCCTATCCCCACCCCCACCCCCAAAGAGGAAAGAGAACCCTTGTACTTATATTGCTCTTTCAAACTTTAATGAACTCATTTTCTCCCTCTCCCCGAGTTCCTATTTTTATATTCTGGCTGATTTTACACTTATAGTCTGATTTATTCTTTCATGGAAAGGCATCATGACTAAGTAGATGGAATTGTCTTACAGTCAAGATGACTTGGGTTCAAGTTTAGCCTTGTGATCCTGAGCAATTGATCTTTCCATGCTCTAGGCAATTCTCTAATAGTCTAAATTGCAGGTGAGGTCCTGACCTGCTTTAGAAGAGGGAATTTCCTTACCTGGGAGACCCATGAAATGCCAGATCATTCCCTGGCCTTATCTTTTATTTCTATATCTATATTTATCTCTCCTAGCTTTGTAACTTCCCTCTTCCTACGGCCCCTTCCCTTCACCCCCCTCCCTGGGATATTGACATTAAGTGACTTAAGTAGGATATCACAGCTAGTAAGTGTAATTTCCCCTCTCTTCCTCACCCCAAATCTCTTTGAAGGACTCGGCCCAGCCAGGTTCAATCCTTTATTCCTCACTGTATCGCACTTCTGATTCTCTCCAGTCTTCTTTCCCTTCCTAGCAACTCTCTTACCTTGGATGATGACTATCCTTCTCATTGATCAATTCTTTTTAGAATTTACATTTTAATGAAAGTGCCAAGGAAAGCATGTTAACTCCTTCATCTTTAGGGGATCCAATCTTGTCTCTCTATACTTATTTATCCACTGTAATCCAGCAACTTTTCGTCCTGAAAGATTCTCATTATTCCCCCTTCCCCCCCATTCTTTCCCTTCTCACCATTCTCCTTTCTCCCTCCTTTTCTCTCCCCTTTTCTTTTATGTATTTTCTTTCTCATTAGACTATAAGTTCTTTTAGGACAGGGGCTTTTTAGGTTTTTTCAATGCAATGGGGTTAAGTGGCTTGCCCAAGGCCACACAGTTAGGTAATTATTAAGTGTCTGAGTCCGGAATTGAACTCAGGTCCTCCTGATTCCAGGGCCAGTGCTCCATCTCCACTGTGTCACCTAGCCGCCCCTAGGACGGGCTTTTTGACTTGATTTGATTTTGAACACTGGAGATAAGAGCTGTAAGGGCTGGGCTATCTGTATGTATTTCCCCAACTCCTCCATATACCTCTGTTGAGATCATGATGCATGACCCATAAATACTTAGCCCATCCATTCATTCCAATTGCTTTATTTTGGGTACAGATTGAACTGGATTTAAGCCAAAATCCTTTTTTAAGTGTTTTCTTTATTTTTAAGTGGGTGTGTGGGAGGAGATATTTAATAAGATATGAAAATAGGTATTCATTTTGGCAAAAGTTTTACTTTTTTCCATAATGCCATATATCCTAAGAGCTATTTACAAATCCTTAGTTTCATTCCATAGGCATAGAGACTGGATGTGGGGTTTCTTTGGTCTAAGGAGCTCCATTAAGAAGAAACTCTTTTCTTGCCAATGCAGTTACAAGCTTTCTCAACAGCTTTGAACCTTGGAAAATTTCCAGAACTCTTGAGGTGTTAAATAGCTTGTTGTCACACAGACAATATGTGACAAAAGTGGAACTTGAATGTGGGTCATTCTGACTCTTATGCCACCTCTCTGAAGTATATTAGAAAAGGTCAGAAGTAGTTGCCTCTTTAAATATAATCTGAGATTTGATAAATTGAATAAGCATGTCCCAAGTTTAGCCAAATTAAGAGTGAAGTTCCATTGTGAATTCAAATGCCTAGCCAAAGTCATTGACACTCTTCTTGACATGGCTCCTTGATGCTATTTTGTCTATATTTTTCCTTTAGAAATGTCTCATATTAGAAAAACAGATATGTCACATATGATTTCTATGAGATAGTGGAATTTTGAGTAAGAAACCCTGGTTTAAGATCCTGTATCCATCACTTTTTGCCCTTGTGACATTGTACAAATCATTTGATTTCTCCAATTCTGTTTTCTCATCAGTAAAATGAAGGGGTTGCAGTAGATGACCTGAGGACTTTTCAGTCTATGTTCCTTTGTAAATTACTTAATGCAGCAAAAAGCAGAAACAAACTTCTGTAGTTCTTTAGATGTTATAGAAATGTGAGGTATTTATTATCAGTTACTGTTATCCTCATCATCACCATTTTAGAGCTGGAAGATGCCTGAGATGTCAACTCTCCCTACTTTCCTTCATTTTACAGATTGCAGAACTGGGATTGAATAATCTCTGGTGATGGATTCAGCCAAAAATAGTACTTTGCCATAGTTCTTTCTCCTTATTTCCAAGCACATTGTGCTTATTCTTATTCCATCATCATTGTGTCTGAATTACCTCACTCTAAATCTGGAATATCTTCCCTAGTCTTTTTGTCTATCCATTCTTAAGATCTGGTAAAAATTCTTTGTCTTCTGTGAAGTTTTCCTTGACTGCTTTAGCCCTTCTCCACTGACCTAGTTGCCTCAGTTATAATATTCACATTAATATTATTTTAGATGGCTTGTTTAGTGCTTGTGTCATTTATATCCCACAGAATCTTATTAGGGTGCTATGAATATGGCAATATAACAAGAATTGGTGCAACCGTGCAATCTCTTTTGTGCAAGGCACCAATACAGAGAGAACCACTTGAAGATCTTTAGCAACAGGTTATCTGGGATGATCTCCAGTCATCCTGAACTATATCTTGACCCTGGACTCTTGACTCTGGAGGAGAGAGTGAAGCTGAACTTGACCACATTTAAATCTAATCCACTTGCAAGGCAAATTATCATTCTCCTGATGTCATTGGTCCTCTTCAAGAAAGAATGACAGGGGCAGCTAGGTGGCACAGTAGATAGAGCACCAGCCCTGGAGTCAGGAGGACCTGAGTTCAAATCCTACCTCAGACACTTAGTAATTGCCTAGCTGTGTGACCTTGGGCAAGCCACTTAACCCTTTGCCTTGCAAAAACCTAAAAAACAAAAAAAGAAAGAATGACTAACACTCCCATTATCAATCACCCCCTCCCCCATCACCTTCAATAACAGCTACTACTACTACTACTACTACTACTTCTACCTCTACCACTACTACTTCTTTTTCTTTTTCTTCTTGTCCTTCTCTTCTTCCATATCCTACTTTTCTTTCTTTTTCTTCATTCTTCTTTTTGAGTTGAATCAACTCCTCTTTTTGCCCTTTTGTTGTTTAGCTAAACTATTTGACCCCTTTGATGATCCCTAAACAAAAAGAGCTTTCTTTTTAATCATTTAATTGATCCATGTACTAATTTGACTGACCTTTATCAATTGCCCCAAATCTGTCATCACAGAATGCAGTATTATTAGATAATCCTGACCAGTAATGGAAATTGAGCTGTGGAACATTCCCTGGAAATTTAAGCTGTAAGAGACAGTTGTATATCCTTTGTGACCTGATAATGGTGAGAAAACTACTTACCATTAATTTCCTCTCTATGACTAGATTTAGATTCTGTTGTCCTCTCTTTATCCTTCTTTACCCCTTAGCCCTTCATTTTCTCTCCTAGTCTTGGTAGCAGTATGGAATTGAATGACCTAACAAATGAAGTCTGCAAGATCCCTTCTAGACTGAGATCCTTTGATTCTTGGTATAACAGAAAAAGAAAAACTCTTTGTATCTTTCTTAAGATACTTATCACTTATTGGCTTGTATTATTTCTGGACCTGACACAGTATGACCTTGGTAAGGTCACTTATTTTCTCTGGGTCTCATTTTCCTTATTTATAAAACGAGTTCTATTGATGACATAGAAAGATTTTTGTATAAAGAACTATTTATGCCACCTCAAGGGAGGGAGTCCCCTAGATAATGTCCCTATCCAGTTATTATGAAAGTTATATAAGTTTCATTCTCTTTTCTCTGATCTTTGTGTAACTGTAGGCACTTGGACTGGCAGGGGAAAGGAATTCTAAGCTTTGTTTACCTTTCTTTTTCCTAGCTCTAGGATATATGCTTGAAAATGTAAGATAATTGAAGAATAATTTAGCTATAGTTTCTTAAAAAAAATTAGAGGTAAAAACTTTCATGATGAAGTTGGTTTTGCTTTTGAAAATGAGGAAAATAATATTTAAAACTACTTATTTCTAAGTTTGAAGTGGAAAAGGAAAATTTTAAAAATTTATCTTAGAATGAACTTTAATTGATGATTTATTTTTAAAATTGACTGCTTATTTAATTAATTTTATTTTCTCAAGGCCTTAGCAAATATCAATTTATAACTGTTTCTTTATCCTTCCTTTTACCCCTGCAAACTGGCTAGTTCAATAACTACCTATTTAAAAATAGCTCGGTCTTCTATACCACGGAAAAAATGCAAAGATTGGCAGATTGCCTTCTGTGGGGGGTGGGGAGAGGGAGTAAGATTGGGGGGGAAAATTGTAAAACTCTTATTTATTTTAAATTTTTTTAAATAGCTCAGTCTTTTGTATTTGTATCAATTCCCTATAGGAATACAGGACTCTTCCTGTGATTTGAAGAGAATACTCAAAAGAGGTAATGCATTCTATTAATTTGGAGCAGAAGTCTGCCTTCTCTATAATTTACAATCTCAGTGGAGTTCTAGGGGATTTAAGTGGGGTCAAAATAGCCAGTTTATATCTGTGGTCAGCCAGGTCTTCCTTGCCTGAAGACCAACTCTTTATATATTATACCATGGCTTTTTTTTGTATTCTGCCTCTAATAATTTGGTTCTCAGACTTTGATCAGTGATATTTAATACAAGGATTTTTTCCCCAGCTTTTCTTCTATTGGTATTGATTTTGCAAAAGTTTTTCAATCTTCTGTACTGAAAATTGTCTCTGTCTTTTATATTTTCTTTTTATCCACTTTTATTATGCCCTAAACACAGTTTTGAAAGTTATCCATTTCGAACATTTATTAAGAGCCTACTATGTTCTAAACACCAAACTAAGCATTGGGGAATTGTTGTCTGGAGATCAGAGATCCACTTGAGAGTAAATTTCTTGAATAGGAGGTGGGAAATAAAAGAAAGCTATCTCCTTCCATTGTTCTCTAATTTAAAAAAAATGCCTTTGGAATTTATTATGACATGTGTTGTAAGATGCTGGTCTAACTATAATTTCTGCTTTCTGATTTTCCCAGTAGGCCTTTCAAATTGTGAAAGTAGGAAAAGCTTGAAGTTGAGTATTCATGGCATTTTCTTTATTCCTATGCTCATGAGAGGAGGCATAATAATGTTTTAAAAATGAATGAACTTGGGGCAGCTAGGTGGTTTAGTGGCTAGAGCACTAGCCTTGGAGTCAGGAGTACCTGAGTTCAAATCTGGACTCAGACACTTAATAATTACCTAGCTGTGTGACCTTGGGCAAGCCACTTAACCCCATTTGCCTTGCAAAAAACTAAGAAAAAAAATGAATGAACTTGAAACCAGTAGAGACTCAGGTGTGAATCCTGTCCCTGTCCCTTTCTGTAACTAGTGTGACTATGGGCAAGTCATTTATTAGAATTTCCATTTTTTTTTTATTAGAAGAAAGAAGGATAATAATATCTGCAGCACTACCACTTTTAATTTCAGCCAGCATTTATTTCACTTCTGCTATTTGCAAGGTCCTGTGCTAAAACGAGGGAAGGAAGGTCAGATAGGAATAAAAGGATCAAAAATCATAAAATTTCAGAGTTTGAACCACAGGGTTTTATAGTCTAAACCATATCTTAAAAAGTAGAGGAAAATCCACTACCTCTTAGGCAGTTCATCTCACTTCATATTGCTTTAATTGTTAGGAACTTTCTTATGACATCGAGTTACTTCACAACTTTTCTCCTCCCATTGCTTCTAGTTCTTTTGGGCTATGTCTCATGTCCAATAGGGTCTTACATCAATTGGGAACATGATTATGTATTTATTTTAATCTAAATTCCACAAAAAAGCATTTGGATGTCTAATAGAATTCATTACAGTGGAATTTTACTTGTAATAGTTTTAGGTCAAAACAATGACTACATTGATGCATGTGGATCTGGATGAAGCTAGAGTAGATATGTAACAGATATGAAACTGAGAAGGAAAAGACAAACCTTTTGTGGAAAGTTACAGTGCACATTGTGCATTCTTTACTACTCAGCTTCTAGTAACAACAAATCTCATTTAATAGGCGCTATGACTTTTTGATAGCATTATTGCTCAAAATAATGAATTTATAACCCCCCAAACATTTGGAAGTATTTTCTGAAATCATCTAAGAATTTTATATGTTTAATGGAATTTTAGTTTCAAGTGCATGTTTCTATAATTTAATTATCACAGCTGTATTAATTATTATAAGCCATAAAGCATTGTAGAACTATGAAGGATGCTATTAATATTAATACTTTTTTCATGTTGCTGAAGCACTATATGATTTACCAAGTATTTTTCTCAGAACAACCTTGGTAGAGTAGGTAGTTGAAATAATTAAGTCATCAAAAGATTTTAAATCACATACGGAGTTCAAATGCGAGCATTTACTATTCACCTATTAAATACTAGGCACGTGAAAAGTGCTGAAGATACAAAGAGAAAACATAGAATAGTATGGATTACTTTTTTTAGAAGGATCAGATCCATGATTTCATTGTAATAGATAATTTTGTTAATCATTGTGTGAATAATTGGGAGCCTGCAAGTTTAGATGATCTGTTTCTAGTTACACACAGTTAATGACCATCAGAGGAGGGACTTTGAGCATGGATTTTTCTAACTCTGAAAATGGTCTTGCCTTCCAGTTGGGGAAAGTTGCCCTGATTTCTTTTTCTTTCCTTTCCTTTCCTTTTCCTTTCCTTTTCCTTTCCTTGTCTCCCTCCCTTCCTCCCTTCCAGTTGATGCCAGGGTTACCCTCTCCATTGGAGTAAAAAGAAGTCTTAGGTATGTAAGAAATAATTCAAGGCAGTTAATAGGGCAAGTGTTCCTGACTGCAGACCCAGTACTCTATGCACTGTACCACCTAGAATCATCTTCCTAAATTCATATCTGGCCTCTGATACTTACCAGCTGTGTGACCCTGAGCAAGTTAGTTATCTGTGTTTGCCTCGGTTTTTGCATCTGTAAAATGAGCCAGAGAATGAAATAGCAAACTACTCCAAGAAAGCCCAGCTGAGATCACAAAGAATCAGACTCAACTGAAACACCTCAAGAACTGTTAAAAGGGAGTAAGCACGTGATTAATTTCATAAGAAATTGTAGAGACTGTAGACAGCGAAGGAAATCTACGGGGATGCAGAGGAGGGAGAGGACGCCAGTCTGAACGGGAAAGAGAAGGTTTCATTCAAGAGGCAGGTGTGAAATAAGCTCTGAAAGATCTGTTGGATGTGGACAGATGTGGATGAGGTGGGGAGGACAGTTTTGAGGAAATTGGGGTCAAGATTGACTTCTGATATAGAGAAGTAAATTGAAGAAAGCAAATTATTAATGATTCTATTTATATCTCTCAAACTGGGCTCTCCTTCAGGGAGGGGATATTCCTTCTGTCTGTGCTCACCTACAAAGTGCTAAGTGTCCTTGTATGTCATGTCACCAGTGGGGATTTCCCTTTGCTAGTGGCTGGTTCTGTTTTTGCCCTTGTCTCCAGTAGCAATATGCCAATTTCTAGCTTCACAGTGTGACAGCACTTGCATGATAAAAATAGACCTAAATTCTTGCGAAGCACAGGTATCTAGATGGGGTTTTACTTTTAGTACTAACTTGGTTACTGTGTTTTGAGGTGTGACTGACTACTCAGCAGTTTTCACTGATGCTAAATTTTATTTGAACACATCTGTAGTAAAGGTAGCTTAGACAGACATACTATTGAGCTTGTAACACACTACAGTGAAAAATAATACAATTTGATGTTATTGTTCCTAATTTCATATCCTTTGCACACACATATACATCCCCACTCTTTATAGAATTAAGTAATAACTGTTGGTTTAAGCAACTGATTTATAAATATATAGAATTACATAATCATATTAGAAAATAAACTGAAGAGAATAAGGAGGTTTAGATTAGGAGTTGTAGAGAAAATCTATTGTGGTGATATGGGTATTTTTTTAAGGATATATGAAGTCTTTCCTTTCAGTCTTATGACAGGTTGATTACTTCTGATTAAGGACAAGAACATTTGCAATCCATGGGGAAAAAGACATTTATGTTTCAATCATGCAGTCAGTTTTTAATCATAGGAAAAACTGCTGAGTGGAAGTTTTTTTTTAAGGCAGTATTAGCATTTGAAAATTATATAAAATGTTATAAGTAATCTTCCATGATTAGTAAAAATAATTCAATGAGGCACATTTGGACTTGTCACTGTGCTCTGTATATAAATCTGGTCTCCCAGAGCTGGTCACCAAGAGAGTGTTCATTATAAGAGCCAATCCAGAATCAGGTACTGACCTAGTTTAAAGGAACCTTTCTTTTCCCCCAGCAGATAGAAGGAACTCTTATTTTTTCTTCTCTTGTAGCTAGGGATCTACTTTTTTTCTTATGAATTGATGGCAGGGGGAGGTTCTGTTCCCATAATTTTGCAGGGTAACTGACTAATTTCTTTTGAGTTCTTTAGTAGTCCCAAGTTTGCAGTTATAATCAAATTGACTTTGAGTAGCAAAGATGATTATCATTTTAATATAAAATCGGGAATTCTGAGTATTAAACTCCTTGGCAGTATGCAAAAGAAAAAAATCGATTACACATTTTATAGTCCTGAAATAAAGTGACAACTTAACAAAAATTCTTTTCATTTTAGGTGAGTAAGGTGCTGGTGCATTAGTTCTGAAATGGAGTCAGTTAAAGGTTCTTTGTATATCTGGGTATATAGTTCAGGGGTTTTTAGTCCCTATAGCATCTATGGATATAATTTATTCATTAACTTGAGGGAAAATTGCACTTTTATTTTCACTAGCCTTTCAGTGAAATTTAGCATTTACTTCATTTATGAGTGTTAACAAGATACCACAGTGGTTATTAGCTGTACCTGTGACTTTGTCATCACATTGTCTTCATATTACTTTGTAGATGTTATGGATATCTCAAAATATAGCTTTCACTCATCACCACTTTGAGATTACTGCTGTTATTAGATCTGTCACTATATATGTTCCTATGCCAGAAGTTAAAAATATTTTGGTAACTTTCAGTTTAATTAGTTGGGGGTTTTTTTGGATGGTAGGTTGGTTGATTTTTTGATAATCCAATATATTCTGTTTTATGCATTTAAAAAACTTTTCTGAGCAAAGGTCCATAGTTTTTAACCAGATGGCTAAAGGCCTTCTTACTCACCCCCTCATCTAGGTGAAAGTAGGAAGGAAGCATATGGATTTGACTTTAACCTTTATTGAATACTGGCTCTTAGAACTTGCAGTTAATTCCTTTCTGACTTAACTCTTCTCAACGAAGCAGAGACCAAAATAGATATATGATAGGTCAGAATTTAGGTATGCTGGCAGGCTTACAGGGGAAGTTTTAGAAATCCCTGACAGTCACTTACTATGCCCAGACCACTACAATATGAAGAATCATTTTCTTTTTATGCTGAATTGTCTTCTTTCTCTGATCCTTTCTACCCATCCAAAGGAAGAAAAAAAAAGAATCCTCATTGTCATAGAGAATGAGAAGATTAGAAATTGAGACAGAACCAAGCAAATTATTTCTGTGCTCTCCATTCACAATATAGATTGGGTAGTTCCTTTTAAAAAAAAAATCACCATTCCCTCCCTCTTCCTTCCTTCCTGCTGTTTCTTCTTTATTCCATTGTAAAATAATTTTAGTTGTTTTTTAGACTTCTTGAATTTAAAATGTACTTATGATTGAATGGGGAAAAAAAGTCTTTTGTTTTAAAAACCATTTTGTACAGCTCAGCATAATTAACCTTCCTAATATTCATAGTCTTTCTCCCCTGCCCAGAAACCTGCCTCTAAAATTAAATTTTTAGTTTGGCATTCAAGATCTTCCAGAATCTAGTTCTAGTCTGGTTTTTTTTTTTTTTTTTTTTTTTTTTTTTGTACTTTTCCCCAGGAGAAATCTTTTCTAGCTGGACTGGTCTACTTATTCTCTTTGCCTTCTGGTTTTCCTACATTCCCATTCACCTGGTCACTAAATTCTAGAGCCTCTGAATCTCTTCCCAAATTCTGTCTACTCTACCTTGATTTTTTTTCCTGTCCTACCTGAACTCTTAATAGTTATCAACTGTGTATTTCATTGAACACTAATATATTTCTCCATGGTTTAAAGATCTCAGGACCATGGTTTTAGAGTTTATTTATTGTACATTCTACCCCCTCATCCCCCCACATTTTACCAATGCTGAAATCGAGGTTTGTCCAAGATCTTTCCTATTCTTTTACTTGTGTGCATATGTATGTGTGTTTGTGTATATACAAGACCTCTGAAAATTCCCTGTTCTTTCTATTGCATCACATATAGCCTACTTGATGATAGTCCTTGAGATTTGAAACTTTTTCTTAAAATAATTGCTTTGCAGTTTTATTATTGTTGTTCAATTGTTTTTAGTAACATTTATCTCTTTGTGACCCCATTTAAGATTTTCTTGGCAAAGGCACTGGACTGGTTTGCTATTAACTTCTCTAGCTCTTTTTGGAGATGAAGAAACTGAGGCCTACAGAGTTGGGTGACTTACGGTTACAAAGATACCTAGTTGCTCTTGACAGTAGTACTTTTTAATCAAATAAACACATCAATATTTGTTATTGAGTCTTGTGACACAGGACTATTATGATGGTTACCAGCCATTAGGAGGAACAGGTTTCAAAACTGGTGGTTTTCTAAGTTAGTAAACTTAGCAGATAGTACTTTTATCAAACTTGATTTTGTTAAAATTAGGTGCACAAATTATAGAAGAGGGGCATTGAGGGTTGGAAAATCATATATAGTACTAGTTCATGTTGATGCCTGTTGGTTTTTTCTTTTAATAGTATTCACCAATTACATAGAAAGATTTTTTTTTTTTTTTTTAGGTTTTTGCCAGGCAATGGGGTTAAGTGGCTCGCCCAAGGCCACACAGCTAGGTAATTATTAAGTGTCTGAGGCCGGATTTGAACTCAGGTACTCCTGACTCCAGGACCAATGCTCTATCCATTGCGCCACCTAGCCACCCCCATAGAAAGATTTTTTAGCATTCATTTTTTCAAGATGCTGAGTTTTAGATTTTTTTCCCTCCTTCCTTCCCTCTCTCTCTCTCTCTCTCTCCTTCCCTCCCTCCCTCCCTCTCCTCCTCTGACAATGAAAGGCAGTTGATACAGTTTATACATATGCTCTTATATAAATCATTTTTCCACATTAGTCACAGTTTGAAGAAACATGAAAAGCAAAAAAAAAACACGATAAAGATTAAAGTGAAAAAAATAATTCAATCTGCACTCAGAGTCCACAGTTCTTTATCTGAATATGGATAACATTTTTCTTCTTGAGTCCTTTGTACTTGTCTTGGATCATTGTGTACTTGTCTTGGATCGCCTCAAAGAGGCGATATTGTATACAGTGTTTTCCTGGGTTCTGCTTATTTCTCTTTTCATCAGTTGGTGCAGGTCTTTCCAGGTTTTTCTGAAACCTGCTTGTTCATCATTTTTTATTGCATAATAGTATTCCCTTACATTTATATATATATATATATTATATATATATATATATAATATATATATATATATCACAGTTTGTTCAGCCATTGTTCATTGGTTGTTTTTCTTCTTGTTCTGTTGTTTTTCTTCTCTTATTTTTTGTTACAAGAGATGACTTACTGAACAGGGGGTGGTGGAGAGATCTCTACCGACTTGAAGGTGATGTAAAAATAGAAGATAATAAAACATTTTTGGAGAAAAAAAGTTGGTTTCTTTTTTTTAATTTATTTTTTTATTCTCATTTTGTACAAATGTTTTTTTTTACATTAATAAAATATTCTTGTATACAAGTAAACAAAATGACCCTCCTCCCCCATGAATATAGATAGACTTGTTTGGGTGAAAAAAGTAAAGGGGAGATAAAAAAATTAAAATAAAAAAATAATAATAGTAATAATTGTAGGTATGGCCAGGTGGCACAATGGACGAAGCACCAGCCCTGGAGCCACAAGCACCTGAGTCCACATCCAGCCTCGTAAACCCAACAATCACCCAGCCTATGGCCAGGTGGCACAATGGACGAAGCACCAGCCCTGGAGCCACGAGCACCTGAGTCGCCTTGTAAACCCAACAATCACCCAGCCTTGTGACATGCAAACTACCTGATCCCCACTGCCCTGCAAAAAACAAAAAAAAAAAAGAAAGAAAAAAAGACCCAAAATAAAATAAAACAGCAATGATAGTAGGGGTGGCTGTGTGGCAGACAGCACTGGCCCCTGAGCCAATAGCACCCGGGTCCAAATCCAGCCCCAGACACCCAAAGATCACCCTGCTATGTGGCCCCAGGCAGGCCATCCAGCTCCACTTGCCCTGCACCCTCCCCCAAATAATAATAACAAAAAATGTGCTTGAGTCTTTGTTCCAACACCAACAACTCTGTCATGGGTGGATCTCATTCTTTATGATAAGTCCATCACAAAAGTTATTTCCATATTTTTCCACCATTGCCATTGCTGATCACAACTCCCTCCTTTCTTATTTCTCCACTACCATGTACTCTATTTTCTCTCTGCTTTCACTATGACTCTGCTGTAGGGTCGCTGAGTGGTGCAGCAGACAGATCCCTGGTACTGGGGCCAAGAAGCCCTGAGCCCACATACCACCTCTTAGGCCCAGAATCCACCTGGCCCCATGGTCCTGGGCAGGCCTTCCATTCCCAGCCCCTTGCAAGAAGTAAGAAAGAAAATGTGTTATATCTGACCACTGTCCCCCCATGGTCCATCCTCTCCTCCTTTATTCACATCCCCACCTCTTCCCCCTGCTCCCCCCTCCTTCTTACTCCAGATGTCTACACCCCATTGAGTATATTTGCTGTTTCCTCTCCTAGCCATCTCTGATGAGAGCAAAGTTTCCCTCATTCCCCCTTGCCTCCCCCCTTCCATATCATTGCAATAGCTCATTGTAATAAAAAAAATCTTATGTGAAATATCATGGACTATTCCCCCTCTCCTTTTTCTTTCTCCCATTCCATTTCCCTTTTTTTCTATTGACTCCATTTTTATACCATATTTTATCTTCGAATTCAGCTTTCTCCTGTGCTTCAACTATAAGAGCTCTCTCTACCTGCTCTATTAACTGAGAAGGTTCATGAGTATTATCAGTGTCATTTTTCTATGCAGGAATACATGCAGTTCATCCTCATTCAGTCCCTCATATTTCCCCCCTCTCCTCCAATCTCCATGCTTCACCTGGGTCCTGTATCTGAAGATCAAACCTTCTGTTCAGCTCTGGCCATTCCAACAGGAACATTTGAAATTCCCCTGGTTCATTGAAAGTCCATCTTTTTCCCTGGAAGAGGACATTCAGCCTTGCTGGGTAGTTCATTCTTGGCTGCATTCTAAGCTCTCTTGCCTTCCAGTATACTATATTCCAAGCCCTGCGAGCTTCCAGTGTAGTTGCTGCTAAGTCTTGTGTGATCCTGACTGCAGCTCCATGATATTTGAACTGTGTCCTTCTGGCTGCTTGTAATATTTTCTCTTTGACTTGGGAGTTCTGGAACTTGGCTATAATATTCCTAAAAAGTTGGTTTCTTTGACTGGCACTTGCTTATGTATCTCTCTGCTATTTATTTGATCAGAAAAAAAAAATTTCCAGTAGTGGTCTCCATTTTCATGATTAGCTATTACTACACATTTAAGTTTTATTAGGTAAATATAGATCCAATTTCTGCAATTTCCCATAAAGCTTCTCTAAAACTATTGAAAATTTATAGACTCCTGCCAAGGTGGATGAGCAGTTTGTTCTCTTGGATGGGCTCAGCTTGGACATGTTGTAGTGCCTGATATGGAAACCTATGTCTGGGTGTAGTCTGGTAGAATTATATCTTGATGTATTACATTGCAATCATTTTCTCCCAAGTGTTGCCTCCTAAGGGTGGAGTAGAGCATGGTGTCTCAGACTGTCCTAGGAAACATTTAGCAAGTGAAATTCAATCTGTAGCCCTTTCACAAATAGAAAGGAGGTTCTTATCTCTTTATATCTCTTTAGTCTATGACTTTTAACCTAACTTGTGTTTTTGACCTCTTAGTCACTAGTCTATCATTTTAGCCAGTTGTTAAAGCCACTCAGAATGCTGACCACACCAAAAAAAATAGAAAAAGTCTTTAAGGAAACTGGTGAGATTTTTATTTATCTTTTTTTTAAATGAGATAACTTCATCCCTAAATAGAAATTCAACAGTTTCTAGTGTATCTTCTGTCTCCATATTCTCTCTTGGAAGAATTCTCTTTCCTAAAATCCTAATCAATCAGGTTCTTTTGAGTGTTTACCTCTGAGAGTGTAGAATTTACCTTTTTTTTTTTAAATTGGTTTTGAGAATACAGTACAGGTCCTTGCTTGGAAAAATAGTTATTTTCTATGTGTAGGTAATGTGTAGGTTCATATTTTGGAGTGGGAAAGGATGTCTGAGGCTATCTGGTCTCATAGGTCATAAACATTAGAAGGGAGATTTGAACCTAAGTCTTTTGTTCTTTTTTCACTGATAACAGTGGTCTTTGGTTCTCATAAGCTTACAAGCACATTTAAAATTGTAGACTTCAGGGCTTTGTTTTGTTTAATTTGATAATTTGATTTTTACAGTAGAAACCCTTCTCCAAGGGTGGCATGTGAGGGAAAGGGGGGAAGAGATTGAGAGGAGGAGGAGGAGGAGAAGGGGAGAGAGAGAGAGAGAGAGAGAGAGAGAGAGAGAGAGAGAGAGAGAGAGAGAGAGAGATGAAAGACAGAGGAGAGACTAAAGACATTTTTTCTAGTAAAGGCTGGAAGATCTAGGTTCAAGTGCCTGACACATACTGGCTGTTATTTTGGCCAATTCACTTAAACTGTCAGTGCCCCAGGCCACTCTCTAAGACTGCAAATTAAGAAGCAGGAACTTGCTGGGGTGGAAAGTTTCCTCCTGGTAGAGTTCCCTGAGCTAGTACTATGAAAACCACAATCTAGTCTTTAACTTTTAGTCTTGCTTTACCTTTCTGGTTGAATCCCCCTTCTGAAACTCACTGCCTTATACATAGTAGGCCCTTAATAAATATTTGTTGAGTTGGATAGACTTGAAGAGGAGGTCTGAATGCTGCCTTTCAGAAAAAGGAGAAGCTCTGACTACAGATAATCATTCATTCAGTCTTTTGATGTGGTTTAACCCCTCCCTCTCCACTCCCTTCCCCCAATCTGGGCTAGTTGATGCCAGGGTAGATTAGCTTTATTTGCAGTCTCTTTTCCTGGAAGGTTTTTTGAGCTAGTTGTCAAAGTTATGTATTATATTTCTTTTCATACCATTACTAGCTTTGAGGAACAGAGAAATTTATAGAATCGAAATTGCAGTCTTGTAGTTGTAGACCCAGTACTACCCTAGTTGGTCAAGAATGAGATGAACTGCTTAGCTCAGATATAACTTCTTCAATTCTTTTCTGCCCTCCTCCCCCTCTCCCTTTCCCTTTTGACTGTCATTTGTATCTTGGGTTTTTTCTTTTTTAAAGAATGGAGGCGAGTCTGTCTATTGTCAGGTTTTCTAATGGGAATTGATTTCTACATATTCCATGGAGCCCAAGAGTAGATTCAAATTGTATTCTCACCACCCACCCTTATGTTCAATTTTGTGCTTATTTAGTTTCCCTGAAATGTTGACTTGTGGATTGGTCAGATCTTTTATGGGGCATTATATATACTACTCTGGGGTGTAGTTAAACCCATGTCCTTCCTTCCCTCCAGTCTAGTTTTCCTTGAAATTTTGGGATATAGATTAGAGAGATTCTTTATGTGGATTCCCATAAATTTGCTGAAACTTTAAGGTTAGGTTCAATGGAAGGCTGGGGTGTGAGTAAAGAACTTTATACTCCAGACTTGAGGAATGTGATAGAGGAAAATTGGATAGTGTTTTGCTCAGGTAATCTTTAATTAAAAATAGTGATTCAAGTAGTCAAGGATTTAAAGAAATTTGAGGATATTTTTTTTAAAATTGAATATCGGTTTTTAAAAATGGAAATGATGAAAGAAGGGAGATAATGAACAGGAAACGAGTACGTCTATTTTCTCTGTTATTGCCTTGTTTCCAATGTGAGTTCAAGGCATTGTTTTAACTGATCCTCTGCATGTAATATACATGTACCAACAGCTATGGTCTTGGGTCTTGAAATAAAAGTAATCTTGTTGTTAAGTCATGTCCTATTCGAGGTTCTAGAGTGGTTTGCTATTTTTCTCCAGTTCATTTTGCAGAAGAGGAAACTTGAGAAAAACAGGTATAAATGACTCACTTAGGGTCATATCACTAGTAAGTGTCTGAGGCCAGATTTGGACTCTGGTCTTTCAGGTTCCAGTCTTGGTATTCTTTTTCCACTGTCCCAGAACAATAATAGCTTATAACACTTAAATAGACTCTTTTGTAAAGAGCTTTACATATATTATCATATCATTTTTTCAACAATGACTACCATATAAAAACATTACTAGTAAGAAGAGTAGGAAATAATAGTTTATGGAGAGATGGATTAGACAGAAAAAGAGACTGATAATGTTGTTATTCAGTTACCGTTATGAATGATAATGAATAGGACCTGTGAGGACATCTAGTCCAGTCTCCTTTTTTAACAGATGGGGAAACTGAGACCTATGGAAATCAAATTACTTTTTCCAAGTATGCACAAGTAACATGCATCTGAAGTAGGATTTGATCTTTGGTCTTCTCATTTCAGTACCCTTTCCAATGTACTAGACAGTGTTACATAAGTTGTGTGTCAATAAATGCTTCAGGGATCCATGATAGCAACTCTTCTGACTTAAAGTTTCTGTTCTCTAGATTCTGTTTTAAGCCTTCTTATCTCTCTGCTGTTGTTCCTTTTTTGTTCTCATAGAAGACTTATGATGTATAGAGAGAGATATCTTAATTTGCACATGGATTGGATTTAAGTGAGGCAGAGCTATGCAGTCATCAGTCTGTTTCATCCTCCAGAAGGATCACAGTTCAGTTGCAAGATGAAGGACAAGGGAATTGGTGATGGCCCAGGTGAGGGTAACCATTTCCTTTCTAGATTAAAGTCTTTCCCAGACCTTGATTTATCTGAGGTTATGCCCATTCAGTGATAAAGGCCTAGATAGTTTCTAGACTATCTCCACCCAGGCTCTCTTGAAGGTCTCATCAGCTCCTTTTCAAATATTATTTTTTACTTATAACACCTAAATCTATATACTTTTAGTTACCCTTCGTCATTGTAATCTGCTTGTTTGGATACTTCTTGACATTCTAAAATTGGCTATCCTCCAGAACTCTTGTTTCTTTGAGAGCAGCACTATATTTTTTTTTTGTTTACCCAGATTCATACCCTCAGAGATATTCTCTCTCTAATCTTTTTCTCACTCCCTGCCCCCAATATCTAATCAATCATCAAGTTTTGTTAGTAGTCACCACCTGTCTTCTTAATTGGTTACTCTAATACCATTTTCTTCTCCAATTAATTCTTTCATAGTTAACAAAATAGTTTCCCTATGGTATTTTGTTTTTTGTTCTTTCTTTTTTTTTTAACCATGGTGTTCCCCTACTAAAAACCCTTCAGTTCAATCCAGCCCCACCATTTAATTGGACAAGTCATTTAACCTGTTTAAGCCCAAGTTTCCTTCTCCACAAAATGATGGGTTTGGATCTAGATGACCTAAATTTGGACCTTCTGGGGTCTAAATCTGTGATTCAGTGGTTTTTGTGTCATATTTAACTATCTACATGTTTACTCAGTAAAATCTAAGATATCAGAGGACAGAAACAATTTCCCTTTTGCCTTTGTGTCCATGCACAGTGCTTTGTACATTTTGTTGTTGTTGAGTTGTTTCAGTTATGACTGTCTCTTTGTGATCACGTTTGAGGTTTTCTTGGCAGAGACATTGGAATGGTTTGCCATTTCCTTCTCCAGCTCATTTTACAGATGAGGAAACTGAGGTAAGCAGGGTTAAGGGACTTACCCAGGGTCACACAGCTGGGAAGTGTTTGACCAGATTCACCAAGTATGATGAGTCTTCTAACTCCAAGCCTGGACTCTCTAATCACTCACTAGCTACCACTGAACCCAAGATACTAGATTGAGTCCTTTTATGTCTGGTTACCATAGAGGTAGGATTGATCCCTTTTAGGGTAAGGCAAAAATAAAAGCATGATTTTAATTTTTTTGAAATCCTAACAATTTCTGCCTCCTTTTTGCTTCTTCCTTCCCCTGAAAGGTCTATATGTTTATTTAGTGAGTCATTTGGAATATAATCATGATGTTTCCTTTCCTCTGATGTAGGCTTATATATGCAAATATTGAGGGTTGCAAATGAGAGGGCCTTGAGAACTTGCTCTGCTTTCCTGCCTTCTGGAACATTTGAGGGTAGCACTGACTTGTCACAAATTCTTTTAATATTTTATAGCAAGTGAACATTTTTCCAGCCTTCACCAGATAGTGTCATTGGGCAGATCTCATTGGCTGAGCTTATGGAGTGGACCTGTAACTTGAGATGCATCTCTGGAAAGGTTACCAGTCCCTTGGCTAAGCCTGGAGTGTGAAAGTGAAATGAGGGGAACTAGCCCCAAGAGTGAGAATGAGCTTTTGTTACATTCTATTGACTTTACAAAGCACTGTGCTAAGTCATCCTGAGGAAGGATACCAGACAATTCTATGGTATAAATGGAAATTATCCTATAAGGTTTTGCCTAGCCTTTTGGGGGTAGAATTCTTATGTGAAGAAGCCCAAAAGGGTCTGACCTCCGATGAGAAATTATTCTTGATCATCATAGGACCAGCATTCCAACTGATTGTTCATTTTGCTTCGAGATTTGCAGGGCTATTTTAGGCTTAATTCAGAGCAGACATCTCAGTAAAGTCTAGGAATTAATCTGACCTTCTAATTTTGTTTTTGTTGATCAGTTGTGTCTGACTCTTTGTAACCTTATTTGGGTTTCCTTGGTAAAGATACTGGAGTGGTTTATCATCCTTCTCCAGTTCATTTTTCAGATGAAGAAACTGAGGCCAATAGAGTTAACTGATTTGCCTAGGGTCACACCACTCAAAAGTGTCTAAGACATGATTTGATGAATCTTCCTGACTCAAAAACCCAATGTTCTACCACTGTATGATATATCTTCCCCAACTCTGTCTTTAGAAGAAATAAAGGTAGGGTTGAACCAGATTGAGATTATCAATTTGCTGATCAAGGAAGGAGGAATCAAAGATTGGCAATTTTTTCCCCTTAAACTACTTATTTCTTTTGAAATAATTTTGCTGAAGCAAAATGCTCCCCACCTTCATCCTGTCCCTGTTCCCTTCCCTCATCTTTTAGGACAGAGGAGGGAACATGGGTAGGGGACATAGGGACATAAGGGACATAGGGAATTTGTAATATAAAAAAATACATTTGTAATATAAAAAGACAACACAATTTTATAGGAACAATAATAAAAAAAGTTTATAATTGTTCTCCATCCTTCCACAACTATAAATTTCCAAGGATGTGATATTTTGTAATCTCTTAAAAATTTAATAGGCGCAATTTTTTTTCTTCTTAAAAATGATAATCACTGTTTCCCAGACATAGCAGTTTTCCCAGTAGACTATAAGCCCCCAAAAGGAAAAATATTCTTTATATTTTGTGTGTGTGTGTGTGTCTCTCTCTCTAGGGCCTGGCATGAAATAGGTAAATACTTGTTGAATAAAGGGATAGTGTGAGCAATGACACAGAGATTGCAAAGCATCAAACATGTTTTGATAATGGTGCTAGGCCAGTTTGGTTGGAGCACAGGAAGCAAAATTGGGTGAGGGGATTAGATCATAGTAGAAAGCCTTGTGTGCCAGTTTAAGGAATTTGGACTTTTTTTTTCCCCTAGGCACTGGATAGCCATTAAAATAAGTTGGAGACTGATGTAATCAGAATTATATCTTGGGAAGATTAATATGGCAGTAATGGAAAACAGAAGTAGGGAGACCATTTTGGAGGCTGTTGGAATATAATCTAGGCTAGGCTAGAGGGTATAGATTAAAATGAGGCTCTTAGGTAGTGGAAAATAGAAAGAATGTGACCAATATAAGAAAGAATGCAGGGCAAAGGAGGGAGTCAGATGATGGATTTTTTTAAAAAGTAGTAGAGTCACCTGATCTGTGCATGATTATCCACAAGATTTTAAGTTCCTGTTATAGGTAGGTTTAACACTATTCTAGAATTTGAGATACAAAAGATGTTTCAGATATGGTCCCATCCTCCAAGGAGTTTAGAGACTTCTTAGTTGGGAAAGAAAGACTAACAGATACAATAGTGAATAAACATTTAAGACTCCCTCTACATACTTGTCAACTTTCTTTCTTGCCCTCTTGGTGCTCTGGAAAAACTTTGTCCTGTCACCATACATGAGGGGATCCATTCATACTCTTGTCATTCTTGGTTGTACTAATTCTGATATTCCTAACCAGCTGCCTTGCTCTGCTGGGGACACTTCCTCACTTCCCTACCTTCCAAATACTGATTTCCCTTTCACATTGTAAACTTTTTGAGGATGAAGACTTTCTGTTTTGCTTGCATTTTTGTCTTTAAGCACTTATCCTGGTACAGTAAGCATTTATTGAATATGCTCTCTCCCTCTCTTTCTTTCTCTATCACACACACACACACACACACACACACACACACACACACACACACACATATCTTTAAATGTAATTGGTATTTAGGAAAGAAGGAAATCAGTGAAGATTGGAGTAATTAGTGAAAACTTTCCTGGAAGAAATTTAGACTTAAACTAGGTAGGAAGGAAGGATAAAGAAGAAGATAGGATGCTCCAAGAGAGGAAAAGGATATTGAACAAAAGTCATGATAGGAGGTGTAAATAAGTAAGGTATGTTTTAGCAACAGAAACTGAACTGACAAATAAAGGACATACATTGGTCAGTTTTATACATAAATTTATATAATTATATGTATATATGTGTATACACATGCATTACACACACACAAACACACACACACACACACACACACACACACACACACACACACTGTAGTACAGTAAGAAAAACATTTGGGACCAAATTATGGGTGGACTTGATTCTCCAGACAGAGAAGTTTATATTTAATGACATAGAAAAATAGGATACTAAGACAACTCCTCCACTCCCTCCTCCAGTCGCACAGCAAGAAAATAAAAATGGGAATGAAAAGCTTGGAGCTGATCCTTCTGTGACTCTCAGATGACCTTCACAAAGTCAGATCTGAAGCAGTAGGAGATTGTACATGGTGAGGATAGAGCACTGGCCCTGGAGTCAGGAGGATCTGAGTTCAAATTCTACCTCAGACACTTAATAATTACCTAGCTGTGTGACCTTGGGCAAGTCACTTAACCCCATTGCCTTGCAAAAAACAACAAAAACAACAAAAAAGAAAGTGGAAAGTTGAGTGAATGAAACTCCTTCCTTTTTTGAGAAGAATTTTAACTTAGTGGTCCTGGGACAGGTTGTCCACAATGAGTAGCTTAAAATGCATCCTCCCTAAGACTGGTTAATAAGAGATCTCTAGGAAGAAGGGATCTGATAAGCTTTACTTTCTAGCTGATTCCAAATTCAAGATTCGTACCTGCTGGTTGTATCCTGTATAACAAGCCGCCTGTATAGTCTGGTATCAATTACCTACTTTTTTTCTTTTCTTTTTTTTTAAATTTATTTTTATTAAAGATATTATTTGAGTTTTACAATTTTCCCCTTACTTCCTTCCCCTCACTCCCCCCCCCCAATGGAAAGCAATCTGTCAGTCTTTACTTTGTTTCCATGTTGTACCTTGGTCCAAATTGGGTGTGATGAGAGAGAAATCATATCCTTAAAGAAGAGATGAGAAGTCTAAGAGGTAACAAGATATATGTTTTTTTCTAAATTAAAGGGAATAGTCCTTGAACTTTGTTCAAACTCTACAGTTCCTTATCTGGATACAGATGGCACTCTCCTTTGCAGACAGCCCAAAATTGTTCCCAATTGTTGCACTGAGGGAATGAGTGAGTCCTTCAAGGTTGATCATCACCCTTAGGGTGTACAGCATCAGTTCGTGCAAATCCCTCCAGGCTTCCCTGAATTCCCATCCCTCCTTGTTTCTTGTAGAACAATAGTGTTCCATGACATACATATACCACAGTTTGCTAAGCCATTCCGCAATTGAAGGACATTTACTTGTTTTCCAATTCTTTGCCATAAAACTGCTGTTTCACGTATAAGAACTTATTTAATTTCTATCTTCCCTCTTGTTAAATTTCTGGAAAATGAAAGAAAAAGAAGTAGTTTCCTTTCATTTTCCAGAAATTTAACAAGAGGGAAGATAGAAATTAAATAAGTTCCTATAAATAGAGCAGCAGTTTTAACTGTGTGTGGTGGTGGTGGGGAAAGGGGCAAAATAGATTTTCTTTTGTCCAAAGTGCTCACCCTAAAGTATAGGATTTGGAAATCGGGGATTTGCATGTAGACTGGATCTGCAGACTTTCACATGCTACTTCTGAATTTGATACCACTGTCACACAGTCAGTGCCTGGAAACATTGAAACCATCTCTGGTATTCATAATTCACATTTGTTACCCTTAAGTAGTATTTTTAGCCTTCCCTAAGACGAGTTATTGTCAAAGGAGGCAATGACACTTAGCAGGTAGTACAGGAGACAAGATTTCTTTTAACCTGCTCATTTTAATTCTCTTCTAGAACTAGATTGGTGGGATTTTGATGGTAGGTCATTAAGATTTCAAAGCAATCGTTTTATTTTTAATTTATTATCTTGGTATTTTTTTTTCTGTTGGAATGTAAGCAGTTGGTGAATAGGTATTGTTTTATTGTTTTCCTGTCTCCAGTGTCTAACAGAGCACCAGGCACCTGCTTCATTAATATTTGATGATTGATTCCTTGTTATTTGGAAAAGGGAAAAAAAAAGTTTTTCAGGGCTAACCTTGAGATTTGAGAGGCTATTTAAGGTCAGCCTCCAAAGGATTTTTCTCTCATCCCACAGTTACCTTAGCAGACTAGCCCCTGTCCTCTGCCATCCTGGAGTAAGAAGTGAGAGAGAGCTTCTCAAGATTTTTTACCTTTAGGGTATCCAGTTTATAGAGTAGAGGTTAAGACTGGGCAAGAGTTACTTTTTTTCTACCCTGACTTGATCAGTTGTTGGTTGAGAGTACTGTACACAGATTCCAGGAGTGCTAATTTTGGCTCTACACCATATACAGAGGCTGCCTGGAAATTCTTGAGATTGTGGGGAAAAAGGCTTACAATCTTTCACAAGTGTTGCCTTCTTTGGCCTCTCAAGTTGTTTGAACTTTTTTTGAAATTATTTTTTATGTACATCACACACACACACAATCATATCCTTATGGAAGAAAAATAAACTATAAGAGATAGCAAAATTACACAATAACTTTTTTGTATTATTTTATAATATTTACTATATATGTGTGTATATGTAAGTTTAGCTTACCTGTAGAATGTGAATTTCTTTTTTTTCTTTTTGCAAGGCAATGGGGTTAAGTAGCTTGCCCAAGGTCACACAGCTAGGTAATTATTAAGTATCTGAAGCCAAATTTGAACTCAGGTCCTCCTGACTCCAGGGCTGGTGCTCTATCCACTGTGCCACCTAGCCACCCCAGAATGTGAATTTCTTGAGGGGAGGGATGATTTTGGTTTTGTCTTAGTAACCTTATTGCTTAGCACTGTGTATTGCACATAATGGTTGCTTAATAATTCAATTTACTTTGGTTGAACTGTATTGCCAAATCTTACTTTACTACTCTCCTTATGAGTTATTTATGATTTTGGTGACTTGGTAAGTAAGCTGCCTTGTTTTTCCAGGAGCATTAAGGGTGGCTGTATTGAGAGGGAATCTTTTCTATTACCTTGTCCGTAATCCTCACCTCTAGAAAGGATCATACTTAAATCTTATCATGCATAGTTAACACAGGTAAGTTTTAGGTAAATGACAGGTAGCATTTATGATCACTTGAACTTGAGCTTTGCCATCCCTTTTCTGCATGACCTTGGGCAAGAGACTTCATCCCTTGGCAATAATCAGTTTCCTTGTAAGCTCTTCTTCTAGCTCAGTCTTCTAATTTTACAGATGAGAAAGCTGAAAATCTGAGATATTAAGTGATTCTGGTAAGAACCGAACTGAGATCTGAACCTAGGACTAGGTTCTGACTAGATTCTACTCAATTTAGAAATGATGTAATAGATTTGTGAATGAGTAGAACACAGGTATCTAGGATGAATGAGGTAGAGAAAGGGGATCCAATCCAGAAGGGAGGAGGTAGAGAAAGGGAATCCATTCCAGGAGGGAGGAAAGAAGCCTTATAGAAATATACTGGTTGACCAAAGATTCCCATTGTAGAGTTTTGTTTAGGACCAGTGGTGCCCCTCACTACTGTTGTGAATGAAGTGCTTTGCAAAAGTCTAGGGAACTAGGCCTATGATTTCATTGGCAAGAGCAAAGTCCCAGATGAGGAAATTCCCTATGCCAGTGCAGATCTTTTTTTTTTTTTGCATTTAGTCTTAGAGAGTTGCCTAAGCACTGAAAAATTGACTTGCCTAAGAGCACTTGCCCTATTTCTTGTATGTCCAATTGTCCTTTTAGATGTTTCCTGGTAGATGTCCTATAGAAATGTTAAAACTTAATACAAAACTGAATTCATTCTTCCATCTTCTTCCTCCCCCCACCCATTCACTTTCTGCCCCCAACTCTCTCCTCTTTTCAACTTGATTATTATTATCTGCAGCAACAAAAATATAATCACTGAGGCTTACAATATAGTGGGTCTCTTCAACTCTTCCATTCTGTTAAGCCCTCCCTCATATCCAATGTGTTGCCAAGTACTATTTCTACTTTTGAAACATTTCTTCACATATTACCACCAACCCAGTTAAGACCCCCATCACTAAAGACCAGAACCATGACATAGCCTGCTGGTTGGTTTCCCTGACATATTTCCCTGCTTCCAGGCCATTCTCCACTCATCTATCCAGTTGATCTTTTTTTTTTTTTTTTTTTTTTTTTTTTTAGTTTTTGCAAGGCAAGGGGGTTAAGTGGCTTGCCCAAGGCCACACAGCTAGGTAATTATTAAGTGTCTGAGGCCAGATTTGAACTCAGGTACTCCCGACTCCCAAGGCCAGTGCTCTATCCACTACGCCACCTAGCCGCCCCTCAGTTGATCTTCTTGAAGTTCTTGAGTGACCATGTTAGAATTTCCCCTCCTAGATAACACCCCCCATCCCCCATTCAGTAAATTACAGGCTCTCCATAACCTTCAGGATATATGATATGATATGATATAACATAACATAATATAATATAAATATTATATTATATATAATAAATAATATAATATGGCATAGCATAATATGATATAAAAATATAAAACAAATATAAAACCATCTGACTGTCTTTTTGGCATTCAGTGCCCTTTATAGCCTGACTTTTTCCTACCTTTGTGGTCTACTTAAACCTTACTCCTCCTTACTCCACCCAGTCAGGTATACTTCAGTTCAGTGACATTGACTTCCTTTTTGTACTACACACTAGACATTCCATTTCCTCATTTGGGACAATTTTGCTGACTTTCCTCACAGGGTTATTGTGAGGATTAAATGAGATAATATTTGAGAAGAGTATAGCATGGTGCTTAGCGCTTAAGCACTTGGTAGGTACTTCCCAACTGTTACCATTTTTTCTCTATTTCAATGAAATTACAAGTCCAATCTCTATCGTTTTATTCAATATTTTGGTAGTAAATCTTACTGTCAGGAAACTTTAAAGTGTTACTTTCCTAGAATGATGGAATATCCCTGTTACAGTAAGACATTTCTTTTCATTCTAGTGCATCAGTTGTGTGTGTGTGGGGGGATTTTGCAATAGTAAATGAGCCAACAATAAAGTCTTTATATGCTCAGCTGCTAACTGAAGAAGGCTATAACCATGTCAGTCCTGGCATTTAATTCAGAGCAAAAGCTTCCATAAAAATAATGGGTGAGGACAAAGCTTACTCTTATGCCAGGGCACTTTCCTCTACTGACCTTTTATGCCGAGGACTAGGCAAACCAGTCTTCCCTCCCCCAGAGCTGGGGAGTTGGTTGTGTGGAAAGTGGAAATTAGATAGACAAGCCTTCTATACCTAGGGCTCCACCTGCTTCTAATTCCAATCTCCTATTCCATAAAAGCTGCAGTTAACAAGAAATAATACATCAGTTTGCCATCTAATGAAAAAGAGAGAAATATTTAGTTCAACATGGATTTCAAAAGAGTATTCTGTGTCATTTTAAAGCTACTTGTTATTAATAAAGAAGTGCAAAGCCCCTGAAATGGTTCTGTAGTGCACTCCACTTCTTACATGAAAAGGTCTCTTTTACACTATAAGAGAACAGACTTAGTCTTTTATTTATTTATTTATTTTATTTTTGAGACAGAATATTCCTATCTCATCTAGACTGGAAATGCAGTAACTACTTATGGCCTGATCCCCCTTCATGTTTGTCCCTACATGAGCAGTCCACTGGCTGGGATGGGGGTGGTGGTACCCATCTTAGTACAGATGCCAGGATGATGGGTTTTTGCCCATTGCCACTTAGAATTTAGAAGTGATCCATCATTTTCAGCCTTATTGGTAAGAAGGATTACAGGCTTGTGCCCCCACAGCCTTTTTTAGTCTTGATTTGAAATTGGAAAGATATCAAATCATGATGCTAAACACAAATCTCTTTTCCTGTTGACCAAGTTGTATGATCTTTAAAAGAAAGTGCCAATAAATGGATAGTGTGGTATGGTGCGTATAGGAGTCCTATGATCTGAGTTCTTGATACACTTTTTTTTTGTTGTTTTTTAGCGTTTTTTTGCAAGGCAAACGGGGTTAAGTGGCTTGCCCAAGGCCACACGGCTAGGTAATTATTAAGTGTCTGAGACCCGATTTGAACCTAGGTACTCCTGACTCCAAGGCCGATGCTTTATCCACTGTGCCACCTAGCCACCCCCTTGATACACTTTTGATTCTTTATCTCTAAGGGTCCTTCCAGTTTTAAAATGGTGATTCAAATGTATTCTTCTGCTTACCATGTGAACTTTAAGTTTCCTATCACTTTCTTTTGAATCTCTTTTCAAAATATGTCTGTTCTAGAATCAATTTCTTAGAACTAGAAGGCAATATTGAAGATCATATAGTCTTTCATGGAAGGAAAACTGACATTGATGAAATGACTTGCCCACGGTAATACCACTTATTAATAGCAACAATTCTTGAACTGGAATAAAGAACTACTTCTGGGAGGCTAGGTGGCGCAGTGGAGTCAGGAGTACCTGGGTTCAAATCCGGTCTCAGGCAATAATTACCTAGCCGTTTGGCCTTGGGCAAGCCACTTAACCCCATTGCCTTGCAAAAACCTAAAAAAAAAAAAAGAACTACTTCCTCCACATCTACCCTTCCCATTTCCAAAAAAATAAATGGAAAAGAAAGATGGGAAGAAGGAAGAAAAAGAAGGAAGGGAAGGAGAAAAGAAAGGGCAGGAAGGAAAGAGAAGGGAGGGAGTGATGGAGGGAAGGTGGAGGACAACAAAGTGAGGGGGACGGAAAGGAAAGAAGGAAGGAAGGTGGGAATAGAGGGATAAAGGGAAAGAAATAAGGAGAGAAGCGAAAAAGGAAGAAAAGAAAGGTGAAATGAAGGAAAGGGAAAAGGAATGAAAGAAAGGAAGGAAGGAGTGAAAGGGAGGGATGAGATGAAGGAAAGGAAGGGAGTGATGGAGGTAGGAAAGGAAGAAAAGAAAGAAGTATAGAAGGTAGGAAAGAAGGGAGAGATGGAGAGAAATAAGATGAAGGGAGAGAGAAGGAAAGAAGAGAGAAGGGAAGGAAGGGAAAAAGAAGAAAAGAAGGTGGTGGATGGGTTTGGTTAAGATTTGTCGCATCCCTTTCTTATGATCTCACCACAGATGTTTGATTATTTACCTGTTATACTCTGAATTACTTCCTGGTCCTACTCTTTTTTTTTTTTTCCATCATGGAAAACCAGTTGTAAGGATCCTCAGAGAATATTGGTGCAAACTGTACCTAATCAAAAATCCCTCAAAAACATGCAATAGACATATGATTTACATAAGAGTGTGAGATGATGGAATGAGTTAGAAGATCTTGTTTTGAAAACCCATTTTCTTACTAGCCACATGATTATGGCCAAGTCTAACTTTAGTTTCCATGTTTTTAAAATGGTGATCATACTTATGCTCCTTTCCTTAATACTGTGGTTGTGATAATCACATGAAAAAATATGTAAGATTTCAATGGCATAGTTATTATATTATCTATTATTACATTATATTATATTATTTATATTATATTCACCAGGTTACCTGGTGAAGTAGAAAGAGATTTTCAGTAGGAAGCTGGATTATCCTAGTTTGACACACAAACACTGCCCTGTTGACCCTGGGAAGGTTTCTTAACTATACAATCCCAGGCAACTTTCCAAGATTGCACATTTAAAATGGTTGTAGATCTGCATTCATAGAAGGCATTTCCTTACCTGGAGCTGCCTATTCCAGTCTGGAATTAAAAAATAAATATTAAATACATGTATGCTATTATTGTTGCTGTTTTTTAAAAATGACTTGTATGAATCAAGGATCAGATCCTTAACCTTTCCCCTCACCCATTCTTCAAGTCTTGCTTTATGGGATAGTCACTGACTGAGTGAAGCTTGTCTGGTGAGGAAAGAGATGAGCCAGGGAGTAAGGTGTCTGTGGGACAAGTTGGAATAAGAAAGTCTGTTCTTTGGCAGTCAAACAATAAGAAAATGATCCCTCTTGGACTCTTTTTATGCAGTGATATTTTGCTTGGACTGTTTAATCACAAATTTGGCAATGGAAGAATTGTAGTTTCTGTTTTATTCTTCTTGATGTTTAGAGATTTCTTTGCTTTTTCAGATCCATTTTTTGTGCCAATTCTCAGTTTTGTTTCTTGGAGGGGCAGATCTTTCTTTCTTATGATTGACAACTGACGGGTTTTCTGTAACATTGAATATAACAGACTTCATATGTTTAGGGTTTTGTCTGGGACTAGGTGGTGATTGCTTTTTTATTTTAGTCTTTTTTTGATTGGGAAGGACACAGTAACCAGAGACCATTGCAATGACACATTCCATTCGGTCCCCCTCCTACAAAAAAGGATGGAGGAGAAGTAAGGGATACAGTGGTGTTTACCAGCTGCTTCTAGCATCATCTAATGCCTCATAACCCTTCCTTAAATGGCAAAAAGACTGGCTAGAGTGCAACTTCACATGAGTTCCCAAGATGGTACATTAATAAAATACAGTAATAAGAGTTCAACCATTTGTTTCTGTTTACAGCCTCTAATGTTTACTATGCTACATAGTAAATATCACATCTCAGAAACTTTTACTTATGAAAAGTGCCATGGAAATGCATGCATAATTTTTTTTATTTTGTCCATAAGTTAGAAGGGAAATGTCTTGTTCTGATTTTATTGGGTTTAAATGTTTTTTTTTATAATGTGCTATATGAAGCTAAATTAATTTGCATAGCAGATTAATCTGAGGACTGACTTATTTTACAAAAAAAGTATTATCTATTTTGTTCCTTTTATATAGTTTGATTTTCACTGAATTTTTTTGAACAATTCTGATGTATAAAGTGAGACATCTATATCCCTTCCCATGTGATTTTCTGCAATTTGTTTTGTGTACAAAACTGTTCAGCTCAATCAAAAGTTTGGTTAACAGGGTCCTGTTTCATACAGCTTTATAGGTCTGAGCAGTGCTATGCTATGCAGAATATTGATTCTTTAGGACATGGGTGCTGAAACCTTATTTGTGTCATGAATCCAGCTTTAGGGGATACCCCATGGATATTAAAGGCTTATTAAATTGTAAACGGAAACTCTTTGCAAATTTGCAAGTGGTCAAACCCACTGACCAACACCCTGTTTGGAAACCTGGGGAAGCCAAAGCTGCCCATCTGTGCTCTGATTTTTAACCAATGAGTCATCTCCCTCTCACCCTTTGGCTCCAGTTTGCTTAGTATGAGAGCTTGCCTTGGCCCCTCTGTACTACAGGTAGAGTCAAATCTTGGGGAATGAGAAAAATCTGTTTATTTGGAAATAAAGTTTAATTTATTTTCAGGAAAGGGTGGAGATGGCTTCTCAGATAGGATGATGAGAGAAGTCAAAATAAGACATTTCTGAGCCATGGGTGTGCCCTTAGCAAGAGGAATCCAACTGGCCCTTGGAGAAGACAGTTTGGTGTGAAACTCCAGTAGGAATGGTTGGAGGTTAAACATCTAGTAAGAAGGATTGCTTAGGGATTTTCATTTCCCTCTTCATTGTTTCTCATATTTAATTAAAATATCCTTGTTTGGAAGTTGTCTAGCTTTGGTGAAGAGCCATCTTGACCACAAAGCAGCCACCCCCATAATGAGGCGGATGTGGAAGGAAAAGACCTAAACAACTTGAGACTCCTGAGAATTCCCTTTTTTATTATACTTGTCTGTTGAAATTGCTGCTGCAAGAAATTTGTAGCCAGAATGTGTGGATTTCTTCCTCAGAATTAAGGAAGCCCTCATTACCCACTAGGCTCATTTTACTGAGGCTCTTTCTGTACAGAGCCTATCATAAAATCCTGGCAAGAATAAACACTTAATAAATACTTGTTGATTCACTAATCCATTGTTACTAATCAGTGTTACAAATGAATAATAATCAATAGAACCAGCTCAGTTATATATGGATTTCATTTTTTAAAAGTCTTCTCAGAGGGACCCACTGTATCTTCAGTCTGACCTCCAGCAACTCTAGATATAGAGAAACTTGAGGTATCCCAAAGGGATGCAGTTTTCTCCCAGTTTTGTTATTGATTTTTCCCATTTTATTTTTTCAAAACCAAATCTTCTAATCATAGATTTTAAACTAGAAAAATCTTCAGAGGTTATTGCACTCAGTCCCCTCGTTTTATTTATCTATTTATTTATTTATTCGTTCATTCATTCATTCATTCATTTATTTATTTAGATTTTTGCAAGGCAAATGGGGTTAAGTGGCTTGCCCAAGGCCACACAGCTAGGTAATTATTAAGTGTCTGAGACTGAATTTGAATCCAGGTACTCCTGACTCCAGGGCTGGTGCTTTATCCATTACTCCACCTAGCCGCCCCTATTCCCCTCATTTTATACTTGAGAAACTAGGACCAGAGTGGTAGTGACTTGCCCAGGGTTAAACCACTGTCAGCTTCAGTTTCCTCAGCAGTCAAGTAAGTATAATAGGATCTACTTCAACATGTAGTAAATGTTTTTTTTTGTTGTTGTTTTGTTTTGTTTTGTTATGTTTTGTTTTTAGGTGGGCAATGGGGTTTAAGTGGCTTGCCCAAGGCCACCCAGCTAGAAAATTATTAAGTGTCTGAGGCGGGATTTGAACTCAGGCACTCCTGACTCCAGGGCCAGTGCGCCATCCACTGCGCCACCTAGCTGCCCCAAAACGTAGGAAATATTGAAGTCATGCTTTTCCCCCTTCTTTATCAGTTCAAAGCATAATTTGAATCCTGGCAAATCTAGTACTTTATTTATTCTCACTTTCAGGTATGAGCTTTGAAACACACTGTCCTTGTTCATTTCATGCTCTAGACAAGTCAGCTGTCCTGGGTTCCTTGGCCAGTCTCTGTCACAGGTGGAAAGTCTGCCTTTTGTGTCATTGATTCATACTTCTCTTCTTTTTGCAATGCAATAGGGTTAAGTGACTTGTACAAGGTCACACAGCTCAGTAAAGTATTAAGTGTCTGAGACCAAATTTGAACTCGGGCCCTCCTGACTCCGGGGCTGGTGCTTTATCCACTGCACCACCTAGCTGCCCCCAAAACATACTTCTTTTAACAAGCATTCATTATCATAACTTATTAAGTAATACTTATGACCCTTAATGGTGCAAGATAAGCATAGATTTCAAGGATGAAAAAGAACAGTTTCTGCTCTCATTGAGCTTACATTCTACTAATACTCATAGTGCCTTTCTTGTCCATAGGGCATCTGTTTTCTGCCTTCAGTTCCACAGGCATCTGGTATATGTGAGACATACTGTTAGGTCCTAGGAATGCACAAACACATAGGAGACAGTCTACCACTTTATATTTCAACTCATTTACACTGATGATTAAAGTTGGAATGGTTTGACATTTACCTCATGTGGAATCTGGTCACCCAGAAAATACTTCAGTCTGTTATTTTTTTTCCCAACTGTTATCTTACTTTAGGCTAAGCATATTTTAAGACACTTGGTATGCCTGTTGACTGATAAGACATATTTAAATTAGCTGTAAATGTATTTGTTTACTATAGCACATGGGCACTTTGTCTCTAATTAAGTAATTAGAAATATGCCTAGACATTTTTTGCTTTGTTGTCAATTGGGTGCTTTATTTAGGATTACTTTTACTGTTATGTTAGCAACCAAATAATGAAGACTCTTAAAAGGGGATGATGATGTTGTATTATACTTGAAATGTTACCTTTGCACACAGATTCTTTGCAGTTAAGAGCAAAATGAAACCATTCTTGCCCTCTATGCTGTCACCACATAATTACCATTCTTTTGGTGGCCAAGGAGAGGTTTCATGACTAAACTCCTCTTTGTCTTCGTCATGACTTGGTATTTGGAGCTGCTGAGAGAAAAGCTGTAGCCCTAAGATATTAGTCCTCTGTTTCCAAATGACATCATGAACATGCTTGTATAATTGCTCTGTGGAATTTACTGGCTGATTTTTGGTAGTTGTTGGATCTCATCTCCTACTTCATTGCTTTATGGATGTGCTGGCAATCTTGTGGCAAGTTTTGAAGCAAATCAAATACCGATTCCATGAAAATGAAACACCGTCACCTTCTTGGAGTTTGCTGCAGGAGATCTTTCCCCCCCCTTTCCCCTTTAGCTTTAGCAAAAAAACAACAACAAAATGAGTTTTCTTTTTCTCCCTCATTATCTTCACCCCACCCCCGCACTTTGGTCACCTTTTTTTTTCTCCTCCCATTCAGTTCTGCAGTGCAATCTTTCTTTGCCTAGTTTGCATATAGTAGTGAAGAATAGGGGAAGTTTTCTAAACTGTTGAATTCTATTCCACAGCTATTATTTAGTGCAAGGGGAAACTCATGGAGCTGGTTTTAAGAGCTTAAACTTCTGCTTTAATTTCACAAATTATATACTTCTCTTTCATAGCCAGACTTTTACCTGCTTAGGAATTAACTCACTATATATTTTCTTTTGTTAAGCACAAAGGATTAAAAATATCTTTTAAAAAACACTGTTCTTTTTTGTTAAGGGAATATATAACTGAAGTCAATAACAAGTATTCTATTAAAAATAACGAGAACTCAGATTTTGATAATGCTGTGAGCTTTGCAGAGAGGGTTCTTCATAAAGAACCCACCAGGATAGGTAGTTTGAAAAGTAATAGGCATATTTTACAAATTTGGAAACTGAGGTTCAAGATAATTTTATTTGCCCCAAGTCATACAGAAAAGAATGGAACTAGAACTCAAACCCCAGAGAACCATCTGCTCTCAGTTAATTAATATCTGGTGTATAGACTCAGAGAAACCTGTGGGAAAAAAAGAAAAACATTTGTTTGTGTGATGTTTTTCTTTTTTTTTTGCTGTGAATATTATTAAAAGTTTGTTTATACATTGATGCTTTTTATCATATGATCTGTATGAATACTTTCAGAACCTTTGAGGATCATAATCTGTACATCTGTGCCCTGCAAAACAAGAAAAATACCAGTACTATAATGTGTTTTATGGGAGGATTAACATGATTTATAAGTGCTTTAAAAAATAAATATGGAGTTATAGTTTGTGATCTTATTTCATCAACTTATATTTTGGGGGTGTTTTTTCTTTCTTTTTTTTGCTGTGAATATTATTAAAATATTGTTTACAATTGATGTTTTTCATCATTTGATCTGTATTATTACTTCCAGAACTGTTGAGGATCATAGTCTGTACATTTTGTCTATTGTCTTCCATTAAATATCTCTGGAAGATGTAGCCAACTTGCTGGAGCAGTCTTCCATTTCATGGCCTAATATCTTGTCTGTTAGTTATTCTACATACTTCCTCCGTGACCATTGCAATTGCTTTTCTGATTTTGTTTTTCATGAATAATGATTTTTTCAAACTATGCGTAAGTCGTACATTATTATTTTTGGTGATATGATATAGCCTACTTATACCCACCATACAGTTTTCCTTTGTGTAATCTACCGTTTTGATGTTTTGAACATCATTTTGTTCCATTCTTTATTGTTATCTGGAACTACTGGGAGATGGGTTTGTTGAAAGCATGATATAGCTTTGTAAAGGTGATCAAAGTTTCTCTTTCCCTTCCCTTACTGGGCTAATCTCTCATTAGGTGGTTGTGGAATGCATCTGAGGAGGTCCTGTAGTTGTCCATGCTTAATGGGGTCATTGTAATATTATTTATTGCGTCTAGAGGTGTAGAACCTGGGATTAAATACTCCCTCTGATATTTACTATTTGTGGAACATTTAGCAAGTTGCTTACCTACTTAGGCCTGTTTTCTGTGCTGTAAAATGAAATTATTGGACTAAATTGTCTCTGATGTTCACCTTCTAGTACTTGACTATGATCCTGTTATCCTAAAGGATAATAAAGGATTATCTGGAAACTCCCTATAGGGAATCCAGATTTCATTTCATCATTGTCCCAGACTATCCTCTATGACAGAGATGAACACCTTTGGTATTTAGTGCCTCCTTTTATGTTGTGAAAGGGATTCGTTGAACAAAACCACATATATCAAGGGAATCTTGTATGAACTTAGTATTTTCATGGGAGACACCTGATTGTAAGAGACTTTTAAGGAAGGAATCTCCTTTTAAAAAAAGTTATATATTTTGTGTGTGTGTGTGTGTGTGTGTATACATATGGGATGTGTATGTATATGTATATATTACACATACACACATATATATGTATTTATGAAGCAAGAAAATTATGTTAGAATATAAAATTAGCTATGACAGTGTTTTTCCTAACCAAACTGTCATATATAGTACAATGGAAAGAGAATTTAATGTGGAGTCACAAATTCTAGATTCAAATCATGGTGGTACCTATTACTTATATAACTTTGGGAAAGTTACTTTACCTAGTGCTGTCTCCTTAAATGAAAGTACTAGTATGATTTATGATTCCTTCTAGACCTAAATCTGCTATCTCTTCTATAATTTTATGAATTTTCATACATAGTATATAAGTATAGGATGAATTCTTGTTCAGGACCAAGATTTGATGGCCTGTTCAAACACTTTAGCTCTGGTATTCTGAATTCTCTGTTGAAGAGTGACCTTTTGACACTCTAAAATTATACTTAAGAATCTACAATAGAGATCTCTAGCATTTTTGAGAAGGAGAAGCCATGTTTTCATTTCCTTCATCTTTTAAGATCACCCAAATAAAGGAATGGCTCATATAGACTGGCTGGGGCAGGGGCAAGGGCAAGGGCAAGGGCAAGGGCAATTATTATTATTATTATTGGCACCTCTATAGCATTCTCTACTGGGAAACCTGATAAACCCTAATGGGGCATGATGCAGAGAAGGAGGTATGGTACTAGCAGTAACTGACTTGGAGTTCTGCTGGTAAGCCTCTGTCTACTTGCTGGAGACCCCTGACCTAGTCCATTCCTCTCACTGTATGGAGTTGTAGGGGAAGAGTTGAAAATTAAATGGCATGTCAAAAGAATTAATTATGAATAGAGCACCAACCCTGAAGTCAGGATGACCTGAGTTCAAAAGCGACCTCAGATACTTAATAATTTCCTAGCTGTGTGACCTTGGGCAAGTCATTTAATCTCATTGCCTTAAATAAATAAAAGTTTAAAAAGAATTAATTAGTGAGGGAATTAGAACAATATTTCAGATCTCAAAATTTCTAGTTAAATTTTTCTTCTATTACACAGAATTGACATTATATTTAATGTAGTTATGGTACTACTTACATTTGAATATTAATCTTGTATATCAGCTTTACCCTCCCTCGTTTTTTGTGCCCCTTACTTCAAGATGTGTTATTCCATTTCTTAAATGCAGAATTGACACTTGACTCTTCAGATTTTGCAGATGAAATGAACACAAAGGCCATTTGTATTTGTAAGGCAAAGGAAGGCCAATGAACTAAACACAGTTGGCTTCTTGACAGTTTCCAAGAGCAGACTGAATCCTTATTTATTTATAACTTCTGGTTTAAGATTTGAGCCATGGAAGATATTGGCTGCATTGCCTTATGGCCTGTTAAGCATATGGATATGGTCTGGAGTTGGGGATTGACCTTAGCAGGCCAGGAATCTGCTTTGCTTCCTTTGCAGTGCCTGGGTAGGGTAAAAAAAAATGAAAATAGAGACCATTGGGACCAAGTGGAAAGAGCACTAGACTCAAACTCAGAACTCAGAGGACCTGGGTTTAAATATGTTTTCTATGTCTTATCTATCTATCTATCTATCTATCTATCTATCTATCTATTTTCTTTTTAGGTTTTTGCAAGGGAAAAGGGGTTAAGTGGCTTGCCCTAGGCCACACAGCTAGGTAATTATTAAGTGTCTGAGACTGGATTTGAACTCAGGTACTCCTGACTCCAGGGCCGGTGCTTTATCCACTGCACCACCTAGCCGCCCCTGTTTTCTATGTCTTAACACATGTGTGATATTTAACCTTTCTGTGCTCAATTTGTAAGATAAGTAGGTTGGAATGGTTATCTTTTTTTTTTGTTTGTTTGTTTTGTTTTTGTAGTTTTTTTTTTTTTGCAAGGCAAATGGGGTTAAGTGGCTTGCCCAAGGCCATACAGCTACTGACTCCAGGGCCAGTGCTTTATCCACTGTGCCACCTAGCTGCCCTGGAACAGTTATCTTTTTATAAGTCTCTTCTGGTTCCAAAATTTATGTATTCTCCACAGAAAGCATCCTTTAAGCATTTTATGAATTTGTAGGGGGAGAAGAAAAAATTGTTAAAATTTATCCTTTTTTAAGTTGAATAAATTTAGCCATTTGTTAAGATGATGATAGTTTTTATTTAACTTTATAGTTGGCCAAGTATGTAATCTTGCTTGATCTTCATAGAAACTGTTAGGGATGTAGTACTGTGAAAATATTACTTTCCCTCTTTTAACAAAAGGGTCTCTTAGAAGGTAGGGGACTTATCCAGGGCCACAATTAGTCATTGGAACTTGATCCAAAGTTATCTTTTGACTCCCAATTCACTCTAACAATTTTGTTATGCTTGTTTTAGGCATTTCTCTGAGTTCTTGGGAAGAAATGCTCATCAACTTAAAATTTAAAAGCTATTTAAATATAGAACAGATGTGAAGGCAAATCCTAAAATAAGGAAACTGTGGATATCTCTTAAGTATGTTTCTTAGAAAATATCTAATGGTGGCTGTGGATTATGTGAAAGGACGGGTACAAGTTCTGGTTGGAGTAGTTATCAGTAATACCAAGTGTCCTAAACAGAGAGGCAGGCCCAGAGACCAGATAGGGAGAATGGGAAAGATTTTTCATATGCTCTTTAAAATTACTGTTTTCTCAGAGTTTCATTTTATTTCTCAAGTAAGTGTGTGTGTGTGTGTGTGTGTGTTTTCTTGGGTTTCATTTCTAAAAAATACCATTAGGCATTACAAAGGAATTGCTTTTTGATGTTAAAATGTAAGGCTACCCTTTTAAAAAGTCCTGTCAAGTGCCCTAGGGCACAGATACTCTTCCTGTCAGTTGGGAGCCTTGGGTCTGTTGATGAGGGAAAGCCAGATGTAAAAGAATGTAAATAAGGCAAGTGCTGACCCTGAAAACTTCAGTAGAGTTTGCATTATTCAGTGTGAGTTAAGTATGTAACACCATAAAAATAATTTACAGCAATATTCGATCATGGATGATGATGCTAATGTGTTTTTTAAAATTTGTTTTCTTGGCATGTCACTGACACAGAGTTCTAACCAAATAAGAAACACTTATATGTTGGCAAAAGACCCCCAAAGGCTTTTAGGTGGGGTATGGTGGTGGTCAAATTTTGCTTCCTAAATTTTTTTTCAAATATTTAAGTATATAACTTACTCTGACTCCTCATTTGAACTCAAGGTTAAAAACATTTCCATTTACAACCAGTCCATTTATCAAATTTTTTAGTTTTTGTCCCCCCCCCCCATCAAGAAAATATCAAAATCACAAGTAGGCTCAATCTCAACTTAATTGATTCTGAAAAACAAAAGGAAAAGAGTGATTTTTTTTTCAAAGAAATCTAGTCTATAGGTGACTCTAAATTTATTTCCTTAACAAGGCCGGTTTAGCCATAGGCTTGCTACTTATTAAGGAGAATATACAGCTACAGTTTTGATTTGCATGAACATTTCTCTAGGTCCACCACCTAGATAAGAATTCCTGAGGAAGTCTGGTTTTTAGAGCAATAAGGAAATGAAAGCCTGAGCAGATGGACTCAAATAATTAAATGCTGGTGGTTTGTAAAGAAGAAAGATTTCTTCGGGTGCTGGCGGCCTATTCACAGTCTCCATCAGAGGCTAGCAATTTCTTTCATCTTGAATGCCACCTGTGGGGCATGGCCTGGGCAAGATAGAAGGAAGAAAGAGTAACAAGGAATATAAACAAGTAAGATAAAGGAAAGGCAGAAGTTAGTTGGGGGAAGCAAGAGAAAAAAAATCTGCTAGATAATGAATGGATGGCATAGGTTTGCTTGCTCTTGGCTTAGGCATTTGTTTTCTCTAAGACTTGTTGGTTTATTTTTGTTGCCCTTTTTACTGTTCTTCCCACTGAAATCCCTTTTTAAGACTATTTACAACTGAAAAGCATCAAGCACTTCAATTGACTCTAGGCTAGTAGATAATGTTAGGGTGGACTTGATTGGTCTGAACTCTTGTTGGTAGTATTTTCATAATAAGATTTTTAATACTGGCAGCAATAGTAATAAGCAAAGGTGATTATTTTGATGCATTATAGTACTGGTTACTATTAGCTAGTTAGTAAAAGTTAGCTATAAAGATCTTGGGTAAATCTTTGTAAACCTTGCCCTTCCCAATCCCAAATGGTATTGGATCTTCATAATCTTGAATTTTCAATATTAAACAAATTCCCCCACTGAATTGTGTCTGTGCAGGTTGCTAAGAATTCTCTTTTCAGTAATTCAAAGGAGCTGTGTATGATCTCATTGATGTCTTCCAATGATGCACATTGCAACTGAGACATACCTTATCCTGTGCAGTCATTATTTATGTCTTCCTATACATCTTCTCCTGAAAAAAAGTATTTATTAAGCCCCTAATCATTGTCAGACACTGTATTAGGTGATGGGGAAAAAATACATAGGTAGAATCAGTCTCAGAGAATTTTTTGTAGGTAGGAGCTATTTATTATTCAGTTACTTTTTCACCATGTCTGACTGCCCCATTTGGATTTTTCTTGGCAAAGATACTGGAGTGTTTTGCCTTTCCTTCTCCAGCTCATTTTATAGATGAGGAAACTGAGGCATACAGGATTAAATGACTAGCCCAGGGTTCCCAGCTAGGAAGTTAGCTCAGAATGACTGACTGCAGGTCCCTTGCCACTCTATCCACTTCAACACCTAGCTTCAGGGAGATGGGTTCAGTTCTTGCCTTACTGGTTTCATAATTCTGGGTAAGTCATTTAACCTCTCAGTGCCTCAATTTTTTCATCTGTAAAATGAGATGGACTTGATGGCTTCTAGAGACCCTTAAACCTTGAAATATACCATCCTAAGATTCTTATAATCTGCAGAGATTTCTGCTGAGAATAATTCTGTTCCTCATCTGCAATAGTTATCTATTAATAGTGGCAGCTAAAGGGCTAATGGTGCCAGTTAGGGTAATGAGAATTTTGCTTAGACACTTGTCTATTTGAAATAGGACTGAGATCTCTAAGAGACCTTGGTAGATAGTTGAAGGTCTAGACCTATGTAGGCTAGATGGAAATAATTCTTTCAAAGAAAAAGATACTTTTTACTTGATAGTATTCAATAATTACATTCACATTGAGTATTAAAAAATGAAAAAAAAAAACTGAATTGACCTAACTTGCTTTGGTGGGAATGGGAGAGGACACACAACCCAACCAAGTGACTGGCATTGGCAGCATGAGTTGCACAATTATGATTTATGGCCCAAATGATAGGAAACAGGACTATTAGAGATGCTTTGCCTGCTGCTGGAATCTCTTGGCCTTAAATTGGTTTCTTGTCCTTCTCTATAAATGAGTCACTATAGGGCATCATCAATGCTAGGCAAACAGCATAATGTGATAAAATCCTGACCTGGATCCTGAAAGATGATAAACTATGTATAAGTAGGGCAACCCAGAAGAAACTTTGGTGGAGGTCCTGAAGTGCAAATCGGTAGTCTGATTTGAGTCTAGGAGCAAAAGACTATTTGAACCAGATAGTAGTTGGTTTTCTCTGAAGGTTCCCTTAGTATAGGTGACACTCTCTCGTGGGTTATGTCGTTTTTTCCAGTCAGAGGTCTTGGGGCCGAACCAATCTCAACCTCTTTTCAAGCTTTAAATGAGTAAGAATCCCGAATCACTGGCTCAGAACTACTTTTGGTAAGCAGAATTGGCCCCGCGGAATGGACCAAACCTCGAACCTGGTGGAGGTTCCGATGCTGATGCTCATCAGACTCCAGAAAAGGTGTTGGTTGACAGCAGGACAGATTCACTAAGGAGTATATAGCAGCTCACCTGCTGAATCAACTGGCCCTGAAGATGATGGCATTGGAGCCCCAAAGCATTTACAGTCTAATGGGAGAGACAACATGCAGACAAAAGCTATATACAGGGAAGTTATTAACAGAGGGAAATGTTGGAATTAAGAACAAGGAGGAAGGCTTTCATAAAAGATGGATTTTAGTTGGCCCTTAAAGGAAACTGGGGTGGGGAGTCATTGGGTGGGGATGAGGAGGGAGATCATTCCAAGCATGGGGAGGTAACTGGGTAAAAATGTCCAGAGTCAAGAGATGAAGTGTCTTTTTCTTGGGCCAGCCAAGAGACCAGTGTCATTGGATTGAAGAGTATGTGTTATATTAGGATAGATGCAGATTTTCCTCTGCCCAAGTGGACTGGCTCTTGTTCTGCAATGTAGAATTTCTCGGTTGAATTGTTCAGGGTCACTCAGATATGATTCTAAAGCCAGTATTGAATTCATGTGTTTTTGATTCCATCAAAGCCAGATTTTTATCCATCAAGCTCTGTTGCTCCACTTATGCTAATTATAAGCTTATTTAAAGATATTACTGAATATACTATTATCATCCAATTAGGTTAGTTTCTTTTTTAAAGAAATCTGAGAGAAGAGTCTTCCAGGTAGAACTGTCTCTTAGGCATAAGTAAATCCTTTGCTTTTGCTTTTCTTTAAAGGGAAGTAACTTCCAAGGGAGCCCTATGGTGGGGAAAAGGAAGTTGGCTTCCATGGTGACAAAATTCTTTTCCCCACTCTCTTATCCCTTCAACCCCAAAGCACTAGAAGGTCATATGCATAGAATTAGTAAATTGACTCTCCCTACCAATAAACTTATGCATGTGTCTTCTTGTTGTAAATAATAGTCCTTTTGTTATATTTTTCCTAGCTTTCCCTTTCAGAATAGCCCTCAATATTAATTTAAATCAGATTCTGTTTTGTAAAAATGTTGGGCAGTACATTCAGCATGATTCTAACCCTTCAGAAATTTTTACTTCCTTAAGGGATGTTTCCAGGGATTTATTTATATCCATTATTAGGCACTGAATTTAGCTGCTCTAGTGTCCCCAGTGATATAAAATCTTCCTATCAGTTTCTTCTTTTAGCTCTGACCAAGGTTCTTGATTTAAATGAATTTGAATTTTTATATAGTGACTAATTCCTTATGGATAAGCAAGGGTCTTGACTTGTTTCAAGGCTTTTAGCCAGGTCTCAGAATTTTGGCTGAAGGGCCTGGTCAGTTGCAGGAGCCAGTCTGGGTCATACGCCAGACATCAAATAAGGGCTTCTGGAATCCATTTCCTGATGTGGTCATTTCTTGGTGCCTTGGTCAAGATAGGGGTGGAAACTGTGGATTGCTCTATGTGTGAGCCATCTGTGGCTAGACTTTGAGATGCATCCTGCTTCTAAATGACAGGGCTGCATTATGCACCATGTAAGCAGAGAAGGAAGAAGCGAGATGGTTTTGCTCCAGAACAATTGTTTGAAAAAAGCCCTGTCTAGAATAGTCAGGTTTCTTTCTTCTCTCTCTCTCTCTCTCTCTCTCTCTCTCTCTCTCTCTCTCTCTCTCTCTCTCTCTCTCTCTCTCCCCCCCCTCCCCCCCCTTCCTTCCTTCTTTTTTTTTATTTGTTGAATGAGTATTTTATTGAGAGATAGGATGAAAGTAGTGACTAGAGAATTGGTCTTAGAGTCAGGAAGACCTCTGTGTAAGTCTAACTTCTAATGCTAAATGATTTTTGAGCAATTCACCTAGCCTCTTGAAGGTTCAGGTAACTCTATTAAGACTATAAGTTGTAGAGCTGGTACTGATCTCCATTGGTAGAATTTCCTTTTAAGATCTCTCATTCAGTGTTGATGAAATCATAGAGTCAGTGAAAACATTTTTTTTAAAATGATTGTGCCAAGTGATCACCTTTTCATATAGCAAAATGTTAATAAATAAAAAAATACAAAACAAAACACAATGATCATATCTGGCAAAGTGTATATCAGTCTGACTTTGCTGAGAAGGAAAATACGCTTCACTGTTGGTCATTGTGCCTGCAGAGTTCTGATTTTTTTTAATGTTTTCCCTTCATTGTTGTAGTCATTGTGTAAATGGTTTTCTTGGTTCTATCTCACTAAGAATCAGTTTGTACAAAATCTTTCCAAGTTTATCTGAATTCTGTTTCTTTTGGCATGATAATATTCAAATATTTTTGTTCAAAACTTTTATCTTTAGGGCTGATATATTGAATTAGTTAATCAACAGGCATTGTGCAATAGTGACATTTGTCTGATATATTTAAAATACTGAAAAAAGATTTGTGATTGCAACTACTTGGGTGTTCCTTCCAATGATGTAGGCCACTGCCCATCCATTTCTTCTCAGTCTGTGTGACTTTTGTCCATGTCCTTCCAAAATTTCTTTACAACAGGGGCTGTCCTGATACGGTAGAGACTTCCTTTGCTTCTTATGGACAACACAAAGATACTCCAAGTTGGAGTGCATTGGTGTTGTCCTATTTTGGCCCATCTAGTTCATGCTCACCAACACTTTGTTCATCACACTGAAGTCCAGTGACTGGAAAACATCAAAAATGTATTGGAAGACTTTGCAAAAAGAAAAAAATGAAAAAAGAAAGTCAAACTCCTTGTAGGGAAGAGCTCAACTAGTAGAACTCGAAAAAGTTAGAGAAATTCAAGAAAAACTAGATGCTTTTAATGAAGATCTTCATCAGAAGAAATTTAACTAACAGAATCCCTCCCAGCAACAACTGCTTCTGAATACAGTAAACAAAAAAAAAAGCATTTCTCAGACTTTGGTCTAGCCTCTCTTCTTGGAGAGCCCCATATGTGGAAACATGGGTGGTCCAGGACACACTTAATTTATTCTTGGTGGAGCTTCTTTAGTAACAATCCTCTATATTTATGTCATTGAAGTGATGGATTGGGAGACTACAATGGTTAGCTATAGTATCACATTTGGTTTTTACCTTCTTAATTTAATCTTACTCCTAGGAGCACAGGTTCTTCTTATAAAGGAAATAGAACTAGGTTTTCCTTGATAACCATTTCTTTTCCAAAAAATATTGCCGAGTGTTAGAAATAAAAACTTGGAGCAACCTTATCATTTGTATATAAAATAATCCTATTGCCCCCCCCAAAAAAATTTTAAAAACCACTAAACCCAAAGATACCTTTGAAACATTCTATCTGTCCATGTTTTCCTTTGCTCTTGCTGTATGGTTAGTTCCATCTTATTTTCCAATCATACAATTCCCTGGTGATTATATTTTGGATAATTTTTGTTCATCTTTGGAGCTTTATTGATTATGTGTTTCATTTAGAATACATTTCCTGTCTCTTCTCTTTTGCTTACCATGTGGTTTTGATAGTAAATATCTTACATTTATTTAATATTTTACATTCATTGTCTCTTTGGAGCTTCACAGTAATCCTCTAGGATGGGCATAGATTATCTTCCCTGTTGTACAGAAGAGGAAATGGTGTTTCTGAAAGGTTGAGATTTGCTCAGTAGTATCTCATACTTTTTAGTAAAATCATAAGTGTTGTGGTTCAAACTTTGGTCTTCTAACTTCAAATCACATTTTTTAAAATTATACAACACTGTGATTCTATAGAATACTGATCAAGCCTGGCATTGTGAGAAGTATAAAATATAAAGTAATGTCTCTACTTCCAGGAGCTTGCAAATCTAGTTGGAGAAGTAAGATATATGCAAATATAAAGGAAAAGGTGTAATATGAACAAAGATGAACAGGTATAATAAACTTCCATATACTGTTGAATCCTAGTTAAGGAACACAATCCTTAGATATAGTGGGATCAAGTGTTGCTTGAATAACTGAGTCTGCCACTATGAGATTCAATTCTAATGAACAAGTATTTATTAAGTAAAATGCAGTGTGTTGTCTAGCCACCTCCAGGGGTTCTATGAAATCTTGGGAAGTCTGACCAAGAAAAATCCACTCTTGTAGGCTAAATTCTCTCTCTTTAGATGTAGAAAACTTGACCCAGGAGAAAAGAATACACAATAAGAACTTCAGGGCCACCATTACAGCACTTTCAGTCATTCTACTTGAGAACCTACCCTCAGTTTCCAGGACCACCAGGCACCCTGTAAGCAAGGAATGATCTCCTCTAGAGAGGTAGGCTTACCATGTGTAGTCACTCCAAGGTGGTCAAGGTGTTCCCAACTTCTATCTTGCCTTAGTGAAACTCTTTTTCTTTGAATTTAGGAACCAGCCCCACACTTGAGAAGGCAAAGGACTTTTCTGGATAAACCATTTTAAAATTCTCTGTTCCATCTGTGCCCCTCCCTAACCCTACCCCAAGCACAACCATGGAATAAGAAACACAGGAAGTTTTAATGATGATAAACAACTCTTTCTCAGACCTAACCTCACAAATTTATTAAGTGAAACACAGTGTACTTCCCTGTCATATCTAGGGTCTGTATGACATTTTTTGTTTAGTTTTTTTTGCAAGGCAATGGGGTTAAGTTGCTTGCCCAAGCCCACACAGCTAGGTAATTATTAAGTGTCTGAGGCCGGATTTGAACTCAGGTACTCCTGACTCCAGGGCCTGTGCTCTGTCCACTGGGCAACCTAGCTGCCCCATCTAGGGGCTGTATGAACAAAGATTATTAAGCTCAGTTCTTGCCCTCTATGAGTTTATAATCAGCAGACTGATATATACCAGTAATAAAGGAGAATGAGCTAGGCCTGCCTATTCCAGGAATGTTCTCAGTGTTTATGCTAGTGTATATTTATTCTTCACTTATCTCCAGGAAAGATAGTTTAGGATGCTGAATACCTTGCTTTTTAATTCAGTGACCTCTTATATTAATTCTCTGTTCCTTGTACATCTGTCTTCCTTTTCTTAGTTTGCCATTTTTGCTGACCAGGAATGGGATCTGATATCTATCCATTTTCTGGAATTTGGTTCTTGGGCTAATTCAATCCAATCTTAGAATTATTTATTTTAAGTCTGCTGTGTTCCAACACTTCATTAAGTGTTGAGGATATGGAGTCAAAGGGAAGATTATCTGGACCTGCCTTCTAGGAGCTTATTGAGAAGAGTAATACAAGATGTAAACAAGCAAGTATATAAAAGATAATTGGAGGAGATAAAATTTGCCACTCAAAACTAAGGCACTTAGGGATTCCTATAGGAGGAGGTAAGGAGAATATATGTTTCAAGTAGGGGTGGGGGGTTGAAGGCATATCTCAGTCTTTCTTATGATTCCTTATATAAGTTTGTGAATGAAATAAAAAAGAGGGAAATGAAGGTAAGGGCGGGGTTAAGCATTATATGTGCTCAGTGCTTGAGAAATATCTCAAATTATCTCACTTGATCCTCACAATAATCATGTTTACTGTTTTACCTCCTGTTTTGTAGTTGAGAAAACAGACAAATTCTAAGGGACTTGCCCAAAGTTATAGAGTTAGTCTGAGTATGGATTTGACTGGTTTGTACAAAGTCATAGAGGTGAGTAGTACTGACCTTGATTAACAGCAAGAATGTTCATAGCAACTCTGGAAATGCAGGAATAATGTGCAGTAATCCTAGATAGGTAGACTACAGACACATTGTCAAGGAATTTAAATGCCAAACTGAAGAGAAAGAGTTTTTATTTTGTCCTAGAGCCAACAGACAGTCATTGAAGATTTATGAACAAAAAATTTTAAAAGATTTCATATAAACAAAATTATCATATCTAAAATTAGAAAAGAAGCAGGAAATTGGGAAAATATTTACAACTAATTTGTTTTGATAAAGGTTTCATTTCTAAGATATATAAGGAACTGGGTCAACTTTATAGGAATAAGAGCCATTCCCTAATTGATAGTCAAAGGATATGAATAGGCAATTTTCAGAATAAGAAACCTAATCTTTAATCATATAAAAATCAATAATAATTGAAGAAATACAAATTAAAGCAATTCAGAGATACTACCTGATGATACCCATCAGATTGACTAAGATGACAATAAAAGGAAAATGATATGCTGGAGGGGCTGCAGGAAAACAGATTCATTAATGTACAGTTGTTGGTGGAGCTTTGAATTGATCCAATTGTTCTGTAAAGCAATTTGGAACTATGCATCAAAAAGCTATTAAAATGTGCACACTCAGTGATATTGCTACTAGATTTATATCCCCAAAATATTTGTATTTCAAATAGAGCAAAGGAAGAGGTAAAGGACCTATATACACAAAAACATTTTTAGTAGCCTTTAGTAGCCTTTTTTATAATAGCCTTGAATTGGAAACTGAGGAAGTGTTTATTAATTGGGCAATGGAGAAACAAATTATGGTATATGGATGGGTTGGGATATTTTTGTAAAAACCACGCTAACATCTCAGGAAGATTTGTATACATTGGTAAGGTAAAGTAGAACCAGGAGAACAATTTATATAAAAATAATATTGTAATGACAACCAACTCTGAAAGAATTAGCAACTATCATTATCACAGTGGCTGATCACAGTTCCAAAGAACTTTTGCTTTTCACCCCCATGTGGTTTGTTCCTCCTTCTCCATAATTTGTATGACATGACTTTATATATTTGAAACATCTTTTGTTTTTCTTGCTTTACTGGGGGACCTGGAGGACAGAGAGGAAAAAAAATTTGGAATTGAAAAATACAATAAAATTGGAAAAGAAACATCCCTTACAATTTAAGTTGAAGAAACTGAAGCCCAAAGAGGTTTGCCAATGGGAGAGTGAACTCAAGTCCAGATCTTCTGATTTCCTATCTCAGGTCATAACTTCTATAATGTGAAGCCTCTTCCCCTAATAAATATTATTGTGTCTGATGTTGTAGAGGAACCTTTTGGACATATACTTTCCAGTTTTTCTAGGTTGCAAGCAGATGATAATAATTACATAAGCAACAAATTAGGAAAAATGAGTATGTCTGACAAGAATTGTTTGGCAGAGAGGCAGCTCTTTCTTCCAAGAGTTAGGCTCTTGAAAATATGCCCCAACTTTCCTGAAGAAATTCATTATGAACCAACTTTTCCAGGGCAGACCAAAGGTTGCAGTCACCAGAGATCTTGTACTAAGGTCTCTAGTGAGTGAGAGACCAACCCCCAGGAAAACCAGGACTGGGTCAGTTGTTGGCTGAGGTAGAAGATAGGGAAATGGACTAAGGTAGGAAACTTTATGGCTCCTTTGAAGATTCTCAGATTACTCAGTATGACATTTAGAAACCTGAAGAAAAGATTGCTTTGGTTTCTAAAAAAGGATGCCCTACCCTGGAATTTCTTTCCTCTTTTCTGTTGTTTGAAATTCTTTAAGTTCCTTTTAGCTTAAATCATACTGATAAGAGATTCATTTCCATTTCTTTAACTTCCTTTTAAAATGTGGGTTCAAGTTCACTTTCTTAGGGGTCTTAGTCATCTAGTGAGGCATTAGTGTGAATTGATTTTTAATGCGATTGAGTGAAGATCAATGATTTGGAGGTATGGAATACTTAGGAATTTGAGACTAGAGAAGGACACAGCAAAATGGGAGAAAAGTATTTTAGGAGGTAGTAGAAAGAAAGCTCAGAAATGATGATAGGATGCCCAAGCTCAATAAACTTTAAGTTTGCCTAAGCCTGACTCTATCCAGCATTCAGGCTGTCAGAGACACATGATATTTCCATAGTTATCCCATCCCAGAGAACCCTCCCTCCCACATGACATCGTATTTTTTTAGAGAAGGAAAAAAAATCAGTACAACTGATTGATAATTGAAAAAGTAAGAAAATGTATTCATTGTTTAACCTCCAGCCTCCATGAAGGTGTAGGTTGAACATTTTCTTTATTTTCTGAGGGGGGGAAAAGTCAAAGTTCAAAGTTGTCATTGTTATTTTTTTTCTCAACTTGTCACATTTTATTTATTTTCTTTATTTTAAAACAAGACTTGAAGCAAGCTTTAATAAGCTACTTGAAAATTCGACTGTTTTCCTCCACACAGAATATAGCCCATGTACTATTCTAATCTATAGAATACCATATTATACAAAAGAAAAATGAAAATAAAATGTGTTCAGGGTTCTAATTCTTTAATATTTACTATCCTGTAGATCAGTGGTATCAAATTCAAACAGAAACAAGTTAACTAAATGATAGTCCACTATTCAATATCATGTCATATAACCTGTAATTTGAATCCTAGGGGCAACTTCATGGTACAGTGGATAGAGCAAAGAGCCTGGACTCCTGCCTGTATAGAGCAAAGAGCCTGGATTCAAATTTGACCTGTTCTTAGCTGTGGGACCCTGGGAAAATAACTTAACTTCTGTCTGCCATAGTTTCCTCAATTGTAAAATTGTCCTTTCCTTTCAGTGTCCCCAGCCAGTTCATTTTAATTCAGTCTTTAATGTTTCACTTTCCAGAATAGCTCCAGATTGAGGTAAGACTGGAAAAGGTTGTAGAATTTGAGAAAAGAGTAGATGAGGAGTGACATTGGGAAGTCCCTGTGATGTTCTGATGCAAACAGGGCTGGATGAACTGTTCTTTGACCTTTTCCTTTTCTGTTTGTGTGTGTGTGTGTGTGTGTGTTTGTGTGTCTGACAGCATTTCACTTCATATAGCTGTCACAGAAAATTATTAAACATGAAGCTAATTTTCTCAACTTTTGGGGGATGGTGGAGGTGGGAAGGGAGGGTTATATATGTCTTTTAGACCTAATAAGTCAGGAAATACCCAGAGAACATAAAATTGCTTCATTTAACTACTTAAAGAAATCAAAATTTACTAGATAGAAAATCTGGTGAGTTTCACCTTTAGCAGCTCCAGAATTAAGTTTTTTAGAACTTCACATCCGAGTCCAAATGCTTTCTTGGAATTTATTTGCTCTGTTGTTTTAAATCTGCTTTGGCCCATTTTACTCAATAACTTGTCACACTATTATGTGACCATGTGACCGTGTCAAGTCATTTAAACTCTCTTAAATGGTATACAGTATGTGGCATTTATTAAGTAATTAATAAATACTTGTTCCCTGATTGTAAAATAAGAGCTTGACATCCCTTCCAACTTTAAATCTAGAAATCTAGAATCCTACTTTGTAAGGAATGAATTCATTTTACTAGGGAATGGCAGAACAATGGGGGATGTGTATCATCTTGGTTAGGACCACAGCAGAGGGTGGGTGTGGCATGCTGTGCATTTTTTTCTGATCCCAGTGGAATTGCCCTAGTAAAAAAGAAAATATGAGTGGTTGCTGTAGTTTCAAAATAAATTACCTCACTACCTCAGTTTCATTTTATGCAAAGAGAACTGGGCACACAATGGAAGTAACCCTAGGACTGAATCTCCAAATACCTAGCTAGAGCTTTGCTGATGGAAAGAGGAAATGTATAAATTGCTTTTAGAAAATGTTGGTTCTGAATGACAATGATAAAACTAATTCCTGGGAAGCAGAATACAACATTAAAAAATTTTAAGACTTACATTAAATTTAACTATTTAATTTTTGAGAATTTACCTCTAGTATGTGGTTCTCTGAGCCTGTCTACTCTTTTGCCTGAGGCAAGTAATCAGATTTGGTACAAATTGCATTAAAATGAAAATTTTCATTTCGCTTTCAAAGCTATTGTTATAGTCTGTGCAGAAAAGGACCAGTTAGTTTTGGTTTAGTCTTGTAATTCAGTTTTTAAAAGTCCATCTTTAGGAACAATATATCTTAGGGATTAGCATTTTTTTGCTTTTAGTTTTCTCTTGTAGGGGGAAAAACATCTTGGCTAAGCAAACTTTTGCTAAGTCTGAGCTCTCACTGTCCTAAGAAATAGGATTGTTTGATGCTCATGTAGGATCTTCACATTTTTTATGAATCTGTAAGGATTTGGCTCCTTTGCCCAAGACTATTAACTTTTATATATAAAACAGTTCTTTCCTTTTTCATTCCACAAAAGCATCTTTTATCTCTTATAGTTTCAGGTTTTTCTCTCTAAAAGTCTCCTTTTAAAAGTTCTTATCGTTGCCTTTTCTTTCTTTCATTATTATAGTTATCTCAAACTTACCTCTCCTTTGCCCTTCCAGAGAGCCATCCCATATAATAATATTGTTTTAAAAGGAAAAAGAAACTAATTAATATGTTGAAGAGTTAAACATGTGTGTAATGTGGACCTCTCACCTCTACAGTGAGCTGGGTTGGGATTGGCTTCTCATTCCTCCTCATTTACATGAACATTAAATTGATTTTTTAAAATATAATTTTGCTACATTCATTGGGGGGGTCATCTTTTTTCCTAATTATTTGATCTTTCTAAACTTTTGACTCCTTTTTCCTTTTGCAGAAAAGCAATCAATTCTACGTTATTTATTTAAAGTTGGTTTTGAGAAAAAGTAGAAATTTGCCTAAGGTGGATTACCAGACTTTAGGAGAAGAGAGGAGAGGAAATGAGACTTGGCTCAGCAGCCATCTTTGAGTGGCTAATGAATGGGTGGGATGTCCAGAAAGGAATTTGTGCAAAAATGTATTTTTTTATAAAGGTGGATTACAGATGGATTATATGATCCTCAAAGGCCCTTCCAACTGTTAGTAATCTGTGAATTTGGGCCTATAAACTTATTTTTCTAAGTCCAGAAACATATTTTCTAGTGTTGACTCTGCTACTAACTAGCTTTGTGACCATACACATCATTTAACCCATTCAACATTATCATCAGGTTAGGGTTGGATCTCTAAGGTCCCATCCAACTTCATGATTTGATGACTTTGCTAATGTCTGGAAATACACTTAGCAAGTTGACCTCGAGTTACCGAAAGTGTGACTCTCCAGAGGTTTGTTTTTTTTTTAAGGGGAAATTAGTCAGCCAGTTCTTAGTACTGTATCTTTAAGCACTTATTCTCACGTGGGATTTTCCTTCTCCCTTTCAAATCAGATTTACTCATGTGCATTGTTTTCAGAGCATTATTTTACTCAGTAATAATGATGTTTGAATTCAAATAGTTCATTTATTTCTTTTCTAATAGGATTCTTCAGGAAGACAACTCTGGATTTGGTTGCTTCTGGCTCTTGGACTAAACAGCTAGTTTATCATCCTTCAACAAATTCTTGGACCTTTGGTTGAAACCTGTAAGTACCTCATGTGTTTTCTAAATGTATAGAACTTGTCTAACTTATTCAAAAGGCTTTATTGCTTCTGACTTATTCCTGCTATATGATGGTCCTAATACCAATGAAATTTCCTCAGCTTTGCTATTACTTGTCTGATCTGATTGGCAAAAACTTACCAGACAAAGATGCTGAGGAGAGAAAACTAGAGGAAAAGAATTTTTCATGACAGATATTAGTAAGTCCAATTTTCATAAACTTCTTTTTTATATTATTATTTTTATTTAAAATTTATTTATTCTCATTTTGTATAAATGTTTTTATGCATTAATAAAATAATTCTTGTTTAAGAGTAAACAAAATATCCCCTACCCCTAAAAAATATAGACTCGCTTGAGCGATAAAGTAAAGGGGAGAGAAAAAATAATTAAAATTAAAATTAAAAAATAATAGTAATAATTGTAGGTATGGTCAGGTCATGCATTGGATGGAGCACCAGCCCTGGAGCCAGGAGTACCTGAGCCCATATCTGGCCCTGTATACCCAACAATCACCCAGCTGTGTGACATGCAAGCCACCCCAACCCCACTGCCCTGCAAAAACCAAAAAAAAAAAAAAAAAAAGACCCAAAATAAAATAAAATAGTAATAATAGTAAGGTTGGCTGGGTGGCAGACAGAGCATTGGCCCTTGAGCCAGGAGTACCCGGGTCCAAATCTGACCTCAGATACCCAGTGATCACCCTGCTATGCAGCCCCAGGCAGGCCACCCAGCCTCATTTGCCCTGCACCCCCCCTCCCAAAATAATAATAATAATAATAATAATAAATGTGCTTCAGTCTTTGTTCCAACACCACCAACTCTGTCGTGGGTGGATCACATTCTTTAGGATAAGTCCATCATAAAAGTTACTTCCATATTTTTCCACCATTGCCATTGCTGATCGCAACTCCCTCCTTCCATATTTCTCCACTTCAATGTACTATATTTTCTCTCTCCTTTCATTCTGACTCTGCTGTAGGGTAGCTGAGTGGTGCAGCAGACAGATAGATCCCTGTCCCTGGGGCCAAAAGGCCCCGAGCCCCATACCACCCCTTAGGCCCAGCATCCACCTGGCCCTATGGTCCCGGACAGGCCATCCAATCCCAGCCCCTTGCAAGAAGTAAAAAAGAAAATGTGTTATATCTGACCACTCTCCCCCCATGGTCCATCCTCTCCTCCTTCATTTACATCCCCCCCTTCCCTCTGCTCCCCCCCTCCTTCTTACTCCAGATGTCTATACCCCATTGAGTATATATGCTGTTTCCTCTCCTAGCCACCTCTGATGAGAGTGAAGATTCCCTCATTTCCCCTTGCCTCCCCTCCTTCCATATCATTGCAATAGCTCCTTGTAATAAAGAAAAATCTTATTATATGAAATAACTTAGCCTATTCCTCCTCTCCTTTTTCTTTCTCCCATTACATTTCCCTTTTTTCTATTGATTCTATTTTTACAACACATTTTATCTTCAAATTCAGCTTTCTCCTGTGCTTCAACTATAAAAGCTCCTTCTACCTGCTCTGTTAATTGAGAAGGTTCATATGAGTATTATCAGTGTCATTTTTCTATACAGGAATACATGCAGTTCATCATTGTTAAGTCCCTCATTTTTTCCCCTTCTCCTCCAATCTCTATGCTTCACCTGAGTCCTGTATTTGAAGATCAAACCTTCTGTTCAGCTCTGGACATTACAACAGGAACATTTGAAATTCCCCTCGTTCATTGAAAGTTCATCTTTTTCCCTGGAAGAGGACATTCAAATTTGCTGGGTAGTTGATTCTCGGTTGTATTCCAAGCTCTTTTGCCTTCTGGTATATTATGTTCCAAGCCCTACAAGCTGTTAATATAGTTGCTGCTAAGTCCTGTGAGATCCTGATTGCAGCTCCACAGTGTTTGAGTTGTGGCCTTATGGCTGCTTGTAATATTTTCTCTTTGACTTGGGAGTTCTGGAACTTGGCTATAATATTCCTGAGGATTGTTTTTTTGGGGGTCTCTTTCTCGGGGAGATCTGTGGATTCTCTCCATTTCTATTTTGCCCTCTGCTTCTATAATACCAGGGCAATTTTCCTGTAGTAATTCTTTGAAAATGATGTCAAGGCTCTTTTCCTGATCATGACTTTCAGGTATTCCAATAATTTTAAAATTATCTTTCCTTAATCTGTTTTCCGTATCAGTTGTTTTTTCAATGAGATGTTGCACATTTTCTTCTAATTTTTCATTTTTTTTTGGTTTTGAAGTATTGATTCCTGATTTCTCATAAATTCAGCAATCTCCCTGAGTTCAGTTCTTTGTCTGAAGGATTTGTTTTCCTCAGAGAGCTTTCTTATCTCTTTTTCCATCTGACCAATTTTGCTTTCTAAAGCATTCTTCTCCTCAATAACTTTTTTGAAGTGTTTTATCCATTTGACCTAAGCTGGTTTTTAGCATGCTATTTTCTTCAGCATTTTTTTGTATTTCCTTGACTAAGCTGGTGACTTCATTTTCCTGTTTTTCCTGCATCTCTCTCATTTCTTTTCCCAGTTTTTCTTCTAACTCCCTCATTTGATTTTCAAAGTCTTTTTTGAGCTCTGTCATAGCCTGAGTCCAATTTCTGTTTTTCTTGGAGTCTTTAGATGCAGGAGCTTGTGCTTCCTCATCTTTATCAGGCATGAATTAGTCTTAGAACCTCAGGTAATTTATGGTCTTCAGAAACTCTTTCCCCTCCCTCTTGGATGTTCATAGGCTCTCAGAGTTTGAGTTACAATCCAAGAGGTCCACCCATTCCATGACATGCCCCTAATATGATTCCCCCCCCATGCATCATACAATGTGTGATGTGCTAATGAACCCCAGTCATGTGGGTTAATATTCAATTACCTAATTGCTTAAACTCAGTTACATTAGGTCAAGATCTCTAGGTCACTCTTGCCCAGTTGAGAATGGAACCAGTTTGGGGTTTGCTATCCCTGGAAAGGGATTAGGAAAACTCTTACAATTTTGTGATTGACTGGGCCATTCCCCCTTTGTAATGGATTCCCTAAGGGCTCCCCTCCACACCCTTTGAAGACCAACACCCTACATTCCTCACAGGGAGTTTTTATATAAGATCAGGGCTGTATGTCTTGAAATGTTCAGGTTGGGGCTGAGATAGATTACAGAATAAGATATTAAAAAGAGTACTTTCCCTAAGCTTTGAAGTGAACATTTGCAGCTAAATTGGTAGAAGTTGGTGGAAGAGTACTGAGGGAAGATTTTTAAACTAAGAATTTGTAGTGACTTTGGAAATAGTGAAGACAACACAATGTATTTGGTATATTCTTTATTGACCCATGAGACATACATTTAACATTTGCCCAAGCCTTCATAATAAATAAAATTGTTTCCCTGTTATTCAAGGTCAAGGACTTGAATAGAAAGAAGTTTGTCTACTGTATATCTGAGATTGCTGATTGCTTGTGTTATTTTCTCTTGTTTTAATTCCTGTTCTTTGTGTGGTAATTTACCAATTTAAAACTTAATGTTGGTTTAGGAGGACTTTATTCTTACCAAGTTTGTCTTACTTGAATAGTATAAAGAACCTTGATTAAGGGAGGCAGGAATGAACATGGAAAATAGGAAGTATTTAAACTAATTTTTTTGGATCCCATCCTCAGAGTCCCTAACCTCATTCTGGTCAGTTCATTTGGAGGACAAAATGTGATGATCTATTTAGTGACCAAGTTTTCCATGTTTTGATTCTGCCCCAGAATGAATTATCATGATGTTTTGGATGAGGTGAAAAAGAAGTGTCTGGAGAAAATGTCCCTCCTGCTTTGACTATGTGAATTTCTGAATTTAAGGCAACACTCTTGTGAGTGACTTTTGTTTTCAGAATTGGTCTGCTTGTGGTAAAGAAAAGTAAGAAATGAAGCTTTCATGGTTTTATGGTTTTTGTGGTACAGTTTTGGCTCTTCAGCCTGGACTTTGCATCACCACAAGGGTCTATGGGATGCCAAACCACTTGTAAACTATAGAAATAAGTGATATAACTGGTTAGTCATTGCTGGGTTTTCAGTGTTCAGACATTGGTGCCCAAACTGGGTATGAGGAGGGTTAGCATTATTGCAGTAGTAGATTCACACAGTATCAAGTCTTTTTTTTTTAAACGTTTTTGCAAGGCAAACAGGGTTAAGTGGCTTGCCCAAGGCCACACAGCTGGGTAATTATTAAGTGTCTGAGACCAGTTTTGAACACAGGTACTCTTGACTCCAGGGTCGGTGCTTTATCCACCTAGCTGCCCCAGTATCAAGTCTTAATCCTCTAGCCTGTGTTCTTTGGAATGTTTGAATGCCTCCTCAGACAAAGGGCCTTGCATTCAGGTTTGATTTTCAAAGTACCTGTTCATCACTAGCTAGTCATTACTATTCTATAATGCTCCTTTGATTCAAGATACCTATGTAATATAATTGTTAGATAAGAATCATGCCATAGGGTGGGACTTTGCTGTTCCAATCTTGCAGAGATGTGGTTAGCCACAGACCTAGGAATGAAGTGGTGCCATGATGTAACCTGACCCTGCCCATAATTTATGTTGTGGGCATAGCTTAGTCACTGTGATGATGAAGATAACCACACCATTTCTTTGTGTCGTCTTCTATAAAACTGAGCTAATAGTTTGCCTCTCCAAGTTGGTAAAGAATTAACTAGCATGATTGTATATAAAGGGACTTTTAAAAAACATTGACTTTCAACTTTATATTTGAAGATGTTACCTCTAAAAGCAATTAACTATGGATGACCACCAGTGGGGCAGAATGCCCCACCGCGTCTGCGTATATCATGCTCATTCCTTATATTGCGACTTTGTTCATGACATTCTAACTCTCTTGGAGTAAGCTCCCTCTTCCTTTTTCCATATATAAATCTTCATTTTCTAAGCATCAGTTACTAACAACTAGTTTTCTTTAAAGTAGAATCACTTGAAGTATTTTGATGAGCATCATTAAGAAGAGTTCTTAATAATAGGATGTAAACTTTTCTAGATGTTGCTGTTTTTCAAATGAGAACTATGGTGCTCTGAATTTATTTCTTAACACTCATTTTAAACTATTTTTAAAATTATTTTTCATGGTCTTAAAAATTGTCAATTAAAAAGATATTTCATGTGTTCCTTTCCTTGTTCTTAGAAAGCTGTTCCTTATAACAAATAAGTTTAAAAAAAAAAAGTATTCACCAAAACCATTGAATACATTGAATGTGTCTGACAAATGCAGTGTTTCATTCTTGATATCTGCAAAGAAGTGTAGAGATATCCATCATCTCCTCTTTGGGGCCAAGTTGGTTATTTATATAGTTTTGCAATATTGACTTTTGACTGTTTTGTTCTTTCCATTTATATTGTAGTAGTTGTGTTTTACAGTATTGCCTTTTGTATAAGTTCTTTCAAAGTTTTTGTGAAACTATCCCACTACATTTGTTTAGCCATTCACCAATCAATAGGCATCCCTTCAGTTTCTAATTCTTTTGTATTTATATTCTTTAAAAATACTTTTTAATAATTTTTTTGGGGGGGTGGTTTTGGGAGGTATTTTTTTCTTTTTTTCCCCAGAACTTGTAAAACATGGATGTGTTGAATCTGGGAATTTAATTTACTTTAAATTCCCCCTTCAGTAAAATGAGCATGTTACATTATATAATATCAAAGGTCTTTTGGAGCTCAAATATTCTGATTTTGTGATTTTAGATTTGAAGACCTACTTTTGTCCCAGCCCTTCCACAAAGACATCCTTTTCCATTCTAATCTGTATTGCTCTTTCTCTTCTTTAAATTCCTATGCACTTTTATCCAAGATTATAATTTGACTTTTGATTCTTCTTTCTGCATTTAATATATTTTTTGTTTTTCCTCTCAGCTGTGAGCTTCTAGATATCCTATCAGCCCCTTAGATTCAACATATCCAAAACATATCCTCAAACTTTCTTCACTTGCAAACTTTATTACTGTTGAAGGCAACAAATCCTCCCAGTTACACCAACTTGCAACCTCAGCTTCATCCTTGATTCCTCATCCTTGCTTACCCCACCCATCCAGTCCATTGTCAAATCTTATCATTTTTACCTTCACTACAACTTTCATATATTTCTTCCTTTGCTTCATCCTTGGAGCCACAATCCTGTTTCAGACCCATGGTCCTTTTTGCCTAGGGTAATTAAAAAAGCCTTCTCTCTGTTCATGATTGTTAAATCTATCACCACTTCCTCCATTCAGTTATCAAGGTGATTTTTTTTTCTGCATTTTTTCCAGACCATGTCCCCCCCCCCCCCCCGTGAATGACTAATATTGCCAGAATCAAATATAAAACCTTTTTTTTAACTTTTAAAACTTTTTGTAAGCTTGCCTCTTCTTACCTTTCCCATTGTCATTGTCTTAAACTTTATTTGCCCTCTGTGCACTAACATTTAAAACATTGCCCTGCTTGCAGTTCCACAAATAAAATCTTCCAGCTATCTCCTTGTCCTTGTGGGATATTGTCTTGCATGCTTGGAATTCTTCTTTACCCTAGGTTTTTTCAGACCTTAGTCAATAGAAAGGAGACCTTTCCCAGGCTTCCCAGCTGCTGATACCTTCTCCTTTCAGATTTCTCATTTGCCTCTTTATAAATCTCTAAAGAATCTAGTTATTTGCATATTGTCTTTTCAAGTTTGGGTTTCTAGAGGGTAGGGATTATATGTTTTCTACTTTTCTTTTTATTCCTATTACTTACTATTAGAGTAAGTGCTTAAAATGTTTGTTGACTGATGACTATCTTTAGGGCAGGGATCATGTCTGATTCTTCTTTATCTCCATAACATTTAGTATTCAAGAGGCAATCAAATGTTTCTGGTCATCCTAAACTTGAAAAGGATAGTTCCTTCTGCAGTATGATCCATGGAGTTGGGAGATAATTTTTGAGTGTGTGACTTTAGTTGATGTAAAACCCTTTCCAACTTGACGTCTTAATCACCTGGTTTTCCTGATGTTCTTGTTGGAAGAGAGCCCACCTGGGTCTGGATTTGCCATATGATGAGTCATTCTCTTTCTTTTCCTGCCTTATATAGTCCCACATAGCGACTGTGCCACATCTTTTGAAGTCATCCATTGCTGTACTTTTGAAAATGTGCTGGAAGCAAATTTCAACAAGGGTCAGATATTCTACTGTCCTTTGGCAGGCACTTGTATAGCCCATGTTTAACTGGAGTGTGCAGTGACAAGATGATGAAAGACTAATAAAATTCACTGTGCATTCTGCTTCACCCTAACCTAGCCCACTCCAAAGTAGGCCTTTTCCCTCTGAATTTCAGCTGACTGCCTGTTTGGCAGATCCCTGCTTCCACATGCCAAGATAGACCACAAGGTTGGTTGGGTTTAATTATTTCCAGTGGTGGGTTTTGGGTTTACTTTTTAAAAATATTCTCTATCTTTGGATTTATCTTTGCTGATAATCTGCCTTGGGCAATCTGCCCTAGGATGCTTCAGTCTTTGAGGGATTAAGAAAATGCTATCAAAAAGAGAGTTGTAATTCATGTGGTCCATTTCTTCTGAGACTTTCCCCAGGGTCTGTGACTGCCTTTGGCTCTCTTTCCTGTGATAAGTGTCAAATGGATGCCCTCTGGGGTGGGCACATCTGGGTGTTCTTTGCTTTTTCAACATCAGGAGATCTGGATCACTCAATCTACCGCAAGAAACTTTGGCAGAAATCAGGGGATCTATCTTGGAGGAAAAGAGGTCTTAGAGAGGGAACATTAGGCAGTAGGTCCATGAGATATTTTCTTTAATGGAAATATTTCAGTGATAAAATACCTTTAATAGTCCTTTTGAGATCAGTGGTAGCCAATCAAGTAGCACTCTCTATATAGCTGGAATGCTTTGACAACATAGTAGATTTGGTTTGGCATATTTTCCTGGGGCAGCTGTGCTTCACTGAGGCAGAGTTGAATAGAAGAGAGGTTCACATTAGAGAAAGTGATGATGGTGGGGGTGGTCATGGGGGTGGGGAAGGTGTGACCCACATGGAGCAATTTAATTCCCCTGATTCTCAGTCTTTTTGTCTTGAATTCAACATCCAGCTGCTCATTCTGTCTAAACTTGTAATGGAGAGGATGACTCAGAAATCTGGAAGTCAGTTGTGGTGATTTCACTGTAGAATCTGTAAAGGAGAAAGGAAGATAGTCTGTGTGGGAGATGATTGCAAAGGAGATCTTTAGTAATTAAGTTGATGTAATTAAAAACTAAAGTACTTTGGGTTATCCAGGGTTTGTCACTTTTCCCAATAATCCTTTACATATTGACCTTTCTTTACTAAGAGAAAGAACCAGGAAACATTTGATATCAAAACACTAGAAAAATGGAAATTGAAGAGCTTAAATAAATGTGATGATATTAATAATAATAGAATTTGAGAGTTCTGTTGCTTATCCTGTTCTAGAAACATAATTCTCTTCTTTCTTTAAAACAAAGCATCACTATTCTTTTTGCTTTTTGTACCATGACTATTTCCTTTCCCCCACTTTCATAGAGCTCTCCCTTGTCAGCAAGAAAAAGACTTAAGCACCAACAACCAATAATGTCTCTTTGTCTCAGATCATACAGCATTCATCATAACAGTCCTCTCACCTTTTTACCATGATGAGTGAGGAAGTGTTTGCCATGGACCCTCTAGAATCAGTATCAAATACTTAGTTTTCAACAGAGATCTTACATAAACCATTAATCTTATGTGGTATGAAGAAACAGTGGTGATGGTGGTGGTGGTGGATTTTTTTGTTTGGAGGGAGAAGGAAGTCATGACCTGGAAAGCAGATAATTTTCCCATCTAGAGCTATTATCGGTAAGGACTTAGCTGAGTTTATCTTCCCTACTCTGCTTCTAAAATCCTGTATCCTTCCCCTTCTTTTCTCTATTTAAATATCTCATATTTTTTAGATATTCCCAAACATTCTTTATAGTTTATTTATCTATTTATTCATTCATCTATCTATCTATTTATCTATCTATCTATTTCTTTATTATTTCTTTCTTTATCTGTCTATCTATCTATTTATTTATTTATTTATTTGTTTGTTTATTTAAGGGTTTTGCAAGGCAAATGGGGTTAAGTGGCTTGCCCAAGGCCACACAGCTAGGTAATTATTAAGTGTCTGAGGTCAGATTTGAACTCAGGTACTCCTGACTCCAGGCCCGGTGCTCTATCCACTGCTCCACCTAGCCTCCCCATAATTACTTTTTTGAGAAAATTTAGGATTAAAGAAGTCTTGTATATTTATACTTTTATCTCACATCTGGAGTCTCTAGTCTTGAATTCCTATGCATATTTTTCTGTGTGATCACATCTGTCTGTCTTTACTAAATATCCATATGCATGTGTGTGGGTTCCCTCTCTGATTCAGTTAACTTTGCTATATTCCCTTGGTAAATACTGATCTCCTCACCTTAGCTAGCTGTCACTTATGACAAGGGGGAATATGAAGGATAGTATGAACTCAACAGAACAATTCCTTTTCTCATTGGGGGGGGAAAAAGGTTGGGTAAAGCATAGGAGTCATCTGGAAGTAGTTTATCTTCATTTTTGAAAGCAAGCACAGCAATATATAGATGTATATAGATACATTTATGTATATATAATCTAAATGAATTTTTGCTCTTTTTTGAAGGAATTCTTTGCCTTTAAATGCTAAGTGTCATTCCTGAAAAGTTATGGGCAAATTAACTTGTGGGAAATATAATAACTTAATTGGCCTAGAGGAACTGGCTATTTAATTAGACAAAGCAGTCCTTTATAAAAGAAATAATCCCCAGGGTGGTCCTCCAACTTTATCTGTTATAAAACTTTGGGGTTTATTATATAGTAGATTTACTTAATGAGAGGTACACCCATACTCATGGTACTTCCTTGGCTATGGAAACAAAAACTACCCCCCCCAGCTCATACCTCTGTTTTGAGTTAGACATTGTATGAGCACAAGACATTATCTTTGCCTCTGTGGCAACAGAATGAAGCCCATCAAAGAAGACAGAAATCTAAATGCAATTTTAATACGATGTTCTTTTCCTTGTTCCTGAGTATTCCTAAGGTACCTATCACAGCCTTCAGAAAGTGGCAATGGTAGATTAGAATACAATGAGAAATAACTTCCTAGCCTGTACTTGGCAGTTTAATAATAATAATTATTATTATGATTAATAATAGTATATTATGAGTTTTTTTGTTTATATTGCTTCTGGGTTGGGCTGGAAAAAGTAGTGTGAGGTAGTAACTGCAAAGAATTTCAGATTGATTAGGAAACCTTTTACTACTGCTATGATTGCCATATGAAAACAAATGTGTGACTCTTTTCTGCTCTTTATATTGATTTGATAAACCCTTATCCCAGAGTAGGTATTCTGGGTTGTTCCATTATTGAACAACGTAGGTAGGGGAAATTATGCTCTGGTGTATTGGTAAATATCTAACAACTGATTTCTCTTTTTCTTCCCCCCCCCCAAAATCCCAAAACTCTTTCTCTTTCTCTCTCTCTTTCTCCCCCTACCTATATATATATATTGTGTGTGTGTGTGTGTATACTCTACATATACTTTTATATATATGTATGATTGAAATACTTTTAAGTTTCAATTTGCATTATTAATATCTACCCCATCACTTTCTTAAACCTAGGCAATTAGGAAGCAACAATTCTGTCTCTTATTTTTAAGGTTTGTTGATTTCCAAGGTGTGATGCTCATACTGAAAATTTAACCATCTGGTGGTGAGTTGGGGTGGCACACTTCTCATCTGTGTAGGCAGACTATCTACCTGATCTGCATCCCCTTAGTGCAAAAGAAACAAAAAAGTACTTCAGAAGCATATAAAGGGTGGCATTTTTTTTTGTTGTTCTTTTTTTAACGAGGCAATGGAGTTAAGTGACTTGCCTGATATCACACAGCTAGATAATTATTGCATCTGAGGCTGGATTTGAACTCAGGCCCCCCTGATTTCAGTGTCTGTACTCTATACACTATACCACATAACTGCTTCTGCCATTGCTTTTGATGAAACACCATTAAGAGAGAAATAAACTTATTCCAAAAACTGCTTGAGTATTCATTATTCTGCAAAGTACCTGTGTGAAGTGCTTTGAGGATTTTAGAGAGGTCTAAGTTTCTTTCTATACTCCTAAAGAACTTCCCGTTAGTTCCATATAAAGAGAAAATCACTAACAAGAGAATGATTCAAACAAAAGTACAAAAGATTATGATTGGTTTCTAAATAAATGGTACACAAATGGTATGTGTTGTTGAAGTTCATATGAAGATCTCATTTCACTAGGTAGGGAGGCTTTGTGGAGGAAGCCAGTGAGGAGGATGTATTATTTGAATAGGAAATGATATAATACTATGAGTGAAAGAACAATAGCCTGAAGCCCAGCTGGACTCTAAACCATCCCTTGAAAGATCCCTCCATGAACAAAGAGAAACCAAGTACCTATTCTATTCAGTTGCATTATTATCACAAACTAAACTCTGACATTGGTAGCAAACAGTTTTCAGTCTCATAAACCTTAAACTGAAATAGATTGTTTCCAATCTGCCAATACCTGATTACATTCACAATTCATCAGGTGACTGTTAATACTTAATCAAATCAGTGCAAAAGTACATATAGATTATTCCTATTTTTACTTATTATCTAAATTTAAATTGCAAACAACAGTTTGCATGTTTTGTTATATATGGGTAAAATGTAACTGTAGATTTAGTATCTCTTTTGCAAGTTTGCATACTCTGTTACATGTAAATAAAATGTAATTATAGATTTGTTATCTTTTTTTTAGTTTGTTTTTTTTTTTCACAAGGCAATGGGGTTAAGTGGCTTGCCCAAGGCCACACAGCTAGGTAATTAGTAAGTGTCTGAGGTCAGATTTGAACTCAGGCACTCCTGACTCCAGGGCTGGTGCTTTATCCACTGTTCTGCCTCCCTGCCATGTTATCTTTTTTTTTTTTTGATAAGCAAATTTAACAACAATTTTATTAAGGAAAACAAAATATGAGCACAGATTACAATTCTGCCCCTTGTCTCCTAGGATTTTCATTTAATCACTTCTTTCTTAGAATTTTATAATTAACATTTTGAGGGATCTGCTAAGAAAAAAAAGAATAAAGCTCCCTATATCTCAAACTCAAATGCAACCTTAAAAATAACATAAATATATGGTACTCAAATAACTAATATGTCTTTTCAAGATAATGAAATTATCAATCTGAGAATCCATTAAGGCTAGCCTTTGACATCATGGAAATGGTTCCAGGTTTCTCTGGAAATTATCATCGTGCTGTCAGGTTAACAGGAATATGAGTACTTGTCATTCTTGGATGCCGCTTTCATTTCTTTCCTCTCCAGTCAAAATTAAAACTCTCAACAACCACTCTTTTAAAATCAGATAATAAAATCTTTAACAGTATCTCTTGGATATTTCTAGGCAGATGTATTGTTTTCTGCCTCAGTAATAAGTATGTAACTCTTAGGGATTTGTTAATATGTTTTATTTTAAAATTGTGAAGTTCTTAAAATTGATGGGTCTTTGGAACTCTAACTTTTTTAATGGGAACATCTGATATAGCCTTGGTTTCTGGTTTTAGTCATTCCTCAGCATCTTTTTTTGCTTTGCTACACAACTTCTTGGGACTGGCTTTTGTGGAGAGTGGTTTGGGACACATGCATATAGGACAGTGTTCTTCTAAGGCCAGCAGTTGATGACAACTATTCAGTGTAGCTGAAAAACAGCTGAGTTGAGAAGTAAATACACTTGTGTTTGGGGCAAAGTGGAGTAGAAATTACAGGTAGCCCGGGGCGGGGGGGAAGTCATTCTGGATAAGCCTCTGCCTTTTAAGAAAGCCTTTTAATATGTATTTCTTACCTTACACTGTAAAGATCTCTGTGGAATTTTGGTTTCTTTAATTAAAAAAAACCAAATCAAAGCAAAAACCCATAGACAGCTTATTACCTGGCATATGCAACATTTTTGTTAAATTTTGTTAAAATCCTTAGTCAAAATAATTTTTTTCTCTTTTCTTGTTTTCTTATCCCTATTCTGTCCTGTTTACCTCTTCCTCTCAAGCTTTGAAATGGGGAGGGTGGCTAGGATAGAGCACAGGCCTTGGAGTCAGAAGTACCAGAGACTTAATAATTACCTAGTTATGTGGCCTTGGGCAAGCCACTTAACCCTATTTGCCTTGCAAACACGTAAAAAAAAAAAGAGTGAACTATATGAATACTGAATACTGAATGAATGAATACTATATGAATTCAGAATACTGAATTTCACATCAAAAAATTTGTTTTTTGCAATTTGTTAACTGTGTGACCTTGGGCACATCACCTTTCCTCTTTGGTAACAGTTTCCCTATCTATTTAATGAGGAGATTGAGATAGATTATCTCTGAGCTTCTTCCAAACTAATAGTTTATGAGAGAGTGTTAAAAATTACAGGATTTCAGAAAAACTTGGAAAGATCTGCACAAGCTGACGCAGAGTAAGGTGAGCAGAACCAGGAGAACATTGTACAGAGTAGCAGCAACATCATGTGATGATTAACTCTGATAGATAGCTTAGCTAGATAACTAGACCTAGCTCTTCTAGCAATACAGTGAACAAAACCAATTTTAAAAGACTTGTAATGGAAAAGGCCATCTATAACCAGAGAAAGAATTATGGAGTCTAAATGTAGATCAAAGCATACTATTTTCTCTTTTCCTAAGTTTAATTTTTTGTTTTTTCTTGTGATTTTTTTTTTTTATTCTGGTTCTTTCATGACATGATTAGTATATATATGTTTAACGTTATTGTAATTGCATAAGATATATCAGATTGCTTGCTAGTTTGGGGAGGGAAGGAAAGAAAGGAGGGAGGAAAATTTTACAAAAAATGAATTTTTATAACTATTTCTACATATTATTGGGAAAAATAAAATACTATTAAGATGAAAATAAATCAATGCATTTATATCCATTTTAACCAAACTCTATCTTCTTTTTACAAACCCACAAGTAACAATAACTAAAAACAACCAAATTTTATGACTCTTTATGAGATTATATAGAAAAGAATTCTTTTGAATTCATTCATTCAAAGAAATAGGTTGCATAAATTCTCTTTTACAAGGGAATTTTCCCTGTCACAGGCAACTTTGAAAACTTAATATGTTTCTAGTCAATTTTGTTAGTCTGAGAAGTTAAGAGAATACTTTTCAAATAAGGTTTGGCTATGATTGCATCATTCATGTTCAAGGGAAAAATCCAGATTCAGGGTACCCAAACTGCCTTTGCAGTTGATATGAGGCAACTTAAAGAACTATAAATCTATGGGTACTAATTACATTTGATCCATGTTGCCTCCCTCTTTTCTGCTTCATGGCCATGAGCAGGGCAATGGCACTGTCACTGGGGAGCAAGATAATGGGCATAAATGATGATCCAGGAAATCTAGTTCCTGAGCAGCTGTCAACCAGCTGTCAGACTGGTGACTCAGCAAATGGTAAAATGGAAAGTCTAGACTTAGAGATTTAGTGGAAAGAGAATGGAATTTGAATTCAAAAGCCCTGGTTCCATGATCGGGTTTTCTGAAATCACAGACTTGTTCTGTATAATTTCCTGAACCTTACTTTAATCTTCTACAAAATGGGGATCTAGGGATATCTAGATAGAGCAATTATTTAGGGCTTCCTGTGTTCCAGGCCTTTGCTAAGCACTGAGGTTACAGATAACATCAAGGAAGACAACCCTTCAAGACCTTGATATTCCACAGAGGGAAAGACTACATAGAAAGGGAGAGTTGGAAAGTTGGTGGGGACTTTGCTTTGAAACCAATGATGTCATTGCTCAGGCAGCTAAGAGAGAAGATTGAGGCTTAGTTCTAACAAAATAGGGCACAAACTTACCTATCTATAACTCAGGATAACATGATTTACCTCACAGGGTTGAGGTGAAGCAGATATAAAAGTTCTTTTTGAATATAAGCTGCTGTCCAATTCAATTCAATCCAATCGATATTCATTAAGTGCCTTCTAGTTGCCAGATTTTGTGCTGAGTTCTTGGAGGTATAATTAATAAAAACAATTTGTTCCTGACCTCAAGGAGCTTATAATTTAATTAATGGGGGGGGAGACAACACAGAAAAAGAAAGGAAAGGCAGAAAAGGGGGGAATGACACATCAGAGCCTACCTAGTATGGAGGCATCTTACTCTGGATCTGAAACCAGAAAAATCAATAAGAATGTAGTGGCACCTCAAAATTCAATTCTTGCCTTCTATAAAGTAAGGCATTAAGAGGAATTTGATATCCAACCTCCAACCCTCTTGGCATAGGGCACAGGAGACTGAAGGAGGTGATTTCAGTCAAGGCTTCACTTGACAACATGACTGTCAACCTAACTTCGAAGGGACATATTGTTCCTTGGAATTGAAACCAGAGACCAGATGCAGAGAGGAATGAGTAGAGTGCTGGTATTGGGAACATTGTTATTAATTGCTTAGTTGGATGCTTAGTGATTCCTTGACCCACTTATGAACTTGGTAGCTTTTTTATACATTATTAATTCCTGCTACTGGCTATCTGCACGTCCTAACTCCATCTTTTCCAGGAAGCCTTTCCCAACCCCTCTTAATTCTAGCACCTTGCCTCTGTTGATCATTTCCTGTTATCCTGTACGCTCATTTGTACATATTTCTTTGTTGTTTCCTTCATTAGATTGTGAGTTCCTTGAGCCAGGGACTATCTTTGACCTCTTTTTTTAACTCCAGCTTTCTGCGTAATGATTGACACATAGTAGGCACTTCATAAATATTGATTGATTAATTGATGGAAGTTACCAGTTACTTTTATTATTAGGACTGTTCATCTGTCTCTTTTCATTTCTTTCTAAAACAAAATGATATTTATCATTATCTTTTGCTTTTATATTGCCTAGATTTCACTCTGTATGCCTCTCCTTAGTCCCTCCCAGAAAGCCATTTTTATTTTTTGCAAGACAATGGGGAGGTTAAATGACTTGCCAAAGACTACACAGCTGGTTTAAACTGAGGTCTGCATTTGAACTCAAGTCCTCCTGGCTCCAGGATTGGTGCTCTATCCACTGTGCCACTTAACTGCCCCCGACAGAGCCATTTCTTAGGTTTTTTTAAAAAAGAAAAAAAATCCAGCAAAAAAACCCTGATAAATTGCTATATTCTATATCTGTGAACCCTTCCCACACTCATCTCTTTCTTTTCTAGCTCTGCAGAGGAGTAATAGTAGAGATGTCTTCTTGTATCTCTTCTTTGGGATCAGACTTATACATTGTAATTTTACAACATTCATTTTTTATTGTTTTGTGGTGATGTTCTTCCCATTTATGTGGTTTTTATGATTGTTTATATTATTTTCTTTTCCCTGATTTTCACTATATAATCTTCCAACCTTCTCTGCCACCCCCCCCAACTGCCTTTCTTAACAATTTTTTAACAACATTCTTGCAAACAAGTCATTATAGGTACCATGTTGCAACTGATTTATACCCTCCAACCATCTCTTATATTACCTATTTATTAATTATACTTTGTTTAAAAATACAGATTTTTTTAAAATGCCCTTTTTATACCATACTTAAGAATCTTAAAAAGTCATCCAAACCACACTTCATCTCTGATGGAAGCCAGACATTTGCAAGTACCTTGTCTGTAACTCTGGACTAAAGAATCATGCTCTAAATCTGCCTTGCAAATTAGTTTGCATACTTGCAAAGAAAAGATTCTTGGGGGACGAACCTTTTATCAGCTTTCAGTGTTCATAAGTTATTCCAACACCAGCTTGTGTTGAAAATCAAATGCATTCCTTTGGTAGCACTGAGTTTCTTCATTTCACTATTGTGAAGTGTAATATGATACCAATGTAGTGTGGGGTGCCTTTTCAATTTATGGGGGAATTCCTGAGTTTTCTGACAATTTTGCTTTTTTTCTTATCACTGCATATTTCTCCATTTAAAACAAAAGTCCCAACTTTGTTTTTTTGTTCATCTTGGGATTTTAGTTCCATGTTTATTGGGAACATTTGATATTTGTTATTACACTGGTGGGATTTTGCTCCCTCTCTTTTCTTTCCCCCCAGCTCTGCTCATTCTCCTTCTTTCTCTCCTCCAATTTCTCTCTGTCTCTCCCATCTCTCTCCTTTTTCCTTTCCCTATTTTCTTCCCTCCCTTCTCTCACTTCCTTGCTGTTTGTCTTCCCTTCTCTTATTTTCTTCCTTTTTCCTTCCTTCCTTCCCCCTTCTCCCTCATTTTCACCCTCTCCTTCCCTCCCTTCTCCCTGCTTCTTCTCCCTTTCCTTCTTTCTCCCTGTCTCTCTCACCCTTCTCTCTCTCTCTCTCTCTTTGCCTCTGATTCTTCCTCTTCCTCTTTCTATATCAAGCAAAACCTCTTAGTCTCTACTATCGGATGAAGATAGCCCATATTGGAAATAAGTCTGTTGGTGCAATTCTGTTTCACCAAGAAAATTTTTCAGATGAAAAAAGTGACTGGATGTGGCCATTTGGCCCAGCCTTCAACACCTTTGAAACTAACCTCTATAAAAGTTTAAATCTTGGAAACAATGAATAACTATAATAAAGCCATCTGAGAAAATATTTTCTAGTGTTTCTACATAAAACTATGCCCAGGGGCTTTTGAGATTGTGCTGTCTGTTGGCCACAGGGTAATAATAGGGATGAAACATTGTAGGGATGAAAGAAGATGGGTGGTTCAAGGCATATAACATGGATCATAAAACTTTCAATGAAATGTTTATAAGAGGTAGCAGGCATCTTAAGAAAAGCATATGGTTTAAAAACAGTGCAATTTTTTAAAATGTGGAAACAATGTATTAAATATATATGTCCACTTAAATATATAAATATATATTTAATTTCTAGATGTGTGTTTCTATATGCAATGTCTTGGAGGTTAGATACTTTTTTGACTTGGAAAGGAAGGAATAGTATCCTGGGGAGCTAAAGTTCTGTAGAATCACATGGTACTTCATTTTTTTTTTTTAGAGAAACTAATACTTTGTATGTGATTGAGGTTATGTACTACTTTATATATGAAATGTTTCATAATTTCTTGACTCATCCACACTACAGTTATTAATGCCTTCTTCCACATTATCTTGTATTTATTTCACATTGATTCTGTATAGAAATACACAGACAGTGACTAGTGCAGAAGATTAGCTCTTTTAGAATCAGAGGACCTCAGTTTAAATCTTGTGTGACCCTGGGAAAGTAGATATCAGTTTCCTTATCTGTAAAATAAGGATACTAGTCTTCAGGACCACTAAGATACCTTCTAATTCTAAATTTATGCTTCTATTATTGCTTGACAGAAGAGAAAGCTCTTTAAAAAATTGGAGTGCTTATCTCAAATGTCTTCGTGGGCCATTTTTCCAGGTTTATTTATAGATGATTATAGACTTATTATTCTTGTAGGCAAGATAAATCATAAATATACATTTTATTAAGAAAATTGCCATTGGGGGCAGCCAAGTGGCACAGTGGGTAGAGCACCGGCCTTGGAGTCAGAAGTACCTGAGTTCAAACGTGGCCTCAGACACTTAATAATTACCTAGTTGTGTGGCCTTGGGCAAGTCACTTAACCCCATTACCTTGCAAAAGCCTTAGGGGAAAAAAAAGAAAGAAAATTGCCATTGGGTTTGGGCTCAGGAGAAATGAGTCCAAGTCGTAGCACCAAATACAGTGATTTGACCTTGGCTAAATCTCCCCACATCCTCAGTTTCCTCATCTGTAACCTGTGACTCATACTAGTTTTTCTCCATCATGTTGTCACATATAATTTTGTAATGATGTTTGTCCTTCATTTTCAAAGATCATATAGTTTTGTATTAGGGGTCTCTCTGTGTGTGTGTGTGTGTGTGTGTGTGTGTGTGTGTGTGTGTTCTTTCATTATGTTCCCAGTTCCCAATACTTAGCACTGTGACTCATTGACTATAAAGCATAACAGAGAGGAATGAATAGAGTCTTTGGAATATAGAAGACCTGGGTTTGAATTCTGTGTACTCCATTTACTCACTGGGTGACCATGCCAAATCACTTAATCTCTGAGTCTCATTTTTTTATCTATTAAATAGAAATAACTATACCAATACTATTTGACAGGAGTATTATGAATCTCAAATTAAATGATGTCTTTAAAATACTTTTCAAATCTTTTTATCTCATTTTCTTTCTTTTCTTTCCCCAACTTGACTAATGTGAACATTTATTTTGCATGACTTATACATAGTGTTAATAAATCTAGTTTTTCCAATTTTCTAAATGGGTAGAGGATGGGAAATGGGAGGAAGATGACTTGGAGTTGAAAATAAAATAAACTAGGGGGCAGCTAGGTGGCGCAGTGGATAAAGCACCGGCCCTGGAGTCAGGAGTACCTGGGTTCAAATTCGGTCTCAGACACTTAATAATTACCTAGCTGTGTGGCCTTGGGCAAGCCACTTAACCCCATTGCCTAGCAAAAAAAACCCTAAAAATATAAAATAAAATAAAATAAACTTGAATTAAAACATAAAGTACTTTACAGACTTCAAGGAAGTATTAATGCACAATAAGAGCATGGAACACTGAATAATGGGATTATTTTGCGGATAATGGGATAATTTTGGACCTCTTATCTAACCTTTCTGGGCCTTGGTTTTCTCAACTGCAAAATAAGTATATTTGACTAGAAATCTCTATAGTTTCTTCAGTTTCTTAATCTATAATCTATTATCAACATCACCACCATATCATTTGATCCTTGAAGACTGCAATATGTAACTTGAGGAAAGGAGACAAATCTCCTATTTTCTCCTAGCATTTCCTACCATTGCACATTGTGGTTGCATAATCAACATTTAAGGGGGGGTGGCGGCTAGGTGGCGCAGTAGATAGAGCATTGGTCCTGGAGTCAGGAAGACCTGAGTTCAAATCCAACCTCAGACACTTAATAATTACCTAGCTGTGTGGCCTTGGGCAAGCCACTTCACCCCATTTGCCTTGCAAAAACCTAAAAAAAAAACTGGCTGTAGACATTTACTAGCTTTGTGACCCTGATAAAGTCATTTACTTTCTTTGCCTCAGTTTCCTCATTTGTAAAGTGATCTAAAGAAGGAAATGGTAAACAATTCTAGTATCTTTGCCTAGAAAACCCCAAATGAAATCATGAAGAGTTGGATACAACTGAAAATGATCATACACATAAGTAAATAATGAAAACATCCCTTCAAAGTACTCAACTTTGGGGGTGGCTAGGTGGTACAGTAGATAGAATACCAGCCTTGGAGTCAGTAGTATCTGAGTTCAAATCTGGCCTCTAACACTTAATAATTGTCTAGCTGTGTGGCCTTGGGCAAACCACTTAACCCCATTTGCCTTGCAAAAACCTAAAAAAATAAAAACAAAGTACTCAACTTTTATTTTTCCATTTTAACCTTGATCAGGGTACAGTTCTTGTTTTCTTCACCAAAATGTACTGAATCTAATATTCCATTTTCTTGATGAGTAATGTGATGATACACTGTTCTGTTCCTACTCACATAGCTTGTAAGTGTCTGGGCAAGATTTGAACTCAGGTTTTCTTAAATTATGTGTTCTGTCCACTGTTTTATCTAACTCCTTACTTTAGCTGAGTTTCTTTTTTTTTAATATTAGAAACATATTCAAATACAAATAAGAATAAACCTCTACTATTTATGGAGTATTTTAACATTTTATTTAATTTTTATTATGCACTCAGCAAGCATCAATAAGCTTGAGCATTTCCATAATGAACTATAAAATAGAGGATTATATATGACAATATGATATTGTATATTACAAACATATATATATATATTGCTTTTTTAAAGGATACATTAAATCTGCCAAGTTGGTTCTAATAATATTGACCTATTTTTAAAATGATATTTCCACCTACTTTTTTGGGAGGGAGGTTTACTGTGATTTTTAATTTTGTCCCCCTCAATTCCATGCTTCTCCTTCTCCCAAACAAAAGCCATTTGCAGTGACAAATAAAAATCTTCAAGTAGAACAAATTTAGACACTGGTCATAGCTGAAAAGTATGTCTCATTTTGTGTCTCTCTAGTCCATCTTTTTTTTCTTCAAATTGTAGGAAACATTCTGAATTGAACAGTTTCTGGACTTAGGATTTGTTATCATTCTAAACATGTTTTAAATCTTTCTATTTGTGTGTACCTGTATATACATACATATATGCATATACACATGTATATGTATTATATTTGTCTGTATGTGTGCCTGTGTACATACATTCCTTTTTCTGTTATGATTATGTGGCTTCTATTATTTTACTTGGTTATTAGGGTGCATATTATTGTTTTGAATCATTGAAATCTCACTCATTTTTATATCTTTCATATTTGCAATTTCTCATTTTGTAAAAACATTCCATTATAATCATATACTTTCACGTTTATTATTCAGTTGTTATGAAGCATGAGTTGTTTCTAGTTTTTGTAACTGTGGTTACAACCCCCCTATTCTCGTTATTGCCTTTGGTTGTAAATCTAGTTTTAGGATCACTGATTATAAACAAATTTGTTTTTTAGTTTTTACTTTGTCATGATAAATGGTTTTTAATGGTTTTATCCCAGTTGATAGACCCATCAGCAGTATAATACTGTGCCTCTTTCTCCACAATTCTACAGCACTGAATATTGTTATTTTAAGTATCTTTTCCAAATTAATATGTAAAATTGTTTTGATTTTTGTTTTCAAGATTGTTAGAAAGTTTGAACTTTCCTTGAATTTTAATATAACCCATACTTCTTTGGAGAAGTTACCCATTTATCTCCTTTGACTTTTTATTTACTAACTAGAGAATTGAGTTTGCTTTTATAAATGTGCATGAGTTCCTTAAATTTTAGATACATTTTTAGCAGGAACGTTTATAGTTTGGACATGGATCATTTCTTCCCCGTTCCCACCTCCTTCTTGCTTATTCTGGATGCATTGCTTTTTGCTGTATAAAAATTTATGCTTTTTTGTATAATCTAAAAATTCTTCTATTTATTTTCAATAGCTAGGAATTTTCTTCAATAAATTATCATAGAGTACTGACCTTGGAGTCAGGAGTACCTGAGTTCAAATCTGGCCTCAGACACTTAATAATTACCTAGCTGTGTGGCCTTGGGCAAGCCACTTAACCCCATTTGCCTTGCAAAAACCTAAAAAAAAAAAAAATTAATGGAACTTCACTCCTAGTTATAGTGCCACTTGCCCTCATTATTCAAGGTAAGCATGGGCTAAAATTCTATATATCCTTTTTCTCTTCCTCCTCCTCCTCATGCAAAGGGCTTTCATGAACATTATATTATTTGATTCTAATAACAACCCTGTGAATGTTTTATGCAGAGTAGATACTTGATAAAATCTTGTGGAATTGAAATGAATTCAATATTTTAGATATTAAATGAATATTAAATTAAATTTTATTAAATTAATCACATTAAATATAAATTAAATTCTATTAAACATTATTAATTTAATATTAACAATATATTTAGCTGTTAAATATATTATTAATCTTTTTTTCTAGATAAGAAAATTGAAGTAAGAGAGTTATTTTCCTGTAGTCAAATAGCCCCAAAGTGAGGCAGGCCTTGAATCCAGGTCTTTCAAACTCAGCTCTATTGCCTGTTTTGATGTTACTACTAGTCACCACAATGTGTCTCTATTGTAAAGAGGGTGGAAGAAGTCCAGACTATAGGAAAGCAGAAATCAGTGTACTTGGTGCCATCTATTATTGTTTTATTGAAATTCCCTATGATGCGGCTATTGTCCTAGGACCCTGGAAAAGACTTTGACAAATAGTGTTTCCACTTAAGGCTTAATCTAGTCTGGGGTACATACTTAAAGCAAATAGAAGAAAACTGGTGATATGATATTGTGAAACTAATTACAATATATTACAAGTAGCCAAGAAAGCAATGCTACATGAATAGAGGGAGGAATCTGGTGAAGTTCACTGCTGATGTAGTTTATCCCAGCATCCCAGAAGCTAAGGTGTGTCATTTTCTGATTGTTATTATTATGAGACTACCTTTGGGAGAACTGGGCAATCCTTGTCCTTGAGCCTGCTTCCAGGAAGCCAATAGCTCTGTATTTAGAGAAAAGAACTATAAAGAAAAGATAGGGCCTGCATCTACTCAAATCTGCCTACATGTTGAACTTCTAGCTTAGGTTCACTTGAGATCCCTTCATGAGGTAGGTTATAAGGGAAGAAGTTTCTGCTTTCATTGAACAGTTTTCTCCCTGCTATTTGATATGCATATTGCACTTGAACTCCTAAAAGATGAAGAAGAATGATGGCATTGTTTGAAGACAGTTCCCTAGGGCTGTTTTTTGGCCATCCTTCCTAATGGCACAGGCCATGCCATAGTCCATAAGTCAACAAGATTTTTGTTTGTTCAGATTTTGGTAATCTGGGGGAGATGGAAACCGTGCCAAATATGCCCTGGAAAAAATGTATCTTGTGCAAATTTTGGGACAGACCACAGGAAACAACAGTAAATAAAAGGGGGAAAAAAATGACCTTTTTTAAGATGTAGTAAGCTAGGCCATGCAATAATTAAGGCAATTCATTTTCTCTGCTGCTATGTTCTTCACTTATAATTCTTCTATACACAATTAAAGAGACCAGGGCCAACTACTGTACAGGATAATATTGCTTTTTTTTATTCCTCTCTCAGTTCTTCTGGCAGCAGGAATATAGATGCTAAATTCTTGCTATCTCCTTGGGGGGGGGGGCACCAGTGGGGAGATAATTGGTTTCCCAGCATTTTGATAATACCTTTTAGATCCTGGCTTTGTTTGGGGTGGGGTGGGGGTAGTAAAATGCATTAGATAACTGTCTTCTTTACTATATATTGTTTCCAATGTTTGATTCAAGGACAGTCAGTCATTCACTGTAAAACAATATGTGGTCTATTATTGATGTGGCCAGTGAATTATTCTTTTCAAAGAAATGGCCCCATCCCTTTGCCTCTCTCCCTGAAAACATTATTTTTTGGTTGAAACCTTTTGAACTTGTTTCCTATCATCACATCAGCTAAGTTCATTTCCTGAGTTTAAAAGAGACCTCTTGGGATTTGGGTTTAGCAAAGAGGATTATAGGATTATAGTCAAAGGAATATATATATATATATACGTATATATATATATACGTATATATATATATCATCTCACTAAATACTGAAGATATAATTGGTTATGATTATTATTTTAAAAAATCTGGATAGAAATGTCAACAACTTTATTTCAGAATCATTAACACATTTTTATTAACATTTATATTGAAAAAACAAAGTATGACGAGAGGCAGCATGGTATAAATGTATAAAGAATTGGCTGTAGAGTCAAAAAGAACATATACATGTGGGGGTGGCTAGGTGGTGCAGTGGATAAAGCACTGGCCTTGGAGTCAGGAGTACCTGGGTTCAAATCTGGCCTCAGACACTTAAGAATTGCCTAGCTTTGTGGTCTTGGGTAAGCCACTTAACCCCATTTGCCTTGCAAAAACCTTAAAAAAAAAGTCCCTTTCAGTTTGAAATCTGTAATCAGTGTGCTTCAGAATTCTGATGAAAGTTCTAGAGCTTTTCAAGATAACCTTTTCCCATACAGTAAAACTTCAGATAATTTTTAAGGTCTGTATTTTCTTATAACCAGATTTTCTAGTCATATTTTTTTTTAAAGCTGACGGCCAATTGCTTTTCCTTGAGAAAGTGTTTGTAGCTTTAATTTCCTGTATTCAGCAGCCTAAGATATGGAGCTTGCTGAAAAACAGGACTGAACTGCTGATACTCTCTTAGATTAATGCTTGCTAGAGCTATAATCTGCACCTTTCTCTTTAAGTGTGGAGTGATTGTAAAATCCAGGGGAAAGATAATATTGTTGTGTAGCAGGGAAGCTATGGTGATGTATGATTGTAGAAACCAAGAGAAGAAGTTATTTCAAGAAGATGTCCAATGCCAAAAAGATGTAGAGATTTGGAGATTGAAGACTGAGGGGAAAGACTTGTTAGATAATCATTAGGAGTTTTTGAATGAAGTATGGCTTAGACTTAGAGGAACAAATACTAGACTTGGAGTTAAGGAAACCTGAGTTTAAATCCTGCCTCCAGCATTATATGTGTGGCAGTCAGCCTCCCAACTTTTATTTCTTCAACTGTAAAGTAAAAATGATAATGCATCACCATACTTTATAGAGTTGTTTTGAAAGCATTTTGTAAACTTTTAAGTGCTGTAGAAATGAGAATGTTTTCTTTTTGAGATTAAGGTTTCAATAAAGTGTAGAAGACTAAGGGCAGCTTGTTACTAGTAAGAGAAGTAAGTGATAAAGAAATAGAGCAGTGGATTTAGATTGGCTATTCTGGAAGTTTTTTCATGAAAGAGAAGAGCAGGGTTAAAGGAATGTTATCCTTCCCCTCCCCCCCAGGAAAAGGAGATCTCTATTTGAAGTCAGGATAAAGCTGAGAGACAGAGAGACAGAGAGACAGAGAGACAGAGACAGAAGGGAGATGTCTGAAAGAGACACAATTATCCTAAAAAGTATTTCTGAGGGAGGTAGGAAAACATAAGATCAAGACCATGATAAGAAAGAAGAATCTTGGAAGAGATATTTCTTCCTCTGACATAGGAAGTAAGAGAAAAATCTCAAGGCAGAGATATGTCAGATAAATGAAGGGGATAGTGTAAAGAATTAATGCTAGTTAGCTTCAATCTTCTTAATAAAATAGGTCAAGTCATTGGTGTCCTTTGACAGAATTAATGACTTGAATGTTGTCAGAAAGTTTTAATATGATTAGAAGAGTGTAGTTAGGAATAAAGAAAGAAAGAATGAAAACACCTACCAATTAGCTGTGAAGGCTTAGTTGAAGTTAGCATGATATTTGTTTTGGAACAGATTCTCCAATAACACTATGCTTCAGTGGGAATGCTCCTTTGCTGGGTATTTTATGGCAGAGTGAAAGTGAAAAGGACAAGAAAATTTCTAGTCTTTATGAGGTTGAGGTTGACTCATCATGCTATTCAGGATACACAAAGAGTTAGATATTTTCAGAAGGTGGCTAGGGTGGTATAGGAAAAAGAATACTGGCTCTGGAATCAGAGAACCAGGGTTTAATCTTCCCTTTCCTCCAGTGATTACTAGCTCTGTGACTGAAGGTGAATCACTTCATCTCCTTGGGTCTCAGTTTCCTCAGTTGTAAGAACAAAAAGAGTTAGCCTTTGAAGCCTTTTTGGCTTCTAGAGAAATAGAAGTTTAATTGGAATATAGTTGCTCCAAACTCAAGATTTAGTAATGTGTGGCTAGAATTGAGCAAAATTTTTAATCATGCTATACATTATTAATAATAAATTTGGTGGTATCCTTTAAAACCTATTTGAATTCAAAAAAGTTTTTATATCAATACACATTACTTTTGCAAGAGGTCCTTCTAGACCTCTTCCTCTAATCTTGCCTTGCCTTCCAGACATTACCTCACATTTACACTTTCCAAATTTTATATATACATAGTTTTTAAATGTTTTCTCTATTAGAGTGTGAACTCCTTGAGGGCAGGGACTGAGTTTTTTGCCTTTTTTTGTATCCTTAGCTCTTAGCACTGTGTCACATAGTATGTGTCACCACAGTGCTACCTTGTAAGATCTTAATGTCTGCTTGTTTTTTGATTCCTGGAGAGTAGAAAGAACACTTAATCTGAAATCAGGTAGGGGAATTGAGCTCATGGATCTTGATTTATGTCTGGGCATGTGAGATTGTAGTATATCACTTTAAATTCCATGTAGTTCAGCAAGGATGTGTTAGGTTCAAGACTCTTTTGGTCTAGGTTCTGGGAATACAAAGGCAAAAACAGTTCCTATACTAAAAGTGCTTAAAATCTACTGTGCTCATATCTGTAAAATCTACTGTGTTAGTTTGTAAAATGAATAAATTGTGTTCTGTGAATCCTATTGTTAAAAGTATGAATTTAGGGTTCATTTTAAAGTAGCTAGAAGGCTGAGTAGATAAAAGCCAGGAAGATCTGAGTTTCAGTGTGGCTTCAGACCCTTCACTTTGAACAAATCATATAACCCAATTTGCATCAGTTTCCTCATTAGGAAAAAGAACTGGAGAAGTCAATGGCAAAACACTCTAATATCTTTGCCAATAGATCTCCAAATGGGATCATGAAGTTAGACACAATTGAAAAATGACTTAGTAGCAAAAAAAAGGGTTCATTTGGTGAATTTTAAATATTAGTGTCTATTAAAGTATCAATAATACTTCTGTGTAGTATTTGCATGTGTGCATAAAAATAGGCTTAACTCTTTTACTTTACGTTTCCTTTTATCTTTGGGGTATTCCATACCCTTTGAGACCCTTGTCATTGATTCATCTATTATTCATTTAACAAATATCATTAAGCATTTCCCGTGTGCCAGATACTCTGCTATGTACTGGGGATATTGTTGGTTTCATCAGTATATTTCAAATTTAAAAGTGTTCCATGGATAAGATTTTTGATCCCTTTCCTCATTTGTATTTGGTCCCCTCTCTGATCATAGATTTAGAAGTAGAAGGGACCTTAAGATCTATCTAGTCCAATCTTCTGATTTATTTGAAGATGAAATTGAGTCCTAGGGAAAGGAAACAAAATCACACAAATAATAGATGTTAGAGGTAGAATTTTAATATGAGTCTTCCACCTGCCTGCTTTTTGCTCTGAAACATAAGATGACTTTAAAGCTGCAGAAGTCTATGAGTTAATCATATTGAAGGGGTAAATGAACACCCATTCTCATACGTGTTTTTCTTCAAATTATTTTCCTTTCAAGGACTAGCCTTCTATCAGTAGTTGATCGCCCTTGTGATTTTATCTTTCTTAATTTTTGGCTAGTGGATGGAAGAAAAACCGGAAAGAGGAGAGACGCCATAGTCTAGGCAATAATCTTAGTTCCAAAAATTCTTGATTGTTGAAAACCATCTTTGCATGTAGCTGGACAAATAAAAACACCAATAAACAAATAAGCAATCAAGCAACAAATAAATAAATAAAAGATTGAATGCATGAATTCTTAATTCAATTGCCCATAATTAGTTTTAGAGCTGGTTTTTTTACAGATCTGTTCTGCTTTCCTACTCTGTCAACAAAAATTGTGACCCAAAAGTTGGGAAAATCATTTCATGTTTAAAAAAAAAAGTACATAGACATGGGATTGTGACAAGTGGACAGACCTTTTTCCTCCAGTTTTCAACTTTTTATTTTGCTTCTTCCCCATCATGTTTCCAACCTTTTATTTTTGATAATAATTTTCAGAGTAATCCATTCATCCTACCTGTCATGATCCAGTGATGGTCTAGGGAAAGATATTTCCTCAGAGCCAGGGAGGATTTGGTTTATTGCTTTGTATCTGATGCATTTTTGAGCAGTATTGTCAAGGGACCACTGTCACATGGCTCAGTGCTTGGCACTTTCTTTTGAAAATGTGTTGTGCTATACTTAAGAGGACATGTCTGGGTTTACTGCTGCTTGGTTGCCCAGCATTTACCTTGCAGTTTTGGTAAGTTGGCACAATTCCTAACCCATCAAGTATTCTAGTTATGCTGAATACTATCTCTAACCTAAGCCCTTAATATACTGCATATTTGAAAAGAGCTTTTTACCATCAATACTTTATCACTACATCTCTAATCCAATGATTAAAAGCTGGATTTTCACTACAAGGGTTTGTGAAGATTTGTGGCTCTTATATGACTATCTCATGAGCCAAATTGGTGCATATTATCCAACTAAGACTGTTGTAAGAGTCTGCCAATATTTCTCTTGATGACAATTATGAAGCTTACTTACATTTATTTAGCACTTGGTTTTAAAAGGGCTCTAGCCTATATATAATACAGTTACAATGTAATACACGTTTCTTAAGCACTTATTATGGGTTAGACACTGAGGATATAAACGAGAAAGAAAAACAGTTCCTGCTTTCAAGAAGCTTACAGTCTAATGGAGAGAACCAACACAAAAGGCATTGGGGAGAGCATAAAAGGGGACATGATGCTAGTAGAGTTGAAATCAAGCAGTGCAACTGGTAGCACATGAATATTATATCATACTAAAGATTATTTTATTTGATCCTTGATCTAGGAGGTAAGTATTACTGGTATTAACTCCATTTTATAGTAAAGGATTCTAAAGTTAAGTCAAATGACATGACTTGCCCAAACTCACATAACTGAGGAATAACAGGACTCAAATCTTAATTGTCTTTACTCCTGCTACAACACAACTTTCTGAGACACTTCCTGGCTAATTCAGTTTCAATTCTTTTGATTCTATTAAAGCTGACTTTGTTTTAGGAGCGGGGGGAGGGGGATACATGTAGTATTAGCTTCTACCGTTGTTGGATACAATGAAGTTTTTTACTTTCTTTCTTTAGCCAAGGATAGAAAACATATCCTTATATGATTTGTCCTAGCAAAAGTAGTTCTTAACAAAAAGAAAATATGACTTCTGACTGGTATGTGCAACAGTCACATTGAGATGTTTTTCTAGTAATAGATACCAGAGGCATCATGGTATTATATAGCATAACTGTGTGTGTGTGTGTGTGTGTGTGTATAAATATGGAAATATAGATGTATATTTAATATTTATATCTATCTGTCTATCTATCTATCTGTGTGTGTATCTAAAGATCCAACTTTAAAGTCAGAAGTCCCTTGCTCATATCTTGTCTTTGACATGTTCTGACTGTGTAATCCTGGACAAGTCAATGCACTGGATATGTTGATTTGCATTGATAGAGGGAATTTGCAGTAATAATGATAATCACAAATCCACTTCTTACCCTCCTGTCTTATGAGGTAGCTTGATGTAGTGGGGAAAAAACACCAGAAACATTTTCCATTCCATGATACCTTCTCTACCCTTCTACAGTACTGAATTCTACTATTTCTCCAGCAACTATTATTGACCAGCTGCCTCCTCCTCCTCCTCCTCCTCCTCCTCCTCCTCTACAAATATTATCTCATTTGCTTCTCACATCAATCTGGGAGATAGATGATATTATGATGTTTTACAGTTGAGTAAATGGATGCAAATACAATTTAAGTGACTTATCTAGTATAACAAGCTAGTATGTATCTAAGGCCAGATTTAAATTCAGTTCTTCTTATCTTAAGGCCCAGCCCTCTATTCATTATACCAACTAGCTACCCTCAGCTATCAGTTTGTAAACTTGGCATTGACTTCTTCCAGTCTGGACTCTAGCTAATATCATATTAAGACACCTTTCTATGCCTTTCAACTAAAACCTCTCACCTGTTTTGTCTTGTTCCCCTATTAGAATGATGACTCCTAGAGATTGGAGAGTGTCTTGCTTTTCTATTCATAGTTCCAGTGCTTTGCATATATTAATACTCCTCCTTACCTATTTGAAACCTTAGTTTCCATTCAAGTCCCAGTTCATGTGCTGCCCCCACTAGGATTTTAGTGAAGAGACCTCTTTTCTGGATTATCAGTAGCTGTGGTTGTAGAGGAGGTGGTTGTAGATCAATAGCATCTGTAGAGTCAGTAGCCAGATCATGTCTACACAGGAGTTACTTGTCCAGATTGCTGCAGTATTCAGACTCAAGGATGTCTTTCCTGTTCCTCTTATTTTTTTGATGCTCTTTTACTTTTCTGCTTGTATGTTGTATGTATGTATGTAAGCTCTTTGAGGCCAGGAGATGTTTTTTTACTTTGTCTTTTTATCTGCAGTCTAGCATTGTGATTTGTACAAAGTAGAATCTTCAATCATACTTGTTTGATGAGGATTGCATTGCCATACCATTCCAGACTTTGACGTTAGTTTCTCTCTTGTGAGAAGTTTCATATCTTTTTGTGAAGCTTGATGATCATCGCTGGTCTTTGGCCCTAGACCAGACAGAAGCAGAGTGGCTAATACAAGGATCCTGTGGCATTAGCACGGTACTCTGACAGTCTTAGCTAACCAGTCACAGATGCTCTGGTTAGCAAGTGCTCACCCTAAGGGCTTTTTGTAGGGTTGCTTTTTCTACTGCATGCTTGAATCTTCTACTTAATACAACTTCCTTCTCTGACTTCTCTGCTTAACCCAAATGGAATTTGACCACAAAATGGCTTTTTAAGGGATTAGTGGGTTCATTTACTGCCTCAGCCTTTAATGCTTTACATGTAAGGGATCTTCTTTCAGTGAAATTGAAAAGAGATCATCATGTCCACTCCTTCCTTTCAGTCTTTCCCTTCTTGGGATTTCTTGAGTTTTGGCGGTAACTTGTTCCTTTTAACTTCCCATATTGTTTGTTCCCCACTCTGTTTCCTCTTCTTGGTTTTTCATATACTCTTCCTTGGCATATGCCATTGCCTTATTCTTATACCTGAAGATATTAATGGAAGCATTTCTTGACTCAGGGTTATGGCTTATTTTCCCTTTCCTGGTCAGTTTTCTACTCATCTTTATTTTATTTTCTACTTGATACTTTCATTTTCCTCTTGTCATGTAAACCCCTAGTCATACCTTAATTAGCTCTTACAAACTAAGGGTTGTCACCATCATTTATACTTTAATCCAGAACAACTTTTTTTTTCTGACCATCTTTTTCAGGGTCCATTTAATATATAATATTGTGCTACATACAAAGAAGAGTCCAAAAGAGTTGTGATATGATCTTATGACTTACTTCTTTTAATGGTTAATGATCTAACAACCAGCATCCATTAGCCTTCTCCCTGCCCTTTTCTCTCTTCTGGCGAGTATTATTTTATGCAATAGAGGTACACCCAAACATTTATCTAAATTAAGTTTATGAAATTTAAATCTCTTTTAATGTACTTGGAAAGCTTCATATTTAAACGACTCCTACTCTGAATCTTTTTTATAAATTAAAACATTCTAATATGATGCTGGTCATTTCCCTTCCCTCCCTCCTTCCCTTTCCTCCTCCTCCTCCTCCCCTCCCTCTCTTCCTTCCTCCCTCCCTTCCTCCCTTCTTTCCTACCTACTAGAAGCCTACCTGTAATTTATTTTATTTTATTTTTTCAAAGTTTTGGAGGATTTATTATACAGGTGTGCTACACTTAGCCACAAGGAAAACTAGTCCGGAATGACAAAAGTCCTATAGTGCACAATCAGGAGTCAGGAAGGCGGGATCTGCATTAAAAGATGGTATGTCCTTTTTTTGTCAGGGAGGTGTGTCAAATAGAGTCCTTTATAGGGTGGATGATGTCTGTCTCCTGAAGGAGAATGTCACCAAGTGTTGTTCCATCTCTGCTCCTGTGGCCTGTGGTCGGCACTGTTTGGTTACTTGGACCTCTGCCTGATCTTTCTCCTTTTGCATTTCAGCCTATACATTCACTTCTTCCTTCACTTGGCTCTCATGGCGCAATGGAAGTCGACAATATAGTGCTAAGAAGAAGAGCTGTAATTTATTTTAATGAGCAAAAATGAGACTAACTGTTGAATGGGAACTCATTGCTGATGTGTGCATAAGGTGGAGCTTTTCCTGTATTTTTCAGAATTAGGGTGAGGCACCAATCCTATTTTACATACCATGAAATTTGGATTGACAGAGGAAGGTTTAAATCTATTCCCCTCTTTTCTCCCTCTGTTTAACTTTTTTAAAAGACCCTGTTACCTGGTCCCAGCTCCTCCTCCCATACTCTTTGATCTAAACAGACTGGTTTTCACTCCATCTCTCCTCTCTGTGTATTTGTACTAATTATTCCCCATTTTTGGAATACATTCTCTCCTTAGCTCTGGTCCAAAGTTCTTTTCTTCCCTTAAGGATTTTCAAGACCATTTTCTGCATGGAAACTTTTTCTGATTTCCTCCACTGCTAGTGCCTCCCTTCCCAAACCATTCTGTCTCTCTGTGTGTGTTCATGTATATACAGATATGTGTAATATATATCTATAGGAAGCAAAAAAGATGTAAGTATCTCCCTCATTAGGATAAAAGAATTCTTGTGAGTGGGGATTATTTAATTCTTAGTACTTATATCCCTACCACTTAGCTAGTGTCTGGTACCTAGTATGCTCTTAACAAATATTTGTTGAATGTTGCCTGAAGTGGTGTTAATACTTGAGTTTTGTTAGCTGTATAAATTAGAATTGCACAATTGATATGAGGGAAGGGGGAGGGGATGCACCCTGAGCCTTCATAGTGGGTGAGAAAATGTCTCTTCATAGCTAAGCTGTGCCATACAATTTGGGCCCTAGTCCATTCTGTGGGGGCAGGGGAAGAAATGGTTGAAATAATTGCCTTAATAGCTCTAAGTCATTGGCAGAGCTGACACATTCTCTTGAGTGAAGATTTCTTTGTGTGTATTTTCTCTCTCTCTCTCTCTCTCTCTCTCTCTCTCTCTCTCTCTCTCTCTCTCTCTCTCTCCCTTCTTCCTTCTTTTCTCTTCTCTCTTTCCCCCTCTTTACTAACAACCTTTTCAATTTCCTCAAAAATTTGATGCTTTCTTTCCCTCCTGAATTCCTTTACACATTTGTCTACACTAATAGGCACTTGTTTACTAAGTTTTCTTGTGGTTATTTCTATACAGGTTTTATCTCTACAATTAGATTGTGATCTTTTGGAAAGTCAGGGACTGTATGTGATGTGTATACATTCACGAATATATTTGTGTATATGTACATTTCTTTGTCTCCTCCCTTCTCCTTCTTCCTCTTCCCTTCTCTTTCTCCCCCTCTTTTCCTAGTACATTGGACCTAGTATGTACTCTATAAATATTTGTGGAATGAATTGAATGAAAATTTTTCTCACTTGATAATCATAGGGGCACTGCAACAAATCTTGGACTTCAGTCTGAATTTTTTAGAGATAAAGTAGAATACCAGAGAGAAAGCTAGAAAACCAAAGTATAAGTCTTGCCTCAGACAAATAATGACTGTGAACCTGGGAAAGTCACTTAACCTTTACTTCTGTTTCTTCATCTGTCTTATAAGATTGTTGTGAGGATAGAAGGAGATCATATTTATCATGTACTTTGCAAATCTTAAAGCTATATATATAATAGCCAATTGCAGTTATTACTATTCTTGTTGTGGTTATTATCATTGCTCTGGGCAACTCTCTAAAAAAACTCTTATAAAGTTTCAAAGAGCTACCAACCTGTAATCAGTAAATGCAGCTTCTCATGTAGAAAATACCAATACCAATAAAATCATCAGTCTGATCTCTGTCCCTCTATTTCTTTACTCAGCACTTGGAATCCATAGAACTGTACTAATTAAACCTGGGGAGGATTAACTTCTTCCTACTGTAGGAGTGGTTGCAGGCTAGGATTGACTTTGAAATTTATTTTTGGACCGGAACTTCTCTTGAAATTTTGGTTCCTAATAAATGTACCCTCATAGAGGGAGAGATTCTTAAATTGCCAATGTGTTTGAAACAAGTGACATTGTCTCTTGTGACCTTTCTCTAGGGTCAGTGCTTCATATTTTGATGTTGCAGAAACACATACTCCTTTTAGTTATAAATAACTTTGCAACTTGAGAGTTAGGCCAGACAGCCCAGTGTCAGAGCAGCTGTCCCTATGATAGAGCAGAAGAACTGACCCTTGTGAAATTCACTTTGCCATGTGAGAAGAGTGACAGTCAGACAGGATATTAATCTTCCTAGGAAATATATTCAAAAGGCAGAATGCTTTCTTTTTGGATATTCTGTTTTGTTTCTGGATTGTGTGAAGTGATGGACCATAGAAGAATAGACCAACAGGTCTATTAACTATGATATACATCACTGACTAAAGACAAACTATTTTAAAAGTGCCTGCTACTTCCTGACCAACAGGAAAAGTTTTGGGTGATGTTAGAGGAAAATAATTATGTTAGTGATGTTGAAGTGGCATCCTAAAGAAGTAGGCTTAACTGGATTTGCAAATAGGAAATAATTGAAGAGCATGATGGAATATTGAGGGAAGGACCCTAATGTTCATTGTCAGAAAGCTTGCCTGGGTTTTAATCTTGACCAAGAAATATTTATAAAAGCCAGTCACTGTCCTAGGTACTGTATATATGAAGACAGTGGGTGCCCCTCAAGGAGCTTGCATTCTTTTCAGGTTCTGCTAGTTTTCTGTGGGTCTTGAGTCAGTCTCTCAGTTTCCTTATTGGCAAAATTGGTCTTAAGCAACTCATAGATTTGTGGTAAGAATCAAATAAGATAATGTTGATAAAGCAATACAAATAATAATCTTCAAAATCACAAAAAAAAGATTAAAAATGAAGTGATTTTAATGAAAAATTCTACTGATGTAGGACTTCATTGAGAAATAAGGCAGAAGGGAAGTAGTGCTCTGGGTCAATAGATGAGAATGTTGGAAATGGTCCTGTTCTTATGCTAGGGACATGAGTTAATTGCATGGTAATTAGTCCCTAGCATGGTTGATCAGAGCAACTGTGTAATTGAAGCATAATAAAATGTTACATGCTTAATAAGCAATTGAGTTGTCTTCCTAAGGACAGAGACAGAAGCAGGAGGGAGATTCATGGACTTTTTTTCCTTCTTTTTTCTTACAGTAAAGTGATGCCCATTTTTTGATTAAAATAATGAGATTGATCCCACAAGCCCTACATAAAATTCAGATCACTTGTTTCTACATTCTCTCCTCAGAATCCTAGATACATGTACACACATGTATAATCTCATCAGAGGTGGGAAGGGGAGAGATCACTTTAGAGGGTACATTAAGCTAAAGCTGGCTTTTCAAGTTTTTTTTTTAATCTAAAATGGAGTCTTTAAAGAGTGGAAACTCATTCATTGTGATGGATGTTTCATAGAGGGTACCACTTCTTTTTAATATTATCAGTAAACTTAAAAATGGAAGCTTTTCTTCTTCCAGACAAATCTATTTAAATCTTATAGTTAGTTGATCACTATAACAATCCTAGTCCCTTAATTTTGCACAATATGAATTAATAATGAGGAGCTTAATTTAGTACAGACATAGAAAGTGATTTCTGAAAATTCAGGGAAAGGATATTTTGAGAAGAAACTTTAATTCTAATTTCAATGAATTATGAAAATGACATTTTCATAAGTTAAATGGAAAATATAAGTACTAAATTTGTCTAAGCATGGCTTTTCATTAGTATAAATTATTTCTTATTTGCTTGTTTTCATTCTTGGCAATATTTCTTTTAGGCTTCTGTTATAGGAACTCTGTTTAATAGTTCATATTTATTCTCAACCATTTGCTTTAGAGAATGTTATAAATAGCATTTTCTTATATAAAATTCCTTGCTCACATGTATATTACAAAAAGTGCTAATGCTTCTTTTTTTATACTCAGGCATTTTCCTTTAACAGTCCTCTGCATCCAGTCATCCCTTGTAAAAAAAAATAAGAAAAGCCAATACAGTGATGTATATCACATTTGTCATCCATAATCTCACCTCTCCATTGAGAAGATGGAAGTGGATTCCCTTGTATCATTTTTCATTGTTGCTACTTCTTGAGTGATGCCGAGTTCTCTGAGGAAAAGCATACTAATATACTGGGGGTTTTAATAAGGAATGACATAAGGATCATTACTTCTCAATGAATGAGTCTTACAAACACCAGGTACATAAGAAGTAACAAGTATAATATAATCTTTAATGATTCAGAAGGGATTTCAGGACTTCAAAGTTCTCTGTCATCACTGAGAAAGCTTGCAAAAGGTCAGATTAAAACACTAAATCAGACAAACTCTTGACTAATTGGAATGGCCAGACTTGGTCAATAGAAGCAGCTTTTCACTTTTTATTTTTCTACCAGCCAATTGGTCATTTTAACTGTACAATTACATTAGTCAAGACTACCAAAACACTAGGCTTTGTAGCCCTTAGAAAACATTTTCATCCCTTCCCTATTTTACAGACCAAGACAAATTTCAGATGATAGAACTCTTAGTTTTGCAAGGCATTGGGTTTAAGTGGCTTGCCCAAGGCCACGCAGCTAGGTAATTTTTTAATTGTCTGAGGCCAGATTTGAACTCTGGTACTCCTGACTCCAGGGCTGGTGCTCTATCCACTGTACCACCTAGTCTCTCTGATAGAACTCATTTTGATAGCATATCCTTTTTTGATTTCTCCTTCCTTTTAGCATTGTTGTAGCCTGTTCTACTTGTGTTAGGGATCCAAATGGGAAAACTTAACTTGCACTTTGTTGATGACTTCTTTCATCAGAGAAGCTGCTTATTGCAGACCCCACCTGTACCCTTATCTATCATAAAAGTCATCATCATATAATAAAGTTGTGTGGTTGAATTTTAAGTAGTAATTCATATTGAACAAAGAAGGCCAATACCAGTCTCTCACTGCCCTTTAAAGATAGACATCAATACTATAGCAGACTCAGGAGAGGATGGGACTACATCAGCTTGGACATTGGTTTGAGATCAGGGTGATAGGGATGGGCTATTCTAGTCATCACCTTTTTTTAAAAACTCATTCATCTGTTCCTGGATGTGAATGACCCTTATAAAATCTTCCAGAGTAAGGGGCGGATAGGTGGCACAGGTGGCAGCACCGGCCCTGGAGTCAGGAGTACCTGGGTTCAAATCTGGTCTCAGACACTTAATAATTACCTAGCTGCGTGGCCTTGGGCAAGCCACTTAACCCCATTTGCCTTGCAAAAAAAAAAAACCTAAAATAAAATCTTCCAGAATGACAGTAAATGGAGGAAAAATTTCCTTGGTAGATGGTAGAACCATTTAGACTTGGTCACTGGTGGTATGGCATTTCCTAAAAATCATTTTGTCATTAAAAACAGCCTGATGTATGTCAAAATATGTCTTTAAAAATTACTCACCTCTATAATGATTAGATCCCTTTCCTTTATAATCATAGTGGGAGTGGCATACCAAATTTAACCACAGCACACTTTAAAAACACACTATAATCCTCTAGCTTATTTGATTCAGAACATAGTGACAATGGACTCTTAGTCTAGTGAACAGAATATTGAATTTATGGATGCATAATGAGTTCAAGTCTCAGTTCTTTCATTTACTCACTATGTGACTTTTCTTCCATGAAGCAATGAGGTTGGAATGTATTATCTTATCCCTAAATCTGTGATCCTAATGATAACAAAAAAAGAGAATCCATGACTAAAGGCATCAGAATTGTGGCTAGTCTAACATTTATCATCAAGGGATAGCACCCTACCTTTTCCTTAAATATTCCAAATATTCCTTTGTGTACTGTGGTGGAATTCTGATAGTCACTAAATAGGACCACAGATTTATCATTAAACAGACTTCAGAGCATACAGTTCCTCATGCATGAGGAAACTGAGGTCCAGAGAGTTTAATGGACTTGCCATTTATTTATGTATCAGGAGTGGAATTTGAACTCAAATATTATATATAGAGTCAGTGGGCTTTCCATTGTATCATATCTTCTCAGTTCTAAGGAAGTTCACCTGCTCCCTGAGAAGCCTCTAGATTTCTCTGTTATAATGCCAGTACATAAATACTGACAATTCTGTTTGTTTAATCCCAAGAGTAAATGTTTAATTTTCCATTTCAGTAACTCATTGTTTAGAAATATTATTCTTCTGGCCTCTGTGTTCTTTCATGGGACTGATATGATTACCTCTAGTTACAAGCCCAGTGCATAGTATGTATTTTCTCATTTTTCTTCTTGGTATGAGTTGCTGGTTAGTAATACATATGTAACTTCCTTCTTTTTATTCAAGGTTTACTATACTTTGATACTTGGTATTTGGCACATAGTAGATACTTAATAAATGTTTTATTGATTTGATCTGAAATCATATGTGATTCCATTGGTGTGATTGTTATTGAGAGTTTCTGTTTTACTTCCTTCCTGAGACTTTTCATCTCATTCCTCATGTACTAATTGACCACACTAGACTAATATCAACTCAGGTGCTTCTTCTTATACAAGTACTTTTACGTTTCTCCCCCATTTTTAGTTCCTGTAATGCTTTGTGTATATTTTGCATTTACTCATCTGTGTACATAGTAATTTTCCCCAGTAGAATATGTAAGCTCCTTGAGGGCAGACGCTGTTTTTGTCTTTGTATGTCAGCAGCTAGCACAGTGTCTTGACAGTGGTAGGTGCTTAATAAAAATTTATTCAATGAATGAATGAATGAGAGCCAGTACTATTAGCCTTCTACATTGCCTTCAAACTTGAAGTAGTATAATGCAGTCAAAAAAAAAGAATGCTGGATTTTGAGTTAGAAGACCTGTGTTTGAATCACAACTCTGCTCCTTTCTAACAGTGTGATGTGGGGTAATTTCTTCTCTGGTTCTTTGTAATGTCATTTGTAAAATGATAGGATTTGGATCAGATGACCAGCTAAGATCCATTCGAGTTCTAAACTTATGATACTGTGAATTCTAAATAATTCCAACTATTAATTTAAAAAATGTTAAAAGGTATTTTTCTTTTTTTGATCAGTAACCAAGCAATTATCTTTATTGAGTTAAGTTTTTGCAGAGCTCTTGGCAAAATCTCAATGGAATTTCTTATCTTTTTTATTTGATTCAAGTATACAACTGTTTTGGTCACACAAGATATCTTGTTATTTTGAAAGGTTTACTTGTGATAGGTCTAAATGCCTAGGCATATATACATAAAAAAATCTGATATCATTCTGACTCTTCAGGTATAGTGGGGCCAGGTTCTGCAGAGTAATACAAGACATTTTATATCAGGGAAGAAAATCTGGGAAAATTTGAACTATGATAGAAAGTGATTTGAACACGAAGGTAACAGCTGGAATACTGAATTTGAGACTGAAGGACCCAGATGTATTCTGGATCCCAGCTCACCCTAGCTTTTTGAGTTGCAGCTTCTTCCTCTGAAAAAAAATAAGAGACTTGGGCTCTTGGGATATGTCTTGGATATCTTCTTGCCCTGAGTCGATCTTCTGAAAATGTCAGTGCCTGGTGTTTGTTAACTGATGTCAGTTCAAGCCCTATGGAACTAGGTACTTTTTTTGGTAGGCAGAGGCAATGGGGTTCAGTGACTTGGCCCAGGGTCACCCAGAACTAGTAAGTGTTTGAGTCTGGATTTGAATTCATGTTCTCCTGACTTGAAGGCTGCTACTCTATCCACTGCACCACCTCAGTGACCCAGAAACCAAGTACTTTGTAAAAGAACCCATGTATCACAGATAGCATTTGGAACTATGAAATATTTTGACATAAATTTAAAAAATTTTAGTGAAAGCTCCTGTTCATTCAGTACCCCCCCAAAACCCTGTTTTAGATGCTATGGTTATGCAAATGGTTCTTCTCTTTTTTCTATAGTAACTCTGATATTTTTGACATATATTATAATGAAACTTTATGGGTAATAGAGAGTAAGATAGTGTTGCTGAAACTCTATCCATGATAAGGCAATTATTCGTGAGAGAAGGAGGAAGTGAATGTATGCTTCATTCAGGACTCAATATTTTTCATGTGTAGGAATAAAGAAAAGTCCCAGTTATCAAAGTCAAAGGAATACCATAAAATGTAAGAAATGTCTCACTAAGTCCATCCAACCTAATACTCTGTCTTCAGCAGTGATACTAAATTATACTTTCTGGGAATGGAATACTTGGCAGCTCTTGATGTTATTTTAAGAAGGTCAGGTACAGATACTACTTAAAAGTATTAGGTCTGGAGCCAGGAAGATCTGAATTTAAATCCAGTCTTTAGACACTTGTGTGACCCTGAGGAAGTCACCTAACCTCTGTTTATCTTAGTTTCTTCAATTGAACATTGAAAGATAATAAAAGCACGTTACTCTTAGGGTTATTGTGAATGAGTCTCAAATGAGATTTTAGTTACACACAGACAAACACAAACACATACACACAGACATACACACTATATATATATGTCTATGCACAGATACATACATGTGTACATATATTTTAAACATTTAAGACTGTCTAGCATTTAGGAGTGTTATGAACAATGTTTTTGTTTTTATTAATTTATTATTATAAACATTTATTATGTATAAATTAAAAATTACTATTATTATTATTAAATAAATATTCCCCTTTCCTAACATATTTCTAATGTGTCTTCGTTCTGTTAGTCATGAATTTCTTACTCATTTATTAATTTAAAAACAACAACAGAAGCAAAAAGTTTTTTAGCCTGCATTGATGCTTTTGGTGAGCAGCACAAATTTTATAGTATTACAACATTAAAGAGCTAGAAGGTACCATAGGGATCATCCAATTCAACTTTACAGTTTTACAGAAGAGATAACTGAGGCCTTGAGAGGTTAAATGATTTGCTCAAAGTATAAGTATAGTAGTAGAGACAGGATAAATCTTTAAACTCAGATTCTTATAGCCATTCTCTCTCACACAACATTGTTACTTTCATTATTTCTAAAGGCCTCCCATCCCTCTTCCTACTTTGGTCCTCTCTTTTGTAGAGATGGTAGGTGGGTTGGGAGGGGCATGTTATATGCTCCTTAGGTACAGTTGTATCTAGGCAATTGAAGACTGGATTTAATTGGAGCATAACTTCTTGTCACCTGCTCCCTGTCTTAGGTTCTAGAGCAGTGTAAACCACAATCCTATTTCAATTCAGTTACATGGATATCTTATCCAGTTAATTCTGTTGGTAGTTCATGCTTCATTAATTCTTCCATCATGGCAGATTTCACCCCCTTCCATGCTTTGTTCTTTGGGAGATGCTGTGACCTGCATGATCAATCTGATGAGGAACATTTCCAGTATTAGATTGGCATCATTCTGCAATAAAGTGCTTTGCATATAAAAGTAGGAAGAGATGGGGGCTAGACCTGTGAATTCATTGATGGGAAGAACTCCAGAGTAGCTGTCCCTTAAAGTTTCCCTTGGCTAGGGTACCCAAAGGTAAAATGACTTTTCTAAAGACTCATTACCAGGTATGTGTCCAAGGGACTTGAATCACCATCCCATCTCAGAGACTGACATATTAAACCATATTGCCTTGGTGGACCAGAGGTTAGATATAATTGCTGTTTAGCATATTTGTTTGTTGAATTGAATTGTGGTCACTACTTTGAAAATCACAAGGTTAACTTGGTAATAGAATTTGGAAAATGCTGACTTGAGGACTAAATTTCCTGACTTCTCTTCTACATCTTGGTTTTTGAAATAATTCTACTCAACTGCTACCTGCATCTCTAAGAAGCTAAACCAGGCTGGGGGTAACTAACAGACCTCATACTTATGATGAGTTGGGGGATGTCTCCTCCAAACAAGTGAAGATTCCCCCCCCCCATTTGAATGGGCAGTTGAGACTAGTTTATTACCACAACCATGAAGGCATCTGAAGCAGATATTGTAGAGTCAGGGGGCTTGGTTAGGTTTTAGAGATGCCAGGATTCCAGACTATGGTTGGTTGTTAATGACTTGGGAAGAGAGACTGAAGCTGAAGTCTTTGTGCAAATCTGCCTCACTTAAATTCAGTTCACTCTTGGATATCATTGGTCCTCTTGGAAAATGAAGGTCAAACAACAGCATTGATTTCAGCTCCACTTAGCTGTCTTATATTTTTCACCCTTAAGAAAGCAAAAGGAGGGGCGGTTAAGTGGCTCAGTGGATAGAGCACCGGCCCTGGAGTCAGGAGTACCTGAGTTCAAATCCGACCTCAGACGTTCAATAATTACCTAGCTGTGTGCAAACACTTTAAAGAAAAAAAAAAGAAAAAAAAGAAAGCAAAAGGAGATAGAAATGTCACCTGAAGTGGTTTTAAAACTCACCATTTCCCTTTTCCTCATACCTTCATATTCTTACTTTTTGAAAGATTTGTTTTTTCTGCCATACTTTTATTTCCCTATATCTCCCTTCATTCTCTTGTGGGGAGTCTCTGACTTGATTTGTAAACAGTGATAAAATTTAGTGATTCGCTAGCTGTTAACTATGAGTTTCCAAGGAGAAATTGTTGTTCAATTGTTTGAGTAATTATTTTCTTAAAGGGCTCCTCTTATTTACAACAGTAACTTTTTAATAGAGTTCTAAACTCTATTAATAGGATTGCAACTAGTTTCAGTTATACCTGTGCTGTTATATAACAGCCTGGATTTAATCCATTATGACAATTGAAAGTATGATTCTTTTAAAAGGTTTAATGTCTGTGCACTAGGGGGAAAAAACACCTTATCAATAATCTGTTTCCAGAATTATATTGTTATATTGGAAGTTGAGTTTTAATGTAAATTATTTCTCTTAGATGTCTTCATAAGTTCTTTTAAGCAGATAAGTTTGTTTGTTAATTGTGTTCAGAGAGAGCTAGTAATTATCCTGTAAATTTAACTTGAAGTCCCATGGAATAGCTTCTATTTTAGTATTTCTTCCCCACCAAAGTTTTCTTTCAAAACTCACAAACTATTTTTGTGTTAATTTTAAAAAAAAAGAACAATAGTAAATGGAAATGTAGAAGATTTGAAGAAATTGAAGAAATTTCAAGTTGTGTTTAATCTTTCCAAGGCCCTTAAGTAAAGCTGTAAGCAGATAATCCTCAGTAAATAATTGGTATTTACTAATGAGATGAGTTAAATGAGCATCAGTTTCCATCTGGTCCAAGTGTGAAATTCATGAATTGGGGTAGTAGAATTATTTCTCTGAAGGGAATTTAACAGGACTCTGTAAAATATTCTCCATTTGAATGCCATTATTTTAGTTGTTCCAACATTTAAAAAGGAGTTGGCTCTTGGGCCAGAATTTGCCATTGTTTTTCTTTGCATTTAAGTAATTTATATTCCTGGATCAAGGAAGAAGGTTAACCAGGAAGGAAGGAAGAAAGGAAGGGAGGGAGGGAGGGAAGGAGGGAGGGGTTGGAAGACCCACAGCCAACCATTCTAAGAACTCAGTTTAAGATGCTGTAAGATTTGAGAATCTCCCTGGACTACTGTCACATACTTCCTTCTACTTTGTATGTTCTTGGCATGTATTTATTTTAGTGTTGTAACTGTTTTCTTCCCCATGACTATGTAAGCTCCTTGAGTGTAAGGACTATTTTTGAGTTTTTGCCTTTTTATCACCAACAATCAGCAAAGTTTGATACAAAGTAAGTGCTTACTAAATTCTTATTCATGATGCCATGCTAATTGCTACATGGATATTGGGGGATAGGGATTGTTCATTTCCTTGGGGGAAAGGAGAAGGAGAGACTCAGTATGAAAATTATGCAGAAAAGAAGGAAGTATGAAACAACAGTACAGGAAGACTCATTCCATTATCATTGTATTTTTTTTTAATGTTTTATTTCTTTGTTTTTACAACTACATGCAGTGGTAATTTTTAACCAATCTTTTTTTTTTTTGTAAGATTTTGAGTTTTACAGTTTTCTCCTTACTGTTCCCATCCCCCTTACAGAAAGCAATCTGATTTAGAGTCTACATTTATAACTATGCTAAACAATAAGTCCATATTGATTATGCTGTAAGAGAAAAATCAAATCCAAATGGAAAAAAGAAAACATCAGAGAAAAAAATGACAATATATAACACAGCTTTTAAAAATTGAAGATAATAAGCTTTGGTATTCCTTTAAACTCTAAAGTTCCTTCTCTGGATATGGATGATATTTTTCATCATATGTCTTTTAAAATTGTCTATTGTATTGCTGAAATAAACAAGTCCTACATAGTTGATCATCACCTCATATTGCTGTTAGTGTGACAATGCTCTTCTGGTTCTGCTTATTTCACTTAGTATCAGTTCATGCAAGTCTTTCCAGGCTTTTCTGAAATCATGTTCCTCATGATTTCTTTGTTTTTTTTTTTTTTGCAAGGCAAATGGGGTTAAGTGGCCACACAGCTAGGTAATTATTAAGTGTCTGAGACCGGATTTGAACCCAGGTACTCCTGACTCCAGGGCCGGTGTTTTATCCACTGCGCCTCCTAGCTCCCCCCTCCCCCATGATTTCTTATTGAACACTAGTGTTCTATCACATACATATATCCCAATTCGTTCAAACATTCCCCCAGTTGATGGGCATTCATCAATTTCCAGTTCCTAATCACTTAAAAAAGAGCTGCTTTGAATAATTTTGTACATGTGGGATTTTTGCCCCTTTTCACATCATAGTATTTTAAATTAGGTTCTTGGAATGGTTGCTTGTTGGTGTTCTGTTTCCTTTTTTTTTTTTTTTTTTTTTCTTTTCTTTCTCCCGCCCTCCCTCTTGGATCCAAATACAAGGTAAAAATGTAGCCACACTGTCTGGCCCAACCATTAATTGCTTTTTGCTTTGAGTTTGGTTTAGTGACTTGCATTTTGCTTGCCTGCCAAAGGACTCAGTTCTTCAGAGGTGTCCTCTCCTCTAAGTAACAAAGAGAAATAGATCTGTAGGGACATGAATATTGCTCTTCAGTGTTTTGGTATGCTAAGGAAGAAAGCTAAACCTGTCCAACTATTTTTAAAAAATCATTGATTAATTAATTAGTTAATATTTTCAACTGCTTATTGTCTATTTCAACAGAAGTCCCAGGTTGCAATTGGTACTGGTTGACTGTTTCTTAGTTATATATGCTCCACATGCCCTGATAGTCACTGATGTCTCAAGAAGATAAGGATTTCCAGGCAAGGGCAAGGATTGACTACCTGTCTCCCTTTAATTTGTGGTACTGGGACAACCAGGGAGAGTTGGGATGGGCTTGGGGAGGTTTTTCTTTCTCCAGTCATTGAAGTGAAATTACTGAGAGGTGTTGTATTTGTTTAAATTTGGTAAAAAATAATGATAAACACATAATAGTAAATAATAATATAAATACAAATGTATTAAATACAAATATATCAAAATAATGAATAAATAAAAAAAATTTGGTAAAACAAATAAAAAACCAAAATTTTTTTAATGAATACAGTATATGGAGGTGGAGGGAGGGAAAAGAACTGAAGTGTTTAAGGCCTCATTAACCCCAAGGAATCATCCCCAGATTCATCTCAGAAAATAAGTAGGGAAGAATTACCTGAAACCATTCACTTCTGCAGGAATTCTTCATGTATCATCAGCATGCACTAAGTCTCTTTCTCTTTTCCCTTTCAGGTAAACATAGAAAGTATATTGTACACTTCCCTTGCTTACAACTTTTGAGTATTTTTTTTTGGTTTTATGATTTTTTTTTAGCCCCTTCCTCTGTTCTCCCCCTCCTTTTCCTTTTAATCACATCGGGATGACATTTACTTAGGATATCTACAGTGTTTCCTGAAGAATTCTAATTTCACTTGAAATTGTTTTGACTGAAAATAAAATGAAATTTCTGTCAGACAAGGGGAAAAATGTTTCCTTTATAATGTCAGTAGTAACCTATAATTATTGCAAGGTCTTTGATTTCAGGTTCTTTATATTCTCTTTGTCTTTTCATGGCTTTTTCTTTCTGCTTGGGTTGTAGCTAGAAGTTCATTCTGTTCTAGCACACAAGAATTAATTGGCCATAAGCTATAGCAGGCAGGTGATTAATCTCATAGCTACTAATTTAGCATGGAATAAGGCAGTCAGTTTTAAATGGTTGTGCCTCTTATTATTTTGATAGAAGAAGACTTTGGTAGGTAGAGTTGTTTGTGTGAAACTTCTTTAGATGGGAAGTGAAATAAGCAATTGCATTTGTAATTGTTTCAACTACTAAATCAGAACCTTTGCAAGAAGTAAGGTCCCTAATTGACAGATTTCTTGGACTTGATTTCACAAGGGTTACTATGTTATATTTCTTTGGCCATTTGCTCAGCTGAGAGAATAATATCCTTTTGTCAGATTGTATTTGTTCTATTCTGATCAGAAAATAAGTAACAGTTGAAGAACTGTGAATAACTAATCAGATTTTTCAAAGGGTAATGATAATTATATAAGGCTGATTTAATTACAGTTATTGTTCAGTCATTTCAATTGTGTCTCACTCTTCATGACCCCCATTTGGGATGTTCTTGGAAGATACTGAAGTAGTTTGCCATTTCCATCTCTAGCTCATTTTACAGATACCAAAACTGAAGCAGGTAGGGTTAATTGATTTCCCTAGGTTCACACAGCATCTGATGGAATTTGAACTCAGTTCTTCTAGACCCCAAGCTCTAATCACTTCACCATCTAGCTGCCTAATTACAAGTGTAATTAGTGTAGTTAGTTAATTTTCCAGAATCTACTGAAACTATTTTCCTTTTATCTATTTTATTTTCCTTTTTTAGGTGTTTTTTTTAAATATGCATTTCTCTACCGCTAAACTAAGTTGTTTTTTATTTAACTGCAGTCTTTGATTAATGCTGCTTCTAGGAATCAGAGATTGCTGTCCAATGATTTTCAAAAGTGATTTTTAAACTTTCTTTTGTTACTCTTATCTTTTGAAATGATAGTTTAACTCTCAGAGTATGTTGGTTGGTTGGTTCTCAAATAAAATGTTTATTTTTTATCATTTAACATTTTTATTTTTTATTTAATAAAAAAGTTTTTGCAAAATCAAGTGTTGATTCAAAAAATCAAATCAAACTCAGTCCTAATCTGAAATAAGAGAATTAAGATAGGAGTTTCTTTAGTTTTTTATTTCTTGCCATTGAAACCCACAGAGGGTGAAGTGGATAGAATGTGGAGGGGCTAGACTTTAGGAAGGACCCAAGTTCAAATCCAACTTCAGATACTTATTAGCTGTGTGAATCTAGGAAAGTCATTTAATCTCTTGTTTTGGGAATAATAACTCCTATTTCCCAAAATTGCTATGAGTATAAAGTGGTAATGTACTTAATTATCATAGTGTGTTCAGTACACATTAAAGCACCATCCATATAAATACTTATTTGTCCCTTCTTTTTTCTGTCACCCAGTGTCACCACCCACCTGCACCAAAAAAGTGGGGGAGCAATGCTCAGATTAAGAATATATCTTTATATTCACTAAGGTGTAACTGGAATTTAGCATTATTCAATTATTTTAAGAAAACCACAACCACAGCTTCACTAGATAACCAGAGGAATCTTTGATATCAAAAAATAGTTAAGAACTCCTGCTGTCTTTAAATTTTACTCATTGTTAGCTTGGTAGGGAGAAGATGGTCCATGACTAATTATTTTCCCTCCAGGATATATATTGTCATTGACTTGAAAGAAGTAGGTTTACTCAGGTAAACCTTCCCAATCAGACCATTTTTTTGACAAGGCAAATAAAACTCAACAACCTGTTTTGGTTTATCCTGTTTAGTCAGGGAATGTTTGGGGAAAAGTATTGAAAGAAGGGCCCCAAGTGACTAGGTTCAAATTGTTTACCTACTATTGCCCACACTCTTAAATTTATTCAGTATCTCTTTAGACTAATAAATCTGAGTGCCCTTTCCCCAATTCATATCATTAGGAAGAGATCTTGTTGGCAAATGGAACACACTTAACCCAAATGTAGCTGTCTCTTTGTAAAAGGTGTATTGTGAAATGCTGATTCAGGTTTTTCCTTATTTAGAAAACTTATGCACAGAGCACTTTTAAAACCTACTAGATGAGGTTTGAAATGTGAAAAAAAGTTGGACCTGAGAATTGTCAGTGGACCATGGCAAGCAGTATAATTTGTGTGGCAAATCTCTGTTGACAGGGGGAGACCATAAAATTGATTGGCCACACTCTTGTCAACAAAGGGCTGACTTGAGAGAGAAGTATGCAATATGCACTTGAAATTGGAATTGTATTGCTAAGGGCATATTTCCAAGTTTCTAAAAGAAATTCTATCAATTATAGTTCTTTTTTGAAAGAAAAAGGAAAGTTTGAGGTAAGACCCAAAAAGGAAATGCATTCTCCATTTTGGAAGCCAGACTTTATCTCATGAAGCCTTTTGCCTCTCCATATTGCCTTTGTCATTAATTGTGAATGTTGCAGGGAAATGAAAGGCATGGTATTCTACCTGTGTATTAGTAGAAATTCCTCTGAAATTCACTTAACTTTGCAAGTACAAAGATCATTTCTTTGTTTTTTTTCTTTCTTAAATCTGACTTGTAAAAAGTCAGTTTTTTTTCCAGGAGTATAGCTTATATTTGTACTTACATTGTCTGCCAACTTCTAACCTACTATGTGCAAGTTTAAGTAGAATATGTAATTAGTTCCTACCAATCCTGTTTCCTCCTCCCATCAAATATGAATGTATAACTTTACAGACCATTCCTGCTTGTCATATCTACAATCAATGCAGTTTCTCTCATGACCTTCATTGACTTTAACATTGCATATTTTATATGATTATTTTATGTAACTGTTTTACAGATAAGCTTTTTTCCCTTTCAAAGAGAACTCATTTTATAGATATGATTCATATCATCATCATCATCATCATCATTTTCACAAATATTTATTAGGTACTTACTATGGGCCAGTCATTATGCTAATTGATTAGGTAGTAGAGATGCAAAGAAAAAAATGGTTTAGAAACAAACCACCTTGACCTTTGTTCAAAAGGAGTTTATTCTTTTTTTTGTTTTATTGAAATTTTATGGGGTTTTTTCCCAATTACATCCTATGGCAGTTTTTCAACATTCATTCATTTGCAAATTTATGAGTTACCTATTTTTCTGCCACCCTCCCTTACCTCCACTCTCCTTATGACTGGGAACAGTCTGGTAAAAGTTGTACAATTACATTTATGTTTAACAAATTTACATACTAGTCATTTTGTGTAAGAGGAATTACAGCTAAGGGGAAAGAAAAAAAACATGCGATAGGAAGGAAAAACATAGAAGAAGTTTTAAAAAAATGAATATACTTTGCATTCAGATTTTATGGCTCCCCCCCCCCCCCCCCCAGGAAGTGGAAGACCTTGTCCAAAGCAAGTCTCTCGGGGTTGTCATAGTTCTCTGAACTACTGAGAGGAGCTGCATCCTTCATAATTGATTATCTTACAATGTGGTTATTAATGTGTACAATATTCTCCCTTTGCTCAGCCTCACTGCATGTCATTCTTGCCATGCTTCTCTAAAGACCAACCACTCGTGATTTCTTGTAGAACAGTAGTACTCCATAACATTCATAACTTGTTCAGTTATTCCCCAATTGATGGGCATCCCTTCAATTTCCAATTCTTTGCCTCTACAAAAAAAGCTGCTATAAATATTTTTGAATGATTTCTTTTGGATATAGACCTAGTTTTGATATTGCTGGGTCAGAGGGTATGAATAGTTTTATTGCTTTTTTGGGCATAGTTCCAAATTGCTCTCCAGAATGGCTGGATCTGTTGTTGATATTCTAAAGTTGTTGATATTCTTAAGAGAGGAGATAAGATACAGCTATGCACAAACAAGATATACAGGAAATGAGTAGTGATTTCTGAGGGAAGTTTAAGAAGGGAAGAGGCAAAATGGAGCTGGGAAAGGCCTGCTATAGGAATTAGAATTTGATTTGAGTATTGAAGGAAGCCATGGAACATAAGGTGAGGCTAGGAGAAAAAGTATTCCATGGATAGGGAGGATAGCCAGTGAAAAGCCTACAGGGAAGAAATGGGCTATCTTATATGAGAAGTAAGCCAGTTTATTGTAAAGGATGTGGAAGGAAGTAAAGTATAAGATGGGACTAGATTGTAACAGATTTTAAAAACCAAAAAGAGAATTTTACATTTGATCATCTACAGAGTTAGTGTGGAGTTTATTGAGAGTAAGCAGAGTGGTATGGTCAGATATGAGTTTTAGGAAGATTATTTTGACAGCTGAATGGATGATAGACTTGTATGGAAAGAAATGAAGTGAGGAGACCAATTAGAAGGTTGTTTCAGCATAAAGAATCCAATTCTGGACATGTTAAATTTTGAGATATTCATAGGAAATTTTGAGATTTGTAAAAGACAGTTGGAGATGGAGAGGTCAGGAGAGAGCAATTTGTTTTCAGACCAGTGTAATGCTTTTTTTACTTTGATATGACAGTGGACCCTATGACCACTACTCTATTGTGACCATTTCTTCTCAACAGTGATACAGATTGCAACCTATTTGCTTTCTTGAAAGTGTTGGGTTTTTTCCCATTAACCTTAAAGAAGGATCTATCCAGGGTGCTAGAGACCTTCTAAGTCTTGGGTTTTGAGTATAACATTTAAGCTACTCAATTTTTATACTTTACTTTATCCCTTACTCAACACATGGCTTACATGTCTTCTTCTCTGGTCATAAATTTCCTGGATAGATATCATTTATTGGTATCATGGTGGCAGGCTACTCACTTCTAACATTCATGTCTTCTTTGCCCCTTTGGGTCCCCTGAAATTGTGATTCTTCTGAGATGGTGATATTTCATAATTTTTACCCACATGGTATCATGAATGTAGCAAATTGATTCCATTAGTCCTTAATTACATGTGTGACTGGCCCAGTAGGCCATATTTCACCTTATTTCAAATTTCACCTAAATTTCCAGTTCAGTTTAAAAATATTTTACTTTTATTATAGCATCAACCTCCTACCCCCCCCTCCTTTTCCCCTCCTGCTTTAATAGCAACCTCAGCTTCCAGCAGACTCTCCAGGGACTTTTCAGGAGATCAGTCAGTTTTTACATCTGGAGGCAGAATGATCTAATATTGCATATTTTTGCTTAAAGTGCTTTCCTTTTGCTGTAACCAGATATTTCCAATTGGAAGTGTGTGTAAGGGAAAGAGAAGGGGAGGACTTAGCAGGGCAAAGGCAAAAATTAAAGTAACATCAAGCACCACCCACTTCTTAACCCTGACTTCTGGGGCTGATGAAAAGAGGATTCCTTATTTACTCCTCTTAGCCCCACCTAGGTAACTTTTCTTTTTCTTCTAATTTATCTCCATTTTACCTTCCCTGATTTAACATTGAACTCTTTAGTTCTCCTACCTAGACTAATATTACTTCTATTCAACATCTGTTTGTTAAAGGCAAATTGTATTTAGAGGTATTGGTCAGAAACAAAAATAAGATATATTCTCTGTTCTCAGGGACTTTAAAATCTAGTGGCCAAATCAGTACATACAGAAATAATTAACTTAAAATAGATTTTAAGTACCTAAAAGTAGTATATAGTGTTTTTGGTAGTTCTGAGGTAGAAAAGATTTTTTTGGAGGGGGAGTAGGTTGAGGGAGTTAAGAAATCATGAATAACTTGTCATTTAAACTGGTATTTAAACAGTTAGAATATGGGGGATAATCTGAACAAAGTGAGAAAATATTGGAAGTATATGTCAAATAATCCTTGTTTTTGTGATAACTTTGATTACATGGAAGAGAATTATATGAATTTTACTGAAAGGGTAAAGGACCTTGGATGACAGGCTAAGTTTGGACTTTACTTATTAGGCAATCAGGAGTCCCTAAAGAATTTTGAGCAGAAGCATGATTTGATCATTTGCATAAAAGGAAGATTACTATGGGAGCAATATCAAATGTGCATTGGAAGCACCTGAAACTGAGAGCAGGCAAAGCTTAGAAGTTTATTGTCAGGGCAGCTAGGTGGAGTAGTGATTAAAACACTGGCCCTAGAATCAGGAGGACCTGAGTTCAACTTAATAGTGTCTAGTGTGTGACCTTGAGCAAGTCACTTAACCCTATTGTCTTAAATAAATACAATTTTCAGAAAGAAGCTTATTGTCATAGTACATGTGTTTTATTCACTACTCCACCTAGCTGCCCTGACAATAAACTTCTAAGCTTTGCCTGCTCTCAGTTTCAGGTGCTTCCAATGCACATTTGATATTGCTCCCATAGTAATCTTCCTTTTATGCAAATGATCAAATCATGCTTCTGCTCAAAATTCTTTAGGGACTCCTGATTGCCTAATAAGTAGGAAGAATAGGGTGGTAATACTGGGAAAATAAGAGAAGGGAAGATACAAAAGATTTAGATCAATGTAACAAACATTTATTAATAGCAGTATGTGTCACTATTGTTGGAGGGGTCTGATAACAAAAACATTCCTTATTCTCAAGGAGTTTACATTCTACATGTTCAATAGTGTATTTACTGTATGTAGATAAACACAAAATACATGCAAAGTAAATACCAAAAAGATGAGGAATTATGGGAGAGTATCAGGATATTACAAAGAAAAAATAGTAGATTTTGGAGATATGAGGAGGAATCAAAGATGATTCCCAACATTTCAGCATAGTCAACATGGTTCAGCATTGCTGCATTTATAGTAATAGGAAGTCAAAGTAAGAGATTTTAGGAATAAGAAAATTAATTTGACTGAATGTTTTGAATTTATGGTTGAGATACCTACATTAAAAAAAAGCTAAATTTTAGGTTTTTGGACATCTGTGATTAGACTTGGGAGAAGGTTCAAGGTTAGAAATAAATATCAGACCCTTAAGAGCTGATGTTAGAGCCACTAAGTTATTGAGATTGCAGAGGGGAAGAAAGCTAGAGACTGAACCTGAGGAACTAGGAATTAGGAATCAAAGAAAAAGGAGGAAAAAAAACAGTGAAGGAGATACAAAAAGGAAAATAATGCAGGAGAGAGTAGAATCTTAGAAAAGAAGGAAAAAAAAAAAGGAAGATCAAGAGGGAGCTGAAATTTTCTACAATCCTGACTACTTTTTAGGAGGGCAAGGATCGTGAATGCTGGAAAAAGGTCATTAAAAATTTGGAGAAGATGAGGCAGGGGGTGGTCCAGATAAAATACTGGGGACTAGAATCACCTGAGTGAATGGTAGTACTATTTAATAATCCAAGCTAGGAATTCACCTATCTGAGAGGTAACAGATAAAAGAATGAGAGGAGAGGGAGAAACACCCTTTGAGTTTGTCCATTGAGAAGCAATAGGTCAGACAGTCAAAGAGTAAGAAAGTCATTCTACATACTGAAAACTTCCTTCTCACACAGCCATAGGGTGCTCCTTTTTTGATTGCATCTAAATGATCATGAGCCCCCCACACCCCACCCCACAAGAATACTACTTCTCTCATTTCCATTTAGCATTGGGTTTTGAAGCCATTCACTCCTCTACCCCCTTATACCCTGAATCTTTTCTCCCTATTACTCTCCAGGATTACACCCTTTCTTCACCTCTCCTCTAAATTTGTTAACTGGTATTTATTTTTTATATAATTATTCATATGTGTTTTGTATTCCACGATAGATGGGGTATAAGGTCCTTGAAAGAGCAGGAATTATTTTGGTTTTTGTCTTTGTATCTCTGGCACTTATCCTAGTACTGACTCATAATACATATTGATTGATTGACAACCAATTCAGAACTGATGATGATGATGATTTATATATGTGCAAAACACTAATAAATATGAGATGTACTATATAATACTATATGTCTATATAATATGATGTATGTTTAATACAATATTTGTAGTATTGTCTCATTTGATCCTCACAATAAATCTAGGAGACAGGTATATTATTATTATCACCATTTTACAATTGAGGAAACTGAAGCAAATAGAGATTTAAGTGACTTGCCCAAGGTTACACAGCTACTAAGTCCCCAGGGCCACATTTGAATTTTGGTCTTCCTGAATCCAGCCCTGGTGATCTAGCTGCCCTAGTCAAATAAACTGGTGCTGCCCTAGATTATGTTAAGAAAGGCATAATGTCTGGTGTAAGGGGGTTGAATTTACTGTATTCTGCCCTGGTCAGACACACCTGTAGTACTTGGTTGAATTCTTGGCAGCACAGCACATTTTAGGAAAGATGTCAGTAAATTGCAGAAGACTGTTAAGTAGGATGATGAAAGGACATGAGGGTTTTGCCATATGAGAACTAGTTGAAAGAATGTGATTTATTTATCCTGTAGAAGAGAAGGCTTAGAGAGAACAATATAGCTGTCTTTAAGTATTTCAGAATGGGTATTGCAAAGAAGAGGCATTTATTCAACTTGTTCTGCTCATCTCCAGAAAGCAGAACTTATAACTCTGAGATCAAACTGAGAGAAACAAGATTAGGATTGATTTGATATAAGGAAAAGCTTCCTAATAATTAGTTTATATTATACATCTATTAGCTCATGTTTACAGCATTTAAGGTTTTTAAAAATACTTTTCTCCTGATAGCCCCCCTACAAGGTTGGTAGTATAGTAGAATTGATATTCTCCATATTTTCTATAGGGAAAAAACTGAGATCCATACAATTTAACTTGACTATAGTTATGGCAAATATAGATCAGTGCAACAAACATTAATTAATAACAGTATGTGTTAGTCAAGCCAAGACTTGAATTTGTCTTCTGGTTTCAAGGCGTGGTTTTCAACTATCATGATATATGTGTACATATGTATATGTAACTATATAGAGAGGCTTGGTGCAATAAATAGAAAACTGACCTTTCTCAGGTCAGGAAGACCTGAGTTTAAATATGGCCTCAGTCGCTTCTCCTCTGTTTGCCTCAGTTTTCTCAACTGTAAAATCAGGGTAATAATACCTATTTCAGATGGAATTGTTGTGAGGAACAAATGAAACATGAAAAGCCAGCATAGAGGGCAAATTGGTTGCTTGACTTTAGCATTGTTTTATGGGACTTTGTGATAGAGTCATCCATATCCCCTCAGGTAGAACTGAAGAGAAGGGCAGACCAAGAGGTCCAATTATTTCCATGTAACACTTCCAACCTATGTCTTTTTGTCTTAGTCCCCCGGCTTCTTTCAAATATTGGTTAAAATCCTACTTTCCTTAAGAAGCCTTTCTAGGTCTCACTTAATAGTTGTGTGTTTCTATGTTGATTATCTCCATTTTATTAGTACAGAATTGTTTTCATGTTGTTTCTCCTCATTAGGAGAGCAAGGTCTTTCTTTTGCCTTTCTTTGCATTCCTTATACTTAGCAGAATTCTTGAGACATATTAGAAACTTAATAAATTTATGTATATATATATATATATATATATATATATATTTTTTTTTTTTTTTTAGTTTTTGCAAGGCAATGGGGTTAAGCGGCTTGCCCAAGGCCACACAGCTAGGTAATTATTATTAAGTGTCTGACGCTGGATTTAAACTCAGGTACTCTTTGACTCCAAGGCCAGTGTTCGATCCACTGTACTACCTAGCCACCCTAGAAACTTAATAAATGCTTGCTGCCTGACTTGCTTATCATATGACATTGTTTAGCTTATCATATGACTTGTTTAAGCTTTTTTCTAGGTTGTTGCCAGTTTTCCCCTAGTGACTCTAAACATTAATACAAATAATTTTTCTGGTCCCCCCCCCCATTCATTCTTAGGGTTGGTTCATCATAATAAAATTATTGGGGAAGAAGTTTTTTGCTTTTTTACCTCTTGCAGATTGTCTTTTTAAGGAGTCAAAAGGCAAGGGGAAGTAGAAGGGAAGAAAGGGGAAAGAATAGTAGATTAGAGGGAAGATTTTGAAAAAAATAATGGGAGATTTGAAGCAGATTTACTGGCATAGGGATGGATCCAGTGGAGAGACTGAACTGAGCAGGGGATTTAGACTAAGTTTGCAGTTCATAGAATATCATATTAGGGGGAAAAAACTAAATAAAAATGAAAGTACAGACGTATTTCTCTCTGAAACAGGATTTTTTGGGGAGGGGGCACAGTGCAGAATGGGTACAAACATTGGAAACCTTTGTAGTATGGGGAAGGGAGTTGAATGATCTCAGTAAAATAGGTGAGGTCATCTCTAGGAGTGTGTGGGTGGGAGAGAGTAGAATTGAGGAGGGAGGAAAATATTTGAAACAGTCACTGTGGGTAGTAAGAGAGGGAATGAATGAGTGTTAAACAGAAGGCTTGTCAAATAGCAGAAAAGGCCCAGCAGAGGCTAAGCAGCATAAATTTACAGTGGATGAAATTGGCAAGATTTATGGCTTTCTCCAGTGTGCTGAACACCAAGAAATAGGATGGAGAAAGTGAATGGTGAGGGCTTCTGTTGCTCAGGATTGAGGATTAGCAAGAGACAAATCAAGGTAGGCTATTGGGAAAGGGATTCTTGAGAAGTGGTTAGGTAACTATTTCTTAAGCCACAAAAATAAAATGTCTTTTAAAAATGGATTTTTAATGATTAGTAAATTACTTGAAATTTCATTTTTTCCCTAAAAGAATGACTTGTATAGGATTTTTAAGAAAATTAAGTAAATTTTTATTCAGGAAAGGAGCTCAGTAGCAAGGAGCTTATTAACTTTGCTGCTGATTTCTGTGTAATTTTGGGTGTGAACTATCTTTTTAGTAAATGGACATGAAATAATTAATTTGAAGGGTAGCAGTGGGTTGCATACATTTTCCATTCTTTTAAGACTGAAAGTACCAGGGGGCCATTAAGAAAGAGCACAGTTGTATAAGGCAAAAATATGCTTTCTTTTCCTAGAACTGATGAGCTAGAGAATGAGTTTATTTTCTCATACCTTTTCAAAAATAGTCTTATATTTAAAATAAAAATTTATTTCTGCTTTTGTGGCATTGCGTAGTTAATCTAATCTCCCTCTCATCAGGTGCCACTGATCATGCCAAGTTACTTGAATTGGTATTTGATAGTCACATTCAGGAACCTCCACAGGCTATACATTGCCGTGTATCCAGGGAGAGTGGTGATGGCTTTCTTCTGATTCTCTAGTAGGTGCTCAATAAATATTTTTCTGTTTGATTGAATGAAGCAACAATAACTGTAGCTTCCATTTATTAGTGGCCTTACTTTTCTGCTTCCTGGCTTCTCTCATTTAAGGATGTAAATGTTCTTTTAGGTTATTCCTTTCCTTTGCTTTGTTTTGCTATTTTCCATGTAATTTGTCCTTCTGAGGAATTGCTATTGCCTTTGAGGTACCTTTGGAACCCTAAATATGAGCAAATTTGCATCTTCTTCTGATGTATAAGCAACTTTGATATTCATTATAGATTAAATAACTTACTTAGAAATGTCAAAAGGTTGTAAATAACAAGGAAACTACTAATGGAATATTCTGCTCTCCTTGTGTGTACTTTGCTTCCTATTTGCTTTAGGTTGAAATAGAGTAAGAAATTTTTTTCCTAACTTATTTACAAATGTACAGTATTTCTCTGAATCAGAAGCAATAAATTGTTTCATTTTGCAGCTGTTATAAAAATAATCCTTTCTTAAGATACTGGCAGGTGGAAATGCCAGAAAAAGAATGTCAACTGGGATGCTGCAATTAGGTTATTGAAAATAAACTGTTTTGCTGACATATGCAAGTAATCCTGACAGTACAAAACATGGAAAAAGTGTTATCCAGCATTTTACCAATTGGAAAGTTCTGGAAAATAGATGTTTCTATTATCATCTTCTACCTACATGACCTGTCACTCCCAGTTTTAATCATCATAAAAAGGAATCTAAAATAGAATAATTTGATAATAATGGGAGTGGCCAGCGATGTTATTTTCTATCCCTACTACTGTCTTTTTGGGGGGACAGTCATAGATAGATAGGCAAAGTGAGGTTGTAGAGAGGTTGTATGAAATGAATATTCAGCCTTTGAGAAAATGACACTTGACCCATTTATTTACATTCCCAAGTAGAGAGGAAGTCCTACTGAATGGGTTCACCCCAAGGCACCTGAAATTTCAGTCGATGTTGTTATATATGGAAGCATATTAATATTAAATCCCTTGTTCTATTTGGAGTGGGAAGTGAAAGACAGCAAATAAAATTCCTGTAATCCTTCCATGAGCTATCTCTTTATTTAGCTTTTTTTTTAGTTTCTTAAAAAAAATTGAATCTTAAGTGAACTAAAGGAAAATTATTTTTCTATATTGCTTTTGGTATATATATATATATATATATATATATATATATATGTATATGGAAATGTGTCACCTTCTCGAGAGTTTAGAAATGTTTGTTAATCTTGCTGACTGGAAAGAATTGATCTAGAATAGGAAACCCAGAACTAATAAAATTTGCTATAGCTATAAATCTCTGATTTTTTTTTTTTTTGCCTTGCAACACTACATCATAGGACTTTTGTATGCGCCTTTATAGCTAGAGTGCTGAACCTGAAATCAGGGGGACCTATGGTCAAATCTGACCTCAGAAACATATTAGCTTTGTGACCTTGGGCATGTAACTTAACCCTGATTGCCTTGCATCCAGAGTCATTTTCAGCTGTCCTGATTCATATTTGTCCATCTTACCTTTCTGATGTCAAGGGGCTTCTTCAAGGATGAAGGAAAATATGATCCATTTACTTAGGTAAAAGGACAAGGGAAGGAGGAAAGGGGATATTAATTCCTGGAGTAACTGGAATTTACTTTTAGTTTCCTGGCATAATCACTTAGCAGCCCCCCCCCCCCACATGCCTAATAACATATGGGGAATGAAAAGGGGGATGTCCTAATATAATTTTTGAAACAGTGACTTTGAAAAAAGTAAGAAGTCAAATTGGAACAAAAACACATAAAGCAGAAAGGGAATTATAACTTTTTTTATTTCTTTTAGTGATATAATCACAATCCTTTGTTTCTCTTTCTCTCTCTTTTTTAATCCCAGAGAGTTAGAACAATGTCTAGCAGGTAAATAGTGTCAAATATTTAGGAAAAGTGTCATCTGCCTACTAGACTTATTTATGAAAAGAAATTTTCCAGTGCTGGTGATGAAGCAATGTTGGGCTAGTAACCTTAAATACTTTTGGAATCACTTTACTTATTTGTAAAATAGAGTGATGGGATTAAAAAATTTGAAGGACCATTCTAACCAGTGAAGCTCTTGTGAATATTCAAATTAGTCTTAGAGCTTCCCCTAGAATCTATTGTTGGCATTATTTTGTTAGACCAGAATTCTGCCAGAAACCAATAAACTGTTCTTCTGGATTGATAAAATCTCAATTAAATTCAATAGACATTTATTTTGCATTAACTCTGTGGAAGACAAAAAGTCTCTGTATTTACTCAGAACTTGCATTAAACATTACATTACATTAAACTTTGGACTTTTCTCTAAGTATTCCAAATAAGAAAATACTAATTGTATTCTCATTCTCATTAAAATATATTTATCTTTATGTGTGGCAAGTATTTTTTAAGCTGCAATCTTGTAATAACCACCCAGTCAGATTTACAAAAAATCATTTTGTAGTCAAGTAGTAGCTAGAATCATCTTGTTTCCACATAACCTCTACTTTTTTTAGTCCTTTGCCTACCTCTTCTTTCCTTGGGATTTTGTAGTTTCACAGCATTTCAGAACTTATCACAGGGATATGAAAATTGTCATGTTAGATAGATATTTCTTATGCTGGTATGAAATTTAGAATAATCAGGATTGGGAAAGATTAAAATATATTACTTGACTCCTTAATAGGAAGGGAGAGATTTGTACAGGAAGAGCTATAAGTAGTATTTAGGGAATAGAATTGAGAAGGCTCAGCAATTTCACATAAGGAACAGTAATCTCCTGGGAACTTGGTAAAAGTCTATTATTTTTAGGGATGGAAGATCATACATAGCCTCTAGAAAACAACTTTCCAAATAATATAAGACTTTACAAAGCTGCTTTTCTTTTCCCCCAAAAGAAAAAAAATAATTGTGGTTTAGTTCCAAATAAGACAGTAAATCAGAAACTTTATTAAAGGGTCTCCTGGTTGCTATTTGCCATTATTTTGCTAGATGGAAGACAATGAAAGAAATGTATTGGGGCAGCTAGGTGGTACAGTGGATAGATACCCAGCCCTGGAGTCAGGAGGACCTGAGTTCAAATTTGGCCTCACTTAGTAATTGCCAAGCTGTGTGACTTTGGGCAAGTCATTTTTAACCCCTTTGCCTTAAATAAATAAAGAGAAATTTATTTAATTCCTGGCCTCAAGGAGATTACAGTCTAGGTTGAGAGGCACAATAAAAAAAAATGAAAAATGAAAATATCATTTCAATTCTCCAATATTAAGGGCTCCATGGGTAGAGTTGTACAGAGAGGTTTACTACCTTGCCATGACTGTGGAAATTGCTTGGATGACCTTGGTGGTAGCAGTGGTCTCCTTGAACAGTTTCAGTCACTGCTGAAATAATAATAATACTTAATAATACTATTTCATATCTTTACAGTATTTTAAAATTTATAGAATGCTATAAAGTAGAAAGTACATGCTCATCATGTCTATTTTACAGAAGAGGAAATTGAGGTCAATAGAGACAAATTGATTTGCCCAGGGTCATATAGCTGGCATTGTAGAATTTAGGAATAGGATTTAGGGTTTCCGCTTTAGAACATACACAGATGCACTCAAAGACACTGATTGAAGTTCACGAAATTACATTGAGAAAGACACTCTATTTAATTAGTAGCAAGTCTGACTCATCATAAATCCTCAGATAGGGATGTCATTGACTCTACCTCTGAGGGAGAACTTCGATAGTATGGCTTGGTCAGAATAAGGACAGGATCTCACTTGCCTTATAATCAATTAACTACTGAAGGAAAATATGACTATATGGTCATCTTCTGAGAAATATACTACATTTTTTAATGTCAAGTGACAAAGACCTGGTGGTAGTGAACAGTGTTGAATTTGGAGTTGGGAAAATCTGGTAAAATTCTGTTTTATACACTTAATAACTTTCTGACCCTGGGTAAGCCACTTAACCTCTTTTGACCTCACTTTCCTTATCTGCAAAATGGGAGCAATAATAGTGCCTGTATCACAGGGTTTCTTTTCTTTGTTTCTTTTTTTTTTTTGCTAGGCAACGGGGTTAAGTGGCTGAGTTTTTTAAGTGTCTGAGGCTGGATTTGAACTCAGGTACTCCTGACTCCAGGGCTGGTGCCCTATCCACTGTGCCACCTAGCCACTCCCATAGGGTTTCTTTTGAGAGGATCAAATGTAGTAATGAATATGATGGGCTTTGCAAATCTTACAATACTGTTTAATGCTGTTGCTCTTTGTTTGTATCTGACTCTTTGTGACCCTGTTGGTCATGCTGTCCATGAAATTTTCTTGGTAAAGAACTGGAGTGATTTGTCATTTCTTTCTCCAGTGGATTAAGGCAAACAGAAGTTAAATGAATTGTCCAGGTCACACTCTAGATCCTGAGGCTACCTATAAATATTTATAAAGATGTGTTCCATCCTTATGACTCTGCACATTTATGTGGAATAACAATATAATTTCTTTTTTTGAAAATGAACTACTTTAATAAGCTTTGCATATATTAAAATATTTAGACAATACTCCCTTTTTGGTAATGTTATATTAGTTGATAAACCATGGAATAACTCAAACTCGTAACTCTTTGCTGCCAAATATTACCCAATTTCAAAGCAGCAATTAGTTTTTTTTGTGTTGTTTTTTTTTGAATTATAAAGATTTTATTTATTTTGAGTTTTTACAGTTTTTCCCCTAATCTTACTTCCCTACCCCCCCCCCCCAAGAAGGCAATTTGCCAGTCTTTACAAACAATATAATTTCTGTGAATGGGAAAAGATGTTAGGTAGCTTCCTTTAAGATTTTCACTTGCACAGGGCCATGGAAAACTAAGTATACTCATTGGAAAGGAGAAAGCTACAAAAGTCTCTAAATTGCAGATTAACTTAGGGAACATACTTTGACTCTTTAGAAGAGCTTAGAATCAAGCAAATTGTCTAGATCTCAAAGAATGTTGTCTGTCTTAAGGGAAAGAAATCCTGAAATCCAGGATAAAATAATTAGGCCATTTAAAAGAGAGTAACTTCTAGCTGATTTAAATGAATTCATGTTTCCATGAATTATATCCTAGGGGTATCACTGAAAGAATACTGCTTTGATAATCTTTGAAAATTCTGTAGATAACAGGATTGGTTCCAAAAAGACTAGAGGAGGGCAAATGTTCCATTTTTCACAAAAAGTTGAATTCTGGATAAAGCAGACCAATGGATTCCCAATGCACTCCTGCCAGAATATTAGACTTGATTGTTAAAGTGGTGAGGACTCAGAGAGAGAAAGGCAGGAATTTACAGCTACCCGTATGAATGAGTTCCCAGAGCTTATATTTTGTCAAACTAAAATGATTTTCTTTCTTGTCTGAGTTATTTTAATACTAGTATATCATGGAAATCATGATATTCATTTGACATTAATAAAGCACCTACTGTGTCCAACCTAAGAGCTGAAGAAGGATACAAAGTTAAATGTTGCTGTTTGAACCACTGTACAGGAGGTTGTAGTGACTCCTTATGTGCCCCTGTATATTTCACATGAATCTTTCTTTTATTCTCAGCTGACCTTTTGAAATCAGTAATGCAAATATTATTTCTCTAGTTTAGAGACAAAAGCACTATAGGTACAGTAAGATAAGTACCCCATTTCTTTTTAAGCAGCTATTTTTTAAGCACTCATTTTTTTTAAACAATCAGATCTTTTGACACTAGTTCCTTTAGACAATGAATTTGGTTTTCATTAAGACATCTGATAAAAATCTTTAATGCTATTTCTTGGGGTAAAGCCAGAGAAATGAAGAACTAACTGTGGGTTTGGTGATAGAACAATTTGAGGGAATTTATGGATTGCCAAACAAAAAAGTGCTTAAGTGATTGGATATTTGCACAACTTTGACAAAATGATGTGCTGTTTTGTTCTCATTCCCTATTTAATTATAATTTTTGTCAGTAATTCAGTTGGATGATGATATAAAAAGTCTAAAGGTATCAAAGTGGCATTTAACACAAAGTTGGGATGGATATGAATTTGATGTCAAAATTCTAAAAGGTTTTAGAAAACATGAAAGAGTAATGAAACAGTGTTGTGATATAGCTGCCCCAAATAGCTGAAGCAAATGGAGTCTAGAAACAGCAGTTTAAGTCCTATTGCTTCCTGCCCTGTCCAGGTCTGATCTATAATACTTTATTCAGGTTTAGATATCACATTTTTTAAGAATGACATTGACAAACAGGATCCCATCCAGTGAAGAATAATGACACTAAAAGGACAAGAAATGTTATTATGGGATAGAACTATAGCAGCAGCTGGGGACATTTAAGTCTGAAGGGGTAGTGGTAAAGGCTGCAATTATTATTTGCATATATTTGAAGGGCTGTTTTCTTAAAGGAGGGATTAGACTTTTTCTGACAAGATTAACCTAGTTCCATTGGTTAGAAAGCCAATGTAAGACAAGAGAATCTTCTAACAATTGGTATGGGTCTGGGTCCCCCTCCCCCCAAAAGAAAAAAATCAGGTTTGTCAGAAAGTGAGTTTCTATTACCAAAGCTTTATAACTTCAGTCAGATTACTTTCTGTCATTGATGTTATTGAGCAGAGATAGCATATTCAAGGCAGAGACTGCACAGTTCCTGAGTTCCCTGAACTAGATTAAAATATAATTGGAAAATGTTTAATGAAATAAATAAAAATACAGTTCAACATAGATAATAATTAATTTATGGCTTTAGAAGTCAGTATGTGGCAGCAGAATTTGTTTTTGTTAGAGTTGGATATCAATGTTGTAGTCTATTCTTGCATGGTTGGACCCTCTTGCCTGTTTACAAATATTCTATCATTTAATTCTCATATAGGAAGGTTCTATGATTGTTCTCAATTAACAGATGGGGAGATGGAAATTGATATAAACTAACTGACTTGCCCAGATCATATAATTAGTAAGTATATGAGGTTGAATTAGGTTTTTCTGATTCCAAGGGGAGCCAGTTTATCCAGGGTTCCACTTATTCGTCAATCCCAGATATTAGAACTAGGAGGTACAATTCAAAGGTTAAATTCAGAAGTTTTTTTTTAATTTTGTAAACCAAAGGAGTGTATGTATAAATATATTATGAACAATTTTGCTCTAATGAAGAACAGGCGATCACTTCAGAAATTGAGCATCTATTATCTAGTTCTGTTGAATAGTATATCTATAATTAGTTGTTTCCTATATGCACAATACTGTTAAATACAAAGTTGAAGATACAAAGTAAAAAAGCCTTACATCATTTTTTACTTCAGAAACTTAGATTCTAATAGGAATATATAACATTTAAGATAAATGAATACAAGGCAGTTTTGGGGGGGAGAAGTGCCAATTAGGGAAAGATTATGTAGAGATTAGTATACCATTCAGCTCCCAGCCTTGAAAGAATATGTGAATTCTGATAACCACCACAAGATTTGTGAAGCACTGTATAAATGTTGTGTCATTTTATTTTCATTTTATTTTCATCATAGGGGGATACTGTTATTTCCATTTTGCAGATGAAAGAACTGAGACACATAGAGGTTAAATGGCTTGCCCCAGGTCACATGACCCATGAGTGTGTCTGAGACTGGATTTGAACCTAGTTCTTAATGACTCCAAGTCCAACACTCTATTGTACCACCTAGCTTCTAATTATAAGTCAGTTTGGCCAGAATGTAAATTGTATGAAAGGAGATAATGTGAAATAAACTTGGTAGGTTCATGCTTTAGAGGGACTTCATTGCTAGGCTAAGGAATTCATATTTGATTTTTGAGGCCACGTGCTCTTGAAAGTTTTTGGATAGGGACATGACATGGTCAGAACTGTGACTAAAGTAGATGGTTTTGTCCATTATTAGGAGAATGGATTGGATAGGAGAGAAATTTCTAGAGAGATGATGAAGGCTTGAATGAGGCTTAGTAGAAAGGGGAGATGAAAATATAAAAATGGCAAGACATGATGTCTGATTGTATATTCAAGGTCAAGGGATGACAGTGATAAAGAGAAAATGACTTCAGGGAAGTCTGCAAGGTAAATGGGTTTGGGTAGAAAATAATGACTTGAGTTTTGGATGCCTGTTGGATACATACAAGTAGAAATGTTGAACAAGGAAGAGTGAGGTTTTGTAAACATTAGAATTTGAATAGGTTTGGGAGTCACCTGTATATGTCATGGATATAGTTCTTTTGAAGTCTAGAAGAACTGGGTTCAAACTTTACTTCTGACATACAATTAATGTATTATGTTTGACTCTGGTCAAGCCATTTAATGAATTGATCCTCTTGGCAACTTTTAAGACTTAATTTGAAAAGAAGGTATCAACATGTATTGATAGGAGTTTCCTCATCAAGGAATTCCCAATATCAATCATACCCTATCCCATCCTATCCTGTCCTGCCCTGCCCTGCCCTGCCCTGCCCCCACCCTATCTATTCTACCCTACCCTGGCCTATTTTACCCTATTGTACCCTATTCTATTCGATTCTGTCTTGTTCTGTCCTAACTTATCTTATAATAACTTACCCTACCCTTGTAATCAAATCCGTAGGATATGATGACATTCTTGGGGAGAGAGTTTATCAAGAAAAGAGTTAAAGTGTCTCTTCCTATAACCCAGGATAAAGACCAACTCTTAGGAGAGTGAGGGATGAATGATGAACCATCACATCACAGAATACTAAGAAGGAGCAGTCAGGTAGGTAGAAGGAGAACTAGAGTAGAATATTGTCACAGAAATCATGGGAAATTGTTCGATTTACATATTGTCAAGTTGATGCTTTAATCAGTCATGCTTTCTCCTTAACCTTTTGATTTACTACTCAGGGAAGGGAAAGAGATCTATGGAAATAAAGGTGATATAAAAATAACATCTTTTGATAAAAAAAATTTAAAAAGAACACTAGGGAGTAGAGCACATACAGGAGAGAATGGATAGCAGTGACAATAGTGGTAATGAAGTGAAATGATAAGGGTTTGCAGCATTTAGAGTTTAAAACTTTTGAGAGAGCAGTTTCAGTAGACTGATGAAGCCAGACATCAGATTTCAAAGAATTTAAAAGTTAATTTGTGGTGAGAAACTAGAAGCAGTGAATAAGAATGATTGTTCCTAAGAGTTTGCTGATATTAAGGAGAACTATTAGAGCATAGTAGAGTCCAGTGAAAATTTTTTAAGGATGGGGAGATCTGAACATGTGTATAGTCAACTTTGGAAAAATTAGTTAGGAAATATGGAAGATGAAGTATGGAATGAGAAATGATTGATGGGGCAAACTCTTAGGGGAAACAGGAGACTGCAAGGTCAAAGGAGGAGTCACAAGAACAAGAAGTGGTTCCTTTATCTTTGAAAATACAGCAAAGGAGGAGATGAAGTGTTGGTTTTTTTGAACTGTGGAATAGGGGATATAAGGGCATTCATGAAAGATGACCTTAATTTTATTTCCACTATAGTAGATGTTGAAAGATAGGTAGAAGTGGATATGGGGCCTTGAAGAAAGAAGAGAAGGTTTGAAAAAGTTGCTTTAGGGAGAATGAGAAAATGTCCAAAAAGCAGTGATGGCTAGTTGGTTTTACATAACATGAATTTGGAGTGATCCTAGTTGGCTTGGTTTTGTGACTTTTTTTCCTTAGCAGCTTCCATCATTTGGAGGTAGGAGTGGAAGAAGGTAAGTGTTGTGGATGACTGAATTATGGATTAAAAGGACAAGGAATTCCAGAATGGGGTGTGTAGTTATGCTGCTTAATTATAGGAGAAAAGTGAGGTATGAGCAGTGGTGAGAGAAAAAAATAGATGTGGAAGACTTGAGAAGCATTTAAAAGCTGGAGGAAAAAGTATGATCAGAGAGGGAAATTTCAGAATTCATAATCTTAGATTTGGTGACCTTTGGATATCTAAGTGGTGACTACCCTTGAAGGTAAGAAAGGAACTATAGGGTCACGAAAGTTCAGCAGGCTGATGAAGTGGGAGGTTCTGACTATTCAATTGGATACCAGTAGTAAAGACTGGAGTCTCAGATTAGATCAGATTAGAAAGAAGAATGTTGAGAAGATGGTTGTATGCCTTGAAGTTCTTTTTTTGTTTGTTTGTTTTTGTTTTTTAGGTTTTTGCAAGGCAGTGAGGTTAAAGTGGCTTGCCCAAAGCCACACAGCTAGGTGTCTGAGCTAGTATCTGAGGTCGAATTTGAACTCAGGTACTCCTGACTCCAGGGCTGGTGCTCTATTCATTGTGCCACCTAGCCGCCCCTGCCTTGCAGCTCTTAACAGAGAAGATGATGGATTCCAAATTTAGAATGAGATATACATTTTTGGACATGGTCAAAGTGGGAATTTTTTTGCTTGACTATACATATTTGTTACAAGATTTGTTTTTCCTTTTTTCATTTGAGGGGAGATAGGAAATAGAAAGAGGATAATGATAGGATTGCTTCTTAAAGAAGAATTAAAGAAAGAGATTTATTGAAGCATTAAAAAATGCATAGAAGAGAGTAAAAGAAAGGCCAGAAGTAAACACAGACAACCAAGACAGCCTTGAAAATCACTTATTGAATTTATTATTCAGTGAGCCATTGAGTCTACTTAAGAGGAAAAAAACGAGCTGTTCTTAATAGTGATTCACAGTTTCTTGCACAATCCTCTTTTTTTCCCCTATTCTTCTTTGTATGCAGAAATGGTCATTTTGTTTGGTGTTTAAGTTCAGAATAAAAAAAAAGATTTAGAAAAAAGAAAAGGAGAAGAGTGACATTGAGGTTGGGGTATGCTAATAAGTATCTGAGCAAGATAATAAAGATGTATAGAGCAAGCAAAAGGGATCATAGATCTTAATGCCAGATGGGACCTTGGATGTCATCTGGTCCCATAATCATTTTATAGATGAGGAATCTGAGATCCTGAGAAAGAATCTCTTGCTCAAGGTTACAGATAGTCAGGACAGAATTTGTACTCACTTATTAAAAGGGGAGGTTGCTGAGTTCTAGGTCTGAAGTTGTAATGCAACTAAAAGAGTGTTATATTCTCTTCCTGGACTTGTATCGGGAGGCTTGAGAAATACAATTAGCAGGTCAGGAGCAGCTGGCCAAGGATGAAACATCTTCTGGAGAAATCCAGATTTTTCATGTATGCAGGAAGATGGAAAGGTTGTGGGAGGAGGAGACTTTTGATGAAGGCATTTGTTACAATAGAAAGGGATGTTATGAAAGATGGGGAAAAGAGACTTAGAGCTTTGGTGATCAAGCCAATTTTGGTGGAGATCAGCATTCAGGAAGAGATAATAGAGGAGAAAACCTGTGATCATGGGGACAGCGGATGGGAGTTATTTAGCCTCATCACAGGGGGGTTATATGTATTCATTTGATCAGAATAGGGCACAAGATACTCAATGGTATGGGTATCTGTTAGTGAGGTTGTAATTCTGCTAATTCTGATCCCAAAAGGAGTTGAAACCACCACTTCATTCTTCTGATTTTATCCATGATAATCCTGGAAAAAGAGCTACTGCCAGTCTGTGATATAAATAATTATCTGAGAAGTCTGTGAGGTAGTAGGTAGGCATTGTATTCTACCATATTTCTCTATCATAATTATAGCCTGGAACTTTGGTTGTGGATGAGGTTGAGGTAGTCACAGTGGTGATCTGTTTTCTGTCCTGCACTCCCACCTGATGAGGTAATAATGGAGGTCTGAAAACATTGTGTTATGCCAGATGGTTGTTGTTCATCTACTTCAGTTTTGTCTGACTCTTCATGATTCCATTTGAGGTTTTCTTGGCAAAGATACTAGAGCAGGTTGCCATTTTCTTCTCTGACTCATTTTACAGATGAGGAAACTGAGGCAAATAGGGTTAAATGACTTACCCAGGGTCACAGGGTGTGTATACCCTGGGTCACAGGTAGTATATATGTCTGAGGCTAGATTTGAACTCAGAAAGATGAATTTTCTTGAATCAAGTTCCAGTTCTATCTACCTACCTACCAGGGGAGTAATGTTAGAGATTCAAAGAAATAGCCCTTAGCTTCTTTTAAATCAATTTTATGGAATAACAAATTAATGACCAGAAAGTAAGTAAATTTCCAGTATAACTTAAAGTAGATTTTGACAGGATTTACTGATTAAGTAGATATTCTGCAGTTCATCCCTAACCTTTTTGGGTTGTCACTAAGGTTCATCAGTGTCTTATGATATCACTATTAGATAAAAGACAACACTGTAATGGGTAGATCATGTTTCTGACTAAGTATGGCATCTTTCTTAGGAGCCATAACTGAATCTGTTCTTTCATTATTTAAAGAGAACTCCCAGATTATGTCAACACTAGATTAAGTAACTTCCCCAAGATCACACAGCTATTATGGGTGAGAAGTAGGATTTGAACCCAGGTCTTCCAGAGGAATTCAGAAGATTAAATGAGATTATTCATATATATATATATGTATATATATATATGTATATATTATATGTGTTTATATGCATATCTAATAGAAGTTTTATATATTATTATAATATAGATTATCATAATTATATGTAATATAAATGAAATTATATATGTATCAATAATCTATATATAAATGTATATATTGTATATATAAAATACATATATAAAGAGTTTAGCAAAGACCCTTCTTTCTGGCTCACTGCTCTACTTAAATTTAGGAACATCAGAATAAAAACCACTTGTTTCCTCTATTTTTCTGTGCTCTGGGTATAAGATTCCTTTTTTTGATCTAGACTATCAGGAAGTATCAGCTGTTTGACTAATTTAAGATAAGAGTGGTTCTAGTTTCTTTTAAATTGTCTGAGATGGCTTTGTGATTTGGGGGGAAAATACTATTTAATGTAGAACTGACCTTTCCTCTCTAGGTGGCTTTCCTCACTATTTCTGCTTTTTGGTGGGGATTGTGGTGGAGTACACACCCTGTACTCAGTCATACAGCAACCATTCTGGGTCAGAGACAGATCTAACAGGGATATCTTTCCAAATTTGCCTCACTGAATATGTCAAGTTGCCAGTGTTGCCATGTTATTCATAATAGTTAGCCATGTTTCTGTAATGAAACCCAAATGGCAATTAGATGAAAAAACCGTTGTGTTCACTCACATCTATTGTAAGCTCCTGATGTTTGTTGCAAGGTCTCATTTTTTGAAAAATTCCCAGTTCCCAACACATTATCCTGCACAAATCCTATGGTTTATGTCTAAATCATAGACATAGAGCTTCCTTGTTGTTCTTATTATTCATTCATGTCTGACTCTTAGTGATCCCTTTTAAGGATTTCTTAATGAAGATACCAGTGTGGTTTGCCATTTCCTTCTCTAGCTTAATTTGCAGATAAGGAAACTGAGGCAATAATGGTTAAGTGACTTGCCCAGGGTCACACAGCTAGTATGTATCAGAGGCCCCATTTGAACTCAGAAAGATGAGTCTTAGTGAGATCCAGCCTACTGTTCTATCCACTACCCTACCCTGATCCCTGCTAGATGGGATGTTAGAGACCCTCAGGTCTAACCCTTCTCCCTCCCCATTTTGCTAATGAAGAAATTAAGACTGAAAAGTTAAAAGAACTTGGAGGGGGATGGAAGGGCAACTAGGTATCACAGTCAATGGAATACCTGCCTTGGAGTCAGGAGGACTTGAGTTCAAATCCAGCCTCAGACATTTAATAATTACTTAGTTGTGTGACCTTGGGCAAATTACTTAACCCCATTTGCCTTGCAACACCCCCCCCCCCCCCCCCCCCCCCCGCCAAATAAATAAAAATAAAAGATCCTACCCAACATCACACAACCTAAGTGTTTGGGTGGATTAATTGATAGATTTTTCACTAGTTGTTCATTTTCAAGACTATTCTTTAATTCATGTTTTAATATACCCAAACTTACTTTAATGAACATTGGTGTAGCTATATTTTTAGGGCATCTTATGTCACAAGTGGAATCCTCTTCAGGTGACCGACCACCAAACACCAGCCCTCAGCACAACTTGAGTGTGTTTCCCCAGACTTCATTTCCTGTTTCCCTGAAAGAGCTGTAACATTTTCATCCCCAGTCCAGTGAATTGACTCTGTATTTTAATTTCAGTGGCTTCTAAAACAAGAGGTGAATAGAATCTGGCAAGAGCTCATCGAAAACCTCTATGTTTTCTAACCATTGCAATCTAATTTCCTTTTGGCTGTAAATAATTGTGTACAGGTGTGAAGTTTCTTATGCTTGGGTATGACAGTGCAGGTGTTTTCTCCTATTTACAGTTTTATTTCACTGTTTTCTCCCACAGATCCTCTAAAACCTACACTTCCCCTCCCTTAATGCCCCTAAACCAGACTTTTTCTTCAAATAACATAATAGTGGATAGGCCTACTCTGCCCAATGGGATAATTTGCTTCTGCAAACAAATGACTTTAAGTGAAATAGCATTTATAGGAGGTAGTTCCATAGGGATAGGAATTGAGCTGAAAGCAGACTGGGAAGGTAGAATGGGGAAGAAAGTGAAGGTTGAGAATTTAAAGATGCTATAACAAGGTTTGGGATGTTTCTGTGTTGTATTTATAAATGATGTCACTGAGCAGTGACTTAGTTGAGTCATCTTATGGGTTATGCTTTACATGTTAATTCTTATTTTATTATTTTCTTTGACTCATCTTGAAAATAGAACTGCCTCTTTTTTTCCTCATATCTTTTTATGCCAAATTCCAATATGGAAACAAATGATACCTTGTCCTTTCTTAAAGACATAATATATCATTAGGGGCAGCTAAGTGGTGTAATGGATAGAACATCACCCTTAGAATCAGGAGGACCAGAGTTCAAGCCTCAGACACTAGCTTTGTGACCTTGGGCAAGTCACTTAACCCTAATTGCCTCTCATCCAGGGCTGTATTGATACAAATCTGTCTTCTGGACTCAGAGGGCTCTGAGGAAAAAGTTAGTCTAGTGACTTTGTCCTCACTCAAATCCAGTTCACTTGCCTGTCAGGGGATCACTTCCTTGATGCCATGATCTTTTTTGAGTAGGAAGAATAAGCATCATTATCAACATCAACATCTCATCTACTTTAGGTAAACAAAAATCTAATATTTTTCAGAAAAAAATGTAATATCTTTTGTTTTAATATCATATTTCCAAATAAATTCTGTCTTTCTCCCTTTCTGGATTACTAGCCCACTTGACATTAACTTACCTCCTTAAGCTTTCTCCCTTTTTGTTTACCTGAAACTTTTTTGTGTCCTCATACATTTTCTCTATAAAGTCTAATCCCACTCCTGTACCTTTGTATTTAGCCTTTCTTACATCCCCCCTCTCCCTCACATGCCGCCTCCCCCCCCCCCCTTGAAACTTACCTAAACTTACCTTCAGTTGTTCTTTCTGCCTTTACTATATTTTGGTAGTCCCTGGAAGAGGAAGAATGAAGGGAACACCTTGTCTTCTTAGACTTCTGTGTGACTCCAACAATCGAGGATTATTAGGAAGTACAAGTTTAGACTATAAGAAAACAGCTATTTCTTTGCTCTATCAGAAAAAAAAATCTTTGAGCATGTTTACTTTCCCTCTACGACTCTAAGAGAAATACTAACCCATAACTTATTTGGGATATTGGAACAATTTCCCAACCGTTGCCTCCAAAACACAAGTATTTTCTCCCTTTTTACCCCTTCCTCTGACAGTTTGCCTTTTATATATTTCCAATATGTTAGAAAAGTATAAAAATTAGAATTTACCAGGAAAAAGTCTGAAGATTAGCTGAGGTTGTCTAGGTGTTATATAAAGAATTTTGACTGTCTTCAAACTTATGACAAACATACCAGAAGATCTTATCTCCTATACTCAAACCTGAGTCCAGGGATGTCTGTCTCTTCCCTTTAATGCAGCCTGCTCAGCCCCTCCAAAATGAGAGTCCGGAGTCTTGGCATGCTACTGTGGAAAGATTTTTGACCTTTGTTGCTCCTGTTAACTCCTTACCAGGTGTGAAATTCATAGCAAGAACACTTTGAGACACCCAATTTAAAATATATATTCTCACATTGTTCTAGCACACATATTTGTGTGGATGCCAATGTATTTTCATCTTAAAAGCCATTCATAAAACTTTTTCTTTTAGGTTTTTGCAAGGCAATGGGGTTAAGTGGCTTGCCCAAGGCCACATGGCTAGGTAATTATTAAGTGTCTGAGGCCGGATTTGAACTCAGGTACTCCTGACTCCTGACTCCTGACTTTTTCCGCTGTGCCACCTAGACGCCCCCATAAAACTTTTTAGTAAAGTAAATCAATTCAAGTTTCTTTGATTTCATCTATGAGTATTATTCTTCCATCAATCTTGATCAAAATACCTCTATATCTCAGTGAACTGTCAGGTCAAAGATAGTTGGTGACTAGAACTTTTCTGAATCTTACCAAGCTGCTTCTTGACTGGGCCTATGTGTGGGCCTGTGTGTTATACAAAGCTCCCCACTTTGGAGGACCTTCCAGAGATTGTGGTGCTTCTTTAACATGACTGTTGAGCATATAGGCAACACTCCCCCCACAATCCCAGTGGGAAAAAAAAACAGAAAAGAAGAGATATCTAATATACTTCATCTTAGGACACTTTGAGCAATGTTTTATTAAAGTGTCTGAGCTCAGATAGATAGATAGGTAGATAGATATGAAACTAGAGACTTTAGAAACTCTTTAGTCCAACTGCCTCATTTTGCAGATGAGGAAATTGAAGTCCAGGGAGATTAATTACCTTGCCCAAAGTCAAATAGATTGTAAGTATGTGGGCCAAGATTTGGTAGAAATTTGGAAATTTAGTGGTGGCTTAGGAATACCAGCTTCCATTTCAGAATCAGGGCTTTTTTGACAGTTTCCACACTATATTCTTCTATTCTTCTCATAGCACACCATACTGTGGTACTGGATACATGGAGAACTCAAAGGAGGCCTATACAGATAAAAATGAGGAGTTTCCATTAGAAAGGAGTTTATATTCAATTAAACAGAGATTCTTATATGAACTGAAATACCTAAGATATATGAGAAAGACATGGAGTCCAAAAAGGGGGGAGTTAGTCATAGAGGTTTTACTGAGAAAAGTAGCACCTGATTTGTCTTGGATAGGATTCTGAGAGGAAGAGATGAGAAGAGCATACATTATAGGCTCTGGGCAGTTAAGTGACACTGCAACTAGAACTTTGCAATTAGAGCCAGAAGACTTGAATTTGAACTGAAGTTAAAATCCAGCCTTGTGACAATAGTAACAGGACCCTGAATAAGTCTCTTAGCCTCTGATGATCTCAATTTCCTCATCTATAAAGTGAAAATAATAACACCTGCCTCCTAGGTTTATTGTGAGGCTCACAATGAGGTAAAGTGGGAGCAGCTAGGTGGCGCAGTGGATAGTGCACCAGCCCTGGAGTCAGGAGTACCTGAGTTCAAATCCAGCATCAGACACTTAATAATTACCTAGAATATTTTGCAATATTTAAAAACTTTTTTGCTTGTATTTAAAAGCATTCTGAAAAGGGTTTCATTAACCTACCAAGGGGGAGGGAAATGTGTGTGTTGTGTGTGTGTGTGTGTTTGTGGATAGACTTCTGGCAGATGACTGGAGAATAAATAGCCAAGGTAGGTGATGGTTCTGTTGAAACTAGAAGTTGGGTGGGTGGGGGGACCAATTAGAAGGCTATTAAATCTAATGCAAGATCATCAGGGTAGTTGGCTCTGTGAGTTGGGAGAAGGAGTCACATGTGAGAAGTGGGAGGTAGAATTTAGAGGGCTTAGCAAGGGCTTGTGATATAACAAGTTACACAAAAGAGACACTGATCTGGCAGGTGGGAGACTGAGTTGCTCTGCTTAGGGAATAAGGAAGTAACAGTGGCATCTTCACTCTGTCACACCTCTCTAGCCAAATTTCAGGAGGAAGCCAGGACTGTGGGTGAGGCTGGGCCTGGCAGAGAGAGGGGTCTGCCATTAGATTTTAAATTCCTTGAGGGCAGTGACTGTCTTTTGCTTCCTTTTGTTTGTCTAACACTTAGCACAATGTTTGGAACACAGTAGACGCTCAGTAATGTTTTTTGTTTGACTGGTTCTTTTTTTCTCTAGAGTGGTAGTAGTTCCCATCCACCAAAGCCCTTGATAGAAGAGGAAATACTTGATTAATATGAGTTGTGTTAATGATTAGTCCAATAATTCTGACTAAGCAATTAACAGGCAAAGAGCCGTATTGGGGGGGGTATGAATTTCTTTAAGAGGAGAAAAAAAAACTTTTGTGATTTACTTACTTGAATTTCCCCTGTATCTCTATCCCCTTCTCTTTCTGAGAATAATCTTATATAACAAAAAGTTTTTTGTGTAAAAAACAAAGGAAGGGAAAATAATTAGTAAAGCCAGTCATTGTCTTAAAAAAAAAACTGGCATCAGTTCATATAAGTCTTTCCATGCTTCTCAGAAATCATCACATTTATGTTTTCTGACAACTCAGTAATATTCCATGACCTTCATGTACCACAATTTGTTTAGCCACTCTCCCAATCAATGGATTTCTCCAGTTATTTGCTACAAAAGAGTTGCTATAAACATTTTAGTGTAAATGAAGGCTTTCTTTTTTATTACTGATATTCTTGGGAAATCTGAGACATTCATTTCTAATCCTCCAAGGAGAGATTATACCTAGAATGGAACTGTAGTTCCTTGAGCTGGAGCCAGAAACTCCCTTTCTTTGAGTCTTTAAGATGGCAGAGAAGGGAAGAGAAGTTAGACGCTCTCTCTCATTCCTTTTATTTATTATCATTCCCCTTATTTATTCTCATTCCTTTTATTTATTATCATTCCCACTTACCTTGGCCCTGGATGTTAAAGAAGATTGAGCAAGTAGTGTACTCTCTACAGTATTGTTATTGTTCTCTTTTTTTTCCCTTAAATGCAGTATTAGTAGTTAAAGGAAGCAGTGGCCCTTTTTCTTATACATTTGCTGTTAAAGATGTTAGAATAGCCATCATTTTTAAGGTAGATTAGAAGGGAATGTATCTATTAATTGTATCCCTTTGCTTTCGCTCAGGATTAGATTTACCTTAATTTATCTTTTATGTAAAACAAATAACTCTAAAAATATTAATCATTTCAGGAAAGCAGCTGCTATATAACCTTGTAGATAGTATCTAAAACAACACAATACATGTTTTTCTGAGAAATCATCTATCAATAGAATTACAATAAATTGACTCATTTTTTTCATTATATCAAATGAAAAGTCAAGGATTATTTGTCTTAATTTTTGCATGATTTTCAATTATTTTTGGATCTGGACATTTAAAAGTACCTTTGCTCTTTCTGATTTTTCATTTTCTCAGTCAAATAATTAATTTTTTAAAAGTAATTTGAGTGTAAAGAAAAGTAAATGGAAAGTAAATATTTTATTACTGGTCTTCCTTAAGTTAGTTCTGATTGGGTTTCTACTCTAGTCAAAAATCTGTCCTTGTCTCCTCTTGTCTATAGAACCAAGTATGGGAATCTAGAGCTTGGCCTTATTAAAATCTTTTTTAACCTGGTTTCCAATGATCTTTTCTAATCTTTTTTTGTAGCCAAAATATGCTTCTCAACTATTTACCCAGCTTGTCCCCTTATCAGTTCTTGCCCCCATATACTCATGTGGCAAATCCTGAGCTCTAAAACATATTCCTCTCCTTGCTTATGTTCATATGTTGAAATTTTAAGGTTTTTCATGACCCCAGAGCAACTGTGCTATCATCCTCATGAAGCCTTCCCTGTTAAAAAAAAAAAAAGTCCTCCATATCCTCCAGCTGGAAAATAATCAATTTCTTCCTTTCTAAATTCCTCCTAACTTGTTTAGACCAGAGGTGACAAATACACTAGTTGAGTCTAAAGCTATCTCATCAGAATAAAAAAAACAATTTGTAACCATTTAACAAAATAAATAAAAATGTAATAGCATGTAGATATTGGTAATATATCACTCTAAGTCAGTATGCAGCCAGCAGGAATCCTTATATAGATAGGGTTTGATGCCCCAGACTACCTTCTATTTGAGTTTTAGTTCCCTGTTGCCCACCCTTGTGGTGTATATTACCTGTGCATACACTGTCCGTCCATGATTGAACATATGGATCAGGGTTTTTAATTTATTGTTATTATTTTGTAAATTTTTTTTTGAATCTGTAGCCTAATGCTCATCCTAAGTGGTTAATATAACTTTGGTGTTTTTTTTTGGTTTTTTTTTTTTTTTTTTTTGGTGTTGCAGACTGTTAAACCCAACTTTTAGCCTTTTACCTCAATAATGCAAATTCCTTCTGGCCATCCTTTGAATCCTAGAAAAAAGAAAAAGAAAAAAAACCCTGATTTCTGGATTTTCCTTAAGAGTAGGTTAAGTGTCACAAAATAGAATAAATATACATTAGACAATCTTAAAGGATTCTTCCTTTAAAACCTATCGAACTACTTGTGTCCTCATTAATTTCCCTCTATTTTGAGCTGTTTCCTTTTTTAACATATAATTTATCACTTAATTATATGCTGTTTTATCGTCACTAGTTGTCTTATGAATCTTAATCTTTCTCCCAACAGAATTATAAACTCCATTAAATTAAGGATTTTATAAAAACCAAACCTTTGTGTTAAGAACAACACTGGATATATGGAAATTATATATTTGATAATTGTTTGCTTGGTTGCAGTGACATGAAGGATTGTTTGTCTTTCCTTCTCTGAGAGGACCAATAATATTAAAAAGGTGATGTCATGACTTGCAAGTGAATTGGATTTAAGTGAGGCAGGGTTGTACAAAGTCACCAGCTTCACTCTCTCTGGCAAGATATGGATCTGGACCACTGGAGATGGCCTCTGGTATTAAGGAAAGAAGTATCTGGAATGCTCAGTTCTATGTGGTTCTTAGAACAGTTTGTTATCACGTGAACCTGTAGGGAGCAAGTTGAACAGTATGAGCAAAGAAGAGCCAGCCATATTTTCCTGAAAAGAATGGAACACTGGATCCACAAACTGGGTCAGATTTGAGTGACAGTTCTGTTTGGAACTTCCTTTCTCCCTATCTTCTGGTTTTCCTCTTTGAAAATAAGCCTTTAAATAATAAAAAATAGGTAACTTTTTTTTTTTTTATAATTTGGACCCCTTAGGGAGTCTGAGAATGCCTGCCATCCCCTTGTCAGAATCATATTTTAAAAGGCATAAAACAAAATAACACAATTATAATGGACACATAACATATTGAAAATAGCAATCTCTCTCTCTCTCTCTCTCTCTCTCTCTCTCTCTCTCTCTCTCTCTCTCTCTCCCTCCCTCTCCCTCCCCCCCCCCTCTCCCTGCCCCCTTCCCTCCTTTCTTTCCCGTTATTGTTTCTCTGTCTCTGTCTGTCTCTCTCTAAGTAAATGAATTCCAGGTTTAGAGCTTCCATTTTAAAACAAGGAATTGTAGAAAATGCCTTTATAAATTCACAGCCTTATAGTGAGTCCAGATAAAAGTAGAGAATTGGTTTCTCTGTAGGGTAACTTAACACAGCCTTTTTGTTTTGGACATCAATAATGACTCTTGCAGTTATGACTTTAATAACTCTAGACTTGTGTTAAGCCAGCTGGGATTTGGGGCTAACCTCACTTGTACATGTACATCACTGTAAATGATACAGATTTTTATTTTATTGCTCTTTTGTTCTTCCCAGAGGTAGGGGCAAATTAGAGGTGAAAAACAAGGAGCTGTTCTTTTTCTTCTCTTGCCACACATTTCTAGTTGAAATCTTATTGAAAGCAGTAAAGATGTGTCCAAAGTACACTGGGTTCAGGAGATGTGGTTTTTTGTTCTAATTTTCCCTCCTGATTCACCGTGACCTTGGTTAGGTTTCTCTCATCTTCTTCATCTTGATTTCTCTATTTGTTCATTGACTGTATATCTTGAACCCTCTCACAAAGATACTGTGTGAACAAATAAAACAGTAAATGTGCTGTAAGGCAGAGGTGTTCAATATAAGCTATGTGTACGAGACTACTAAGAGTAGCCTTTACCAGATTAAAATATACTTGGAAAATATTTAACAGAATTAATAAAAATATCAGAAAATATGATAATATTAATATGTGTGTGTGTCTTGCAAGGATTGATCTCTCTGTCTCTCTCTCTCTCTCTCTCTCTCTCTCTCTCTCTCTCTCTCTCTATATATATATATATATATATATGTAGATAGATAGATTATTGACCCGCATTTCTATTTCTATTTTGGTTTCACATTGCTATTGTAGTCTCCGTGATTCCATTTGGCTTTTTTTAAACAAAACTGCTGTTTCTTCTCCAGCTCAGATGAGAAAACTGAGATTAACAGGGTTAATTAACTTGTTAAGGGTTATATATATATAAATATATATATATATATATATATTATATATGAACTCATGAAGAGGAATCTTCTGAACTCCAGGCCAGGTCCTATTGTAAGACTTAATGATTTTTAAATCCTCGATTATCTTTTGTAAGAAAGAAGGCTTAACTGTCAAGTTAAGCTGTCAAGGTTGTCATCCCTATTTATCTCTCCTCACTCTTCTCTCTTTAGTAGAATAATCTCTACTCTTCTCATCTCTCAAAAGGCAGCTAGATAGTACAGTGGACAGAGCTGTTGGAAGAGTTGGAAGCAAGAAGACCTGTGTTCCAACCCAACCTTGATATTTACTAGCTGTGTGGCCTTTGCCAACTTGTTTAACACCTATTTGCCTCAGTTTCTTAATTTATGAAACAGAAGTGATAATACTTATTCAAGTTTGTTGTAAAGAGAAAATGAGATAATATTTATAAAGTGCTTCAAAATCTTAAAATGCTAAATAAATGGTAGCTGATTTTGTTAACATCATCATCATCATCATCATCATCATCATCATCATCGTGCAGGGAATGCCTCTTAATTTGTCAATGTTGTCCATAATGATATAGTTATAGGTCTTTTTATGTTGGAAATGTTTTTCATTTCCCCCAAAATGAGTCCCAGGTTTTTAATGGAAACATTTCTTTAAATATTACAAGGTTAATAGTCTGACAGATTTTAGATTTTCATCAACTTGCTAGTCTAATTGTAAAATAGGCCTAATTGTATAATATAATAATGAAATATTTTACCTACAAGTTTGTTTCTCTATCAAACTGCCTTCTGAACAGAACAGATAGGGAGTAAGAGATGATGTTTTTACAGTAAACTGGAGAAAGTTATTTGTTTTCTTTCCTGAGTCTATGTATTTCAGTCTGTCTGTCTGTCTGTCTGTCTGTCTGTCTGTCTGTCTGTCTGTCTGTCTGTCTGTCTGTCTGTCTGTCTGTCTGTCTGTCTAGCTATCTGTCTAGCTATCTATCTAGCTATCTACTCTGCTGTATGTGCCTTGCACTATGTTGGTGCTTCACTGGATAGTACACTGGACCTGTAGTCAGGAAGACAAGAATTCAAATACAGCCTCAGGCATGTATTCTGTTTGCTCTTATTTTCTCATCTGTAAAATGAACTGGAGAAGAAAAATGGCAAACCATTCCAGTACCTTTGCCTAGAAAACCCCAAATGGGTTCATGAAAAGTTAGACCCACCTGGAATGAGTGAACAACAAACAACAATTTTTATTCTAATCCTCTAGGAGTTGACAGGGGACATAGTACATACATACACATACGCATACGCATACGCATACACATACACATACACATACACATACACGAAAAGAAAGTATTAACTTATTAGTGCCTGATGGGTAGTATGGGTAATAAATGGCAATTTAGGAAATAGCTATCTCTCTCTGGCCTGAAGTGGTCATTACTCTGAAGAATGGGAATTTGAATTAGATTCATAAAGATTGGTGCAAGACTGGTCAATATGACCAGAAAGGACAATGATCAATGTTGGAAGGGATGTGGGAAATGTGGGACAGCATTGTTGGTGGAGCTGTGAACTCATCCAACTTTTCTGGAGAGCAATTTTGAATTATGCCCAAAGGGCTGCAAAAATGTGCAAACCCTTTGATCCAGCAATACCACTACTGGGTCTATACCCTGAAGAGATGATGAAAAAGAATAAAAACATCACTTGTCCAAAAATTTGCATAGCAGCCCTGTTTGTGGTGGTAAAGAATTGAAATTGAGTGAATGTCTATCATTTGGGGAATGGCTTAATAAACTGTGGTATATGTATGTGATGGAACACTATTCTATTAGAAACCAGGAGGGATAGGAATTCAGGGAAGCCTGGAAGTATTTGCATGAACTGATGTTGATCGAGATGGGCAGAACCAGAAAAACATTGTACACCCTAACAGCAACATGGGGGTGATGATAACCTTGATGGACTTGCTCATTCTATCAGTGCAACACTCAGGTACAATTTTGGGCTATCTGCCATGGAGAATACCATCTGTATCCAGAGAAAGAATTGTGGAGTTTGAACAAAGACCAAAGACCTTTAATTTAAAAAAAAAAGTTAATTATGTAATTTTGCTATCTCTTATATTTCTTTTTTTTTCCTTTAAGGACATGATTTCTCTCTCTCATCACATTCAACTTAGATCAGTGTATACCATGTAAACAATGTAAAGACTAACAGATTGTCTTTTGTAGGGGTGGGTGTGAGGGAGGGAAGCGAGATTAGGGGAAAAATTGTAAAATTCAAAATAAATGAATTTGAACAAAAGAAAAAAGATGGTACAATTGAGGGCTGAGTGAGGCTGTATGAGATGAGGTTATTCTAGTAAAGAGGAATGGTGTAGACCTGGGCAGTGGTGTAAATAATTGTTGAAAGAGCAAATTCATATAGAGTAAGAGTATAAGATTGGAAGGGTTGGTTGGAAGGGTACAGCTAACTAGTTTGGACTTGATCCTAAATATCTGTACTGCATAATTTTTAGTATTTTCTTTGGTGAAAGGATTATATGGAAGCCACCAACCACAGCTATAACCTATTGGTGAAACCAATAAATTTTCTGGTGACATATTTTCCTGCTCTTTTTCCTCTGGTGTTCTTTGAGAAGCCATAACTCTCAATCTGGAAACTCCCTTGTGTTTATTCTTAATCTCTTCTTTTGTTCTCTTCAGAACTGACCATCTGGTAAAGTCCTTCTCAAGTGACTTGGAACTGCTGAAATTCTGGGTTGTGCCAATGGGACTGCCCAGATATTTTAGGAAGTAGGAGGCTTCTGGTATTAATCCAAACCTCTCCCAAAGCAGAGGGTCATACATAGGAAGTGGTTTAACCTGATTTTTTTTAGGGTTTTTTTTTTTTGTTTTGTTTTTGCAAGGCAGTGGGGTTAAGTGGCTTGCTCAAGGCCACACAGCTAGGTAATTATTATGTGTCTGAGGCCAGATTTGAACTCAAGTACTCCTGACTCCAGGGCTGGTGCTCTATCCACTGTGCCACCCAGCCGCCCCTACCTGATTTTTTTTTAAATCAACTGAGATAAAACATCTTTTTATTATGAAGAGGATCCCAAATAATGACTTGACTCCTAAGTATAGGCATCTAAGAATTTAGATTTCAGATTTTTAAATATATTATTCTTTTTTTAGTATAAATTTATTTTTTTATTCTCATTTTGTACAAATTTTTTTTACATTAATAAAATATTCTTGTTTACAAGTAAAAAAAATACCCCTCCTCCCCCATGAATATAGATAGACTTGCTTGGGTGAAAAAAAGTAAAGGGGAGAGAAAAAAATTAAAATAAAAAAAATAATAGTAATAATTGTAGGTATGGCCAGGTGGTGCAATGGACAAAGCACCAGCCCTGTAGCTACAAGCACCCGAGTCCATATCCAGCCTCATAAATCCAACAATCACCCAGCCGTGTGACATTCAAGCCACCCGATCCCCACTGCCCTGCAAAAACCAAAAAAAAAAAAAAAAAAAAAAACCCAAAATAAAATAAAATAAAATAGTAATAATAGTAGGGGTGGCTGGGTGGCAGACAGAGCATTGGCCCTTGAGCCAGGAGCACCTGGGTCCAAATCCGGGCCCAGACAAAAGATCACCCTGCTATGTGGCCCCACGCAGGCCATCAAGCCCCACTTGCCCTGCACCCTCCCCCAAATAATAATAACAAAAAATGTGCTTGAGTCTTTGTTCCAACACCAACAACTCAGTCATGGGTGGATCTCATTCTTTATGGTAAGTCCATCACAAAAGTTACTTCCATATTTTTCCACCATTGCCATTGCTGATCGCAACTACCTCCTTTCTTATTTCTCCACTCCCATGTACTCTATTTTCTCTCTCCTTTCACTCTGACTCTGCTGTAGGGTCGTTGACTGGCTCAGCATACAGATCCCTGGTCCTGGGGCCAAGAAGCCCTGAGCCCCCATACCACCCCTTAGGCCCAGCATCCACCTGGCCCTATGGTCCTGGGCAGGCCTTCCAATCCCAGCCCCTTGCAAGAAGTAAGAAAGAAAATGTGTTATATCTGACCAGTCTCCCCCCATAGTCCATCCTCTCCTCCTTTATTCACATCCCTACCCCTTCCCCCTGCTCCCCCACCTCCTTCTTACTCCAGATGTCTATACCCCATTGAGTATATTTGCTGTTTCCTCTCCTAGCCATCTCTGATGAGAGCAAAGGTTCCCTCATCGCCCCTTGCCTCCCCCCTTCCATATCATTGCAATAACTCGTAATAAAAAAAATCTTATGTGAAATATCTTGGCCTATTCTCCCTCTCTTTTTTCTTTCTTCCATTCCATTTCCCTTTTTTTCTATTGACTCCATTTTTACACCATATTTTATCCTCGAATTCAGCTTTCTCCTGTGCTTCAACTATAAAAGCTCTCTCTACCTGCTCTATTAACTGAGAAGGTTCATATGAGTATTATCAGTGTCATTTTTCTATGCAGGAATACATGCAGTTAAGTCCTTCATATTTCCCCCCTCTCCTCCAGTCTCCATGCTTCACCTGAGTCCTGTATCTGAAGATCAAACCTTCTCTTCAGCTCTGGCCATTCCAACAGGAACATTTGAAATTCCCCTGGTTCATTGAAAGTCCATCTTTTTCCCTGGAAGAGGACATTCAGCCTTGCTGGGTAGTTCATTCTTGGCTGCATTCTAAGCTCTTTTGCCTTCCATATATTATATTCCAAGCCCTACGAGCTTCCAATGTAGTTGCTGCTAAGTCCTGTGTGATCCTGACTGCAGCTCCATGATATTTGAACTGTGTCCTTCTGGCTGCTTGTAATATTTTCTCTTTGACTTGGGAGTTCTGGAACTTGGCTATAATATTCCTGGGGGTTGGTTTTTTGGGATCTCTTTCTCTGGGGGGATTGGTGGATTCTCTCCATTTCTATTTTGCCCTCTGCTTCTAGAATATCAGGGCAATTTTCCTGTAGTAATTCTTTGAAAATGGTGTCAAGGCTCTTTTCCTGATCATGACTTTCAGGTATTCCAATAATTTTCAAATTATCTTTCCTAAGTCTGTTTTCCATATCAGTTGTTTTTTTTCAATGAGATATTTCACATTTTCTTCTAATTTTTCATTTTTTTTGTTTTGAAGTATTGATTCCTGATTTCTGGTAAATTCATAAATCTCCCTGAATTCTATTCTTTATCTGAAGGATTTGTTCTCCTCAGAGAGTTTTCTTACCTCTTTTTCCATCTGGCCAATTTTGCTTTTTAAAGCATTCTTCTCCTCAATAACTTTTTTGAACTGTTTTGTCCATTTGACCTAAGCTGGTTTTTAGCATGCTATTTTCTTCAGCATTTTTTTGGATTTCCTCTACTAAGCTGCTGACTTCATTTTCATGTTTTTCCTGCATCTCTCTCCTTTCTTTTCCCAGTTTTTCTTCCAACTCCTTCATTTGATTTTCAAAGTCTTTTTTGAGCTCTATCATAGCCTGAGCCCAATTTCTGTTTTTCTTGGAGTCTTTAGATGCAGGAGCTTGTGCTTCCTTATCTTCAGACTGAGTATTTTGATCCTTCTTGGGCTCATTTGCAAAATATTTATCAATAATCTTCCTTTTGTTTCTCTGCTTGCTCATTTTCCCAGCCTGGGCCTGGTTTGGGGTATTTCTTGAGCTTTTGGGACACTCCCACAAGGGTCTCAGTGTGTGAGGCTCTGTCCTCCCTCCTGGTCTGTGAATGACCATAAGCACCTCCCTCTGCCATGGGGCCGAGGTGGGGGGGGGGCCCTGCTGTTCTATGGGGGGGCCTAGACTGAGATCAGTATCTGAATGTGGTCAGAGCCCCAGAGTCCTGTTCCAGGGACAGAGGACAGAGCTCTGCAGTTTCTCTCTTCATTCCCCTCCCTCAGCTCAATGGGCTCATGCCCTGGGGGCTCCTGCTTATGGGCTCTGCCTTGCTTGTGTTTCTGGGTCTGGGCTGCTGAAAGACCAAGCTGCTCCCTGTGTGCCCCGAGGGCTGGGCTCCATGTGCTCCCTCTGGCAGAGGTCCCCCCTACTGTTCCCCCACTTTGTGCCGGGTGCTTCTCGGGGTGCAGCTCTGGAGACTTCCCCGCTGCTGTGAGCTGAGGCTCCCAGCACCCTGGGGCTGCCTCCGGGAGGCTTTGGCTCTGACGGGTCACCCCTCTGGCAGGTCACCTCTCTGACCCCGGGGAGCAGAGCCTTTTTGCTCTTTTCCAGGTTACCTTGAGTGGGAGAACTGCCTCTCTGGGTCCCTTTGTGGGTTCTGTCTCTCGAAAGTTTAGTTAGAGTCCTTAGCTAATGAGTTTTATGAGAGAGCTCCTAAGACTCCCATTCTTGTAGCCATCTTGGCTCCGCCCCCTAAATATATTATTCTAACAGATTATCTGTAAATTTGAAATATGTCCTGATAATCTTACTTCAAAGACTTTACAATGAATTTAAGAATAGTTTGAAGTCATTCTGCACATGACTGATTCAATGTTTAGAAGAAATATGATGGATCCAAGGGGAGAGAGACAGCTCTTGAGGGTGGGGGTGGGGGTTTGAAAGAGTATTTAAAGGAGTTGAGGCTATTTTTCTTCAACTATAAGATTAGATTGGACATTCTAATATTCTGGCCTTGGATATATCACAACTTAAACACTTTCAAATACATTTACTTTGCTATCTTTTGAAAGGGAAATTTTCTAGACTTCTTTTTGAATACTATTGAATTAGTTAGTCCCCCCCCCATTTCTTAGATAATAATCCAGTTGCCCTTATCACTACTTATTTGTTTAGAAATTGTATTTTGCATCTAATTGGTGCTTAACTTTTGCACTCATGGCTACCAACCATGTTTCATTACTAACTTAATGGCAATGTGTAAGTTTAGCTGCATATCCATAGTCTGATTTACACCCTAATTTATTGAGCTCAATTTTGCTTACATTAAATGTATTAGCCAAGTATAAAAACAAAGTGATCAACAGATGATGAAACACCAAAACTTTTTTCTTCTTTGATGTTAAATTGGTTTTTTTCCCCATAGTTTCAAGGAATATGATTTATGTTTCCAGGACACAAGAAAATCTAGTAACTCATATAATGATATTACTGAAAGAATTATTATGACCAAAGGATATAAATAGATGTTTTTAATGGATTTTTTCTTTTTTTTTTACATCAACATTTCCCAATACATCCTCTACACACTTCCTTGAGAGCCATCCCTTTATAGGAAATTAAAAATAAGGGGAAAAACCCAGTAAAACAAACACCCGCCTAAAAATCTGATATATATATATATATGTATGTATGTATATATGTATATATGTATATATATATATATATATATATATATATAGTATTCTTCTATACTTAGAGTACTCCATAATAACAATAGTGACAAAAGGTGAAACATCCTCCACAACCACCAAATATTTAAGTATTTATTCTCACTTTTACAAGCAAATATTTGAAAGTGCTTTCTTACATCTCATATTTGAGACCAGATTTCATCATTAGAGTTTAGTAGCTTTCAATTTTGCTTCTTTTGTTGTTCTTTCTCTTTTCATTGTTTAATTGTGTATGTGTATTCTTCTTGTGGTTCTGCTCATTTCACTTCATCTAAGTTTTTCCATAGTTCTCTTTATTTATTATATAAACTTAACAGTATAGTAATAGTTTGTTTGACAGACACTCATGCTTATCTAGCTGTTTTGTAATGGACATCTACCTTATTTCAGTTTCAAAGAAACAGGGCAGCTTTGTGGGGAAGTGGGTCAGGAGGACCTAACTCCAAATCCTACCTCAGACAATAAACTTTAGCAAATCCCTTAATCTGAATTGCCTTTAGAAAAAAAAAAGGAAAGAATCTGGAGTTGGGAAGGATTCCAGTAGCCATCTTTTTCAGTTCATCTGCACAATAAAGTCCCACAATAAAATTCTCAAGGAGTTGTCCTTCAACTGCCTGAAAGACCTCTTATAAAGAAGCACACCTTTTCTAGAGGCATTGGTTTTGTTGTTATTGTTTGTTTCTTTGCTTTTTACTTTGAACTTTAGGAATTTCCCCCTGTTTTGTCTTCTGGTACCAAATAGAATGCAACTAATTCTTCCTTTACAGAATAGCCTTTTGTATACTTTATATTTCTTAGCTAATAACATGCTAATTCATTGAAATACTTCAAAAGAACCTTTTCTGTTTGTTTTTGCAAGACAATGGGGTTAAATGACTTGCCCAAGGTCACTCAACTATGTAATTAGTAAAGTGTCTGAGGCTGCATTTGAACTCAGGTCCTCTTGACTCCAGGGCCAGTGCTCTACTGTGCCACTTAGCTGCCCTTAAGGTCCTTTCTTTTTGTCATTTATGTATTTGAATTATATTTTTGGTAGTGTAATCTCTGAACATTTTTAGTATTTTTCTTATTGTATTTACAAATTGTTGTACTAGTTCGTAACTTCACAAAATTTCATTTACTGTGCCTGTCTTTCCTTAGATCCTCCAGTAGGGATTATTCTTATCCTTTATCTTTGCCAATTTGTTGGGTGATTGTGAGGAGGATCCTTAGAGTTGTTTATTTGCATTTCTCTTATTATCAGTAATTTGGAAGAGAGTTTCATATATTTTTTTTAATTTTGCAACTTATTAACCTTTTACCTCTTATCTGTTGGGAATGGCTTTTGGCACTATACATTTCTGTAAGTTGTCTATATATCTTAAATATCAGACATTTTGATTACCTTTTACTCCCTACTTAAGATTACCTTTAGAGGGATGGGGAATTCCTTTTTTCCTTTGTAAAAAAAAAAAATTAAACTAAGCAAAATATTGAAAGTACAAAAATAAAGATAGTAGTCTATTTTCCTCCATAAAAATCTTAATTTTATTCTTGTCCTTGAATGGAGGTTATGATCCTGAATTCTTAAATGTTAGGTGAAAGAAATATAAGCTCTGTGTGGTCCTATTAAGCTGGAAAGACTTCAAGTATGACTTATGTCAAAAATAAATCTATTATATGGGAAGAGTATTGGATGTGGAGTTAGATAATCTGGTTTTGAATTCCACTATGCTGCTTACTTCTTGAGTGACTGTGGTCAATCTATTTCTCCTGTGGATCTCAGAATACTTATCTTTAAACCCTTTAAAAGGTTAAATCACGAGACTTCTTAGGTCCCTTCCAGTTGTGATATAACCTGCTAGCATACTGGAATTACAAATAAAAACAGAAATAAAGAGAATTCCCTGATCCCAAGGAGTTTGCATTTCGGCCAGAGAGGAAAATACATTAAATAAAACAGAAAATGATGAGTGGCGGATTGCAGTCTACTTAAGTTAATTAATAAGTATTTATTAAACACCTTTAATATGTCAAATGCTAAGCATTAGGATGCAAAGACATAAATTTTATTCTGGGAAAATTTCTAAAATGAAATGGTTCTAGTTTAAATTTTTCCAAAAGTGGATTAACAGGTAAGAGTCAATGCCTAGACTAATGAAATCGGGAGTCTTTAATTTTAATACAAGTTCACAATATTCTGTTTCAGTCTGTATTTTTAAAGTCTTCATAATATACTTGTGAAAATACTTAAATTATAGGAATTAAGAGAGTAATGAGATGCTGTCACTTGGTAGGAATTAATTAGTCTTAGTCCCAATGCCTAATTTATGATAAACCAATTTTAATATGAAAGCTTGTAGGCTTCTGGTAGGTAATACAGATTTAGTCTTACTTTTGAGTTCTTTACTAGAGCATACTTCACAAATTAATAATTTAAATTTTGTTTTAAAGAGTTAGTTAAGTAGAAGACAATTGGTTAAATTTTATCCATTACCTAAGTCATGGATTTTTAACTTGAGGTTTATGCAGACATCAGGGGATCTGTAATCTTAGTTGGGGAAAAAAATTGTCTTTATTTTTACTATTTACTAACTATTGTTTCCTTTGTATTTTTTGGTTGTTTACATTTAAATGAGTATTCTTTGAGAAAAATGTGTCAGGTTTCAACTGATCAAGGGATCCATGACCCCAAAAAAGGTTAAGAAAGGTTCACCTTATTATAGCTACTATTGTTAAAATGAGTATGTACTCTTTGTTGGAAAAATTTTAAAACTCGTTAGTTAGAGAAGCTAATTGAAAATTTATTATTGCCCTTTGGAGGAATAGAAATTTGGAAAAATTTATCTGTGGGTTTAAAATCTCTGACTTAGTGAAAAAAGCATTAGACTGGAAATCAGTGGTTTATCTTTAGTCCTCCAGATCACATTATTTAGGCATATGTCTTGAGGTCTTCATTTTGGGCTTTCATTTTCTTATCTACAAAATAATAGGATTGGGTTAAATGATTTCTAATATCCCTTCCAGCTCTAAGTTGATATGATTCTATTTTGCAAGGGAATATATGATTAAGACCTAGATCTCTCTCTCTCTCTCTCTCTCTCTCTCTCTCTCTCTCTCTCTCGCTTTATGTCTTTCTCTGTCTCTTTGTCTCTGTCTGTCTGTCTGTCTGTCTGTCTCTTTCTCTCAATTTTTGTTAGTATGTATTAGGAATGTGAACATATGAGTTGTATGTATTTGTAGTATACACATAAATGTATATACGCTGATAAATGCTTTAATACTTATACTTTTCAAATGACATTTATAAAACTTTAACATTTTTAAGTTATTGTCACCAAATTTCAGAATTGGTAGTATTCTCCATGACTTTCCAGTCCAACTCAAGCCATGAAGAACTCTGTCACTATGTCATCCTCCAAAAGTGGTCCTCCATCCATATCTTGAAGACCCTCCCCCTGCCCCCACCCTGCCAGAATAGGACCCATTTTTCCCCCCCTGGGACAATCCATTCCACTTCTGCATAACCCTAAGATTATACAGGAACTTTTGCAACTTCCACCATTTGCTTCTGGTTCTTCCCTCTAGGGCCAAACAAAATAAATCCAGTGCCCCTAAAAATCTATTGTAGTAAAATATTGCAATGTTGGAATTTCAGGAGCTGTTCCTTGGTTTAATTCTCATTTCCCCAGAGCTGAAATCCTAGAAATATAATCTGCTAGCATACTGGTAGAGCTCTATAAAGGGAGATTATCACTGTAAGCCAAGGATCCTCTCATAATAGCTTCTTTTTTCCCCAAAATATTCATAGGAAAGGCACTGAGTGGCCCTAGAGTGGGGTGCCATATTCCTTAAAAGTTTTCAAAGTTATATATTTGACTTCATTCTGTACATTTTAAAATTGGAGTGCCTTTAAAACAAATTGCTCCAAGATTTCATTTAGACAGAGTCCACTAATTTAGATTTTGAGATACTTTGGGAATGTACTGCACAAGTGCCTGGTTAATATACCCATTTTTAAAAAAGTTCATTATATAAAGAATAGCATAAAAAAGATGAAAGAGATATGTCTAAATTACTTGTGAATAAAGTACCTTTTTGCAACTTCAAACACTTTAGAGACATCTAATTTCCCTGTAAAAAAACTAAAACACCATTTCCATTTCCCATTATTTATTTCCTACTGCTTCTTGAAGATAACTTTCTATACCTATAATATGAAATGACTGTCTCTTCCCCTTTTACCTCTCTTCAGCTCTGTGATGGGAATATATCATAACTTCTGTCTGCATACAAGTTAGGGTCATTTCCTTAAAAGGGGAAATGAAATGATGGAGTCTCCAGGGAAGGTTGAGAGAATCAGAGAACACTTGACGAATGAGTTACCATTCTCGTTGGACATTAAAGGAAGGGGAAAAATTCAATCAGCATAGAACACGTTGAAAGCATTCTGAGCAGATGGAATAATAAATCGGAACTGCTCACGATTGTTTGTTGAATGAATGAATGAATAAGGAGATTGTGTCTAGATACTAAATAATAATATCTTCCAAGAATAGAGAAAGAACTTCAGAATCCTGATTTCTTTAGAATTCAGCAAGGTGAATTCTTTTTCATGTATTCTTGTGGACACTCCAGTTGTTTTCCAAGAGATGAAAGTATCTTTTGGTGGGAATCACAGCATTTTATAACAGATGTCAAACAGGTGGAGAAGGTAATCTTTCAGTCATTGACTGAAGTCTAAACAGTTATAGGGAGCTCATGTAACAATGATCTATTATTTCATTCTAGAATTGTTAATTGAGTAAATATTTAAATAAGTTCCTACCATGCATAAGGCCACACTTCATGTGGTTAACCAACTGTTCTGCTTTTCTGCCTTATCTTTACCCTACCCACTTATTTTAAGGTACAAGTAAAGGTTTAACTTTCCCATGAAACCTTCCCTTGCAATTTTAGCCCACATGAATTAATCACGGATTGTGATTGTGTGTCATACTTTCTTTATTTCCTTTTATATCATAGATCAGTGCAAGGACCTTAACTGTTAGGTGATCGATGACTGAAACTGGTTCTCTCTAATTCAATTCAGCATCTATGTATTGAGTTCTTACTATTGTCAGAGAACTGAGCCAAACCCTGTGATAGAGGAATAGGACTAGCGCTCTGCATTAATTAATTTTTTTTTTATTTTTTCCTGACAATTCTTTTTGAGTAAAATTTCTACATTAATTTAAAGTAATGAACTTATTTTCCTAAATACAAGGCCAATTCAGTTATTTTGAAAACTTGGAAGGATAAAGTCATTCTCCACCAGCACATTTGGCAATTGTCCTGCTATTGCAATACAAAATTGCCTTGTGAAATATAAGTATTTCTGATACAGAAATAATTTCACTTTTAAATGTTTGAGGAGGGGATGTTGCTGGCAATGTAATTTTTTTGGTTGTGGATAAAAAGTCTTTTGAGGAGAGAGAGAGAGAGAGAGAGAGAGAGAGAGAGAGAGAGAGAGAGAGAGAGAGTGAGTGTGTTGGTTTTTTGGTGATTTTATTAATTTAGGAAGCTCCCAGCACCTTTTTAATAGCTTAGAATATCAGAGATGTGAGTTGTCAAATGACAAAGCAGTGAGTTTTGTCTCTGTACTTGTACACAGAGGTTAGTCATGTTGCTCAAAGTCACACAGATTATACTGGTTGAACTCAGGTCTTCTTTATCCAGAGTCCTGCCCTTTCATCACTCCTCTGTGCTCTTCCTTAACTATATCCTGTGTCTCTGACTGCCAACTTACATTTTGTAATCTGCAGATAACATCAGTTCATTTCTTTATAGAGCATAGAAGTGATGTTATGGCACATTTTAAAATATCTACACTGGAGAAAATTAGTTTTGTAATGTATAAATGCCATAGCTTGTCTTTTCTGGCTACATCAAGAATTATAGAATATATACTCCAAAATATTCGTGTTCTAGGAAATGTGAAAGGTGTGTGTGTGTGTGTGTGTGTGTGTCCTGTATCTGATCCTTTGGGAAAATGCTCCCCTTTTGGAGCTAGAATGGAAAAGAACTTCTGGTCATAGAGATTTGCTTTTTTACATTTGCAAAAATTAATATTGTTTCTCCTTTATCAACAAAGAAAAAAACCATTTCTAGTACTAGCCAGAAAGTCAGTTTTATCAGTGGTTTTCTGATTGCACATTGAGATTCCATCTGATTTGCATATTACTTTAAATAGCAGGAATGAAATAGGTCTTGTAATTAATCTGTGAAACAGTTCCAAACAAAAGCTGGGGTGGGGTTTCCTGTGTAGGAATTCATACTGTAATGAATGGGAAAGAGAGGTCTGAAGTCCAATCTTTGCTTAGATTTTCCCAATTATAAACTGGCTCAGTTTTCAAAAGAATGTTACACTCCTTCAGAGGCCCCTTCTTCATGAAAGTTAACTCTCTTTACTACTGCATATATAAAAAAAATATTTAATAGTTATAACTGCTTTAGAATATAGGATGCAATGATATGGGATCATCATATAGATGAGACCACTGTATAAACAATTTCTTTAGATAATTCAGGAATATCCCTAGGACTAAAGGTAGACAATCTGAGTTACAATATTTTGGAAGAATTTTAGATTTTTAAATATTATTTTTGATAAAAGCCCATAATTTTTAATGCCCAAAAAAATTTAACTCTCTATGACTTGGCACAGAGAATGGAATATTAATTAGAAGAACAAGTTTCAAATTCTACCCTGGATGCTTATTACTTGATTGAGTCTGGGCAAGTCACTTTTCCCCGGGCCTTAGTTTCCCCATTTGTAGAATGAGGAGATTGAACTGGATGAACTCTGTGACCCCTTCCAACCCTAAATCCATGATCCTACACTCCTGAGATCCAAACAATAACAGCAGACAAACATTTATTAAGACTTAAATATTTATCTTGTGATCATTTAAGCTACATGTTAGAGCAGAGACTCAAAACTCTTGTTACATTCCTGGGCTACAATTTCCAAATGCAGTGCCAGTTTCAGTGTTGAAATTTTGTTCAATATATGTAGATATTGTGTCCCAATTCAGATCAGGAGTGAAATTTTACTTCATAGATGGTCTTTAAATGAATTCTTTCCCTAAACTTATATTCAATTATGGTAGCAAAGTTACAGTGTGGTATGAGGTAAAGGAGATAACTTAATTGTATTTTACTTCTTGATATTACTCTATGCTCCCTTTTTACTTTTTTTCTGTTTGGCTAATTTGGAGAAAATTTACATCATTTTTCTATCAAATGCTTATCAGTTTTGCCTTAACTTGAGTTCAATATGCATAGCACTTTGCTGTGTGAAAGCCATGAAGTTCATAATCTATGATGATGAAAATTTGTAAAGTCCCTGAATTCAAGAAGTTTATAATTTCACAAGAGAAAGATACAATGTTTACACAAGTATGTTAGGAAATATCTAGACAAATTGTGGTACATGAATATAATGTCACTCTACTATAAAAAAAACAATGTCTAGAGAGAACCTTGGAAGACTTTTATGAAATATTGCAAAGGAAAAACAATGTACTCAGTGACTGCAACAATATAAATGGAAAGAATAACAACAATCTAATCTGATGTGGAAATGTAATGACTGAACTTCTCCCAGGGAAAAGACACTGTTCTCATTTTATAACTTGATCTCCTGGTTCTTCCCATTTTACTCTTTACTAATTCATGTAGGTCTTTCCAGGTTTCTTGGAAACCTTCCTTCCTTTCATCATTTCTTATAGCTCAATAGTATTCCATCACATTTAAATATCATAAGTCATGAAGCTTATTCCCTGATTGGTGGGCACCCCCTCAGTTTCCAGTTCTTTACCATAACGAAAAGAACATTACATAATTTTGTACATCTTAGAGTTTGTTTCCCTTCTTTGACTTGTTCAGATAAGAGTATGGTTTCAATGTTAGTTACTTTTTCCTTTCCTGTGTAGACTTTTGCCTACACTCACTAGTTATGTAAGAGAATTATCCTCATCCCTTCTCTCCCCAGTCTAGTGTATTCCTCTTCCCCTTCCTTTCCATACTTCTTTTTAATATCTTAAAGACATAACAAAAATCATTTTGAGACTTTTTGTCTAGAAACTCCCTCTCTGACCCGTGAAGATGGTAGGGTTCTAGATGGGCGCATAGCTGTTAATTAAACACATTTAACTTCTTCCATGTGTTTGCGAGTTGAAATTTTTACCCTCCATTTGAGAAGTGGGAATATCTTTTAATAATAACCTAATGTGCTCTTTTGCACATGTGGGAGTGACAATGCCTGAGTCATCTTACACCAGGAGAGGAGTGTCAAATTGTGTCAAATTGTCAAATTTGCAGGAGAGCAATTGTCAAATTGAAAACTTGGTTTAAACACAAAACAAAAAGCATAGTCTATCAAAGAAGTCTCAAGGAGGCTGGTTAACCCTATTTGCCTTGCAAAAACCCTAAAAAATTTTAGAAAAAAAGAAATTTCAACTTTGTTCTCTTAATTTAATTTAATTTTTAATTTAATTTTTATGTTTTTGTAAGACAAATGGGGTTAAGTGGCTTGCCCAAGGCCACACAGCTAGGTAATTTTTAAGTGTCTGAGGCTGATTTGAACTCAGATACTCCTGACTCCAGGGTTGGTGATCTATACACTGTGCTACCTAGCTGCCCCTTAATTTTATTTTTTAAAAAGAATAAAAATTATTAGTATTTTTGATGTCAGAATTAAAGAATTATGTACATTTAGATTTGAAAGAGACCTCAAATGAAGAGCAACATGCCTTGGGTTACATAGCCAGTAGCAGAATTAGAAAAGGTAGACATATGTAGTGTGTGTGTGTGTGGGGGGGGGACGACTCTGGACCAGACTGTAGTCCTAACTAAGCTGCTTACGTGATGCAAAATTTTGGGCAAATCTGATCTCCTGCTTTAGTTTCCTTTTGTAAAAAGGGTGTTGAATTAAAGGCCCTTTCAACTCTAAATCTATAATCTTATGATGTATTATTTCCCTGTAAACTATAGTTTTCTTGTCTATAAGATGTAGATAATATCTATCATTACCTATTTATAGCATAGTTTTTGTTTTTTAATAATTTTCAAAGATTTGTTTCTGTTTTCCCATGATTTGAGATGTCTTGTTGAGGAGTGGAATCAAAGATATGTTTTGCATTTTACATTCTCAGATAGTTGCCTGGACCAAAGAGAAATTAAGTAACTTGCCTGGTTTCACAGAGGAAGTTTTTTAATTTTAATTTTTTCCCCCCTGGACATATCCCCAGATCTTCTAATTGAAAGACCAGCTCTTAATCCATTAAACTGGAAGTTAAATGTGATAATGGGAACCCCTGGGGGTAGGGCATGGGAAAGGGATGTGCTATAGGATGAAGTGGTTAACTTTATTATCAGTTGTACATCAACTGCTATCCTTACCTGGATCTCCTATCTAGTGAATACACTATTCTTTGCAGCACTTTGTTGTACTTATTAGGATCTCATTGTCATTACAAAGGCTTAAACTCTGCCAGTTTTGTGTTCATTTGAACTTTTCAGGAAAAGATTGTATTTATCAGAGAACTTTAAGGTGTTTAGGCCTGCCACAGTCATTCCTGATGACAATTTGTGTCTTTCATTTTGAGGGGACCATATCACTTGACTTTTAACTTTCTGTTCTCAGAGTGGAATACCCAAGGGATTTTTTTGCTATAATTGAATAAATCATTATTTGCTTGTAATTTATTTCAACTCCTACAATGTCAAGAACATTGTACTAAAGCAATGGATAGTACAAAGATAAAATATTCTCTTCCCTCAGAGAACTTATATTCTACCAGTGGTAGAGCTGACCCTTTTTCTAGGATGAGTTTGCTCATATGAGCAATGGTGTATATTAATACAACTCTTGAGCCATACATTCTGATCTGGAGAGAGCCATAACATAGTACTCAAAGTGGCAGAGGTAGAATAGATTGGCCTAAGAAAATTTATCAGCCTGAATTTTGATTTGGGCTTAAAATTACTGAATTTTGTTATCCTGTGGAGTCATTAATTTTTTTTTTTAGGTTTTTGCAAGGCAAATGGGGTTAAGTGGCTTGCCCAAGGCCACACAGCTAGGTAATTCTTAAGTGTCTGAGACTGGATTTGAACCCAGGTATTCCCGACTCCAAGGCTGGTGCTTTATCCACTACGCCACCTAGCTGCCCCAGAATCATTAATTTTTATTTGATCCTTTCCAATTCTCTCTCATTTTTTGCCTCATTATTTTCAGTTGACTTGTGAAACTTATCTTTTTTACAAGATACAATTCAGTTCTTATACTCTCAGATCATTTTTGATATTCATTTCATCATAACTTTGTTTCTCCCTCCCTAGCTTCCTTTTATATATTTTCTTCATCTATTAGAATGTGAACTCCTTGAGGTCGGGGAGTAGAATATTTTTCTTTAATTTTTTCTATGTTGTCTCTAGCCCTTAGCACACCTGGTAGTGCTTAATAAATGGTTATTGAGTCATTTTGATGTCCTGTGCCTAATTCCTTTCCTAATTCTTCTATAATTTTCATTTCTTTTCCAAATTTTTCCTTTAGTGCGATCATTTATTTGTAAAAACCTTTTGAATTAAAAAATCCTGTTTTCTCCTAGTAATTCTAGTTGAATTTATGCTTAAATTGTGAATTTTTTTTGAGCCTATACTTGTAGATGTTTTAGATACTTTTTTACAGTTGAATTTTGTTTGTTTGCTTCTACATTTGCTTACTTCAGATTTGATGTTAGACACTAGGCGCTGTGTCCTATAGTGAAGGTCTGAATTGATCATGTTGTTACTTAGAGGTGTGGAATGTTTTGTTTTTCTTGAATCTCAGGGACAGATATAATTTGAAATAATCTGAACCAGGATAGGTCTGATTGCTGCCTTCCATATGTTGGAGCTTTTTATTGTTGGAGCAAGAAACAAGCGCAGTTCACAGCCTAGGGCTCGTGACCCCTTCTTAGCTCAGAATTCATTCCCTGAGGACAAGGTTCCCTCCTCACAATCTGCTTTGGGACCTGAAACTGCAGAGTATGTAGAAAAACCACCAGTTGGCACCAGTTCCTACAATCTGCATAGGGTTCCCTGTTATGGATTGAGTACCTTGTCTTGTCATTTTGCACATCCTCAATCTGAATCCTTTGTGAAATCAGCTCCCTAACCAGACCCCATCCCCAGTGTCTTCTTTCTGTGTACCTTTCTGTCTCTGCCCAGCTAGGCTGGAGAAATCGCTCATTACAACTCTCTTGTTCTTCTCAATTCAGTTTCTTTGATGTGTTTGTTAGGTTTTTGGGGGGAGATATTGCTGAGCTTATTCCCACCTCCCAACCATCTTCATTCATCTCTGTCTCCTTACAGATACTTTTTTTTTTTGCCTTCTGAAAGAGAATGTTTTATTGTGGAATACAATGTTAACACAGGAACAAAAGAGTAGCACAGTTCAGTGGGTACCCCACACATCCTATTTGAATTTTGCTCCTAAAGATCTACAGGAGCATGTATGCTCCTTCAGTTCTTCCAGTATTATTAATGCAGGGGTCAGCAAAGTTCCCAAAAACTCTCCTGAAGGTAGCACAGTTCATTTAGAGATATAGTTCCTCAGGGGTGCTTTCCTGTTTCTTATAAAGTACATTTTCTTTAGATTTTTTGAAATCTTCATTTGTTATTTTCATTCTGCATTCTCTTAGGGCCATGAGACCAGCTTCTGTACAAATTGCCTTGATATCTGCTCCAGACAAGTCATCTTTAGCCATGATCAAATCATCTAAATTTACATCATCTGCCAAAGTCATTCTACTTGTATGAATCTGAAAGATGCGCTTCTTGGTCTTTTCATCTGGCAGAGGGAACTCAATCTTTTGCTCAATATGTCCTGGTCTGATTAGTGCTGGATCCAAAGTTTCTATTCGGTTTGTGGCCATAATTACTTTCACATCTCCTCTAGAGTCAAATCCATCCAACTGGTTCAACAATTCCAACATCGTTTGTTGAATTTCTCTTTCTCCACCTGAATTTGAATCATACCTTTTGGTCCCAATGGCATCAATTTCATCAATGAAGACAATTGATGGAGCATGTTCCTCAGCTACTTGGAACAATTCTCAAACAAGTTTAGGCCCATCTCCTAAGTACTTCTGTATAAGCTCAGAACCAACAACTCTGAGGAAGGTTGCAGAGGTCTGGTTTGCTACAGCTTTGGCTAACAAGGTTTTACCTGTGCCAGGCAGGCCATAGAGAATCACTTCTTTAGGTGGTTTAATACCCATCTCCTCATAATACTCAGGATGAGTGAGGGGAAGCTCCACAGATTCCTTAATTTCTTGAATCTGGTTATCCAATCCACCAATATCAGCATATGTCTCTTGTGGGGCCTTCTCTACTTTCATTACTGTAACTAGGGGATCTGTGTCATCCATCAAAACCCCTATCACAGCATGAACCTTATGGTTGAGAAGGACAGAACATCCTAGTTCTAGCAGATCCTTGTCTACAAATGACAGAATGCTGACATAATGCTCCGATCCCACCAAGGTAGATACAATGGCATGATTATCATCAATGATCTCCTCCAAGGTCCCTACAGACATTGGAGTCCCTCTCAGATCATCCACCTTTGATCGTTCTTCCTCTTGTTTTTCTTCCAGTGGTTTCATCTGTTCTTGATTTCTGATGAACTCTTTTTCCATGAGAAGATAATCTTTAATTCTCTCTAATTTCAATAATTTTAGCCTGCATTGAGTGTGAGGTGTTGCAACTGGCCATTTGCTGGCAGCATCTGGTCCCTTTGTTTTCTTCTTTTTTCTCACCCTAGTTGGAACTGGAGGCTCATATTTCTTTTTCTTGTCCTTATCATCCCCCAGGACCATGTCCACCACTTTGACTTTGACCCATTGAGCTCCCAGCTCTACGACTCGTCCTCAGATACTTTCAAGATCAGCATTGTTAGAAATTTTGCATTTTGTAATCTGTAAAGTTTTTAAATGATATGAAAGTGAATCTGAGATATCTTCATAAATGCATGTTTTATGAATGAATGACTGTGATAAAACATTTATATTATGCCCTAAGGACTGGGCTAAGTGCTTGGGATATATAAAAACAAAAGGAGAGTCTTTGTGTTGTGAATCAGATGGAAAAGTTCCTTGTCCTTAGGGTATAACAGCAAAGGAGATCTTAATGTAGTTCTTTAATGACATTCCTTTATGATAAAAACCCTGTCCATTTCCCATGTTGAACCTTCTGATAGTGCCAAGAACTTTGGTATTGAGAACTTTCTTTCCAGATCTTTGGTAACTGTGACTGCTGAGGAGGGAGGTACTGCATTAGAAGCAGCTTCCAGGATACATCCCCACTAGGGTTGGGTTCCAGGATCTTAGAGGAATGTGGTAGAAAGGTAGTAACTATGGCTTGACTTTCCTGGGAGATGGTACTTTTCCTCTGTCTCCCTCATAGTGCTTTGCTGCTTTAATTTATCTTCCCTATAGGGGGAAATTCTTCTCCTCCCTCTTTCCCTCCCTCTTCTTCTTCTTCACTCTTTCCCTCCTTTCCCTCCCTCCCCTGCCCTTTCTTTTTCTTTCCAGCAATAACTAGGAAAGTAGCTGATAATTTAATATGTAGCCACTTTATGAACCTACATAACCTTCCTGAAGTGCTCTTTAGAAATGAAATCCAGGGGTGACTAGGTGGTGCAGTGGATAGAGCACCAGCCCTGGAGTCAGGAGTACCTGAGTTCAAATCTCAAATCTGACCTCAGACACTTAATAATTACCTAGCTGTGTGGCCTTGGGCAAGCCACTTAACTCCATTTGTTTTGCAACCCCCCCCCCAAAACAAATGAAATACAGAGCATGATGTTATTAAAGCATTGTTCAAAAATGAATTTTAAAATATTTTTTATATATGAATTTTTATATTTGAAGATAACATCATCCCAAACTAAGTGAGGTTAAAAACTTGGAAGACCAATTAGCAGAAATGTCCTTGTTTGACCCTTCTTGTTTCAAGAATTACAGTTTTTCTGAGGAGGAGGATTAAATCTCATGACAGATTTAATGGAAATCATTATAGGTAGGACTGTGTGAGTGCATCCATGCACATTTGTGTCTGCTGTACCTGTGCATAGCCTTTGTGTGTAAGAGATAGGGAAGAAAAATAAGTCCAATGATGGATAAAGACAGAAATGAAGAAGGTTGTCACTATTTGTTCTTTTCCTAGACTTCTTTTCTTTTTATCCCCCTTTCATCTTCAGTCTGCCTTGCTGACTCTATCATTATAGATGCTCTTTAATAAAGAACAGGAGAACTAGGTCCCTCTTAACTGGAGGGAAACACTCTCCTAACCATATGGTACCTAGAAGTCCCAGGATAATTTAGGGATTTCTTAACCTTTTTCAGGACACTAGAAGTGTTAGTCGAAGAAACTGGCAATAATAACATCTAGCATTTATATAGAACTTTAGGGTTTGCAAATGTACATTCCAAATATTATACCTTTTATTTTATCTGTATCATAACTCTGTGAAGTAGTTTCTCTTATTATGTCCCTTTTACAGATAAGGAAATGACAGTCCTAGGATCACACAGCTATTTAGTGTCAAAGTGAATAGTAAATAGTGAATAGTAAAAGCCATAGCTAACTTAGTTAACTGCAGTTTTCTGATTTCAAACTATGAACCTTGGAAAAATTGCAAACGATGTAATAAAGTTCCAATGTATATGGTGAATGAGTGTGATTTTTTTTGGATTCAGGAACCATTGGACTATATTTTTATTTCAGATTTTTTAATGCATAGAAAAGAACTGTGTACACAGATTTATTCCGCCTCATATCATTAATGGATTTCATGAAAACTTGAAACCAATGGACCAATGACTTAGTGGAGAAATTTCTAGTCTTGGGATCAGAGACTTGAATTAAAATACCATTTTATAAACCTGTAGTCTGAATCACCCTCAAAGGCAAATCATTTAACCACTCTGAGACTTGATTTCTTCATCTATAAAATGGAAGAGTGACACCTGTAGTAACTGCTTGCCATGCTGTTGTGACATTTAAATGAGATTTAAATAATTCTACAAAGTGTGATTACTTACTCTAAATGTGATGCTATTGTTATTAAAACATATTAGGTAAAGTATTAGAGGAAGCAGTTAAGTTAGTTCCATTACAACAATATTGTAAAAGGGTAATTGGAGAAATGCTGTGTTTCATGACTTTGCAGTATGGTTAGATTATAATTTATTAACAATATTGTGAAATGATTTTGTTTAGGGAATCATATAGTAAATAAACATATGTTAAGTTCCTTCTCTGTGTCATGTGGAGGAGATAAAGGTAAAGGCAAAGAACAGTCTCTGCTCTTAAACTCACAGCCCAGGTTTGCATTTTGTTGTTTGTAGTAACTAGAATTATTCAGGTGAGAAGCTGAGATTTTTTCATTTGGAATGGCAATTTGTGACCTATAAATCCCAAAGAGAACAAGATGATTGCAGCTAAGGAAGCTATGCTTTCATTGTGATTTGAATTTTGCCTTTCCCTCATCCCTACATCAAGGCCAGCTAAAGCATGAATTTTTATCTATGTTTTTCTGTCTCACTTCCCCCTCACCAGTGCCCTTGAAAGTGTTAACAGACTTCCAGTGGGAATTTGAATGTGGTTCTAAAAGTTTCTGTGAAGATCTACCTAAACACCACAGTGATTTGTGGGTCTTGGCCTGATGGGTTATGATTCCCCTTCAATTTCTTTAAGGATCCACACTTGGTTATTCATTGGCTCCTTTCCAGGTGTGTGAACTTAGAGAGCTCTCCCTTTAGTGGTTTTTCAGTTTACCAGGAACAATCTTTGGTAAACATCACAGTTAGAAAAATCCAAATATTTATGTTGGCCATTGAATTTTCTCAAGTGTCTGGTTCTTCCCCTGACAGTGTGCAAAATTTCAGTTGTGGAGGATGGAGAGATATTTGGTTTTCTTATTTCATGCCCTGTTTACTGCTCTCTGGCTTATAGTGGTAAAGTACCTGTGAGAAGAAAATACATACTTAAAAAGAAAAAGAATCCCTTTATGTTTTCAGCCCTCTTTCAATGAGACTGAATATATCCTCAGCCCTTATTTCTAATTCCTAAGCTGTTTCCAGACAGACACATTGGAGTAAGATAATTTTAGGGAAGCTTCCAAATGTATAATATGGGGAAATTACACTCTCTGCAGCCCAGTATTCGGTTTAGAAACTATCTTGCTTTCAAAATAATTACTCCAGGCCTGTAATTTCACCCGATTTACAACAGCTTTGAAACTATGTGGTGCCACTAAAATAACTTCGTAAATAATTCTGATTTAGTAAATTAAACTATCAAGCTTTAGAATTTTACAACATGTTCTCATGCTTGGAAATTTAGTCTAATTTTTAAAATGTATTTTGTAACTTTTGTTTTGATGTTACTTTTTTCTGTCTCCTCCCTTCCTTCCTTCCTTCCTTCCTCCCTTCCTTCCTCCCTCCCTCCCTCCCTTCCTTCCTTCCTTCCTTCCTTCCTTCCTTCCTTCCTTCCTTCCTTCCTTCCTTCCTTCCAAAATACTTTAGACATTATCTAGCCTAATCTCCTCAGTTTTCCATAGGTCAACTGAGGATCCAGGAGCATGAATAGTAAAATGATTTGCTTCAAGGTAGTAACAGAAACAGAATCCAGACATAGGTCCTTTGACACCAATAAAAGCAATTCAGATTTGAGGGAATATCATCCTCTACTTAATTCACTGTTAAGCCACATATCTCATAGTTGATGCTGGTAGTGATTGTTTAATGCTTATTGATCAATGGTGAGCTGGGCATCATGGCCTCGAAGTCAAGAAGATCTGGGTTTACGTTATTTCTCTGACACATATATTGGCTTTGAGATTCTGGTAAGTCACTTCACCACCCAGAGTTCCAATTCACTCCCCAAAATCATAAATTACACCACTGTTGCCCGGCTGCATTGTTATAGGGAGTTTTTTTCACGTGGAGTTGCCTTACCCAGCCAAATCACATGTCCTGTCTAGGAAAAAACAAAACCAAATCACAGCTAACTGCTAAATAATTATCTAAAATAACTTAGTTTGTTGTCATTCCTTTGGCATTTTTTAAAGAGGTGAACTCTATGTCTTGGATGACAGACTGGTGGATAAATCTGACACTTGGAACCTTTCCAGTACATGGCTTCTCATGGGGGCAATAAAGCATGACAGGATATATTGCCCGTCACTCCTATGAATCAGTCAAACTTACTTTTTTGTCAACAGAGGGAAGGGCACACAACTTTGATGCCAGGGTGACATACTTTTGAGGTAAGACAGGTTTCAGAGGCCTGGCCAAGCGTGACCACACGTGAGTAAAGCCAGCCAATCTTCCATAGAATTTAAAGAAGGAGGAAAAAAACTTTGCTCTAGGTAAGTATAGCTTTCATTTTAAATAAAAGAAAGACTAGTCTAACCTGACCTTTTTATGACCTTTTCTAAGATCTTCAGTTATTCTTTAGAAACACATTAGAAAAAGCTTTGTTTAGAAAACTAAAATGTGCCTGTCCTTCAAAGTCAAGAGTTCTTTGTTGGGGTCTAGTGACTTTATTTACCTTAGTATTTTGATAACTTTTTCAATATAATTGAAGTTTTATTTCCATTTAATTGGTTTCCTTGGTAATGCTAGATATTTTATTTTAGATATTTTAAAATGTTATTCTGAGAAGGGACTTATTGAATTTGCATATCTGCTAAAGGACCTGTGACATAAAGAAAATTAAAAACCCTTGATATAAATGAAAACAGGGTTTTAGGAATTCTGTGGAAGAAGAGAACAAATGAGTCTTTAAAATTTTCCTCTTCCCCTTTGTCTCTCCATTATAAATAATGCTCCTTCCTTTGCCCTAGATTCTGATGGTTTTAATCATTTGAATCTAACCTTTTTCCAGCTGTTTATTTTCATCCTATGACCTTTTCATTCAAAAGGGGTGAGTTTATGATACTTGGGAGTTTATTTAGAGTTTCTAAAAGACAACATAGCATAGTGAATAAGAGTTGGATTTGGAGTTAAGAAAACTGGATTTATGTCCTATGTCTGCCTTTGTGATCATGGACCTCTCTGAGTCTTCATTTTTTAATGGGTAATATGAGGATTGCAATGACTATAATATCAAAATCACAGAGTTCTTGTGGGCCCAAATGTGAAAATGTATGGAATTAGAATTGCCAACTTTAAATGTCAGTTATTATAATTATTTACCATACTTGGAATGGGATTTAAGGTTTTATGCATATATGTGTGTATGTGTGTGTGTGTGTGTGTGTGTGTGTGTGTGTGTGTGTGTATGTTAATGTCTTAGCAGTGTAATGCATCCCTGCCCCAATCTTGTCTTCATCCTAACCTATCATTTTACCAAAAAAGATATCAATCAATATTGTTAGAAATACCCCAGCTGTTTACAGTTAAAGAAAAAAAAGGGTATTGACCTTGGGAGTCCAACCCTCTGGTTTATACAGAATCATTTTATTTTTCTCAGTCTTGTTTCCCTATAAATGGTGATAATTTTTGCACTCTACAGTTGGGAAAAATTGCTTTGTAATCTATAAAGTGGAGAAGTGTGAACAATTATTATTCATTTGGACAGGCATGTATTAATCCCGTACTATTGCCTACATGGTCATAAGAAATGACAAGTCTGAAAAATTCATGAAAATATGGGAACCCTTATACCAATGAATGCAGAATGAAGGCAGGAGAATGAGGAAAATAATATATGTAATACCTTCAACTATATAAACTGTAAAATAATAAAATGACTCTGAATTTGATTTAATTTTAGTGACCAAGCTTGACCTAAAGAAAAGTTGAGAACAAATACCTTCTTCTTTTTCTTGAAGAATTAGGGAGATAGGGGCAGATAGGTGGTAGTGCACTGGCCCAGAAGACCTGAGTTCAAATCTGGACTCAGACACTTAATAAATACCTAGCCTTGGGTAGTTGTGGCCTTGGGCAACTCACTTAACCCCATTGCCTTGCCAAAAAAAAAAAAGAAAGAATTAGGGAAATGTAGTTCTATTATTCATGTTAGTGATTTTAAAAAAACTGTCAAAAGGCAAAGATTCTTAGTTTCTTAATTTTAGGATCCCTTTTAATCTTAAAATTTTTTGAGAAATGACTCCTCCCCCATCATATGAGAAATTAAAACATTTTAGTATTATTATGAAACTAGCTTTAACCTCACAGGCAGAACACATGAAAGAATCTGAGGGTCTGGAGTCCCTGGACCACACTTTGAGAGCCACTATTTATTATAAGAGAAGTCTCCATGGTAAGCCAAGAGCAAGAAAATGTATTTGGAAAGGATATAATATAAAAACAAAAAAAAACATCAATAGTTTTGTTAAGACAAAGGAGAGATCTAATCAAAGTACTTTAGGATAGGAGAATGGTTCTTAACTATTTGTGTATCATGGACCCTTTTGATAATCTGGTGAAACTATGGATCCCTTCCCAGAATATTGTTGTGTATTTTTTAAAATGCTTAAAGCAAAGTGCAGCAGATTACAAAAAAAAAAAAAACAAAGGCTAATGAAAATGAAAGTGTAAATTTTTTTACCCCTTCTAAATTGACAAACCCCTTGAAATCACTACAGGTCCCTTAGGCATCCATGGAATCTAGGCCCTAAAGAAATTTGAGAAAGGAGAGGTTATTTTAATGTGTAGGAATGAAGGACAAAGACCTTGGAACAATTGAAGGATCTTATGAGAGAAGAATATGGGTAGGGTATGTTCCAGGAGGGGCATTCTGCTTAGAACTTGCAGGGTGTAGGGTGAAATTAGGAAGCAGGTTTTAGGAAACTCTCATATGCTTCCACTCATAAACTAGGACTCACTTATTCCCAAACACAGACCATAGGGAGCTCAGAAGCCTATCCAGATATTTTTTGAAGTTCGTAACCTGAGCAGATTTCTCAGCAGGACTCCTTGATATTGATTCTGTGGTATAAGGGGGTAGTCCTTAGGACACAGAACAAACACCTCACATGGAGAAAAATCTTCAAGTAACTACCAGAGCTGTAGATCTCAGCCTTTTTTCTTGGTTCAACTGCCTAATGGTTGTTTCAAAACTTTCTAAGACATGGTTTGACCACATCAATTAAAATGCTCCAGATTTTAAAAAAAATACAAAGTCCTCTGTTTAACAAAACAAGCTGACTCCAGGCTATTTTTTCCAGGCTTATTTATCTCCTTCATACCCTCTATTTTCCCACCACCTTGGCCTCCTTGTTCCTTTGCTCCTATCATATTTCCTGGCATCACTTCATATATTCTGATATCAACTCAGTTTACTTTTTCTCTTTCCTATTTGCATATTCATTCCTCCTTACTCTTCATTTTTCATATTCATTCCTTAAAAAAAAATCCAAAATATAGTTTCTCATATTCCTCAGTCACACTCTGCTGTCTCTTCCCAAACTCTGAATTGACTCAATTACTCCTGAAGCACTTTACACAAATGATAGCTTATTGTCCTTTCCTTTCTTCCTTCTTATTCATGTTGGCCAAGAGTTTCTCCTGTCCTTTAGTATATCATCTTCTCTATCAACTCAGAAGCAAAAAATGTAGGTTTCCTCCCTCCCTCCCTTCTTCTTTTCTTTCTCTCCTTTCCCAAGCCTTTCCTAAATGCCAGGCCTACAGAGATAAAGTAAAAGTAGTCTCTGCCCCTCAAAGAGCTTTTGGTGGGGAGTGTGTATGTGTGGGGTGAGGGTGAGGGGAATGGGGAATGAAATGTACACATAAGTAAATTTTTAAAAATATGTAAAATGATTTAAGAGAATCATTTGAAAAAGAGAGGGTATCAAGAAAGACCTCATTAAGAAAATTCTTCAGCTGATCTTTGAAGTAAATTAAACACATTTTTAAGGCTATTAATTTTAAGAGGTGAAGATGATGAGGGGGAGTATAATTGGGGGAGAGGGGAAGCTTGTGCTGATGTTCTATATGAGAAACAGTAAAAGCCAGTCCAGCTAGACTATAGCATGCCTCAATATTTCTAAACAATAAATCTAGAAAGATTTATTAGAACCAGATCATTAAATGTAAACTGTGTGTGTATGTGTATGTAATATGGTAATATGCCCATTTAGATATATATAACAGAGAAAAAACAGAGAAAAATGAGGAAAAAAAAGAGAAAATGAAATTTTTTCAAAAGGACCTTGATTTTATCTATATTTTGAAATTCAATAGCTAAGTAACATTGGACAGTTGACTTAATTCCTCCAAGCCTCAGTTTTCTTAACTGTAAAAAGAAGGGAATTTTAATGTTACATTCTATTCCCCAAAGCATAACTACTCCTATTTCCAACCTGTTTTGTTAACTTCAGGCTAGCAAAAACTCAATAATCCAGTTTGACTGGATTTCATGATAGGAACATTATTAAAAAAAATAAACCAAAATCTTGAAAAGTGAGATGGGTAAAAGTAAACCCAAAGTATTAAGTTAGCAATAGTGCTTCCTAACCCTTATAGATCCAGGGTACATTTGTACATTTCTCAATTTTGTGAGGTACTTTTCCAGCAGGGGAGGGAATGTGGGCATTAAATGAACATTTTCATAACAGTACAATTAGGAAGAATAGGAATAATTTTTAGAAAACTGAAATACTGTTCATTTTATAAGGGCTGATCACTTCTAGTGGGACTTTCTTCATCTGTTGAAAAATCTCAAAAGTGCCTTAGAAAGAAAGGTAAGGATGCTACCACTGATCAGAGGAACTAGAGGGAGAGCCATAGAGAAAATCTGGTTCTTTCCTCTAATCCATTTTTCCTACATTTGTCAGATTAATTATCCTTATTTATGGATCTGATCATGTCCCTTTGACTCAGAACCCTTCAATGATTCCCTGTTGTACAAGTCCAACAAAATCTGCCACTACTCTACTTTTAAAACTTAGCTCATACTGCTCCCCTTCATGTATGTTACATGCCAACTAAACTATTGCACCACTTATTACACATTTCATTTTGTAACACCTCTCTACCTTTCTTCTTGCCTGCACATACCTGAAATACTCTCTGTCCCCTCTGAAATCCAACCCATTCTTTAATGATCATTAAAAATAAACAAAAAAAACCACATTGTTTCCTCCATGAAAATTTTCTAGTCTTTTTTGCCAATCTGCTGCAGTCAGAAACAGTCCCTTTCCACTCATCTAATTATTCATTGAGTAGCACTTGCTGTTTAGTTGATGTATCATTTTTCCTCTAACAAATTTAGAGTTCCACAATATATTTGTTGAAGTATAAAGTTAGATGTCATCCTTGACATAGATGTTGAAGAAACTGTGACCCAAGGTTAGATATCATCTTTGACAGTGAGGTTGAGGAAACTGTGACCTGGAGCTTGGGCTCAGGTGTGCTCTTTTTTTGTTCTGTAATTTACCTGATAGCAACCATCCATCAGCTTCTACACATAGTTCTATCTCCATTGACAGCCCAGGGTCTGCACTAATATTGTTTGTGGAGACAGTGCATCTGTAGTGGGGGAGCATATTCTGAATTGATTGACTTGAGATGCAGATTGTGTTAGGGAAAAAGCATTGCCTGTGAATCAGGAGACATACTTCCCCTCCTAACCCTGTCATTTCTTAGCCACAGAACCTTGGACAGGACCTTTAGCCTCTTTGGGTTTTAGTTTTATCCTAAATAAAATAACAAATTCAGACTGTTGATCTCAGAAGTGTCTCTCTGACTCCCAGGTTATTTTTTCACAGAATCATAGTGCCTCTCTGATAAATTTGGTGAGCTCATTCTTTGGCTGCCACCAGCCTAGTGCTGGCCTTCATTATTGCAGTGGCCTGCTGGTTGATCTGCTTGCCTTAAGTCTTTCCTTCCCTTCCCACAGTCTATCAAATTGATCTTTCTAAAGTGCATGTCTGACCATTTAATCCCCAGCACACCCCCAGACTTCCAACTCCTATTCAGAAAATTCCTGTGACTCCCTATGTCCTCCAAAAACATATATATGAAATCTTCTGTTTGAAGTTCAAAGCTCTTGGTAACCTGGATCCTTCCTATCTTTCCAGTCTTCTTACATCTCAGTCCTTTCCATGCACTCTGCAATCCAATTATACGACTCCTTACTGTTTCTTCTGTGAAAAACTCTATCTCCAAAATCTGGGCATTCTCTCCACCATTATTTCTGCCTCTTGATTTCCTTTGAGGCATAGATAACCCCAACTTCTACAAAAAAAAATCATTCCTGATAAGCCTTAATGCTAGTGCTTTCCCTCTGTTGATTATTTCCAATTTATCCTGTTTGCACATTATTATTTTCATGTTGTCTCCCCATTAGATTGACTACCTTTTGCCTTTTTTTTTTGCAGGCTGGGGGAAATGGTATTTACAGTATTTTAGCATAGTACTATCTAATTGTAGGTGCTATACTTGTTGGCTGACTGACTTGAGGCAAAAATTTCAAGAATAATTTTGCATTCAGGGGAAAGAAATTTGAATGTTTGCCTTTGGTCAGGGAAAATAGATTTTTTTTTCAAAAGAGTCAGCTTGGTTTAAGAGAGTATAATAAATATATTTCAGGGTGAAGACAAGAAATTGCACACCATTATCTATGGTTAGATTTAGTTCATTGAAGTTATATTCAGATAATTTACAATTAAAACGAACTCTCATGCATATTATACAAGTAGGTTAGAGTAACAGTATGGTATAACAAAGACGCCAAGACCTCACTACAGGTCCTTTGATACTTATTAGTTGTATAAATCTAGGCAAGTGAGTTCACGTTCTCATTCATTCTCTCTCTCTCTCTCTCTCTCTCTCTCTCTCTCTCTCAAAAAAAATTTTTTAATTCCAAATTTTCTCCCTCCCTCCAGCCCTCCCCTACTCTTTGAGAAAGCAAACAATATGATATTAATTATAGATGTGAAGTCATGCAATACATTTCTGTATTAACCATGTTACTAAAAAAGCAAGAAGAATAAAATGAGAAAATTACATTTCCTTTTTCCCTCAGAGTTCATTAGTTTTCTCTTAAAAGGTGAATAACATTTTTTTTTATCATGAGCCCTTTAGAATTGTCTTGTATCATTGTATTGATTAACAGTAACAAAGTCTATCTCAGTTGATCATCATTACAATATTGATGTTAGGTGTGTGCCGTTATCAGATTCTGCTCACTTCACTTTGCATCAGTTCATCTAAGACTTCCCAGGTTTTTCTGAAAGAATCTTGCCCATCATTTCTTAAAGCTCAATAATAGTCCATCACAGTCACATACCACAACATCCCTAATTGATGGACATCCTTCGCTTGAGTCAGTTAACTGATTGCTCCATATCTCAGTCTTCTTATCTGTGAAATAAGTATAGCAATACTTCTAGTACCTAGCATAAAAGAGTTGTTATAATTATTAATGAAATAGCTTATTAACTGTGTGGCAGACTTTAAAGAATGACACAAAATTTATTAATAGTAACAGTAATGATAAACTTTAATATTAGAAATAACTTTTTTTAAAAATAGATTTTATTAGCCAGTTTTTAAGGAATTGTTATTTTACATCTGTGGTTCTTAAACTTTATGGCCTAAAGAGTCCTTTACACTCCTAACATTTATTTGGAAACCCAAAAACTTGTTTAATTGAATTATCTCTATTGATATTATCATATTAGAAATTTAAATGAAAATGAAGAATATTTGTTAATTTGATTTAAAGTACTAGTAATACTTATAAACTCTCCAATAATATAATGAGAAGAATGCCATAAATTTTACATATTTTTGCAAATCCATTAAATATCTTATTTAATAAAAAGCAGTTGAATTCTCATTTGTTTACACATTCATTCTCTTGTGATATATTGTTTTGATTGGAGTATGTGAAGACAATTTGGCCTTACAAGTTATGTAGTTTGGAAAGGGAGGGACATTTTAATAGACAAATAATATTTTCTCACTAATGGTTTTGACCTCACAGAAATCTTTTTTTTAAAAAATTTTTTTTTAGGTTTTTGCAAGGCAAACAAGGTTAAGTGGCTTGCACAAGGCTACACAGCTAGGTAATTATTAAATGTCTGAGACTGGATTTGAACCCAGGTAGCTCTGACTCCAAGGCCTGTGCTTTATCCACTACGCCACCTAGCTGCCCCCTCACAGAACTCTTGAAAGAGACTTGGACCCCTTAAGAAGTCCACAAGCCACACTTTGATAATTCAAACTCATTAGAATAAACAACAAATGGTCAGAAAACAGAAATAAATAGGTAAAACGAGGAATTTATGGGTGAGCAACAGGAAGAAATGTTAGGGCTAAAATGAAATTATTCTATAAGGCAGCAAAACTAGTCCTTGATCCATAGGCAGAAATCTCCTTAAGTCATAGGATTATAGAATTTTATCATAATAAAGAGATTACAGGACATTCCTCCACCACCACCTATTCTCCAATTTTAAATATGAAGAAACGAATGTGCAGCTAACTAATAGCATTTGCCCTAGTTTGTAAAGCTAGTTAAAAATAGTTAATAAGTATTATGGCTAGCAATGTCTTCATTTTTCTAGTTCAGTAATTTTTCTGATTACCATAGAGGCTGCTTCTCTGCTTCTTTCAAACCTATACCTATCTGTATTCTGAAAATTTGAAAAACAGGATTCTCTCTGTGTGCTGTGTCTAGGTGATCCAATTTTACCTTAATTGTTCTCTGCTGAATAACTATGTTTCCTATTTTAGCAAGAATTCTACTCCATTAGATAGTTACCTTAAATTTGTTCATCTAAAGCAGCCAGGTCTCAATGGACTGATTTCAAATATTTTCTCTTATAATCATGAGTTGTGAGAATGTAAATTACTTAATTTTAGTTTCACTTACTTATTTTGATAAATGATATTAATATTTTGAGAATGAAATGAGGAATGTTTTATAAAGCACTTTCCAAATCTTGGAGTATTAGCTCTTATTTTAGATGTGATGTGAAGTGGTGATAAACCCCATTACTTGAATTTTTTTTTAGTGTGTTCTTTTTATCTTTTCTCACAAATCTTTTTTCCTGTTATTTCAGTGTTCAATTCTTTGGGCTAGCTTTTCTCTGGACCTGATTTGATTTTTAACATATCCTTTTAAACATGGTGTTTCTAATAGGATTTACCATGGCCATGACATCTCTTTCTATTTCACTTCAGTTCCCCACCCCCTGTCTCCTTTAGGAGTGGATTATATTCCAATAGGAACTAGGACCACATTTTTCCCCTTTAAAATGTTCTGTAGTCTAATTGTTTGGTCAGACAAATTCCTCTACCAGTATTCTCTATCTCTGGCTTGTGATACCAGCTAGCTCAATTTCTTTTATAAGACTTTTTAAGGAAACATCTCAGTAAGAAGCCAGAAGCAGGAAAAGAATTGGTTATTTTGAAATATTGAAGAAAATACAATCAAACCAGAAGTCAGAGCCAGTAAGCACATGCAGGACCCAGAAGAACAGGTTTGGGGCAAATAGGACCCTTAATCCAAATCAGGCAAGGTAAAGAGTCTAGAAATCCAAACATATTTGAATCCATATACAGTGTATGTGTATTTTAAGCCATTTTATACGGTGAACAGGCCAGTGACTTTCTGAATTTCTTGTTCTTATGAATTTTTGTTATTCACAGCAACCATCTGTCATTATCTGTGCTGGCAGACAATCCCTAAAAGCCCATTTGACCCATAATGTTTCTAACTTCTAGTACTGCAGAACTTTATCATTATTTTCTTAGGAAAACTTGCTCAGAGTTCTAACTTGAGATGCCAGAAAACACATTCTTCTCTAGAATCTTGGCAGCAGGATCTGAGCATCACCTTGCCATCTCCTTTCCTACATGTAGAGGGGAAACTCACAATCCTGAGACACTGGTTTCCATTCACTGATGTTGATAGAAAATTTTGGGAAGTGAGGAAAAGGGACTAAGGATCTTCTGGCTCTTTTCAAACCTTGGATTGACTCAATATCTTTCTCTTCTTGCTGTAACGATTAGAAGTTTATCTTACAATATAGTCATGAGCACTTAGTTCCACAATTTAATCATTTAGATCTAGAAGGATCCTTAAAACATCTTCTAGTTCAACACTTTCAGTTACATATTAGAAAGGAGATGACTTGACCAAGGGCATATAAGCAGAAAGTTTTAAAAACTGAATCAAAATCCAGGTCATCTGATTTCTAAACCATTGACTATTTCATTGCTCCATACTTTCTCTTTCCTTCATCCCTTAATGTATCATCTGTTTTGCTATCAGACATTTCATTTGGGATCCATACCACCTAGAGAACTGATTTTTAAAAGGGTGATATTTTAGAGGCCACCATCAATGTAAAGAAGAAAAGTGGTGAAAGAAGGTAAACCTCAGAAAGGAAACCTGTGATGTGATCAGTGATTTTATTTACAGCTTATAGTGCCTGGAGTGGGATTTGAACCCTGATTTTCCTACCTCCAAGTTTACCACTCTGTTTTATACTGTGCCATTGTGAGAAAGTATAATAGGGACTCTTATAGCTGGGGATGGTGATCTGTCTGCAGTAGTAAAGTCAAGGTATTCTTTTCCTTGGGTTTAGTAAGTTTTTTTTTTTTTCTCAGCTGGCTTCTAGTTTTACTATCCTATATCCTATTACCTTGTTTTTGTTTAGTTTTTGAACTTGCACACTGCATTTCTTATATTCTATAATGAAAAGCAGCTGTGGAATGTGACACATCAGGTGTTGCCAAATTCCTTTCTATCCTTATGATTTGGAGACCTTGGAAATGGGGTCAGTTCCATTCTAACACCTTTATATCTACTTTCTTCATGACCAGTTACCATAATGCATGAAATACCTTCTTAATTTACAATCAGCACTTGGAATTTCAGGTCTCTGAACATATTATTGACTTTGCCATCTTTTACTGCATCTCCTCCACTGAACTAAAAGTTGCTTTTGTGAAAGTCATCTGTAAAAAAAAAAGATCATCTCTTTTTTACTCTGATGTAACTTAAGAGATAGCCATATCTGATTTACAGTCAGGTAAAACATTTTCTTAGATTGTCTTGTTATTCAGTCATTTTTAAATTTTGTCTAACTCTTTGTTTCTTGGCTAGAGTATTTACTGTTTGCTTCTTCAGCTCATTTTGCAAGGTAAGGAAGCTGAGGCAAACTGAATTAAGTGACTTGCCCAGGTTATACACTTAGAAAGTGTCTGCAGCTGGATTTGAACTCAGGAAGATAAGTCTTCCTGGTTTCACACCTGGTTTTCTAACCTATCCACTATCCTGCTCCACCTATCCACTGCCCTTGGTTTGTTTTAGGGAATTCTTTTACTGTGATACTAATTTTGAATGTCCTTCCAACTAATTCAGTCCTCCTCAAACTATAAGGCTCACCTAAATCTGTATCCTCTCTTTCATGTAACTTTTTTTTTTGATTATTCCAATCTATAGTCATATTTTCAGTTCTTAATGTCTTCTTTCTTTGTCAAGAAAGATATCTTTGACAACTACTTTTGGCAGGATGTCCTTGGAGAAACAAGGCTGTATGATGCATAGTCCTTGCTTTCTGGTTTATCATCAGGTTGGTGATATGAGACTATGAATGCTGTAGCCTTAAAAGTACAGCATGGTATGATATACCAGTTCTTGAATTAGAATCAACTAAATTCAGTTGTGTGACCTTGGGCAAATTACTTAATCTCTGTGACTCATATTTTCCTCATCTGTAAAGCAAGATCAAACTTAAGGATCAAAGAAGTCTTTAAGTATTACCCTGTTGACAACATGTCTTTCGATTGCCATTTTACTAATTTATTTTGCTCTGTTCAAATTGTTTCTGCAAATGGACTATGAATCTTTCAAGGATACATTCATATTAGAATCTCTAATAGTACCTGACATAGTAATTGCTATGATCATGGTAGGTATAATATTTATTGAATATTGTCAAATGCCACCACTTACTATCATTATAATGCAGCTATCTACTCTGTTTTACATCAGTGATAAAAAGATTTACAGGACAGATTTCAGTATATTTTATTAAAATTAACATAGAGATTAAGTATCTTAAGTATCAGGAATTTTATGTTTTGGCTGTTACTGGTGTTTAGCTTTTTTTGCCAAGTAAACTGAAAGCTGTTTAATTTTTGAGGGGAAATTACTCATGCCCAAAGTTTCATGGTATTTTGTCTTTAAATACAATCGTTTATGACACTGTATTCATGTTGCTTTTGTTAGTATTTCTATATTAGAAGTGGATAAGAAATTTTTTATCTATCTGTAAGGAGAGAAACTATGACCTATCAGAGTCACAATTTGCTTCTAGAATTTCAATTAAATGAGTACATCCAAATTAAATGATCATTGTCTTACTTGAAAACTTCAGAACAGACTTTGGTATTTATTTGGTATTTAGTAAAATTTCATTTTCCAAGTTCACTCAGCATTAAATTGAGATGTAGAAAATGTATATTTTGATAACTAATGTAGGGAGACAAAATAGTGGAAAGAAAAATGGAAGCTTTTAAAGATGTATTTTATTCTTCCTTAGGTAGAAAAATAAATTAAAATTATTAAAGGAATGATACAGATATTTTCATTCTAAATCTTGTTGTTTGGGGAACACTCCTCAACTGAAAGCTTGGGATAAAACAAGCTCATTTGAGAATCTCACAATTTTTTTCTCAGTGCTGAGTGTATTTATTTTCTTCAGGGATGCTCTTATTCACATAAGTGTTAAAAGTTTTAGTGACTGCATTTGGAGTTAAGAGGTCTATTAGTTGCCTTGGAACACAAAATATACCTACAGGCATCTACTTTATTTGATCATTTCTGAAAAGTAGTTCTTCTAGTGCTTGAAAGATTTCTCCATGTAATACTAACTAAACTGCTAAACTTAAGGGATCCATGATTTCATGGTTGTTGTGGGCATGCTCCCACAAGCACATTATTGTGCAAATTGCACCCCTTCTCTCCTTTATTAGTTTTGTATATTCTTCTGACCTGGTCTTTCAGAACCCTTTTTTGAACTCTGGTCAAGCAACAATAAACCTAGATTCCAAATGAATGAACATACCATCCATTTCCTGACACAGAGGTGATAAACTTCAACTGCAAAATTAGATATATACATATTTTCAGACACAGTGAATGAAATCTTTTCTTTTTTCTTTCTTTTTTTTTTTGCCAGAATATTTGAATAGCTGCTGTTGAAGGTTGGGAGGGACAAGTTAATTAAAAAAAATTACTAGACAAAATAATTTACAATAAAAAAGAAGACGATTTTTTTGCTGGTAGAAATCACATTCTTGGCACAAAACAAATCTATTGTTTTACTTCCATGTAAATTTGCTGTGTCAGGGATCTTAGTTGGGGGGGGCAATCCAATTTTGTGTTTAAATAAAACCTTTACCCTGTAATTCAGCTTTTAGCAATTTGATCCATGGGCTTGGGAGAGGAGGTCCTGTTTGAAATTACAGTAATTAAATTTTGGAATCAAATTTATTATTAAAATGATTAGAGATATCATTTTAAAAATTTGCATCAAGTGGAACTAAAAATGAACTTCTTACCTTCCCCACTGATGTTTTTTCATCCTGATAAATACATGCCAGAATGGGCTGTCCAGTGACAGGAAAAATAAATGTTTAGACAAAGGAGGTTGGTATTAAAAAGGCAAATAAAAGGGTTGATTTGGTTGTTACCATGTTAATTTATTTGTTTAGGCCAGATATACAATCATTGAACTCTCACTACTTTCTTGAACACAAGAAAGATATAGTTTAGATTCTATATTTGAGGCAGACAAAGAGCCACACTCAGTATATGATAGACCAAGAGGGCTGTGGGGAACTAATCAGCCAGAATGAATTCTCTTGTCCTCCTTTCAGCAATGTTGGTTGAATTGAATATATGCTGATATGAAATTAGTCATGCATCAAGAATGCTATCAATCACTCTGCATTTGCTACAGAAGCTTCATAGGCATGCTCTACTTAACATTGTTAATTGAGTAAATCAATCAATTAAAATATATTTATTAAGAGTCACTTTGTGGTATACATAAGTGCTAGAGATTATCAATACAAATACAAAGAATGAAGCAATCTCTGATCTCACGGAACTGACATTGGTTCCCAGAAACACATTGTCCAAGTATACTATCATAGAGTAAAGTATACAAAGGTGGAGGAGAAACTTGCAGGAAGACATGGCAGTAAAAAATGGAGAAAATAAAAAGAGTTGGAACCGATAAAAAAAAAAATCCTTGCTTTATTAACAATAATAAACATATGGAAAGAGCTCATTTAAAATAGTGATTTTTTTTTTTTTTTGGTTAGACTTGACTACCATCTTTCTGAAGTCACTCTTGAGATGATTAGTAAGATATATTACACAGAAAAATTCTGTGACTTGGACTTAAGTTCCTTTGTTTTTTAAAAAAAAAGACCATTAAATGATCAATTTGTTATCAAAAGTTATGTAATTCAAAAAGTACCATAGGGATTCCATCTGTTTGTGTAGTAGTAATGACATATTGATGAAAAGTGCACTGGGAGGGAAAGGATTTATAATTTGTATTCTATCTAAGAACTAAGACAATTTTATCATTGTCACTCTTACTATTTGATCTTTTTTTTCAGTGTTCAACAAGTGGATGTGTAACCAGAGAAACCTAACCACATTCATATTAACATTGTCATTATTAATGATGCTATGAGAATTTTTTTTAAGTGGAAACTAAATGGAAGACCAGATCACAGACTATCCTCAGAGAGTCAATAAAGAAAATTAGAGAAACTTCTTTTATCTTTTGCCAAATAGTAGCATGAAATATGATTTTGTGGCATCATTGTTTATTTTACTTTGAAATACATGTAAGCAGACATCAACATGATGATTAACAATAATAATCATTCCTGATATTTGTATAATTCTTTGTGCTTTTGTTATTCAATTGTTCATATGATAACATTAATTCTGGAAGATGAAGTAGAAAAATGTCTTATGAAGAACTTGACAACATTCCCCAAACTATGTCAACAAATACTTTAATATCTATTCATTTCAGCATGATTGGAGGATAAAGGAAACAATGAAAACTATTTCATAATAGGTTTCATGGTCCAGAAATAGACAAATGCTTATTGATTACCAATCAAAAGTTCAGACCTGTGTATAATGTGTAGGTTCTTGAAGAAGATACTTGAAAGACATTAAATATGGCAAAGGGATGGGAAGAAGTGAATAAAAATTTATTCCTATTATGTGTCACATACTTGTTGAAATGCTTTTTTACTTCGTGGCAAGAACTGAATATCACAGAAAATAGAGTTATGATTTAAGGAGAAGGAAACTATTGATTAGAATTGTGAATCGTTTTAGAATTAGCTTCTTATAAAATAAATCATCAGTTATTAGAGCAAAGGATAACAGCAACAAATTAGAATAAAAGATGGAAGCAAGAAAACACTAAATGTGATCAAGAACTTAAATACATCATATTTAAGCATCTAGAGATTTTGAAAAAAAGGAGAATTGGATGGAAGGAAAGGTATTGATCCTGGAAATGAGTTTGGTGCAGTGGAAAGACAACCAAATTTGGAGTAAGAAGAACTGCTATTAAATCCTGCCTCCATAGCTTACTATCTTTGTAACCATGGAGAAGTAAATTCTTCCTTCTACATTTCATGTAAAATATGGGCAAAGGCAAGATTATTTCTAATATTCTTCTAGCTCTAAATCTATAATCCTGTGATAATAGAGAAATTTATTTGATCCAAAACAAGAATACTGGAAGTCTAGAAATGCAACCAAATACATGATGAGCTTGCTAAATGGAGATGTATGGCAACAGAAGACCTATATTTTCAAGTATGAGTACAAGCTCATTTGTAAAATCTGAGTCAGGATGATAATGGATGATAATGTACACTATTATCTTATAAACCCTTAAGAACATTTATAAAGGGAAAAAATAAGATGAAGTGATGACTGAGTAAGCATGAGAGATAATAGAGATGCCCAAATATTGTACTGTCAAACATGAATTATAGTTTAAAAAACTTTTATAAGCTTAAGTATCAGTAAAATGAATACTCTAAAGTTCAAGGAAAAGGGAATTGTTGTGAAATTTTATATTTTTATATTCAATTTATTTGTTTTTAAAAAATGGACTTTAATCAATGATTCTCTGTTTTGATATCACCTTGATTTCCCCTTGTACTTTTTCATTCCTGACTTAGCAAGAATTTTTAAAAAGGAAAAGGGAGAGAAAAGAAAAACATTTAGCAAAAACAATCAACACATCGGGGAGATCTTATATGTATGCAATTTTCTACATTCATAGAATCCTGGTTCTGCAAAGGAAGGATAGGTAGTCATCTGATTAATAGGTTTTCTTTGGGAACAAATTTATTTTTTTATAATTTTCTAGCATTTTGTTTTAGTTATTTTGTGACTTTTTTTCTTTCTTTCTATATATCATGTATCCTTGTGTGTATTAAAGTCCACAAAGCCAGAAAAATACCACTCTTCACCACCCTCCACCACTCTTCACCCACCACCACCATCATAGCACCTATTCTGTACTTTACAAATGTTCCAAAAACTCCACCCCCCCCCCCCCCAGCAGGTAGGTGCTATTATTATCCCCATTTTACTGATGAGGAAATTCAGGCATAAAGAAGTTCAGTGACTTGACAAAAGCTAGTAATAAGTTTAAGAAGTCAACTTTGAACTCAGATCTTTCTGATTCTAGGTCCAGAGCTTTATTCACTTAACCCATCCACTACTAGGTACATCCACTGAGTACAAAATAAAAAAAAAAGTTTCATCTGTTAGTGTATTTTAATATTTGGAGGTGGGGAACACAAATTCTTAATTAAAATAAATTGATATTACATCTGACTTAGACAAAGCAAAGCTCTGGACTCTGGTCTCAAGTTCAATCTTGGAGTCTTCTCAGTTTTCATCACTTCATCTAATAATCATATTTTTCACCATCCATAGATTATTTTTAGCCACCTTTGTTTTTTTTCCTCCTATGGTCAATCTTTTCCCTTTTTTGCTATTAGAAATTGCTTTTAGTACCAGTTCCCTACCTGCCCCTCTTGGTATTTGCTACCACCTCCACCACCATGGTATTCTCAGGCATTTCTGGGGGCTTGTCTGTCACCAACCCCCTGTGTGTAGTGCAGCAGATCTGCCTGCCATCTTCTTTAGTGCCGTATTCCTGAAGTTCCTAATGGGTATCCTTGCTTGACTTATACTTATCCTTAGTAACTTCTGCTTAATCCTTTCTGGGCATATTCTTTGTGACCACAATATCCAAGAAAATTAAGGCTTTTCATAGAGGATTCTACTTTTCTGCCAGCTATTACAATGAGGAAAAAAATCCTTTCTCTTCTATCCATACAATACAATCATTATAATGGTTTTTTTTTACTGATGAAGGGGTAAACTATCATCTTATTGGCAGTATATAAACTCTTCTGGATACCATTTAGTTAAAGCTTAAAAAATACCCTTGACCTCTAAGAAGAGGTATATTCCTTTCCTTTTCTCTCTATTTTTTTCCTTTCATATTTTCATTGATTTTCATTCTGCCCCCCACCCCAGAGAGAAAAGGTTCAATTCCTATCAAAAAAGTCTAGTAAGCTATTTCTACATCACTTTATCTCCTCGTCCTTTTTTTATTTTGCTTCTCCAACATTCAAATATTTTGTTGTCTTTGTCCCTCTTTTCATTGAAATCTTATTTTAATCATTGAGTGTATTTTTTATTTTTGTATCGTTTCATATGTCTTCACTTGTTTTTCTATATTCATCATTTAATATAGCACAGAATGTCCTATTACATTAATGTGTCACAGTTTACCTGATAGATTGGGATCATAGACACAATTTTTCAGAGATTATTTAAAAGTATTTGATAAATATGAATTTATTCTTTGATGTGGGATATACAGCCAGACAAAAATATTCTTTTCTCATTTATTATAGCTGAATTCCAGGAAAGCAAGCAGAAATTCTTTGGCTAATTTAGTAATCTTAGATTTTTTCCTTTCCTTTTATTGTCCTGTTTTATTTCCTGGAAAAATGAAGTCCCTGATAACTTTTGAAAATGCAAGGTACTGTTTTGAAAAATTCTGTGCTGCGTAAATGAAGTCTTAGTATCCCAAAGTTAGAGCACCAAAAAGCAATTTGAATGTGATCTAATTGTTCCTAAGATGAAACATGGATTGGAAATCACTTCTAAATAGCCTATCAGTTAAGTGTTCTGCTTTTTACTCAAGATTGGCATAGTGTTTGCTTGGCTTTTTATGCTTAGTGTAGTTATGAGTCTGTTAGAGGAACATTTAAATTAAATATTTAAATCTCTCTCTTAATGGATTCTAGCCGTGAGTTGTTAGTGGAAGTGTAAAAGGGAGAAAAGTTTTGATGAATGCATTTTTAGGTGTGCTTTTAAAATTGATTTAGATGGGCTCATTTCAGTTTGTCCAAGGAGGGGTAAACTGGTCAGAAAAGAGGTTTGGACCTAAATCTAATGGAACTAGGCTATTAGTTGTCCCTGCCCTTCAAACCTGTTGGAGATAAAGAAATTGAGGTGGGTTATTTTTGGTTTTGTTTTTTAATGATTGATGAGTTGATTCTTGGTAGACTGATTATGAAGGTATCAAAGCTTAGAAGATGAGGGTGGAGTAAAAGAGTAATCAGGTCAAGTTTGTGGATGTAACTAGGAAACAGAGACTCAGCAGTGGGAGCTCCTGGGTGTATCAGTTGCTAGTGGCTGGTACTTTGCTAATTTCTTCCCCTCTTTGAACAGCATCCTGCTATCTCTGTCCCTGGCCTCTGTCTTTTTAGCAAAGCATTAGAAGATAAGAAATGGAGTAAGGAAGGAATCAGGTCAAGTTTGTTGATGTGATTAGGTAACAAAGACTCAGCAGTTGGAACTCTTCAGTGTGTCAGTTACAAATGACTGCTTCTTTGCTAATTAATTTCTTCCCCTCTAGGAACAGGGTCAGGGGTATCCTGATATCTCTGTTCCTGGTTTCTTTAGTTTATTTCCTAGTAAAGCCAGCAGTACATTTATACCTAGGCAAGAAGATTGAATGGGATACCCTGAATCTGGGGATATGTTTTTGCTGATATGATATTTTCCCCTGGATAGAAAGAGTAAGTCTCAATTAGAGGCCCAGCTCTGCCACTTAACTTTTGGGATCTTAGACAACTTAAGTGAGCTCCCTAAGATTTGGTTTTGTCATCCATAAAATGGATGACACTATAATTATGACTGGATTATAATTAGGTAACTATGACTGGATGATAAGACTGGAATGAATAGTTTTACAATATAATGAAATCCCTCTGCCAGTGCAGGTTGCTGCATTCTCTGAAACAGCTGGTGGACTGTGTTGGATCTGGAGTCAAAAAGTCCTGACTCCAAATCCAGACTTAAGCACTTACTAAACAGTGGGACCTTGAGTATGGTGCTTAACTGCTACCTCAGTTTTCTTCAACTGTAAAATGGAAATGCTCAGAGTTGTAGTGGGATCCAATGACACAACATTTGTATAGCATCTTACAAATGTTAGGGTGCTAAATAAGTTCTAGCTATTATTATTTTATGCAATTTAGTCTTAGAGAGTTTTCTTGGTTGCTAAAAGATGAAGTCATTTGCTCAATGTATGTTAGCAGTGGGACTTGGAGCTCAGGTTAGCTCTATCTACTACTTCCTTGTATCTTCTACTTAATTCTAGTATCTATATGTGTTACTAAAATAATAAATACTGTTAATAAATACTCAAATAAATAGAATAATAACAATTTTAGTATTCATTAGTGGAATAAAAATGGAATAATTTGTCAGTTATTTCCTTGAGGAGATTCTTGTTTAGCTATAGTTTGGACTAAATGGCACTTCCAGTTATGATATTCTATGACATATCATGTCGGTCATATCCAGATGCCACAAGGGATGAGAAACCATCTTAAGATTTTTTTTCCTCAGAAATTGAGGGAGTTCAGACTGAGACATCCAACTTAATACTCTAATATGAGTAAGTGCTAAGTTATGTGATGCAGAAACCCAGCCCTTGGGAAATTTAGAGGGAGGATGAGAGAATGAGATGAGAACAGACCTGTAGGGGAAAACTTCTTGGATATGGAATCTGACAAGACTATGAAAGAGGTGTAGAATGGACAAGATCAAAGACTTAGGAGACTTGATTTATAAGGTATAATGAAAAGGACAGGCAAATTGGTGTCGTATATAGAGAATTCCAAGTTCTCTCTTTGATACATTTTATATGATTCTTTCGACAAGTCATTTAGACAGTTACATTTGTGTTCTAAACAGTTGACTATATGTTGAAGAACAGGTTCAAGTCCAGAGGGAATATCCTCTCTGGCAGTTTCTTCAACATTATAATAGAAGATCTAATCCCCCCAAACTAAAATCTAAAGAAAGGGGAAAATAATACAGACAATGAAAGTATGTTTTTTTGTTTTCAAGGGAACAAGTACCTAGTGAGTGGGCTAAAACTGCAGAAATAGAAGGGGAGATACGATTTTGATTTTGATTTTAAAGCAATAGGACAAGTTGTAGTCCAGGAGCCTCTTTCAAATACCCTATGAATGATAATATTGGTGATGGTAATCACTGTGTCCCAGAGGAAGGTGACAGATGGTAGTTTATGGAATCCAGATTCCATGTGCTAAGTAAGGTTTGGGCAGCAAAGACAGTTTTTGAAAATCAGGAATACACATACAGTAATCAGACAGGCCTGGCAATACAAAACATTGTTGACCAAGAATAGAAATCCTCCTGATTTTCATAATGTGTTAACTTAGCTGTTGTGTCTGTGATCTTTCAAGGCCCTTCGTGACAAATAATTTGATTTCTTCTATTAACTTCTCCTTGAATTGCCAAGAGACAGGTGAACAATATATTGTGGCCATCATTTTCTTTTTCTTTTTGGATGTTAATTATTTCAGTTTTTCAATTGCATGCAAAGATAGTTTTCAGCATTCACATTTTTGTAAGGTTTTGACTTCCACACCTTTCTACCTCCCTCCCTCCCCATGATAGCAAGTAATTGGATATAGGTTATACATGTAAAATCACATTTAACATGCTTCCATATTAGTCGTGTTATCAAAGAAGAATCATAACTAAAGGGGGAAAACATAAAACAAGTTTTAAAAAGTGAAAACAATATGATTTGATCTGTATTCAGATTCCATAGTTTTTCTCTGATTTTGGATGGCATTTTCCATCACAAGTCTTTTAGAATTGTCTTTGAGAGCCATCATTTCAACACTGATCTCATTCAGTATTATTGAAGTTACCAAATCCTGGTATAGGATGGGGAGTGACCCTTTTTTTTTAAAGTTCATTTGTTTTTTAACTAAAAGTTTATGACTTTTCTTATTTGTCTCCAGTTATTTAAATCTAGATTATGTGATAGTAGAGCTTTTAATATAAAAAATTACAAATTTCCTGCATATTCAATTTTTTCACAGAATTCATGATTTGATATAATAGTTTAACCCCAAACTCTTCAACAGATTCAAGAATCAAGTAAATTTCCTGTGTCTTAGTGTTCAACACTTTGTCCAATAAAGCATAGCTTATTTTTAATGTGTTCAAATTTTGATCACAGGTGGAGCTATAAATTGCTGAGCTATAAGGACCCCAAGCATCTGTTGTTGTTTTTCTTCCAACCCCTTTCACTACCCTTTCACAACCCTTTTTTTTTTGCCAGTTTGTCTGAAATATATAAAAAAATTGAGATGGAAGAAAGGTCAACACAATAACACAAAGAATGCTGTTAGGTTTTTCCAGATTATTGTCCTCAATCTTTTCCTTCAAGGTGGGGCAGCTAGGTGGCACAGTGGATATAGAACACTAGCCTTGAATTCAGGAGGACAGGAATTCAAATGTAGCCCCAGATACTTGATACTAGCTGTGTGTGACCTTGGGCAAGTCATTTGTTAATCAGGGCAATCTCCAGTTGTCCTGATTCTTATCTGGCCATAGAACCTAGATGGCTCTGGAGGAGAAAGTGGGACTGGTGTACATGTCATGGCATTACCTCCCTGATGTCATGATCTTCTTTGAAAATGAAGGACAAACATTTTCTTCAAGGTAGAGAGGACATTGAAGGTCCTTGTTTATAATTTCTATGGCATAGAGGGATGCTATCTCTATTGTCTCACTCACAGTCCATTGTTTCATGACTAGCCTGTAGTTCGAGAATTATCCATCAACATCTAGATCAAAAGTCAGTAATTCTGGGGTCATAAATTAGAAAGGATTTTTGCTCCTCTTCTGAAAGTGTAAGTGGCATGTATTTTGCCCCTGAAAATGAACATGCATCATCTTTTGCTTTTGAGAATAGTATTGTGCAATAATTTGTCCTCATTATATGGTTTTTACAAAAGCATTTTCCTAGAGCCAAAATTTCAGAAATTTTGGTATTTAGAATTTTTTCTTGAGGTGTAATGTCAATCATTAAGCAGCATTCTCTCCCCCTCCCTCTCCATATATGTACATATACTACTACATATACATATACATATATATTATATATATATATATATATTATATATACATATATATGAAATGTATTTTCCCCCCTCCTAGGAAAATTTAATTTTCAGAAGCAACTCATTGCTTTCACAGAATTCACACTCTTAAAAAAGAACCTCATTGCACCAAATCAACCAAAGAGTTGTTTCATCTTTGCTAAAAGATTCCTAGTGAGGGGGACTCTAACCATTAACACAGTGTCTAGCACATAATTAGTGCTTTAATAAAGGCTAAATGATAGACCACTAGCATCCACTCTTCTTTTAGATCAGTGTAGTCTTCAGAGACCCTCTCCCTTTAGCCTCCCCTTTAATTACCAAGGTTCTAACTATTTTGTTGGTCAAAATTTTCTTCAGGCTGTGTAGAGCACTGGGATTAGAGTTAGAAAATGGAGTTCAGGGGGCAGCTAGGTAGCACAGTAGATAAAGCACTGGCCCTGGAGTCAGGAGTACCTGGGTTCAAATCCGGTCTCAGACACTTAATAATTACCTAGCTGTTTGGCCTTGGGCAAGTCACTTAACCCCATTGCCTTGCAAAAAACTTTAAAAAAAAAAAGAGAGAGAGAGAAGTTAAAATCCTTACTCAAATACTTAATGGCTGTATGATCCTGGGCAAGTTATTTAACTTCTTTGTCTCAGTTTCCTTATTTGTAAAATGGGAATAATAATCATCATCATAATAATAATAAATACCTCTCGGGGTTGTTATGAGAATGAAATGATATTTTAAAAATTAATAAAACATTTTAAAGTACTTAGCTTTAAATTTAATATAATCAAATTAATATATTTTAAAACACTTAGCTTTGAATTTAATATAATTAAATTAAGATTATAGTTTTAAAACACTTAGCTCAGAGGTATTATATAAATGTTATATATATATAAGTTGTTTTTTATTATTATTAAATTCACCGTTCTTAACAAAGTCATTTTCATTAAATAACAATGAAATGAATTTTTCCTCCCTTGTACACCTCCCACATTGAATTTACTCTTATAAATACATATTTAGTCATCACCACAATATTATTATTAATAACACTAGCTATTATTACTGTGTCTTACCCCTGCAGAGGTGAGATTATAGCTCTTTTCAGCCTGCTTTTTCAGCCTGATCATTTAGATTTTCTTTTGTGCCTTACCTGTAATCCTTAGTGGAAGCATTCTCTTGAGAGCAGTCTGCAACTTGGTCTTCCATCTTTGAAGATATTCTGATGAGTCTTTCTGTCTAGAAAAAGCAAATGTTCTTTTCCATTAGCATTCTTAGACAACCTTCTCTACCATTAACTGTGATTTCTCATTAATCTTAGAATTAAGTTACCTGATCACTTCCTATGAGACTTTTTTCCCCAGTTCTTCCCCCTCAGCCTTGGCTATACAGAATATAGAAAGACCTAGATCTGTCTACATCAGGTCTATCCTTTAACCTCTTCTTAAAATCCACATCTACTGTTGATATACCAAAGACCCATGGTCCTTGACAGCTTGAGTTGCCCTACCCTAGGATATTCTTTGATTTAATCTGTCTTTCTTAAAATATGGCCCTTAGAACTGAGGCCAGTACTCTACATTTAGTCTTCCAGTCAGTGTACAGTTGGATTGTTACTCCTTATTTAGTGAGACTCCACTTCTTTTCCTGAAAACCAAGATGGTTTCTTTTTGGGGGGGGGGGGGCTTACCATATCATACCATTCTCTTAAACCCTCTAGATCTTTTTCAGACAAATTGTTCTAAAGATACTTTTATTTGCTTTTGAAGTTGATTTTATATACTCAAGAGAATGTCAGACTTTATATTTCTCCCCATTATATTTCCCTTCTCTAGATTTAGCCCTGTGTTATAATCAGCCAAGAACTTCATGAATCCCAACTGTTATCGAGCTCAAAAACCATCCTTCCTAGCTTTGTATCATCTAAATGTTGGATAAGAATCTCATCTGTGCCATTATCTAAGTCATAAATAAAAAAGAGTAAACTGTACAGTGCCAACCACAGAAATCTGGCTCATTTCACTAGAGGATACTTTCCAAACTGCTTTCAAGCCATTAATGATTAATTTTAAATCTGACCACTCAGTCTTAAATTCTTGTTATTATACCCTGAATTTTTCCATCTTTTCCATAAAAATAGCGAGAGGCTTGATTCCAGACTAAAGTTGGTAGAATAGTAAATAGAATGCTGGGCTTGGAGTTCAGAAAACCTGAATTCAAATCCAACTTTATTCATTTACTGGCAATATGATCATGTTTAGCCACTTTACCTGTTTGCCTCAGTTTCCTTAGCTGCAAAAATGGGTATAATAAAAAGTATTCTATTTCCTAGAGTCATTTGGAAGATCAAACAGGATAAAATTTGTAAAGCACTTAGCACTGTCTCTGCCATATAATAATAAGCATTTAATAAAGGCTTATCTCCTAATTTTATCAAGTGCTTGTCTCCCTTGCCCTTTACTGAGATTAATAAGAACTGCTTTTTAATTCTATTTGTAGGAATTTAGGAAAAATTCTTTAGTACCTTAAAATTATTCTGTAATTCTAGCTCGTCTTCTATTACCCTGCAGTTACTATTTAAACATACAACTCACAAAAATATATTTAAAGAAATTCCATCATATATTATACAAATATGCTAAATATATTGTGCCTTCCTATAATTAAATTTTCAAAAAAATTGCATTAAAATATTTATGTTGAGAGTTTTTAAGTTATGCCATTCTTAACTTCTTCATTCTATGTAGGAGGAAATAGGGATTCAAAGAATTGTAAGGACTTGAATAATATAAAAATGCCCATGAGAAGTAGAAATGGAGCAGGAGCCTCAATCCCTTAATTCCTAATACTTTATTGCCTTTTGTTCTCTCTCTCTCTCATAATAAACCTCCTTTGAAGAGAGTGCTTTTTAGAGATCCATTTTTAAAAATCTTACTCCTTTCCAGATGTTGGTGCAGCAGTAATAACAATTGTCCTGTTATTTTAAATTAATATTTCCTTTCTAAACCACTTTAGTTATTTATTCTTGATCACCCATGCACATTTTTCAGCTATTCAGTACTACACTATCATTTGATATAATTAATCTCTGCCTGTTTCAGCTTGGTTCCATACTTTCAAAGTGTTCCAAGGGAAATATGGAAAAGGTCATTAAACTCAAACTGTAGTTTATCAGAAAGTAGCATATCAAAACAAATTTACATGAATATTTTTTTCCTAGTGTGTGGTTTCTTATTGTCTTCAGTTATCAGTTATCAGTTATACTTAAGTTCTAGGTGTCAGAGAGGATGCTGTTTTGGAGTCAGAACGACCTGAGTTTAGATGTGACCTGAGACACTAGCTGTGTGTGGTTGAGTCACCTAAACTCCCTATGCTTTACTTTCCTCAACTCCAAAATGGGGATAAAAACACAGGGTTATTGAGAGTCTCAAATAAGATATACTTGTAAAAAGTGCTTAGGATATAGTAGTAGATAGAACATAGTAGGAGCTATATAAATGCTTATTTTCTTCCCTTCTCCTCTTGCCTATTCCATTTTAATTTCTTGGATTATTACTCAAGATCCCATAACCAATGTATGTTAGATCTGGGACCTAAATCCAAATCTTCCTGACTCTAAGTCTGGGTCTTTACCACAGTGCTATTTCGCAATACTATGCATGCTGCCTCATGCATTCAAAATAATTTAATTTAACAGGAAACTTTCTAAAACGTATTTAATATACCTGTAAAATCTTAGGCTGCATAGAGGTGTCATAAATGGCGCAAGAGTTCATAGGATGACAAAGGAAAAAAAAATTATGTTAAAATATACCCCCCTTCCCAAATTAGAAACCCCAGGTTAAGAACCCCTCTTCTAGACCAACACTCCTTAGGTCAGCTTACCTCTGGAATATTATATTCAGGAGTGAATGCCATATTTTCCAATGGAAAGGAGTAGAACAAGCAGCATGGTGAAAGAAATTAAGAGCCACTTAAAATGAATTGTAGATAATTATCTGGAGAAGTAAAGGGTAGACTGCCACATTTTAGACCTCTTTTTCATCTTATAGGGAAAGAAGTATTGTTTTGCAATAGTTTCAGTTATGTCCAATTCTTTGTGATGCCATTTGTGATTTTTTTTTTTTGCTGAGTATATATTTAATTTTATTTTTTAATTCTCATTTTGTACAATTTTTTTTACATTAATAAAATATTCTTCTTTAAGAGTAAACAAAATACCCCTCCCCCTATGAATATAGACTTGCTTGGGCAATAAAGTAAAGGGGAGAGAAAAAAATTAAAATTAAAAAAAATAATACTAATAATTGTAGGTATGGCCAGGTGGCACAATGGACGAAGCACCAGCCCTGGAGCCACAAGCACCAGAACCCACATCTGGCCCCGAACACCCAACAATCACCCAGCCATGTGATATGCAAGCCTCCCGATCCCCACTGCCCTGCAAAAAACCAAAAAGAATGAAAAAAAAGACCCAAAATAAAATAAAATAGTATTCATAGTAGGGGTGGCTGGGTGGCAGACAGAGCGTTGGCCCTTGAGCCAGGAGCACCTGGGTCCAAATCTGGCCTCAGACACCCCAAGATCACCCTGCTATGTGGCCCCAGGCAGGCCACCCAGCCCCATTTGCCCTGCACCCGCCCCCAAATAATAATAAAAAATGTGCTTCAGTCTTTGTTCCAACACCAACAACTCTCTCATGGGTGGATCGCATTCTTTATGGTAAGTGCATCGCAAAAGTTGCTTCCATATTTTTCCAACTATGCCATTGCTGATTGCAACTCCCTCCTTTGGTATTTCTCCACTACCATATACTATATTTTCTCTCTCCTTTCACTCTGTCTCTGCTGTAGGGTCTCTGAGTGGCGCAGCAGACAGATCCCTGGTCCTGGGGCCAAGAGACCCTGAGCCCCCATACCACCCCTTAGGCCCAGAATCCACCTGGCCCTATGGTCCTGGGCAGGCCTTCCAATCCCAGCCCCTTGCAAGAAGTAAGAAAGAAAATGTGTTATATCTGACCACTGTCCCCCCCATGGTCCATCCTCTCCTCCTTCATTCACATCCCCACCCCTTCCCCCTGTCCCCCTTCTCTCCTTCTTACTCCAGATGCTTATACCCCATTGAGTATATATGCTGTTTCCTTTCCTAGCCACCTGTGATGACAGCAAAGGTTCCCTCATTTCCCCTTGCCTCTCCCCTTCCATATCATTGTAATAGCTCATTGTAATAAAAAAAAATCTTGTTACATGAAATATCTTGGCCTATTCCCCCTCTCCTTTTTCTTTCTCCCATTACATTTCCCTTTTTTCTATTGACTCCATTTTTACACCATATTTTATCTTTGAATTCAGCTTTCTCCTGTGCTTCAACTATAAAAGCTCCCGCTAGCTGCTCTATTAACTGAGATGGTTCATATGAATATTATCAGTATCATTTTTCTATGCAGGAATACATGCAGTTCATCATCATCAAGTCCCTCATATTTTCCCCCTCTCCTCCAGTCTCTATGCTTCACCTGAGTCTTGTATCTGAAGATCAAACTTTCTGTTCAGCTCTGACCATTCCAAAAGGAACATTTGAAATTCCCCTGGTTCATTGAAAGTCCATTTTTTTCCCTGGAAGAGGACATTCAGCCTTGCTGGGTAGTTGATTCTTGGCTGCATTCTAAGCTCTTTTGCCTTCCGGTATATTGTATTCCAAGCCCTACGAGCTTCCAATGTAGTTGCTGCTAAGTCCTGTGTGATCCTGACTGCAGCTCCATGATATTTGAATTGTGTCCTTCTGGCTGCTTGTAATATTTTCTCTTTGACTTGGGAGTTCTAGAACTTGGCTGTAATATTCCTAGGGGTTGATTTTTTGGGATCTCTTTCTTGGGGGGATCGGTAGATTCTCTCCATTTCTATTTTGCCCTCTGCTTCTAGAATATCAGGGCAATTTTCCTGTAGTAATTCTTTGAAAATGATGTCAAGGCTCTTTTCCTGATCATGACTTTCAGGTATTCTAATAATTTTAAAATTATCTTTCCTAAGTCTATTTTCCATATCAGTTGTTTTTTTCAATGAGATATTTCACATTTTCTTCTAATTTTTCACTTTTTTGGTTTTGAAGTATTGATTCCTGATTTCTGGTAAATTCATCAATCTCCCTGAATTCTATTCTTAGTCTGAAGGAGTTGTTCTCTTCTCCTCAGAGAGTTTTCTTATCTCTTTTTCCATCTGGCCAATTTTGCTTTTTAAGGCATTCTTCTCCTCTATAATTTTTTGAACTGTTTTATCCATTTGACCTACGCTGGTTTTTAGCATGCTATTTTCTTCAGCATTTTTTTGGATTTCCTTGACTAAGCTGCTGACTTCATTTTCATGTTTTTCCTGCATCTCTCTCCTTTCTTTTTCCAATTTTTTCTTCCAACTCCCTCATTTGATTTTCAAAGTCTTTTTTGAGCTCTGTCATAGCCTGAGCCCAATTTCTGGTTTTCTTGAAGTCTTTAGATGCAGGAGCTTGTGCTTCCTCATCTGCAGACTGAGTATATACATCCTTCTTGGGCTCATATACAAAATATTTCTCAATGGTGTTCCTCTTTTTTCTCTGCTTGCTCATTTTCCCAGCCTGCACCTGTTTTGGGGTGCTTCCTGAGCTTTTGGGACACCCCCACAAGGGTTTCAGTGTGTGAGGCTCTGTCCTTCCTCCTGGTCTGTGAATGACCATAAGCGCCCCCTCTGCCACGGGGCCGAGGTGGGGGGGGGCCCTGCTGTTCTATGGGGGGGCCTAGACTGCGATCAGGATCTGAATGTGGTCAGAGCCCCAGAGTCCTGTTCCAGAGGCAGAGGACAGAGCTCTGCAGTCTCTCTTCACTCCCCTCCCTCAGCTCAATGGGCTCATGCCCTTGGGGCTCCTGTTTACCAGCTCAGCCTGCTTCTGTTTCTGGATCTGGGCTGCTGAAAGACCAAGTTGCTAGCTGTGTGCCCTGAGGCCTGGGCTCCATGTGCTTGCTCTGGCAGAGGTCCCCTGCTGTTCCCCCACTTTGTGCCCAGTGCTCCCCGGGGCATAGGTCAGGAGACTCCCCTGCTGCTGTGAGCTGCGGCTCCCAGCGCCCTGGGGCTGCCTCCGGTAGGCTGAAGTTCTTTGGCTCTGATGGGCCACCCTTCTGGCGGGCCGCCCCTCTGACCCCGGGGAGCAGAGCCTTTCTGCTCTTTTCTAGGTTACCTTGAGTAGGAGAACTGCCTCACTGGGTCCCTCTGTGGGTTTTTGTCTCTCGAAAGTTTAGTTAGAGTCCTTAGTTTCAATTTTTATCAGAGAGTGCCTAAGACTCGATCCCTTCTTGTCACCATCTTGGCTCTGCCCCACTATCCATTTGTGATTTTTTTTTAAGTTTTTTTCATGGCAAATGGCATTAAGTGGCTTGCCCAAGCCCACACAGCTAGGTAATTATTAACTGTCTGAGGCTGGATTTGAACCCAGGCACTCCTGACTCCAAGGGCTGGTTCTCTATCCACTGCTCCACCTAGCTGGCCCCATTTGTGATTTTCTTGATGTTTGCAGATGAGGAAACTGAGATAAGCAGGTTAATCTAACTAGGGTCACACAGCTTATAAATGTCTGAGTTCAGTTTTGTACTCTGGAGTCTTTGATTCCAAGTCTAGTGCTTTATCTATTATGCTATCTACCTGCCCCCTTTTAGGGAATAAGGAAGATTTTTAGGTAGGGTACAGAATCATAAATTAATAACTGAAAAAGAGCTTGTTGTGTATGACTGAGAAAAGCCAAAGTTAATTGACTGTAAGAAAAAAAACTTCCCACAACATGTAATGCTGACCCAAAGTGGAATGGGCAGGATGCGTCACAAGGTAGGGGATTCTGTGACATTCGATATCTTAAAGAAGAAACTGAGCGAAGACACTTATCAGAGATAAGGTAGAAGGGAAACCTCTTTAGGAAAATGTTATACTAGATAACCTCAGAAGCCCATTTCAAGTAGTATGTAAAATATGTGTGAATATACACTCACACGTTTATAATCATCCCTCTATTTCTGTAACTTTATACATACATACTTACATACACATGTATTTATTTCATTAAACTGTAACATGACTCAAACCATTTGTCCCTAATAAAATGTTGTATACTATAGAAAATTTCTGTTGAAGCTAGGCTATAATGTAGTTATTAAATTTCTTCCTGCAAATCAGTAGTTTATAGATATTCCTTCACATTGGGCACAATTTCTAAGCAAGGTGGGAAAGAGCAATGATGTTAGAAACTGAAGATGTATAGGTATAACCCTTCATTTTATTTCAAAGTTGCATTATTTTCCCCCACTCATCTGTGAATGCAATAGTAATACCAATCTATTGGTTTCCTGGGACTTTTTTTTTATAATGGAAAATGGAGCAGAGCAAGAGTAATTAGATGTTTTTTATTCTATTAAATCTTATGAAGGAATTTTTGTAACTAAGCAGTATTAAGCCTTTTCAAAAAGGTTTATAATTATGATTTTATGGTCATTCGGTTTCATATAGGACTCCTGAAACCTTGAAAATAGACTTTGTAAAGAATAAATCCGTTTGCAGAAAATAAATTTAACATAATGGAACTGTTATGGGAATAATTATGCATTTTACATTTTAAGTAGAAAAATACTTTTATACATAAATAGAACCTAATAAAAATAAATCTGTTAAGTGGATAAATATCCTGTTATTTGATAAAATCTTAACCCTAAGAATGGCTCATCTGATCCATATGTCTACCTGCTTTTCATTCTTATTCATACTTTCCCATCATCAGTTCCTTTTTTATGGTGAAATAAATCTGGATACCTCATGGATAAGTTTTTATACTGCCTTTGTACTAGATTCATACTTTTCATTTTTGTTACCTACATATCTTTGACTCAAGATGTCCTAAATAGGTGATACATCATAGCTTTGAATTTTGTAATTATTGTGTTTGTATCTTTAGAATATAGGAAGAAAAAGAGAATGGAAAGAAAAAATTAGCAAAGATATAACATAGAATTAATTTTTTACTTGGTAGGTGCACCTTGCCCCCAAATGCAAATTCAAGGCCTTAAAAGATGAATTCACTGAAAATCAAAATAAAAAGACAACAGCACAATTCTCTTTGACTTTGAGGATCCACTCACATCTCTATAACAAGAGTCCAAAGGACTTACTGTCCTCCCATTTTGATACCTATTTATATTAAATTCTCCTTAAAATAAATAAGAGTTCATTTAACTTATTAGTGTTCTTGGGCTCCATTACTAAAGGCTATTGGTGGGCTTTTACTTCATTAACTTTATACAACACCACCAGACCCTCAGTGCCCAAGACTGGGTGGAACTCATAAGCTAAGACAGTGCTGTATTTGTTTAAATGATCTTAACTAAAGAAGCTATAAATTTTAGCGAAGTGCTAGGCACTTCACTAGGCAATAGGATCCCAGGATAAAAAAGACAAAAATGATAATCTGTGCCCTCAAGAAACTTATAATTCTTTATTTGACTTCTGAACTGGAATGGGCTTGAAGTGCAACAAAATTTTACACAAATTTTCTATGGCATGGAGGTGCCACATACTTAGCCCCCTTGATGTGGAGGGAATAATTGTATTCACTAATAATTCATTATATCATTCCTGCTAATCAGTATCTAATCTCTTTAGTTCAGATATACTTTTAAATTTTCAGATTTTGATTTTCCTCTTTCTCCTTTTCCATCTGAACCTATCATTTCAGTTCCCCAATGAAGGTTATCTACTTATCCACACCTAGCAATGACCTCTTTGGTACTCATGTACCCAGATATTCAAGTCTGTGATCTCATCTCTTTAAGGAGTTCATTCCATTAATACAGATCATAGTCAAACCATACTTGACCATCCTTTGTCACACTTCCCCATATCCTCCCATTAATTTGTCAGAAGAAACCTGATCATTCAACAGAAGACTTTCCTCTCTTTTTCTTGACTTTGAAAGGGTCATTTCTGTTGTCTACCTTTCATCCTTTATTCTTGACCCATAAACCCAACTTCTCCTATTTCCTTGGCTGCATATTTTACTCCTGTTTTTTTCCCCCCAATATTCTATATTGCAACCTGTCATGTACCTCTCCATTGCCCTCTCTGTACTCAGGCTTAATTAACTCTTTGGAAGCATTTATAATGTCTCACTATCCCAACAAAATCCACTCCTGCAGGTTATATCCAGCCTTCTTTCCTTTTTTGTGTTGCTCCTAAAATAGCACTTCTTTGACAAAATACTTTGAAGGTTTATTAAACAACTATTATGTGTCCATTATTGTTATTACCTTATTAATTTGCATTTATATGAACGTAAATTTGGAGTGGAAAGGATCTTAGATATCTGCAAATGCAGTTCTTTTATCCACCCCACACACCCCTATTTTACAGAGCCAGACATGAAGTCTTGAAGATTTGGGTCCATGGCTTGAAATGGAAAAAGTTCCAGTCAGTACTGGAAGATGAAGTTTTTTCTCCTGGGACATCTCTTCTGTTGAAATCACTTGAAATCATACTTTTCTCTATTCATTTGTATGTGGCATTTTTTCCTATTAGAATATAAATTCCTTGAGAATATCTTGTTTTTCTTAACTAAACTTTGTTTCTCCCCAATATTTAGTACAGAGCTTTATATAAATTACAGTTTAAACAAATTATGAACTGCACTGAATATTTCCCCTAATTTGTTTTGTTTTATTTTCTTAAAGTAAGAAACACCTTTTTTTTAAATGAAAATGATTTCGTACTTGTACACATATGTGATAGTTGTTGCTATCACAGTATCTGCTTAATTTTATGTGTTTAACCAATAAGATATTTTCAACATGCCAGACTCAACACCTGTGTTGGGGTTTATTGTCATTAGGCTGCAGTAGGAGTAGCACTCATGTATTTTATTAGAGAATATGTGTCTTTCTGAACATAAAACTTGGAATGCCTGTTGTAGATGGCACTTAAGATATCATCTTGAACAATCCTCACATTTTGCAAATGAAAGAAACTGAATTTGGGAAGTAAAGTGACATATACCCTGGGAGATCACATGGCTAATTAGTGATAGAACTGGTGCTTGCATTCATAGGGTTTTCTTTCTTCCTTTTAAGAGGTCCTTTCACTACTCAGAGTATTTTCTGTGTTCCAAATTCATCTAATTTATAATGTGGATTTTCCAGTCATAATTTTAAAGAACAGATGACTATTAAAACAAGTGAACTAACTAATGGTCAATTAAGATCCTGTTATCAAGAAAGCTTTAAGTCTCAAAAACTCTAACGTATTGCATTTCTTGTTGAAGCTTAACTTTTGACCTCCAATTAATCTAATTTTATGCTTATTCTCAAGCCTCATTAAAATGTTTCTAATTATCTTCTATCTTATCTTAGAATCATATCATTTATAGGACTTGTCCTGGTTCTAGAACTTCAGGACAAAGCTTCCTGTCTTCCTTTCTCTCTACTTCTGTCTATTCTGGGTTGTTTCCCCAAATATTCTCCTTTTTTTTTTTTTTGATAGGTTTGTTTGTTTTTCCTTTGCCACAAAGGTAGTGGATTCTCTTCTTCAGACTATAAAGTGAAGTGACAACACTGGCTTTACCCTTCTAATTTCCTCATCATTCTTCTGACTTTTCAGTTCACTAAAGTTGTTGCTTTAATTTATTTTTGGCTACTATATAACTTTCCTCCAAAATTTACTACTCCTCCCGTTTGAAAACACTTAATCTTCCACATTTGAGAACCACCCCCTGTTTTTTGTTTTTGTTTTTTGCAAGGCAATGGGGTTAAGTGATTTTCCCAAGATCACACAACTTGGAAATTAATTATTAAGTGTTTGAGGCTGGATTTGAACTCGGTGTTCTCCAGACTCCAGGGCTGGCGCTCTAGCCACCGCCACCTAGCTGAGAAACCTTTTAAAATAAAATAACATAGCTGGTATTTATAATACTCTTTTTTATTTGTTTCTCATTTGACTTCTGAAAGGACAAAGGGTAAGTATGGGTTAAGTTGGAGAATACTTATTTCTGTAGGAATGTGGGTGTTTTCATTGTGTGGCTATCTGATACTAATTTAGTAACTAGACATGATTGTAAGCATCATCTCTGGTTCTTCGTTCTGTATATTTTGTCCTACTGCCTGTGGTTTTCTATGTTCAAAACTGTGAACTTCTGACTCTGACCTCAATATATTGTTCCGTCTTCCTAGAGTTTCCTCAAATAGATGAAAAGTGTTGGTTGGTTTTCAGTTGTATTTTTGTAGTGGGTGTTCATTCCTAAGTACCTTATTGTTGTATATCTAGATAATAGAACAAATTTGTTTATTTGTTTGGGTGTTGGGTACAATTATAGCATTCGGAATTGTGAGCCCTATTTTCCTAGGAGATCTTAATTCAAAGGCAAAACAAATACTTTATCAGTTATTGAATTTTGAGAAGTGTGATGGTTTATTCTATTTATATTTTCAGGGAGATAAAAGATATATTTTCTTAAACTTCATTTTCATTCAGAGTCATTCTCCTTCCTGATACATGGATGAAAAATTTTTATGTCTTGCCTCTGTGCCAAAAACAACATAATTTTAGTCTCCAAAATGAATATCTTGATATCAATTCCCTTTTGGTAAAGCAAATTCCCAACTCCCATTTAGAGGCGGAAATATATTGTTTCCTGAGTTGTTTCCTTCTATGCTTAATATGAAAGAAAAATGTCTATATTTAGTATTCTTTAAAAACTGAGCAATGAATATATGCTTCCATAATATATTGATTTTGTTTTTCTTATTGTTTCAGGCATGGCTACTGGAGATCTTCCATATGCTTTAAAGATAATTTCAGAGAACTGGACATTTTACATGAACTAAGAATTTAGGTAAGATTTAAAAGACTTTAAAAAAACCACAAATAACATAGTAAATAATAGTTTGTATTCATGTAGTATTTTTTTATTCTTTTAAAAATTATTAATTTCTTTTAACATTTAAATAAAATTTTGAGTTCCAGTCTCTCTCTCTCTCTCTTCCCCCACCCATTGAGAAGGAAAGCAAAATAATATCACTAACATTTGTGAAATCAAATAAAATATTTCATAATAGACATATTGCTAAAAAAAGGAAAACAATAAAATGAAAAGATTATATTTCATTTTATATTCAGGATTCATCAATTCTCTCTCTGGAGATTGATAGCATTTCTTACTCCTGAGGCCTTTGAAATTATCTTGGATAGTTGTATTGATAAGAGTATTATCCATGTCTTTCACAATTGGTCATCATTATAACATTGTTATTAACTGTATGCAGTCATAAACAGGTTCTTATTTCACTATATATCATTTCATATATTTTGCCCTGTTTTTTTCAAACCACCCTCCTTGTCATTTCTTATAACATATAGGATGCCATCGATGACAGTCATATGCCATAAATTTGTTTAGCCATTCCCCAAGTTTTGAGAGTTGTCTTGATTTCCAATTCTTAGCCATCACAAAAAGAGCAACTATAATTATTTTTGATCTCTTTGGAATAATGCTGTGTCTAAGGATATGCACAGTTATATTATCCTTTGAGTTTAGTTCCAGATTATTCTCCAGAATGATTGGACTACAACTCAACCAGCAGTTTATTAGTGTACCTATTTTCCCTCATTTCCTTCAGCATATGTTATTGCTTGCTTTCTTATTTCCTTTCTTTTTCTTTTGTTCATTCTCTCCCTTCCTTCCTTCCTTCCTTCCTTCCTTCCTTCCTTCCTTCCTTCCTTCCTTCCTCTTTCCTTTCCAATTACATGTAAAGATAAATCTCAGTATTCATTTTTCTAAGATTTTGAATTCCATATTTTCCCCTCCCTCCCTCCCTTTCCTCCCCCCTCCTCCTGATGTCAAGAAATCTAATACAGCTTATGTTACAACTATGTTAAACATATTTCCATAATAGTCATGCTTTGCAAGAAGAATCAGAACTAAAGGGGAAAAAAACCATGAAATGAAAAAGGCATAAAGCAAATTTTAAAAAGTGAAAATAGTATACTTTAGTCTCATTTAGACTCCATATTCTTTCTCTCGATATAAGTAGTATTTTCCATCACAAATATTTTATAATTTTTAGATTTATATTTCATTTCTAATATGAATGAAGTGGTATTTTAATTTACATTTCTGTAATCAACAGTAAAAGAGAGTATTTTTTATATGATAGTTTTCATTTTTTCTTCTGAAAACTGCCTCTTCCCATCTTTTGACCATTTATCAATTGGAAAAATCTCTTCTGTTTATAAATTTGACTCAGTTCGCTATATATTTGAAAAATGAGGACTTTATCAGGAGAAACTCTGAGATACCCCCTCACTCCAGTCAGAAATGACATATGCTGGAGGAGATGAGGGGAGAGCCTGGACAACATATTTGAAGAAATAATCAAGGGAAATTGCCTTGATATTCTAGAATCAGAGGGTAAAATAGAAATTGAAAGAATCTACCAATCACTTCTTGAAAGGAATCCCAAAATGAGAGTTCCTAGGAATATTACAACCAAATTTCAGAGGTCCCATATCTAGAAGAAAATATTGTAAGGAAACAGAAAGAAACAATTCAAATACCATGAAACCACAGTCAGGATAATACAATACTTAACATCTATTTTTTATTTTTTATTTTTTTTATTTTTTTATTTTTTTACTTAACATCTTAACACAAGCATTAAAGAAGTGGAGGGCTTGGAATATATTCCAGAAGGCAAAGAAGCTAGGATTATAGGGAAAAATCACCTCTTCAACATAACTGAATGTAATTCTTGAGGTGGGGTGGGGAATGGACATTTAATTAAATAGAGTATTTTCTAGCATTTTTGACAAAAAAAAGAAACCCAGAATATCTGATATCTAAAGACAAGACTCAAGGGAAGCATTAAAAGGTAAACAGGAAAGAGTAATACTGTTTATATTCCAATATAGGTAGATAATACATGAAAATTTTAAGAACTTTATCTAACTTCATTGGAATAGTTAGAAGGAGTCTATATGGACAGAGGACATGGGTGTGAGTTAATTTTATTGGAATGATCTGAAAAATAAAGTGAATGGGTGAGAAAAAGAGATACTGAGAGAATGAAGAAGGGAGAGGTAGAATCAAATTTCCTCATATGAAAATGGCTCCCATGGAAGTTCCTATAGTGAAGGGGAAAAATTGGTGGTAGATAGTGTTTGAATGTCATTCACATGGGAATTAGTTCAGAGGGAAGAATACACACACACACACACACCTCCCTTTCTTAATAGGGAAATAGGAGTAGAAGAGAATAAGAGTTAAAGGAAACAGGGTGTGTGGCAAAAAGGAGGATGAATTAAGTGAGGCAGTGGTCATAAGCAAAAGAGGGAGTGAAGAATAAACAAAAGAAAATGACTTGGAGAGAAACTATATTTTATCAAAAGGTACCATAGACAATGAAGGAATAAAATTTTTTTACAGATTCAAACTGGGATAGAGGGTAATGTACAATTAGTAACCATAACTATCTTTGTGAATTGAATGGACTTATCCTTAAAATGGAAGCAGATAATGGAATGATTTTGAAGGCAGAATCCAATCAATAATATATTGGTTACAAGGGACACACTTGAAATAGAAGGATACACAGAATTAAAAGAAATAACTAGTGCAGAACTTATGCTTCAGCAAAGTAAAAAAAAAAAGGTGGGAGTAGTAATCATGACCTCAGATAAAGCAAAAGTCAGAACAGGCCTGTTTAAAAGAGATAATCAGGGAAACTACATTTTGCTAACATAGAAAATAAAATAATTTCTTAAAAATTATATAGGAAGTTTCCTTAATAAAAACTTCATTTTTTCCAGCCATTCTCCAGTCAAAGGATATGAATAGGGAATTTTCAGAAGGAGAAATTAAAGCTATCTTTGTCATGAAAAAAAATGTTCTAAATCACTATTGATGAGTAAAAAGTAAATTATTATTAATGAGAGTTAAGAGGTAGTGGTATAGTGGATAGAGAGTGACATTGGTAGTCAAGAAGACTTAGTTATTAGTCCTTTTTCTGACACTGGCTGTATGTTGGACAAATCACCCGAGTATTTATACTTGCATGGGGGTGGTAAATGTTTTGTGACTTTTAAAATCTATGAAAATGTCAATTTTTATTATTTTTGTTCATTATCAGACTTAGACTTAAAGAAAGATAGAATTAGAAGGAACTTTTCCTAGTGAAAGTCTTTATAATTTGGAGTCAGGAAAATGATTTCAGATCCTATTTCTGCCACTTACTACTTGTGTGACCTCGAGTAAGTCATTTCATCTTTCTGGGCTTCTGTTTCCTCATCTGCAAAATAAAGGGTTTAGACTAAACTTGTGACATCCATCATCTCAGATATAAATGGGAACCCTTAAATCTATATGTTATGAACTACTTAGTGACTTAGTTTTAAAATGTAATGAAATTTATATTTTATTTATTTTAAAGTATTTTCCCAGTTACATTTTATTTATTTATTTTTTGTTGGACTTAACCTAATTGTTCATTCTTCATTGGCAAATTAGTCTTTACTCATTGACTACCTTAAAGGACTAATTTCTCTGTTGTTTTTTTTTTTAACCCATAGACTATTCCCTGCTTTTTTCTTTGGTAGATTTAAATGCAGCAAGGCAGTAGAAGATGGTTTCAGGAATTTTAGGGTTTCCCTGAAAGTAAAATAACTTTAGAAAGAAATCAAAATTCATCAACTAATGCTATTTAGTTCTTTTGTTTTAATGTAAAATATATTAAGATTTTTAGAGAAAGACTAAGTTGTCTTGAGGGGACTGAACAAAAATCCAAGCTGAGTGAATGAATGAGGTAATCAACCACAACCACATCTTGGCTCTCTGAAGGGCTTTGGGAGAAATCAGGTAGGATCAACAATTAAGGTATTCAGGCAGCCGTGAGCCATTAGTTCTTCACAGGATTAAAAATTATGCATTAGTTTTTTAAAAGACAGTGAGTGTGATTAAAGTGATAAGTTTAATGCTGTACTTAATGACTCATGATTAAGTGATTGAAAGCTGAGCTTTGGAATAAACTGCCATTCTGACCTTAGTTTAACTTTCTTTTTGTTATATAGAAAGCCTTTGAAAGCTATCAAAATAAAGGAAAAATTGAGGAGCAAGAAATACCTTCCCCTATGCTTATCCATCTCACTGACTCTTTGCTGACACTTACTTTAGTCCCTGAGACTTCTTTATGTTATCTCTGCTTGGGGTCAGTCAGTATCCCCTCATTTAAGGTTTCAAGAAGGTCTTCAGTCCATGGGACTCAAATACCAGTTAACCAACAAACTGGGAAATTAGCCCCATGATTTTTGAGAAACAACTTTTTAGCTTTGGGGAAAAGATAATAGCTAACCAGTATTGGGAAAAGATCATATTGTATTGATCAAGATGGGTTTTAAATCGGTAAGATAAGTTTTCTGTACTTCCTTTCCTTCATTAAAAATGTAATATTTTGTGTTTTTCCACTATTCTATTTGCAGAATTGGTTGGATTGCAGTTTCTCATGGACAGCATCAGTTTCTCCTCCCTCTATTGTGTAATATCCTTAGAGGGTTGGATGAAGTTGTCATTTTCAGCTGATCATTTTTTTAGGCATCATATTCTATTTGTGCCTCAGAATGCATGTCTTGGTTTCTCAGTGAGTGATTCAGGATAATAATAACAATAACAACAATAATAGTAATATTCCTAAACTATTTTTCATCATTAAATTCATCTATTCATGAATAATCTTATAATTAAACTCATAGTCCACCAGTTTTTTTGAACAGTATCTGGGATATTGAACAAGTAAGGAAGAGTCCCCTCCATAGATTTTGAATAAGAGAATTATTTTCCTTGTAAGGTCTTTGAGATAATGGACTAAATACTTTTACCAGTGTCTTCCTTTCATAGTGCCTGGCCCATTTTTTTTTAATAAAGAGACCTGTGATGTCATTGATGTAGGGCAATGATTTTCAAATCTTTTAGCTTTTAGATCCCTTTACAATCTTCAAATTATTGAGATTTTTCCTTATCCCCTGGCCCCCAAGAGATTTTATTTATGTGGTCTATATCATTTATCATGTTAGAAATTAAATCATTTTAGTGCCATTATGACAACTATTTTCATTTTGTAGATCCCTGAAAAAATCTAAGGAATTCAGATCACACTTTGAAAACTGATAGAGTAATTCCTAGTGACGGATATAACTCCATTGATTTAACTTAGTACCTTTTTTGCAACTTAGAACTATAAATAGTTATTTGGAAGTATTGAAAGATTTAATGATTTGCCCTGAGCCAAACAGGTACTCTCTTGCTCATGGGTCTTCTTTTCTCAGAAACTGGTTTTCTGTCTACTAATACCAATGGTGTCAGACTCAAAATAGAAACAGGGGCCACCAAACTGTACATAAGGATCCCTGTGGTTCACATGTTGACTTAGAAAATCACACATTTGTAGGTTTCATTATTATTATTAATACTGATATTATTATTATTATTATTAATTGATTTTTATTTTGTTTGTTATTTTCTAGCTGGATTTTAATCTGGCTCCAATGGTAAGGGAGTGTTGTAGGCATATGTGAGACCCAAACCTGTTTGACACTCCTGAAGTGGACCATCGTAGTGTCTAAAAGGCACCTGTCTAATAAACATATCCTCATCGGTTAATTGCGAAACCCTCTTGTTTGAGGAGCTAAAAGCTACAATGAAATAGCGTAAGGTCTTTATTACTTAATAATATAAGAACAAAATTAGAACACACATTCTTTGCCCTCTGATCGGACTTTTTTCTATCAGCCTATTGTTGGTACTCTCTCTAGAAAATTGCTTCTTTCTTATCTTTCTGCTTTTGTTGTCCATAAACCTTTCTTTATATAGTTCCTGCCCTTTATTTTCTAAGTAAACTAAACCATTTTGTTCCTTATGTGGCATTCTGTTTTCCATTTCCCTTCTAAAATGCCTGGAATGAATGAACTTTCTTCTCACTTATGTCTCTTAAAATCACTAATTTCCTTCTGAACAGTTCAAATTCTACCTTTCTGCATGAGGCCTTTCTTTTGTCTTTTTAATTTTATTTTTTTTCCAATTAGATGTAAAGATAGTTTTCAACATTCATTTTTTTGTAAGATTTTGAGTTGCACATTTTTCCACCTCTACTCCCTTTCTTCCTCCCTATGACAGTGAGTAATCTGAAATAGGTTACATATGTACAATCATCTTTAACATGTTTTCATATTAATTATATTATGAAAGAAGAATAAGAACAAAAGGGGGAGAAATCCATGAGAAAGAAAAAAACAACCAATTTTAAAGAATGAAAATCGTATACTTTGGTTGTATTCATACTACATAGTTTTTTTCTCTGAATGAGGATAGTATTTTCCATCACATGTCTTTCAGAATTGGATTTGTTCTTTGTATTGCCAAGATGAGCGTAGTTCGTTATAATTCATCATCACCTAGTGTTACTGTTAATATATACAGTGTTCTCCTGGTTCTGCTCACTTTAGTCAACATTAGTCATGATTTTTCTTAATTCCCACAAGATACTTCATTCGTCCACTTATCCCATTACCTTGTATTTATTTTGCATATACTTGTAATTAATTTAAATATTTGTGTAGTTTCCTTCTTTTAGAAGGTAAGCTACTGGAGGGCAGGGCTTATTTCATTTTTGTCTTTGGTGCCTAGCATGTTTCTATTGCAAAAATTCCTAGGTAGATACTTGTTGAACTATTAATTAATTTACAAATTTGCTCCTTAACTCATTTAATCTTTTAAGCTTTTCAGCCTTTTAACCTCTCTTCCTAACTATAGGTTCGATTTGTTTCTGAACTCAAGCTTCACAGGGACATTGTAACTGGGGACACAATGGGTAAGGGTGTAATTAGATTTGGTATCAGTGAGACCTGAGTTCAATCCTACCTCAAACACTGATAGTTTGACCTTTGTCAAGTTTCTTAACCCTTTTTAACTCAGTTTCATTATCTGTAAAATTGGGAAAATAATATCACAGGGTTGTGGTGAATATAAAACAAGCTACCATGATATTACAGTGCTTTGCAAATCTTAAAGTTATATGTGTGGTGAGTATGTATGTGTATGTGTGTTTGTGTGTGTATAATATATTATATATATATATATATAGCTATATACAGATACATATATCTACATGTACGTAAATGTATGTATATGTAAATATTTATTATTATTATTATTATTAGGCACTCCTAGTTTTTGCTGACAGGTTCTGCTCTGTGATTGCACATTTTCAGGAATGATAGTGTCTTTCCCTTTGGTTGCTTTAATAGAAATATGCATGCTATTTCAGATGGTGCTGTCATACAAAAAAACTTGTGGTTTATAATGGAAGGGCCCTGCTTAATCACCCATTATGACAATTTGATTTGAATGGAAGCTTTTGTAGGATCCCCCTCTAATGTGCAGTGTATTTGAACCTTGGACTGACCTCTACACAATTGAATAAGACTGGAGAAATTGCTTTTGTGGAAAGTTCTGGTGATTAGCTGCTTGTGGCTGGTTAGTTAGTTCTGAGCACAGAAAGTGTGCTTTCTAGTAAACCTGAATGATTCCCCTGTAACTCAGGGGTATCACTGCCTACCAAATTGAAGATAATAAGATTTGAACTATGTAGAATTGTCCTATACCCTAAGTATAAGGGGAAAGTTGTCACAACATTGGTTCATAGCTTCATGCTTAGAGGCTTTATTAAATCCCCAGCTTTCTAATGTAACTAACTGATCTATTGACTTAGATATATTGGGAATTTCTGAACATGTGAGATGGCAAACAACTGTACTTTGACCTTAAATTTGACAGTAATGGGTCCTTATATCATGCTAATTCAATAATTCTAAATGTCGTTGTATAGATGTAGTACTTGAAGCATTCACCAATTTTCTGAGCAAATGGAAAGTATATTCTTTGGGGACTATGGCTCATTTCTTGATTGTCATATAAGATGGGTCTTCTATGCAGAATTATAGAATCTTAAAAGATTGATGGAACCTTTCAGATCAAAGCTCAGTTGGAACAGTAGAAAAGAGGTCAGGGTTAGGAGTCTGAACATCTTGATTTGAATCTGATATTATTGGATTTTAACTCTGTGCCCTTGAGTAAATTGTTTGATTTCTCTCTGTAAGTTTTCTGAGAGAAAATAAAGAAACTGGATAAGATGATTCTTACGGTCTTTTTCCAGTTTTGCTAGACTTTTCTAATCACAACCATTCAGTTTTCATATCTATACTCCTACAATTTAGCCTATCATGCTCATTTTGTCCATTGAGTTCTTTGGATCTACTTTGTTTATGAATTGTTGACTCCTTCACTTTTGGTAGCAAGAAATAAATGGTAAGTAAATGGTCCACGTTAAAGTTAGCCAGGAGCCAAGTTTATTCATCCAAGCTCCTTCCTACTCTGTTTTTTGGTGTACATAGCTTAGTTTGTAAGAAATGGTTTTATACAGCTATATGTTTAGATGTTTTCCCAAGAATATTAGGTCCAGCAAATGGAATTCATAAGGGAACTAATTTGATAGTATAGACACATATTTCAGAGAGCAAATTGGGTCATGAGTCTATTCCAGATTCCTAGCCAAGTAATTGAAATGCATCCTGAAATACACTGAGACAGATTCCAGCGGTTTCATTAGGTGAATGAAGTACTCCAAATCAAAAGAGTCTTTCTTGTTACCCTACACTAAAAATTCCACAAATAAGAAATCCTCAATTTATTTACCTCTAAGGGATGATAGAATGACTCAGTCCTGCCAGTATTAGAACTCTTGGCTCCACATAGTCTAGAGTGTCCAGAATTCTCATGCCATTCTGCTTTATCCTTTGGAAAGTTTTGTATAATTGCAGCATGCCCAATTTTATAAAAGTCCAGTTTTGGCCATTGCATATCATCCTTGTTATCATTAAAGCATTCTTGAATCACTGGATTCAGAGAGTACCCAGAGATGAGGGAAGTATAATATATTTATTTAGAACCAATAGGATCCATATAAATGCCCTCTGGCAAAATTAATAAAAACAGTATTTGAGTCAGATACCTTATTTTTAATAACTTTATGGCTAGTAGATTAATACCATTATATTTTCTCTATACCTTAAATCTGTAATGACAAGGTCACCCCTGGTTCAGACTCTTGTCTCAATCTGTGGACACAGAAGCTTGATTAGCAGTTCCCCTGAGAGTAATCAGGTCCAAATTATTTTGTGAGTCATGATGCTGCTTAAATTAATTGACAGTGAAAAATCTTATTGCCCAAATAACTATCATAATCAACCTGTTATTTTCTCCCTTCAGATAGACTACCATGTACTTTAATCCCTTGCTTGTTCATTCTTGCCAGAAGAGACTTTTTCCAACCTTTGAACTGTCGCACTTCTGTTTTGTACCATATATAAAGTACTTAAATGTTTCCTTGTATAATAATTATGTGCTTGCTTATCTTAACCTCTCTAGCTAAACTAACTGTTAGTTCTCTGGAAATAGGGATTGGGTCAGGGACATTTTTAGCACTTGTTATCTCAAGTTCTCCTGCAGAACTAATTCTCAGTATTTGTTGAATGAAATGGATAGCCAATATCAGTTTTCAGTGTTGCTTTTCCCCCTTCAGTATTGTTGTTGAGATTTTGTAAAGCCAACCAATTCAATTTAATCCAATATGCATTTAAGTGGATATTATATACAGGGAACAATGCTTCTTGCTGCAAAGTAAAAACAAAAATGACCCCTTCCCAGTAGGACTTGTATTCTATAGGGAAAGAAGAGCCAAACAGGGAAATCTTTGACTTGGCCCGCTACTATATAAACAACATTTATACAATAATAGACTGTGACAATGTGATGTAGAAATAATCCGTGACTCTGATGTAGAAATCATGTTCACTAACCTACAGATATGAACTGAAATTGTGATTTCATTGGGAGAAGAAATTCTCTACCTACGACTACTTGCATCATGTCTTCAACTTAGTCTTACATTGGAAGCTTAAGTGACTTGCCCTAGGGTCATTTAGCATCAAAGTAAATATGTCAGAGGCTGGATTTGAACTCGTGTCTTTCTGGCTTGGAAGTCTGTACTTTATTTACTGCATCATGTTTCTTCTTAATCAGATAACTTATATAGGGATCAATCTCCTGCTGTGACCATGTTCACAACATTAAAAAAAACAAACAACTGAATTACATGAATGAGAAAATAGTAATACATTAATCATTCAGTATTTATTGAGTATGTTTTATATTAGGCAATATGTAATTTTCTGTGGGGATATCAAGAAGTATAAGACATGGTTCTGGCCTTCAAGATTAGACAAAAAACTGCAAATAACTATAAGACAGTAGATATGATAAATATAAAATGGATTTGACAGTCATTGAGTGATGGTAATTAGAGGTCTCTTCTAGAGAAGATGTGCTAGACTTTGAAGGATGGTTATAATTTGGTAGATGGAGAGATTTAAATAAGGTTTTCCAGATAGGAGTTTAGATTGAACAGTATAGAGACAGGAAAATATGAGCTAGATTTGGGGAGATAGTGAATCAGTTTAATTGAAACCCAAGTTTCTTAGTCTACAAACCTATATTACAGCAACAATCACTAAGTTAAGCACTAGGAACACAAAGAAAAGAAAACAACCATCCCTTCCCTCAGGGAGGTCACATTTTAATGGGGAATATGCACATAACTGTACACATAAGATAGGGATATAGATAGAAAGTTCTAGGTCTCTTTATATTTAAGATTACAGTAATTTCTAAAGATCTTATATAATTACATATAAATCTAGCTTTGTATCTGTATCTTGAATGTTACCTTGTAGAGAAAGATCATGAGACATAGCATCTGTCTCTTTGAAAACAGTGTAAATTTGAGATAATCTCAGGAAGAAAGGTCTGAGGAGGGTAGGGGTGGAGATTATTGACCAAGGCTTCCTATAGGAGATTCAATATAAACTGAGGCTTGAGGGAAACTAGGAAAATGGAAGTAGGGAAGGAGAAGAGAAAAAGAAGGGTTGGTGGTGCAGAGGTTCATAATCAGGATATGGAGTCTAATGTGTGAATAGCAAATCGGCTAGTTTATCTGGGAAAAAGGGATCAGGTTTTAAAACTCTTTAAATGCCAGTGAGGAGATTAAATGGTCAGGAAGGAGGTCAAATCAGTCATTACTTAAAGAAATTAATTCAGATTATTCACTGAAAGTACAAATACCGAAGTTGAAGATAAATACTTTGTCACTATAACAAGAAGTCAAGACTCATTGGAAAAGAACCTCATGTGGGGAAAGATTGAGGGCGAAAGTAAAAGGGAATGGCAGAGAATGAGATGGATAGATAGTGTTAAAGAAAAAATGCACATGAACTTGGACAGATTTTGAGAGATGGTAGGGAGAAGGGTCTGATGTGCTGTGCTCCAAGGGATCACATAGATTTGAATATGACTGAATGACAATTAAATGGTGAATTATTTTATATTTTTTGATGGAGTTAAGAAACAAAGAGTTTATTGAGCAGAGGGGTAGTAACATGGTCTACTGTGCACTCTAGAAAAATCACTTTGGCAACTTAGTGGAGGATAGTATGGAATATGAAGTGAGGCAATGATCAATTAGAAGGCGATTTCTTCAGTCTGTAAAGGCCATGAAAGGGAGAGATATGAGAAATGTAGTGAAGAAAGAAATGGCAAGATTTGGAGTAGAAAGGATAAGTGGGTTGTTTGAGGAGTCAAAGATGACACCAAAGGGAGTGACCCCTTCAAGTTTTTCTTGGCAAAGATCCTGGAGAGGTAATTTCCTTCTCTAGCTCATTTTACAGATGAGGAAACTAAGAAAAGCATAGTTATAAGTGGACTCACCCAAACTCACATAGCTAATAAGTGTCAATATCAGAGGAGAACCAGGAGACAACAGTGTCACAAAAACCTACAGAATAGAGACTATCCATGAAAATAATTTGATCAGCAGTATTGGATGCTGCAGATACATTTAGAAGGATGAGGAATGAGAAAATGCCATTTGATGTTTGGCAGTTACCTTTGGAGAAGGTAGTTTAAATGATTAGTTGAAAAGCCAGATTGCAAAGGGTTTAGATGTGGATGAAAGGAGTGGAAGTGATGACTTTCATTGTAGACTGTTTTCTCAAAGAATTTATCTGGGAAGATGAAGGCTTATGTGATGTAGATTTAAAAAAAAGATTGGAAAGACGGGTTTGTTTGTAAGGAACCAATAGACAGGAAGAATTTGAAGGTTAGAAAGAGTGAATGATAGTCAATCTTCTGATGAAGAGGGAATGGAAAAAAGAAACATAGAGTTGTATATTTGACAATGAGAAGGACCATCTCTTCAAGAGAAATGGAAGCAAGTATAAAATGATCTAGGGACAATAGGGGAGAGGGAAAAGATCTAGCTAAAATACCTCTCTCTCTCTCTCTCTCTTTTTTTTCCCATTTAAATATGAGACTAGGTCCTTAACAAAGAGAGTAGGTTATAAAAAGGTGATTTGGTTCCAGACTGTAAAAGAGTCTTTCTTCATGTCTAGCAATTTTATCCATAGAGTGTGAAAAAGATATTTGTAGGACAGTATTTTATCATATAGGTAAAATGGGGGGTCAGTGAAATTTCTTAAGGAGGGTTATAAGATTGCAGTGTTTTAGGAATAATAATCTTGCAACCATGTGAGTGATGTGTTGGAGTCAGAGAGCCTGTATGAGAAGCAGTTGTAATATTCCTGGTATTTTTTGCTTTTAAAAAAAAAACCCTTAATTTCCTTGATGTAGGAAGGTGCAAAACCCAAAACTTCCTCTGCAATATATAGACTTATAGTTGTGTTTGGGCAGTCTTAACTAGATTGTCACAGCCAGTTGTGCAGAGTTGAGTCTTGGCTTTGGGGCTAGTCTTCTAATCCTCTTGACCACACTGTCTTTAAGTTGTGTATCTACAGAAGGCAGTCATCTGGTGAAATAAGGCAACATTCAAGTTAAAGTAATGACAGTGGCCATGGAAAGGTGTAATAACATAAGGTACAGTTTTGGTAAAGGAATGAATTTCTATAATTTTATTGATTAGATATAGTGAGGGCAGAGTTAAATATCTGGGATCCCTTCAAAATCAAGAAATCTAATCATCATCTCAGTCAAGTTATTTCAAAGGAAGAAGGTACTTTAGAAACTTCAGAGAAATTGATGTCTTGAGGTCTCATTGCTGACCTGCCCCAGCTTTTCCAATGGCATTTTTGTTTATTTCTTTTTGCTACTTGAAATTAAAAATTCATCAGTGTCTCAGCCTGGTCCTCTCTTTTTTGTGTGTGTAACTTTATATCTCTCTTATTTTGGACATTTAATTCACAACAGTTCTTTATACAGTCCTTTGTAAATTAACCAAAATTATGCATGAACTGTTTAGAGAAACCAGAGAATCTTGTATTCCATATAGTATGGGTTAGTTCATGTGATATTTTGGCATAATTACTCCTCTCACTGGAAAAAGTCCAGTATTGATTTTGTCTGAACGCAAACTTTTGAAATGAGTATATTAAGAAGGGAAAATAAAGAGGAGACATTAAAATCACTTTACTTCTTTGTTTTAAATGTAGGTTCACTGTTGGTGAAATGGCGGCTATTTGCAGTAACCAAATCAAAGCTGTTGTAAAGAGAAAATGCATTTTTTTATATAATGGAAAATTTTTTTAGAGCAACTTTAAAATGTCACTGCAGATTAATGCAGGGAGCTGGATTCCTTTCAGAAAGTGGGTCAAGTGATCTCATGTTTATGTATGAGAAGGTTGTAGTATAGTTTTTGGTTTATCTAGCATTTCCTGATGTGGCAGTTAATATTAATGCCCCAAGCCTAAACTGTATCTTGGCAAAATGTAATTAAAATAAATCTGGTTAGTTTGTTTACCCTTTATAAGAGCAGATGTTTTAAACCTCATGTTCTTTAAACTTTATGATGTTATAAACGTAAAGAGTTGCTTGTTAAATTTCATAACCACCAATTACAATGAACTTCTCTATATAACTGTTACAGTGATTAAGAATTTAAGGGGCTAAAAATCATAATCTACCTTCCCAAATATCTGCATTAAATTTTAATCAACTTTTAGTGGAAATAGTTTTGAATGAGAAGCAGTTTGAGTCAGTAAAAAAAGAACTCATTTTGGAGTCAGAAAATCTGCAATAATTTCTATATACATCCTTTATTAATCATATGACCATTTCATCTTTTTGGGGGGGGGGCAAGGCAAATGGGTTAAGTGGCTTGCCCAAGGCCACACAGCTAGGTAATTGTTAAGTGTCTGAGGCTGGATTTGAACTCAGGTACTCCTGACTCCAGGGCCGGTGCTCTATCCACTGTGCCACTTAGCCATACCCCTCATTTCATCTTTCTGTCCCTATTTTCTATATATGTAATATCATAGGGTTAGATGTTCTCCAATTCTAAATTTGCATCTAGCTGTTAGTTGAGATTACTTATATTATCTTTTCTATCAAAAATAATTAGAGGCAGCTAGATATCACAGTGGATAGAGTACTGGTCCAGGAATCAGGAGGATCTGAGTTCAAATCTGAATTCAGTCACTTAATACTTACTTAGCTATGTGACCTTGGGCAAGTCACTTAACCTCATTGCCTTGCAAAAGCCAAAAAAGGAAAAAAATAAAGATGAACATCAGAATAGTTTCTCTAAAGTTATTAAAAATTGTTCAGAATATGAACAAATAAAAGATACCTTTATGAAAAGTGTTTTTCTACTAGGTCCAACAATTGAAGGCAGAGAAAATGATGCCAGAGTTCAGGATTAAAATAACCTACAGTTTATTCCTATTACAGTAGGATAGGAATTTTCTCTATCTTCAGATAATTTCACTGATGATGATGATGAAGAGGAGGAGAATGATAACTAATGACTAACAAGTAATTTTAGCTTTATGAAAATCATGTATGTATTTATACATGTGTATGTGTGTATAAATTATTTTATCATTCCATTACTTTTCTTGGATCTTGCATATACCAAATTAATTTTTCTATAGTTCCCCTGTTAATATTTTTATAGTTTCCCCTGTTGAGGAGAAGGGTAATTTTTGTATTTCTTCCTACTCCCAGAGCCTTAGCCTGATCAAGTAATTAGTAAATAAAAGCTGGATTGAATAATCTACCCCTAAAAGGTTAGGTGATACTATTAACCCCCATTTTACAGATAAAGAATCTGAGTCTGAGAAAGTTTTGAATGACTTGATTAGGATCACATAACTAGAAATAATTTCAGATTGGGTTGGACCCCAAATCTTTTCTGTCTTGTTTCACTGTCTATTGGTTCCACACTTTCCACAGTAAATTAATCTAGAAGCCTCTTTCATTAGGAGAAATAGTGCTGCTTCTTACCTTCCTTTTCCACTGTTTTCAATCAATAAACATTTATTAAGTTTACCAATTTATTAAGTCCTTACCAGGCCCTGTACTTAGAAATGGATATATGAAAAGGGGCAAAAGATGGTCCCTCATCTCAGAGAGCTCATAATCTCTTAATGTTTTCCAGTATGTCCTTATTCCTTCTCAGTGGGAGAAACTACTTACCTATAGGTGATTGACTGCTGGACTTTGAGTGATACTTTCTTTTTTATAGACAGATCCCATTGTTTGTATGGCAAAAGTTGCTTTTCTCCCATGTTTACTCCTTGCTTTCTTTGGCTGATCTGATCTGATCCTTTCTTTGTCTGATTTCTTTATCTGATTCATTTCTCCAGGTATTGTTGAGGAGTATCCAGGGAAAGGAATCCCCTCCCCTTAAATATTAAATAATGTTCATAATAGTAATGGGATCACTAAGGAGATAATAGCTTTTGATTTGACATCCAGAAATGAAACCTGGTTCTGAGTTTTGAAAGGATGATGGAAACCAGGTTTCTTAGATGGATTAGTAATCCCATTTCATTTATGGTTTTAGGCTAAAAAAGGTCTCTATTCCTTCCTCTGCTGCTTCTTCCATGTTTCTCTGTCTCCCCACAGACCCCTTACTTCTGCTTTCTCATTTCCTTTGATTTCCCAACAGCTGAGTATATGCCTGTAGCCTTAGCGTTTAAAGACCCTCAGTCAAATGAAAGTGCCCACAGAATGACAATATTTCTGTGCACACTTTGAGGAAAGTGTCAGGAATAATAAATGAAGGGCTCATAATGGCTCTTACCCTCCACACAGGGGAGCTGTATGGGTGAGTACCATTCCTTTGGGTCTTCCACAGTCCCCCTGGTTGATTTGATTCAGCGGTAGAACAAAAACTGACCCTTCTTTCCCTGCTTGCAGACAGTCAGCAGACTCGTTATAATTCAATTAAAATGTATTGTGGTTCTTGCAACAGTAAATCTGTTTTTACAACTCTGCTCAGAGCCTGCCTGCCTCCCTGATAGCATGGCTTGCCCCCCCCCCCCCTTTTTAGATTCCTCTGCCTATCCCCACAGAGTCTAAACTGGATTATCAGTTGTCTTCCTATCATGTGAGTGCCATCTTTGGGATCCTATTTTCTCTCTTTGGGATCTCTCTCTTAAAAGCATCTCACTGACACAGTGGATAGAGTTCTGGATATAGAATCAGGAAGACCTGAGTTAAATCTTGCCTTAGATACAAGCTGTATGGATGATCTTAGCCAAGTCATTTAACTTCTCCCATCCTCATTTTCCTCATCTGTAAAACAAATAATTTCATCTATCTCCCAAGATTCTTTTAAGGATTAAATGAGCAACACTTGTATCATTGTTCTATGAATTTTAAAGTACTCTGTATGTTCAAACTAGCATCATCATCCTCCTCCTCATAAACATTACCATCATATCTAACCTCTTTTGCTAGAGTCCAACTCAAGCCATGTAATTTCTTTTTTCTTTTTCTTTTTAATTAATTTATTTTCATTTTGTACAAATAATTTTTTATACATTAATAAAACATTCTTGTTTAAGAGTAAACAAAATAATCCCTCCCCCCAAAAAACATGGGCTTGCTTGAGCAATAAAGGGGGAGAAAAAATTAAAATAAAAAAATAGTAATAATTGTAGGTATGGCCAGGTGGCACAATGGAAGGAGCACCACCCTTGGAGCCAGGAGCACCCAGGACCATATCTGGTCCCATACACCCAATAATCACCCAGCTTTGTGACATGCAAGCCACCCCAACCCCACTGTCCTGCAAAAACCAAAAAAAGAAAAAAGAAAAAAAAACCAAAAATAAAATAGTAGTAATAGTAGGGGTGGCTGAGTGGCAGACAGTGTTGGCCCTTGAGTTAGGAGCACCCAGGTCCAAATCCAGCCTCAGACACCCAACGATCACCCTGCTGTGTGGCCCCAGGCAGGCCACCCAGCCCCATTTGCCCTGTACCCCCCAATAATAATAATAATAATAATAATAATAATAATAATAATAATAAATGTGCTTCAGTCTTTGTTCCAATACCACTAACTCTGTCACGGGTGGATCACATTCTTTATGATAAGTCTATCACAAAAGTTACTTCCATATTTTTCCACTGCTGCTATTTCTGATCTCAACTCCCTCCTTTATTTCTCCACTACCATGTACTATATTTTCTCTCTCCTTTCACTCTGACTCTGCTGTAGGGTAGCTGAGTGGCGCAGCATACAGATCCCTGGCCCTGGGGCCCAGAGTCCCCGAGCCCCCTTACCACACCTTAGGCCCAGCATCTACCTGGCCCTATGGTCCCGGACAGGCCATCCAATCCCAGCCCCTTGCAAGAAGTAAAAAAGAAAATGTGTTATATCTGACCACTCTCCCCCCCATGGTCCATCCTCTCCTCCATCACTCACATCCCCCCCCTTCCCCCGTCCCCCCCCTTCTTACTCCAGATGTCTATACCCCATTGAGTATATATGCTGTTTCCTCTCCTAGCCACCTCTGATGAGAGTGAAGATTCCCTCATTCCCCTTTGCCTTTCCCCTTCCATATCATTGCAATAGCTCATTGTAATAAAGAAAAATCTTATTATATGAAATATCTTGGCCTATTCCCCCCTCTCCTTTTTCTTTCCTCCCATTACATTTCCCTTTTTTTCTATTGACTCCATTTTTATACCATATTTTATCTTCAAATTCAGCTTTCTCCTGTGCTTCAACTATAAAAGCTCCCTCTACCTGCTCTATTAACTGAGAAGGTTCATATGAGTATTATCAGTGTCATTTTTCTATGCAGGAATACATGCAGTTCATCATCATCAAGTCCCTCATATTTTCCCCCTCTCCTCCAATCTCTATGCTTCACCTGAGTCCTGTATTTGAAGATCAAATCTTCTGTTCAGCTCTGGCCATTCCAACAGGAACATCTGAAATTCCCCTGGTTCATTGAAAGTCCATTTTTTCCCCTGGAAGAGGACATTCAGCCTTGCTGGGTAGTTGATTCTCAGTTGCATTCTAAGCTCTTTTGCCTTCCAGAATATTGTATTCCAAGCCCTACAAGCTGTTAATGTAGTTACTGCTAAGTCCTGTGTGATCCTGATTGCAGCTCCATGATATTTGAGTTGTGGCCTTCTGGCTGCTTGTAATATTTTCTCTTTAACTTGAGAGTTCTGGAACTTGGCTATAATATTCCTAGGGGTTGGTTTTTTGGGATCTCTTTCTCAGGGGGATCTGTGGATTCTCTCCATTTCTATTTTGCCCTCTGCTTCTAGGATATCAGGGCAATTTTCCTGTAGTAATTCTTTGAAAATGATGTCAAGACTCTTTTCCTTATCATAACTTTCAGGTATTCCAATAATTTTTAAATTATCTTTCCTAAATCTGTTTTTCCATATCAGTTGTTTTTTCAATGAGATGTTTCACATTTTCTTCTAATTTTTCATTTTTTTTTGGTTTTGAAGTATTGAAGCCTGGTTTCTCATAAATTCATTGATCTCCCTGAGTTCTATTCTTTGTCTGTAGGATTTGTTTTTCTCAGAGAGCTTTCTTATCTCTTTTTCCATCTGGCCAATTCTGATTTTTAAAGTATTCTTTTCCTCCATAACTTTTTTGAACTGTTTTGTCCATTTGACCTAAGCTGGTTTTTAGCGTGCTATTTTCTTCAGCTTTTTTTTTTTTTTTTTGGATTTCCTTGTCTAAGCTGCTGACTTCATTTTCATGTTTTTCCTGCATCTCTCTCATTTCTTTTCCCAGTTTTTCTTCTAACTCCCTCATTTGATTTTCAAAGTCTTTTTTTGAGCTCTGTCATAGCCTGAGCCCAATTTCTGTGTTTTTTTTTTAAAGGGTTTTGCAAGCCAAATGGGGTTAAGTCTCTTGCTCAAGACCACAGAGCTAGGTAATTATTAAGTGTCTGAAATCGGAGTTGAACCCAGGTACTCCTGACTCCAGGGCCGGTGCTTTATCCACTGCGCCACCTAGCTGCCCCTCAATTTCTGTTTTTCTTGGAGTCTTTAGATGCAGGAGCTTGTGCTTCCTCATCTTCAGACTGAGTGTTTTGATCCTTCTTGGACTCACAGGCAAAATATTTCTCAATGGTGTTCCTCTTTTTTTTTCTGCTTGCTCATTTTCCCAGCCTAATCCTGTTTTGGGGGTGCTTCCTGAGCTTTTAGGACACTTCCACAAGGATCTCGGTGTGTGAGGTTCTGTCTTCCCTCCTGGTCTGTGAATGACCACAAGCGCCTCCTTTCTGCCACGGGGCTGAGGTGGAGGGGGCCTCTGCTGTTCAAGGGAGGGGGGGTGCCTAGACTGTGATCAGGATCTGAATGTGGTCAGAGCCCCAGAGTCCTGTTCCAGGGACAGAGTACAGAGCTTTGCAGTCTCTCTTCACTCCCCTTCCTAGGTTCAATGGATTCCTCTGGCAGGCCGCCCCTCTAACCCTGGGGAGCAGAGCCTTTCTGCTCTTTTCCAGGTTACCTTGAGTAGGAGAACTGACTCACTGGGTCCCTTTGTGGGTTCTGTCTCTCAAAAATTTAGTTAGAGTCCTTAGTTTCGAAGATTTATGAGAGAGCAACTAAGATAGGATCTGCTCATGTCACCTTCTTGGCTCCTCCCCCCTATGTAATTCCTTCTTTAAAGATAATTTGATCTCTTTTAAGATTTCATAGCAGTTATTTTCTGTACCATTTACTTGGAACTTATCATACACTTTTGTGTTATTAATTTGTGAAGTTTTATGTATACAGTATAAATTGTTTTAGAATAGGATGCAGTGAAATTTGATAGAAAATGCAAATTTGAGAATTACATTGACTCCTGACCATATATGACTCTATACAAGCTGCTTTATTATCCATCTGAGTCTTAGTTTTCTCATCTTCACATAGTAAAGTAATATTTGCATGATCTCCCTTATATTTAGCTAGCTGACTAGTTATCTAGATACAGGATTTATTAAGTAGCTAGATGATAATTTCCCTCTTCAACCAGTTCTATGATTTCATTTGAATAGGGAAATCTCAATTAGGAAATTTGTTCTATTAATCTGTTCCTGTGATACAATCTGTAGTGTTTTAAAATTTACATAGGGCACAGAGATATTAAATAAATGACTTGCCTTCAGTCATATAGCACATATGTCAGAGATGAAACTTGAACTCAGACCTTTCTATCTCTGAAGTTTTTCATTATACATTACTGCTTGTCTGTCTGTTTTTCTGGGTCATTATCTCTTCTTTTTTCCCCCTAATGTATTAAATTTTAGTTAAACTCTCAGATAGCAGGAATTTATATACTTAATACTTCTTTTGGTTTCTTCTACTCCAGGACTTAACACAGCACTTCATACATAGAAGATGCTACTAAATGTATGTTTGTTTATTATTTTTGGAATGTCATTGATCCATGAGTGCTCACTCTCTCTGTCACTGTATTTAACTCTCTCTCTCTCTCTCTCTCTCTCTCTCTCTCTCTCTCTCTCTCAGACATCTCTTGAAGTGAATACAGAGTTTCAGTAAAGTGTGGAATGGTAGTCCATTGCTTTTCCTGTGATTCATTCCTGGAAAACATATTGCATAGGGCATGCTATTTACTGCATAAGAGAACAGTATTAAAATCTGGATTATGTTGCTTATGAGGGCAATAACTTATGATTAATTTTTTATCCCCCTTTCCTTTTATTTCTGTTAAAATTCAACTCCTGAAAAAAGTCAGTCATTCTTTTAAGGACATGACTGAGTGATGAGATTTTTCTTCTGCTCCTCCTTGGTATGACCTTACTCAACTAGGAGACCTTATTTCTGTTTATTGTATAGAGAGAATCCAGGCTGACTTAGTTTTCCTGGGGGAAGAACCTCCTGTCCTTGATCCCATCCATTAAGAGTTTAGGGCAACTCAGCTCATGAAGGAGAAAACTGACTGAAAAAGTCCATATGGAAATAACTTTTCCTGTCTAGATGCCTTGAGGCTGCTGCTGAACCTCATGATCAATCCAAGTTCTCAGCTGGAGGAGCTGAAGACAATTAGTCTAGCTCTCAAATATCTACCAATCAGGATTGATTTTCACTTGTCTGGGGAAGTTCCTTTTCATAGGGATTTAAGGTATTTCAGCGTTTTCCTTGGATTACCAAGAGAAACCACTGACCATCAAAGTCTAATTAATAAATTTATTATTATTATTATTTTTTATAGGTTTTTGCAAGGCAGATGGGGTTAAGTGGCTTGCCCAAGGCCACACAGCTAGGTAATTATTAAGTGTCTGAGACTGGATTTGAACCCAGGTACTACTGACTCCAAGGCTGGTGCTTTATCCACCATGTCACTTAGCTGCCCCTAATAAATTGATTATTAATTACCCTGCAACTCTTTTCTTTAGGTTTTTGTTTGTCAAATTTACTAACTGTAAACAATAAAATATCATTAAAGTAAAGCTATAATAACTATTAAAGCTTTCAATTCATATTTCTTATAAACATGCACAAATATACCAAAATCAACCATTTTATTTAGTGCCAGGAATATTCAAGGACTATACAAGCCAATGAGGGTATAAATATCAAAGCAAGATGGATCCCTTGCTTCAAGGAGTTTACACTGTTATGGGAGAAAATATGCATGTAAATAAGAGTTATTTAAAAGATTTACAAATCAGGTCCTAGGTAATCATGGGTGAAGGGTCATTAGGGAAGAACCATGACCTCATGTAGAAGGTGGTTCTTGAGCTGCGTTTTGAAGGAAAATTGGAATTCCCAAACGATAGAAGTCAAGAGGGAGAATATTCCAGGAAATGAGGACAGGACCCAGAAACTAGAAGTGTGATATTGTGTATATATTGTGTATATATTTCCCAATTATATTTAGAACAATTTTTAATGTTAATTCATTTTAATTTTTATTTAAAAAAATTGAATTTCAAAATCTCTACCCCTCCCACACCTCCTCCAGCCCTTGAGAAAGCAAGCAATATGATATCACTTATACATGTGAAGTCTCGCAAACATTTTTATATTAGCCAGGTTCCAAAAGAAAATACAAAATACACAAATACCAAAAAAATAATCCAAGAAAAAAATATATTTCATTCTGCACTCAAGAGGAACAGATCGTTTCCAAAGATAAATACTTAATAGTGTCACATTTATATACCATTATTTGATTACAAAGGGACAGCTAGGTGGTTCAGTGGATAGAATGCTAGGCTTGTGAAGTCAGGAAGGCTTGAGTTCACATTCAACCTCAGCCAGTTTCTAACTGTGCAACCCTGGGCAAGTCATTCACTGGCATGCCATACTCTACAAGGTCAGAAAATGTTGGTCATAACTTAACAACTAAGGAACACATGTGATCACTAAACACTTTAACCTCCATGATCTCTTTTGTCAGTCATGAAAAATCACTTGACTTGTATTTGTCTCAGTTTCTTCACTGGTTAAAAAAATAATAATAATATCACTGACCTCCCAGGGTTCTTATAATGATCAAATAAGATAATATTTGTAAAATAATTAGAACAATATCTGCTACATAGTAGGTGCTATTGTTGTTGTCATTGTCATTTCTTTGAGTCATCTTATAAGCAAGTACATCAGTTATTTCCCACATACCATAGATTTGGAGTAGATTTGAGTAGATTACTAGAAAGGCCAGAGGTTCTGAGAGACCAAAGATCACATTTTAACTCTTACACTTATTACCTGAGAGACCTTGGAAAAATCACCCCAAACTCCATATGTGCCTCAGTTTCCTCATCTATAAAAAAAATCAAAGATTTGAACTGAACAGCCCCTGATGTTCCTTCCTGTTCTTTTGTGATGGGTGATTATCATGTGATTTGCTAAAAATAAATGGTAGAACCTCAATTTCAACTGAGACCTTCTTTTCCAAGTTCAAAGACAATCCCACAAGGAATATGAATGATCAAATAATTCCATCATATTAACTTGTTTATGTCAGTTCTTCTGTCCAGTAGAAAAATCTTATTATTAATTATTTTACCTTCCAGCTCCCTTTTAACTCTAATTCCACTTGCCTATTATTACATATTAATATATCCTTTAAAATAAGTTAGGCCATAGTGTATGTTGACAAATGATTCAATGAAGATGTTTATCAAAGGAAAATGAATGTGAAACATTGAGAGCTGTCCTTATTTTTCAAATTTGCTCTGGTTCTACTAGAAGAGTCTCAGAAAGCTGCGAAATTTTCACTAATGCAGACAGCCACTATGACTAATTCCTTTCATGACTAATATATTGAAAGAAACTTGTCTCTCTGGTCCATCTGTCAGAGAGGTACAACCAAATATAATTAGTGACTCAGAATAATAAAACATTTTTTTTCTCTGAATTTGATGCTGTCATTATTGTCATTGTTAATGCTACAAAGTTTTAAAATCTGACAGTATATGGATGATATTCTTTTAAATCTTCTGGATTGATTAATAAATTTTCAAATGACTTGTCATGTTAGTGGCAAATGTTGGGCAATCAGTAGAGTTCAGCATAAAAATGAAATTTATTGCAATATTCTGAGATTTATTAAAATAAAAATTATTTTATTGTCATTGAGCTAAGCCACCAGCATTCAGCAAGTGACAGTCTGTAATATAAAAATATCTTTAACTTATTGAAAAGTCTGCATCAAGATCTGTTCTAGAACTACTTTCCACTTATCTTTTCATTTTTCTATTTCTGGGATGCTTGATTCTTGGAATTGAAATAGGTTCGTTGTAATTAGGAAAAAAATAAATAAGGTAGAAATCTTTACTTTGTAGAATAGGAAACAAAAAGAAACTAACATTTTCTTTTGAAACTTTCTATGCTAGAATAACTTTGAGAACAGTAAATGGATCCTTTTGAGGATTAACCATAAATATTATGTGGTGTTTGGTATGGGAAGTGTGCTGTTATCATATTTCTTTATCTTTTTGTCGCTTGGCTTTACCTTTATTTGTATTCTCAGATTCATTGGGCTGCAAAAGACTTAGGTTTCCAAATAGAGGTCTTATGTTATTCTTATTTATTATTTCCTAAATAATTACATAATTGAATTCAGACTTTCCAGAATCTAAAAATTTTTCATCAGACTTTTGTTTTCATATAAGTGCAACGTGACTTTTCATAAAGAAAGGGCTTTTAGAAATCAGTATTCATAGGCAGAAGCCAGAAGGCCCTTACTGGCATCCTCTTCTCCAAAAAGTGTGAATCTGAGCAAATTCAGAAATCTGAGAAGAAACCAAGAAGAATTGGGGACATGAAATTTAACTTAATAAACTTGGTCTTCCAGTGATTATAATGATCACATTCAGATTTTTAAAATTCAGAAAGGAGACAGGAAACATTGAAAAACAGAGTGCCTCCACTGACTGTAGATTTTAATTTTGTCACTGGGCACAGAGTGGTGGTATAGGGGATAAAGTGCTGAGTCTGGAAGTGGGAAGGTCTGAATTCAAATTCATTCTCAGACATTGCCTAACTGATCCTGATTAAGTCACTTAACTTCTACTAACAGCTCTATGAGAATCTTCTAGTAGAACCAGAGCAAATGATAAATGTGGGAATAATAAAAGCATGTACCTTCCAGGTTGTTGTTAGGATTATATGAGATAATTGTAATTACATGATGTAATGTTTGGCACATGTAAGCACTATATAAATGTTAGTCCCCCCACCCCAACCCCCAAATACAAGTTCCATAAACTTGTGTTATCATTTAATAGCTCCTCTTGTGACTTAGCCTCCAAGTCATCTTCAGGTTTATCTGTTTGTTTACATTCTGGGTTTCTTTTTTTTTTTTAATTTTTTTTTTAAGTTTGTTTTTCCAAGGCAAATGGGGTTAAGTGGCTTGCCCCAAGGGTACACAGCTAGGTAACTATTAAGTGTCTGAAACAGGATTTGAATCCAGGTACTTCTGACTCTGGGACTGGTGCTTTATCCACTGCGCCACCTAGCTACCCCTAATTGTTATTTTTTAAATGAATTTTCATGCAGTTTTAAATTTTTTTTCCTGGTTTCCTTCTTGGAAGTTGAAGGATTGATTGTGTTACAACTTTGTCAAATATATTTAAAAGCTTCATATTGAGGTAAAGCCTGGGGGAAAAAAAAAGGCAGGACAATACCATGCCCTGAGTCCTGAAAATTCAGTGAAAAATGCATCATCTGGAGAGTAATCCTTTGGTTTTGACTATTATGGGAACAAGAGAAAGTCAATATTCTGTTATTGAACCTGAGAGAAAGATGGTATCTTTAAAAGAAGAAATGATTTTTTGGATGTTTTTGTTGTTGTTGTTTTTGGTCAATGGAGATAAATATATTATATCTCAGTAGCATTGATCCTATTTTTTATAGATGCTCCCAGTAGCATAGTCTGAAGCGTATATTGTAAGTTTAAATTCAGATCATTCCGACACCCATACTGTGAAATTCAATTACATTGTAGTGATATGCTCACATAAAGTTGCAATGAAGGTATTTAGAAGGTGGAGAAATGTTATTGCATGTTTGTAATCAGGTGCTTAAACATAATGGGCTCTAACTAGTTTTCTTGAAGTACAGAACTTCTTGGTTACTGTAGCTCTCCCAAGTCACTGTGGAATTGACTTAATATAAATGGAACCTCAGATCTCCAAAGCAGATGTTGACAGCTATGGCATCAGCATGTGCTAAGAAAGTAATGGCTAAATCTGGGAACTTTACCCAAGCAGAATTTCCAGCCAGGACTGCCAGTGGGACTTCCCAACACAGATGGGCTGAGGACATAAAATCAATTTTGAATGGAGAATTGCTTTTCTCATTCTTACTGTCACTCATGCAAATGGAAGGAAAGTCTTTTGGGATGCCAGTACTCAGCATCCTCCACCATTCTGGTAAAGAGCTCATTGCTTACGGACATGCTTGCTGACTGGTTGGAAAGGAAGAAGGAGAGACAGATAGACAAATACAGAGAATGAGAAGAGAACATGAAGTTTGGAGTATAGTTATCCTTTCAGGTGGTTGATATTGCTTTTATTTTTCTGTGGTTAGTGAGATGGAGGTAAATGGAGAAGAAATATATTTGTGGTACAGAAGGAGTGAGAAGAGGTCTTATTTATTTCCATTTTATTTATCTAGTTTTCACTAAGATAGACACTTTAAATATTTCATCAAGACCATAGAACAAATAGATGGGTCTAAATTAGTATGAATAAAGACTTATAAAGGTTGCATGTATTTGAATTTATACTAGTCTTAAGTTATAGTTAGATAAAATATGGTCATTGGTTACAGTCCAATGGAAATATGCAGTAGGAATTTAAATAATGCAATCACTTGACAAGGGTTCATTATCTGCATTCATTAGAACCTAGATGTCCTAAAAAGTAAGAGGTTAGTTGAATAAAAATCTGTTAAAGACTTCAAATGTTGAAAATTTTGTATAAGGTATCAAACGAGATTCAGACGAAATGTCGTATGTTGTCTCTGTGTTTTTTCAATTTGTGATATATTTGGGGGATAAAAAGAAATTGTCACACAGTGACACTTCAGATAGTTATCAATATTTCCATGAGACATCTATGAATGGATGTAGAGACGAGTGAACAGAACCAAGAAACAGTTTATGTAAGAATTATAACATATTAAAGAAAACCAACATTGAAAGACTTAAGAACTCAGCTCAAAACAGTGACTACTTATCATTCCAAAAGACTGATCATGTCTGTCAGCCATGCTTCTTATGTCTTGACAGAGAGAGGAGGGGCCTTAGGTGAAGGACATGAATTATATTTGACTTTGGTTTACTTGACTGTACTTTGCTGGGAGGGGGTTAGGGGTTGATTTTTAAAAGACCAGTAGGGTTAAGTGACTTGCCCAGGGTCACTCAATAAGTATTATGTGTCTGAGTTCAGATTTGAACTCAAATCCTCTGACTCCAGGCCAACATGCTATCCACTGCACCACCTAGCTGCCCCTTGATTATACTTGAAATACAAGTTTTTTTTTTTTTTATATTTGAATGATGAGGGGGAAATTTAGGGGGAGGGAATTCAATGATGATGATGAAAAAATAAGAATGATTTAGGGTCAGTTTTTTAAAGAAGACAAAGCAGAATAAAAAAGGGCTCAGAAGGAATCCAACAAGGTCAGTTTTGGAATGAATATGCTTTTTTGTTTTTTAAGTCAAGCTGTATGTAACAGTGATTTATAGTTTCATGTACACTCCTCTTTTTTTGTTCTTCAAAGGTTTTTGGAAAATCCTTATAATTGCTGGCATTTTCCAAATTCAGAATAGCAAAAAATACACATAAAACAATACAAGTGACATATGAATAAAACAGAAAAGTGCCAAAAGAATTTAATCATAACCTCCTGAGAGGCAAGGACCACTTTCCCTTAAATTAAAATAAGTATTTTTTGTTTTTTAAAGAAGTGAAATTTTTATCCTCTTAATTGATGAATTATATAAGAAATACTGTGTGATCATGGGAAAATTATTTTATTTCTTAGAGATAGAAAGATAGGTTGGAGGAGAGTGGAAGAGATGATATGACCATAAGAGTAGAGAAAAAGAAAAAAATCACTTGAGCATTTATTAAGCATTAAGGATATTAAGACAAAAATCCAAGGAAAATGCCACATATACAAATAAGTGAATACAAAATCTACATGAAATAAATATGAAGTAATTGAATCCAGGGTAGCATAAAAAGGAATAATACCTGTGAGGGGAAAAGCCTCTTGTTAGGATGAAGGCATCTAGGGATTCTTAGAAGTAGAGGGTTAAGAGAGAGAAGAACTTTTTAGGCATAGGGGACAGCAAAGGCAAAGGTCTAGAATAGACCAGTTTGGCTGCAATGTATGGGGGGTTGGGGGGGTCATCCTTTTTAGGGGAATGGAGAAAGGAAAGAAAGAAGCATCTCTATATCACCTACTAAAGTCACTGCACTTTACAAATAATATTTCATTTAAAATAAAAAAAGCAAGACCTAGCAAAACTTGTTTCTTTTAAATGACCCTCAATTGATTACTTATCCCCTTCAGCCTTTCCCCTATCTCCCACTAATCCAGAGAGACAGGGAGCTTTTATTATAAGCAAAGTTCTTTACTTTTATATTGTAATTCATCTTAATAAGAAAGGGAACAGGCTGTAATCTGATAGAAAGCATCACTAATTTGAAGCAGTGCTTCATAGCCATTGGTCTTATGTTGTACACATTACACTTTCTTCCTGAACAGCTTCTATGACTTTCCAATTCTAGCTGTCAGTGTTAACCAGGATGATCAATACAACCTCCATTCTGCATGAGTCAGTGGGTAAGTCTATTTGGGTTACCAAAAATCCATATTGGATTGACTAAATGAATATAATATGGAGATTCAACTAATCCATGTTGCTGACAAACCTTTGGCTGATAGAGAAACCCTGAAAATCATATTGTAGAAACCCAATATCAGCCTAGCATAGGTAGATCCTAGACAGCCTTGAAGCATTTGTGTATTTTAGCCATTCATTGACTTTCCACTGCTGTTGGCCTTTATCCAGTTCATAGAACGTGGACAAAGATGACAGTGTCTCATGCATGAGGGAGTTTAATGTGTCTCATAGACCATGGCAGTGCTATTTAAGGTAGTTTTTTTTTTTTTATTGAGATTGGGGAATAGTGAATTCAGACCACCTTCCTTCATCCACTTTCACAACCTGACCTGCTATTCTGGAGGAGCCAGTAAATTCATGATCTATTCCTTTCTTAACTCTTATGTCATTAACCATGAGTACCACACCATTTACCACTTCATTATCTAATTGGTTCATTGCTTGTCTTTCCAATGAAATCAGTTGTAAGCTTCAGGAAAGGACCTGAATATTATAATCATCTCTTTTTTTTTCTCTCAGTATAAAGCGTGGTACATGCTAGATGCTAGATACATTGACTTACTGATCAGTCAATTTAGTAGGAAGCTTCCACATGGGAGTTTGTCACATTTTGAAGTCATTAGACTGAACCATTAAATTTAAAAAATGATTGAATATTTCTTATTCTTCTTTAAAATAATTGAGGGAGATCAACTTTCAAGCAAAACTGGCAGTTCATCTAGACTAATTAATTCCAATTTCTGATTTAGTAATAGCCCTCCAAAGAACTGGAGGCCTACCTGCAACTGGTTATGATAAAAATTACCTGTTCCTGAGCAGCTTGGTAATGGATTAGAGTATCCAGCCCTGGAGTCAGGAGGACCAGAGTTCAAATTTGGCTTCAGAAACTTACTAGCTGTGTGACTCTGGCTAAGTTACTTAACCCTGCTTGCCTCCAAAAACAAAAAGCTAACCCATTCCATTGTAATTTGATACTTAGACTTCATAGATCCTTGCTTAAGATGTGTTTTCATGATTGTGTACCAAGTCAGTTTTGCTGTGACTGTTTAGAAAAATGCAAATTTGTTCGAAAGGAAATTGACCATTTCTCAAACTTTTTGAGAATAGTATAAGCTTTGATTGCTCATGTGCCATTTATTCTGCTTACACTAATTGACAAGCTAGAATCTCTACAATATATATACTTCCACAAGCAAACTTCATGTCTTTGTAAAGGTAAAGTGCCATATTTTTGTTATATCTTTTGGTTCTGTAGTAACCATATAGAGAAGAGTGCTGAGCCACACCTTCAACCTTGACCTCCAACCTTGCTACCCAAGTGCCCTAGGAAATTGGCACAGGCTAAGCTGTTGCCCAAGGTCAGGGACATGCCAAGGCCACTGCCACTGCCACCATTTATTGTAGTATTTATAGATTTCTGAACCATATGACATGGATAAAACAGTGCTAGCCTTAGTTTTCTCAATTAGGTTCACATGTTTTGGAGAGAGGAGGGGTGAGCACTGTCCCAATAACATTTTCCTCGTAAAACTTGTGTTTAATTGCTCATTTTTGCATTAGCATAGTGCTTTTATTGAGGACTCATTTTAAAAAAAATTTTGTTTTTAGGTTTTTGCTAGGCAATGGGGTTAAGTGGCTTGCCCAAGGCCAAATAGCTAGGTCAATATTAAGTATCTGAGGCCGGATTTGAACTCAGGTACTTCTGACTCCCGGGCTGGCTCTCTATCCACTGCATCACCTAGCTGCCCCATGGACTCATTTTTTTTTTAGATTTTTTTGCAAGGCAAATGGGGTTAAGTGGCTTGCCCGAGGCCATACAGCTAGGTAATTATTAAGTGTCTGAGACCAGATTTGAACCTAGGTACTCCTGACTCCAGGGCCGGTGCTTTATCCACTACGCCACCTAGCCGTCCCCTCATTTTTTTTTAACTGCAGAAATGAATATAATTAGCTTGTACTGATAGATATGTACATGTGATTTAGGTATCTTAGAAGTCATGAAATCCATGAAAAACCATGCATCCATGAAGTCCCATTGTCATAAGTTTATTATTTTTTTGCCCATTTTTAATAGTTAATTGAAAGTATCTTCTTCTTAATTCCAAGTTTTGATGTTCTCTGACTACCTAATTTACTTGTTTTGCTCCAGTTCTTGAATCCCATATAAACTCAGTTGTTACAGTTATTATGGAGAAAGACTTTTTCCCTTCTCACTCAATCTTCATATGCTATCAGCTGCCAGGTCTTGTTGATCCTCCTTCAGCAATATTTTTCATACTTGTCCCCATCTCTCCATTCTCACCCTGATGACTCTAGTTTATACTCTTTAACATCCTCTTGCCTAGACTGTTGCAGTAATCTCCTAATTGATCTTCCAATCTGTCCTGTCTGTAGTCCTTCCTTCCCATAGTTGACAAATTGATGTTTCTAATACACTTTTCTCATTATATCCTATGCTACTGAAAAATCTTCCCTGCCTCCCTGGATAACATACAGAGATAAATATTCTGAGATATATACAGATATGTGTGTGTGTGTGTGTGTGTGTGTGTGTGTGTGTGTGTGTGTGTGTGTGTGTGTGTGTGTGTGTGTGTGTGTGTGTGTGTATGTGTATACTGACAATTTAAGTCCACCATAATATGACTCTCACTTGCTTTTCCAGTTTTCTCTCATATTACTCCACTTCACAAACTTTTCATGCCAGTCAAACTAACTTGTTCACTATCCTTTGTACCTTCTCTCATGTCTGGAAACCACTTGCACTTCACCCATAGCAAGTAAAGTCCATTTCCTTCAAAGCATTTACTACTATAGCATGCCTTCCCTCATACCTCTAGTTTTTAAATGCTCTATTTCAAATTTATTTGTGTACATTTATATCATCTGAGTACATGTTGTATATCACTCCTTTCTCCATAGGAAAAGTCCCTTTTTAGGATACATAGATTGTTTTGTTTTTATCTCTATTCTAGTACAGTGCTTCTAGTCACATAGTGGTCATTTAATATCTTTATTGCATTGAATTTGACAGAGCACTGCTTATGACTTATCTTCTTGATTCAGATTTTTTTCATGTTCAATTTTCTTTTTAAAAAAATAATGATGTTTTGGGGCAGCTAGGTCATGCAGTGGATAGAGCACAGGCCCTGGAGTCAGGAGTACCTGAGTTCAAATCCGGCCTCAGACACTTAATAATTACCTAGCTGTGTGGTCTCGGGCAAGCCGCTTAGCCCCATTTGCCTTGCAAAAAAAAAAATGATGTTTTGTTGTTTAGTTGTGTTTGACTCATTGAGACCCATTTGAAGTCTTCTTGATAAAGATACTTGAGTGATTTTGTTATTTCTTACTCTAGCTTATTTTACAGAAGAGGAAACTGAGGTAGACAGGGTTAAGTGACTTGTCCAGGGTTACGCAGCTACTGAATGTCTAAGGCTAGATGTGAACTCAGGAAGATGAGTCTTTCTGACTCCAGGCCCAATACTTTATCTCTGCATTCAAAAGAAAAATGCTTATATTCAAATACTTAATAGATAAGCAGATCCAAGTAAGTAAAAGTCCACTCCCTATTACACACACACACACACACACACACACATAAATACACACACACAGTATGCAAATCAGAGGGAACTGTATGTGATTATTTTAGCCAACTATTTCATAACTTCAACTGGATTTTCATCCTATTCATCCCTCACAGGTCTCCTTGTATGATCTTCACAGTGTTACAAAATATTTCCTTTCATCTCAAACTTGCTTGACTGAGCTTCCTTAGTTCCATTCATACACATCATAAAATTTCTCATTTCCTTCATCTATCCTTTTCTTCCAGAATTGTTCTACATTTTCCAAGTCAAACCCTTTCACTTCTTTGAACTTGTTTCATCTGGTATTTCCTCTCATATTTCTTCAATCTCTTTCTCTCCATTTATTCCTTCTCATTTACTTACTAATGTGCTCAATTTTTCCCTGACATTTGCAAAATCAAACAAATAAAAAGCAAATATTTATCCATGACATTTGTTTATGTCCTTGAGTTCATATTTCACCTTTTTCCTCCTTTTCCATTGGACATATTCATGGCATAATTGTTCTTTGGCTCTGGAGAGAAATATATGAATATGACTGTCTTAGGGCCGATATATAGATTTGACTGCCCAGTTGGACATTTCAATAGCATCATTCTACTTAGATGCTGGAACAATAGGATGTGGACATTTCTGGAGATTATCTTTTGCTTCAAATGTATAATAATTGCGTCTCTTTATGATAATGATAACGAGTCTCATTATGTTAAGATGAGGCATAGTACTCATGTTATACCACCAAGAGTCATCTTTCAAATACCAAAACCACCTTCATTATTATGCTTTTCGTCATAAAAATATGGTAATAAAGAAAAGAGGGAAAAAAGGTTTTATTCTCTCAGATTGATTGCTACAATTATCCATTACCTCCTTACTGAATCTATTCTGTGTAACTTGAGAAAGAAAAAAAGAGTTTTGGCCAATTGATAGTCTCAAGAAGGAATTTTGTCCACTTTTACATTTGGCTGTCAGGAGATATAAACCGAATCATCTTATACTTCAGTACTTCATTGATATTCTGGAAGGCAAGACTTCCCTTAGCTTTTGAGTTTAGGGTGAGGAAATAAAGAAATATTGGGAAGACTAGGGAAGGGAGACATTAACCATCTTTGTCATTGTCTTAAAAATATTGAAGTACTGGAATTCCATTTTTACTATTCTGTGACCATGAACGTTTAATTTTATAAGATCACAGTGTCAGAAATAAGACTGTGTATGATTGAAGTTGGAGGGGGTAAAAAGTTGGAAAAAATGTAAATTTAAATGCAGAGCCAAATTGCAAATGTCAAATCCAATTCCCAGGAAAAAAAAGTGATACTTTTTAAAGAGATGAGTCATGTAGGAGTTTGTTACCTTTGACATCTTGTATTACAGAGTACTGAAATTTGTTTGCAACTATAAAATATCCTTTATTTTGAATTTTTTTTAAAAAATTGCTATCCAGAGGTTATATCACATCCAGTACACATGGCATATGGGATCTTGTAGCAGTTTTTAATATTCATAAATTGGAAAATGAAGGGCAGGAGAAGATCCAAGAAGGCTTACAACAATGTAATTAATTGAATCTTGTCAGCCAAATTTGTTTGTGGTGTTGATTAAAATGGTGTGTGTGTCTATGTGTATACATAAATACACACATGCATACATGCATGCATGAATATCCTTTCAGGCACTCTCAAGGTCACTCTTAAGAACTTAGGATTTAATTGTGCAAAATGGGAAACACTGGCACAGGACCACTCAGCATGGTATGCCCCCCATTAGAGTAGGTCCTGTTTTCTATGAGCAAAGCAGATTTGAAATAATTCAAGAAATGTGAGTTTAGAGAATTCACCTGAAGTCTTTAATCAGCTTCAGTCAGACACACCACAAACCTGACTCCAACATAAGTGATGTCATTTTGATCTTATTCCAGAATGAAGGACAGTAACCAGTCAGGTTTTTAGACTATGATTCAGTCTTCTGACCTATTTTCCTGGTTACTCATACTTAAATGAATCAGGATATATTTCCAGGGAGACCAAGTTTGAGTAAACCTTGTAATAATAACTTTTTCTTTTAAAAGAATCAGATCCTGAAGAGAGTCCTCAGGCAACATTGTTACCCTGTTGGAGCAACCACAGTGCATCTAGTGGACTTTTCATATTAGAAGAAATTATTATATGATTCAGGCAATTTACCTGGCTACCCAAAGTGCAGATAACACAGTCATAAAGGCAAACTGTACTTGAAGTTGTCCTTTCTTCTCAGAATTTCCATAACCAAGATATATGGCCAGGTTTCAGAAAATTCATGAAATTACATGGGGAAAAAATTACATCTCTTTAAAAAATTGTTTTCAGTCAATCAGCAAGTATTTTTAAAAGAGCAATTGTAGCTATTTTATTTATTAGGTTATTTTTCCCCCAATTACTTACCAAAACAACTTTTAGCATTCATTTTTTTCTTGAGGCAATCAAGGGTTGAATGACTTGCCCAGGGTCACAAAGCTAGTAGATATCTGATGCTGGATTTCAACACAGGTTCTCCTAACTTCAGAGCTAATGCTCTATCCACCTAGATCTCTCTTGAAATTCATTTTTGCAAGATTTTGAGCTTCCAGAATTTCCACCTTCCCTCCCTTTCCCCTCTTCCTAAAATGGTGAGCAATTTGATATTGGTTATACTTGTGCTATCATGCAACATATATTTCCATTTTACAATTGTTAAAGAAGAAAAATATCAAAAAATGGAAAAGAATAAATTGAAAAATATATTTTGATCTGCTTTCAGAGTCTATCAGTTCTTTATCAGTTCATACAAGTCTTTCCAGGTTTTTCTGCCTGTTCTTGACTACTAGTATTATATTGCAATCATCTATCAAAGTTTGTTTGTAATATTTTACCACCATGAACTATTATAGATCCTTTCCCCTTTTTTATGATCTCTTTAGTATACAGACCTAGTGATGATATTGCTGGATCATAGGTTATACCCAATTTCATTGCCCATTGGGCACAGTTGCAAATTGCTCTCAAATGGTTGGACCAGTTCACAACTCTACCAACAGTGCATGAGTTTCTCAATTTTCTCACATCCTCTCTAAATTTAACCCTTTTCCTTTTTTTTGTCATATTAACCAATCTGATAGGTGTGAAGTAGTACCTCAGAGTTGTTTTAATTTTCATTTCTTCAATCAAAAGTGATTTTGAGCACTTCTTTATATGCCTATAAATAGCCTTAATTCTTTCACTTAAAAACTACTTGTTCATATCCTTTGACCATTCATTAATTGAAGAATGTCAGTTCTTTCTATATATTTGAGAAATGATGCTTTTATCAGAGATTTTTTTATAAAGATTGTTTCCTAGCTTTTTGTTTTCCTTCTACTGATTGCATTGGTTTCATTTATGCAAAAACTTGAATTTAATATAATCAGAGTGATCTGTTTTACATTTTGCAATGCTCTCTATCACTTGTTTGGTCTTGCTCCTGTAATTCACTTAACATTTTTAAGAATTTGGATTGTATAATACTTGGTGCATATGTTAAGTATTAATATTAATTTTCTATAGTACTTTATAGTAAGATATAGTTTCCTTCCTTTTTAATTTGATATTTTCCCCTTTACTTTTGTATTTTCCTCCATTCTGTTTTTTTTTCCTCCTTTTTCTCCTCTCTCTTCTTTCATCCTTTTCCTCCTAGATAGTGTTTTAATTTTGTCTTCTGCCTCCCCAGGTCTACCGTCTCTTCTGTCAATCTCCCCCTTGAGTCTTTTCCCCTCCTACTTTACTGTCAGCTAAGCTACAATCCAATTGATTGTGTGTAGTATTCCCTCTTTGAGCCAATACTTTTTTTCCCCCTTTTAAACTTTAACTTATTTAAATTTTTCCAATTACATGTAAAGATAGTTTTCAACATGCTTTTTTGGTAAGATTTTGAGTTCCTCATTCTTTTCTCCCTCCTTTCCTTCTTGCCCCCCCTCCCCTTGACAATGTAATCTGATATAGGTTATACATGTACAACTGTGTTAACCTTATTCCTATTTAAGTCATGATGTGAAAGAAAGTCAGAACAAAACAAGAGGGGGGAACCATGGGAAGGAAAAAAATTAAACAAATTTTGAAAGGTGAAAGAGTATACATTGATCTGCATTCATACTCCACTGTTTTTTCCTCTGGATATGGATGGTATTTTCCATCACAAGTCTTAGAATTGGCTTTGATCATTGTACTGCTGAGTATCATGGTTGATCTTCATATAATGTAATATGTACAATGTTCTCGTCATTCTGCTCACTTCCTTTCGTATCTGTTCATGAGTTTTTCTAAGTTTTTTTTTTTCCCTGAAATCCACCTGCTCATGATTTTTTACAGAACGGGTATTCCATCACATTCATATACCACAATTTGTTCAGCCATTCCCCAATTGATCCCTCAATTTCCAATTCTTTGTTATTACAAAAAGAACTGCTATAAATATGTTTGTACACATGAGTCTTCCCCCCCCCCCTTTGTATGATCTTTTTGGGATACAGATGTTATAATGGTGTCGCTGGATCAAAGGGTATGTACACCCTTTGGGTATAGTTCCAAATTGCTTCCCAGAATGGTTAGATCAGTTCATAACTCCACCAAACTGCATTAGTGTCCCAGTTTTCTCACATCCCCTCCAAAATTGATCATTTTCCTATTGGCCTATCTGATAGGTATGAGGTGGTACCTCAGTATTGTTTTAATTTGCATTTATGTAATCAATAATGATTTCGAACATTTTTTCATATGACTATAGATAGCTTTAATTTTTTATGAAAATTGCCTATTCATATCCTTTGGCCTTTTATCAATTGGGGAATGACTTGTATTCTTATAAATTTGACTCAGTTCTCTATATATTTTAGATGATTCATTTATTTGAAAATATTAGCTGTGAAAATTGTTTCTCAGCTTTCTGTATCAGAAACACTAACTGTGAAAATTATTTCCCAGCTTTCTGAATTCCTTCTATCTTGCTTGGTATTATTTGTGTAAAAACTTTTAAATTTTATGTTATTATAATTATCTGTTTTATATTTTTAATGATATTTATCTCTTGTTTGGTCATAAACTCCTTCCCTCTCTATGGATCTGACATATAAACTATTCCTTGTATTATGATCCAATACTAATGAGAATAAGGTTCAAGCAATGCTTATCACTTACCTTCACATTTTTCCCACTTCATGTTAAATAATGTGCACCATTCTACCTCTACCTTCCTTCTCTACCCATTGTACTCCCCTTTCTCATCATTTAATTGTTTTTTATGTTATTCTATCAAATTTTTTGTTATTCCATCAAATTCATATCCTTGTTTATATATAGTCCTTCTAGTTATATTATTAGTGGTACAGTTTTTAAACATTTCAGCTATCGTCTTCCCTTGTAGGGATGTGAAACATTCAGCTCCACTGAATCCTCTTTTTTTACCTTTTTAAACATTTTGGGAGCTTAATATTAGAGACCAATTATTACAATTCAATTCTAGTCTTCTCCGTATGAAACCTTGAAATACTTCTATTTCATTGAGTAACCATTTTTTCCCTTGATGTTTTGGGCTTAATTTTGCCAGGTAGGTCATTCTTGTAATTCTGGATTATCTTTTTCCATGACCTCCAATCTTTTAATGTTGCTGCTGTTAACTCCTTTGTAATCCTGATTGTGATTCCCTGATATTTGAATTATTTCTTTCTGACCACTTGTATTTTTTCCTTGAAGTAATGTGGCTGTTTTGTTCCTTGGAGTTTTTATTTTGAGATCTCTTTCCAGAACTGATTGGTGGATTCTTTCAGAGGGCATATTTTTTCTTCTCTTTCCATGATATCCAAGAAGTTTTCCTTGATAATTTTTTTAAAGATTTTATTTATTTTGAGTTTTACAATTTTTTCCCCTAATCATACTTCCCTCCTCCCCACCCTCCACAGAAGGCAATTTGTCAGACTTTACATTGTTTCCATGGTATACATTGATCCAAATTGAGTGTGATGAGAGAGAAATCATATCCTTAAGGAAGAAACATAAAGTATAAGAGATAGCAAGATCAGACAATAACATATCAGATTTTTTTCCTAAATTTAAGGTAATAGTCCTTGGTCTTTGTTCAAACTCCACAGTTGTTTCTCTGGATATAGATGGTATTCTCCTTTGCAGAGAACCCTAAATTGTCCCTGATTGTTGCACTGATGGAATAAGTGAGTCCATCAAAAATCATTGCCCCCATGTTGCTGTTAGGGTGTACGGTGTGTTTTTTTTTTTTCCTGGTTCTGCTCATTTCACTCAGCATCAGTTCATGCAAATCCCTCCAGGCTTCCCTGAATTCCCATCCTTCCTGGTTCCTAATAGAACAACAATGTTCCATGACATACATATACCACAGTTTGCTAAGCCATTCCCCAATTGAAGGACATTTACTTGATTTCCAATTCTTTGCCACCACAAACAGGGCTGCCATGAATATTTTTGTACAAGTGATGTTTTTACCCCTTTTCATCATCTCTTCAGGGTATATTTACTTACCCAGTAGTGGTATTGCTGGATGAAAGGATATGCACATTTTTGTTGCCCTCTGGGCATAGTTCCAAATTGCTCTCCAGAAAGGTTGGATGAGTTCACAGCTCCACCAATAATGTAATACTGTCCTAGATTTCCCACAACCCTTTCAACAATGTTCGTTATCCTTTATGATCATATTGGCCAGTCTGAGAGGTGTGAGGTGGTACCTCAGAGAAGCTTTAATTTGCATTACTCTAATAACTAGTGATTTAGAGCAATTTTTCATATGACTATGGATCGTTTTGATCTCCTCATCTGTAAATTCCCTTTGTATATCCTTTGGCCATTTGTCTATTGGGGAATGGCTTTTTTTTTTCATATGACTCAGTTCTCTGTATATTTTAGAAATGAGTCCTTTGTCTGAATCATTAGTTGTAAAGATTGTTTCCCAATTTACTCCATTTCTTTTGATCTTAGTTACAGTGATTTTGTCTGTGCAAAAGCTTTTTAATTTAATGTAATTGAAATCATCTAGTATGTTTTTAGTGATGTTCTCCATCTCTTCCTTAGTCATAAACTGCTCCCCTTTCCATAGATCTCACAGGTAAACTAGTTCATGATCTTCTAATTTGCTTATATTTGCTTTATGTCTAAATCCTTATCCATTTCCATCTTATCTTGGTAAAGGGTGTGAGGTATTGGTCTAATATAAGTTTCTTCCATACTAACTTCCAATTTTCCCAGCAGTTTTTATCAAAGACAGTTTTTATCCCAATAGCTGGACTCTCTGGGTTTATCAAACAGCAGATTACTATAATTGTTTCCTGCTATTGCACCTAGTCTATTCCACTGGTCCACCATGCTATTTCTTAGCCAATACCAGACAGTTTTGATGACTGATGCTTTATATAATATAATTTTAGATCAGGTAGGGCTAAGCCTCCTTCTTTTGCACTTTTTTTCCCATTAAATCCCTGGAAATTCTTGACTTTTTATTTCTCCATATGAATTTACTTACAAGTTTTTCTCATTCAAGTAATTTTTTGGAATTTTGATTGGTAGGATACTTAAACAAGTAGTTTAGTTTTGGTAGAATTGTCATTTTTATTTATTAGTTCTACCTATCCATGAGCAGTTGATGTTTGCCCAGTTATTTAAATCTGATTTAATTTGTGTGAGAAGTGTTTTATAATTGTTTACAAAAAGTTTCTGAGTCTGCCTTGGCAAATAGACTTTTCTTCTCTCATTGCTGAAGCTAACATTTCTAATATGATATTGAGTAGTAGTGGTGATAGTGGGCATCCTTGTTTCACCTCTGATCTTAATTGGGAATGACTCTAGACTCTCCCCATTGAATATAATGCTTGTTGATGGTTTCAGATAGATACTGCTTATTATTCTAAGGAACAGTCCATTTATTCCTATACTCTCAAGTGTTTTTAGTAGGAATGGTATTTTGTCAAAAGCTTTTTCAGCATCTATTGATATGATCATATAATTTCTGATAGGTTTGTTGTTGATATAATTGATTATACTAACAGTTTTCCTAATATTGAACCAACCCTATATTCCTGGGATGAATCCTACTTGGTCAAAATGTATTATCCTAGTGATAACTTGTTGTAATCGTTTTGCTAAGATTTTATTTAAGATTTTTGAATCTATATTCATCAGGGAGATAGGTCTATAATTGTCTTTCTCTGTTTCAACTCTTCCTGGTTTAGGTATCAGCACCATATTGGTTTCATAGAAGGAGTTAGGTAGAGTTCCATCTTCCCCTATTTTTCCAGAGTTTATGTAGAATTGGAACCAATTGTTTCTTAAATGTTTGGTAGAATTCACTTGTGAATCCATCAGGCCATGGAGATTTTTTTCTTAGCGAATTCAATGATAGCTTGTTGAATTTCATTTTCTGAGATATGGTTGTTTAGTTATTTAATCTCCTCTTCATTTAACCTGGGCAACTTATATTTTTGTAAATATTCATCTATTTCACTTAGATTGTCAAATTTATTGGCATAGAGTTGGGCAAAATAATTCCAAATTATTACTTTAATTTCCTCCTCATTTGTGGTGAGTTCCCCTATTTCATTTATGATACTAGCAATTTGGTTTTTTCTTTCTTTTTTTAATCAAATTGAACAGAAGGTGTTTCAATTTTACTTTTTTTTTTCATAAAACCAACTTTTGGTTTTATTTATTAATTCAATAGTTTTTTGCTTTTGATTTTATTAATTTCTCCTTTAATTTTTAGAATTTCTAATTTGGTATTTACTTAGGGATTTTTTCATTTATTCTTTCTCTTAATTTTTTTAGTTGCACATTTAGTTTACTGATTTCCTCTTTCTCTAATTTTTTTATGTAAGCATTTAAAGATATGATATATCTCTTGACAGCTGCTTTGAATGAATCCCATAAAGTTTTGGAATGTTGTTTCATTATTGCCATTTTTGTCATATTGTCATATTGATAATTTTTTGAACGATGCTGTCTAGGTCCTTCTTTAGATTACCACTTTCTGGTAACATAATTACTTTGATGTCTCTCCTTCATATAATATGAACAACAGTTGTTTTTCCTGTTAGGTATTTTCATTTTCTTCTTTTTTTTTTCGTTATTTTGAACTTGATTGTTTCTTGATGATGTCCCATAGTGTCATTAGCTTCCACCTGCCCAATTCTAACTTTTATGGAGTTGTTTTCTTCAGTAGATTTTTGAATATACTTTTCCATTTGTCCAATTCCTTTTTTTAAGGAGTAGTAGTTTTTTTTTCCTTCAAGCTGATTGCTCTTTTTTTCATGATTGTCTTACATCACTCTCATTTCTTTCCCTGGTTTTCTTCTAACACTCTTCTATGATGTTTAAGCTCCTTTTTGAATTTTTCCATGAGTTCTCTGGGCTTGAGACCAGTTTCCACTTTTCTTTGAGGTTTTGCCCATAGGTGTTTTAATATTGTTGCCCTCTTTTGTGTTTGTGTCTTAATCTTCCCTTTCACCATTATTACTTTCTATGGTCAGATTCTTTTTGTTGTTGTTTGTTCATCTTTCTTGATCTTTTTTTAAATGTGAATTCTATTCCTGGGTGGCAGGGGCACTGCTCCTGCTGCATTGTTTTCTCTGAGGCCAAAAGGGGACCTCTCTTATTTATTTCTGTACTGAGAGGACTTCATTAGGGGTGACTAGCATTGCTGGAGATCTTAAGGGTTTCACAGCTTACGTGGCTGAGCTAGGGTCCTTGTGCTGGTGTCGTAGTATTTTACAGTTCCTGAGATTACACTGAAGTTGCTGGAGGCTGCCTCTGTTTGCCCAGTGGTATGCTAAAGCTGTAGAGGTTCGGAGCTGGTGTCTGCTATTTCTTCTGGCTTTGCTGAGGCACATCATAAATCCTGGTGATGGTGTTTGCCTGATGCCCCTCACTGGTCTCAGAATCTCCCCACTGGTTATCTGACTTGGACTTGCTTCTGGCTTGCTAGAATGCTTCCTGTTCTGCACTGTGGTCCCCTTTTACCCAAATGAAACAGACCTTTTTTTGTCAGTCTTACAAATTTATTGAATTCAGTGTATTTATCCCATCATTTTGCTTATTCTGTTGTTTCAGGATTTATTTTATGGTTTTTTGGGGGGCAAATATGAAAGAGTTACAGCAATTTACTGCTTGCTCATCATCTTGACTCCTTGGAAGTCAGTCGTTTATATGTTTATTTTTACTAATACCTCACTGAAATTTAACACCACATAATTATAAAAGTATATATTTCCTAAGAATAGGCTTCACTAGACTTCAGTGGGGATCCATGGCATGCAATAAAGCAAAAAACCTCTGATATAAGAAATTGACAGACTTAGCTCTGTTACAGAAACCCTCCAGACTTCTAATTGGAAGAAAAGTATTAGGCAGTCTTTGGTGAGGTCACAGCTGTAAAAATGCCATGGCAATGAAAGGTTAAGGAGATGGCAACCTTGCAATATATCATGTATCTGATAGGGAAATGAGTGGAGCCAAAATAAGAGACTGGGAGAAAATTTAAATGATGCCACTTTGTTATTGTTTCTAGATCAGGGGCTTTGGAGGGTGACAGGGAGGTATGATCACTACTCACCATCCTGCCCTGTTATATTTCATTGTTATCAGCCTTACAACTGAATCTATCCCTGGTGATGTCACTTTATTTAGGATACCAGGCAAAGTCTGTGTGGGCAGAAGAGAGAGACCCCCAAGGGAGGGATACCAGACTTCTGGCATGGAATATTTGGAGGCAGGGCACATCAGCACCTTGCCTATTCCAGCCTATTTAAAACATTTAAATCCTAAGAACAGAAGCCCATATCCTCTCTTGTAAAGGTGTGTTTGTGTGTGTGTGTGTGTGTGTGTGTGTGTGTGTGTTAGAACCAGAAGATAAGTTAGCAAATGTTTCTTTCCCTCTCTTTCACTATTTTCTCTTATCTTTATAATGTTACAATGGGAAATTACCAGCATAATTACCTGAAGCAATTTTGTGGCATCTGGGCATCTGGCTATTTGGGTTGTTGTTATTGTTCAATATTTAACATCTGTAATCATTGACATTGTTATCTATTCTGTGACATAGGAAAGGGTAAATAACTACTCTTACTGTTCACATTCCATCCAGATGGATACGTAAGAGTCCCCAGCACCATACAAAAACCTGTTAAAAGCACTGAGTGCTAGAAAAGGAAAAAAACATCAAATCTTTTACCTAGCAGATTTATGACATTTCTAAGGTATAATCCCTCCAAAGCAGTCATTCACATTTACACTACATATATACATATCACTTTCAGTGCTATACTTTAGTTCTATATTTTCATCAATTCTATTTATAAATTTAAAAATTCTATATATTATGTTATAACTGGAGGACTAATTGACATTGAAAGTGCCTCAAATGTAAGTGTTTGGACTAATTACATGAAGAAGTATTTCAGATTAATCACATTTTATTGCTGGAGTAAAAGTATAATGGACCATATCTTTCAACTCTGTATTTTTCAAATGAGAAAACTGGGATTCATAGGGGTTGAGGAACTCTCATGGCATGGGATTAAAATTTGGAAAGTTAAAAAGAGGTTTTCAGCAGATTACTTGTATAATCTCTGAAAATTAGCACTAATTTTATTCTACATTAAGGAAAAACATGGTAACAAATTGAATAAAAAGTAGATTTAAAAACTTATGAATTGGAGAGGGGACGGAGCCAAGATGGCCACATGAAGGGATTGAGTCTTAGGAGCTCTCTGATAAAAACTCATAAACTAAGGACTCTAAACTTTCAAGAGACAGAACCCACAGAGGGACCCAGTGAGGCAGTTCTCCTACTCAAGGTAACCTGGAAAAGAGCAGAAAGGCTCTGCTCCCCGGGGTCGGAGGGGCAGCCTGCCATAAGGGTGGCCCACCAGAGTGAAAGAACCTCAGCCTCCAGGAGGCAGCCCCAGGGCACTGGGAGCCTCAGCTCACAGCAGCAGGGGAGTCGCCTGAGCTGCACCCCGGGGAGCACCGGGCACAAAGTGGGGGAAGAGCAGGGGACCTCTACCAGAGCGAGCACATGGAGCCCAGCCCTCAGCGCACACAGCCAGCAGCCTGGTCTTTTGGCAGTCCAGACCAGGAACAGAAGCAGGTGGAGCCCATAAGCAGGAGCCACCAGGGCATGAGCCCATTGAGCTGAGGGAGGGGAGTGAAGAGAGACTGCCTAGCTCTGTCCTCTGCCCCTGGAACAGGACTCTGGAGCTCTGACCACATTCAGATCCTGATCACAGTCTAGGCCCCCCCATAGAACAGCAGCCCCCCCCCCAGCCCCGTGGCAGAGGGAGGTGCTTATGGTCATTCACAGACCAGGAGGGGAGGACAGAGCCTCACACAGTGAGACCCTTGTGGGAGTGTCCCAAAAGCTCAGGAAGCACCCCCAAAAAACAGCCTTAGGCTGGGAAAATGAACAAACAAAGAAACAAGAGGAAGACCATTGAGAAATATTTTGCAAATGAGTCCAAGAAGGATCAAAATACTCAGTCTGAAGATGAGGAAGCTCCTGCATCTAAAGACTCCAAGAAAAACAGAAATTGGGCTCAGGCTATGATAGAACTCAAAAAAGACTTTGAAAATCAAATGAGGGAGTTAGAAGAAAAACTGGGAAAAGAAAGGAGAGAGATGCAGGAAAAACATGAAAATGAAGTCAGCAGCTTAGTCAAAGAAATCCAAAAAAATGCTGAAGAAAACAGCATGCTAAAAACCAGCTTAGGTCAAATGGATAAAACAGTTCAAAAAGTTATTGAGGAGAAGAATGCTTTAAAAAGCAAAATTGGCCAGATGGAGAAAGAGATAAGAAAACTCTCTGAGGAGAACAACTCCTTCAGACAAAGAATAGAATTCAGGGAGATTGGTGAATTTACCAGAAATTAGGAATCAATACTTCAAAACCAAAAAAATGAAAAATTAGAAGAAAATGTGAAATATCTCATTGAAAAAACAACTGATATGGAAAACAGACTTAGGAAAGATAATTTGAAAATTATTGGAATACCTGAAAGTCATGATCAGGAAAAGAGCCTTGACATCATTTTCAAAGAATTACTACAGGAAAATTGCCCTGATATTCTAGAAGCAGAGGGCAAAATAGAAATGGAGAGAATCCACCGATCCCCCGAGAAAGAGATCCCAAAAAACCAACCTCTAGGAATATTATAGCCAAGTTCCAGAACTCCCAAGTCAAAGAGAAAATGTTACAAGCAGCCAGAAGGACACAGTTCAAATATCATGGAGCTGCAGTCAGGATCACACAGGACTTAGCAGCAGCTACATTGGAAGCTCCTAGTGCTTGGAATATAATATACCGGAAGGCAAGAAAGCTTAGAATGCAGCCAAGAATGAACTACCCAGCAAGGCTGAATGTCCTCTTCCAGGGAAAAAGATGGACTTTCAATGAACCAGGGGAATTTCAAAGGTTCCTTTTGGAATGGCCAGAGCTGAACAGAAGGTTTGATCTTCAGATACAGGACTGAGGTGAAGCATGGAGATTGGAGGAGAGGGGGGAAATATGAGAAACTTAATGAGGATGAACTGCATGTATAGAAAAATGATACTGATAATATTCATATGAACCATCTCAGTTAATAGAGCAGGTAGAGGGAGCTTTTATAGTTGAAGCACAGGAGAAAGCTGAAGTCGAAGATAAAATATGGAGTAAAAATGGAGTCAATAAGAAAAAAAGGGAAATGGAATGGGAGAAAGAAAAAGGAGAGGGGGGAATAGTTCAACCTATTTCACATAATAAGATTTTTTTTTTTTTTATTACAAAGAGCTATTGCAATGAAATGGAAGCGGGGAGCCAAGGGGCAATGAGGGAACCTTTGCTCTCATCAGAGATGGCTAGGAGAGGAAACAGCAAATATACTCAATGGGGTATAGACAACTGGAGTAAGAAGGAGGGGGGAGCAGGGGGAAGGGATGGGGATGTGAATAAAGGAGGAGAGGATGGACCATGGGGGGATAGTGGTCAGATATAACACATTTTCTTTTTTTTTCTTCTTGCGAGGGGCTGGGATTGGATGGCCTGCCCAGGACCATAGGGCCAGGTGGATGCTGGGCCTCAGGGGTGGTATGGGGGCTCAGGGCTTCTTGGCCCCAGGACCAGGGATCTGCCTGCTGCGCCACTCAGCGACCCTACAGCAGAGTCACAGTGAAAGGAAAGAGAAAATATAGTACATGGTAGTGGAGAAATAAGAAAGGAGGGAGTTGCGATCAGCAATGGCAACGTTGGAAAAATATGGAAGTAACTTTTGTGATGGGCTTATCATGAAGAATGTGATCCACTCCCGACAGAGTTGATGGTGTTGGAACAAAGACTGAAACACATTTTTTGTTATTATTATTTGGGGGAGGGTGCAGGGCAAATGGGGCAGGGTGGCCTGCCTGGGGCCACATAGCAGGGTGATCATTGGGTGTCTGGGGCCGGATTCAGACCCGGGTGCTCCTGGCTCAAGGGCCAATGCTCTGTCTGCCACCCAGCCACCCCTACTATTATTACTATTTTATTTTATTTGGGGCCTTTTTTTTTTCTTCTTTTTGGTTTTTGCAGGGCAGTGGGGATCGGGTAGCTTGCATGTCACATGGCTGGGTGATAATTGGGTTTACGAGGCTGGATATGGACTGGGGTGCTCGTGGCTCCAGGGCTGGTGCTTCGTCCATTGCACCACCTGGCCATACCTACAATTATTACTATTATTTTTTTTTAATTTTAATTTTTTTTCTTCTCCCTTTACTTTTTTGCCCAAGCAAGTCTATCTATATTCACGGGGGGGAGGGGTATTTTGTTTACTTGTAAACAAGTATATTTTATTAATGTAAAGAAAAACATTTGTACAAAATGAGAATAAAAAATAAATTAAATAAAAACTTATGAATTTAAGTTGCTGTAGTTTGAAGCTAAGTAGTCAGGAATGTGCATGTATCTGAACATTGTTTATAGATATTCATATATGTGTGCATGCCATTTTATTTTTATGTTTTATTTATTATATGGTATATTTAATAATTGTTGATGAAAAGGATTTTCATTTTGGAGCAAAGAAATTGTCATTTGATGCATTTGCCAGTTTTAAAATTTTGGTCACTGAATCTTGTATTCTATAATAATTAAATACTTTTTGTGTCCCTGGTACATTCTTGAGATACAAATCAATAAACCATTCAATAATGATTCAGTATCAATTGCTTGCTATGTTTCAGATACTCACTTAAGGTGCTGGAAATACTCATCATTCAGTTAATCAGTTAGCTGTTATTAAAATTTTGTAAACCTCTGTGCTAAGTGCTGATGTCAAAGAAAAGTTCCTGTACTCAAGAATTTTTTAGTGTATAAAACTATACATATACATCATATATACAAAGTTTTGGATAGAGACTAAACCCACGATTTCTTTAGAAAAGGGAACTTCTGATTTCTCTTTAGCTTGTCATCTTGAAGCCCTTTGTAGAAGGTAGCTCCTGAGCTGAGCCTTGAATGGAAACTAGGTATTGTAGGAGGTTGAAGTGAGACGAGAATGCTTCCCTGGTAGGTGAACTCAACAAAGTCAAAGATAGACAGGGGTGAAATGTGTTCAGGGAATAGCAGATTGGTCTGTGTTTGGTTTAAAAGATGAGTATATGAAAGGGGAGAGTAAAGGCAGACTGGAGCAACATTGTGAAAGGCTTTAAATACTAAGTGGAGGAGTTTGTCTTTATCACTGAATCAGGGGACATTCTAAAGGTTGTTATTGAGTGAAGAGTAAAGTGGTCAGATCCATACTTTAGGGATATCCATTTGGTAACAGTGTGGATCATGTGTTAGGGAAAGGGAAAACTGAAAGCATTTATGCTCCACTGACAGGTGATAAGGGGCTATACAAGGGTGGAGGACTAGTGATTAAATAAGAAACAGATGTGAGGAATGCAATCCAAATAATTAAACTCTATGGTGTCTTTGAAAAGCAGGAAATATAGAGGACCTTGAGGCTCCTGCCTCTCTGGATATGTAGAATTGAAGACTAAAAATAGGCCTTTTTGGAGGGGGGTGCTACTTTCCTCTGGTAGAGTAGGATTATACCTCGAATAGTCAATTGAACTAAATCAAGGGTGGAGAACCTTTTTTTTTTTCCAGGTTTTTGGCAAGGCAAATGGGGTTAAGTGGCTTGCCCAAGGCCACACAACTAGGTAATTATTAAGTGTCTGAGACCAGATTTGAACCTAGGTACTCCTGACTCCAAGGCCGGTGCTTTATCCACTACGCCACCTAGCCGCCCCAACGAGAACCTTTTTTCTACCAAGGATGATTCATAGGCTATATATTTGGTTACACATTTAACTAATTCCTTCTAAAAAAAACTCCTAGATTTATTAAATTTTGAGTTTCCTCCTATGGTTGCCTTGGCAACATCAGACCAATATGGTCTGCACCCCAGAGGTTCCCACCTCTGATTTAAATGAATAGTATTTGTGGGTCTCATATACCTACCCTAATATTGTTGTAACTAAGGTGCTGCTTAAGATAGATACCTAAGGAGAGATATCAGTTCATTCTCTATCCATGTTAAAGGTTTGTCTCATAAATGGCCCCATATTAACTCTATTTAATTGAGTTTTTAAAATTGGTTATCATGCTATTATATTTACAATGTCTAATAGTTTCATTTTCTTGGCTTTCTTAATTTCTCTAAGGTTTGTTGCAAAGCACCTTGTTATCGTGTAGAATAACTCGGTTTCTTGCTAGATAATAATTTTCTTCCCAAGTCTCATTTCCCCATCCTTCCTAGGTAGGAGTTGTATTATTATGTTTCCTATGTCTTGGGGTATGTAGAGATTCCAGACATTGAGTGGTACTGTTTTATTCCTCCATTAAAATTCCAATCATGCTATTACTATAGTTTGCAGTGGAAGAAGTCATAAAACAGGGGAGAATGACAACAGAGACTGTCAACATGGAACGTGTACATTCTCTCATTTGCCTTGACCTTGATATATAAATCAGAATTCTGCAATTATTTCAGCATCCTGAACTTACAAGGAAACTGGTAAAATGTACAGTGATGTTAATTGATAGTCACTGCTATATTTAAATCTCATGCTGCAATTATTTAGTCTTGGTAACAAGAAGAGGACTGTAATTTTCTTTCTCCTTTGCTAATAATTCACTGTAATTCTGGGCTAAGACTAGAAACTATTGTACTTTTAAAACTATTCATTCACCCACTGAGATTTTGTCTCAGCACACAGTACAACCCGTTTACAAGCGCTGTGATTCTGGAACATCTTGTATAGTTTGAAATAGAATTTGGAAATGGACTGGAAATGACATATGTAATATGAAATGTAATATTCTTATTAGGAAGGGTGACACCCAAGATTATTAAAATTATTCCCAGCATGTGTGAATTATGGAAGAAATTTACTATTTTCTCTAAATTGTTTTTTAATGGTTAAACATTTTATACTAGAAAGTCAAAATATTGAAAGAGTTGACAAAATTGGGACAAATTCATCTCAGCTGTATTATAATAGAAGTGCCTGGAAGGTAAGAACACATAAAAATATTGACATGATATATACACAGGCAAACTCGTAACTTATTTTGGTAAATCAGTTAATATTGTTCAACTATAAATAAAAGGATTCGTAATTGCAAATTAAGTAGCCATCTTGGTCTTAAATTAACTTTAAAAAGATAGTTTCAAAATGTTCTAACTCAATTCAGAGTATTCATCTTCAATATTTGCGACTGAAAGCAGATTGACATATCTGGTTCAAGTGACTGGAATAGTATTACACTGGTTAAGATAGCTGCCTAAAATTTCTTCCTCAGTATGGAGGAGAAGAGATTTCACTTGGCTCATTCATATTGTATTCCTCAAATAGAATATCATCTTGAGACAAGGAATATCTTAATTCGGTATTTATATTTTAAGCACCCAGCTTAAATGCACATTGATTGATATACATCATTCACATACTAGTATCAAATAGTTTTATTCACAAAGTTAGCAAGAGAAATATGACATTTAAAAAGAAAAGAACCATTTCTATAATGATAGGAAACAAAATCACACCCACTTGTTAGATGAGAATTTTTTATTATGACAGTAACATCATATAATTGTTATGATTTTGGTCTTTTCTGCTTGCCTTCAGAAAAGACTAGAAGAGATTCCTTAAGGATAGTTACAACTTCAGAATGGACTCTAGAAATATTACCAGTGACATGACTTTACAAACAAATTCAGTACCCCAAATCTCATCATTTTCCTCAGTAATATTCAGATTGCTATCATTTGGTAACAAAAATAGTGATTTTTCTTGTTGATCTTAATTGAACTGATCTTAATTGAGTGAGATTCAGACTCATTTCCTCATGGCAGAAGGGGGCTACTTGACTTCTACATCTACTTTTCCCAAGACTGCCTCCTAAGCTTTCCTAATACTAGTCTTTTTTTTGCATGAGATGGAAACAGCCTTCATGGCAGTGTCTAAATGGAATTTCTTGTACAATATTCATGCTACTTTGAATCACCTTAGATGCAGAGCTTTCTAAAAACATGAAAATCACACCTCTGACTTCTGCCACCATCTTGGCCAAGTAAAAGTCCAAATTGGCTTTTTTTGTTTTCAAAAAAGGTTTAAATTTTGAGAAATTTAGAATTTCAGTAGAAACTAATTAATTTAAGTCAGAGGTATCTGAAATAGAAACTAGATGTAAATTTACTAATGTGCCACAAGATCAAGTGACCTATTCAAGTTCCAGCTTCATGCAAGTCATTGGAAATTGGGGGAGGGGGCAGAACTAATTACATTAACTTGGGCCTGAGATTATAAAGGATTCAATCTATTCTCATTTACATGAGAACAATAAATATGCTACCAACAAATCTTTTCTGTTTTTTAACCTACTCATACCTTAACTTGTTATTTCTGAGGGTATTTTGCATTTTTATGTTTTATGTTTTTAATTAAGAGGCAGCACAGTGGATACATAGAGAGTTAGTCTTAGAGTCTGGGAGATCTGGATTGAAGTCCTACTTCTGATACATAGTTCTGTGACATTAGGGAAGGAGAATATAAGGTCCTTTTCAAAATTATTTAAATCCTTTTTTCTTTAAAAGAATTTTTTTTAAAGCATTCTCAAAGCAGGCATTTTATAAAATAAAGTAATTATTTAAGTACATGAGAGAGGTAAAAGGATAATAGAATTTTTGGGGGGAGAACTGAAAGTGAATGATCCTCAATAGCAGAATAACTGAGCAAATCATGGCATATGAATGTACTGCAATGCTTTTTGCTGACTAAGAAATGACCAGTATGAAGACTTCAGAAAAACTTGGGAATATTTGTATGAAATAATACAGTTCACAGTAAATGGAACCAGGAGAACAATTTATAACATCATCACCAAAATTATGCAAAGGAAAAAAAAACCTTGAAAATCTCAGAATTGCAATCAGTGAATATAGAGACATTTGGGATTTAGGAGTTATGACTGGGAAGCATATTTTCCCATATCAGTAAAGAGATTGGAGACAGGGTATGGAATGAAGTTTTCAGATATGGCTTAATGTGTTATTTTCTTTAGCTTGATTTTTGTATACAGGGGAGAGTGCTTGAGGGTCTTGAAGAATCATACAGAAAAATAAAGAATATAAAATTGTTACTGAACTCTAAACATAGAACCTTAAAATATAGTTTTTTAATCATAATAACTGTAACCACAAATGTTCAAGTTATTGAACATTTCAGAGTTCCAGTTTCCTCATCAGTAAAATAAGTATAATAATGCAATGAGACAGTCTATAATGAATAAGTAATTTATTAATAAATCATTGGTAGTTATTAATTATTATTAATAAATTAATTGTTAATAAATAATTTATTATGTGCTTGATATGGGGAAAAGCACTGGGCTAAATGCTAAATATAGTATTAATTAAGTAAAATATTATCTGCTTTCACAACCCTCTTATTCTACTGGGAGAGACAACATTTAAGGAAGATTTTAGTTGCAAATCATATAGAAAGATCTCATGGTCCTTAGGTTATATCAGCAAAGCAGATGATAATGCCTCTACTTTAATTTCCACTGATAATATCATATCAGTTTCTGATGTCGAACCATTGAGTGACAGGAGCTAATTTTTTTTTTGTCTTCAAAAGATAAGATTAGCAGTTACAACAGCAGTTGCTAGACTGCATCTCCACAGAGTTTGCTTTCTGATGGCTGTGGATACTGGGTTTAGAAACCTGCTATTCCTAAGGCTCTTGGGTTAAGGGTTTTAGGATTTACCCATGAGCATCTTAGGGGAGATGATAGTCAGGATAGTGGGAGTGGTACACCTTTCTCTTTTCTCTCCCTCAGGATAACTATTGCTTCAGCTAGATTGACTTGCTATAAAATAGAAGTTGGCAAGGGTGGTTGACCCCTTCTTCATAGGATCCCCTTCTCTGGATGATGAATGTGCAGGCTGGAATGGAAGTAAGACCAGCATCTTTGATGATTCCATTCTTGGAGGTGTGGGTATTGGTGACAGTGGGTCAGCAATTGCAATTAATGAGGAGGAAGTTGAGCTTCTTCTAAATAATGAGTTTTACCCTCATTAGTTACTGCAGGAGCTGGATTAGAAATAAGTCTGGTAGTTTGTGGGCACTACTATTACCCAAGCATCTTAGGTTCAGGACTGTCTTTTATCAGCGCTGAACAGAAATGGTCATCAAGGTGAGGGTGATTTTACTTGCCTGGAACTTACTACCTTCTTTCTTTCCTGCAGAGTTCCTTGCTGCTTCAAATACTACTTGAAGTTAGTATATCTGAGCTTAAGTCCTAGCAGAAACACTTTTAAGCTCTATCACTTTGGGAAAATGACTTAATGTCTTAGAAACTCAGTTTCCCCATTAATGAAATGGGAATAATGTAACTTGTATTAACTGGGTAGGATCATAGAATCTAGATCCTTAGAATTCTAGGGAGTATAATATTGAAATGTCATACTCCAAAACACTTACTTTACAAATTAACAAAATAAGAAGCATTTTGGTTAAATGTCTTGTTTGCTCTCATGGGTAGTAAGGAGCAGAGCTGGTATTGAAGCCCATGAACTCTCTAACTTTAAATCTAATATTCTTTTCCTCATACCATTCTGCCTTACGGAGTTGTTATGGGAAAAATGTTTAAAGAGCTATATAAATGTCAACTCTTGCTATTATTGTTACATACTTCATGTGTATAATGTGGGGAAAATGCTTTATAAGCTCTACAACACTACATAAATGTGAATTGCATTATTATCATTAGTGGCAGTTGGAGAACATTGCCCATTGCTTGAAAGAGCTTCAGCTCATATATCTGAATTTGTGCCTTCCATGTTGATTTCTAGGAAAGTAAAACTCAGGAAGCAAACTACTAATGTCTGACTCTGAAGATTTTTAAAAAATCGAAATAAAATGAAATTTGGTCCTTCTCATGGGTACATAGTTGTGTTCTAGTCCACATAATACATGATGTAGAGGAAATCACACTCAACTGGCCCTGGGTTCAAGTTCTGGTTCTGCCATCTGCTATTTGTTTTTGTGGGATGGGAATGAATTTCAACCCCTATCTCATAAGTGTATTGAAAAGATACTATAAACTTTAGCGTACTCTACAAATGTGATTAAGTCATTGTAAATTCTACTCTTTATTTCTAGACTAGAAGGATTTTGAACAACAATAATAACCTATTTATATAATAGTGCTTTAATTTTATGAAGTACCTTTCTCACAGCAACCCTGTGAGTAAATACACACACACACACACACACACACACATATACTTATCCTCATTTTTCAGTTTAGATATCTGAAGCTGTAAGAGGTTAAAAGAGGCAGCTGAGTCTTGAGTCAGTAAGACCTGAAGACAAATCCAATCTCAGTTGTTTACTAGCTTACTTAACCCTGTTTGTCTCAGCTTCCACATCTGTAAAATGACCTGAAGAAAGAAATGGCAAACCACTCCATTTGCTTTGCCAAGAAGATCATGGCTAATATTAGCATGCTGTGACCCTTAGGGTCAGGGAGAGTCAGACATGACTGAACAACAAACAACAAAGATGTTGTTGACCATTTAACAATATTGAGACAATCTTGTTGATTGAGACAATCACACAGACTAAGCAGATTGATTCTGAGAACAAAAACCTTTAAAGTTAAACCCTGTTAAACCAGATGATCCTTCCCTTATAAAGACTTAACCATTCTTCTGGTCAATCATTTATTTTGAAATCACAAAGAACTACAATTTCTGTCACTTTTAACTCCATCTATACATCCAAAACTACTGGATTTTCAAAATCATCATTAATAATTTAGATAATTAATAATTTAGAATATCAGCCTTAACAATTAGATACCACAGACTTCTGTAAGAAATTGTGCTGTGTGGTTTGATAGACTTCTCCAAAGGAGTTTTGATAAAGGAGTGAATTTGTAAATAACTGCTTAAGTTATTAATTATGCTCTTCTTAACATGTATGACACAACAATAGATGCTTAATAAATGTTTATTGAGTGATTGTTAATAGATTAGAGTTAGGGATAAGGATTTGATTTGATTTCATTGATATAGAAAGCTTGCAGATGAGGAAATTTCTAATTATTACCAATTGCACTTCTGAAGCCTATAATCTTTTTTTCAATATATTTTTCAGTTACATGCAAAGATATTCAACATTCATCTTTTGGTAAGCTTTTGAGTTTTCACATTTTTCTACTTCTCTCCCTTTCCCCCTCTCTGTTACAGATTATACATGTACATCCTAGTTAACATATTTCCTTATTAGTCAAATTGTGAAAAAAGAATCAGAACTAAAGGGGTAAAAAACCATGAGAAAAAAAGAAAACATAAAACAAGTTTTAAAAAGTGAAAATAGTATACTTTGGTCAGCATTCAGTCTTCATAGTTTTTTTCTATTTCTGTGGATGGCATTTTCTATCACAAGCCTTTTAGAATTGGCCTTGATCTCCAAAATGCTGAGAAGAGCTAAGTCCATCACAGTTGGTTATCAAATAATGTTGCTGTTAATCTATACAATGTTCTCCTGGTTCTGCTCACTTCACTCAGAATCAGTTCATGAAAGTTTTTTTCATGCAGCCTATAATCTTAGAACTCAGATCCTAAGAAATTAGACCACTGATTCTGGATCATGCAGTAGCTAGTATATCAGGGGGTAGGTCTTCATTCCAGGTTTTCCTGACTTCAAGACCCATCCTCTATTTGCTAGGTCATACTATCATTTATATTTATCATAATTTTATGTTTACAAGGTACTTTTTCTCCAAGAAATATATGACATAGGTAGTGAGAATTATGGTAAATGATTTTGTCCTTGATCATAAAGAATCAAAAGCTAGAATTCAACCCAGACCACCTGATTCAAGTACAAAACTTTCTACTATAACATGTTGTGTCAAATATATTGTTATTATCAGTTTTGAACCTCTTTTGTAAGAACAATTCAGGGCCTCATCCAAAGCTGTTAAGAATTAGACTCTAGTCTCAAACCTTTAAACACACTACCTCTCCTTTTAAATGGAAGCTTAAACTGCTAGCTCATAAAATTTGTGTATTTCTGGCGTGCTAAAGGATTTGGGGAGAATAGTAGTCAGTATAGGGAAATTCAGCTTAGAGGTCTGGGTACTTAGAACACTTAACACTGCACCTGAAGGGTTTATGATATTAAATGAAAGCATTTCCCATACAGATTTCAATCACTGGAAGAAGCAATCTCTCTGTATACATTGTGAGGATGGGGTTGTTTTGCCATTGAATTTTTCTTTTCCTGTAACTCTGAGGATATATTACAAAGAGATTTAATGAATATATTTTCATCCATACTTATTTGATTCATGACCTTGTGACTTGTGTTTCATAGTTATCTTTTTATAGCTTTTGAATTATTATGTATCATAGAACTGAGTCAATAAAAAAACAGAACATGAAGAAAAGACCCTGTTTAACATTTCAAGGGAGATGGAGTAATGCTATCTATAAATATTTATATTTTACTGGAAAGAAAATGTCTTTTTCATTTGACATTCAAACAAGTTAACTGAGAGAGAGAGATTCACCATTTGAGGAAGAAAGATAAGAGGCATATTTTATTTCTTTTAAAAGCATTGTAGGATCTCAGAACTAGAAAGACCTTGGAGGTTACCCAGTCTTATTTTGTGGATTAAGAAACAGACCTGGACCTTTTAAGAGTCTTCTTCAATGATAGAGTTAATATTTGGACATACGATTCCTGGGTCAAGATACTTACATATTGTCTTCCTTCAAATGTCATTTGAAAGAAAAATGTAGAAGGCAAAACTGCATTTCTTCTTGTTGTTCCAGCATTCATTCATGTCCAGCTCTTTGTGACCCTATGGACCATAAAATATTAAGTCCCTTTTATCCTGCATTATCTCTCAAAAACTGTCCAATTTCATATTCATTGTTTCTATGACACTATCCATTTCCCCCTCTGCCATCCCCCTTCTTTTGTCTTCAGTCCTTCCCATCATCAGGGTCTTTTTGAATGAATCCTATCTTCCCCTTATATGGCCAAAGTATTTAATCTTCAACTTCAGTATTTGGCATTCCAATGAATAATCCTAGTTTCTTTAAATATAGACAAATTTGATCTTGCTGTCCAAGGGCCTCTCAAAAGTCTTCCCAAGAACAGCTGTTCAAAAGAATTGATTCTGTGGTAATCAGCTTTCCTTTTAGTCTAACTGTCACAGCCATACATTGTTACTGGAAAAATCCTAACAGACCTTTGTCAGCAAGGTGATGACTCTGCTTTTTAGGAGGCTGTGCAGATTTGCCATGGCTTTCCTTTCAAAGAACGAACGTTTTCCAATTTCATAGCTATATTCACCATCTGCAGGTATCTTCGAGTCCAGGAATATAAAATCTGACACTGATTCCATTTTTCTTCTTCTATTTACCAAGAAATGATGGGACCAGTTCCGAAGAATAGTATTTTTTATGTTAATCTTCAAACCAACTCTTACACTCTCCTCTTTCTCCTTCACCAAGAAGCTTCTTAATTCTTCACTTTCTGCCATCAGTGGTATCATCTGCATATCTGAGATTGTTGATATTTCTCCTGGCAACCTTATTTCTGGTTTTTGATTCATCCAGCCTGGCATTTTGCATGATATACTCTGCATGTAAGCTAAATAACTAAGGTGATGGGGCAACTAGGTGGCACAGTGGATAGAGTACTGACCCTGGAGTCAGGAGGACCTGAGTTCAAATTCAGCCTCAGGCACTTAAGTGCCTAGTTGAATGACCTTGGGCAAGTCATTTTAAACCTACTGCCTTGCAAAAAAACCCCAAAAAATAACCAAGGTATCAATATATGACCTTGTCATATTTTTTTTTCAACCTTAGACCAATCAACTGTACTATGTTTGATTCTAATTTTTGCCTCTTGGTGCGAATACAAGTTCCTTAGGAGATAAGTAAGATGATCTACCAGATCCTCTCTTTGAAAATTTGCCACATTTTGTTGTGATCCATACAAAGGCTTTAGTGTAGTCAAGGAAGCAGAAGTAGATGTTTTTCCCCTTGTTTTGTCCATCATCTGCAAATGGTAGCAGTTTGGTCTCTGGCTCTCTGAAACCAGCCTGCTCTTTTGGTAATTTTCAGTTCATATATTGCTGAAGCCTAGCTTGCGGAATCTTAAACAGAACCTTACTAGGCAGATTGTTCAAAAACTCCTTGGCATTGCCCTTCTTTAGGATTGGAATGTAAAGTGATCTTTTCCAATTCAGTGGCCACAGTTGAGATTTCCAAATTTACTGACATATTGAGGGCAGCACTTGAATGACATCATCTTTTAGAATTTTGAGTAGTTCAGCTGGAATTTCATCACTTCTGTTAACCTTATTGTTAGCAATGCTTCCTAAAGCCCACATGACTTCCGGATGTCTGACTCTATATCAATTTACCACTGTAGTGGTTATCAGTGATGTTAAGGTCTTTCTTGTATAGTTATTTGGTTTGGTTTGGTTTTTTTTTTTCTTTTGTCAACTCTTCTTAATCTCTTTTGCTTCTTTCATGTTCCTACAGTTTTGTCTTTTATCATGTCCATTTTTGCTTGAAGCTTTACCTTGACATCTCTAATTTTCCTGAAAGAGATTTATTATCTTTCCATTCTATTGTTTTCTTCTATTCCTTTGCATTGCTCATTTAAGAAAATTTTCTTATCTCTCCTTCCTATTCTCAGAAATTCTACATTCAGTGGGTTATATCTTTTTCTGTTTCTTCTTTCCCTTTCCTTTCTCAGCTATTTGGGAAGTCTGTTCAGACAACCATTTTGCTTTCTTGCTCTTTTTCTTTGGGATGTTTTTTGTTGCTGCCTCCTCCTGTACAATATTGTGAATCTCTTTTCAAAGCCTTTTATACACTCTGTATATAAATCTATTCATCACTTCCACTTGATATTCATAAGGGATGTTATTTAGGTCATACCTTTTCTGTCTGAAGGTTTTCCCTACTTTCTTTAAGTCTCCATTTTTGCAATAAAAAGCTCAGAACATGATCTAAGCCACGGTCAAGATTATGTCTATTTTAACTATATTGAACTGCACGTTTGTCTGCAGATTGTATAATCAGTCTAATTTTACTGTTGATCATCTAGTGACGTCCATGAGTAGAGTTGCCTTTTGGGTGTTAGAAAAAAAGGGTTTGCTATGATCAGCAAGTTATCTTGACAAAACTTTTATTATTTCTACCCTGAAAAATCACCTATCATGCCAATTATCTTTTGATTTCCTTCTTTAGTATCTGAATCCCCAATGATGAATGAAATTGAGAGTGCGTGGTGTGTGTGTGTGTGTGTGTGTGTGTGTGTGTGTGTGTGTGTGTGTTACTTATAGATGTTGTAGGTCTTCATAAAACTAAGCAACTTTGTCCTCTTTGGTATCAATGGTTGGAGTCTAATTTTGTATTACTGTGATGCCGAATGGTATGCCTTGGATTTAAACAGAATTATCCTGTCATTTTTAAGATTACTCCCCAGTACTGCTTATCTCACTTTTTTATTGACTATGAGGGGCTACTCCATTTCTTCTAAGGAATTCTTGTCTACTGTAGAATTTGTAATGATCATCTGAATTAAATCCACCCATTTCTGTCCATTTAGATTCACCCACACCCAGATTATTGGTGTTTAATCTTTCCATCTCTTGTTCAATCATATCCAGCTTACCTTGGTTCATAGATCTTCCATTCGAGGTTCTTGTGCAATATTGATCTTTACTGCTTTGGACATCAGGCACATCTGCAGCTGAGCCTTCTTTCAGCTTTTCCCCAGTTGCTTCATTAGTACTGGAGTTACTTGTAATTGGCCTATACTCTTCCCCAGTAGCATACTGGACATCTTCAGACCTTATAGATTCATCTCATCTGGGTTTTTTTGGAATTTTTTTTGGAATTTCTTTTTTTAAATTTATTTTTATTAAAGATATTATTTGAGTTTTACAATTTTCCCCCAATCTTGCTTCCCTCCCCCCACCCCACCCCCCACCCACAGAAAGCACTCTGTCAGTCTTTACTTTGTTTCCATGTTGTACCTTGATCCAAATTGGGTGTGATGAGAGAGAAATCATATGCTTAAAGAGAAGAGAAGTCTAAGAGGTAACAAGATCAGACAATAAGCTGGGTTTTTTTTCCCCTAAATTAAAGGGAATAGTCCTTGCACTTTGTTCAAACTCCACAGCTCTTTATCTGGATACAGATGGTACTCTCCTTTGCAGACAGCCCAGAATTGTTACTGATTGTTGCACCGATGGAATGAGCAAGTCCTTCAAGGTTGAGCATCACTCCCATGTTGCTGTTAGGGTGTACAGTGTTTTTCTGGTTCTGCTCATTTCACTCAGCATCAGTTCATGCAGATCCCTCCAGGTTTCCCTGAAATCCCGTCCCTCCTGGTTTCTAATAGAACAATAGTGTTCCATGACATACATAAACCACAGTTTGCTAAGCCATTCCCCAGTTGAAGGACATTTACTTGATTTCCAATTCTTTGCCACCACAAACAGGGCTGCTATAAATATTTTTGTACAAGTAATATTTTTATACCCTTTTTCCTCATCATTTCAGGGTATAGACCCAGTAGTAGTATTGCTGGGTCAAAGGGTATGCACAGTTTTGTTGCCCTTTGGGCATATTTCCAAATAGCTCTCCAGAAGGGTTGGATGAGTTCACAGCTCCACCAGCAGTGTAATAGTGTCCCAGATTTCCCACATCCCTTCCAACAATGATCATTATCCTTCCTGGTCATACTGGCCAATCTGAGAGGTGTGCATCTCATCTGTTTTATCACTTCAGTACTGTCCGTGGGATTTTCTTGGCAAAGATACAGGAGTGGTTTGCTGTACTAAATTCTCTCTTTTTTGAGTAACCATAACATAGCTCATGGATTCACTGAGCTATGCAAGCCCCTCTGTCTTGAGGAGATAAACTGCATTTAGATCTGCTTGTCTGTCTTTCTGTCTCTCTGTCTCTCTACTTCCCTCAGTGGTTCCTCACTGGAATTTTTCTTAAAACTAAAAAACTTTAACCATGGCCATTCTTAGGACAATATGACCAGCTATTATATATAAATTACTTAAATTATGCACAAGATCTTATCATTGCCCTGCAAATGGCATTGGGGATTAAAACATGAATAAAAGAACAAACTTCTTAAATCTCTTTCCTGTTAACAACCAGAATTAAAATGAATAGAATAAGCTTATGATTATTTCTAGCCTATCCTGAAATATCCTGAGATATTTCAGTGATTTCACATTGGGTAGTTGTCTGAGAATATATCCTACACATTTTTTTTTTCAAGGAGAGGTGTTTAATTGACATAGTCTTATTATGTTGTGTTCTGGTATCTTTATCTATCAATAACAACAAATCTATTTCTATTTAGAATTATTTAACCTATTAAATATGTGTCAGTATTGCCTTTTGACATAGTTTTTATAAATGAATTTTAATGTTTACCTAAGCCTTTACCAAGATCTGGGCATTATGCCTCTCAATTCAGCCTAAGATTGCATTAACTTTTTGGCTGCTGAGTCATACTTTTGACTTATAAGGAGGGTACAGTAAATTTATTTGAGTAAAATTCATATGTGAAAATGAATTTAGTTAATATGTTAATATTCTTTGGTATTCTTGGTTCTTTTTTTTTTTAAGGTTTTTGCAAGGCAAACGAGGTTATGTGGCTTGCCCAAGGCCACACAGCTAGGTAATTATTAAGTGTCTGAGACCGGATTTGAACCCAGGTACTCCTGACTCCAGGGCCGGTGCTTTATCCACGATGCCACCTAGCTGCCCCTCTTGGTTCATCTTTCAAAGCAGTTCTCAAAACTTTGTGGTTCAAGGAAGCATTAGTTACTGAATTAATTTTCAAACTTTACTTATTACAAATGGAGCTAATCCTTTTTTTTCAAATCTGTCACTTTCTTCATTTATAGTATATTTTAAGATTTATGTTAAACAGTTGTCATTAATTTCTTTCCTCTTTTGAAAATTTGTTTTATTTCTCTCTCTCTTTTTTACATTCATTCCTTAGTCAAGAATTGTATCTTGTTGGGTTTCTGTTCAAGTTGGAACTTTACCATATACAATACCATGCAAAGTCACAAAATTTCAGAAGTGAAAGGGACCCCAGAGGTCATCTAATGCAAGAATACCTGCAGAGAAATCCCCTCTACCACATTCCTATTGGAGAAAGTCTTATTTCCTTAACCAGAAGTTCTCCAGTGAAAAATAAACAGACCATGGCCATTGCCAGTGCATAGCTCTAATTGTTCAAGTTTTCCTTTCTAATATTTAGCCTCTGTCTTATTCTTTGCACTTATGTCCATTTCTCCTACTTCTTACCTCTGAAAATACACTAAAGAAAAGGCTTCCTTGGACAAATCTCTTCACCTTTCTGGGCTTCAGGTTTTTCATCTGTAAAATGAGTGACTTCAAATGTCCCCTTAGCTCTTCATTTGATTCTTTCATCTGAAGTTTTATTCTTTTTTTACATTTTACAGCTATTTCTATATTTGGGCAATCATGCCTCCAATAACTTGCTCTTCACACACTAAATAAATTGAAATCTTTTAATGAAGAGCCCTTTTGGGGCCTTCATGGACTCCTCAGAATAATATTTTTTGCTTAGATTTAATCATCTTTTTTTAGGACCTTAATATTTTGGGGGGGTACTCCAGTTTTAATGATGTCTTTAAACAAAAATCTATGACTCAAATTGAACTTTCTGTTTAAATCATGCCAGATAATTTCTGACCTTCAGTTACCCTCATCTGTGAAATGAATACAATTTATCACCTTCTAGGCTTAATCATTTTGAAAGCACTAACTCTCCCTTCTGATGACATTAGTGATTAATTAAATAAACAAAACATTTAGGTTTTAAAGAAATATAAATATGCTAAAACATAGTGGTTTCTTGTTCATTTCTGGATATTATTCCTGATATGTTCATTTACCTTTGGTTTTATGTGGTTAGTGTACTGATATCAGAGAATATTAGAACCTGAAAGGACTTCAAAATTTCATGTAGTTCTAAGCAAGTAAAGTCTTATTATTCTCATTTCACAGCTGGGCTAACTAAAGGCCTGAAATTAACTATATTATCAGTCATTATTAAATACAAAGTTTAATGTGAGTTAGAGTTTTTTTAAAGGCCTTACTAAAATTTATAGAATACCCCCCCCAATGGACCAGTACAATAAAAGGATGGCAAAATTTGAATTTACAGAAAAACAGAAGGTTGAATTTCAATTACCACCTGAATAAATTTTCAATCACATTATGAGGGCTACTGATTTTCAGCCCTGTGATGTCTCACAGTTTTATCGCAGATTGAAGGTGTGTTTACAAATGACTTAAACCTAGAAAGAAGCACAAACAAGAGCATGACTGAATCCGTTTCCAAAAAGATTTTAACAGATTAGAATGACAGGTCAAATTTAATGAGATGTAATTTGATAAAAGTATTTTTGAAAGCCTACACTTGGATTCAAAGAAGTCACCTTCACAGTTACAAGATGGGGAAGGGTTTATTACATAGCAGATCTCTAAAATAAAAACTATAACATAGCTATATTGAAGCTCAGTGAACTGAATAAAAGCAGGCAATGGAAGGAAACAAGCATTATTATAAACAAGTACTGACTATGATTCTGGCACTATTCTAAGTGCTTTGCAAATATTATCTCTTTTGATCCTCATAACAACCCTAGAATGTTTGTGATATTATGTTCCCCATTTTACAGATGAGGAAATTGAGGCAGACAGAGGTAAATGACTAATTACTACTTCTATTTGATAACTGAGACTGAGAGGGTAATAGCAGTAAAGGTGTCTGAGGTAGGATTTGAATTCAGCTTTCTGAGAAGTGGGGAACCTGAGATTTCATATTTGCTGCTTGTATAGATCAGTACTTCAGGAGTAGGGATGATGAAAATGAAGTTAATGATAATTCACCTTTATTTGGTGCTTTATAGTTCACAAACCACTTGACATATAGTATCTCATTAACCCCCTTAGGCTTGAATTCTCTCATCTGTAAAATATGAAATGTAACCTCTACTGTTTCTTGCCAGAACTAAACCAAGTCATTTCTTAAGTTTCCGGATAGCATGATTTGGATTCAAAGGACTTAAATTCAAATCCTGACTGCTGTTTCTTCCTAGGTGATCTTGGACAAGTCACATAGGTTCTTTGGGCCTCAGTTTCCTCATCTGTAAAATCAAGGAGTTGGACTAGATGACCTTTTAGGTTCCATCCAACTCTGAATCTGTGATCTTGTTGTCTTTTACTTTGCATTTGAATAGACTATGATAAATATTTTTTAAGCTTCTGTTAAGGGCCCAACACTATGAGCTGAGGAGGATAGTGCCCTGCTCTCAAGAAGCTTACAGTCGAGTAGGGAATAATTGGAAAGGGCTGGGGGAAGCATATCTTTGCACAGTGGTTCATGATGATGATGACAGTAGTGGTGGTCCAGTCCAAATCAGAGCATCTGGGAGCCAATGAAAACATTGCTGGAATGTTAAGCCTTCTATCAAGGAAGACTATGATCAGAGATGTAAAAGCAATGGGGAGTATTGAAGAGGTATGAATAGCAAAGCTGAATCAATTTCAGCTCATAACGTTCTGGGTGACAAGCTTTCATAGGGAGATGGACTTATCATCCCTCGAGGGGGAAAGGGAACATGGTGATGATGATGGTGGTGGAATCAAACCAGAATAAATGAATTTGCTTTGCCATTTATCTCTTTGACCTTGAATGAATTATAGTTCCTCTTAGCTTCAGTTTCTTCTAGTGTAAAATTATTGCATTGGACCAGACCATCTCTAAGGTCCCTCCCACTAATTATATGATCCTATAAGATCTAAAAATCTATCTTCTTGGCAGTCTTAACAACATAAACTTAGTGAGGGCAGTTAAATAAGCCCTTGGTCCGGGGACAGACACAGCTACATAACCACAATCCCACAGGTGGACATTAGCCAAGATACATTTAACCACAAAATGTTCTATTATTTCATAATACACAAGTGGAAATGATTTTATTCATTCTCCCTAATGATTCATTTATTTATGCTCAAGGCATAATATTAACTACATTTACTGGGTCCTGCATTTGTGATTATTGACACAGCACACCAATATTAACCTTGAGCCTATCTAGCGCCTCGCATACCTACATCGGGGATAAATCCCAATTCTCATCCCCCCCCATACTTTGTATTTTCTATTATATTCCATGTTTGGGAACAGTTTCAAAGTATGATGATTAAAAGGAGCAAATAGATATTGGGCATGGTTAAACCACAGAATTTGAGAACTAGCAGGGACTCTGTTACCTTATTCATCTACCAAAAAATTCAATTTAGCAAAATTTCTCCTTATTTAATTTATACTAGAGTTATTTATAATTGTCCTCCACTATTCCCCAGTAATATATTGATTACCTTCAGACCTTAGGGGCTCATTTTCCAATGCCATCTGTTTTTGTCATTTTAATACTATCCATGGTGTTTTCTTGGCAAAGATACTGGAGTTGGCCATTTCTTTCTCCAGTGGATCACCTTTTCTCAAACTCTGCATCCATGACCCATCCATTTTTGGTTGATGTGCTCACCATAGCTCATGATTTCCCTCCACTATGACAAGGCAGTGATAAAGGAGGGGGGGAACTGCACATAGATCTATTTGATGACATAAATAAAAATAATTTTTAAAAAATCTTATTCCTTACCCTCAAGATAGTCCTCTAAATTTTTTTTTTAGGTTTTTGCAAGGCAAACAGGGTTAAGTTGCTTGCCCAAGGCCACACAGCTAGGTAATTACTAAGTGTCTGAGACCAGATTTGAACTCAGGGACTCCTGACTCCCGGCCGGTGCTTTATCCACTAGGCCACTTAGCTGCCCCTTCCTCTAAATTCTTAATGGTTGATATCATATCCTCCCTGATTTTTCTCTTGACTAGGATAAACATCACCAATTCCTTTAGTCAATACTCATCTGACATGAACCTGAAGACCTTCACTATTTTAGTTATTTTCCTCTTACTATTCTCCAGTTTGTCTTATTTTGTTCGAGTCAGACACAGTACTCTAGATGTGTTCTGTCTATAGTCAGATTACAATCTTTGTAAGTGAATGTGATGCTTTTTTATGTAGTCCCTATTGTATTAGCTTTTGGTATTGACATATCACTTTATTGACTTACTCAGTTTTTGTTTTCACTAACCACCCCCAATCCTTTAACTTTTAGAGAGATTTCTAGCCTGTCAAGATTTTTTTGGATTCTGACACTGTCATAGTCTATAATGACATGCTATTGGCTAATATATGTTTTTAGGACTTTGAAAATTTTCTTTAATCTTAGAGGATAAGGGAGGAGCTAGAGAGATAGCTGATCTAGAGTTATAGATGTTCTCCAATCTCTGAGGTTACAAATCAAATCAACAACATACTTAGTTTGTTTCCTATACTATGCTAAGTGATGGAAGTGCAAAAAGATGTCCTTCCCTCAAGGAGCTTATATTCTGATGGTGGAAAGAACATTTGAACTAAAGGGGTTGGGGTTGGGGTGAAGGGATAAGGGAGGAGAAAGTACCTGCACAGGGGAATAATAGTGCAATCCAAAGATTCTGGAGCAGAGCTGAGAAAGGAATGCAAGATGACTAACCTGGGTCCTTTCTCAAAGTGAAGGATCTGGAAAATACTCGACAATGAGAAGGTTAGTGGCCCTTTCAAATGGATTTTCTGGAAAGGTATCTCTCAGGCATAGAAAATAGGTTATAAATTCTTAATTAATTTTAATTTAATTTAATGTTTACTTTAGACTTTTGGTCTTCATGCACAGGAGAAAAAAAGTGATTTTTTGGTTCTTCATTTCCTATTTATTACAAGGAAGAAGCATTTGGGGCTTTTGCTTATTCCTTTGATTTTTAATTTTCTATATTGTTTCTCCTGACAATAAATTCCCTGCTTTTAAATTTCTCCTTTCCAAAAATCTGCAGAGCTTTGATTGAGAGATAGGATTCACTTTGTACAAATGGTACACTGTTTTACCTGTGAATAATCGTCAGCAAATATCCTTTCCTTGTTGCCTTTGGTTTTTGTTCATATATTTATATGAGTGTGGAAAAATGAAATGGAAAATTTTCTTCCATTTCACTGACTGACAAAATTTTCTCATGTTAAGTTAGACAAGAAACACCATTAGAATTCTATCTATTTATATTGAGCTCTGTCTCTTCAAATAGTGTTCTGCTATGTATTTCACCTATTAAGTTAATGTATCACTTCTCATGCCTGACCTTTAGGGGAAAAGTATTAATGAAAGACATTCTGTTCAATAACCAAATGGCAAGGGTTTGGGATTTGCTGTGGTAATTGGATTCTACTGACTGGAAAAAAATAGTGGTTGATATTTTCAAGAAACCCTGCATTTTTCAAAGCAGATAGCCAGTTATAAGTCATAGAAATAACAGGTATTCTTGGCAAATAGCAATAATCCTGCTTTTAGGGAACGTCCTTTGTGCATTCCTATAGACTTATTGTATTTCAATAACCTTACTGTGAGTATAATAAGAGAAAAAATAAAAAGAAATAAAAAAATGATGGTTCACTGTAAATTCTTGATTATTAAAACTATAAGAAGAGAGCAGATAATTCATAATAGCTACTCAACTTAGAGCTTCCAACCTGCACATCTAGGAAATGTCAGGGAACTGATAAGACAAGCCTTCAAGATCTGGTGTAGGGTTTGATAGATTCACTCACCTTAGCTCTTACTCTGGAACAACAGTGGGATTTCTGGAAAGGCAAAACTATTCTTAATTGTGTAACATATATAATGACTGTGGGAGCAATAAACTTTTCCTAGCAGAGAATATAAGAAAAAAAAAAGATCAAGGCTCAAAGAGATAAACAAATTGGGGATGAGTAATGAAAGAGAGAGAGTAATTATACCAGAATCTGGGGCGGGGGGAGTCCTGGTGGGCTGAGATGGTTCCCTTGAAGGACCTCCATATGGTGCTGCATAGAAAACTGGGGAGAGAGTGAGAGAGAGGTGAAAGAGAAGTCGTGAACCACACGCAACTGGAGAAAACTGACCTCCCAGCATATCCTTCAGAACCCTCCGACTCTTGTTTGTTCTGCTGTCTAATACAGTTTATTTGACCCCCACAATGATCATTTTATTGCTTGAGGAGGGAGCACTAACAAATAGAGAAGAAGGTTTTTCACAGGAAATGGCCCCCTGATCTCTAAGGCCATTAAGAAACAGTGGTGTGGATGGGAGGGAGTGCCCTCCAGGCAAGAGAATCAACCTTTTCAAAGTCTTAGAGAAGGAAGAGGGAATGTTGAGTTTAAGAAATATTTAGTTAAATATATAGCTAAGTAAAATATGAAATGAGACTAGAAAGCCAGAATGGAGTCAGACTTTGGGAGACCTTGAAATGGTAGGTTGGGAATTTATGTTTCAATCTTTGTGGTTAAAAAGCAATCCTAATGGAGTGTGATGTGGTTAAATCCTAAATTTTAGACATTTAATTGAAAAGGGCTGCTAAGTGACACAGTGAATAGAGTGTAAGCCTGGAGTAAGGAGGACCTGAGTTCAAATATGACCTCATACAGCCTATTGGTTCTGTGATCTAGGCAATGACTTTATCTATGACTGCCTCAGTTTCTTATCTGTAAAATTAGGATGACAGGACCTATATCCCAGAATTATTGTGAGAATCAAATGAGATAAAGGGCTTACCAAACTACCAGGAACATCATAGAGGCTTTATAAATGCTTATTCCCTTCCTTTCCTTTTTTCTTTCTTTCTTCCTTTTTTTTTTTTATGTTTTTGCAAGGCAAATGGGGTTAAGTGGTTTGCCCAAGGCCACAGAGCTAGATAATTATTAAGTGTCTGAGGTCAAATTTGAACTCAGGTACTCCTGACTCCAGGGTTGTTGCTCTATCCACTGTGCCACCTAGCTGCCCAGCCTTTCCCCTTTTCTCCACATAACCAACAAATATTTAAAAGGCAGCTATCAGGGTCCAGAGGCAGCTAGGTAGTACAGTAGATAAAATGATGAACCTGAAGTCAGGAAGACAAGAAAGAAAGGAAAGGAAGGAAGGAAGGAAGGAAGGAAGGAAGGAAGGAAGGAAGGAAGAAAGAAAGAAAGAAAGAAAGAAAGAAAGAAAGAAAGAAAGAAAGAAAGAAAAGAAAGACTCAGTGGGGAGGGGAAAATGACATGAATAACTTGTTACTCTATCATCTTTTAAGTTGATTTAGGCTATACTAAATTAATTCAATATTGGGCAGATAGCTACTGAAGAGGCATCTTGGGTTTTGAACAATGTATTTTGACAGTTTTCAAGTAAACAGTTTCCATAGTTTTTCAAAATAAATTCTTATAAGCACAGGTTACCATGACTTCAAATTGGCCAGACACGATTGCTGTTTTCAAATATTTCTATTTTGCACATTGAGATAGTACTTTTTTTAAGCTTTTATTTATCCAAATGACTGTCATATGTGACTGCTCATAACAAGCAAATGGACTAATAAACTTGAATCTTTTTATTTTGAGTCAATCATTTGAAGAGTATCTAATTAGTGAATTATCTTGTTCTCATTACATCTGACAATTCCATTGCCTACTAATATCCAAAGTATAAAATAATAGAAATATAATGAACTTGATAAATATTTTCCTCTACTTCCTAGGTTGTTCTTCAGTCATTTTCAATAATGTCTTATTCTTTGCGACCCTCATTTGGGGGTTTCTTGGCAAAGACACTAGGAATAATTTGCCATTTCCTTCTCCTCACTGAACAGATGAGGAAACTAAGGCAAATAAGATTAAGTAACTTGCCCAGGTACCACAGATAGTGTATCTGAGGCCACATTTGAACTCTTAATAAAATGAATCTTCCTATTTTCCTATCAGACCTATCACTCTATCCACCTTGCCACCTAACTGCTCTTCCTAGGAGTTTTTTGAAATTTGAAACAAATATAAACTAGTTAGTAAAATGTGTTTTTGATTTATTGATGCATTTATATTATCCATGCTAGTCCTACATCTCATTTAAATGTCCCACTGATCATTACTAGTATATGGTAGTGAGCCATGGAAACTTTCTGGTCCTCATTGTCACCAGTGGCATGACTTTATTGGATTCTACAAAATAAAGCAACTATCTCAATGATAGTACTACTACTGCTGTTTATATAGTACTTTATTTATTTATTCATTCATTCATTCCATTTATTTATTTATTGATTGGTTGGTTGATTGATTGATTTTTGCAAGGCAAATGGGGTTAAGTGGCTTGCCCAAGGCCACACAGCTAGGTAATTATTAAGTGTATGAGACTGGATTTGAACCCAGGTACTCCTCACTCCAAGGCCGGTGCTTTATCCACTGCACTACCTAGCCACCCTGTAGAATGCTTTATTTATATATTACTACATTTGATCCACTTAGCCATCCTACAAATTAGAATAAAGTACTGATTTGCTGGACCCTGAATTAACTTGTTCAAAAATAAAAGAAATTATCTCATGAATCAGTTTAAATCAGAGCCAAATCTATTTCTGAATCTGTTGAGCTGGAAGGAGACCCAAAAAACATGACCTATGTGTTCATGCAACAAAGATGAATAGTTTTTAACCCTCGGAAGAGAATAAGGTTAGGTGACTCATTTTGGGATGAAGTCTATGATACCACCTCATTAATAATAGTATCAGCCTATATTTCATTTCTTATCATACATTTGATGTTTTTTTCCCATTGTTTAGGAAGAAGAGAAAAGAGTTTTGTTTATTGAAAAAATATAAAAGAAAATAAAAATTTGAGAAAAGCCATACTAATAAAAAAGTAAATAGTTCTATAATATCTGTTTTCAAAATGTGACTACTTATTTATAAATATATATCATTATTACAGAAATATTAGCTATTATAGATACATATAAAATGTACATGTGCATGTACATACAAACACTCACACATATGTATATCCCCTGATCCTCATAACAAATCTGTGAAATAGGTGCTTTATTTTTACCCATTTTTGTAGATTTCTAATTGGAGACTGAGAGGATGAGCAGCTAGGTGAAATTCAACTCAGGAATTCCTCATTCTTATTTAAACACTTTACCATTATTCCATCTGCCTAATACCCAGTAAGTAGCAGAGTATCCAGATCTTTTGAGTCTTAGTGGTGTGGTTAATCTATTTTGTTAATAAGGGAGAGGTTTGAGCTATTAATATTTTTATGAAAAACTTGCTCCAAATTATTAATAGAGAAATGGAAATCAAAGAAATTTGACCTCAGGGTCAAAAGTTTAAAAAAAAATGAAAATGACAAATGTTGGAGGTGCTGTGGGACAATAGATACATTAATGTGCTGTTAGTGGAATTGTGAATTGCTCCAATCATTCTGTAAAGTAATTTATAACTTTACCCAAAAAAGTTACTGAATTGTGTCTGCCTTTGACCTAATGAAACCTTTACTATACTTATATACCCAAGAGAACAAATAAAGAAGACAAAGATCTACATGTAAAAAAATATTTATAGTAGCTCTTTTTTGTATTAGTAAATAATTAGAAATTAACAGGGTACCCATCAATTGGAGAATTAACAAATTATAGTATATGAATGAATGCTCTTGTCCTTAACAAATGAAAAAAAAAATTATGGTTTCATAGAAATGTGGGAAAACTTGTATGAACAGATATAGCTAAGTAAACCTAAGAGAATAATTTGTAAATACCAATAACTTTAAAACACTTAAGAACTCTTATCAGTACAATGATCAACTATGATTTCAGAGGACTCAAAGTGCTACTTATGTTTCCTGAGTAGAAGGGTGAAAGATAAGAGTGCAAATTATATATGTTTATATTTACACACACACAAATATACACATGGGTATATATATATACACATTGTCACCAGTGGCATTACTATTGGATTCTACAAAATAAAGCAACTATCTCAATGATAGTACTACTACTACTGTTTATATAGTACTTTATTTATTTACTTATTTATTTATTTATTTATTCATTCATTCATTCCATTTATTTATTGATTGATTGGTTGGTTGATTGATTGATTTTTGCAAGGCAAATGGGGTTAAGTGGCTTGCCCAAGGCCACACAGCTAGGTAATTATTAATTATTAATTATGTGTGAGACTGGATTTGAACCCAGGTACTCCTCACTCCAAGGCCTGTATATATATATATATATATATATATACACACAGGTATGTATAGACCCATAAGTATCTATACATGCATATATACACGTATGCATCTATCTATACCCAAAGCAAAATAAATGTTCACATTGACAAATTTATTTTGCTTGATTATATTTTTACATTTGATGTTTTTCATTTTCATCGAGTGTTTAGGAAGAGGAGAAAATAGTTTTGTTTATTGAAAAAAAAAGAAAAGAAAAATTTTTAAAGAAAGCCAGGGATAGTTACCGAACATATAATTTTACTAGTATCCAGAATTCCAAAATAAATGAGTCCAACTTAGAATTTTAGGAGAGATGCCTGGAACACTTAAGGGTTTAAGAAACTCATCCACAGTTAGATTGATTTTTTGTTTCAGAGACAGAATTTGAACTCAGGCTTTTTTTTAAGCTCCAGGGAAAGAAGCATGCATTTTTAAAGCATGGACTAATAGGCCAAATATCTCTTTCTATTTTCACAAAACCCTGGGAGCTAGGTGCTGTGCCATGTCACAGTTGAAAAAGTTGAGGCAGAGGTTAATTGATTTGCCTAAAGTCACAAATCTAGTATCTGAGACCAGATTTGAACTGAGGTAGTCCTGACCCTAGACCTAGTCTTCTAGACACTATGGTGTTACTAGCTGCCTCCTCAGCACATCTACTAAATCATGCTACCTCTTTTAGATTAACAAATGTTCTGAAAATACTAATGTGTACTTTTTTATTTTTTGGCACTTCTAAGGGGGAGCCTTCAAATCACCTAGAAAAATGGTGGCCTTATCATTAAAGATTTGTGTCCGCCACTGCAATGTGGTGAAGACTATGCAGTTTGAACCATCAACAGCAGTGTATGATGCATGCCGAGTCATTCGGGAGCGGGTACCTGAGGCACAAACTGGACAAGGTAAGTCATCAGCTCATATCTCAATTTTCATGGAGCATTAATGCTAATTCTATTTTTAGATAATAATGTCCCATTTGAATAGCTCTGCAAAGTTTATAAAAATTCGTTTATTTTTTTCAGAGTATCTTTATGGTGCCAATATTGTAAGTATTATTCCCGTTTTGATGAGGAAATTAAGACTCAGATAAATTAATTGCCTATAATCACATTATTAGTTAGCTATTTGAATTAAGATTCTACTCAAATTTCCTGTCTCCATGTTCTGCTCTCAAACATTTGATGGACAGTTCCACCTGGATATCCCTCTAAGCTTTTTAAAATTGATGTGTCTAAAACCAACTCATTTTCTTTTCCCAAAAAACTCTTTCAAATTTCCTATTTTTATCGATGATGTCCACTTTTCTGTTTCTGAGGCACAAAATTTCAGTGCCATTGTTGACTCTTTCTCCCTTAACCTTCATTCAGTTATCTTATCAGTTCCAGTCAATTCATCATCAGTGATATCTCTTATAACATTCTTCCCCTTTTCCCTTCTCAGAACTCTCTACATGAAATATTGTAGTAAACTCCAAATTGGCCCTCCCAACCCTATCCATTTCTATATTCTAATCTATTCATCATCATCATCATCATCATCATCATAACAGTAGTAATAGTAATAGTTAGTATTTATATATGTACCAGATTCTATGCTAAGCACTTTATAAACATTATTTCAGTTTATCCTCATAACATCCCTCCCACTTTATAGATGAGGAAACTGAGGCAGATAGTAGATAAGGGTCACACAACTATTTAGTCGCCTTGGCTGAATCTGAGCTCAGGACTGGCTGTCTTTACATTGCCATTCATCACAAAATTGGTAAAGTAATGTTTCCTAAAGTAAATCTGACCATATCACTTTCTTAGGCTTGAGCCCTCCATAATTAGACTCTAATTTGCCATTCCAAATTGTACACTCCATTTCCTTTTTTTTCTTTAGATTTTTTTTTTTGCAAGGCAATGGGGTTAAGTGTCTTGCCCAAGGCCACACAGTTAGATAATTATTAAGTGTCTGAGGCTGGATTTGAACTCAGGTACCCCTGACTCCAGGTGCTCTATCCACTGCACCATCTAGATGCCCCACTCCATTTCCTTTTAACTACCCATTTTTATGAAAAAGTTGTAGTTAAGAGTTGTTATTAATTATATTATATTATGTTATATATATTACTTATATATATATTACTTATATTATGCAAGGATGGTAATAGTTAAACAGTATGAGAGATTTTAAGTGATCAGGAATGGTATTGGTGGTGCAAAGCTATTGTCCCCAGTGCTGAGGAAATCAAGACTGGGAATTCACAGCTGCAGAAGGGCTAAAGCCAGTCAGATATCTATACTAACTGCAGACCAAGTCAGGGCAAACCTCAGTCCAAACAGAAAAATTATGCAAATTAAAGCTTCTGTTGGCAGTCATTTTGGGCATTAGCCTTGTTGCACTTTAACCTAGGTGAAATTGAAGACCCAATTCTCTCTTTTTTAAAAAATTTTATTCATTAAGGCAATGGGATTAAATGACTTGTCCAAGTCACACAGCTAGGCAACTATTAAGTGTCTGAGTTAGAATTTAAACTCCAGTCCTCCTGACTCCAGGGCCACTGCTCTATCCACTATGCTGCCTAGCTACCCCTGGAGCCCCATTCTCAGTACCACCACCAACCCAACCCCCCAAAAGGAAAGAGAAAACCCTTAAGATTCTATATAAATGTGACCCAATTATTATTTTAATCATTAATTTATTTTTCCTTGATGTTTAAATCTATGGCATCTTGTTTAACAGTTGTTCATGACAGTTTTTCACAGTTTGCTTAGTTTTCTTGCTGTAAACACAGTACACGTGAACTTAGTGGACATCATATTAAGATTGTGAAACTATGAAAATCACCACTTCAAATTCCTTCCTAGAGGGATACCAGTTGTCAAAAGATAGGACTATAAAAATGCTATTTTTCTTGGCTTGAAAGCCAACAAATTTATGTTATTACAGATTGTGTTTAAGATCATACTTGTTTGAACTATTGCCATACTAATATTTTTCTTATTCCCTTCTTAGAAGTTTTGTATGCCATTGATTTTGTGAATTGGTCACCATTATCAATATTTACCATAGATATTTATCTACTCTAAATTGTAGGCTTGAATCCTCAGAGTAATTTTTGATCCTTTCCTGCCCCCATCCTTCTGCACATATAATCAGCTGCCAAAACCTTCTGATTTCAGTATTTAAATACTTCAGGAGATCTATATCCTCATTGATAAAATCCCACCAATAATGAAGATAAAAATTAATTCCTTCTTATCTGATCTAATACTTTCTATATCCTCATATCAGTCCTACAAAGAAGATCATACTTACTGTTTTTGAAGTCTTTCACTGTATGTTTTTTTTGAGGCAATCCAGGTTTAAGTAACTTGTTCAAGGTCACATAACTAGTGTCTGAAGCCAGATTTGAACTTAGGTCCTCTTGACTCTAGGGCCACTGCTGTATCTGCTTCACCACCTAGTTGACCCCCTTTCTTCATATAACTTTCTGATCTTTAAACATAAGACATAATTTCCCAATCACAGTTTATTCTATCATTTTTTTCCTATTCAATTCTGGGACCAGCTCATTGCTTCTTTTGCAGTATTTCACTAAGACAGTTGTATACATTTCCCATTCAGCTGTACATTATAATTTAGGGAGAAGTCATTCTTCATTTGGTTTAGGCTATATTGATTGTTAGATGGTCTTTTTTGAATCACCAAGAATTTTACTTCAGAGTTCATGCAGTTTCTTGGGAAATGAGAGAAGTAGAAAGTACAGTATCATTAGTAAACAAGAGCACCTGGAATTCCTTAATAGGTAGTCCTTACTGCTGGACCCTATGCAAGATTCCATCTTTGACTAAGGTAAATCAATACCTTTGTTGAGCATCCCACTCCATTTTATGATTCTGATTGTCAGTTTCCTTGAAAAAAGTTGTATCTGGGATTTTTTTTCATTAAAGAATATTATATAGTGTAATAATTAACAAAGAAACAGCAGTCTGGGTCCCTTTCTGTCTACTGTTTGACTGAAAATCTGTTTCAGAATTTTTTCTTTTTTGAGAAGGTGGTCTCTTCTTTTCTCCTACTTCCAGCAAGCATATCTCTCATGCCTGTGTAGAGCATTTTTCTTATCTTTTATATATATTATAAAGTAGGCAACATGAATTGGTATTTCTTCTTGATCTTCTTTTGGGATGGAGGAAACTAATACAGCCAGTGCAATTTTCCCTATTCATTTATTATTTTACCTAGTTTGAAATAGCATAAAAATTGATCCCTTAAACTTGTGTCACCTACAACATGATTCTCTTCCCATTCTTCTTTGTCTGGTCCAGACATTCTTTTCTTGTCATTTTATTAACTATCATTGTTAATGCTTTATATGGCACATCAAAGGCAGATATTAAAGTCCAATTGAAGATGTTCTACTTAACAGACTATGAACACAGGTCCCTATGGAAACTCAGCTTGAGATGACTTTTTTGGTTTATTGTTCCACTTTCATCTATTAATGCTCATGATTATTCATACTTCACATCAAATTTTATCAAGATTAATTTATCTTTCTGCTACTATTTGCTAATTTGTGAAACATCATCTTGTGAACTCATGATCTTTCACCATCTCCCTATAAAACATTTTATCACTGAGTTTATTGTCCTCTGATTTAACATGTTTTCCCACTTATGAGGGAGATAAATTGTTTTCCAGTTACTGTGATGGTTTCTGGGCTCTTTTTTTTTTCTCATTTTGATTGCCATATTTTAGCTATGACTGTCTTTTCCTCTACTCTTTTCCCTTTTATAACTGTCAGTAGATCTGGTTGGAGAGTTTTTGATGGCATTCTCATATTTATCCTTTTCAATGACTAATAAAAATCTAGTAAAACTAGTCAAAACTAGTAAAATCTGACTGCAATTCATTCTCAAAATAATTCCCATGTTGTTAAACTGTAATTTCCTGTCAGTATCCATCTAGTTTAAAAAAATTTTTTTAGTCATGTTTGTTACATAACCATACTTATCACCTTCTCTCCTGAAAGAATTAATTCATTATTAAACAGGTATGAGGGCCAATTTCAAAAACCAATGGGTTTTTTTTTTTGTTAAACCTGAACCATATTTTTCAATGTATTTTTTACCTTCTACTTATGCTTACTTTTACATTTAATACAAGTGTGTGTGTGTGTGTGTGTACATAACATATATATATATATATATCTGGGGAGAGAGAGAGAGAGAGAGAGAGAGAGAGAGAGAGAGAGAGAGAGAGAGAGAGAAATACATACATATTTAGAGAGACAGACAAACAAGATATGGGTTGGAGGAACTTTGAAAATTTAATGAAGACCATAGCCTTTTCATCTTCTTTAGCAAATTTTACTACACAAACAGAAGAGATGAGAAAGTGGTTATATGCATTGGTAGTCTTCTTGATTGCTTTTTAGGGAAGATACTAGTCTCTCTCTAATTTTTTTCCTAATCATTTGATATCTTGTCCCTTTTCCAATATATTAAAAACTGATCCATGCTTTCAAAATCCAGCATAAATCTCTTCCACCTATTCCTAATTTGTTTCACCTACCTCCATTTCTTATCCTGAGAGTAGAAGTCAAGATGACCAGTTATGGTCATCTTTGAAATGTTTCTTGTTACTTTAGGCCATATGAAAAAAATCAACTGTTCCATCTCTTCTATTTCATTCACTAAGAAGAACTTATGATACCTCCTTTCATTTAAATTAGAACCTTTTTTTGTATCCTTAATACTTTTGGGTAGTTTGATGAAACCTATAGACTTCTTCTCAGAATAATAACATTAAATGCATAAAGTAAAATACGTAAGTTTATGAAGGAAACCAGTTATACTGAAATGTAGTGATCAAAATATTTCAAAATGCAAATTCACTCGCCTCAGGAACTCCTACAAATTTTCAAACTTCCTTATATTTTCTGGTTTTATTTTATAATGAGAATGTTGTTACTAATATAGTTCATTTCCTCCTTTGTCGACTGTTGATTTTAGTCCAAGGAACATATTTATTGTACTAACACAAATTAATATTTATAGCTAACTTTAACTTATTTGGTTTTTAACACCTTGTACTCCTTTTCTACCTCTATAGCCCCATCATTTCAAAAGCTGAAGAATCCACCAATTCCTCAGGACCATTTTATAATTTTTTTTTATTTCATGACCTTCTTATCAGCTATTGGTGATGAACTTCTCTTTTCCTAGCTAAGATGATCTCTGGACTTCAGACACAGCCTATTTATTATTGGAGCTATAATTCAGACTGTTTAAATATAATGCAAATTACCATTACCTTGCTTCAAATACCCATCTTCACCCTTACTTTACAATAATGCATCAGTGTAGGACTTTTGGAGACTCTACTTCTATAATATCTTTTATTTCTGTCCTCTCCTATCACTTAGTCACCAATCTTCTTATGTCTTCTTTCACCTTTTATCTGGCTAATTTTTTTTTAGCTTCCTATACCATTTTCCCTGCCTGCAGTATCACTATTTTTCAATCCAGTTTTCCCACTCCTTCCAAATTAATTTTCCTAATGCATAATTCTGTAATCTCTCTACCCACAAACTTCATTAGATTGCTATAGCATACATACATTTTTGTTTGGCAAGAATAACATAAAATCTCTGGTCAGATTTGCAATTTCAACCATATCTTATTCTTCATGGCTATCCTTTTTAGGCAAAGTTTTATTTCCTGCTTTCTTCCCATCCTCTCCTGATTCTGTGCTTTGGTCCAGGTCATGTCCCTTGCCTAGCACTCTTCCTTCCAAATCTTGATTGAAATTCTTCTCCTCCCTCTGGGACTGGCTTCCTTGGTGATGCCTTATCCACTAAGCCTTTCCCCCTTCCTCAGTTTCTTTCCCAGATCCATACTCCCCCCCCAATAGTAAAACCTTTTTCAAGCTTTATTAAAATATCTGATTCAAACCTCTCTTTTGTTCTTATCAGTTCATCCTTGATATGACTTGGGTTTTTTTTATATTTGTGGTATCCCTTGCCCCTCACCCATCACTCCTTGATGATAATTTATTTTGATCTTGATAATATGAACATTATCTCCTGTAGTAAAGAATTATGTTGAAAGCCTTCCTCTAGCCTTTAATTGAGCACAATTATTTATTTATTTATTCATTTGTTTGTTTATTTATTTGTGGTTTTTTTGCCTGTGTATTTTGTGTATGTTGAATATTTGTTCCCATTACCCTTAAGCACACAGGCTCCTCCTGGACAATGACTGCTTCATATTGTCTTTGTACTCAATGTTCAGAATCTGGTATGTAGTTGGGTTGATTAATCATGGATTAGCTGTATATCATTTTTCTCTTGTTCCTTATTTGACTCATCTTCTTTCCTGTTCATTTGCATCTGTAATTCTTCTTCCTTCTACCTCTAGAGTTATTAGACATAATCTCTTATAGCTTATTTAAATCTACTTTCTGTCTCTATATTACCTACAATTTTGACTATTCTGAGATTATGATGTTCCTTCTTCTGCAGCAACACTGAATAACTTGAGAATAAATGGATCCACTTTATAAATGATTAATAATTTTTTTAAAAAATTGAATTGAGGATACTAAGTTCCAAGAAAAGGTTATTCATGAATTCTAACATTTAAAAATGACAATAATATTAATATTTAAAATATTTTTGTTTTTAATAGCTATTATATAGTGTTATTAATGTTTACAAAGCACTCTATAAATATTATTTGTGTTTGGACCTCAAGACAGTTCTTAAGTGACAGGTGCTATGATCATTACAATTTTACAGATGAGGAAACAGAGGCTAACAGAAGTTAAGTGACTTGCCCAGAATCATATACCTAGTCTGGTGACTTAAGATCATATTTGAATTCATATCTTCCTGATTTCAATTCTATCCCCTGTGCCACCTTGTTATTGTTCTGACACATTTGACTCTCTATGACTTCCTTTAGGGTTTTCTTGGCATTTGCCAATTTCAGATATATTAGAGACTCAATTTCGCTTGGGTCTTCCTAGGCTCATTTCTAAAGGCGTATCTTTGAAACCACAATTAATTTCTTCCCCTTTTCTTTTTGAGCTAATTTTTATTCTTTTGGAAATGGTCGGGCTTATGGAGTAAATTGAGAAATGGATTTTGTAGATAGATACCTTTAAGTCACTATTCTCTCTGGGAACGCCAATATACACATAACTAGGCTGAAGATGATTGAAGCTACAGTCCTTCCTAGCCTCTGCCTGGTTTTCTTGAATTGTTGTTTATACTTGATGAACCAATCTTACATGAAACAATATATACTTCCTTAGCATTAACATAGACTTCCTTAGTATTTTTTTCTGGCTCCTTATCTTTCTTTCTTGTATGGTTATACCCATCTTACCCTTAATGAGTTAGACATTTCATTTAGTTCATTAGGTGATCTATTATTCATTGCCTACTACTTGTTAAGTATTGTGTGGGACTTTAGTGAAGATATGAAGTTCATATGAGATCTAGTCATTACCGTGGTTGAGTTTCAAATCTGTTGGATGATGAGGTTATACCTAATTGTGATATAGAATGTTGTATAAGTGTATTAGGGGTATTAAAAACAAGGAAGGTCATTTCTGACCAAGGTGACCTACAGAGATTTCAAGAATTTGGGGGGGAAAGTATTGGTATTTGAATTGGTTTTCTAAACAATGGGAAAAGAAAATAAAAGAAGAATGCATCTTTGCCATAGGGGATTGTAACCAAAAGTGGGGGAGGGGGTCTGTGAATACAGTATATGTTCGGTGACTAGGAATAGGTTCTTTTTTTTTATGGATTATATGAAAGGGCAAAATTTGAGACAAAATTGGAAAGGTATGGTGCCATTAGGTGTTGAGGGCTTGGAATGCCAAGCAAAATATTTTAAACTTTGCTCAGAAGTCACTGGAGATACTTCTTCTGAGGGAGTGGTGATGTGACCAAGTTTATGCAAAAGAAAGAAAGCTTTGAAGTAGTTTTCCACACTGATTGAAAAGGCAAAGAATTGAGGCAGAAAGACCTTTCAAGAGGCTCCTACAGTAATCTGGGTCAGTGGCTTAGGCACCTGTCCTGATAGGGATGAGGGCCAACTTCAGCTGGTGAACTTGGATTGTTTTGTCTTTGAGGTTTCCCCCAATCTTAAACATAACTTAATGAAACATAATCTTATTTGGGTTTATTACTTCAACAGCTCAGCTTTTATGCCTCTTGATCTGCTTTAGCATTGAATACAGCTTGTGTTGTCATCAAAAGACCCTGCCCACAGCTGCCAAAAGCAAATATTTCTCTCCTGTTAAGAAGGATGCCAGTGCATTTGCCAGGTCAACAGACTTAATGCACAGAAGCTGGTGCATTATTGAATCTTGCAAGATCTCAAAGTCACTGTGTTTCTGATTTTCTACATTTTAATTCTCAGCTTCTGACTATGGCTTATTCCTATCGGACGAGGATCCTAGGAAAGGAATTTGGCTGGAAGCAGGCAGAACACTGGACTACTACATGCTGCGGAATGGGGTATGTTTCTCCCTAATTTTTTTTCTATTGTCTTTACTTTGGGGACTTTTAATGAAAGCAAATATTACTATACTTGGAGGAAAAGAAGAAAAAACATCATTTTTTTTGATCCAAAGGCATTTAACTTATTCTTAAAACATTCTTAATTTTCTTTGAAGGGGAAGTCTCTGAGGGTGTTAGGAAATGTCAACAGTCCAAATTCTCCAAACTCACCAGGGGCAGAGGAGTGACCCTGGGTGTGTGTATTTTAAATATTTTCCACACCCCAGTGTTATAGTCCTATTTTCCTGCTTAACTCTGTGGCCAGGAGTTTTGATAAGGTATCTCCTCCTGAATATTATGGGGATATTCCCATAACTATTAATGGGCCATAAAGTGTAGAGTGAGGGTTAGAGGATAGAGAGATGAAAAATGAAGTTGAAAATTAAATTTCTCTGATCATTTTGGAAGGAATAGGATTTAAGTATCTTTTACATCTGTATATACAGCCTTCTGCAAAGCAACAAAACAATTTTAATAACAAGTCATTTTCATGCAAAAAGAAAGATTTAGAAAGGGAGATTGTGAAAAGGGGTTAAGCATTCCTTTCAGTTTAATCAACCCTAAGATAATAGCTCTCTGATGCATGAAGGCCAGCAACTGGAGTGGACAAATTAGATTGGTTAATATTCAGTGAAAACTCCACTGTAAGCATTGCATGAATGTTGTCAAGGAAATGTCTTTTGTCCTCTACCTTTGCATTTTTGGGGATTCGTAACAAAGATAAGGCCACTTTTTTTATACCTATACAAGTTTGCCTCCTATACCTAATATCTTTTGTTTGGTCTTCACATTGAATGTGATGCCAAAGAGACTTTATCATGTCCTTTTGGAAAATTTTCAGATGGTAATTTCTTTTCTCTGTAAAGTCTCCCTTAAAATGCAAAACAAGCTAATCCTAGTTGGATAGAATATAATATAATCACTCAAACAATGAGTAATTGTAAGTTACAATTATTTGGATTTAATTGGTATTTGTTTTTTCTTTAATTAAAGTAATTATTAAGTACTAATAAATTGATTATAAATTAGATATTCTAGACCATTAAATATTTGTGAAAGAAAAGGGAAAAGTTGCCTATGAAGTTGTTAATGTTATTAACTACTCTCATGGCTCTTAACCTTGATTCTGTGAATTTTTTAAAATGTATTTTGATAATTATATTTCAATATATTTGATTTCTTTTGTCATTCTAAACATTTTATTTTAAAATTTAAAAATATTCTGAGAAGATAATCCATAAACATCATCAAACTGCTAATAAAATCCCCTGCTCTGTTCAAAAGCTACATCAAGTTTCTGTGGTTTGTGCTCTAGGATATTTTGGAATATAAAAAGAAACAAAGACCTCAGAAAATACGGATGCTGGATGGATCAGTGAAGACAGTGATGGTGGATGATTCCAAAACTGTTGGGGAATTACTGGTCACAATTTGTAGCAGGATAGGTGAGATTTCAAATATTTGACTCTCACTTTATGGGATTTCTTTTCTCCTCTATGATCACATCCTGCCCACTACTTCAAATTGCTGCCAGAATGCAGTTCTCACCTCCACCCCATGTACTTGCTTCCTATATCTTCTCAAATGGGGTATTTCCCTTTAAAAATTCTAATGTTGAATGAATATAATATGCCAATCTTAAATAATTCAGTTAAGGAAATTCAAGGGACTATATCTGCTCTTCAAAAAATGGAAGAAAGAAGAATTAGAAAATCTTAAAGATATTAATAAAGTAGAAGGGCAGCTAGGTGAGTAGATAGTATTGTTCCTGGAGTCTGGAGGACCTGAGTTCAAATATGACCTCAGACACTTACTAACTTGTAGCTTACTTCTGAGGTTTATTAAGGGATCCTATATGATTATATATGTGAATTTCTTTATAAGCCTTAATGAGATAGTGACTAGACGATGCCTGTGATTTCATTGGTTTCCAGAACTCCCTTTTGAGAAAAATCCCTCTACTAGAGTAGTGACTGAGAGTAGCTTTGGACACTCAGAAAGATGAATTAATTGTTGCATTGTTCTGGTCACACTATCAGTTGTTATCAGAGGTAGCTTTTTGAATCTGTGTCTTTATGATTCCGATAGCAACTTTTTATCCACCATTTCTTCATACATATCTATTGTTGTGGTGGTGGCAGTTGTGGTTGTAAGGTACATAAAAGAGGTTATAATACAGTGCGAAGAGTAGAGGATTGAATTCTGCCTCTGTTACAAAGTATATTTTTAACCTCTGTCAAGTCACTTTATCTCATGGAGGAAAAGGGCTCTAATATATTCACCTTTAGAAGGTGATTGGAATAAATTAATTACCTTCCATTGTTAAAATTCTATGACCCTAAAATCATTTATTCTAATTGCCCCCAAATACAAGAATCCTTTTTATATTTCTGGTAAACAGCAGCATAGCATGTTTTCTTTTTCTTGTTTCTTTTTTTTGTTTGTTTTCTTTCCTTTTCTTTTTTCTCTTGTTTTCTTTCTTTTCATTTTGTTTTTCTTTCCTTTTTCTCTTTTTTAACTTTTTTCTTTCTTCCTTTTTGTTTTATTGATATTTTTGCAAACATTGTTGCAAAATGTTATTTTGCTTTTGCAAACATTAATAAATTATTCTAATTTCTGCCAAGTTTTTTGTAACAAAATAAAACAATTAAGTTAAATTAGTTATACAATCTCATCTTAAAATACATGAAGTGTTTCTCATCTGTGACATCCCCATCTCTAGGCAAAAAAAAAATTCCTTCTCCCTACCCCAGCCCCATTTAAAAGAAAACAAATTTCTTGTGGCAAATATGCATTGTCTAGCACAATAAAATTCCTCAATAAATGTGTGTGTGTGTGTGTGTGTGTGTGTGTGTGTGTGTGTGTGTGTGTGTGTGTGTGTGTGTTAACTGGCGGTATGAATCTATTCCTTCTTCCATTTAACAACCTTTCAGATATTTAAAGAAAGCCTTAAGTTCTTCCTTTAACTTTTTTTCCCCGCCTTTTTGCCATAGTTTTGACATGATGACCCTGAATTTGTTTGTGTTTTTTAAAAAATATTTTGATAATTGTATTTCACTGTAATTGTTTTTGTTTATAAAACCATATGTTTTAATTTATATGTCAAAAATCGTTCTAAGAAGGAGTCCTTGCCACACATGAAAACAGGTATCCCTGCTAATTACTCCTATGTTATTCAGTATCTCCAATCTTAAGCCATGGAATTCTAGACTAGAAATGACCATAGACATACTCTATTTTTCTCATTTTTCCAGATGAGGAAACTGATGTCACCAAGGTTGTGATTTGATCAAAGTAATATAACTAGTAAATTATGAAACTATAGCTCAGATATTTTGATTCTCTGTACCTTTACCTTGCAATCTTGCACACTAGTTTAGCTACTTTCCTTTTAAATGTTAGTGCTTGTTCTGAAGTGCAAATATTTTAAGACCATAGCAAAGCATCATGTAATAGTGATGACTTTTGATGATGTGGACTAAAAATTTTTAGTATATCCTCAAAGAAATATGCTTTTCTGGTAGTCTTATTTTCCTTTTTTTTTTTCCTTAGAATGAGCTTTTCATTTCCCTGTCTTTAAAAGACCCAATTTTTTAGATGAAAAAAAGTTTTGGCAGAATTATACCTGAGGGAGACCTCACGTGTCATCTGGTCAAGTCCTTCCTTGTATAGATGAGGAAACTAAGGATAAGCAAGTCTCCCAAGGTCAAGTTTACATTTTCCTCACTCCAAAATTAATGTGGTGAAAATAAAGTAAAACAAAAAAGCAAGTTTTATCCTAAAGAAGATGATGTAGAGAATTATGAATGTAGCAGAAACAAAATCTGTAATCTTTTAATGCTATTAAAATCTTATTAATTGTAGAAGGCTGCTTGCTCCTGCAATTGTATACTGCCTCCCCTTGACCCTGTTGATTCTCTTATCCCCCATTATCTTATCCCACTCCTAACTCCATTCATAATTATGGTGATTATAGTCATGCAAATTAATCATTAAAGTAACCATGTAAATGATCAATAATTATGCGAATGTGTGATTATATAAATATAGGGATTCAATTTCTCAAACTGGACATTTCTGCTATTGCTTTGTGTAGTGATATATTTCTGTTCCTAAAGTATTTTAATAAAGTTTTAATCTATTTATCATGTAATCTGAGAACATCTATCCAGTCAGTCTTCCCCCTTTTTGGTAAAGAAATATTTATCTTTTTATATTTGGCATTTGAGGTAGAAGTTGTGTGTCAGATGCTAAATGAAGAGTAGAACATAGGAGTATGTCATTTAGAGTGTGAAAAAGACTAAGGGTGGTTAGGTGCTGCAGTGGATAGAGCATGGGCCCTGGAGTCAGGAGTACCTGAGTTCAAATCAGGCCTCAGACACTTAATAATTACCTAGCTGTGTGGCCTTGGGCAAGCCACTTAACCCCATTGCCTTGCAAAAACTAAACAAAAAACAAACTAACAAACAAAAACAAAAAGACTACAGAAGTCTTGTGTTAGAAAACCTTGAATGATAGTGGTGTTTATTGCCAAAAGAATCAAGGGAAGATGTGTGTGATATGGGGAAATAGTGTGAAAAGATACAACTGTGGGCTGAGGGTTGAGTCAAATATGAACTCTGTGTATGTGTGTGTGTGTGTGTGTGTTTCTAGAATAGGAATTGGTAAAACTAATATGGGTTAGTATTGATTTTCTACTCACTATCCATATTGTTTGGAGCCACAGGGGTAGATAAAATATAATCTCAAATGCTATTCTAATTCATATTTGGGGTTTTTTTTTAGGTATAACCAATTATGAAGAATATTCATTAATTCAAGAAATAATTGAAGAGAAGAAAGAGGAAGGAACGGGTACACTTAAAAAAGACAGAACACTATTGCGAGATGAAAGAAAAATGGAGAAGCTAAAGGCCAAACTTCACACTGATGATGATTGTAAGTCTAGGGAAAAAAAACAAGAAGCATGGGAAGAATAAAGGCTTTATGTATCACAGTGTAGTGAAGTATGGCATTAAGATCTGGATCCTGTTCTTGTTTCTTTTACCATAGACTCATATAACTGCACAAAGGGGAAGGGCAATATTTTCTCCTATCTCTTTGTGGTCCATGGGATTTAGGGGGTAACCATGTAAGCATAGGAATTTCGAGTCCACTGAAAGAAGAAAGAATTCAAGATCTCTGGGATATTCAAACTGATCAGGATTTTATTATGAAATATAGCAAAGTAAAGGTTAAGAGTTTCCTTTTTTTTTTTTAAGAAAGAACTGTCTCTTTAGGATAGGGAATGAATAACAAAAGGCTAGGTGGAGTTGCTTGGTAGACCTGGAGTGAGACAGAAAGAGGATGATAAAAGAGAGTTAGGGATAAAGACTGCATTGAGCTGACAGAGAGAGAGAGAGAGAGAGAGAGAGACAGAGAGAGAGAGAGAGAGAGAGAGAGAGAGTCCTGTGGCTTGGCTTAGTCTGGCCACCTGACTTGGGGGAGGTCCAATGTACTCCCCATGGCCTAAGAAAGAGCATGAGGAAAAAGCTATTCTATTAGTGTCAAAGAAGGAAAAGAAAGAAAGAAGTGGTGGTGGTTCTTCCTGTTCATACAGGTCCTTCCTGTCTCAAAGTTAGGAGGGTGGGGGAAATGGCGGATAAGATAGAATCAACAGGGTCAAGGGAAGGCAGGATACAATTGCAGGAGCAAACAGCCTTCTACAATTAACAAGATTTTAATAGCATTAAAAGATTACAGATTTTGTTTCTGCTACATTCATAATTCTCTACATCATCTTCTTTAGGGTAAAACTTGCTTTTTTGTTGTACTTTAATTTCACCACATTAATTTTTGACTTTTATAGTTTTTACTAGTTACATTGTTGTTGTCATTGTATATATTATTTTCCTGGCTCTCTAACTATTAGCATTATTATCAAAGTGCTTCAACAGTCTTCAGGAATGATAGAAAATAACAAGACAAATTTTTTGTTGGACTAAAGTCCCTTTCATTTGGTTTTTTTTTTTAATGTGTCCTAAGAAAGATGAAAAAGCACTGAAAATTTTCCGTACTTTTTTAAAAAATCCTTTATTTCAAGAAATGGCTGTCTTAGGGCCTGCTAGGTGGTGCAGTGGATAGATCACTGGCCCTGGAGTCAGGAGGACCTGAGTTCAAATCCAGCCTTAGACGCTTAATAATTACCTACCTGTGTGACCTTGGGCAAGTCACTTAACCCCCATTGCCTTAAATAAATAAAACTTAAACAAGAAATGACTGTCTAGGTGGGAATTATGTGGAATGTTTCAAAAGTTTTATTGCAATTTTAAGCACTAATAGTTTAAATATTCAAAAATGACAGTGATGTAAAAATAAAAGATTTTAATAAAAGTAAGACAAAAATAAAGCAGCAAAAGACCTAATAGGGTTTTATATTAATAGAAAATGGTTTCTTTACAGAATCAGTAAAATATCCAATTTTAAATTTGGTTTAAATGTTCTTAGTTTGCTTTTTTGTTATAACAACAGGGATAATAATCTGTATGAAATGATTTTTTTGTCAAGTTCTCGTAATTAAGAGATATAAGCACCTTTGACTAATATGTCTCATTGTGTTCCAGTAAATTGGCTAGATCATAGTCGAACATTCAGAGAACAAGGAGTGGATGAAAATGAAACATTGCTGCTTAGACGGAAATTCTTTTATTCAGACCAGAATGTAGATTCAAGAGATCCCGTGCAGCTGAATTTGCTTTATGTTCAGGTATGGTAAAGTCTGCAAACTCCGGTTCAGGAATGGGAGCTGAGCTCTGTGTTAGGTTAAGTAATTAAAAGTCCATCCTCCCCTACCTCTTGTACATGAGAAAGCATTAGTTCCACCCTCTGGACCCTTTTTCGATCCAAGTAATCATGGGGAACCATCTAATAGAAAACTGGGTAGTTCTGCTCCACTTGAGATACTTTACTAGGCAAAACATTGATTTAAAAGGTCCTGGGCTAATTGTTGTCCTGTAAGGAACTCTGAACATTAATTCTAGGAATGAAAAACATCTACAAAACAATTGAAATACTTGTTAAAGTAATCATGCTTAGAGAAACAATTACCAAAAATGCAAAAAAGTTAGCCATGGATTACTTAACTAGTGAAGAGGAAATAAATTAAGGATCAGAGAATTGGAGATCAATGGGGCTAAAGAGACAATGAATGGAAAATGAGAAAAGCGGGGAGGGGAAGATAAGCTAGTGGATTCTAGGGTATATGGTTAGTTTGCAATATTATTTCTTATGAACACTGGTACTTTCAATTTTATAAGTGTATTCAGTTTATAGAAAATACAATGTTGATCTCTAGGACAGGCTTGTAGTTTTAGTCCGTGAGCTCCTCTTTAAATAAAAGTAGAGTATCTTTTCCTAATGGGTCACACTGATTTTGTAGTCACTGCCTCACTTTGACTTTTTCCTCAGCTTTTTACCTTTATGATACTGGAGGGAATTTAAGTAAATGAGGGAATAAGGGAATACAATGTAAAGAACCTTCCTTGTATTTTCAATCAAATACTCTCAACTCTATCAGTTACTACTTGTATAACTTTGAATAAATCAGTCTCTCTGGGTTTCAGTTTCCTTATCTGTGAAATGATGTCATAAGACTTCCTGACTTTCTTTTTGTTTGTTTGGTTTTGGGTTTTGGGTTTTGTTTTTGTTTTGTTTTTTTTTTTTTGCAAGGCAATGGGGACAAGTGATTTGCTGAAGATCACACAGCTGGGTAATTATTAAGTGTCTGAGGTCAGATTTGAACTCAGGTCCTCCTGACTCCAGGGCCAGTGCTCCATCCACTGCACCACCTAGCTGCCCCTGGCTGACTTTCAATATCCTTTCCTATTCTAAATTATGAAAGTCATTTCTGTGACCCAACTTTTTTTGACCTGATAATTTGGCAAATAATTTCCAGTGTTCTTTTTATTTTTAAGGTCATTTTTGCCTTTTTGCATCTTCAATCAATCTTTTATTTTGAAATAATTCCTGCTTCTCCCTTCTTAAATTTTTAAGCCTTTACCATTTAGGGAGAATGTTTTTCTTTTTCTTTACCTAAAATGTCACTTAATCAAAGACAACAATGATAACTAACTTAGCATTTTGTTGGTGATATTGTTCATATTTTATTGCTTTTCCCAAAGTGTGCTTACTTTAGTGATTAAAATACAGTAGTGTGTCAATTGAAGAATCCTTTGGTAGGTTAATGATAATAATAATAATAGGTCTTCACCTGGCAAGACAAATAAGACACAAGATTATCAAGGATTCTAGCTGACACTTAAATTGTTAAGAGACTGATTAGCATCCTAAAATCAAAGCTTAATGAAAAACAACAGACTCATCAACTCAGGGCAAGTATAAAAAGATAAATATTTCTTTGCCAAAAAGGAGGAAGACTGACTGGATAGATGTTCTCACATTACATGATAAATAGATTAAAACTTTATTAAAATACTTTAGGAACAAAATGGTATCACTTCACAAAGCAATAGCTGAAAATGGATTATAGATATACCTTTTAAGATTTGTCACTTAGAGCCAGAAGTGGTTTATCTCCAAACAAAGCTTATGTATTATCTAAAATCTAATTGTAGAAACAAAATGTGCCATGTAGGTAATACGCATGGGCATTCAACCAATAATAACATCTAAAAAAGAAACTCATAAAATATTTGACTCATGCAGATTTTCTATAGAAGCTGAGCAGTTTTTGATAATGTTGCCAAATTAAATCATTGCAACCTGATATTTTAGAAAGATTTTTCCTAAGAGGCTTCTGTTTGTCGATCAATCAAATTCAGTTGTGCAATAATGGCAATTATGCAATCCTTCCTTGCAAATAGTAAAAAATCTACCACATATTTAGACAGTCATGGGGCTAGAAGTCAATACAAGAAGCTTGCTATAAATACAAATACCAAAATAATTTTTTACAATTTAACAAGTAAACTATTATGCAATTAGAACGTAATTTTAAGATGGAAGTGTTGCCTATAATCATCCATTCTGGCAGTGATCTATAAGAAATTTAAGTATAACTTTTAATAGCTAACACATTAACATATACTCATCATCACTAGTAGAAGACATTAAAACTACACAGGAATAGGATGAGGTTTATTCTATAAAAATTGTCCCTACAATAATTCCAGTGAGTCTCCCAAAGATGAATTTACATCTTAGTACTCTTAATTTTATCAATAATAGTATGCTAAATATGAAAATGACTTGTCTACAGACCTTTTGTTCTCGATGGCCCAGTGCATAGAGTATTAGGAAGTCATGAATTCAAATCTAGACGCAGGCACTTAGGTCATCTAACACCTCTGTGCTTCAGTTTCCTCATTGTAAGATGGAGATAAAAGCACCCATCTCTCAGTTGTAGTGAGGATTAAAATGAATTAATATTTAAATGCTTTAAAGACCTTTAAGTCCTATATAAATGTTATCTATTGTAATTACTCTTATTGTGATTATTTGGTTATGTTTGACTCTCTATGACCACATAGACCATAGCATACCAATGCTGTCCATGGGGTTTTTGTTGCAAAGATACTGGAATGATTTGTCATTTCCTTCTCTGGTTGATTAAGATAAATAGAGATTAAGTGACTATTCCAGGGTCACACAGCTGGTAAATGTCTGAAACTGAATTTAAATTCACATCTTCCTGACACCAGGCCAACAGCTCTAACCAATGAACCACCTATTGGCCTCCATTATAAGTAGTATTTTAAAAGCATAATATTTGATAACAACATTAATAATAACCTTGAATGAAATACTGAGGGATTGGGTTCTGATATGCATAGTACCCTGGTCAGTATGATACAATTTCTCCAGGTTAAAGTTAGTAGGCTGAGCCTTCCTAATTGGAACTATTGGGATGGCCAGATTGACTTAGAAGACTAAAAATTAAGTAATACTCTATATTCTGGCAAAAGGTGATCAGATACATCAGAACAAAAAAGAAATATCAAGATCCTTCTGTTTCCGATGAGAGTTGGGGTCACCAATTAAAGATAGATTGAAGGTTACTGAAAAATAAATGAATTCACATTCTCCCAATTTATCATAAAATATTGCAAAGTAAACAGGTTAAAAGTTTTCTCTTCCCAGAGAGTCAACAGGTGCTTTAAGACAAAATAAATACCAAAATGCTGAGGCTGCATAGGAGACAGAGAGAGAGAGAGAGAGAGCGAGAGCGAGAGCGAGAGAGAGAGAGAGAGAGAGAGAGAGAGAGAGAGAGAGAGAGAGAGAGAGAGCAAGCAGACTGGTCCCCACTGGAGTCCAGCCTTGCCTATTACCTTGGCACTGAAGGCAAAAGGGGAAAATCCCTTCCCCTTTACTTGACCAAAATCAGGTAGAAGGTTGGAAACTGGGGGGGGGGGGGTTGGGAATAAGGAGAGAGGATACAAATTTTATATTTTTTTTAGGGGGGGTTGTTTTTTGTTTTTTGTTTTTTGCAATGCAGTGGGGTTAAGTGGCTTGCCCAAGGCCACGCAGCTAGGTAATTATTAAGTGTCTGAGGCCAAATTTGAACCCGGGTCCTCCTGACTCCAGGGCCTTTGCTCTATCCACTGCACCACCTAGCTGCCCCCAAATTTTACATATAACAATGAAACATCAGGGGTCAATTTACGTCTCAGAAGCAGATAGCCTTTGACAATTAACAAGATTTTAACAGCATAAAAGATGACAGAATTTATTTATAATTACAAATTTTCTATATTCATAATTCTCTGTATCAATATCTTATAGAATTGCTTTAGTGAAGATGGTACTGACCACTGAACTAGCAAACCATAAATGTGCATATAATGTACTAAAAATATCAATGCTTTCATTACATTCCAGTCTATATCATAGCCAAATTGAGTTTACTAATTATAGTTAGAAGAATCTTATTGCTTTTTGTCTGTGGTATCTTGAACTCTTAAGTCAGATTTCAGACCAGTGCATAGAAATTGTAAGAAATAACTTCATTTCTTTTTAGCCCAGATTAGGTGAAATAAAGAGCTGAAATAACTTAATAAAATCTGGAGAGAGAAAAGTTGTAGATCCTGAGGTCATTAAAAAGCTTTGCTTACCAGTCAAGGCAGAAATCCTACCTGATAATGAACTGGATGATGAAAATAATTGGTATTGATATAGTTTGGTGGTATTTGCAAGATACTGGTATTTCGATCTCTTGCCTTGCAGGCTCGAGATGATATCCTGAATGGCTCCCATCCTGTTTCCTTTGAGAAAGCTTGTGAGTTTGGCGGGTTTCAAGCCCAAATACAGTTTGGACCTCATGTAGAACATAAACATAAACCTGGATTCTTAGAGTAAGTAACTTTTCTTTATTCATTGTCCCTCTGTCACTGTCTCTGTCTGACTCAGTCTCCCTTTTTCTCTTTCCCTCTCTCCCTCTGTCTTTCTGTCTGTCTTCTGTCTCTCTCTTCCTAAACCAAGCATGATGGCATTTAAAAAAGTTGGGGACCACTGAATCTATATTCCTTTTCTCCATGCCTTTTAACTGGGAACATTCCCAATATCTGGAGTGCCTTTCCTCTTCACCTTCATCTCCTGGCTTGCTTATATTCTTTCAGTATTCAGCTCATGTTCCAACTTCTGCAATGACCTTCAATCCTCCCAGGTTGGCACCTTCACTCTGACATTTTCTTTCATTTGCTATGTCCTTTATCTTATTTGTATAGTTATTTCTATGTTGTCTCTGACAATAGAATGTTAGCTCCTTGAGGGCAGATTCTTTTTTTTTTGTTGTCTGTCTTTGCATTTGCATCCCCAGCTTTACCATAGGACCCAATATGTGCATTTAATTAGTACTTATTAATTGTTGTCTGAATTCTGTTAAATGTGTAAGACTTAGCACCTTTTCTGCTAAAGGCATGATAACAAATATTTAAAATGAGTAGGAAGAAACCCTAAAGTTTTATTCGTCATCTCTTCATGAACCTAAATTGCAAGGATATCGTAACTATGAACAGTGAAGAATTTAATTCCCAATCACAGCCTAGCCCTTCAGGCTAGGGTTACTTCTGCCAGGATCTTGATGTGAATTCCTACAAGATCTTGTTCTGTTCCTCTCCCTGTAGCAACTTTCTATCCTTTACTTATTATTGCTCTCATTCTGTTTCATTTTTTCCTTAATGTATGAAGTTGAAACAGGTAAATCATTTAAATGCAGGGGAATTGTCAATATAACCATGCTACTCAGAGTTGAGCTTGCAGAGAAATTAGTAGCAGGAATGGGAAGTGAATGTCAATTGGGGGAATGGCACTAAATGAATAGGCACAGATGATGAGAGAATTCAGAATATGTTGTGAAGGGGTGATAGGGTCATTAATTAGATTGTGCCCAAGTCTCTTCTGAGGGGAATAATGAAAATGCTGACTCAATCCTTAAGTCTTAAACCATCTTAATGGAAGCTAATAGTAGATGCCCTTGAAAGAAGAAAACCTTGGCTCTTTATTTTTAAAATCCTTCTTAGAGGCAGAAAATTCCTATCCATTCCCTATTATTTTGTCTAGCCTTTGCCATTTGAAAGAATCCTGCCCTTGAGTTTATGAATCTCAAGTAGTAAGTGATTATTTGTGTTGGAATATCATATCATGACCTTGATTCTCAAACTTGCTCTTAAAAAACAACAAAAAAAAACTTCCTATGAGGAATTATTGTTATTTTAGTCTCTGTTCTTCTAACAAGTCAAGTAATCAGTAGTGCTTATTAATCTGACTAATAGAACTTTTTCCCTACTGAAGCTATGTGAAGACCACTTCACTGTTTGTGTAAGAATAACTTAATTATGCTTTTGAGAAGTGAAGATCCTCTTTTCATTTTGATATCGTTATTGATGAACTTATATAAGAAAGGAAACAATATTAAAAAAGAGGTTTTTAACCACTCACAACTACTGTGAACGCTCCTGTTTTCATGGGCAGAAGGGAGGCCCGAGTCAAATCCTTCTCATTTCTTACTAGATATAATAATTCTGATACTATATTTATATTCCTCTTCCAGGATATAGGAGCTATTAATCCTTATGATAATAAACTATTATCATAGAGTAAGTGATAGGTAAAATGAAAAATGGGCAAACTCATCTTCATTCTTTTAGAGAATTCTTTACCCCCAACGAGTACCTTGAATTCTTCCTTTACCTCCTATGTTATAATCTATGACTTTTGAATTCCTATATGGTCCTCTGGAGATCATAACACTTCCATCTTCCTCCAGACAGTCTTGCTTTCATGAAAAGTTCCTTTTATTACTGGTCTTCCAGTAAAAGAATTTGATTATAAAATTACCTACTCATTATTTGCCCTGAGTATGGAATGAAATTTAATTATCAGACGGCATTAATAGGCAAATATGGTTATAATCTATTTATTTCTCCAACTAATTACTGAATGCCCTCCTATTCCAAGATACTGTTTAGGCACTAAGGGAAGCAAAGATGAATAAGCCAGAGTGCCTGATATGGTTGGTGTGCTCAAGAGGGAAATTGAAGAAACTTGTATTGGATTAGTGTGGATTGTCTCAACATGCTCTATAAAAGCATCATGAAAAGGGCATAGAAGTACAGTTGGAGGGTGAAGGTGAATGGGAATGATTTAAAATAAGCTTGGTAGGGAATGCAATATTAAATGAAAAATAAATGACAGTGCCAAGAATCAGTGTAGACCCACTTGAACTTAGTGTGACTATTGCTGGACCAGTCAGTCTGATTTCCTAACTTTCTTTGGGAGTGTTTGACAGTTTGGGGAAAAGAGTCCTATAAAATGACAGTTCCCTAGACTACATTGATAATATCTTTTCATTTGAAAATCGAAGCTGGCAAACACTCTGAAATTGTGTTTTTTAAATCTTGAAGATGTAATATATAGATTATGCCTCTGGTAGAATATGTACTTCAACTCTGATTCCAAATTAAAACAAGCTTATTGCTGCCTTTTCGGTGTTGTTCCCCCTTCCCCCCCCACCCCAAGGAATTTGCTTTAATTTAGACTAAATCCAACATAGATAATGAGGCATTTTCATTTAACATTGATATTGGATTGTATCTTTTCATTATATATACCATGCAGGTTGTAATTCCTGTGAATGTGCTCAGTGTTTTAATTAAATTAAATCTGTGAAGTTCCATGTACCCTACCTTCCCTTTAATAGTATATATTACAGCCTTAAAGAAAGTAATCTAGTTATTCAGTAAATCCTATTTACTGGCATAAATTCTAGAATTATGCCGGGGAATCATGTGCATGTTTATATGCATCTTTATATACTCTATGCTCTCTGTGTATGTGCTGTCTGAAGAAAGCGATGTTTTGACGGAGATCTGTACTTTGTAGGTTTACTTTGTAGAGGACTCTGGCTTCCTGCTACTATGTTTGAAAAATTGATTGAGGTTGATTTAAAAAAAAATTATTCTCTGATCTACAGCTACTTTCTGCTTATAATGAAGACATTTCTTCTCTACTAAAAGTTCAGTCATCATCTACACATAAAGCTTAGTCTTTCATCCATAATGCCCTATAATTTGTAGATTTGGTTAATGCCTCAGTGAAATTCTCCAATATTAATTTTTTTGTCAATCTAAAGCATCTACTATGTGCTAGACACTGTCATAAAACACAGATTCATCTTTCTAGCATTTAGAAAAGCCGTCTCCCTGTTGACTCTATCATACCTTGCCATTATCCCTTCCCTGTCATTTTTTCCTTCTCCAGTGTTGACACCTTTCTTTTCTTTTCCATCTTGGTGCCAGTCATGGTTTTCTTGGTGTCACTTTGCACACTCTTGTCTTCCCCAGCACCACCCACATACATATCTGTCTAATCATTTGCTTGAGTCCTTTCAGTTCAAATTCCAAACTATCTCTCATATCCATCCTTTGCTCTCCATATACAGTTACACTATCTAGATTTAGACCTTCATTGTCTCTTAGGAGTTTTCAAAATTATTTCTCTTCCTCTAGACCACAGGTGTCTAACAATTTAGCTCTTTTGGGTCACATCACCCAACAAAAGCTTGTCAAGGATTGCATATAGAATTTAATACTTATTTATGACTACATTGTAATCCATATTTCCAATAAGTATAATAATAAAATGTAATAATGCCACTTGAATGAGCTTTGAGGGTTTGCTCTAGAGAATAGAAAATTCTGTAGTTCATTTTTCTGCACAATTACCAAGATAATTTTTCTGATGCACAGATCTGACCATACTATTCCCCTACCCAAACATTTAGTATTCTTATTACTTATGGAATATTGGAGGTATTACTTGTTACTTATGGAATGTTATTTTTACTTATAGAATGACAGACTGGCAGACATTGCCTTCATAGATCTGTGTCTTGTTTTCAGCCTTGATGTCACAAAACCCCCTTTTATGGACTTTATTCCAATCAATCTATACTTCTAGTCTTAACCTGAACTTGTCTACCCACATGAAGTTATACATGTTTTCCCCTATGCCTATAATACATTATGTCTTTGAAATCTTCCTTTACAGTTCAACTCAGGTGTCAACTTCTCCATGAAACCTCAAGAATTTCCTTCCATCCCCCCAAGATGTAAGCACTTTTTTCTAGACTTCTCCTTTACTCCTATCAAATTCAATCTTACATTATATACTAATTTTTGTGTATTTGTCCTATATCCTGATATTAGATTCTAAGCTTCTTGAGGACAGGTTCTGTATCCTTTTCTATATTTGCATTTATTTTGTCTAACTTATTCCCTTGTGTATATATAGATTTTCATTGAATTGAATTGTATTTTATATAGGAACTATCATTCACACTGAACATTTTAAAAATTAATCAGCTGATAGTATATTGGATGAATTAATGTCAAAAGAATTTGAAGTTAGGGATAGCTTGGTGGTGTAGTGGTCAGAGACCAATCCAACAGTAAGGAGGACTTGAATTGAAATGTGATTCCAGAAACTTACTATCATGAGTCCATATCACTTTTGAATCCAAAAAAAACAACCAAACAAACAGAACAACAACACCAACAACAAAAGAATATGAAGGTAGGAAGACTATTTAGCAGATTATTGTGATTATTGAGGCAGGACTCAGGGACTAGACTAAGTTGAATGCAATGATATGGAAAGAAAGAAACAAAGAAATCTGCTGAATAAGAAAGTCAGTGGAATTATACCTTTCTTGTTTGACCACAGTGGTTTTTCTTTGATCATATAGAGATTTTTATCTGGCTGAAAATGTAAGGAAGGGAGTAGTTTTTCTCACAGTTTATATATTTGTCCCATGGTGTCTAAACATGCTTTGACAGCGATTTTCCTATAAGACAAAATAATTCACTGTCTGAATTTCTGGTAGTGGCAGAACTTGAAACTTTTCACCACAAAGTCTAAGCAGATTTGTTGTTGACTGAGCAAAGCTTTTGACCATGGAAGAGGTCTTAAATCAGTTTTATCTTTGGCAACTGTTCAACTGTATATTTTCTCCTAAGCTCTTTGGAGTTTTTCCTCTTTGAGATTTGTTTGAATAATTTAGATACCATTGCTTTATTTTGGAGTATACATAAAAAGAATTTTTCTTTTGGGAGTAGAGGGCTTTAGTCAGGGGTATTTAAAGAAGCTTAAACATTGTGGAAGGTAGGGCTGAGGAAAGGACAACAGCCACTTTTTTGAAGTTCATTCCATTTATTTCTTTTGTTTCAACAATATAACATCCTTATCCTCCTCTTTCTTCACCCTCATCCATCCCCAAATTCATTACTTTCAGCGTTCTCATTTTTTTTATGATTTTATTTATTTTGAGTTTTTGCAGTTTTTCCCCCAATCTTACTTAACCCCCCCCCCCGAAGGTAATTTCTCAGTTTTTACATTGTTTCTATGGTACATACATATTGATCCAAATTGAGTGTGATGAGAGAGAAATCAAATCCTTAAGGAAGAAACATAAAGTATTAAGAGATCGCAAGATCAGACAATAAGATATCAGTTTTTCCCCCCCTAAATTTAAGGTAATAGTCCTTGGTCTTTGTTCAAACTCCACAGTTCTTTCTCTGATACAGATGGTATTCTCCATTGCAGACAGCCCCAGATTGTCCCTGATTGTTGCACTGATAGAATGAGTAAATCCATCAAGGTTGATCATTGCCCTCATGTTGCTGTTAGGATGTACAGTGTTTTTCTGGTTCTGCTCATCTCATTCATCAGCATTCTCATTTTATCAGTTATTATTTATTATTGATCATGTGAAGGTTTCTTAGTAGAATCTTCAGTTTGAGGACCCCAAGAGTATTCCTTCCATATTACCATGGAATTGGCTCTGAACCTCTCTGACCAATGAAAAGTTCATATTTTGCTATTTATTGTCCTTCAGAAGCCATTATTGAGATTTAGGCCTAAATTGTGCCAAATATGATCTGTGTGCAATATCCATGTTCATTTAATGATATAAATTCATTCCTATTCATGAAGTTCATTTATTAAAAGCCCAATATGTGTTGAGTTTTGTATTCATTGCAAGAAGTGTAGAGTCCAATTTTAGACCTCCTGCTTAAAGATCTCCACTGGGCTTCAACACTAAGTATATTAATTTTGAAGTAGAGGCAAAATTCAAAATCTAGAGAACCAACAAACTTTTGGGAAGGCCTCCTTTCCTGTACTCTGGATGTGGCCAATAACCGTACTCTCCCCTGTGTACCCATCATCACCTATTGTCATTTTCTCTTCTCTGGCATTTCTTCTTTGTTTGTTTTGTTTCATTTTTTAGGTTTTTTCCAAGGCAAATGGGGTTAAGTGGCTTGCCCAACACAGCTAGGTAATTATTAAGTATAGGGCTGGTACTCTATCCACTTCGGCAACTAACCACCCCTCTGCAATTTCTTTTAATCCAATTTTTGACCCTTTTTTTTTTCTTTCCCATCCTTATGTTAGGAAGCAAGTACCTGGGTACTCTAGTAATCTCCTTACCTCTACAATCATTGCATCCATCCATATGCAGTTTTCTTCATTTTTCTATAGCTGCATTGGAAAGATTGTACTGCACATAGATCTATTTTATTAATGCAAAGACAGGTTAGGTACTAGGTTACTGTAAAATATTAAAAATGATTATTTAGTAGAGATAATATAATCCCCTTTGTTACAGCTCAAGCACTTCTATGATCCCTCCACTGCTCTGGATCTTTCTAGAATTCTGGTGGAATATCCTTTAACAGTAGTGGATAGAGAACCAGCCTTGGAATCAGGAAGATGACCTGGGTTCAAATTCACCATGATAATATGTTTCCATTTTGATTAGAGATAGATCAATTAACTTCTCAGGACCCCCCAGTCACCTCTTAGACTGTAAGTTACAAAATACATTGCATTAAGAGAGGGTGTCAAACCAACTGAATCCCAGGTCAGCCCCAGCAATGTCTCCAGATTCATGCCTATCTAGGAACTGAGGTCTTGTAAAGCAATAAGAAGCTTGGTTTTAGCAGACGTTCCAGATGCAAACATCCAAAGGGATTCTTCCCTTTGAAGTAATCACCCTTGAAATCTATACATTTACTTAAACAACACTACCATTGCTGCACATATTGATGAATTTCTTTATGGGAATTGACTTTAGGGTCAAGTTTATTAGTCACATAAGAAAATCAATAGAAATATGCAGTCTCTGAGTGAAAGCTTTTCCCTATCTCCTTCCCTGCTTGTCTTCCAGCAGGCCAGAGGTGAAAACTTCCCTTCTGTAATATCTCATGCATCTCTATTTGACTCCCCCCTTATAGGACATTACATTAAAATTTGGATTTGTGGGTATCTATCCCCCCCCACATATATACATACTATATATACACGTGTGTGTGTGTGTGTGTGTGTGTGTGTGTATATGTATGTATGTATGTATATGTATCCCTTCTATAGAATAAAGTCTTAGAGGACAGAACCTGCATCTTCCCTGTCACTATAACTTTGGTGCGGATTGTCCTTTATTTCTGGTATGTTTCTTCTGGTGACTGCTTTTTTTTTTTTTAGAATCTCTGACTTCCTTTAAGACTCTTCTAAAATACCACCTCTTCAAGAGACCTTTCCCAATCTTTATTCTGTTGATGATGCCCTCTGTTAGATTATTATCTATCTATACACTATAGCTTTATAGTGCAAATATCTATTTATATACATGTTGTCCCATCCCACCAATGATAGTGTAATTTTCTTGAGATTTGAAATGATTTTTGCCTTGGATGTATGTATGTATATGTTTTTATGTGTATGCATGTATCCTCAACCCTTAGATAGTGTCGTATAAGCATTTAATAACTGCTTTTGATTGATGAAGTGATAGGTAGTTCCATATGATTCCTATCTACAGTAATAAAACACACCCCAAAGATGAAGAATTGCCAGCACACTCTGACACATTCTGCCTAATAACATAGATAATTGTTTCTGAGAAAATAAGACATTAGAAAAGATTAAAGGGGAAAAAAAAGATCATTTAATTCTACCAAAATAATGTTGCAAATCATACATTTCTGGGTAATCAAAATTTAGATTCTAAAATTTTTTAAATAGGCCTTTAGAGGGAAATGACACAAAACATTCATGGTTCAGTAGAAAGAATATTTACATTAGAGTTGGGGGATTTAAAATCTCTTACTTAGATAAAACTATCACTTCAGGACTTTGGGTGAAGGCTTCACTTTCCTTATCTGTCAATTTAGAGAAGTCCCTTCCAGCTCTAAATCTGTGATCTTATAATCCTTATAAGGGCAATGCCTTCTATTCCTTTCCCTCTGACATTTCCTTCTCACCCCTTGATCCCAAGTCCTCGAGGTAAACAAGGCCTCCCACAAATAATGTCTAAATTGGTTCTATATTTTTCACTTTGCTTGCCTTCTCTTTACATCCCAATACTTGTATACCTTCCTCTTGTCTAAGTGAGGGTACCTTAGAGTGGGGCTATTAATAATGTTGGCAGGGACAATACCATGTAGAACTAGGTAGTATTCAGAAAGATATACTATATTTTAAAAATATCTATAAAAGAACAATTACAAAGTGTTTTTGCCATTTAGAATGCATTTTTCTCAAAGAGACTCTGAGAAATAGGTGGCATGAATGATAGTGTTCACATTTTACACATGCAAAAATTGAGGGGCAAAAGCAGTTAAAAGCTTGCCCAGAATCATACAGGTTAATGAATTGCAGGTTAGATCTGCTTCCTCTTTCACCGCACTGTATTTTATTCTAAAGCTAATTAATTCTTCAATAGATGTTCCAGAATATCATAGGTAATAGCATTATTGAACTGAACATGCATGTTCCTGCATTAAGCATTTTGTAAGATAATGATTATTTCAATATATAAATTCTTGTAACTTTATTAAATTAACAGTTTCATAACTTTAGAACCACTGCTAAACATTTTACAATTATTCTTTCCTTTTCCTGGGGTTAGGTCATGGTACCCTCATGATTTGGAAGATCCCTGTAAAATTTTTTGGCTCTCCCTTCATCTTAAAGGAGAAGAGGTCTAAATTATTATGGTATTAAAAGATAAAATAATTGAGATGATACAATACTTTGCATGTATTTTATGCCTCTCTTAGTTTCTAAACTTTTTTCATGTCTGGTGGCCTCAATGTGTCATCTTCATCTTCTGCAAAACTCTGAAAATTGCCATTTAATGTCCTGTGCTGAAACCTCAATGGGGAAAATGTGATGTGGAAGGGATAACCATAGTTTTACCTCATTTGATCTTATCAACAAGCCTATGAGGTGGGTGCTCTATTTACAACTGATTACAGGTGACTTTGAGAAATGTCATGGTTTGTCCCATGGTCCCACAAATAATAGAGGCAATATGAGGGGAACCCAGGTCTCTACTGACCATAGCCTTTTATTGTACCATCTCCAGTGACATTATAGCTTGCTCTTGAAACACGTCAGTAGAATAAATCAAGTGAGAGATAAACACCTCAGCGAGGAGGCTGAGGGACCCAGTGATACCACTTTCGTGTTGACCATTCCTTTGTCATTTTTCCTTTGGACTGGGAAATAGCTCAGGGACCAACTTCCTTCCAGGCTCAAGCTAACCAAAGTAGGAGCAGACTGAGGAAAAAGCTGCTGGTGTAATCTAAGACACATGGTAAGGATATTTTTCAGGTTTTATGGAGTTTGCGAATGAGAACTGAGCAAGGAAAGTAGTAGGGGAGATTTGAATACATGATTCAGACTCATAGACCCAGGCTTGGGTGTTTCCTGGAGTATTAAATCTGTTTTGTGAGTATCTTAGAGACAAAATAATAAACTGAAATGAGAGTTTGCTCAGGTGTCAGAAATGCCCCCCCCATTCTGATCCCACCTCTGTGTGATTATTTTTCATTTATTTACTGTGTGATTTTAGGCAAGTAACTTCATCCTCAGTTTCCTCATCTAAAATGACAGGGTTGGAATAGAAGGCCCTTGAGGTCCTTTCCATGTCCTGTAATGCTGTGAAATGTTTAGATTTTTAAATAGTTTCCATTTTCTTCAAAGAATACAGGAGGAGATAGTAAAAGGTATGTTCTTCACAAATAGGTCTCCTACTTAGGAGAAAATTGTCCAATTGGATCTGGTAAATCTAGCCCACTTTTGAGGATAAAGCTTGTCATTTTGGCTGATGGATTTCAGCTGGATATGAGTCCTAGCCTTTTACATGCCTTTGAAAACCAGGCTTAGTAATCAAAACAATAACCAAACTGGATCTACTGCAGTGTTAGATGGCAGTAGAATATTGGTAGGTGGTCTGATTTTTATGACCTAATGTTGATGAGCTTTTATGAAAAGGACCCAGGCTATAATTTTCTGACTTCCCAAGGAGAATAAAAGAAGTATGCATGTATTATTTCTAAATGAGTGCCCAGAGAGAGCTATGCGTTAAAACATTGGGCATGTGACATCTACTTTGCAAATTAGAAGAAATATTCTGTCAGTCTAATGAAGGATTTGATAGGGAGCCTGGACATTTTGGCACTAATGGATTTGCTTAGTCATTTGCTTATCATTTCTATCCATGTCCTATATTCTAGTCTAAACAAAATTTGATGCTTGAAGCATCAGCAGGATTGGGAGGAGAGATAGGAACCTCAAAACTTTCTAAAAATATGTTTAAATCCCTTGTCTTTGATTATATACTGAGGCTGATTTGTGAAGTTCAGTCCAGACTCTGCACCTATCCAAAGGTCCTGCCTATTCATTTTTTGAACAAGTTTTAGACTTTGGACCTATATAAAGTATTATATGTAAAGTATATAAAGTACTTATATAAAATCCTATACTTTTACATCACAATCATTTCCATTTGTACAGTTGAGCAGGGAAATGACATTGTTAGACTTTTGCTTTAGGATGTCAACTTGGCAGATTATGGAGAATGGCTCTTGGAACTCAGTTCTTTCCATTATAAAATTAGCGGGTTGGTTTAGATGACCTTCTAAGACCTGCTAGCTCTAAATCAATGATCTTGTCATTTGAAGCATCAACTTGCATATATTTTTATTTAATCATTCAGTGAGTAAATTTCTATTGTATGCTTATACATATGAAGCATATATAAAAAAATTGTTAAGACTGTTCCTATTATCACGGATCTTTGCGGTTTATTAGGGAGATAATTACTGCACATAATACTGCATGAAAAGTTTACTTATTAAAAACATTTTATTTTGACATAGGACACACTTCCCCCAAAAAACCTCTACAAAATACATTTGCCTATCACTTAGTAGGCTCTTCTATTAATCCAAGCTTATTACAAGAAAAGCTTGTATTTTAGTGGTAGCAAGGGAAGGAGAAAGGATATGACATATAATACAGACAGAGACCCAACAGAAATTAACTTGATTTAATTCTTTTTTCACTTGTTTCTGATAAATGATTGAGGGGATGGAGTCAAATATGTCAATATGTCACCTATGAATGATGGGAGTTGTCACCTGTGTGATGGAGTCTTTAGCAGAAATGGGAAGGTTAGAAGAAGAAAAACTTTAGGAAAAAATCAGAAATTACCTCTCTGTTATATTAGGTTTGAATTGCTTGTGGAATACTCAGTTGTTGTTTTTCAGAAGGAAATTGGAAGTGTGAACCTGTAACTTGGAGGAGAGATTAGAATTGGGGATAAATTTGGGAATTATCTGTATAGACAGAACAACAGATGAAGTCTTGAGAATGACTAAGATTTACAAATAAGAGACTTGATAGAGAGATTAGTAGAAGACCAAGAAAAGACCTTGGAGGGGAAGAAACAGGAAAACCAGCATGTAGGGATCAAATGATTACATATACAGGTACTACTTTTACCAGATGGACTCTTTGCCACCAAGGGGATGGGGGAGAGAAAGGAGAGTGGTAGAAAAATGTGTAACTTATAAATTTGCAAATGGATGAATGTTGAAAAACTACCATAATAAGTAATTGGAAAAATAAAATAACAATTTAAAAAAGGAGGGGGGTTAAGAGAAGTCATTTTGGGACGAAAAAATGAGCGAGGCTAGTAGGAAAATGTTCTTGTGCCTGAAGCCTACATTAAAAAAATGGAAGTTTACTGTCCAAAATGAGAGATTATGATAGATAACAGGATCATACTATATTCATTTCAATTCAGCAAACATTTAGTATCTATTATCTAAAGTATTGTGCTACAGGTTTAGTATATATAAACACAAAACTAAAAGTTTGCTTTTTCAAGGAGCTTTGATGAGGACACAACAAGCTCACAAGTAAATGCAAAGACTTAATAAAAGTAATATAAAATTATTCTAAGAGACAGTAAGAAGTAACAGTACAGAGGGCATGGTGAATGTGTTGGAAAAAAGACTTATATAACTGATGACAGCTGAACTGTGCCTATGGACTCTAATGAGGTGCAGAAGAGGGGAGACTGCATTCCAGGCTGGGAAGAACAATTGTGCAAAACTTAAGAGAAAGAAGATAGAATGGAAGGAATACTACAAGGAATAGTTAGAAGCTTAATTTGATTAGAATGAAAAATAATGAGAAATTATTGGAAAGTTGGGTAGGTGGTTTTAAATGACAGGCTAAAGATTGTAAATTTTCTCTTAGAAGTAATAAGCCATTGAACATTTTTGAGCAGAGAGAGTGACATGATCCCTTCTGTAGTTTGAGAATATTCTTTTGGCAGCTCATTGGAGGATAGATTGGAAAATGAAAATATTTGTGACCAGGACACTATTGCAATAGTTCTTATAAGAGATGATGAGGGTCCTGAACTAAGTTAGAGAATATATGAATAGAGAGAAGCCTCTCTATTTTCCCTGTCCGTAAATGAGGATAACAGTGTGACCAGATCTCTTTTCTCAAAAGTCAAAAATCTTAGTACTGATTTACATTTGGTTTCAAACATTGAACAACTTTTGCTAATGAAGTATTCTTTGTAAATCTTAATGCTCTGTAGGAGCCAAAAAGCATGGCAAACACTTCTGAATTATGGCTGTCTTATAAGTTTAGACTTTCCTAGGGCAAGTCTTTGGTCTGAATTTGTTTTTTTGTTTTTTTTTTTTTTCCCATGGGGTTGCAGTGTTGCATTGCTTATAAGTGGGAAGTTTGAAAGCCCCAGTAAAGAACCAATTAACCCACTCCTTGCCTACAAAAAGTAGTGAAATGTAAGGAAGTATTTATATTTGTCTTAATGGATTCAAGAAGTGGTTTTACTTTATTGAATGTGGTCTGACTCTCATGTAGTTTTTGTTTTTGTTTGTTTTTTTGTGACCTAGTTTCAAGTCATTATGGCCATGGCTAACCATTAAATGGATCACAATTTCATTTAGGTTCTTTCCCTCTTCTCCACTCACATCACCAGAAGTCATTAAATGTTGTCTTAGATATTTTGTAAAAGCCTTCTAGCAGGTCTCACTCTTTCCATTATATTTTTTCTAATCTATCTTTTATGTAGGTACCTAACATAGTTTTCCTAGTTCAGAGATCTGACTATATCTGTCTGCTTCTTTCATCTGTTGAAATCCTTGTCTTCCTTGAAGGATCAACTCAGCTGCCCCTTTTCCATGAAGCCTTTTTTTTGATTCCTCCACCCCCACCATTCTTGTCCACTGATGAAATTCATCTTTCTTAAGATTTTCTTAGGCCATTTATTTATTTTACCGTACTGATTTGTATCCTGTTTACTTTTGTGTATGTCTTATCTTCTTTTCTCCCCTCTTCTCCATCCTTCTATATTACATTATAAGCTCCTTGAAGGGCGAGTTAGTATTTTGTTTTACAACTTTATATCCCAGTTTCTTGGCACATTAATTGTTTAATTAATGGGGGTGTTTTTGGTAAGTTTTTTTTAATTGAATTGAACCAAGTCTGATTGAGTACAGATGGAATTGGGTAGGACCTTGACCTTGAAATTTTGTGAATGGTTCCTTTTCTTTTTTATTGTATCTATCACAAAATATTAAATAGTTTACCTTTTTTTTCCCCCTTCAGTCTAAAGGAATTTCTGCCCAAAGAATACATCAAGCAAAGAGGAGCTGAAAAGAGAATATTTCAGGTACTGAAAATGTAGTCATCTATTCTAAATATCTTTCTCTTTTTTTATTCAAGAGGGCTTTGTCATCAACCTGACTTTGTACCTTATCCATGCTCTCAACTTAATGTCATAAATTACCATTAACTGAAAAGTAAAGAAGCTAATTTATGTCATTAATTATAATTTACTCAGGAGAAAAGAAGCTAATTTATGTCATTAATTATCAGTAACTCAAGAGTAAAGAAACTGTCAGTTCTTCTTTGGATTTAGTGTATATATATATTTTTTAATCTACAGATTTTAATTGAAGGTTATTCAGTGAATTTACTGAGCCTGAGACAAACATACTCATACTTAATTTTCAAAGACAGCTCAGTAGCAGTCGACAAAATACCATGCAGTCACAGTACAGCAGGAGATGTTTTATCTATCACTTCTTCAGAGTGATTTGCTTTTAGCTGACATCCTTTTTCAGGAACTATTTCTTTGGAGAGTAAGCATGACATGGTTTATAGAGAGCCAAGAAAAGCCAAGAAGACTTGTGTTAAACCCTGTCCCTAACACAAAGCAACTATATGACCCACAGCAAGTCTCTAATTCTTTTTGTTTCTTTTTAAAGAAAGATTTTATTTATTTTGAATTTTACAATTTTTCCCCTAATCTTGCTTCCCCCCCCCCCCCAGAAGTCAGTCTGTAAGTCTTTACATTGTTTCCATGGTACACATTGATCTAAGTTGAGTGTGATGAGAGAGAAATCATATCCTTAAGGAAGAAACATAAAGTATATAAGAGATATCAAAACTACATAATAAGATAACAGGTTTGTTTTAAGTCTCTTCTTTCTGTAAGCTCCCTAAGCCTCTTAGTTGCAGAGAAGATGCTGACTTATATTGATAAAGGTGTTTTCTCACCTGAGTGTTCCCTATATCAGTCCATTTCCTATCAGTAGTTCCTTATTTTAGTGATGAAAGTTTAATTCATAGGTTACTATAGATGAATCTCTTCAAAGGGGGTTATTGTAAGATTAAGAATTTTCTTAGCTTTGAACTGTTCATTCCAAAGTTCCTATCTAGACATCATTTTTAGTCTTGGATTCCAAGCAAATAAAATGTTAGGAAACACACCATTTTTACAATTCCTGTTGTTGTCACTTTTTCTTAAAAATATAACTCCATGATCCATGCCAACCATTTTTATTTTCAGTCATTCTTGTACTTTAGGGCCTGGCATGGTTGGTACATGCCTGTAGACCCTCCTACTGGGAGGCTGAGGTTGATGGATCACTTGAGTTGAGAAGTTTTAAGCTTTGGTGAGGCTAAAGCCAATTGGGTGGCCAGAGTAAGTACCAGCAATGGGCTTCCAGATGCAGAGAATACCAGACTGTCTGAAGTGGAGCAAACTATTCCAGGGGGAAATACAGAAGGGTTAAAGCATACTATTACTATCAGATCTGTGAGGGGACAATCTGAGTGAGATAAACATGAGAAAGATAGGAGAGGGAAAGAGAAAGGAGACCTTCAACAGCATATAAAAATAATGATCCTCCTTTGTTTTTTCTTTATCCCAGAGGGAAATTTGAAGAGGGGAGTAAATAGGAATTATTTTAAAAAGTGAGAAAAGAGGTTTATGCATTTAAAACTATAGAAGAAGACAGAAGGAAGACTAGAAAGAATCATGGACAAGCAGGATAGATTTGAAAGCTGCAGATTGACTTTATTATATAGTTAAAAAAGCAAGATATTCCTAGCAGATCTTCAATTTCATGTATAATCCTCATTTTTCTATTCTATCATGTATGTACATTTTATTTAATGTTTTCTTAGTTTGGAATTTAAAAAAAAATAAATTACAAAAGGGAAAGAAATGATGACCCACCTTACCATCCCAGACTCTCAACTCATTTGTCTATAGAAACTTTCTGGCCTCTTTCCTCATAACCCCTCTGTTTTCTTGATGAAATTGCCCTGAATTGACTCTCATGTGTACATTTTCCTAATGTGTCGGAGAGATTGCTCAAATGATTACCTAATGGTAGGATGCAATAACTTCTCCTGGGATCTTGTACTTTTGCAGGAACACAAAAACTGTGGTGAGATGTCAGAAATAGAAGCCAAGGTCAAATATGTCAAACTCGCACGATCTCTGCGGACATATGGTGTCTCCTTTTTCCTCGTGAAGGTGAGCTCATGCAAGTGTTTGTCAGGCTATTCCATTCTGCTCATACTTTGTCTCCTGTGTTCTGTTGAAACGTGTGTTGACAGTTTTATGTTTTCCTCATCTTCTGGGCTGACCAGGGTCCTTCAGATATGTGTGAGACAGGGAGATGTATTGGAAAAAGTCAGGAGCCTTGGGTTCGAATTTTGACTTTGATTCTTAGGAGCCATGTGGTCTTGTCACCTATCCTCATGAGCATTGGGTTGTCTGAGACTATGAAGTCATTGTAGGCATTTGACATCTGTTTTATCTTACCCAGAGAGCCGAGTGTGGTGGTGTAGAAACACCAGTGGATATGGAGTCTGCTGGTCTGACTCCAAATCCCAGCTGTTACTTAATAATTTTGGAACTTAGCAATTGGCTCTTAAACTCCACGTATCTCAGTTTTTCAGTCTGTAAACTGAGAGGTTAGACTTGATCTCTAAGGTCTTTCAGCTTGACCACCTATGAGTAATTTTGTATATTATTCTTTGTTTTGGTTTATTTTGTTTTTAATCTTTTTTATTAATGTTTTTGTTTTGAACCATATTACTTTACCCTTCAGTATCTATTCCCCTAAGACAATTAAGCAAAACCTACTAATGTCATATTTGAAGCTGATAGTCTAAATCACTTTTTTTTTGTAGTGTAGAAATTGTTCAAAAGTCAAGTCAATAAGCTTTCATCAGGTGGCTTAATGTGTACCTGCCACTGAGAAAAAGAATGGAGATAGAAAGAAAAGCCCCAAAAAGATTGGGAGATGGGTGCAAGGATGGGAAGGGGGGGTAGCCCTGCTCTCAGTATGCCAAGGGCATATTCTTTCAGATTGACAGAATGGTACCAGAGAGGTAGTATTGATGTTGTGAACCTAGAAAACTCACCTTCAAGTGAGTTTTGGCAAGTGACTCAGCAAGTCACTATTCTTCTAAAATAGAGGGCTTGGACTAAAGGGTCTACTCTCATTTTATGATTCTTTGAGCATGACCATGAAAGAGATGCTAGGATCATATGAAACAGTCATAGCATCGTGGAAAGGGCTAAACAAAAGCATTTATATACTTTATAGGTATTAGCTCATTTGATCCTCACAAAAACTCAGCAAGTTAGATTCTAATATTGTACCCATTTGGAAGCTGAGACAACTGTGGCAAGCAGGGGTTAAATGACTTTTTCATGGTCAGACAGCTAGTAAATGTCAGAGGCTGGATTTGAGCTCAGGTTCCTGACTCCAGACCTAGTACTTTTTCCAAGTGGATAGAGCACTGGCCCTGAAGTCAGGAGGACCTGAGTTCAAATGTGAACTCAGACACATAATGATTACCTTAGCTGTAGGACCTTGGGCAAGTCACTTAACCCCATTGCCTTGCAAAAGCCAAAACAAAAAACCAAACAAAAATGCTTCCAAAAAAAAGGGATAGAGTGCATAGTGGATAGAGACCTAGTCTTTGAGTAAAAGGAGATCTAGGTTCTAGTTCCAAATCTGGCGCATCCTTGTTAGTTTTGTGACTTGTTCTAAGACCCTCAGGCCTCTAGGTCAGAAATGTCAAACTCTCTTGCTGTACATCCCTGCCTAAATCAAATTAAAATGGAGGAAAATGTTTTTTAAAAAATTAAGTAAAACTACTACACAGCATAGATGATGTTACTTTATGGTTTTCTATGTCAATACAGGCATCCATTTCTATTTGAGTTTGACATGATTTCTCTAAAGCAACTCTCCCTGTCTTAGGTGACAGAGGTTTCACCTGCTTTGATAGAGGTCAAGCCCTCACAGATCCAGGCCCTATTCCTAACACCAGGATGGTACCATTACTTTCTATTTCAGTTGATCCTGTCTTGATTGCATAATCCATCATCATATTAATGTTTATATCAATTTCATTCTCTCCATCTATAGAACTGCATTTCTAGGCTCTCCTAACCAATGCGCGCATATATACATATATATATATATATATATATATATATATATATATATATATATATATATATATATTTTATAACCATATAACTGGTCTTGCTGCACATTAGATTTCCTTCTTTTCTCCTCCATCTTACTTCTGCCTAGGGAAATGTAGGGCATCCCAGAAATCTTAGTGTAATTTCAAGCTCCCAAAGCCCTGTCATTCTGCCCATAGAGAGAGCACATAGTTTGGCAGTGTACCCCAGGATTCAGTTTCCTACCAACAGAATCAAAACCAGCTGAGCAGTGACTGGTCTTCCGAGACACAGGCAGGAAGAAGAGAGAAAGGTTGCTGCAGATAGTTTTGCTTAACTGCAACTAAAGCAACCCAAAGGAGTGAAGTGTCATTGTACTTCTTCTTAATCTCTACTTTTCCTTTGTAAAAATATGTATAAATGTATTAGAGGCAATTTTGAGATATCGAATGAAGATTCTTACATTTTTTCATGCTGAAGGAAATGTTTTTAATTAATAATCATCATTACAATGGTTCACATTTACTTCAAGATTTGCAAAGTGCTTTTGTATTTATTATTTCAGGTGATCTTCACAACAAACTTTTATGTACTTTATTAGTTTTGTTTTATAGCCAAATTAACTGAAACCATGATGAAGGTGGTAAGTTTCTGAAATACATTTCAAACAGTTCTTTTTCACTTCAATTGTCATTCTTTATTCACTCTGCCACCTTGCCTTTCACACAGTTTGATAGTTCAGCTAGGCAGCATTTGGACATATTGCCAACAGAAAAATAAGGTATCTTTAACCAATTTTTCAATGAAAAGCACTGTACTTTGGTATTTACTTGGATTTTTTAGTTATTAATAACCACTGTTCTTCCCACCCTTCTTATCATCAAATTGAAGAGAGAAAACTTTTGGGTTAATAAGTATTGAAAATAATTGTTATTTTTCTGGGTCACAAAAGAACTGCTATTGCCCTACCAAAATTACATGAGTCTGTAGATCCCTGAGAGAACAATAGATGTGAAATTTTTTTTAAAAAATAGCATACTGGATAGTCAGCTATATCAATGAAGAGCAACTCATAAGAACAAAGTTAGGAACTTCTGTGGCTTCCAGATACACAATTAATTTCTTGTGTACAAATCATTTTTTAATATAAATTATTTTACCTAACAGAAATACTCATCTCAATTAAAAATACCTTAGAAAATATTAGAAGTGGTGGCAAAATGATAAGAAATAGATTCACAATAATATATGTTGTTGTTGAGTTATTTTTCAGTTATGTCCAACTCTTTGTAACCCTCTATGAGTTGGGTTTTTTTTTTGGCAAAGACACTGGAATATTTTGTCATTTTCTTCTCCAACTCATTATTCAAAGCAGTAAACTGAGGCAAACGAGGTGAAGTAACTTGCCCAAGTCATCCAGCTAGTGACTGAGCCCAGATTTGAACTCATGAAGATGAATCTTCCCGATTCTCCAGCCCATCCTTGTAGCCTCTACACTATCTAACTGTCCATTAATTATGGGATTCATTAATCATTAGTAAATTATTTTTATAATATTAAGCATTAATAAATGGAATATCAGGGGATCACAGATATTTAATAGGAAATGATCTTTGAGGTCATTATACCAGCCCAGTCATTTTTTAGGAGACCAAAATAGGTTAAGTGACTTGCCAAGGTTACTTAGATAGTGACTCTCAGAGGGAAAATTTTAACTAGGGTCTTTCCAGAAAGGAAACTCAAGCAATACTCTAAACTTTAAAAGTTAATACTATTGGGAGGGCAGCTAGGTAGTGCAATAGATGAGCACTGGCCTGTGTTCAAATTCAGTCTCAGATATTTAATAATTACCTAGCTGTGTGACCTTGGTCAATTCACTTAACCCCACTCCCTTGCCAAAAAAAAACTCAAAAAACTTAAAAAAAATTGGGGCAGCTAAGTGGTGTAGCGGATAAAGCACCAGCCCTGGAGTCAGGAGTACCTGGGTTCAAATCCAGTCTCAGACATTTAATAATTACCTAGCTGCATGGCCTTGGGCAAGCCACTTAACCCCATTTGCCTTGCAAAAACCTTAAAAAAAAAACTTAAAAAAATTTAATACTATCAAATTAAAGTCTTGAGTAATAATTAGAAAATAACAGTTATTACTTTGACCAGTTTTACTAAATTAAGTCAGTGGAAGACCTGGGAAAGAGGAGTGGGAGGTAAAGGCTTAGGGTTGGCACAACATTCTAAAGGTATGCTTAAACCAATAAAATGCCTTTGAGAGAGTTTTTAAGAAAAAAATAAGGAACCCAAGCATCTCAGATTTTTCTCCATCTCTAGAAAGTAGAAGAGAAAAGGGTAAGAATCTATCAAAGATATTTATATACATTTTTCATATGACTTTAATCATTGGAATTTTATTAATTCTACATTTTTTCTTTTGTAAAATGTTAATGAAATACTTTAAGCTTTAATCTTTTATAAAATTATTCCTTTTTCTATGTTTTCTCTGTTCTTTTTTAAATGAGCTAAGAGAACCAGAATTCCAAGTAATGGTCCTTCTAAGTTCTAAATTCTGAAACTTAATTTAGGTATTAAATTATGAAAGGGGAAATATTGGGCTGCTTTAGCAAGTAAAGAGAAAAACCAGTAAGTGGTTTCCAAATAATTTAACTTAAGAATCTTTGTATCCATATATTAAAACTATAAATTTTAAAAATATGAAATTTTAATTAGCTGAAACATTTAAATGTTTATGTTGTATATATTAATCATATTACATAGAATTGAAAATTCGTGGGGGGCTGTCTGAAAGGACTATTTGATGATTTTATTGAAGTTATTCATGTTTTGTTTTTGCATAATCATAAGCATTTCTTCCCTTCATGGTGTTACCATCTGTTTTAAATGTCAAGTATAATAAACTCTGACAGTGTTCTTTATTGAATTAATGGGTTTTGCATCATTTTTGTAAGGCATACCTATTTGGTCTTCATAGGAAGAAATGTGTCATTTCTAGATGTCCTTTTCTATTTTGTCACTCTGAAACACTTATTATTCAGATGTATTCTCCTTTATTCTGACTTTTTTATCCATTTAGCACTGTTAGGGCCATTTGCCTTTATTCACTTGTAGTAGTAGTGTTAAAAATAAAATTCAAAAATAGAGTCAACAGGTCACTTAAATATAACTTTTTATTTGTTTTGTAAATCCTTTTATTTATTAAAGATAATGGATCTGACTTTTCATTTCATATGCAGAAGCTCTCAATCTGGGATTTTGGGTTCACAAAGAATCTAATGGATAGATTTCTAAGTGTCTGAACTCAGATGAAAAAGATTCTGTCTTTATTTCAGTATAATCGATTTCCTTTATAAGCCTGTTGCACTTCTGCTGATCTTGAGTTTGTTGTATTTGAAAATTAGAAGAGTCCTAAGATTATTTTAGACTTCCTCATTTTCCAGGTGAGGAACCTGAAGCCCAAAGAGAAAGTGTTATCTCTGGGTCACATGCTCCCTTCTAAATCTGCTCATCTTCAAACTCTGCATGGGAACTTGTTCTACTTTGACTGGCATAAGCCTCCTTAAGGATCAGAGGATCATAGATTTAGGGCTGGAATAGGTCTTAGGGTGCATCTAATTCAATAACCTCATTTTACAGATGAGAGAACCAAGGCTCCCAGAGATTAAGTGACTTACCCAAGATTATACTGTCATTGGCAGATCTAGTTTTTGAACCATCTGAATCTAAATGAAGTTTCACTGTGCCTGGCAATAAAATCTGATGGAATGTCTAATGCCCATTTATGTGCATATTTCCCAATACTTTGCAAAATGCTTGTATTTTTCCTTTTCAAAAAGGAAATTGAGGTTAGTTATCAGTAGTGCTGGTCTCAGAGGGGATGGACAGTAAGTAATTGCAGAACTTTCTAGAAAAGTATGAGGTATGACCAAGAAAGATGGAGAAATTGTGACTACACTTTATGTAACAAATATACCTGTCTCATATAAACTAGCTCCATGTACTCTAAGCAAGTCAAAGGGAAGGTTGTCCACCTAGAGAAAGTTTCCTTGGAAAAGGCAGGATTCGAGTAAACTGTGAAAAATCTAGAATAACAAAACAAAAAAAGCACCCTTTCTCTTGAAGGAGTATATAGTGACTTTATTCTGACTTTCTGAGGGGAAATTTAATATATAAAATGGTATGTTGGTGCTGGGGTGACTGGTTATAGAATTTACTAATTTAATTTTGACCGTGCTGCATATGAAATATTTGAGCTTCAGCAAATGTTCACCCTAAAAAGATTTTTAAAAAAAAAAATTTTTATGTTCATATTAGCTATTCACCATTTTTAACTCTCCAGCTGTTCTGGGTTTGGGGTAAAAAGAATTGCAAATGGATTATCCCATAATATAATCTCTGCTGCTACTTTCAATATTCTTTGGGTTCTTTATCTTTATTTCTTTATTCGTTTATGTTTTTGCTGATGGTTCTTAATAGGAAACTCATTTTAATTTGTTGACTTATTTACAGTGGCTCCTTTCCTTTTTTTGCCAAATGATCTTGACATGTGTTAAAGTAAAACATCAGGTTTATGTGTTCCCTGTCTTTTTTCTCAGATAGGCCCCCTTCACAGTGGAGCTTTGCAGATGAGGGTGGCAGAGAAGGTGTGATGGGAGGGGGAATGAGGGGGTGGAAGGACCAGCTGCAAACTATATTTTATCTCTCATCCCTTTCCTGAGTCCTGTCAGCTGTGTGTGCCAGCGCTGTGCTTGCAAATTAAATGGCTGCATCCTCCACACCTCCATTCTGACATCTGTCCATTGCTTCTAGAGGCAGATTAGATTAAGCCATGGTGTCCATTCTGGGTTTAATGCACTCCTTGTGGGATCACTTTTTTTTTTTAATCACCTTCTTCCGTTGCCAATATTTTGGATCCTTTGGTGTATCCATGAGGGCCATTTAGTCCTGTAACTGCTTTATTATATGCATTCTGTCTTTATTTCTTAAAAATTCTCATTCCCAAACCCCATAGCTAACATGATTGAATTCTCTCTCTCACTAAAATATTGTCCCTTGATTAAGAAAACTGAAACTGTGACATTCCCATTATTGTTTTTGGATTTGTGATATGATTCAAAGACTTCAAGATTACATTTTTGATATAATCGTGTCTGTTAGGTTGGAAGTAGAAACTTTTTTCTGGATAATTTCAGGAAAAGTGAAATTATAGTTATAAAAATTTTTGATATGTTTTCGTTTCATATGACATTTCCTGCCAGTATACCCTTTTCTCATCTCTCCCAAAGAGCCATCCTTTATAAAAGAAAATTATCCCTTCTTTGGGGTCAACCTTAGTTATTATAATTTCACAACATTTGATTTCAGTTGTTTTGTTGTTGCTCTTTCCATTTACAGTGTCATCATTTTATATATGTATGTGTTTACACAAGTGTATATTTTTGCACATACATATTTATTTCTTTCAGGTTCTTACTTTCCAGTGTTAGTAAAATGCCTGAAGATAATAAGCACTTAACAAACATTTGACTGACTGACTGTCATGGTTCTTTGAAATGTGTAAGAACTTAAACCTTACACAATCATACTTTAAAAACTGTAATTCATGAATAGTTCATGGGTATCTGTATTCTCCATTCCTCACCACATCTAGCCATAGCTTCTAGAGGCAGATTAGATTAAGCAACTCTAGGCTGAATGCAGAGTTAGAGCATTTAAGTACTTGCTACATAGGCATTGTGCTGCTAAGATTCAAATACAAGCAAGCAATATAATCCCTGCTCATAAGGAATTTACATTCTAAAAGGGGAAGATATCACATTTAAGGGAGCTCAAAATTGGGGTGGGAACAAGAGTCAATAGATGAAGAGAATGAGAAGTCTGGAGGATATCATGGATCTATGAAGTGAAGCAAGGTTCTTTTTATTCCTAAAATGGTGGTCCAGGGAAGGAGACACCAATCAGGACAGCCACTTCAGAGTAGGGGGTTCCTTGAGGGTGACAAAGAGGTGATAAAAAGAAATCTGGAGAGTTCTGAAATTGATCTATGGGGAGATGTTCACTAGGACCCGAGGATTGACATTCAGGTCCATTCCAGTTAGAATATATCCCAGTTAGAGCATATTCTTCCTTTCGTTTTAAAAAATTATGACTTTGATAGCCATCAACAAATATTAATATTTGCATATATATATAAATAATATATTAAAAGAGGATAGCATATGAAACCATAAGTCTACAATGTATAACATTTTTTAGCATCACAACCTACATTCTCAGCTAGCCACTCTGTCCCAGTCGCTGAATGTGTTGTGTCTCCTCTGTCATCTGTATTAACCATATCACCTGGCAGCTGAGAGCTCTTTTATAGTTGGGGTCATTAATGTTAGGGAATAGGAAATGGCTATTTGCAAGTTGCAAACATTTGTCTTACTAACAGGTTCCTAGTCTGAAAAAAAATGATGCATTCTCTCCTTGGCTTCTTTTATTTGTTCTTTTTTTTTTCCTTCTCAGAAGAAACACTATTTGTTCAGTCCTATCAGCTCTTTTTAGAACAAGCTCCCTTTGAGATGCAGTGGCAAAGGGGATAGCTAGCCAGCCCTAGAGGCAGCAAGAACTAGATTCAATTCTACCCTTTACGTATACTAGCTGGATGATCCACTACCAATCACTTGTGTTCTGAGCAAATCCCTAAACCTATAAATTACTGACCTGCATTGGAGGAGTTTCTTGCTCCATGAGCTCCCTATATCAGTGAAATCACAAGTCCAGTCTCCATTCTTTCCCTTCCTTATGAACTGACCCATCCTGGAACAGTTCTTCACTCTAATACTTGAAGAAATCTACCTTTCTCTCTGAAGTGATTTAGGACTGCTGCACCAAAATGATGGCAATGTCAAAAGGGAAAAGGTGCCCTATGCAGATAATGTTAGTTAGGAAGGTAGAAATAAATAACAACTGATTTTATATAAGCACTTGAAAGAAGTGAAAAATTGAGAATACCTAGGCTGTGGACTAGGTGACTGAGAGGATTATGTTACCCCTAGGGAAGTTAGGAATGGGGAGGTTTGAGAAGAAATAAAAATTAGGTTTCGAATATATTGTGTTTAAGATGTCTACTAGAATCCCCACTATAAGATTTTTAATAAACTGCTCAGTGTTTAAGACTAAAAGTCAAAAGAGTGATGGTAATTGAACCCATTAAGGCTGGTGAAATCAATAAATTTTCTAATATATTGGGAGAAGATAAGAGGGTCCAGAAACAGAGCCTTGGGGGATATACATGTTTAACAGGCATGATCAAGTGGAGGAACCAGAGATCACTGAACTCCAAAGAGTGCAGTTTCAGGTGATAGGATTGGAAACCCTACTATATAGAATTGAGAAAAGAGTGAGAAGAAAGTAAATGGTGACTTTGTAGGCTTACTCAAGGAAATTAGTCATTTAAGAGAGGAGAAATAAGGATCTGCTTAGTGGGGATGGAGATTGCTTAAGTGAGGGATTTGGAGAATGGGGGAGGGGTGTTGAAGACTAGTGAGAGAACAGAGATTATTGAGGAGGCAATATGCTGGAGAGATGGAAAGGAATAAATGTGATTGTAAAAGGGTTTTCCTTGGCAAGGAAAAGACCACCTCTTCAAGAACAGGTGAAGGAGGAGACAGGTAGAAGGTATCTAAATGATGTGAAATGAATAGGGGAGCAGAAACTCACAGTTAATGACCTTAAATTTTTCATTGAAATGTGAGGTAAGCTATATAGCTGAGTGTGTGGAAATTGGGGGCTTTAGGAGGTTTGAGGGAGATAAAAGTTCTGCATAAGCTGCTTGTAGTAACTGGGATAGTGAATCAATTGAAGGATGTAGGATTTCCTTGCCACAGTGAGAGCCCAATTGAGATTATGAAACTTAAATTTGAAGGCATTATTACTCAGCACAATTTTGTAATTTCTCTAGCTTTGTTCAACATCATGTAGGAGTAATCCAAACCTGGGGTTTGACAGGACATGATCTTCAATAGAATAAGAGGGCAAGGAATTCAAGATAATTGGTTTACCAAGAAGACAAGATAAGGAAGGGAAGAGATTGTAACCAGTATAAGAGTAATGATGTTGGAAAGAACAGAGGGGTTAGGGAGATTGGAGATCACAATGAGAATGAAGAATAGGTTTGTAGTTGCTAGGGAGAACAAAAGTGATAATGGATCATGATCAGATAAAGGATTTTCAGAGTTCACTAACCATGAATATGGAACACTTGAAGTTAGTAACTGCATAATCAAGTATATGGACAGTTATATTTGTGGCTGGAGTGGGGGGAAGGAATAATTCTTTGGAAATGACTAAGTTGATGAATTTGGTGGTTAGTGTATTTGACAGAGTATCAATGCATGTTAAAATATTCTAGCATGAGAGCATGAGTTGGAGAGGGCAGGAAAACTGAAATGGTTTTGTTTGTTGAGGAAGAAATGAGAGTGACCTAGTCTATAAACCACAACCATCATAGCTTAGTTGGGTGATTAGTATGGATTGAATGAACTGCAAAGGAAGTTCCCTTTTTGACTGATAGTAATAGAGGGAAAGCCTATTTGTAGCAGATGGGAACAAGAAGCAGTCCACTCTCTCATCTTACCCTGGGATTTTGGTATATGAACAAAAGATATCCAAAGGAGTGTCATCGAATGAAAAAAGAAAAAGATTTAAAATGAAAGCTTGCTTGCTAACTTGCACAGAAGGTGGGTTGAGGGGGTGGAAATAAAGGAGCAATTTTTGGTGGTGGTGAGCAGCCAGAGATTCAGAATTACTGAAGTGTGGAGGGTAAGATAGGGTGAAAATAAGTTCTTTGAGCTAGGATCAGGTAGGCTTTCATTGCCTTTCAGGGCTGAGCCAGGAGTGGAGTTCCCAAGCCTCCAAGCAACTGAATGTGGCCGGGGTGGGGTGGGGGGGGTTGTTTGTGTAAAGGGTCAGTGGAATTCAGAAGATTGGGCAAGGCAGTGATTATGCAGATATAATTTCCTGAAGAGAGTGCCTAGATCACAAGGACACAGGTACAGGTAAGGCCACTACAGGTAGAGCTATAGATGACCAGGGAAGCTAAGGAGTGAGCAAGGAGGAGTGGAAAGAACTCCAGGTTTAGAATTAGAGATATGAGTTTGAGTCTTGAATGTACTACCTCAATGAATGATAGCAAATCACTTCACCTTCCTTGGTTTCCACCTTCATATGTAAAATATATAAGATGCATCACTAAGTTCACTCCAAGTTTCATATTCCATGAATTAATTGTCATAATTCAGGAATCTGATTTTTTTAAAGTGCTCATAACTATCCCAGGCCGGCCATATCCAATACAAGTTTAATAAAATTAAGCAATTCAATTTAATGTTTAGGTAAATATTAACAGATTTTTTTCTTCAGTAGATCAATAAATTTTATCTTCTATTTCAGGAAAAGATGAAGGGTAAGAATAAATTGGTTCCCCGATTACTGGGCATCACTAAGGACTCAGTGATGCGAGTAGATGAAAAGACTAAGGAAGTCTTGCAAGAGTGGCCCCTTACTACCGTCAAGCGCTGGGCAGCATCACCCAAGAGTTTTACTCTGGTACAGTCAGGTTGGGGAGGTGGGGATGGGCAGGGAAGAGGGCAAAGGTGAGCCTTGTAGTTTCACTTGTTATGACCTTAATGACTTATTCACCTTGGAAAAACAAGGAAAACATGGCTGGGTGGGGTGGTTTGGGATTGGTGGAATCATGTTGTCATAGAAACACAAAAGTTGTGGATAGTACTCCATCTTTTTACAACTATTAGCTGTTGGTATATGCTTTCATGTAACTAAATTCTACAAACATTTCTCAGGAACCTACTCTGTATAGCCTCTTAACATAATACTTGACTATTATCACAGTATTTAACAGTTGGTCCTTAACTATTAGTATGAATTGACCAGCTGACTCTGTTATCCTTACTTGAAACTAAATAAACCTCTCAGTTAATGACTGGGCAAAAAAGGAATTAAGAGAAGAAAAAATCAATAGTTACCTGTATTGACCTTTTGTTTATATCATTATGTAATTAGAACCACCTCTTCCCCCTTGCAGAAGTTATCCCATTTCCTTTTTATAGAACTGGACTTTAGTAGGCATAGATGGATATGCATTTTTTAAAATCCATAAATTTATTAAAAGTTAAATAGTTAAATAAACCTAGGGTGTCTTATCTTTCAACTTCCATCTTTTGTTCTCTCTAAAAAATTGGTGTTATTTTTCTTTAGGATTTCGGGGAGTATCAAGAAAGTTATTATTCTGTACAAACAACTGAAGGAGAGCAGATATCTCAACTTATTGCAGGTTATATTGATATCATTCTCAAGAAGGTAATTACAAATTGATTTGATTATAAAAATGATCTTGAATGTCTTATGTTGTTTCCACATCTAATCCTTCTAGGGTGACTGGGTCAATGATTCATTCATTTGACTTTCTGGAATTTTGTTTTCTGTCTTCTCCTAGAAACAAAGCAAAGATAGATTTGGATTAGAGGGAGATGAGGAGTCAACGATGTTAGAAGAATCTGTTTCCCCTAAAAAGTAAGTGTTCTGTTCATGGAGGAAAGAGTTGCTTTTAAATAAGACATGGGCACAATTATTCTATTGGATTCTAATCCAATTATTCCTCCAAGATAGAAATATCTTGTATTGATTTCCAATCCCACTAAATAATTCATTTTATATGGCATGAATGATGTTAAACAGAAAGTGAAATCCTGGTTCAGATTACAGAGACTTACTAGTGAATTACCATGTTCTGATATAGAAGTAATTGTTCTCACACCCTAGTTTCCCCTAAACATTACCATTATCATAGGTAATGAGAGGATCAAGATTGGAAAGTACTTTGGGGGCCATCTAGTCCAACACCATCATTTTAATAGAAGAAAAACATTATAAAGGACCTCAAAAGATTAAATGACTCGTGCATGGTAACATAGATGTACATTGCAAAGCCAAGAATGGGTACATATCCAGTGCCTTTTCCACTATATTAAAGTTTTCTTAGTAGATACAGCATCCCTTGACCTCAACCAGATCTTAGCAGTAGACCCTAAGTAGAATTAAACTGGCACCCAAGAATCAGGGGAAAAACATATTCAATACCTCAGAAACTCAGATACCATAACTCTCATCATGTTCATTTTCCACAGGTGAGGAAAGCACAGAAATGCCATACATAGTGAAAAAATACAGGGTCTCTAATCTCTGGGACTATATAGATGAGCTATTTTGCCTGACACCACTCTTATCCTCAAATTCTTTGCTACCTGCAGAATATTATAGATAATATCTCAAGAGTACAGCAACAGCCTTCCTACTGTTTACTTTCCTTTAATACTTTACCTAATTTCAGTCTTGGGTAAAAATGCCGCTTCCCAGTTCCCCAGCCGGTTCCCCATCACATTGTGAATAGTGGCACAACCCCTCCAGTCACCACTATTCACTTGAAAAATGCCCAATCGCCATTCTTCACTTGAAAAAATGGTTTAAAGCAATAGATCATAATGTCATGATAATCAATAAGGCATAAGAGTCCTATACTTGAAGTCAAGTAAAAGCTGTTTTCCAAATCCTTTCTTGGATATGTAACTAATTGTGGAAACCTTTACTTCTTTATGTCTCATCTGTAAATAAGCAAGCACTGAATTTGTAGCATTTGTAAATAATAATTGTGATCTTCATTGACATTGATAAAGCAGTTTAAGAGTTGTTAGCCTGCTTACTGTGGGTATAGGTTTAAATATTTGCATTTATCTTACTGTGCTTTCTTTTTTTTTTTCTCATTAACTAAGAGAAGTAATCTGATTTTAGGATTTGAAAATAGATTTCTGCTTTTTAAGAGTACACAGGAAGCCATGTGGCTTTTGTACATGATTACACAAACTGTCTTTGCATTGCTCATTGGTTGAACTCACTATGCTCCAGATTCAATTCTCCCATTCCCTATAAATGTCAGTTGTACCTGATTTGCCTCAGGGTATCATTCACCATTTCCAAGGAAATGAAAAAAGTCTAGACCATTCATCTATAATTACTAGAACTGGCAGTTGATAATGTAGAGACTGCTCTGTGCAGTGAGGGAGATGGACAAGGGGATTTCATTTTGGAGGAACAGAGCCATTGGATTGCTTTCTTCTTTGTTCACATTTATCTTGTTAATTAGGTTGGTATCAAAATAATGGCTACTAAGTGAACTTCTACATGCACTATTACTGGAGGGGGGAATCTTGTATATTGGTGGCTTTTTAATCAAATGAAGCCTTTAAAAAATATCAGATATCTATTTTATTTAATGGTTCTCTGTGTAGCACCTGACCAATGTGTATCTTCTACCAGTGGGGCCAAAAACCAAATCATAATCATATTTTCTATTGTTTTTCCTTAACTTTGCCTTTTTTCACCCTCATTTGCCTTTCTAACACACTCTCAGAATAATTTTCTGATTATTCTCAAGTATTAATGCTGAAGTTCGAATTAAATGTGATGTGAAAAAAGTTTTGCCTGACCTATGGCAAAAATACTATAAGTTCTTGGAATTAAAAGTGACCAGCAAATGTAAATGAGCAAAGTCACTGCTGGTATTTATTAAGATGATGTATGTTAGTAGGGAAGGAACTCACCTTAAGTGACCCTGGTCATTATCTCTTAGCATTCCCCACAGAGAATACCTGTTCCTGCCCCCTATCCTTAAGGGACCACTGGGTCTGAGAATCCCACCACCATTGTACCCCTTACTCAATGACCTAAAGTGGGAATTCTTTGATGTGGATACCTGGGGAAAGGGAAGATGCATCTACAAACACCCACATTTTCGCTTTATCCTCGATAGAGAGGAGAAGGTCTTCAGACTACATCTGTTAGTTCAAAGGATACTTATCTTCTATTTTTTCCCTAACCCATCTCATAACCAGCATGTTTTCCTTATCCAAATTCAACTTCATCAAAGGGAGAGGGATCCCATTGCTAGGAAAGCCTTGAGTCTTCTCCACTCCTCAAGGACATTATTCTAACTCCCTGATAGTGAGTGTTATAGGTATGGAAACCACTCACTGGGTAGTAGGGTCTATCTCAGTTACATCTGATCAATCCACAAAGAACCTGAGAATCAGACCAACACATAGTTTAGGCACTGTGTCTCCTGAACGTGGTCCAGTTTTGGCTGACCAAATGAGAAATGACAATGATGAAAGATGAGAAATAACATAACGTTATGCTGGGTTTAAGGAGATTTTTTGATAGTGAAAGCAAAAAATTTGTAAAGACTTCATTTGACAACTAAGCATTGTCTCCTCATTTATTCACTGATCTTTGTTTCATTTTATTTTTTTAATTTAACTTCATCATTTTCAAGTTGAATATGTAGCATTCATCAAGGGACAAAAGATGACACTCACTGATTCACAGAGTTTGCCAACACATCATAAATAGATCGTACCTTATATTAGGAACCCACATATATAAAAATATGAAAGTTGTAATAGAGAGGTGATTATTTTTTTCTGAAATTGATTTTCCAATGAATTGACCATAACTTTCTCTGTATGAACAACCCTCAGTGCATTCAAAAGTATAATTCAATATATTGAAATTTTGTTGACATGAAACTTTTTTCCAGGAAGACATTTATTGTGTAAGACAAGGTAAATATGTGATATTTTACTTTTATTACTTAAAAGCAAACTATATTCTACATAGGTGACTCTCTGACAAAAAACTAAGCAGTTCCAAATTTCCTTCCCAGGTCCACTATCCTACAGCAGCAGTTCAACCGAACAGGAAAAGTAGAGCATGGCTCTGTGGCATTGCCAGCTGTCATGCGTTCTGGTTCCAGTGGACCAGAAACTTTCAACATTGGCAGTATGCCTTCTCCCCAGCAGCAGGTTATGGTTGGCCAGATGCATCGAGGACACATGCCTCCATTGGTAAGCCTTTCATTGCAGTTTCATTGATCATTATCTCCTTCAAAGATGACCAGTAAGCTATGAATCAATAATCAATTATTAAATACTTACTATGACTCTGATGCTCAGAATAAGCACTAGTTATACAAAGAGAAAACAAAGATAATACCTTTCCTCAAGAATAATTGCATTCTAATGGGAGATTAAGTCTATGCAAGATATTTGTAGACTTTATACATGGTAACCATACACTGGAGGGAAGGAAAAAAAGCCTTTTACAGAAGATGGTATTTGAGCTGCACTTTGAAAGAAGACATGTATGTTATTTTGTTATTTTGATACATACATATGCAATATTCTATTATGTGCTTTCCCCATATTATACCAGCATCCTGGACTTAAGCAGTGGTCAGTTAGAATATTCAAAATTGGACATACCTAAGGCTTACCTATTTTGCTTGTGTACATGTCAAACCATGACTTTTTCTTCAGTAGAAATGTACTTTAACCAACTTTCTTAGTTGTTTCAAATCATATTGAACAAATTGTTATTGAAAGACATCTTGGGGCCGGAGCCAAGATGGCGACAAGAAGGGATCGTGTCTTAGGCGCTCTGTCATAAAACTCATAAGCTAAGGACTCTAAACTTTCGAGAGACAGAACCCACAGAGGGACCCAGTGAGGCAGTTCTCCTACTCAAGGTAACCTGGAAAAGAGAAGAAAGGCTCTGCTCCCTGGGGTGGGAGGGGAGGCCAGCCAGAGGGGTGCCCGCCAGAGCCAAAGAACTTCAGCCTCCCGGAGGCAGCTCCAGGGTGCTGGGAGCCAGGGCTCACAGCAGTGGGGGAGTCTCCTGAGCTGCACCCCAGGGAGCACCGGGCACAAAGTGGGGGAACAGTGGGGGACCTCTGCCAGAGCAAGCACATGGAGCCCAGCCCTCAGGGCACACAGAGAGCTGCTTGGCTGCAGCAGCCCAGATCCAGGAACAGAAGTAGGCAGAGCCGTAAGCAGGAGCCCCAGGCATAAGCCCATTGAACCTAGGGAGGGGAGTGAAGAGAGAGAGACTGCAGAGCTCTGTCCTCTGCCTCTGGAACAGGACTCTGGGGCTCTGACCACATTCAGATCCTGATTGCAGTCTAGGCCCCCCCATAGAACAGCAGGGCCCCCCCCCCCACCTCAGCCCCGTGGCAGAGGGGGGCGCTTATGGTCATTCATAGACCAGGAAGGAGGACAGAACCTCACACACTGAGACCCTTGTGGGAGTGTCCCGAAAGCTCAGGAAGCACCCCCAAAACAGGCTTAGGTTGGGAAAATGAGCAAGCAGAGAAACAAAAGGAACACCATTGAGAAATATTTTGCATACGAGTACAAGAAGGATCAAAATCTCAGTCTGAAGATGAGGAAGCACAAGCTCCTGCATCTAAAGACTCCAAGAAAAACAGAAATTGGGCTCAGGCTATGCCAGAGCTCAAAAAAGACTTTGAAAACCAAATGAGGGAGTTAGAAGAAAAACTGGGAAAAGAAAGGAAAGTGATGCAGGAAAAACATGAAAATGAAGTCAGCAGCTTAGTCAAGGAAATCCAAAAAAATGCTGAAGAAAATAGCATGCTAAAAACCAGCTTAGGTCAAATAGATAAAACAGTTCAAAAAGTTATTGAGGAGAAGAATGCTTTAAAAAGCAAAATTGGCCAGATGGAAAAAGAGATAAGAAAATTCTCTGAGGAAAATAAATCCTTCAGACAAAGAATAGAACTCAGGGAGATTGATGAATTATGAGAAACCAGGACTCAATACTTCAAAACCCAAAAAAATGAAAAATTAGAAGAAAATGTGCAACATCTCATTGAAAAAACAACTGATATGGAAAACAGACTTAGGAAAGATAATATAAAAATTGTTGGAATACCTGAAAGTCATGATCAGGAAAAGAGCCTTGACATCATTTTCAAAGAATTATTACAGGAAAATTGCCCTGATATTCTAGAAGCAGAGGGCAAAATAGAAATGGAGAGAATCCACTGATGCCCCCAAGAAAAAAGATCCCAAAAAACCAACCCCTAGGAATATTATAGCCAAATTCTAGAACTCCCAAGTCAAAGAGAAAATATTACAAGCAGCCAGAAGGACACAGTTCAAATATCATGGAGCTGCAGTCAGGATCTCACAGGACTAAGCAGCAACTACATTGGAAGCTCGTAGGGCTTGGAATATAATATACCAGAAGGCAAAAGAGCTTAGAATGCAGCCAAGAATGAACTACCCAGCAAGGCTGAATGTCATCTTCCAGGGAAAAAAGATGGACTTTCAATGAACCAGGGGAATTTCAAATGTTCCTGTTGGAATGGCCAGAGCTGAAGAGAAGGTTTGATCTTCAGATACAGGATTCAGGTGAAGCATAGAGATTGGAGGAGAGGGGGGAAATATGAGGGACTTAATGATGATGAACTGCATGTATTCCTGCATAGAAAAATGACACTGATAATACTCATATGAACCTTCTCAGTAGCAGGTAGAGGGAGCTTTTATAGTTGAAGCACAGGAGAAAGCTGAATTTGAAGATAAAATATGGTATAAAAATGGAGTCAATAGAAAAAAAGGGAAATGTAATGGGAGAAAGAAAAAGAAGAGGGGGGAATAGGCCAAGATAGTTCATATAAGATTTTTCTTTATTACAATGAGCTATTGCAGTGTTATGGAAGGGGGGAAGGCAAGGGGGAATGAGGGAATCTTCGCTCTCATCAGAGGTGGTTAGGAGAGGAAACAGCATATATACTCAATGGGGTATAGACATCTGGAGTAAGAAGGAGAGGGGGGGACTGGGGAAGGGGGGGATGTGAGCGATGGAGGAGAGGATGGACCACAGGGGGAGAGTGGTCAGATATAACACATTTTCTTTTTTACTTCTTGCAAGGGGCTGGGATTGGATGGCCTGTCCGGGACCATAGGGCCGGGTAGATTCTGGGCCTAAGGGGTGGTAGGGGGGCTCAGGGCCTCTTGGCCCCAGGGCCAGGGATCTGTCTGCTGCGCTACTCAGTGACCCTACAGCAGAGTCAGAATGAAAGGAGAGAGAAAACATAGTACATGGTAGTGGAGAAATACGAAAGGAGAGAGTTGCGATCAGCAATGGCAATGGTGGAAAAATATGGAAGTAACTTTTGTGATGGACTTATAATAAAGAATGTGATCCACCCACGACAGAGTTGGTGTTGGAACAAAGACTCAAGCATATTTTTTATTATTATTATTTGGGGGGGGGTGCTGAGCAGATGGGACTGGGTGGCCTGCCTGGGGCTGCATAGCAGGGTGATCATTGGGTGTCTGAGGCTTTATTTGGACCCAGGTGCTCTGGGCTCAAGGGCCAATGCTCTGTCTGCCACCCACCACCCCTACTATTATTACTGTTTTATTTTATTTTGGGTTTTTTTTTTTCTTTTTTTGGCTTTTGCAGGGCAGTGGTGTTCGGGTGACTTGCATGTCACACAGCTGGGTGATTGTTGGGTGTACAGGGCCGGATGTGGGCTCGGGTGCTCCTGGTTCCAGGGCTGGTGTTCTGTCCATTGTGCCACCTGGCCATACCTACAATTATTACTGTTATTTTTTTATTTTAATTTTTTTCTCTCCCCTTTATCACTGAAACAAATGTATATTTATGGGGGGAGGGGGTACTTCATTTACTCTTAAACAAGAATATTTTATTAATGTAAAAAAAGCATTATTTGTACAAAATGAGAATAAATATTAAAGAAAAAAGAAAAAAATTAAAAAAGAAAAAAAGAAAGATCTTGGTGCAGTGGATAAAAAGGCAGTCTTTGGGTCAGAATAACCTTGGAGACTGGATTCATTCTCTGTTCTGACACTTAGTGATTGTGTTTTGAAGATGTTGTTTATTGAAACAAGTCATTTATCCTTCTTGACACAGTAGACCATTCTCTAAAACTGGAAATGGCTGAACAGTTGCTAATTTTTATTGATAGAAGGTATATGTCCTTCCAGTTATCTTAAAGTCATGAATTAGTAGTAAAAGCAAAGCAAAAACCTGTTAATACATAAGCTTGAGGATAGACTTTCAACTGAAGGTAACATATGACTACAGAGGAATCCATCAGATAATGCATTTAGATTTCCACAATATTTGTTTGCCCTGAGCTTTAAAACAAATACCTACTTGAGGCCACTCAGGCAACCAGTTTTACCAGGTGACCTACATTTTTGGACAAGAAATTTCCAACTCCCATAAATAAGAAAGCAGTTGACCTCTGCCAAGAAGGATTGATACTTTCAGGACTATGTTTAGTTAGAATTCAATTCTTTAATCATTGATTTTAGCCCATTATCCTGTGTATGGATCACTGGAAAGATCAAAGAAAAAACACACTTAATGTATTGTTATATGGGACAGAAGATATATATCTCAAATACTGTTAAAAAAAAAAAGGATGGAAGAAACCAAATGTGAGAGATTCAAGGAAAGAAAAAAAAAAAGGCATGTATACCCAGGAGGAACACCAGGACAAGCATTAGAGTTGAGCCTTAATGGATGGGTCTGATATCAACATTCAGATATTTGAAACCAGAAAGGACATGGGGAGGAGGGTTACCTCCTGAGTTGGACTAGCTTGAAGAAATGCTGAGAAGTCAAAGAGGGATGGTTTGAGTATTAATTATTAGTGAAAAAGACAGTGAGGAAATAAGCAAAATTGAGTTTATCCTGATAGGGTTGGTGATGACAGTGTCTGTCCTTCATTCTTGAAAAAGGACCATGACATCAGAGAGGTGATGCCATGACAAGCACATGAGTTGGATTGAGTGATAGGTACTGTGCTAAGTCACCAGCCTCACTTTCTCCTTCAGAGTCATCTGATCCATTGACCAGATGTGGATCAGTATGAATGGAGATGGCCCTGGATGTGAGATAATCAGGGTTAAGTAGGGTGACAAGCTAGTTAAGAGAAGCTAATATTATCCTTTAAGATTTTTAGGTACCTGACCTATAAGATCTCATTTGAGCCTCACAATTACCTCATAGGCTAGTAGTTATTATCCTCACTCTATAGATGAGGAAATGTACTGAGAGAGTAAATAATTTGTCCATGTTTGTAATTACTACTAAATATCTGAGGCAAGATGTGAAGTGTTGGGTCTTTCTGATTCCAAATCCAATGCTCTATCCATTACACCATCTCACTACCAACATGCCAATTGAGAGCTGTTAAAAATGCCTCCTTCGTCTTTAGAGTCTTTTAGGCAAAGCCCAAGACATACCAAAACCTAGAAGGACATGGAGTGTGATAAGGAGTTTTGTAAGAACAGTATGACTTTCCCCACAAAAGATTATGTTTTTCTGTTGGAATTCCCCATGTCCATTTGTTTTCCCAGACGTCAGCCCAGCAGGCCCTGATGGGAACAATTAATACAAGTATGCATGCGGTTCAGCAAGCTCAGGCCGACCTCAGTGAAGTGGATAACCTACCACCTCTTGGGCAAGATATGGTGAGTGTTTTTTATATGTCTTGTGGCACATCTAGGATTTAAAAGAAGACGAGATAATTTAGTGTATTTGAAATTTGGCACCAGAAAACGTTCTGGTTTGGAATCTTTTGCTTAAAGTCATTGTTTCTTAGATGAACCCTCAGGAATAGATGCAGTTTTATGGGTAAGTGGAACCCAGAGATTTCAGAATTCTGCAGTAGTGTCAGAACTGGAAAGGATCTTTTTTTTTTTAAGTTTTTGCAAGGCAATGGGGTTAAGTGGCTTGCCCAAGGCCACACAGCTAGGTAATTATTGAGTGTCTCAGGCCATATTTGAACTCAGGTACTCCTGACTCCAGGGCTGATTCTCTATTCACTGCACCACCTAGCCGCCCCTGGAAAGAGTCTTAATGTCCAGCTAGTCCAACCTCACCACTTGACAATAAGAAAACTGAGGTTCAAAATGATATATCCAACATCACCTCAAGCCATCTCACCTCCCTGCTTAGTGATCTAGTAGTTCCTTTGATTTCCAGATCAATGATGAATTTCTCTCTTTGCTTCTGTATAACTTGGTTCTTTCCTAAATTTATTACATTCTTACATCTTACTCCATTTCACAAACTGTGTGATCTACCTCCACCATCTTTTTGCAGTTTCTTAAACAAAACACTCCACCTCCTATCTTTGTTCCTTTTCATCAGCAATATCTCATACCTATCATATTCTTTTCCCTCATATCCCCCCTGTTAATTTTCCTGTGTTTCTTCAAGTCTCATTTTAAATTTACTTTATAGAAACAGCCTTTCCTATTGCCCTCTCTTAATGCCTTCCCCTTTCAGATTACTTTCCATCTGCTCTGTATATGTCATATATCTATATATAATCTACTTTGTATTATATCATCTGTCTATCTGTTTATCTGTTTTCATGCTGACTCATCCAACTTCTTGAGGGCAAAGATTTTTTCTTTTACCTTTTTTTTGAATTTTTAGTTCTTAGCACATTGACTAATACATAGTCAGCACTTAAATATTTGTTGCTTGACCGATTAGCAAATTAGTGTCAGAGACAGGGATGAAACTCCAATTTCTTGAATCTAGTCTATTGTGCTTTCTCTTACCTATATGCCATATTGGGTAATGGCAATGGCTGTGGAGATTATAGTAGAAAACAAAATTTCATCAGGCTTAAGCAATGAGAGCTAACTGAGCTCCTCTATAACATCATATTGATATCATGAAAGTGCTGTTTGGATCTCTTTAACATTAATTGGCATCACTGTGAGCTCCATAAAATGGGACTAGCTGGCAGTAATTAAGTGAAGCTCTTCAGGCAAGAAAAGTACTCTTCCAGTTCTTGTTATCTGTTCTGTTGCCTTCAGTCCTAGGTCATTAGAGTATCATGACTTATTAGCATTTTATTTTTTATATTATGGCTCAGGAAAAAGTATATTGTATGCTTTCTTCTGATCTAGCATGACTAGAGAATAGCATCTTTTTAGATATTCTGGCCATCAAATTTCAAATAATTATAAGTAGCTTTCCTACATTGTACCTACTTTAATCTCATTCTGATGTATTCACAGATTTAAAAGGAAGATTAGAAAGTGTTTCAAGATCTTACCAGGCCTTAGGATCATCATTCTGATCTTCACTTCCCATATATAATGAAGCATAGAAGTGATAGTTAATAAAGATAGCCAGCATCTTAGAGTCTTAAAATGTAAGAGTTGGAATAGATCTTAAACATCGAATATCCTTCTCTTTCTTTGACTAAAGAGGAATTCAAGACTAGAGGGATGAAATTATTCTGCTAGCTAATGATAATTGATATAAAACTGGAAGACTTTAGGTTTTTTCTAAATGTCTGATAGGGGAGAATCTACTATATCTATCCATATATATCGTCTCCAGTATAGAGGACAGAGCCCTGGAATAAGAAAGATATGACTTCAGGCCCTGTCACTGACATATTTTGACTTCATGTCCATGAGTGAGTGACCTGACCTTTTTGGAAAGTGACAACTTTCCAAGGTCATAGTTTCCAGAAGAATTGCCCATCTCCATCACTGGAGGGAATTTTCACAACCAGAAGTTCCCTATACCAATGAAATCAAAGATCCCGAACTGAAAAGCATTTATTTGCTACAATTATCACTTCTAAATAGACCCAAATTGCTTGAAAGGTAGCTCTTTGCCCTGGGAAAAGAGCACAGTAGACTATCACAGTCCTACAGAATAAAAAATAGGAATTACTATTAAGTGATATTGTCAGTGTCATGAAACTAAATAAATTCCCCACCTTCACACCCAAATTCTGTTATGAATTTCACTGAAAGGATTTTTAAAATGAAGAGAATAGTAGTAATAGATTTTAATGAAACAACCATAGAGGAGGAAAGACTTCTCCCTAGCTACTAGCATCTGGGAAAAAAGAGAAAATTATTTAAGCAAACTTAAATGCCTCATTTATTTAAGAAGTTTTGCATTTTTGTTTTGTTTTAAATTAGAAATGTTGGCTTCTGTCTTTTGGGAGCAAGTTCTTTTGTTCTTCCTTTAATTTGGCATGTAATTGACATTCTTTTGGGTGATTCTTTTATTTTGCAGGCCTCTAGGGTATGGGTTCAGAACAAAGTCGATGAATCAAAACATGAAATCCACTCTCAGGTTGATGCTATCACGGCTGGAACAGCTTCAGTTGTTAACCTCACAGCTGGTGAGTCACTGGGATAGAGATTTGTGGAGTGCGGGAGCATTTCCCCCCATTGCCCTTTGATTGAAAAAACAGATTTTCATGACATGGGGGAACTGTCTATATTTATACATTACTAGATTTGCTTTAACCCACTCATTTTCTCCATTAGGACCCTGGAGATCTTGGAAAAAAAGACTTGGTCCCATTTCAGCCACATCATGCATAATGTAAAAACATATAAAAAAAAATCCCTTTCTCCCCATGGCAATATGCTAAACATTTTTTTTAAAGTATGTTAAGACAGTATATCTCCTCTTGGCACTTATAACCTCAAGAGAAGAATCATATCATGGATGGATCCATCTCATCTCTCTTTCTCTGAAACATAAAGTTATTAGAGAATCATCCTTGTCCTGTTAGAGAAGTGAAAGGGAAACTCACCCAGAAAACCTGCCTTCTATCATGCAGGTGTCAGTTACATTATATTATGTTTAAAGCAGCAAAAGTTAAACTGCCTATGTATGGACCAGATGGGGACATAACCACAAATGCCATAAAATGATGAAATTCCTTTGGTGTTTTAAAAGTTATTTTATTTAAGCATTTCATAAATGTATTTTTAAGGATAAGGATATGATCACTATTATATGTCTATCTCAAAGATCTCTTTTTTCCTTCAAGTTTTAATACCAACAAATTCCTTTTCCCTACAGCCTATCCTAGTCCTTTCCCCTACTAGGGCCCTCTTCCACAAACTACTTTGTAGTTAATTACTTTGAAATTATTCTCTTCTTATTTTTTCAGTATATGCTTTTATGTAAATCTTTATCTACTTATTGCATTGTCATCTCCTTTGGAGTAGGAATTTTTCATTTTTTTATCTTTATAATTCTGGTGTCTAATACACTTAAGTGATCAATGGTAAGCATTCAGTAAATGCTTATTTATTGATATTGGTCTTGCTTCAGAAAATTAATTAACAAGTGTTAAGTTTCTCTTAAGGTATTATGCTAAATTTTAGGAGTGCTAATACAAAAATAAAAGTCCTGGTCTTCAAGGAATTTATACTGTATTGGAGGAAACCATAATTTATATATGCATATACATAAAAATCTATATATGTATGTATTTATATATATTGAGACAGTCAGTGTTAAGTGACATGCTCAGGGTCACATAGCTAGTGGCAAGTATCTGAAGCTGAATTTGAACTCAGGTCCTCCTGACTTGAGGGTCAGTGTTCTGTACATTGTGCTGCCTGTGTGTGTGGGGGTGTTTTCAATTAAATATAAGGTAATTTCAAGAGGTGGGGTGAGGGAGCTTACTAGCAGCTGGGGGAATCTTTGTACTTTTTGTACATGGATTAAACTGAGCTTTATAGGAATCTTGGAATTCCAGGAGGCTAAGGTGAGGAAGGAGTGCATCTTAAACATGGTGTACAGTTTGTGCAAGGGCAGGAGTGTCATAGGTAATAAACACTAAGAAATCTGGTTTTACTAGACTAGTAGAGAGTGTGAAGGGAATAATATGTAATAAACCTGAGAAGATTCATTTTTCTTAGGTCAGCATTGCAGGTACTGCTATGTAATAAGATTGATTTGTCTGTTTTGTTGCTTTATTTTTGGTGTTTAACCCAGACACCAGAATAGATTTGATAGAATTCCTCTGAGTTGTTTCTGTTCCTCAGGTTGTTTGCATTTAACTAACTTGCTGTCCCTTTCTCTCCTTCCCTTTCCTTTTTTCATTAATAAACCTTCTTCTGCCTCAGGTGACCCTGCAGACACAGATTACACGGCTGTGGGTTGTGCAATTACTACCATCTCTTCCAATTTGACGGAAATGTCCAAGGGTGTGAAGCTCCTAGCAGCCCTCATGGATGATGATGTGGGTAGTGGAGAAGACCTTTTGCGAGCTGCTCGGACATTAGCTGGGGCAGTGTCAGATTTGTTAAAGGCCGTGCAGCCCACTTCTGGAGAGGTAAACATTTGAATAAAGGGTTGTGTGAAGAGGTTGACATTCTTTGAGAAGATAACTTTTGTTCTCTAGTTCCTCCCTGAGGACTTGGATTCAAATCCCACCTTTGACATTATTTGTGGAATCTTTTTCAAATGCTTCACTTCCCTAGGCTTTAGTTTCCTCTTTGCAAAAAAAGAGCAAATTGAATTAGCTAGCGACTAAGATCCCTGCCATCTCTAGATCTGTGAGATCTAGATTTTGTTGGATGTCTTAATTGCTTCATGGTAGAGTTTTGAAAATTAGTAAGGAAGTGGAGATTCCGAAAGTTCTTTTTTTTTTTTTTAAGTATTGTATAATTGAGCTAATTCTCATGGACTGCTAATATTGATTTTAGTAACTTGGAAGGAATACTTTGCCAAGATATAGCACCATTGACTTCTAAAAGGTACCATATATTTAAAGGCTTAAGCATTTTGGACCCTTATTTACATGAGGAGAGTACTACTTTGTTAACTAGACCTTTCCCATTTTTTTGAAAATCTAAACTCCATTTATCCCTGTCAGTGGTTTTTCTATCTTGGTCCATAAGACTTGTCGGTTCTTCAGTTACAAACAATGACTGTGTTCCTGATTCTTGCATTTCTCCAGATCTCTGTTTCCCTATGTTTGAAAGAATCTATATCTTCACTTAGCAGGATTTTTGGTGAATGCATGTTCTTTTCCAATTCAAAGTTGTTTTGTTGTTTTTCTGCATGATTGTAGCCTCGACAGACTGTGCTGACTGCCGCTGGAAGTATTGGTCAAGCCAGCGGGGATCTTTTGAGACAAATTGGAGAGAATGAAACAGATGAGCGATTCCAAGTAAGAATTCAGTTCAATTTCTCATCAGAACCAAAAGCCTTAAGTGTCCTCTTTCCTGCCCCCCTGCCCACCCCCAAGTCTTTCTAAGTGCTGGTACATACAAGAAAAAGGTAAACTGAGAGAACTAAAGCTAAGTTCCCCCACTCACCCACCCCTGCCTCAAACAGATGCCCAACAATTGGAAGTGCTGAACAAGTTGTGGTATATGTAGGTAATAGAAAACTGTTATTCTTTAAGAAATCATGAGCAGGCAGATTTCAGAAAAACCTGGAAATGCATGAACTGAGGTTGAGTGAAGGTGAAGTGAACAGAACAAGGAAAACAGCATACACAGTGAGCAGCAACACTGTGCAATGATCTACTATGATAGACTTCACTCTTTTCAGCAAAATAGTGATTAAAGACAATTCTAAAAGACTTGTAGTGAAAAATGCCATCAGGGGCAGCTAGGTGGCTTAGTGGATAGAGCACTGGCCCTGGATTCAGGAGTATCTGAGTTCAAATGCAACCTCAGACACTTAATAATTATCTAGCTGTATGGCCTTGGGCAAACCACTTAATCCCATTTACCTTTTAAAAACCTAAAAAAAAAAAGAAAGAAAAGAAAAATGAAAAATGCCATCCTTGGCTAATGGAAGAACCATGGAGTCTGAATGCAAATCAAAATGTGCTCTTTTCACTTTTTAAAAATTTGGTTTTTGTTTTTTCTTTCTTGTGTTTTTTTTCCCCTTTTGTTCTGATTCTTCTTTTCACAAAAGGACTAATATGGAAATATTAACATGATTGTACATGTATAACTTGTGTTGCTTTCTATCTTGGGAAGAAGGGAGGAAGAAAAATTTGAAACTCAAAAATCTTATAAAAATGAATACTGAGGGGTGGCTAGGTGGTGCAGTGGATAAAGCACCGGCTCTGGAGTCGGGAGTACCTGGGTTCAAATCCAGTCTCAGACACTTAATAATTACCTAGCTTTGTGGTCCTGGGCAAGCCACTTAACCCCATTTGCCTTGCAAAAACCAAAAAAAAAAACAAACCAAAAATGAATACTGAAAACTATCATACAGGTAATTGAAAAAAAAAGATAAAATAATGTTAAGGAAAAAAAGAAATCGTATGTTTAAAATACTTGGTGTTCCCCACCCCCCAGCAAAAAACCCCAAACCAACCATTCTAATTTTAGAGCACTAAAAGTACTTTTCATTATCAGATGAACTAATAGAAACCTCTATTCCCAGTTCTCTCCAGGGACAGGAATGTCTTGACATTCTTATTTAAAATAAAAATGGCATGTCTATTTTGGACCAGCATTTCTAAATCAATTTGAATTATATCATTACTGTTCTCTCAGACCTCCCCTTTCCCCAAATTCCCTATTTCTCTTGAGGGTACCACCATCCTTCTAGTCACCCAGGTTGCAATCTCAGAGTCATTCTCCTCCTGCACACATCAAATCAGTTGCCAAGTCTTATCTGTTTTATCTCAATAGTAATCTCCTTCTGTCCATTCACAGTCACATACTAGTTGAGGCCCACTCATCTGAAATATAGGAACAGTCTCCTAATTGATCTCCCTGCCTTCAGACTCAGCTATCTCTAATTAGTTCTCTATCCAGCTGCCAAAGTGATATTCCCAAAATGCAGTTTGACCATTTTACTCCCCTGCTCCATAAACTTGTAGTGGCTCTTTATTACTTCTAGAATCAAATACAAACTCTTCTATTTGGCTTTCAAAGACTATACAGTCTGTCTCCAATCTTCTTTTCCAGCCTTAATATATTACTCTCCTCCTGTGACCCCTGTCTAGCAAAATTGGCTTCCTTACTGTTTCTAATATGTAGAATTCCATTTCTCTTCTGTTTTTTTTTTGCTCAGACTACCCCCTTTATCTATAATGCATTCCTTCCTTTTTTAAAAAATTAGTTTTCTATTTTAAAATTTCAGACTTGACAGCCACAAAATAAAATAACCATTTCCACATACAAAGTAGAATAGAGAAAGAGGTTTGTACATGAAACCATGACTCTATTATTTAAAGTTTCCTTTTATAATATACAATATTTTATTTTTCCCCAATTATGTGTTACAATAATTTTTAAATTTTTTGTTTAAGTTTTGAATTCCAAATTCTATCCCTGCCTTCCTTCCCTCTCTTCTCCCTAAGACCATAAGCAATCAAATATAGCTTACAAATATATAACTTCCTTTTGTTTTCTTCCATTTATTAGACTTCTTTTTGCTTTTTCTTTTGTCCTTTGATTTTTAAAAATTGTTCCATGACCCCCTTTTCTCTTTATTGGGGGGGGAGACGAAGAATCATTACAACCTATCACTCATGCTTGGCTCCTTCCCACCTCTTCCTCTCATTGGAAAAAAGTCAGAACAAAACTCTTACAACAAATGCATTTGCAAAGTGAAACAAATGATCACCTTGTCTGCATTTGAAAATCTTTTCTTTTTCCTTTCTGAACCTTAAATCTATCATTTCTCTCTTAGTAGGAGGTCACATACTTTCTCAATTAGTCCTCTGGAAGCATGTTTGATTAATCAGAGTTCTTAAGTCTTTCAAAGTTGCCAGTTTTTATCCATATTATTTTCTTGGTTCTCCTGTGGCTTCATTCTTTATGATCTCATGTACATTTTTCCAGGTCTCCCAGCAACCATCCTTTTGATTATTTCTTGTAGGGAAATGCACTCCCTCCAGACCTCCATCTTTTAGAGTACCTAGTTTCTTTCCAGTCTCAGTTCAAACTACAACTCCTAAATGAGTTGTTTTGTGTTTTCCCTGGATTAATAGTGCTTCAATCTGAAGTTACCTTGTATTTTCCTGTATATTTACCTGTGTGTTTTCATAGTCCCTTTCAATAGAATGTAAGCTCCATGAGATCTGAGACTGTTCATTTTTGGTTTTCCTAAAATCTAGCAGGATACCTTGTACAGGGAGAATAAATGCTTATTGTTATTTAAAATTGATTGGGACTTCTCAGGCTCCTAAAAACAAAGGAAATAAACCCATACTAACATATTGTTAATCGTCAAACTAGACAGATGGGTGACATATCTAGTTAAAAGAAGTGAAATTACTTTTTTTATTCCACAGATGGAATATCCATTTCACTGTATCTCAGCAAAACAAGGGCAAATCATAAACTCTTTCCTCTTTTATGAGAGTTCATAGCTTTCTCTCTCTTTAGCCAGAAGGTAATAGAACAAGTTTTCTAGTTTCTAGTTTAAAAAACAAACAAAAAACCCTTCTAGTTTCCATTATATTTGATTCTTATCAAACAGGTCCCAGGAGATATGACCAACTTTAAGATGAACTGATTCCTTATAATCTATATTTAACTTCAAGACATCATGTCTTCCTCTGGGGATATTGTCCTTTGGAAGTTCTTCATACTTTACTGATAAGAAATTCAATTTTTTTTAAAAAAGCAGGTGTCTAAAGAGATACTTTCTTCCATATTTCAGTAAAACATATTCACCTTTGTGAAAGTTTCCAGAGTTCCCAAATTTATTTTCTCATCATCAGGAGCAACATGAGAAGAACTCTGGCCCAAAAGTCAGAACTGAGTTCAAGTCTCCGATCTTCCACTTTTTAGTTGTTTGGTTTTGAATAACTTTTATTATCTCTCCCGACTTTAATGTCCTTCTTCATATCTCTTAATAAAGTTTTTTCTCCTCAAAATGTATCCATTTTTTAAAAAATTATCTTAAACTAAAAAGGTATAATCTTTAAAAATTTTGCTTGCAACATGCTCCTCTCCTACTCTTACTTTGTCTTTTAGTTGACTTCTGAACCAGTGAAAGCCAATATTTTGAGATTACTAAGAGCAGATAGTGGTTTACTGGATGATATTTAAATATTTACTCTCCACAATATCATTTAAGTTAGAAAATTCTGAAATGATTTGATTCTGATTTAATTTCTAAGTCCATTCCAACTATAACATTCTATCATTTTATTTACAGAGTATCTTAGAAAACTGGTTTAAAAAATTTTAAATTAAATTAAGGACTTAATTCTGAAAGTCTGGTACATGTGAACCAGTTATTAAAATGGAAACCCTTTCCCCAAAATTGATTTATTTCAGACCACTTATTGGATAAGAAAAATAATATGATGTCAGAATTGAAAGCTTTCCTATTTTATAATTACCTTCTCTTTATTTAAAAAAAAAAGCAGATTTATGAAAGACTCTTCAAAGTGTCCCAGTAATTCTCTCATTTTATTTCCAGACTATGGGAGGAAGTTAAGGGAAAATATTGTTTGCTTCTTCTTTGCAGGATGTACTAATGAGTTTAGCCAAAGCTGTCGCTAATGCTGCTGCCATGTTGGTATTGAAAGCAAAGAATGTTGCCCAGGTGGCAGAAGACAACGTTCTGCAGAACAGAGTAATTGCTGCTGCAACCCAGTGTGCTCTCTCCACCTCCCAGCTGGTGGCATGTGCTAAGGTAAGGTTCTGTTTGACTATGGTGCTCCCTCCCACCCTTGTATATTTTTTTTTTTATTAGGAATAGTTTCAAGTGTCTCCAGGTGGCTTTGGTGGGGTTGTTTTCCAACCACTCAGGTCTATTTATATTCCCTGCACACTGTGATTAGTGTGCAGACCCTTAGAGAGTTGGTTCTTTTCTTTGGTATCCTAAGGCAATTAGGTGACAGAGTGGATAAGGCCTGCCTTCAGGAAATAACTTATCTTTATGAGTTCAACTCAATCCTCAAATATTTAGTAGCAGTGTGACCCTGGCCAAGTCACTTAATCCTCAGTGCCTCAGACCCCTTTTTGCCTTGGTTTCCTCATCTGCAAAATGAGCTGGAGAAGAAAATGGCAAACCACTCCAGTATCTTTGCTGAGAGTCAAACACAACTTAACCCAGTAACAAAAGTATTTACTCATGTACAAGCTTTTATAAATCTGGCAGTCTTCCCAGTTGGATTATTTTGTACTTTCAGATTCTGTTCAGAAAAGGTTTGTGAATTGTGTAACCATCTCTTGTAATGTAAGTAGACTTGAGTAGCCATCTCATAGTTAACAGTATTGTGGTGCTCTCCAGGAACATGAGTCTTTTAAAAAAGTGAAATGGAGATCCATTGGACTGAGCTGTCTGGTCTTCTATGTAATAAAAGTCCTGACTTATTGTTCCTTTTCAGGGTAGGAGTCAGGGGATCTCGGCGCTAGAAAAATTAGTCAAAAGTTAATTGATATGGACCTATTAGAGTCTCCCTAGTTCACCATTAAGGAAGGAAAGTATCTTGGAGTGGTAGAATGACAGTTGGCCTCAAAACTAGGAGGAGCTGAGTTAAAGTCTTTCCTCTAAATCAGAACCTCTATTCTGCCAATAGTCATTTGAATTTTTTTTTTATTTTTTTAGCTTTTTGCAAGAAAAATGGGGGTTAAGTGGCTTACCCAAGGCCACACAGCTAGGTAATTCTTAAGTGTCTGAGGCCGGATTTGAACTCAGGTACTCCTGACTCCAGGGCTGGTGCTCTATCCACTGTACCACCTAGCTGCCCCTAGTCATGTGGATATTTTTGGCATCATTTGTAAGCTCTGTTTGGTCAAACATTTAATTTACCCCTAAAAAGCTATTAGATTTATTGAATTGTGAGTCCTTCCTGTGGTTGCCTTGGCAACACCAGACCAATACTGCCCACAAGTTGGAGGTTCCCCACCCCTTCTCTAAATCATCCTGGATGTCTGATCCTAGGCAAGTCCCTTAGCCTCTCAGTAATCTAGGCCTGTGGTGTCAAATTCAAATAGAAATTTAGCCCTGCAGGCCATAATTGACTTAAAAAACTTCAAATTAACATCCACATCATATTCTATTTTTATTTTATTTAGCATGTATTAATTACATTGCAATCTGGTTCAGAACAGTTTTTAAAGATTGGCTGAATTTAACACCTGCTCGATGTAGTTCTCTAAGAAGTATAAATTGTAGGTATCTACCTGCTTTACTCAATCAACAGATTGAGTAAAAGGGAATTTACTCACCTGGTTCTCTTTTTACTAAGTCCCTGTTCCTATCTCCCTCCCAAAACCTTTAAGTGAATCAAAAGACAGTGGTTAATAATACTGATGATCTTCATAATTGTTTCTCTAAGTTCTGTGAGATCTGACTTTTTAGTGAAGGAGAATTCCTTGGGACTTGTTATTGTTTTTCTTTCATGTCTAACTCTTTGTGACTCCATAGACCATAACTCACTAATAATGCTATTCATTTCCTTCTCCAGGTGGCTTAAGGCACATAGAGGTTAAGTGACTTGCTTAGGGTCACACACAGCAACTAAGAATCTGAGGCTGGATTTGAACTCAGGTCTTCCTGACTGTAGACCAGTACTTTATCCATCAAACCATCTAGTTACCTAACTTGGAACTAATTTGTTTTGTTCATTTTGCTTTTATATAAAAGAATAACTTTCTATTTTGCCTGTTAATTCCCATGCACTTATTGTGTTTCAGATGTTACTTTTGGAAAGAACTTGTATTGGGAAAATATCAGAAGTGTTTGTTTCTGTGTTGTTCTGATTGGTGAAGAAATATTATAGCTCTCCTTTAGTAGTCTTGGGGAACTAGGTGGCAGAGTATTTAGTCACAAGCTCTTTGGACCTGGAGTCAGGAAGATTAAGTTTGAATTTAACCTCAGATACTTGCTCAGAAGTTATCACCTAATCTCTCTCTACCTCTTTCTTGATCTACAAAATGGAGTGTGATTGTGAGGATCAAATGAGAAAATAATTTGTAAAGTGCCTTTCAAATCTTAAAATGCTATTGTTTGTTTGAAGAAAGCTTCTTTTTTTGGGGGGGGGGGGACGGGTGGTGAGAATATTGCTAATTGGTGTTCATAATGATAGCCCTAAAACATAAGATCCTGAAATGCCCTTAAGAAAGGTTAAATAATGTTCATTATATTTGAATAGATTTTATTGCATTCTAATTTAATTTGAAGTACTGGAGCATCTCATTCAAATAATGAGAATGTTTAATTAACCAGAATACATTATTTCTTAACCATTCTGCATAAATTAGAATTTACTGTATTTAATGGATTTGGTAGTTGATTTTCAAAAGGCTTTTCACATGATTTGACACTCAGTGAGTTTTTTAAGTGAAATTTCCACACACCCCCCAAAAAATTTTAGATGTTCTTACATTTTGTCAGGCTTTATTGTTATTATTATTATTACTTATTCTTACATATTATTACATATTCTCAACAAGCAATCAAAAAATACATGATGAGAAACAAGATACAGAAGTATTTGCAGTCAGTTCTTGATTATTTGTAGGCTCTGTTTTTAGTGTTGCAAATTCCAACATTAGCTACAACTACTTCTCCTACATACCAAAATATATGCCAGTGAATTTGGGGTTTATCTGCCATTTTGAATTGGTGTTATCATTGCTTCCCTTCAATAACTTAGGAATTTGAAAATTGATAATAATAATCTTTGTAGATTTGTGCTAACTTTTGCTTAGTGGCTATAATGTAGATGGAAGCATTTAGGCAGTAGATGGCTTTTGACTAAGATTTTCTTTTGGTAGTTAATTTTTCCATCTTATTTTCATATTACCTTCATTTCTTGTAACACAATTTGTAAACCTCAAAGCATTTTACAAATGTTAACTGTTATTATTCATATAATTTATTTGAGCGTAGGGATTATTTCAGTCTTTCTATTTATATTCCCAGCACCCTTTAGCCATGTAATAACTGCTAAATAAATGCTTGTAGAACAGTTGGTCTTCGTGTGTGTGTGTGTGTGTGTGTGTGTGTGTGTGTGTGTGTGTACGTGTATATAACTGTATGTATATGTGTGTACATGTATGTATGTGTATGTATGTATTATGAGTATGTGTGCATGTTTGTGTATATTTCCCTTTACCCTTTGAGTCATCTTTTGGAGGGGAAAATTTTTAAAAAGTTAAAAAAAGCATCTTTAATTATGCCAATCATTAGTTACCTACATCTGTTTGTATACATATTCTTAGATACTCTCCCAATTCACTTTTGCAAAGAAAGGATAGTGGTGTCTGTTATGGACTTTTTTGAGCCTAGATCTGAAGATAGGAAGGCAGCGGGGGGCGGGGGAATGGAGGGAGGCACATGCAGCGAGATTATACCACAATTTATGGAGCATGAACATAAGCCAGACCTTATAGCAGTTGTTTTTTTTTTTTCAGAAATGCTTGTGCATAATTGTTATTCCACTGCCTCTATATGCATCCTCTTGCAGGTAGTGAGTCCTACCCTCAGCTCCCCTGTATGTCAGGAACAACTAATTGAGGCTGGAAAACTTGTGGACCGTTCAGTGGAAAATTGCGTCCGAGCCTGCCAGGATGCCACGGATGATAGTGAGCTCCTGAAGCAGGTCAGTGCAGCAGCCAATGTGGTCAGCCAGGCCTTACACGACCTCCTGCAGCATGTCCGGCAGTTTGCCAGCCGAGGGGAGCCTATTGGCCGCTATGACCAGGCGACTGACACCATCATGTGTGTTACTGAGAGCATCTTCAGTTCAATGGGAGATGCTGGTAAGTGGTTTTAAACTGGACATATTTATTTCTTTGTTCCTCTTAAGATTTTGGGCAGGGGTGAGGGGAGAGAAAGAAAATTGTTGAATACTCAGTAAAAATTAAAAAGGGTGTCTATTGTATTGAGAAAACTTCACCAGATTCATTATAGGGATTATGCTGAAACTGGAAACAACTCTTTATTTCAGACTAAAAGATGTGTTTTTCTGTAGTGCTACTTATTAAGTGATAATATACAACTTTAAAAAAAATATTTCCTGCACCATCCGTGAATAATTTAAAGAAAAAGGATTTTTTCACATTTAAATAGATGTGTGTTTAAAAATGAAAGTTTACACAACCTCAGCCTCCATCAAGTATTTGTTAGAAGAGAGAATGCTCCTTTTTTTTTACTCTAAGAATTAGCTTGTTTCTCTATTTGTATTTATTCTATACACTTGACAATTAAATTCTAGTTATTTAGAACATTCAAGCTTGTCTTTCATGAAGACATTTCTTTGTTTTTTCTGGGAAGGTGTTGAGTTTGCAGTTGCTATTTTAGTTGGTCTAGGGATTGAATATTTTTTACATGGAGTTTAATTTCCCCATTTCTGTATCTCCACTAGAAGTGAACAGACTTCTTTAAAATAGCCAGAGAGCAGAGGTTTGAATAGCATCAACCATCTTATCCCCTAGGTGAAATGGTTCGGCAGGCAAGAGTTCTCGCACAAGCCACCTCAGACCTTGTCAACGCCATGAGGTCAGATGCTGAGGCTGAAATCGACATGGAGAATTCCAAGAAGCTTCTGGCAGCGGCAAAACTCCTGGCCGACTCCACTGCCCGCATGGTTGAAGCTGCAAAGGTAGTTCACCAAGATTTGAAGTCCTAAAAAGGGCATCAACTGAGCTATTTCACTGAGGAATTTTGTTCCTCCTTATGTGCCATTCTACTAATCTACCTATGAGGTAATGTCATCTATTACTGAAAGGTCCGTGGAGATGTTCTAATTCAAATTTTCCTTTTTATAGAAGAGGAAAATGAGATTCAGAAAGATTTTATTTCCCAAACCAAGTTCACATGGTTAGCAGATTCAGGATTTGAACCAAATTCTTTTGGGAAGACACAGCATCCTTCTTACTTCACCATATTTTTTACTTTTTTGCTTTGGTTCCTACCTATAATTTCATTAATTTGGCATATTTGCACCACCAGGACAGCTCAACTGGGACTTACAGTTTTGGAAAGTTATGTGATACCCTGAAAGATCAGATAATTTTCCAGTGGTTAAACACATTAGTATGTGTCAGAGGCAGGACCTAAACCCAGATTTATAAATGTATTATTAATTGTCTAATTTCTTTTCAGTCAGGGTTAAATGATTAGTAATGTTTAAGACCAAATTTGAATTCTGGTCCTCCTGACTCTGGGACCAGTTCTCTATCTATTGTGCCACCTAGTTGCCTCTATTTGTCTAATTTCAAGCAAAGAGATTTTCTCTCACTTTTGTCTTTACTTTTTAATTTTTTTTAAATAAATTTTAAAGAAGATAGTTTTCTTTTAGGAAGATTTTTATTTTTAAAGTAAATTGTTATTTTTACTTCATCTATATTCACAATCTATTTTCATTCCCTCTCCCTCATAGAGAAACAATGAATGTTTATATCAAAGGGAGAAAAAACAGTTCAACAAAACTAAATTTCCTAAATTCTAACATTGTATGTGGGCCATTGTTTCCCACTCTCAGACCTCCACCTTGGCATAGCATCCGTTGCTATCATTGAGTTATTTCATCATATCTGACTCTCTATGACCCCATTTTCTTGGCAGAGATACTGGAGTAGTGTGCCATTTCCTTCTCTAGCTCATTTTACAGATGAGGAAACTGAGGCAAACAGTTAAGTGACTTGGCTATGATTACCCAGTTACTAAGTGCCTGAGGTCAAATTTGAACTCACAAAGATGAGTCTTCCTGACTTTAGGTCTGGCACTCTATCCACTTCTCCACCTAAGCCCCAGCAAAGCAACTTGGGGAGATGCTCTCTCCTATATATTGTTGAAAACCATAGTTTGATAACTTATCTGCTAATATCTATTGTCAGGGGGAGCAGAGGCTAAGGTGGAAAGGACTTTGAGCTTACTATAGTCTCAAGAAATATCTAACCAGAGCTGCTATAACTTCTTAGCAGAGGACAAAGTAACCTCCTTCCAGTTGGCATAGTTCCCTTCCTATACCTTATTGAAAAAGATCTTGCTTCATTTATATTGTGTCCCAAAACTCAAAGAACAGTTTTCAAATATAAAAGCTATAAAAATGTAACAGAAATTTGATTGACAAGCCAAGATGACTGCTAAACACTGTAAAGATGATTGAAGAGAAGAGAAAAAGAAAGTCTTCAAAAAACAGAGTGTCCCTAAAGTCTTAACCTCCATTATTAATTAAGTGCCTTTCCTCCGCTTTATTCCAGACCCTTGTCTGGGCCTCACTTCCCTCATCTCTAAAAATAAAAGGGGTTGGATTAGATCTGATCACTAAGATTCCTTCCAACTCTAACACTTTGATGTGTGAATATCAATAGATTAGGAAACAAGTCCATAGAGGTGGAGAAGTAGCTTGTTTTAGGTCACACAACTGGAATAGTGTTAGACTTGTGATTAAAATCCCCATTTTACTGACTTTCCAGTCCATGAGCCTTTTTACATTGTTTATTACAGGATGAGACTAAAACAAATAAGTTAATAATGTAGGGTCCTGTGTAATAAAATTATTTCACTGTCCCAATCAATAAATAAAGCAGTTATTATTAAACAGTTATTATGGGATAGCTGTGGAGTTAAGTGCTGGAGATACACAGGGAAAAGCAAAATCAGTCTCTGCTTTTTATGAACTTGCTGTTTGTCCCATAGAAAATAATTCCAGGGACGGCTAGGTGGCATAGTGAATAAAGCACCAGCCCTGGAGTCAGGAGTACCTGAGTTCAAATCTGGTCTCAGACACTTAATAATTACCTAGCTGTGTGACCTTGGGCAAGCCACTTAACCCTGTTTGCCTTGCAAAAACCTAAAAAAATAATAATAATAATAATTCAATTTCAGCAAATGTGCTGAGTGCCTGTTCTGTACCTATTTCAGGCACTAAAGAAGGTACAAAGATTAGATAAGATGAATTCCTTGATAAATGAGGATAGAGATGTGACACCTACCCAAGTGATTGCATTATGGATGTCATTATGTTCTTCCTTTGATTTTTTTCAATTTAAAATTGGGGGGGAGAATAACTCAATTGTGTGTGCTATATTTGGAAGGTGGAGATGAGAGAACTCAACCACAATTGAACCATTGAGACATTCAAAAAAATTCTGCCATGTATTAGCGATTACATTTCTGTACCTTCCACCTTCATGCACTTCACATCCCTCTCCACTTCATAAAAACCTACTCAGATTCCCAGTCCTTGAACAAAAAATGAAATATCACCCCAAAGTGCCAGGAACTTAAAGGAAAAAAAACAGCATAGAAGTGGAATAAATAGACATGATTCCTTGTTTTCTTCCCCTATGGTGCTTCTTCAAAGTTTCTTATTTCTTTTTTCTAATGCACTGATGGGGAACTGCCTTTCTTCTATTATTTCTTGGCTCTTATGACCAGAAATAGGATTTTTACTAAAATACAAATTTTAGCAAAATTCCTTTACAATCTCAGAGTTTTTATGTATCTCCCACCTGTAGAGTTTCAAATAGATGCATCTTAACCCTTTACAGTGTCATAGGGAGGAAATATCCCAAAAGGAAGATACACAGTTTAGTACAATGGAGGTTATAAATCATATTTCCAATTAAAATGTGATTTTTTGAATTGTCCTAAATTTATTTCAGACATTCTATTTCTGGTCCCATGGTAGCTTACATGGATTAAAGAGAGTAAAAGATCATAAAATAATACTTTTGGAAGTGATTATAGAGACAAGTCCAGCCTTTACTTAAAGTGTGCAGATGTTCTAGCATATATCCTTTACTTGTAGACCTCCAGGGCAAGAGAATTTATCACCCTATCCCAAGGCAGTTATATTCACTTTTTGTTAACTGTGTTTTATAAAAATTATCTAATTGAGCCAAAATCTGCTTCCTTGTAATTTCTACATAGTTTTTCCCCCCATGGGGTTAGCAGAATATGTTTAATATTTCATCCATATGGCAACCTTTAAAACAGTTTAGGATATATATGTCTTAGAGTTTAATGATCTCACTTTGACTTTCACAGTTTAGCAGTGCATGTTTGACATATTCCATGCAGATATTTTCAATGGCATGGCAATGGCAATGGATTTTAAAGGTATATCTTTGGAAAATTACCTTTGCCTACCAGCCAACTATAGTCAGGACACAATTAGGTGAAAGAATAATCAAAGGCATAATTGTTCTCCCAGCTTCACTTGAAATCTTTGCTTTTCACCATTATAGGGTGCTGCTGCTAACCCAGAAAATGAAGATCAGCAACAGAGATTGAGGGAAGCTGCAGAAGGACTCCGGGTTGCAACCAATGCAGCTGCTCAGAATGCTATTAAGAAAAAAATTGTCAACCGGTTAGAGGTCAGAAAAAGGGGCTTTTTTCCTTTTTTTTTCCCCCTTCTTGTGATTTCCATTTTTTAGGGGATATAGGCACTATGCATAAACAAGCAAATTTATAGCATATCTTTCTGATTAGTGGTGAACACAAAGTCAAAGATTTTACCATTGACATAGTTACAGAGAATTCCTATCTAAGAAATTGATTCAGTTAAGGAGAAGGAATTTCAGGTAAGTGGGAACTCTGAAGCTAGGATTAAAATATGTTCTCAAGCTGACATCTCTTTTGTACCAAGGCAAATATTTAGATATCTAGAATCTTTAATATCAGAAGCAGTTACATTTCTATAATTAATTTTTTCAGGAAATTACTTATTTAGGATATGAATTTTGATAGCTAATTGTTACAGTATTCTCTCAGACTTTGGAGTAAATGGAATGGTTGACCAGTGGTTGCCACTGAGTGTTTGAATGCTGTTTTTTTGAATCATAGGAATCAGGGAGATATAGATAGGGGAAAGAAGAACATTTTAAAATAAGGAATATCATTGAATTCTCACTGTTAAAATTAATAATCCCATAGATAGATATAGATGTATATCAAATTTTATATCAGGTATTCAGGAAAGAATCTGACTATCAAAATTAGTAAAGAATGGGGAAAAGTGTATTTTGTTTTTGCATATATGCACACATATACATGGGGACAAGACAAGTCCTAATTCAAAAAACTCTCTTACTCATGCAGACATCCTCATTCTGGTCCTTTATGGTCCTTGGTGGTTTTGAGATCAATTCTTCGAAATTTGAATGTAAACATTTTGAAAGTTGAACTTAGCCTTTTTTATTTAATAAAGGATTAAGATATCACACCAGAATTATAACCATAGTTTCATAGTTTTTCTTTCAAAGCACTTCAAAGCGTGAAAGTGTTATTCAGTTCTCTTTAGGAAAACCATGAGCATGAAACATTTGTATTTGGTCTAGAGAACTGCATAGAAGGTGATACACTATAGATAGATAGATAGATAGATAGATAGATAGATAGATAGATAGATAGATAGATAGATATTGATATATATATAATGTGTATATATTTTTGGTGTTATATATATTCTAATTATTATTCTTTTTAAAGAAATCTTCCCACTTATCATTTCCATTAGGGGATGGGATTATTCCTTGTCCCTTTACAAAAAAAGAAACAAAGGGAAAAATACCACTTCTGAGATACCAAGTTAACCTAATAGCTAATTCCAAGGAAATGAACCCTAAATTGATTTTCAGGGACACTATTAAAAATTATCAGCGATTTTAAAAATCAGTGTCTACTTATATCCTCATTCTTATAGATACAACAGGGAACTGAGTTGCTTTTTATTTAGGAAACAAAAAAACTAGACATTAAAAAAAATAAATTTTTCCATCTTGATTCCTCTTTTATAAGGTTGCAGCAAAACAGGCTGCAGCTGCTGCAACTCAGACAATTGCAGCATCCCAGAACGCGGCTGTTTCCAACAAGAACCCAGCAGCACACCAACAACTTGTCCAGAGCTGCAAGGTAGGTCTCCAGACTGACAGAGCACCCTGTCTATTGTGGATGATAGTAAGAGTGTTACCACTCTAAGTGCCTCACTAATTTTGTTAATGGATATCATTCAGAACCACTAATTCAATTCACAAAGGCTCACATTTTCCAGGTGTTACTGAGTCTGCTTTTTATCAGTCTTGGCTCCCCCCTCCTCCACCCCTGTTCTTTCTTTCCTGTGCCCTGGATTTACTTTCTCCTCTTTTTTGAAAGATACAAAAATCAAAGCCATTCAGTGGTCCAGCCATTTGAATGCCATGAAACAGTAATAAGCCATTGAATTTCCAAAGGGCCTTTCTTCTGAAGAGCTGGCTACTTCTCATTCATCCTTTACACATCATAATGGTGTTTCATTTTCTGCTTTGCTCTCTATATTCCATTGCCTGCCTGAGCCCACACCTTGAATGTTCATTCCCACTTGGCTTCAACTCCACTTTTCTTTGGAGTTGTCTATTGTAGCCTTTTTGTCTCGTTTTTTTTATGAGGCTCCGTCTTCAGCTAAGTAGGCCACAGTGAGCTTGGATCTCTCAGGACTGAAAATGGTTTGATCCATCATTCCATTGTGTGACTTTTTCTTAAATATCTAACTATAACGTGGCTGATCAGAGCCTCTAACAAGCACTTAAAAAAAATTAATCTGTGAAGAAACATGGTGAATTTTTAAATTTAACTTGAACTCATTCCTTCTCTCCCACCAAATATATCTGTGAAGTGATTTATGCCAGTATTGGGGAGTGGGGGGAAGGGGTGACAACCACCATTTCAGAAACAAATTTATATTTGAAAGGAATTGGATGATACTGCCTTGGCTTTCTGAAACTAAGGTCCAAATTCCATATTCCCCACATTAGTTTGATAGAGCACTGGGCTCATCAGTGGAAAAGCTCTCAGAAACATGTGAGGCAGGCACTGGGAAGAAAAGGCAAGAGGAGCCAATTTCTGCCTCAGGCTTCTCATACTGCTTTTATGTGGAGGCTGCTGCTGTGTGGGAGCTTGTACCATTGTTTGAGCTGCTTGTTCTCCTGAGTTTGGTTGCTGCAGGCCTTGTCAAGCAATAAGGAGCCCAACAGAGTATGGAAATGGGCATTTTTACTTCTCAGGAGGTGCATGAAAATCAAGTTAATAGACTTCTAGAAGAAAAGACTTTGTTATAATAATGATAATAAAAAAAAAGAAATAACAAATAAAAAGCCAGACAGTATAACTTCTAGAAAAATGGAAGGTTTATAATTTACCAGGTGGAGCCTAACTACAACACCCACTGAGTTATATCTTTCTGAGAACCTGGTTAAACAGTAAAATGTCATGATATTGGTGAGCAGGACATGAGCTTCAAAGGGCTTATTGCCTAGGCAAAGCTGGGGGTTAAGTTCTTTTGAAGTTATTTTACCAAGCAATGTGTGGACAATAAGGTTCTACAGATATGGAATTCTGATTTTTGCCACTTTGATGTAGTCTTTTATATTTGGGGAAATGAAATATATTCAATGAAGGTGAGAAAAAAAGGATCCACAGCAGTCTCAAACTGCCAAATTTTTAGAATAGACATGTCAGGTGAGAGGTAAGTGATGAATACTTATGAATAAGAACCAGGTAGTTTTAACTTTTAAAAGTATTTATCACCCACCTCCCTCCAAATGAATTACCTTTCTTGCTTTGGATTAATTGATGGGTCCACTTGACTTGATTTTAGCCATAAATTGTGCTTATGGTTTTAGGTATAGCCTCCTATGAGGGAATAAGTGATTGATAACATTTATTAAGTGTCTACATGAATTAAATAAATGAGATAGAAATGCAAGAAATTCTAATTGAAGAATATAACATGTAAAGGACAGGTAGAAAGTACAGAGTAGGAAAGATATATTGAGACAAATGACCAGAAAATGACTTGAGGTCTGTTTCACAACAAGATAAGGTAAGTGCTTCTACATCGAGCATCTCAGTGGAGAGAGTCCCAAGATTCTGAGGAGGGGGGTGAAAAAGGTAGCTGGAGAGCAAATTATATGAAACTAATCAGAGCTGTAGCTATGCACATTCTACTAAGTTGAAAACCCAGTTTCTAAGAGCCAGCTCTCATCCCTTCTAGTAGCATCTACCTGGGTAAAGCTTAACTATAGAGTAAAACCCTGTGTTTGTTAAGTCTTCCAAGGCCAAATATGCTTTCTAAGGTCTGGGATTTATCTTTGCCTACTAAGGAGATCATATAAATGAATCCCACGTGCAAGAAAAACTTTATACTAGGTTATTTTCCTACCCACTCTGGATAATTCAACATAATTACACTCCCCAGATTACCCAGAGGTGCTTTAATTATATTTTCCCTTGCTTCTCACAGGCAGTGGCTGATCATATTCCTCAGCTAGTCCAGGGGGTAAGGGGAAGCCAGGCTCAAGCAGAAGATCTCAGTGCTCAGCTAGCTCTCATCATTTCCAGCCAGAACTTCCTCCAGGTAGGTGATTTTGAACAACCATGCCAGGACACACAGTCTCCCACCACTCATGTATTCCCATTATCCTTCAAGATGGAAAATTTTTAAATTGGGTTTTCTTTTCACATTTGTCTCTCTACCTTCACTCTTCTCCCTAACCCCTAATACAAAACTTTACAGGTATGGTCATGCAAAACCAATCCCTTATTCACCATGTAAAATGTAAGTATGAATCTAGCTAGCTGGATATGTTTTTTCATATTTAATTGTTCAGATAGATTCATAGGACCTATTGAATTAGATCTATCACCCCTCTAACACAGAAGCTGAATCATTGTAAATCATTCAAAATTGTGATTGAACATTGTGTTGATTATTCTTTCAGAGCTGTTTGCCTTTATAATATTGCTATTATTATATTAATGTTCTCCTAGTCCGTTCCCTTCACTTTGCATCAGTTTTTCAGTTCACAAGTCTTTCCAGGTTTCTCTGAAACCCTCCCCTTCATCATTTCTTTTAGAACAGTAGTATCCCATTGCATTCACATGTCATAATTGTTCTGCCCAGCCCCAGTTAATGGGTACTCCCCCTGCCTTTCCCCCCAGTTGCCAAGTCTTTACCACCACAAAAAGAACTGCTATAAATATTTTTGTGCATATGGGTCCTTTTCCTCTTCATTTGATCTTAAAGAGAGAAATTAGAATGCTTCCTGCAGCTTCAACAAATGTTTTGTGGTAAAGTCAGACCTGAAGACTATCTTATTATTTTTCCAGTTTCAGAGGAGATAGATTGAATTTGGCAGAGCAGGATGCTAAAATATAGCAAAAATCCCTTGAGGCAGATTCACATGGTAATTTTTTTTAAAAGGACTTTTAACTACAACTTACTTTTCTCCTTTCCTCTTTAAGGAAAAAGAGTGAGGGAGAGAATGTGATAAATTGGAAATTCTGATGAGCAAGCTTGCACTGATTATTGCTTTCAGTTAGAAGTGGTGGTTAGCTAGCTTCTGGAGCCCTTAAAGTAGTTAGTCTAAAACTGTGCATGAGAGACTCAAGTCTTTGTTTCTCCTCTGATACTATGCTGGTTCTCGCCTATAAAGAGAGAAAAGCAATCAATTCTGCACTCCTTTTCTGGAAACATAGGATACAATGAAATAGTTGTTAAAACTCATTCCCTGGAAACACTTAATAGATGTAGGTCTAATTATTAGGAATCAGGATAGGTTCTGATTCTGTGAAATGCCTAGTTGAAGGAATTCCTTCTAACAATGCAAGTTAACACTTTCTCTGTTTCATATGGTCTTAGAGAGTAGCCTAGATTCCTGAAAGTGGCCAGGGTAACATAAATGGTATGTCTCAAAGATGATACTTGAACCTAGGTCCTTTGGTCTCCAAGACCTGCTTGTTTCTCAAAAAAAAAAAAATCTTCATAATAGTGAACCCTATTTTTATCAGTTTCCCAGTGCATTTTATTTTTAAATCTGAATCTTAAAAGAAGATGATCCTTTATTATTATTCCTTTGGATTACTTTCTTAATCTTACTTGCATGGTGACAGAATATTGGGGGTTGGGGAGATTTTTCTTTTCTACCATTTTTACAGTTTTACCAGTTTCCAGTGCTCATTATGATCTGAACTCAGACTCTGAGTACTGCTTCTGATGCTTGAATTCTTTGTAAAGAATTATGGGGATTAAAGAAATATCATTAGAATTTTCTCATTCTCAAATTACAATCTAGTTTCAAATATTTATTAGCTGTGTGACCCTGGGCAATTCATTTAACCTTGGTTTGCCTCAGTTTTCTCAACTGTAAAAATGGGAATGATAGTTGCCTCTACCTTGAAGGATTGTTGCCAGGGTCAAGTAAATATTGGTAAAATGCTTAGCACAGTGGCTGGAACATAGTGGGCATTATGTAAATACATATTCCCTTTTCAAGACAATGCAGCCTTTTTGAACCAGTCACATACTGACCTTGATTAATTTCACAGCCCTTTTTCAATTGCTGTAGACTACATATAGATCTGTATGAATTAACTTCGATGCTCTCTAGGTGAGCAAAAGATTCATCCTCCTATGTGTCTATACAAACCCATACATCCCCCTCCCCCATACTTGTGTGTGTGCATATTATGTTCTTCTCTAGTAATCGTGGGATTCTGAATCTGTATTTAACATTTTAGCCCTTGTTTTTCGTCCATGACAATACAAGATTGGCATTGAAGAAAAGTGATGGGAAGAACCACTAGACAAGATCAATTTTATTCTTAGGAAGTCTGATGTGTAAAAAAATTCCCCTCATTTTCTGTTTATTTGCTTTTTCCCAGATCCTTAGTAAAAGAAAAACCCTCCACTATCCAGATGAGTAACTATTCTACACCTTTTAGTCTTAAAGGCTTTCCCCAGGAACTGGGAAGTTACATGACTTGTCCACAGTTATGCTGCCAGTTTGAGTCACAATCAGAAACTGAAGCCATGTGTTCCTGCTCTGGGACTGAACTGTTTAGCCATTTCCCAACTAGAATGCAATCTGTTAGAAATGAGGTTTAGATCAGTGCCTTACACCATATACCAAAATAAGCACCAAATAACTTAGATATAAAAGGATACAACATAAACATATTAGAGGAGGAAGGAAGAAATTGCCTTTCAAGTCAACAAATGGAAAAGAGTTCCTACCCACATAGTAGATTCTGTAACTACTTTCTGCTCATATTTAGCCGGGAAGCAAAATGGTGGCCTCTGCGAAAGCTGCGGTGCCTACTGTCAGTGACCAGGCTGCAGCTATGCAGCTGAGCCAATGTGCCAAGAACCTTGCTACCAGCCTGGCAGAGTTGAGAACTGCCTCCCAAAAAGTAAGTAGATTTCAAATCTTATTAGTGCTGAAAAGTGCTAAAAATTAGTTAAGATCTTGGGATAGGGGTGGGAATAAATATTTCAGGGTGTATTTTGAATACTCTTTGACAATGTTCTTTAAATACGTTATGGTTTGAAAAACAATATATTAACATTTGTCCTTTCACTTAGTTTTTTCCTATTATATCATTTGTTTATTTATCATACTCAATTCAGATAATTTGGATAAGGGAATCATGTGTACTTACTCCTTCCTAATTTCTGGCTGGTGCAGATAATTCTAGGATTGGATATATACTGATCTCTGCTAGCATTCCTTGAAGAAAGTTTTGCATCCTTTGATGTAGCATCAGAAGTTTTGGTGTTCATTGGTTTCTGTGGCATGTAAACCTCTCTTCTTTGTCTTTCTTTATATTTGACACATGAAAATTTGTTAAACTAGCAGAAAAGCTTTTGAATCATTTTATCTTCCCATGTTATTTCTATATAAATGGTTTAAAGTCCCATGCCAGAACATTTAACATGGCAATAAAATTTGTTTTGCATTCAGTTAGTGGATATATGAATGAGTGAATGAATAAGGTGCTTACTATTCAGAAGGCACTCTACTAAACCTTGAACACATGTACAAAAGAGGCAACCTATGCTCTCCAGGAGCTCACATTCCAATGGGGTAAACAACACATCTGAAAGGTTCAGAAGCATGTCACAGGGTACAGATATTCATGCTTCTTCTTTCATATCATTTCTGCTAATAACATTGTACAGTTTCTGATGTTGTTGATCTATTTGACAGTGCCAGGGTGACCAGAACTTTCTTTTTTGGTGTTTTCATCTATAGATGTTGCTATTGTCATTGAATGATTTCTTATATTTATGTAAATGTTTCCCGTTTTTATTTTTTTTTGGCTAGGCACATGAAGCCTGTGGCCCAATGGAAATTGATTCTGCTTTGAATACCGTGCAGACTCTCAAAAATGAGCTACAGGATGCCAAAATGGCAGCTGTGGAGAGTCAACTAAAACCACTCCCTGGAGAAACTGTAAGAATGGATAAGGGGATGATTAGAAGAGTTTGTTTGTTTGTTTTTCCTGATCCTAGAGAAGAGGATTAACGTTGTATATGAAGAGAAAACAGAGTGATCTTGTTTAATAACTGTGGGAAAATTTATTGGTACATATGACTTCAATTCAATTCACTGATGATCAAAAGAATCCTGTTTTCAAAAATACCTGGGATGTGTAGACCTGGACTGACTCCATTGCAGCAGAAAACTAGAAAACAGTGCTAATGCCTTCTTCCTAGAATATCTGGCTGCTTCTGTGCATATTTCCTTGCCATGTGTTTTGGCAAATAATGGTCATATCTCTTTCTTAAAAGAGATGGAGAAGCAGCTAGGTGGTGCAGTAGATAGAGCACTAGCTGTAGTCAAGAGGACCTGAGTTTAAATCCATCCATAGACACTTATTAGCTGTATGACCCTGGGCAAGTCATTTTTTAACTGTTACTGCCTTGCAAAAAAGAAAGAGTCAATCACATTTATATTTCCTCTTCCAAAATTCTTTGGAGATAATTATATGGAACACTGGACATAATATCTACTTTTTTAATCTATTGATTAGTTTTTCTGAACTCTTTAAAAGGATTGTTCTCTTCTAAAGGAGGAAAAAGAAACAGATGGGTTAAAGGAAATGAAATCAAAACAAAAGATTTTAATTAAAAAATTCGATTTAAGGAATAACATACATTAACCTGCTATATTTGAGAAATAAGGTTTAGTGGCAGACTTTCTGTCTTTTTTTTTTTTTTTTTTTTTTAGGTTTTTGCAAGGCAAATGGGGTTAAGTGGCTTGCCCAAGGCCACACAGCTAGGTAATTATTAAGTGTCTGAGACTGGATTTGAACCCAGGTACTCCTGACTCCAGGGCTGGTGCTTTATCCACTGCGCCACCTAGCCGCCCCAGACTTTCTGTCTTATAGTAAGAAGGTTTCCAGGGAAAGTAGATATTCCTGAAAAGAGAGGAGTAATAGATTATCAATAATCTATGAAAAAAAATCAATGGATTTAGTGTCAGGAAACCCTGAGTTCTCATCCTGTCTCTCTTATTTACTACATTTGTGAACCTGGGCAGCTGATTTAAAACTTCTTGAGCCTTAGGTTCCTCTATCAGTGATTAAAACTGAACTGGACTCAGTGACTGCCAAGATCCCTTCTAACTCTAAATCTGTAATCCTATATCTTGAAGACCTGGGTTTTCTACCCAGCTTTTATGCTAACCAGATAATGACCTTGGCCATCCTTTCTACAGCCACTTTATTTCTAAAATAATGATACCTCCTTTCTCTCTCGATATTGTATAGCCTTCAGAAGGAAAGGCAGGTGAACATAGCATTCATATGCAATGTGATAGTGTTTCTACTAGGGATATGATCTGACCTATCATATATATGAAGGTTTACCTCTTGTAAAAATTTACCAGTTCATATATATATTATTATATCAGGCTACCTTTCTCTGTTAACATATATTCAGGATAATGTAATGCATGTAACCCTCATTCTTTTCTATTGCTGATGCTTCTGCTACTGGGTGAATAAATAAGTGGGTATTTCCAATCTTGGGTTATCCCACTGTGTATTCCTATAAATGAAGTTGCCTTGCCCAAAATAGTCTGAAAGCAGTTGAATGCCCCAGGCACATTGCATCGCAGTTTCCAATGACATTTTCTGAATGCGGCAAACCTTTTACATTGTGGATGCATCTCAATTGCAACTTTATATTTTTTTCTGGAAATATATGAATTACTGGCAAGTATTTATTTCTGCTGTTGTTGCTAAAATTAGTTTCTGTCCATTTTCTTTTAGATAAACCCAGAATCTGGAAATATTGCTTTTACATCAGTATTCCTAGGATTTATAGATTTAGGAGAGACACTGGCTCATAGTGAGAAGAGAGGCAGCCTTAAATCCAAGGAGACCTCAGTCTAAGACCCACCCCTGATAAACAGGCTGCATGACCTTGATCAGGTTACATGCCCTTTTGGTGTTCTAGGCAACTGGTTGAGATAATAAATCATAGAGACAATACTGACTTAGCTAGGAAAAAGGTTTTCTCAAACAGAAACTCCTTATATAAGTTAAATCACAGATCCATTCCCTAGTTGTGACTATCCCTAACCATAGATGAAGACCAAAAAGACCTTAAAAAGGTCTTAAAGGCTTAAAAAGCCATGTTCTAACACAACACACATCCCCCCCACACACACACATTACTTTATAGATGAGAAAACTAGATTTGTACCCCTCTTTATTCCAGATCCATTGTGCATTTCCACTGGTAACTAGGATGTAGCAACTCTATTGAAAAAAGGAGAAAAATAAAAACCAACCTTGTATTTAAGGGCCCATATTAAATATTGATACATCCTGATAATACTTTTGTTTTGCATTCAAATGATGAACTTAATCTAGTCATTTGCCAAATTCTTTAATGGAATAATTTATTCTGGTTACATTTACTCTGTTTTTTAAATAATAAATTATCCATGTATTAAAATCAAAATAAGAGGCTGTGCCTTAGGTGGAAAATCAGTATTTATAAAGCACCTCAATATGTAAGGCAGTGTATTAGATCCTAATGATAAAGAAGAATAAAATAGCCCTTTCCCTCAAAAAACGTGCATTCTACAGAAGAAATGTTTTTAAAAATCCCATCCTATCATTTTATTGTCCATTCTCAGATTTTCCTTTCATGCAGACTTGTACAGCTTGCAATAAAATGAAGTCAACTATTTTCAAAGATCCTTCATCCGAATGAGGTAGACCCTTCTGCTCACTTTATTGATGAGGGTCCTTGATCCACTATAAAGATTTGCAATGAATATTCTAAAATAGTTTTCAAAAGAGTTATTATCATTAATAACAAATCTATATCCCTTTCTGACTTACAAAACAACTTTCATCACAACTACCCTTTGACAGATCTATATTACAATGTTATTAGCCCACTTTTATGAATGAGGAATCATTGGCTCAGAATAGTGGAATGACTGACCTGTATACACACAGCTAATAAACACTAAAACTTCTAAGTCTAATGCACTACACTTGCTATTTCTAGATAGAAATCATTAAGACGCTGGCCATTTTTTTTAATTCAGATTATGAACTTCGTGGAGATTTTTCATTTCCTCAAAATGATATTTCCCCCTTATCTATTACTTTAGCTTGAAAAGTGTGCTCAAGATCTAGGAAGTACCTCCAAGGCTGTGGGGTCCTCAATGGCCCAACTGCTGACTTGTGCTGCTCAAGGCAATGAACACTACACAGGTAGGTCCTTCTTTTGTGTTCATGATGCTATACAGAAAAGCAATAGCCACTGATATCCAACAGTTTTTTTATTTGTTGAATGTTTGGGGTTTTTTTTTTTCAGTCTTCTCATGCTGGTAGTGAGAGTTCCAGATATCATTGACAACCATCATGGATGGAAATTTGTCATTGGAGGAATAGTAGCTGTATTAGTTGCTAAAATGGCACCAGGATGGCACACTCTAGTGAATTTAGAAAATGTCTCCAAATCATTTTTGAGAGAATTGTGCTTCCTAGGATTAAAATATAAAAATGTACATCACTGCAGTGGTTAAGAGTCCTGCCTTAGAGTGGCTAGGTGGCATAGTGGATAAAGCACCGGCCCTGGAGTCAGGAGTAACTGGGTTCAAATCTGGTCTCAGACACTTAATAATTACCTAGCTGTGTGGCCTTGGGCAAGCCACTTAACCCCGTTTACCTTACAAAAACCTAAAAAAAAAAGAGTCCTGCCTGGCTTTTTTTTTAAATTGGTTATCATGTCACACATCACCATTTCTTAAAGGAATCCAAGACACATGCATTAATTAATTATGGAGAATGACAGCAGTCATCATTCTTCCAGGTTTATTTTTAAAGTTTTCTCCTTTTCTTATCTACTTCTAAATCTAGTTTCAAATCTATATCAAATTACTTTTGTAACAAGTAAGCCATATAGCTGAGAATTATTTTATATAATCTGTTTTCCATTTTAGAAAAAAAATCATGTTGCAAGTAGTTAAATAATGATTTTTTAGAAATGTTCTTAAGGAAAAAAATTGAAAAGGAATTAACATAAAATTTTCACAGTGATTTTAACAAAGCAAAACAATCTATTTTCTTGCTTTTAAAGGCAGATAATTGATACTACCACTGTTGTGTATTTTCACGTTTAATTGCTGTGTGATTTTAAAAACAATTTATCAGTTTCAGTGACATAATGTGATTTATATATTCTTCAGAAATCAAATGTTCATAGTGATCTGACTATGTTTACATAGATCACAGTTCAAAAGTCATACAAGTGAATTAGAAAATATATGTGTTTATACATCAGTTATACATTAGTTGCATATTGTCCATTGCATAGCATAGTGCTTGAATTATTGTAAATTTTGGATGAATGAATGAGTGAATGAATGAATAGGAAAATTATGAGACCTTTCTTTGTCATCCTGAAGTTATCTTCAGTTTCTCAGAAAATATCAGTTACAGTTTTTCATGTGTGTAAAGTTTTTTCATCAGTTCCTGTATCTAGCTCATTGAAGGACTCATTTAAAAATACTTTTGAGACAATTTTAAATCCTTTCACCCTCCCTAACCCAACACCCCCTGCCTAATCATGTGGTAGCTGACTTTTACTTTACGTGGTTGTATTTGTCCAATGATGACTTTAAATTCTAGGAGAAAAAAGTCCCTGTAATAAAGACCAACCATCATAAGGGGTTTCTTCAGTATTTAATCTCACTGGTGCATATTTTCCAGACACTGCTATTGAAGATAATTTAGGATCCAGATGGTGAGGGAGCTGTCGAAGTAATTTATGGCTTCAAATGCTTTTTTGTAGTTTTTAAAAATCCCTTTGCAGTGCTTTCCCAATCTCAGCCCTGGCAATGCAACTCAGACCACAGAATTGTTTTGTTTTGCTTTTTAAGCCAGTCCCCATGGTGGTTACCATTTAAGCTATTATTGCCAATTCATTGAACAATATTAGATTTTTGCCAACTTCTTTCCATGGCCTATTTTGGCCTTTTTCCATGCATACCTTTATTATTGGTAGTTTCCTCTTTCTATGAAATTGAATCATGCTATAGACATCTTCAAACTCTATGAGTTTCAGAGGGAATCCTAAGAAATTATTTGAAATGAAGGTACTTAAGTCTTTGAAATTCACCTCTTCCTACATGATCCTTTTTGCTGAGTTTGATTTCTCACTATTGCTTTCTGGATATCCTCTTAAAAATACCTTTTACACAAGTAAATCTCTAAATAAATTCCTTTACTGGCTTCCTATACCAGGTATTGTCTGTATATGAAATCAGGTTGCACTTTGGATCATGGGTGATAAGTAAGCATGAAGATAAAGAGAAGATTCAATTTTGAGCTAGAATTAATCAGTAAACACTTATTAAGCACCCACTTTGTCTTAAGCACTGTTCTAAATTCTGGGAATGCAAATGCAAATAATAAATCCATTCCTACTCTCAGAGAGCTTTACATTTGGACAATAATGTTAGAAACCTTAGAGATTATCTAGTTTAAGTCTCATTATTTTATAGATGAGTAGATTGAGGTCTGGAGAGACTGATTTGCTCAAGTCCACATTTTTTTATCTCAAAGCAAAGGCTTCTTACTTTCGTTCTAGTGTTAGTATACCATACTTCCACTATAAATAAAAGACTTAGGTCTGAAATTAAATGACCATTTCACTCATCTTTTATCTTTTTTTTTGTTTACATTAACCTCACTTATTTTTGCACATTTTCTTGCGAATTTTTCATCAACTCCTCCCCATCCCTGCAAAAACAGCAACAAAAAAATTTATTTTGTTTAAAATAGCTCTAGTCTATATAAACTATGCTTGAAACTTGCCATATGATAAAAGTAGGGATTGGAAGCTTTGTAATTTGCATTCATTAGGTGACAGAGCTATATCCCAGCTGTGTCATTTCCTAAATATTTACAGATTAACTGGAGTGAGATACAAGACAACCTCATTTATATAATTGAATCTTTTCTGGTCTCTTTATTGCATTAGTGCACCTCACTCTGAAATGAAGGGAACCACCTATTGACTGCTCAAACTAAAGCAAAATGTTTCCCTGATGCAAATACAGTTTAACTTTGAACCCTCTGAAAACTATCACATGAAGTTTAGAGTTGAAAGCTGTGAACCTTTGAGTTTTTAATGTATTTTTCTTCTCCATGAGTTTTAACAGGATGCAACTTTATTCCTTTAGCATCATGAATTGATACCTTGGCTTTACCAGGCAAAAGTTTTCATATCTATTGTCAAGACTTAAAAGTATTGGTGGATAAATGTCTTCAGATGATAAACTGGAAAGGTCAAAGAGCCTGCCTTCATAGAAGAGGAAGCAGGGAAATAGGTTAAGTGGCATATAAGTAAACTTCAGAGGTTAGAGAGAGCCGGTATAAGTTCTAGAGAATCATCAAGGACATAAAAAGACAGATATACAGGTAAATAGAGAAGCATGTATGTGTTATTGTTTACTAGGTAATATGCTAAAAATTCAAGGATTCAAATATTCAAATGAGCAATCTGTCCCCCTGAAGAAGCTTTTGTCCTAATTAGGGAAAGAGGGGCTGGAAACAAGGAAGATGATTATTCACTAGAGGTATGGTTAGGAGCTAGTGGTGAGCACCTGAGGTGGAGACCCAATTTCAAAAAGGGTTAGGTCAAACCTCTCCTATTAGAACCGCTCACTTTTTTCCTGCCCATGTCTTCCCACCCTGTAGAATTAGTCTCTTCTCTCAGTGTTGGGCCAGTATCCTGATGTGGGCCGGTCCAAAATGAGCAACCATATGGACAGTATAAACACATACACATTTGTCTCTAATGGTAGTCATCTCTAGGGAGGGTAGAGAGAAAAGGACAAAAGGGGAAAAAAGAAAAATTACATGATAACTATTATAATGAATATAACAATATTTAAAAGGAATAGCAAGTTGTACATAATAATGGATTTGCAAAATTTTGCAATTTGCAAATTGCAATTTCTTGTGCAGTCATCTTTTTTAATAATCTATGTTATGGAAATGCTTTTTATTAAGTTCAGAATATTTTTTTTAAATTATTATTTGTTTGTATCATACTTTAAGGTTTGCAGAAGAGCCCTGAGAACTAGTTAGTACAGACATTATCTCTGTTTTGGAGATAAGAAAATTGAGGAGGTTAAGGACATATACATATATATATATATATATATATATATATATATATACTAAGTTTTATACAAATAGTTAATAATAGCAGTGGGACTTGATTCCAAAAATAGCATCATGCTTTCATGAGACAAATATATGAGTGCATTCATTTATTTTAAAATCTATTTTCTTGTCTCCAAGTGAGCTAGGTACTCTTACTTGCTTTGGTGAACTCTTGAGTTTACTCTGCCTCTCACTGGTCATATTCCCAGTACCCATCTCATCCTCCACCCTCACTATCACTTCCAGCACCTCATACCCATCCAAGGCAGCATCACATCCCCCTCATGGTAGGATGATACCCAGATTCAGTTTTTCAAGTTTCAACTTCATGAGCCTTAGGTACTTGATTTGTTTAATAGGTCCTCAGAAAAGATGGTGCATTAGTCTTAAGCCCCAGACTGCTGGTACCATTCTGTTAAGTAACTGTGTGAACACACATGACAGGATAATTAGCAAAATGAGGTTTTGAACAAGCTGGAGGACTTTGTCATCATACTCTCCACTTGAATCCCTCTTGATTCATTCCAACTTCCATAGTAATAGACCATTGATAAAACATCAGTCATTTCTCATTGCTGTTTTACCACGTGGTCTTTTTGATAATTATTCTCCTGCTTATGACAGGAGGATTTCTTTATCAGTGGCCCTAAAGAAGAACCAGTCCCTTTTAGCCAGTAACTACAAAAAAGTTTCTTTCTACCTTCAGTAATATAAATAATCATTATACCCTATCATAATTTTGTTGATCATTGTAGACTTAAACTGTGGTTTCATTTGGTATTCTAACAGCAGTCTGTTGGATTTTTCCTTCAAGGGGTGGCTGCAAGAGAGACGGCACAGGCTTTGAAAACTCTGGCCCAGGCAGCTCGAGGAGTAGCAGCGTCCACCAATGATCCCGTGGCAGCTCATGCCATGTTGGATTCAGCCAGAGATGTGATGGAAGGTTCAGCCATGCTCATTCAAGAAGCTAAGCAAGCCCTGATTGCTCCTGGAGATGCAGAAAGTCAACAGAGACTAGCTCAGGTAGGCCCTAAGGGTAGAATGAATGGGTCACCATAAATGACAACAAGTTGGTACACTATTACTCGATGTATTTGGTTCTGACTTTACTAAAACTATCTATTACCATCCCATATCCAGAAAATGCTATAATTATAGAGTAAGGTTTCAGATATCTCTAAATTCTTTGAACCATATATGATGTAAAATAACCCAATTGAATGCAACTTTATCATGTGTACATGGCATTGATGTGCAGAACTGTCATAAAGCATTTGTGTGCCAGAAAGCAAGGTCAGAAAACAGTATCCTCATTTGATATGATCCATCAGAACCTTGGGGCCTACACTATAACATTTGAGTCTTCAAAGAAAAATAACAACATTTGTAGGAGCCATAATTTTTTGACATTGAATGTGCACATTTATTTAAAAAAATTATTTTCAAAGCTATCCTTCATTGGGTCCTTATGTGACTTGGCAGTTTCCTTCATCTATTTCAACTGGAAAGGTTCAGTTTGCCCCTACCCCCCCCAAAAAAAAATCATGTGAAAAGGCTTAAAATTCTCTGAATTATTTGCTTAACCTACTTTACAGACTTTAACCTACCATGCTAAGTGCATGAGTCTGAGCAATTTAACTGCTCCATATTCTTGGCAACTCTGGTCCACAGGATCGTAGATCTGAGAGCTGGAACTCCTCAACCCCACCCCCCCACCCCCATTTTACCAGTGAGGAAACTCAGGCTTAAGGAAGTTAATTGATTTGCCTGTATTCGAACAGGAAGTAAGGTTCAGTCAGATATGGAATTGGAACTCAGGTATTCTCACTCCAAAGCCTTGTATTCCTTGTTTTTTTAGATTGTTCTTTTAGACTGTTAGTTCCAGCAAAGGTGCCTGACTACATTGGATTTATCTCAGTAGATTGTAGATTTATCCCAGAGTTCTTTGTACTAGATGAAATCACATTTCTTAACCTTTCCCTAACGTGTATTTGAAAGATACTTTAGCCTTTTTGTTCTTGGTGAATTTAGTCTGGCTGACACATTGGGCAAAATCTGATCTGGATCTGTCACTTTGCCACTTTCATTCAGGTGAACTGAGACTAACAAATGAAATCAACCAGTCTATTCCCTTAACCCTGGATTCTGGTTTAGGGAAGCTGTTTGCATAGATATCTATGAAATGAAAACCCACAGGCTCTTTCTTTCTCTCTCATGTTACATTCGATTTTTTTATTTACTCTTTTTTTTCCAGTCTTAATTCTCTCCCTTTCTTACAGCCTACTGGATGAAACATAGGGGCTACTTATGGGTCCACTCTCACTCAGCTGAGAAACTTTGACTTGATGACCCTCTAAGCTCTGAGGACTCATCATATTAAGCTCAGAATTTCCAAGTTCAAGAAATCCAACAGTCTTTAACCTTCCCAGTAGATGGGCTACCAAGCATGAGCCACTATGCCCAATTATATTCTGTTTAAGAGAACTGAAAATTATCCTTATTAAGCAGCTGAAGCAACAAGTGAGCTCTCTGCCAGTGTAAAATAATACATCCCAAAATGAGCATGGAATTATTCAAGAGATATACTCACTCAAGTAGACAGAATAAAAGTTTCAGGGCCTTGTTTCAAAGGACTTTTCAGAATCATGAAACAAAACAAGTCTTCACTCTTGTGACCTCAACAAAACTCATAAGATAAAAAGGTGATTCCATGTTTATTTTTTTCTTTGATCCATTTTGAGCTTGTTGTGATGTCTAAGCTAATATTGTTGGAATTAAAAAAACACCTTGAACTTACTTGTTCCTAGGGTATTTGCTTGGGTGCATTGAATCCCCAGGTAAGCTTCACTGCTAAGTCAGGATGTTATCCTCAGATAATATGGCTACCTTGACTTTGGGCTGAGAACCATTGTAGAGAAATAGTTTAATTTCAATATTTTTTTAACTGAATTTTACTGTGATTTCATGGGCATAGGAAGTTCCCAGTAATGAGCTCCTTCCAATTCAAATTGACCCTTCTTTGCAATACTTAGTTTTAGAGGTTTCACTTGGGCCCTTAAGAGTTTTAAGTACCTAGGGTCACATTGTCAGTATGTATCAGAAGGAGATTTAATCTAATTCTCTCTCTCTCTCTCTCTCTCTCTCTCTCTCTCTCTCTCTCTCTCTCTCTCTCTCTCTCTCTCTCTCTCTCTCTCTCCCCTGTTTGCCTCTCTGCAATTTCAGGTAGAAATAATTTCCATGACTTAAAGTGATCTCACCAGAGCTGGAATACTCATTCTACTTCATTTTAGTAACACAGGTTTTATGTGCAAGGGACACTAAATTTGGGCAAGGTGAGATTCAAAGAAGCCTTTTTATTATTCTGTTTTTCCTTCTAAGGTGGCCAAAGCTGTCTCACACTCTTTGAACAATTGTGTGAATTGCCTCCCAGGACAAAAGGATGTGGATGTGGCCTTGAAGAGCATTGGCGAGTCTAGCAAGAAGCTGCTTGTTGATTCGGTGAGAAGAATCATATGTTTAATTATTTGGATTCTTTTCCAGTCTTTTTGTCTTGAGAAGGTCACTTGGAGAAATTCTTTCTTTAGGATGCTTCTCTTTTGTTTTAGCATATTTCTATTTCCTCACCACTTGGAGGTACAACTAATTTCCATAGTTGTACTAAGTTCCATTATGGCATTTATAAAATATACCTTTTCCAATGGATCTTTAACTCATTACTTTTTATGATTATCTCAGCAAAGAAAGTCGGTGAGGGAGATTATGAACTTTGATCTCATCTCTATTAATGATTCCCCCATTGCATTAGATGGAAGAGAAAAGGCAGATGGGTCCATTTTACTTAAAGGGGTATTATTACTTGTAGCTATCTAACACTTGTCAGTTACACACTCTAGGGATTGAAAAACCTATAATTCTAGCAAAGATCATAAGTATAACAACAAGAAGCTGTTGCTGATTTTTCTAAACCTGGTATTTTATGTCTGTTATAAAAACTAATTATTGGTACTTTAGAAAACCAGGCCCTCACTGTGCTAGTGCATTTTTCCTCCCTACTCTTAGGTCTTGGGACTTAGAAACAAATAAACTCATTATTAAAGCATCTCTCCACCTAAAATTGTAATCTCTTGGGTTTATCACCTTGAATTAGTTTCCTGACATTAGATTTGTTCTGGGTCTCAAGAGTAAATTCCAACTACATGTCAAAAGACAAGTTTAACTTGGAGTGGGATCACAAAAAAGACTTAGTATTTCTTAATTTTAATTTTATCATTACATACTTCATAATACACACACATCAAAGAGATGAAAGTTTCATTTTTCTATCCAATTTTTTACTCTAGCTACCAGCAAGTACCAAGCCTTTCCAGGAAGCCCAAAGTGAATTGAACCAGGCTGCAGCTGACCTGAACCAGTCAGCAGGGGAAGTAGTCCATGCCACCCGTGGACAGAGTGGAGAACTAGCAGCTGCCTCTGGAAAATTCAGTGATGACTTTGATGAATTCCTCGATGCTGGCATTGAAATGGCTGGTCAAGCTCAGGTAACTTGGAACTACTGGTGATGCTTGGTCCTGAGTTCACATATACCTTTCTGTTGAACATTTGGGACCTCTATTTTCTTGTGTACATTGATAGAGACAAGTTTCAGGGAACCTGGGAGTAGTTCTGTTCTCTATACTTCTTGGGAAGATCCTTGATCCATGATGATCTCATTAGCATGGTACTGTCCGAAGATGGTATCAAACTTGGATCTTTGCCAGTGAAAGAAGTATTTCTAGGTTCCAAAGGATATGTTTTTCTTTTTCTGTCCTGCATTAGGCAGTTTTTCTATTTACTTTTGCCATTTGAGATAGAAACATGGGATACATTTAATGGAGAATAGGGTATCAGATTGAAATTTAATATAACTTGTTAAAAATTTGTGTTTATATTTTCTTGTGTTGCTTGGCACATTTAAAACTATCATTTTGAAACCTCATAACAGTTAAATTTTCCCCTCCTACAAATCTCTTTTTAGAGCAAGGGATCACTGTTTTCTGAACTCTAGTGATCCTCCCTAAGAGAGATCCAGGATATTTTTTGCCCTCTTATACATAAAAGGTGTTTTTTTTTCTTTTAATTTTCAGATGCTAGGCCAGGTGAGAAAAGTCTTTTTTCTTTTTCTTTTTTCTTTTTTTTTCTTTTTTTTAACTGTGTAGAAGCTGCCAGCATGTAATCAACCCTGCAAATAGAGACAATGTGGGTCATTTGTGCCAGGCTGAGATGTACAAGCTGCTTGACAACCCAGGCATTGTTAAGCAAGTTGCTGGAATTGTTTGTGGGGTGAACACAGCTCCTGTCAGACATTCAGTTGCTTCAGGATAAATTCTTGTCTCTAGAATATAATGTGTAGTGGGAGATCTCTCTGGATAAGGGGAGCCACTGATCAGCATCCTACAGAGACAGGCATCTGGAGACAAGGGCTGAATAATGGGATCTATATAGATGATTTACTTTTATTTCAAAATGCTCCCTGTGGCCCTATGAGTCCCAGGGATGACCTACAGACTGTAGTTAGTTTGGTTCCTTTTGACTTTCCAGACTAAAGAGGACCAGATCCAAGTGATAGGGAACCTCAAGAATATCTCCATGGCATCCAGTAAGCTGTTGCTAGCTGCTAAATCTCTCTCCGTTGATCCAGGGGCCCCTAATGCAAAAAATCTCTTAGCAGCAGCTGCAAGGTAAGAGGGAAAAAAATGAGGGGTTATACTGTGTCAGTGTGACAGTTCTTTTCTCTTATAACATCTTTAAATGCTTAGTCTAGCCTCTTGTTGCCACATCTACTCCGTGCATACCTCTTGAGTAGCAGAAAATGTACTCTCAAGACTTCTGGTAGTTTATGAAAGTAGATTGTTTGTGTATTTTCACTATGCTTTAAATGAACTTGTATCATGCCCATAGATAGACAGACACCATATTTGTATCAGGCATTTAAAGATGGTTTGTTATATTGAATTTAAAGTTACAGTTTTTTTCCCCACAAGACTTTTTTTTCCTCCTTTTTATCCTAATGACTCACATTTCTATAGTGATTTACATATTTAGAAAATGTCTTGCCCATGTTCACATATCTAGTAACTATCTGGGATGAAATTTGAACCTAAATCTCTTGATTCCAAATCTATTGCAGTTTTTACTAAATTCTAAACTTTATTTTTGCCATCTCAGTTTAAAAGGATTTTTTTAAGCAGCTTGATCCTTGAATAATTGTATTTCCCATTCAGTTTCTTCCTCTTTTTTTAAAGTGTAAATATAACTGAATTCCATATTTACCATTACATTTTGTCATTATTTCTTCCACCCTGAACAGTCATATTGTTGATTTATTTCTTTTTTTTCCTTGTGAAGCTGCTGTAAGAGTTTCCTTTTGCATGTGAAGCTGTTTCCATTCCTAGATGGTTTTTTAGTCTCTCTTAGAACTAGAGCTACCAGAGAATATACAAATACCTTAAGACATTTCAAATTCCATTTACATTTTTATTCTGAACTTAATAAACACCATATAAAGTGAGCACCTCAACATACATAGTTGGACAGAAAAATAGGAATATAATCAAAATTATGAATATGTCTTGTTTACAACATGATTTTCTTTAACGAAATTCAAATGTAACTATAATAGCTGTCCTCCTAATCTATGGTTTTATTTCTGACTTTCCTCCTGATTTTTATTCTTTTTTTTTGTTAGTACCCTATTCCTATCCTCTCCATTGCTACTACCACCACCACCACCCCCATTCGAAAGAAAAGTAGAAACAAATTCTTAAAACAAATATGTGTAAACAAGAAACAAATTCTCACAATATCCATATTTCAAACTGTATATCTTATTCTGAATCTTGAGTCCATCATCTTTCTTTCATGAAATGAATAGCAGGTCCCATCATTGGGCCTCTGGCATCACAGTTGATCATTGCATTTATCAGTTTTTCAGTCTTTCAAGACTGTATTTTTTTAAGTGGTGTTGTTATTATGTAGATTGTTTTTGTGGTTTTGCTCATTTCATTCTTCATCAGGATCACACAAGTCTTCCTAAGTTTCTCAAATTGTCCATTCCTTTCATTGTTTTTTTAGCGCATGGTAATCCTCCATTACATTCATAAAGCATAATTTGTTCAGGCATTTCTCCATTGATGGATACCCACTTTGTTTCCAATTCTTTGCTACTATGTAAAGAGTTACTTCAAATATTTTTGTACATATAGACCTTCTTTCTCTTTCTTTTATTTTTTTAAATTTTTGCAAGCCCGTGGGCTTAAGTGACTTGCCCAAGGTCACATAGCTAGATAATTATTAAGTGTCTGAGGCCGGATTTGAAATCAGGTCCTCCTGACTCCAGGGCCGGTGCTCTATCCACTGCATCACCTAGCTGCCCACTTTTTCTTTGATCTTTTTTGAGGTATAGGCGTAGTAGTGATATTGTTGGTTCAAAGGTGCTGCACAATTTAGTGACTTTCTAAATTGCTTTCCAGAATAGCTGGAATATTTAGCAATTCCACCAGTATCTATATCTATATCTATATCTATATCTATATCTATATCTATATCTATATCTATCTACATATACATATATATATATATGAGATCATTAAAAAAAGGGAAAAGGACAAAGATGTACAAAAATTTATAGCAGTTCTTGTTGTCAAAGAGTTAGAAACTCAGGGATTGCCCATCAATTGGGGAATTGTGGTTTATGAATGTGGTGGAATATTATTATTCTATAAAAATGATTATTAGGCATATTTAAGAAAAACCTGGAAAGACTTAAACTGATAAATGAGTTAAGTGAGCAGAACTAAGAGAGCATTGATCACAGCAACGGTAACATTGTGTGATGATCAACTGTATAAACTTAGCTTTTCTCAACAATGCAGTGACCAAAGACAAATTCCAAAATTATTGTGATGGAAAATGTCATCCACATCCAGAGAAAGAACTATGGAGTTTGAAAGCAAACCAAAACATAATATTTTCAGTTAATTTTTTTCTTATAGTTTTCTCCTTTTGTTCTTATTTTTCTTTCATACCTTGGCTAATATGGAAATACGTTTAACATGATTATATGTATATTATATAGATTACTTGCTGTCTTGGGGGCGTGGAGGAAGAAAATTGTGGGATTCAAAATCTTACAAAAAATGAATGTTGAAAACAATCTTTTCATATGATTGAAAAAATACATAAAAAATTTAAAAATAAAAGAGTAACCAAAAAAAGCCAATTCCATCAATAGCCCCTTTAACATGCCTCTTTCTTTAACCACTCCAACATTTGTTTCTTTTTTCTCTCATTTTTTTAGGGGTTTTTTTTTTTTTTTGCAAGGCAAACAGGGTTAAGTAGCTTGCCCAAGGACACACAGTTAGGCAATTATTAGGTGTCTGAGGCCAGATTTGAACTTGGGTACTCCTGACTCCAGGCTCAGTACCCTAACCGCCTCTTTTTTTTCCTCTCATTTTTAGCAATCATATAGTTATGAGGTAGAATCCTGACTTAATTTCCTCTAACTTTAGTGATATGGAACATTTTTGCCATAGGCTTATTCAAAGCTAAGATTTCTTTTTTTGAATACTGCCTTTCATTTCCTTCACCCTTTCTATCTATTGGGATATGACTTTTTTTCTTATAAATTTGAATCAGTTCCTTGTATAGCTTGAATATAAGGCATTTATCTGAGAACCATGCTATAATGATTTTTTTCCATTTAACTATTTCCATTCTAATTTTAATAGCAAAAGTTTTGACTGCACAAGAAAGTTTGAAATTTATGTGATGTGATCAAAATTGTCTATTTCCTCTTTTGTGGTCCTTGTTTTCCCTTGTTTAGCTCAGGAGCTGTTCCCCTATCCCATAGTCGAGCTCCATTTAATAGATTTGCAAAAGTAAGTACTCTCGCTTTTTAGATCTATTGTTCTCCCAGTTGGATTTTTAGCAGGTGTTGCTGATTCTTTACTCTTCCTCTACTTGTCTAACTAGCCAAGACTCTTGTGATAAAACTCTTCCCAGGTATCTCAGCTCACATGGCTTTCATTATCTTTCATTTTTAAATATGTCAAAATTACAGTGACTTGAAAGTGTCCATTCTGGAACATGCTGTTCATTGCCTTAGATTGTGAGAAGGAAAGTCTAGCAAAGTAGAACTATTTTTCAGAGCTGAGATATCCTAGGAGAAGGTCAAAATTGGACTTTTAAAGTTCTGGGTATCAAATAAAAGAGATATTCCAAATGAATGTTATTAGCATTCATAATAGTCATACCTCAAATCCCTACTTAGAAAATTGAAGAAAAATTGAGGATAAAAGTGCCCCCCCTTTAAAAAATCTAAAAGAAATCTTTCTTTAGCACAATAGATTATCCAAATTCCTCTATCAGTCTCAAAGTGAGTACAGAAACCCAGGGCCAAACTATCCTCTTGATTTTTCCTTTGAATAACTCCAGCAGGAATCATAACATCATAGATTTAGAGTAGGAAGGCACCTTAAGAGTTCATCCAATCTAACCCTCCTTCTGCAGCTGAGGAAACGAAACCCAGAGAGTTGAAATAACCAACATTTTATAGTTTCGTAATAACAGTTATCCCCCCCCCACCCCTACAAATGAGGAAACAAAAGCTCTTTAAGGCAAGTGTGGTACAGTGGAAGGAGTGATAAGCTTGGATTGCTGACTATGGAGTCATCAGCCCTGAGTTCAAATCCCAGCCTTACCATTTACTGTGGTGCAATAGATGGAATGCCAAGCCTAAAATCAAGAGGGCTCATCTTCCTGAGTTCAAATATGGTCTCAGATTTACTAGACAGATCACTTAACCCTGTTTGCTTCAGTTTTTTCATTTGTAAAATGAATTAGAGAAGAAAATGGAAACTTCTCTAGAATCTTTGCCAAGAAAACTCCAAATTGGGGGGGGGGGTCACAAAGAGTTGGACACAATTGAAAAACAGCAACATGTAATAGGAAAGTCATTTTAATATCTCTAAGTCTTAGTTTCCTCATCTGTAAAATGAAGGGTTTATATTAGATGACCTCTTAAGTACCTTCTAACTTGGGCAAGCTGGTACATAGCTCAGAAGGAATCAGAAGGCAAGCCATCCCCTTCCCCTCATTCAAAGTTGTGTGCTCGCTTCATTGTATGCTACAAATTAATCATGTAAGAGTGCTCAAATTAAAACCGCTCCAACACATGAAGAAACTGTTGTGAGCAGATAAAAGCAACTATTCCCCAGGTACCCAGTGACTTTTCTAGAGCTTTTTTCTCCTTTGTTTCAGCCCAAAGTAGAAATGCTGGGGTGGGGGTGGGGCAAAAAATGATTCTTTTCCTGTCAGGATTATATCTCAGTCAGGTTACTGTAAACTTTGTCTAAGGCACCCAACCAGAAAGGATGAGCATGACCAATTAAGTGTCTGGACATCATCTTAAATCATCAACATTCCAGGCAGTGTTGTTCTTCCTAGGATGAGAAGATCCTTGATCTATATGCAGGAATGCTCAGAGGTCATCTGGTCCTAAGGGAATGAACATACAGCCTACAGCACTCTAGAGGGTCCTGAACCAGATTATGATTTAATTTGGAAATATTTAGCAAAATAAAAATATAATGGAATCTAAGTAGTGTCAGTTTGTGATTTTCTGAGTCAGTTTCCAGCTAACAGGGATCTTTATATAAGGGTTGTGGTCCCCATTTCTATTTGAGTTTGACACCAAGTCGTCTCTAAGTACTTCATTCCATAGATTAGGAAACTGAACCTTAGCAAAGGATGAGTGACTTGTCCAAGGTCACAAAGGTAACCCAAAATCTTTGTTCTTTCTACTGTAACTTTCTGCTGAGTATTAAATTATCAAGTGCAGATTTCAAATAGATCCTAGATATAATCTAGTAAAAGCATTCATTTGATCTAATTTTTAGTGCAGTTTTCTTATCTAAACTATAAGAAAACACATATAAAAACATGTACAAAACTGCAAACTCTTTAAAATATTTTAAGTGCATATTGACTTTATGAAGATACTAGCAAAATAATCTCTTGATTTTCATGTTCCCTTTTGAACTCTTTTCCTTCTATATATTTTTCCCCTATTATGGTTGCCTAGCTACCATAATATGACTATTGTTTTGAATCATAATTTCTTCATAATCTTCATGTTGGTCACTTACCATGGAGAGTACATTTCTTTTATTCCAATATCATAATTTTAGCATTTTTACAACCTTTAAACCAAAGATTCTCATCCATTTGTTGTGTCCTAGATCCCTTTGGAAGTAACAAGTTCAGAAACCCTAAGATATGAACCCCTTTCCTAAAGGAAAGTGTATGGTCAGCCCCACACTTTTCACAGATGAGGAAACTTAAGGCCCAGAGGGGTGACAATCTCATTCATGTAGTAGAAAATTCAAGACTAATTCTTTGGGCTCGATTCCCTACTCATTGCTTTTTTTCATTTTCCACCCTGATGTCTCTAGGTTATTCATATGGTCATCATATGACTGAAGGGTAATGGCATTGTTGCTTTCCAGAGCATGAACAAGCCAGTCCAGTGTCTCAATCCTGAATTTCCTGCCCTCTCTTTTCTCCTCCCCCAATCCCCCAACATTTTCAAACTTGAGTCTGTTGTTCTTTGTTGGACTGTTTGGTCCTTTTACCCATGGGAAAGACAGTTTTCTTCTCAATAGAAAATGGAACATTTCTTTGTGTAATGGACCTTTATTTTTTCCTCAGAATAAAAGAAGGGGGAGGGGAGGGCAGAGAACATTTGAAGAACCCAATCATCTTATTTCAAATGTCTACAGTGGCATGACTTTCACTTTGCTTTCATTTGCTTTCATTTCATAATGGGGATGTGGAAACTTGTTTATTTCCTTCAATTGTGCTGGTTCAGGATGTGGCCTATTCTCATGAGTCTGGTTGAGTTGAGAACCATTTTCACCAGCCCCTGTCTCGGGATGAGCAGCTGGGTTGGTGCTTTTTGATTGTGTCCAGGGACTAAGAAACCAATTTTCAGTTGCAAGAAGAAGGTGCTCTACCTCTATTTCCCCCTCCCTGCTGCTGTTGCTGACACTGCAACCCTGCCAAGCCCCTGGCATGAAATATTCGACAACTTGAGAAGCAATTTACCCTTCTTTCCCTCCAAAGATACCCTGGATGCTGAGGTTATACTGGGGATCATAAGATTTTTTTTCCACTTCTTTCCCATCCTTAGTTTTGACTCTCTAGGAACTTGCAATTTAATTAACACCTGTCTCCCCCATTGCCACTTGGATTTTGCTGTTGGTCCCAGCCGAGTCTGCTTGAGCTCCTAAGAGACTGTCACCAAAGCTGGAACAGCAATTCTCTTTGTATAAGAGAAGGGAGACAGGAATTGGGATGTGCAAGGGGAAAAAATGGTCTTTTACTTTTGATCATTCTGTTTCTTCCTCCCCAATCCTAATTGTTCTTCTGCTTTGCTTTTTTTTCCTTTGAATAGTAACCATCTCTAGAGTACAAATCAAATCCTACTTTCTTTAAAAAGACGTTTTTGACTATAATAGTTGACACTGATTTCTTTCTTGCCATTCGTGATCTTCTTTTGGCATTTGATTGTTTCAACCACAGTCTTCTCCCCCCGCCCCCCTGCCACCCATATCCTGGAAAATATATATAATCCATCTATCAGTATGCTATGTATGTATGTTTAACTACAGCTATATATAGATAGATAGTATATAAATATAGATAATAGATAAATATGTACATGTATGTATTGCATATAAATATGTTGTATATATGTATGTGTGTGGAGGGTGGGAGAGAGAGCTCATCAGTCCTCTTGGGCAATGTTTGTGTCATCTTTTCTGATTTTCTTATATTACTATTTATCTTTTTACAGGTATTGTATCACTTCTCCCTAAATAGAATATAATTCAATTCAGCAAACAGTTATTCAGGATCCCCCCTCCCCCATAGATAAAGTCTAGTCCCTAGACAAGGACAAGGGTCTAAGTTTTATAATTCTTAACTCCCCCATATGACTAGTACCGTATGTTGTCAAAATGAGCATCCATAAATATTTGTTGGTCAGTGAATCTCCTTATCTTCCCTAAACTCAGTAATTCAAAATCAGGAACAATGCCTTCGCCATCCTCTCCATTCCCTATCATACTTTACACATAGTGAATGCTTATCCATATTCACTTTGGATTCTCTCTATGCTGTATCCCTTACAATACTCTGGTTTCGGTCATTTTAGTGTCATTGAACAGATTTAAGTTTAGAAATCCCTTCAGTAGTATTAGTGTCTTGAGGCTCAGGTCTACTTGCTTTTATCCTTGAATAGAGGAATATCCCTGGTTTGTATTTTCATTATCAGTCACTCCATCCCAGTACCATATGGTAACTGCCAACTCCAATATGCTTAATGTATGATAATCTCTTGAGTGTCCTCTGTAGAAGTTAGTGATTTCCTGAGTCAGATACCATACAACTTTTCACTTTGAGTATCCTGACTTGACTTTTTTATTCTTTCTATACACTTTGAAGTGAGTAAATAAATGTGACTGATAGTCTAATCAAGGCTACTCAGTGTCTGTCTATATTACCTGATGAATTCTTAAGTATAAGGTGTACAAGACCTTATTTTTAAAATCTAATGTTTTAAATCAGATGACCCTGACATTGGCAAGAGCTGAAAACAAACCATATAAAGAGTTGGCATACTGGAAAAAGCATAAATAAAATGAAACATTTGTGTTTGAATATCAAATGATCCTGACCTCACCACAAATGGTATGGCACTGTTAATTGAGTGTATCAATAAATAATGACTTATTGACTTATTAAACCATAATTTAGCTTGTTCCCCTGAATGGCACTGTACCAATCATTGTATAAGAAACAGTCCCTGCTTGCCCTTGAGAGGATGTCACTCCATCCAAGTTGTTATAACATACTGTTTTTTTCTTCTCATGCAGTAAAGAAAGAATAGAGATACTTTGTCATATGTTATCCCAGTTTAATGCTTATCTAGTGTTGGATTTTTCATCACTAGTTACTTAAAAATTGTTTAAGGAAAATCTGTGAGCAAATAAATAAATTTGACTACAATCAGATGTGAAGGGTGAGGGAGAGAGGAGGATTTTTTTAAATTTTTTCCATATCCAAAGTTCACAGATTTTTTTTTACTGTCACTACTCTAACTCATCTTAAGTAAATTTAAAATTCAAACTAGAGTCTAGAGTCTTCTCATCAAATAATTAAGCTGATTGTCCTTTGTATATTGGAAAAGCCTCTTCATTTCATTTGCATATACTCTGGCAAACTTAAAGCAATTTATTAGTAAAATGCATTCTTTCTCTGAATCCAAATCCTCTGCCCTTTCCATTGAACCAGAGTCCATATAGGGGGTTTGAAGTAGTATCTTGTTATAATGTCCAAAAGAGCAACAGATATGGAGTCCAAAGTCCTGGAATTTGATCCAGGGCTCTGGGTCTTAGTTCCATCATCTACCAAAGTGAGAGCTGTATAGCCTACCTCACTAGGTAGGCAAGACTAAATGTGCAAGCCAGAAAATAATATGTCTTAGGTGTTACTGTCATTTTTATTATAGGACTTGAACTGGGTCATATAGAAGAAGAGTAGCTTACATTTTGTTTATGATTCGCTAAACCTTACAAAACCAAATCCTGTCAAAATGGGTGGAATGTAAATAAATGGAAAGAGTATTCTAGATGAAATATGAACAAAGACATGGGCATTAGAATGAGGGGTGGGGGGGTGACCTAATGCATTGACTTGGTTTTATATTGAAAGTTGTAACATAGTTTTGAGTGGTTCAGTAGGAGTCAAATTGTGGAGAGAATTAAAAAATTGTTTTCCTTTTTTCTCCTTCCCCAACCTTATTGTTATTGTCCAGTTGTGTCCAGTTCTTTGACCCAATGAACCATTCTTGGAATGGTTTTCCATTTCTTTCTCTAGTGGATTAAGGCACAGAGGTTTAATGATTTACCTAGGATAACACAGCTAATAAGTGTCTGAGGCCAAACTTGAACTCTTCTTCCTGATTTCAATCACAGCACTCTATCTGCTGAATCACCTAGCTGTTTCCTAGGTTTACAGAAGTTAAGTGACTTCCCCATACAGCTAGTCTGAAGTCAGATTTGAACTTCATTATTTCCTAATTTTACTTCCTAACCTTACTTACTCCATGTTAATAAAAGACACTCAGTGATTTGAGTAACTTTTTTCTCATCCACATTCTGCCCACTGAAATATTTTGACCTGGACTCACATAATCCCTTTCCATTCTTTGGCTCTGGATCTTTGCTTTCTCCTTAACTCTACTTTTACCTTGAAACACAGTAGTCACTTCTGCAATGTCTGTCAAATTTCATTACAGTATTTAGTAGTGAAATGTGTGCTCTGAAAATAATCCAGCTCTTTGAATTATAAATATCTTATAACTTAAAGTAGGTGGCAGTCTCTGCCTCCCATATTAGAAGATGTTGTTCAAAATTTTAAATCTTTCCCAAAAGTCCATGGTGGTTTCAAAACAGTACCAAGATTGGATCTAAGATTCTGGTTTATTTCTTTGTGTTGCAACTGCCCAATCCACAAATGAAGATCACATTTTTGTTAAGAACAGTGTTCAGTCCTGCATTTAAGGATATGAATTCATGTGGGATTATATGAAAAGTACTCTTAAAATTTCATTGTACTTTTTTACAACAGAAAATTCTTATTAAAATCTTAGAAATGGCAAGAGGTATCCAGATTATTCTTTGTAACGATAATTAAAGGTCTTGGAAACAGTATTAATATAATTTTATTACTATTTGAACTTCATTGAAAAGTCTTGCTCATGTATGTGTATTGACATAGTCATTAATTCTTAAAAGAAACACAAGTTTTCCTCAGAAGTCAGACCAATAATTATAAACAATGTAATGATTCTGATTTGCTTGAGGGAAAAGTTCCTCAAGTAATGTTGGGGTTTTTTCCTTGTTTAGAACCTATAGCTTACAGAAGAAGAGCAGCCTTCAATAGGACTGAACCCTACTTAATTAATTGAATTTGTTATGGACTAGGAAAATAAAGTAAGAGTAATCTCATCATCAATCTTTATAAACAATTCTTTTTTTTTTTCTCCTAGAGCTGTGACAGAAAGTATTAACCAGCTCATCACACTGTGTACTCAGCAAGCACCAGGCCAGAAGGAATGTGACAATGCCCTCAGGGAACTTGAGGTATTATTACATGGAATGATTCTTAGAGATATCAAAGGGTGGAGAGACTGGTGTCATTCTCCCATTTTCTTGTAAGGTTACTGCCCTGTGCCTTACTCATTTCCTAGCCTTTTTTCTGAGAAGGGAATAGTTACTTATACTGATTACTCTTTGACTGATGCTGTGAATATCAGACCAAAACTGAATAACTAGCTTAGATAATGTTTTATATCCTGAGGCAGTTGAGAATGACAGCTCACCTGGGACACACTACTTCCTGAGTGAAAAATACATTTCAACTGTACATCTGTACAACAAAAGTTTGGGTCAATTTTCTAGGCAGAATTTTGCAAAATGACACTTACTGACCAAAAGAGTTTGAGCAAAGTCAGAGTCCTGGCCTCACCATGACCTGATAACAATATAGTTGCAGCTATATTTAAGGTCCTAACTCTTATACCTCAATATAAAGAGTACAGATATTTGTGACAGAAAATGAATGAAAGCATGCCCCTTCCCAACCCTTTACAAGCCAGCCATTGCATTGATGAAAGGCATGTTAATCAGAACAAATTGATCTCAGTAAAAATAAATCAGTTACATTTCTATAGACATTTGATTTCCCTTACAGGGATGCTACTTGGTTGTCAATAATTCAGAGCATTTGTATGTTTTTCATGCTACATAGTTCTGATATCTTGGGATTACCCAAAGATTCCAGAGGACATTCCACAATTAGCCAGAAATAATTCTGACTTCCCACTTGCTCATGATATAGTCTTTATAATTGACTTTTTATTCCTGGCCATGGAATAGTATCTTGGAACTCAGGATGTATAATTACTCTATTAAAAATTACTTTAGGGGCAGCTAGGTGGCGCAGTGGCGTAGTGGATAAAGCACCAGCCTTGGAATCAAGAGTACCTGGGTTCAAATCTGGTCTCAGACAATTGATAATTTCCTAGCTGTGTGGCCTTGGGCAAGCCACTTAACCCCATTGTCTTGCAAAAAAAAACTAAAAAAAAAAAAAGAGCTGAATGTAACCTTAATAATCATTTTTGCTAGGGCATATCAACTTAAGTATAAGGTGAGCTATTTGTCTTTACTTGGTTACCTACTGTTACACTAGTTTAGCTATTTTTTCCTTCTACCCTGTGTTTTTAAGTGGTCTGAGTTGAAGGGACAGAAATTTGGATTGAATCTGACACTTGACTTAGGCAGAAGTGTTCAGGTTGGTTCGTTTCCCCTTTACACAGGAAAAGAATAGGTATAAATTATATTTTATAATATATTTCATACCTCATTTATATCTAAAGATGCTTTCATTTGGAAGAATGGAAAACAAAATTGAAATAATGACTGTTCTTATTTAAAAAGAAAAAATCATAGGATCCTGAATAATCCATTTAAAATAGATCCTATGTGAATGAATTTTGCTTTAAGGTGAATTCTTCAAAAAAAAAGTCAAACTAATGATAAAAGAAGGAATTTACATAGTTGGTTACCTGAGCCCAAAATAGTGTATGCTTTTGAAACAGATTGTAATTTGAGATTATAAACAACAGAAACAGTGATTAAATGGAAAAAATAAACAAGGAAAATGAGTTATACTCTACAAAGGGTTCAACATCTATTGATAATTTTTTAAAGACTTTTTTTAAATTGGAAAAATTAAAATAAGCATAGTCAGACTCTGTTCATCAGTTGCCTTTCTATGTTGAGATTTAGTGTTCTTTTACCTTCATAATTGATTCCAAGGTGGTTGAAGCAATGGGAATTGTCTTATACATGGAGCTAATGAAGACATTCTGTGATTTTGTTAATAATAGCAAATAGACTCTGTGCCCAAAGGAAGGCAGAAAGAGTTTATTATTTTGGGACTTTAGCATTTTGTAAACTACTCAGAATGCAAGCTGGTTGAAAGAGTGATTTGCACCATCAATAACCACTGCCTGATTAAATTTTCATTTATCTGTGGGGGAACCTATCTTTTTAAATAAATTGAATCATAGATCTAGAGGGGACCTCAGAGGTCATCTAATCCAGCCCCTCTCATTTTTACAAATGAGGAATATGAGACCCTGGACTTTTAAAGTGACTTTCTTAAGATCATTTAGGCAATGTACCACTAGAGGCAGTATTTCAACTCATACTCCAGAACAATTATTCTTCCCATTCTCTCTATGGGTTTTCTAATGATGTCTAAAGAGGTTATCTACTATTTAATGCCACCATTCTTTTTACCCTGTCCCTTATTCCTATACCTTATACTGAAAGTGTATGCCATTGGATTGTGGAGGAAAGAGCACTGCCTTCATAACTTTAGGCAAGGATCTTGACCTCTTCAGTATCTTCATCTATAAAGTAGACTAGACAGCCCTGAGGTCCATTCTATTACATTATATAAGTATCCTCATCATATTTCATATCTGATGCTTCTTAAGTCCTCATCATCAGGATATCATATGAAGAAAAATTTGGCTTTTTATATATCTCACTATTAAATGCAGTAAGTAGATAGGAATCTAGATTAGACTTTTCTTTTTTCTATCATCTGAATATAGTTTATCCAGGATCTAGAAAACAGAGAGTTAGACATGGTATCCACAGAGAGGCCCCATATTTAATTAAAACCTTCACTGATGGAGTCCAAGAGACTTAAATCAGAAGCTTTTTATGGCTGTCAAAAGAAAAAAAAATTCATCAACCAACCTAAATTATCTTTCTATTAGACTAGTCACAGATGATTGTCCTTTCTCATCATGATTTGCCTCCCACCCCTGAAGATAGTGAAGGAAAAAAGTTTCAAAGTTCAAATGCTGAAAGAGCCCAACAATTATCAGTACAGGTTAAGTTCACAAATTAGTCTTGAAATTAAATTCTACTTTCATCTCTAAAGGATTGACCAGGAAAATCTTGCTTTTTCTCATCTCCTTATATCTCCCCTACTTTTAGCGATAAAAATTATCAACCCTTACCTTAATTAGTACTCATTCATTTAGTGCTATATCTAATTAACAAAACTGGTCTCATCTTAATATGTTTATTTCAAGAATTCCAAGTTTAGCTCCTTAGAAGCAAAATGAACAATAATGATCTGAACTCTTTATATGGAAAAAATTTTGCTATTTGTGTATAGCATTATGTTGTCAATTTCATTTTATATGACGTGCTTTAAGATTTTGTTCTCTTTTTACAGACTGTTAAGGGAATGTTGGATAATCCCAACGAACCTGTTAGTGATCTCTCCTATTTTGACTGCATTGAAAGTGTAATGGAAAATTCCAAGGTATGACTGTTTTTGTTGTAGTAGCTAGTGTCAGCTTTCAAATAAAGTAAGAGGACCTGTACTTGTACTTCCATGTCATGTGTGATTGTCATATATATAGCTGTGTGTGTGTGTATCTATATGTATATCTTTATATATATGTGTGTATATATATATATACACACATATATATCCACCAAAGGCTGTGTGTCTCTGCAGTAATACATATATGTGATTACTTTTCTCATGATTGTGCACACAGATAAGTGTGCAAACACATGCATGTCTGCCTATATACCTATGTGTTTATGAATACATTAGTCTCTTAGATCCCTTCCAGCTCTTTTTCCTCTACTGCAAACATATAAACACACACACAGAGATGGGGGAGGGAGGGAGGGAGAGAGAGAGAGAGAGAGAGAGAGAGAGAGAGAGAGAGAGCGAGGGAGGTATATAAGAGTGTAATCATTTTGGCTATTTGAACTCTCAAGCTCAGAGAATGTTTTTGCAACATTCAAGTTAGTTTCAGAAATGCCTTACTTCCTTCTATAATTATAATTAAGACTTTACTTTTCTGTATATAAGTTAATCTACTTTGCATATCCAGGAAGTAAAGTTGTTTTCCTTTAATTATTAGAAACCTAATATATACCTAGTCTCATTACCAGAGGAATTACTCTCTAGGGGATTTTTATCACTAAAATGATTTATAGATTGGTGGTGCCATCTTACTAAGAAAAAGAAAATTAATTATTGTTTATTTTTCATTTCACTGCCTGTGGAGCCAGTTTAATAGTAATAGACATACCTGGTAATTTTTCTTGAAAAATCCATGCTTATAAACCCTTTTAAATGTTTTTGAGTTTACATATAAAATTTATATTAAATTATAAGGTAAGTATAAATATCAAATTTAGAATAGTAATTTTTTTTTTTTTAGCATTTTCATTGATACTACCAAATAAATTTCTTGGCACATTGTTCAGTCATTTAGTGATGTCTGATTCTTGATGACCATAGCAAGCCAGTGCTTTCCCTGGGGTTTTCTTGGCAAAGATAATGGAATAGTTTGCCATTTCCTTCTCCATTGGAATAAGGCAAACAGAGGGTAAATGACTTGCCCAGGGGTCATCGAACATATCTGAGTGTCTTGACACTATCCTCCGAGTCACCTAGCTACTTCTTGAGATATAGTACACACTTCATAAATGCATGTTGAATTGGATTCAGTCAGTCAACAAACATTTATTAAGCACCCAACTTTTGCCAAAAATATGCTAGTATTGGGTGATAAAAGACAATAGTTTAACAGTTCCTGCCTTCAAAAAGCATGTACTTTATTGAAATATTTATTAAGCTTTTTTATATTCATAATTAGTTTTTTGTTTGTTTGGGTTTTTTTTGTTTGTTTTTAGGTTTTTGCAAGGCAATTGGGGTTAATTGGCTTGCCCAGAGCCACACAGCTAGGTAATTATTAAGTGTCTGAGACAGGATTTGAACCCAGGCACTCCTGACTCCAAGACCGGTGCTTTATCCACTACACCACCTAGCTGCCCCTCATAATTAGTTTTTTATATGAAACTCTAGAAGTATGCAGTTCTAGGAGTCCCCAGATTAGATATAGTCACAGAAAGGGATGTCCAAGTTATATGTACTTTTGATCCTGTATATGAATATGCTCTCATCTATTAGAAAAAATACATTTTAAAGATGATAATTTCATGCTCCCAATTGATTATTTTTCTATTTAAATCTAAAATTTTTTAAATTTGCCTGTCCTTTATTATTATCAATGAAGGAGAAGACTAGAAAGAAGATAGAATTAAATTTCCTTGATGATTAAATTTTTTAGTCATTATTAGGATCTTGCATATACTATTATTGGAACAGTGCTTTCTTTGTTTCAGGTCCTAGGTGAGTCAATGGCAGGAATATCTCAAAATGCTAAGACAGGTGACCTTCCTCTGTTTGGAGAATGTGTGGGAATTGCTTCCAAAGCCCTCTGCGGTCTCACAGAAGCTGCAGCCCAGGTAAATCCTTTTTGGCCAAATATGGAATCAGACATTGATTCTCAGCTTCCACTTGAGTTTTAAATTAGGATTTCCATGGATTTGCAGAAGAATCTTGAAGGTTATCCGGGGTGGGGTGGGGGAGGGGGGAAGATGTGAGCTTGACCTTTCATTCAGTCACAAGAGCAAGGATTGACAGCTTTATTTTAATAGTTAGAAGATAGAATTGGATTCATTCCAGTCCAGAGAAACTGGCTGTAGATGGATTCTTGCCAGGTATGGTGGTACTTATTTATAATTCTAACTACTAGGGAGGCAGTGATTGAAGCAAAAGAACTTTACTTTTGAGCTCAGGAGTTCCATACTCCATTGTGGGCTAAGGTAATTGTGTATGGCTACTAAGATTAGCATTAATTAATGATCTTCCAGGAGTTGGGGGAAAAAACTGGGTTAGTTCCTGTGCTAATCAGCATAAAGGCAAATTCATGAGTAGTCCCTGTGTTTTGGCGGGGGGGGGGGGGGGGGGGGGGGGATAGAAAGAAGGAAGAAATGGAGAATACTTTCCACATTTTTGTTTCTATGTTGATATACAGGAAGACAGGAGATTCTATTCTTGTCCAAGATGAAAAAAAAGAAAGAATGAATGAATGGATGTTTGAATGAGTAAATGAATGAACAAAGCATTTATTGTGCTAGATATTTTTACTAAATATTAGATATGCAAAGGCAGTCTTTGATTAAAAAAAGAGAGAAAGAAGGAAAGATATTGGAGGGAGTTCTTGAAATATTTTGTGTCAAAAACACAAAAATCCATCTCTGTGAAGCCTATTAACCCATTCTTAGAATGTTTTTAAATGCATAAAATAAAATATATAGGATTCTAAAGGAAACTAATTATATTGAAATACAGTTATCAAAATATTTTTAAAATAAATTTGTGGTCTCCAAGTTAAGAACCTCTGCTTTAGAACTGGTTTCTCTCCCAGACAGAATAGTTGAAACTAGTGTTTCCTATGTTGTAACATCTTAAAGTTGGAAATTCAATAGAAGCATGGTACCTTCCACATCTTGTTGTTTCTTATCTGAGTTGAAAGGGATGATGATATAGAAAGAATAAGAGAAGCTCTTGGACAGGAGATAACAGAATGAATGAATGAGTTTTTTAAAAAGCATTTAATGCTTAGCACAATATTGGAAAAGCAAAAACAAAACAGCCTTTGTTCTCCAAATATTTGCATAAGAAAACACATGGAGATTGGTGGCCAAAGAGGGACACTGTAGTCTGGAAATGTTACTGGGAGGGTGAATAGAGTCCTAGGAAGTAGATTGGCATAACTTATCCAAGAACAGTTGCAGAGGTGATTGGTTCTGGGGTATGAGAATGGTTATAGATAGACAAGAAGCCTGCCAGGCAATTAAGACTGTGAAGGAAATGAAAAATATCCTTGAGAATAGGAATAAATTGACTGAGACTTTCCTGACATAGTGGACCAAAAAAGCAGTTATTAATCACTTTGGAGATACCCTAAGTTGAATTGTTCTTTCAGCTTATTATCTCTGGTGTGGGTGGTAATGGGAGGAGATGGGAGATGGGCTAAGAGTAGAGAATGGGGGGGGTGGGAGAGAGAGAGGAGAGAGAGAGAGAGAGAGAGAGAGAGAGAGAGAGAGAGAGAGAGAGAGAGAGAGAATGAATTCACCATAATAGTTTATACTTTTTTAAGGAATAGTTTTTGAGCTTTCACATTTACTATTATATAGCTCTGTTCCTATAAATCAAATATGACTTGTTTGAATTCTCTTTCAGGCCTTAAGATCACAAGGTTAATTGGTGTTCAAAAGTAAAGTTCAAGTGAGAAAAGTTTGAGACCCTCAGCAGTAATATATTAGGTGTCACCCCTGCTCCTTCTACTGTCAACATCTTGTGAATTTTTGAAATAACTGTTTGGTTTATTTAACTGACCCCAAAATTGTACATTGTTTCCATGAGTCCTCGCCAAAGAGAATTTCCATCAGTCTTCAATTTGGAAAGCTGAAGTGGATAAATAAAATCCTCTAGTTTTCTGAATATACAACCATCAGTACCATGTATATTTCTGGGTTGTATGGGTTGGTATATTTTCATCAATTTTCAGGAATACCCTTGGAACACTTACTTCAATAGAGATTAAGTGCATATTCTTTTTTCCCTCCTAAAAATGTTTCAGTGATTTTGTATATGTTTTACTGTACCTGAATCAGCATTTCTCAATTATTTTCATTATATCTGATTTTCACCAAACATAGCAGCAGCAAGGGCTAAATATTTTATAGCTTGAACTTTGTCATCATTTTTAGCAATATTATCACCACTCTTGCCTCCTTGTAGCCTAATGAAGTAGATAATACAACCTTTAATTTAACAATTGAGGAAATTGAGGCTATAGAACTTGGCATGTTCCTTGAGTATAGATAGTCAAGGTTAGCCTTTGAAAGGCAGAGCATGGGTTTTATTTCCACAGATTCTGTGTTTGGTGAAGTAAGCTGCCAGGTAACTGCCATAGTTCAGAGAGTTAGACCTGGAAGCAGAAACACTAGAGATTAAATCCTACCTTGGACATTTACCTCAGTCACTTAACCACTGGCTGTCTCAGTTTTCTCAGCTGTAAAATGGAAGATAAGAGTAGTGCTTACCTCCCAAGGATTTTGTAGCGATTAAATCAGATCATATTTGCTTAGACTAGAAAGTTCTTAATAAACAATTGTTTCCTTCCTCTGTTCTAGGCTGCTTACCTAGTTGGCATCTCTGACCCCAACAGCCAGGCGGGACACCAGGGTCTGGTAGATCACATCCAATTTGCCAGGGCCAATCAAGCGATCCAGATGGCTTGCCAGAATCTGGTGGATCCAGGCAGCAGTCCATCACAGGTAACCATTTAGGGCAAGATGAAAAATATTTTACCGTTATATCCAACTTCCTACCTATGTGAATTATCTTAGGTAGGTAAAAAGAATTGTGAAGTTAGGTTGGAGACTTTGCACATCCCATTCACATTCAAATGATGTAGTGCTCTGGATAAAGAATTTGGGGACAAAGAATTGAAGCTTTTTATAGATTGAAAACTAGAGAATGATATCTTAAGAAATAAAGACTATATATTATTGCTGAATAAAATAAAATCGGCCATGAGAAAAAGGGCATGAAGGAGAGAGTATTGTGTCTCGTGTTTCTTGATGTTGCTTAGGCAGTATTTGGAGGTAGTAGCTAGTGGCTCATTGAATAGAACTGCCTGACTTAGAGTCAGGATGACCTAATTCATATCGAGCTTCAATCACTTACTAGTTGTGTGGCCTGTTTGCCTTAGTTGTAAATTGTAATTGCCTCAAGCTCATCTGTTAAATGAGCCTGAGAAGAAAATGGCAGGCCATTTGAGTATCTTTACCAAGAAAACCAAGGGGAAAAAAAATGCCATTTTAGCAATATTGTATGTCTTCTTCCATAAATACCTTGTAAGCCATATGTTGCCTTTTTGTGGATATCTCTTCCTCTTTTTCCTCTATTTTGTTACTACTCTTTATTTTCACTTTAATCTCATTGCATAGTATACAGAACTGTAACTAGGGTGATACAGCTGGGATTTGTTTCAGAGTGCTGAAATTTAGTAAAAGTTGTCAGTATTTTGAGACCTTTGGCAGCATAAAAGAACTGTATTTGACTCAGTTAAAAAATAATTAAAATAAGAAGCTGTTTCACTTTATTCCCTTGATCTATTTACCTACCTGGTATCCTTCCTTATCTCTCCCTCCCTTCCTCTTCCTTCCTCCCTACCCATGCCCCATCAAGGTTCCTCAGCAGTATTTTTCATGTTTCATGCAATTTGCCCTAGGCATATTTTTTTTTGCTGCTTATCCTAGTTGTAGAAATGTCTTCTTTCAACTCTGCATAAATATTTAGAAAACCAGTTTGATTTTATTCCATTTCTTCTTTTTTTTTTTTTTTTTGGTAACACAATGGGGTTAATTGACTTGTCCAAGGTCACATAGCTATGTAATTATTAAGTGTCTGAGATCAAATTTGAACTCAGATCCTCCTGACTCTAGTGCTCTGTCCACTGTACCACCTAGCTACCCTCTTTATTCCATTTTTCTTCTGAAGATCCTGAATGAATGTTTGATATATGGACATATGGCCTATATCCTTATTAAATATATTAAGCACAGAATAGCCATTGTATATAGATTGCTCAATAATTGATGTTAGAAGAACTCAAATAGTAGAGACCTCAGGACAATTTTTTTTTTTAATAAGGCAGTGGGGTTAAGTTAAGACAAAAATTAAACATATGTTTCTCAGTGATGCCTAAGTCTGTGCTACAGCATATTGAAATCTTTACCATATCTATCTCTTTTCTCTCTTTATATCCTTCAGGTCATTTCTTTTCCTATTTTATTTTTTCTTCCTTCTTTCTTTTCTTTCTTCCCTTCTTATGCTCCCACCATTCCTGATGGTACATGTGTCTAAAGAGGCTAGGGAATCCCTTTTGGCCTGTGGAACAATGGAACCTGATATTAATCAACTAGAAAGAAGCTTTGGTACCATGAGCTGATTTATGTGGAATCTCAATGTTCAAAGCAAAGCCACTGAACCAGACTCCCTCCTGCACTCAAGTTCTGTTCTCTCTTTTATAGGTTTTATCAGCCGCCACAATTGTTGCTAAGCACACTTCTGCCTTGTGTAATGCCTGTCGCATTGCTTCATCCAAGACGGCCAACCCAGTAGCTAAGAGGCATTTTGTTCAGTCTGCAAAAGAGGTTGCCAACAGCACTGCCAATCTGGTGAAAACCATCAAGGTAAGTCACTGAACTGTGGTCAGAAATACAGAAGCCTTTTCCCTCCCCTTACCCCTTCACCCATCACATAAGCCAAATGCCAGATTTATGTTTTGCTCTGTATATTAGTATTTTACACATTAAAATTGTTTTATTTCCATGAAATTCCAATTCATCAATTGTATATCCATGTAGCCCAATTCTGATGAATTGACAGCCTGAGATTCTATCTACTTATAATAAGGTATGTGAAAATTGTAGAGAAATCACTATTTCTTTTTTTTAAACTAAAGCTAAATAGATTTCTGCTTAAATGTATTTGAAAAGTTGAGTTTTGATGGGGGGGGTTTTAAAAAGTGGGACCAAGATCTTTATCTGTGCATAAAATAGGCTACCCAGAGTAGCAAATTTATGCAGATTTCTCAGTTATTGATGATGAAGGAACTCAGAGATAGTAAAAGCCTCAAGTCTTATTCCCATGGAAAAGAAAAAAAATTATCCCAGAATTTTCTTGAAATTAGCTTTCTTGAAAACTAGACTTTCTTTCTAGGTGACCATAAGAATAGATATAAAATAGAAGTGAAAAGTACATGGAAGCACAAGTAGGAATCATTCTTGAGATAAGTAATATATCAGAAATATTGTTGTTGTTTTTCCCTGTTAGAATAAAGATTAGGATAAGTGCAAACAGGTAAAAGAAGGAAAGAACCAAGGTGTTTTTTTTTAACAGGGAAATGCATTGAGTTAGGCCTATAAACCTGCCCTTTCCTAAAGTAGAGGCTAATTCCATAGGTAGAATCTTCTAAATTAAATATAGCCAAATGTCTCTTCTTTATTTGTTTCTTTGTATTTGTTGGATGATATCTACTACTATAAAATCAACTAATTTTGGGGGAAAAAAATAAAATGTACATATTTTTATAACTTTAAAATAATGCTGCAGGAAGTAAATTTAAGGAGAATGAAGAGGATTTTTATTCTCTTTGACTCTTCTCTGTATCTTTTCTTAGTTTTAGACACTGAGCAATCTCTATGAAAATATCTCTCTTAAATATTCCAGTTCCTTTCTGATTTTTCTAGCAATGTCACTTTCTCAAAGCAACTCACTTCAGTAAATGAGATTGGTGATGTCCTAAAAGATAAGTTTGTAAGTGAAAAGAAAGAAGGGAAGTGATGTTAGACTTTGTAAAATTTGGTAAATAGAAAGAAAAATGAGTAAAAGGGAAGTACTAAAGATAACTTCAGAATTATAAACTTTGGTGATTGGAAAGATGATAGTATACCTTTTGACAGAAATTAGGAAGTATGGTGGAGGTACAAGTTTGAGGTTGTTCTTTTTATACATGTTGATTTTAAGATTCCTAGGGTAAACAGGTGGAGTTTCTAATAGCAGATGGTAGTGCAGCACTAGAACTCAGTACAGATTGCAACTGAGTATAGACATGACATTCTTGAGAAAGAGATTTACTTTTTTAAGCTTTCTTCATTTACTTGAAGCACTCTGTATAAAGACATATGCTTATTCTTTCCAAAGCTTTCAATTTTTATTACTCTTATTCTGAGTATATTAGTGAGAAAGTCTCAATTAGATCTAATTATAACCTATAGATTTAAAACTGGAAGGATCCTTCAAGGTTATCTGGTCTAACTCCTTAATTCCTTAATTTTCAAATAAGAAAACTAAGACCCAGAGATTACTTGCTCAGGGTTATATAGCAGTGATTAGCAAATGGTATTCATCTTTAATATTTGGTGTTTATCCTTTTTTTTTTTTAAAGATTTTATTTACTTTGAGTTTTACAATTTTTCCCCTAATCTTCCTTCCCTCCCCCTGCCACAGAAGGCAGTCTGTTAGTCTTTACATTGTTTCCATGCTATATACATTGATCTAAGTTGATTTTGATGAGAGAGAAATCATATCCTTAAGGAAGAAAATAAAATATAAGAGATAGCAGAATTACATAGTAAGATAACTAGGTTTTTTTTTTTCTAAATTAAAGGTGATAGTCTTTGGTCTTTGTTCAAACTCCACAGTTCTTTCTCTGGATACAGATGGTATTCTCCATTGCAGATACCCTGTTTATCCTTTTAATATTGAGGATATGTCCATTTCTAGATCCAAAGAGATTAAAGAAAAAAAATTATTCCTTTATAAAAATAGTCATAGCAGCTCTTTTTGTATTCTCAAGGATCTAGAAACTTAAGGGAGTTCCCATCAACTGAAAAAATATCATTATGCCATAAGATATATGTCCTATGAATGTAAAGGAATATTATTACAACCTAAGAAATAATAAAAGACATGGTTTCAGTAAAACCTAAGAAAATTTGTTTGAGTTGATGCAGAATAAAGTCAGTGGAACAATAATTTGTATAATAGATGGTGATATTGTAAAGACAAAGCACTCTGAAAGCTATAAAAACTATGATCAGAGCAATAATCAATTGTGCTTCCAGAGGCCCAATTATGAAGCCTGCTTCTGGCTTCCTGAGAGAGGGATGATAGTTCCAGAGTAGAGAATGTTTAGATTTGGCCAACAGGAGAATTGGTTTTACTTGTCTATGCCTAATTTTTTTACAACATTATTGTGGTGGTGGTGGTTATTGTTTCCAGTGGGGTAGAAGCAGTGAGAAAAAGAGAAAATAGTTTTTTGGTCATTAAAAAAATCTAAATTTATTTTATCTTAAATGAGATAATGACTAAATTCTGTTAGAGCCTGCAGGAGTTGATGAGATGGGGAAGAAGAGGAGCAAAGTAGAAACAGCATCAAGGAACAGAAGATTACTGAATACATGATAGGTTGTCAAGGTTGTGAATATCTGAAACTAAATCTTTTGTCTATTCACTACACTGAATCTTTTGAGTCCTGTTGTTTTCTTGTATTAGAAAATGAAATATGTGAGACACATTACCAGTCATACCCACTTTTCTCCAGAGAAAATTGTATAGCTGTCTTCTCTTTTTTCCTTCATTCAGCTTGTTACTGTAGTTTCAAATCAAATGTGTGGACTGGAATGTTATTTTAACTTGGGCAGTTGCACTGGTTGGATGCCAACTAAAAATTGTGCAACAGTGGCTTTTGTTTTTCTAAGAAGCAAGAGCATGGCCTTGTCCGGTAAAGCAATACTTAGTTCATTCCCTTGGGGATTAAACATCATCACTATGTACTCAATACAAATGATTCTGCTCCTTCTTTGATAGTACTTGGCTTTGCAGTAAGTATATTCTCTTCTCTTTACATTTTTTTTAAAATGGATTTTAACAAAAAAAATTGTTTGCTTATGGTGTTTTATTATTTCTGAACTTTGTTCTAGTTGTCTCTGAGTCAATGTGGCAGAGCAAAAAAAAAAAAAGGAGAGAGAGAGAGAGATTTAGACTGGTAGCCTAGGAAGCTAGGTTCTAGAATGTGCTCTGTTAGCAGATATATTTGGACAAGTGACTGGTTCTCTGAGCCTACATGTCTTCATTAAAATGAAAAGGGTGAACTAGATGATTTCCAAATTTTAATTTCTAAGCATCTTTGAGTTCAGTCAGCAACTAATTCATTTCTTCTTAAATTGTTCTAGGGTATGATGGGGTATTTGTCTATGTGTCAAAAATAACTCTGCAATCTCATCTCAGAATATTTTTAATTGTAAAAAATAAAATGAATAGTGCAATTGAGGAAAAATTAAGTATTATTACAATATAAAACATAAAAATGAATAGGATTGAAAAGGAAATCAATATTAAAATAAAGCTGTCATTTTTCCCATCCAAGTTCATAGATGCACCTACCATCCCCAAAATTTACCATCATTTTTCAGATTAAGAACTCTGTTCTATGAGATGAAAGGCAGTATAGTAGAGTACTTTACTTATTCAGTCAAAGCTGATGAAGGTATTCACATCTTCCCTCAATCACCCCTTAGGTGACCTTGGAAATAAGCCACTTAACCTTTCAATGCCTCCATTTCCTCAATTGGAAATTGCAGGTTTGAACTAGATGACCTGCTTAGTCCCTTCTAACTCTTAAGTGCATCTGTCACCTTATGAACTTTTAAAGGTTCCTAAATCTCTTAAAACAGATAACAGGATAAAAGAAGTCTGAGTCTAAGAGTTAAGAAAGTCCATAAAGACTAGACTGTTTTGAAAGCTTTGGGAATAACATCTTGGTTAAAATAGCTACTTTGGGGAAGAAGAGACAAGAATGACTGAAATGATCTGAATATTTGGTTGCATGCTTCTGTGCTGCTTCTTACTGTAATATTTAACCACTTTAATATAAAGACAGTTTGAAGATGTTTCCTTGGAATGAAAACCTTCTGCCCTTAAACTACAGGAATATTTATAGGTGTAGTTTTCTTTGGATAGAGAATTACTGTTGGCTTGTGATGATGGAGTCTCTAAAGTGTTCCATTCAGTTTTAAAGGTGCTAGACCCTGGTTTTTGGAGATAAATCTAAATATATCAATCCAAGAGAAGAGCATTATTTCTAGAATGTTATCATTCTGCATTTTGCGGAAGGGTAAGTCCCAGTGATTCAGTAGGTTAACTATTACGTGAGATGCATATTCTACTTTGTTTCTTAAAATGTCCCGGATCCAGTTAACTCTTGGTCTTATTTACCAAATGTATTAAAGGGTTTTTTTTAGGTTTTTTGCAAGGCAAATGGGTTTAAGTGGCTTGTCCAAGGCCACACAGCTAGGTAATTATTAAGTGTCTGACGTCAGAATTGAACTCAGGTCCTCCTGACTCCAGGATCTGTGCTCTATCCACTGCACCACCTAGCCACTGCTATGTTTTAAAGATTTTTGAACCAATCAGACCATATTCTTTTGGAACAGAATGGTTTTAATGACCACAGGGACAGGCAGTGGATACCATCATACAGAAAATATTTCTGTATTTTCTCTTCACACCAGGCTCTGGATGGAGATTTCTCTGAAGACAATCGAACTAAGTGTAGAATTGCAACTGTGCCCTTAATTGAAGCGGTTGAAAATCTGACAGCATTTGCTTCCAACCCTGAGTTTGTCAGCATTCCAGCCCAGATCAGTTCAGAGGTAGGACATGCCTTTTTTTCCTTCTTTGAGATCTCCAAGGGAAAAATGGGTTTGGTTAGTTGTCTGTTGGAAAAAAGGGGTTAGTTGTCTGTTACTAATATATATGAGAAGTTAATAGCTAAAAGTACTTGAAATATGCAAAGTATGATTTTATTATTGTCATGAAAAAGGTAGCATTCTAGCTTAAGTAAAAGAAATTAAGAAATAAATCACAAAATTGACTGTTGGCTTTGAATTTTCAATCTTCAAAATGGGGAAGTTGTTAGATGGATTCAGATCTGGGCTTGGTATTTGTTTGTTTTAAATACAGAGAAACAAGCTGTGGGATTTATTAGTATTTACTTGCTTGTTTTCTGTTTGGTTGGGTTTTTTTGAAGACTCTTGGATCCTCAGCACATTTCAGAGCTTTCCCTAATATTCTTGCTCTATCATTCTGTATCTGCTACCAACGTATTTACTTCAGAGGTCTCCAAAAGAAAGAGAAGATGTGTGTTGTGTGTGTGTGTGTGTGTGTGTGTGTGTGTGTGTGTGTGTGTGTGTACACACATATTTATATGCCTTTTTTTGTCATCTGCCAGTAGGCTTTTCCCAAATAAATCTTCTAACCAATGGTAATATTTCTATATTTCTTCTGTGGTACCTGGGTAATGAAAATAGCCCCTAAAAAAAAAAAAGTCATTGAGTACATTATTTCCTGGTTCTCCTTTTTTTGATCTTGTATCAGTTCCTATAAGTCTTCTTATTGGAAATTTCTTAAGTTGGTGATAAGAACTATTAAAAAAAAATTAGGGGTAAAACAACATGATCATATTAGGATTCTAGCCATACCTCCTCTTTTAAGTCAGTAACCTGTATAGCTAGAGCTATATACATTAGTCAGAAATGTGATGTTCTGGAGGTCAGTATTTTAACTTTTTACATGAGGAAAACCAAAAACTATCACTAGACTATGTCACCAACCACAGTGGTATCTGGTTGCCTAGTGGGATCCCAAAGACCTTTGCTACAGAATGGAAATCTGTGTTTTATAATCTTATGAAGCTTTTGCCTGTAAATGTGGTTTTAAATTATTTTCTGTTCCTCTTGCCTGAAACTCGTGACCTAAATCTTGGATTATAGATTCCTGCCCTTCCTGCCTCCTAGTTCCATGGCTTTCATGTAATATTATGCTTCTCAACTTTTATGAAATGCTAAACAACTTGAAGGAACACAAACTTTCTGATGTTACTCTCCAAAAATGAGACAAGCAAAAATAAAGAGAAAACATATTTTTAGTTTGTAGTCTAAGTAACCATAACTGTCTCTAAATTTCTTTACTTCTGAGATAGTACAAACCACTGAAATCCAAAGAGAATACAACCTTCATTTTCATACAGTAGTTTTGAGGTGTTTCTCACCTTTATAACTTCTATTAACAAATAATAAAATTACTACATTTGTATTTAAACTTCTTTTCCCCTCTTAGATGTCAGTAAACAGTAGGGGAGAGGAAAAGTCCAAGACTTAGGTAACCTGCAAACCTTGTTGTTGTCCAGCCCTGATTCTTTGTGACCCCATTCAGGATTTTCTTATTAGAAATACTAAGTTTGGGGCGGCTAGGTGGCGCAGTGAATAGAGCACTGGCCTTGGAGTCAGGAGTACCTGGGTTCAAATCCGACCTCAGACACTTAATAATTACCTAGCCGTGTGGCCTTGGGCAAGCCACTTAGCCCCATTGCCTTGAAAAAAATCTAAAAAAAAATACTAAGTTGTCATTTCCTTCTCCAGCTCATTTTACAGATGAGGAAACTAAGGCAAACAGGGTTAAGTGAATTGCTAATGGTCTCAAAGTTAGTAAGGGTCTTTAGCCAGATTTGGACTCGGGTCTTCCTGACTCTAGATCTGGCACTCTATCCATTGTACAACTTAACTGCCCCAGATCACCATATAACTAATTAAGTTGATTGTACATATATTACAAAAAATACAGCATATGTTAAAAGTTACAGTCCTGTGATGCTTTGTGAGTCATTTTAATAACATTCACTCAAGTTTTGTGTATCCATTGGGTGCTGATGTCTAAAGCTATCTATCAGTAAGATTATTGCATAGATTGCTGTACTGATATCCTGCAAAAGACTTCTTTCTTGGTTACTGATTTCACTCAGCTGTTTTTTTGACCCAGTCTGCCATCAGACATAAGAGAGCTTCCTATTGGTATGGATACCTTGTCCTCTGAAATATCGCTCCATCAAACATTTTCTCCCAAATTCTAAAGGGATATGTAGATATTTCTATTTAATATATTTCATCTTCAGGAAATACTTATACTTCACTTTTCCCAAATAGCAACAATCCCCCCCTGTTTTATTTTTCCCAGGGGTCTCGGGCACAAGAACCTATCCTAATCTCAGCTAAGACTATGTTGGAAAGTTCATCTTTCCTTATCAGGACTGCTCGTTCTTTGGCCATCAATCCTAAAGACCCACCCACTTGGTCTGTCCTTGCTGGACATTCGCATACTGTTTCAGATTCAATCAAGAGCCTCATCACTTCCATTAGGTAAGTGACTTCCAAATGCCTTACATTAACCATGGACTATCCTTCATTTTCCAATAATATAATAATCATGCCTTATATTTGTGTAGTGATTTACAGTTTCAGATTACTTTATGCCCATTATCTGATTTGATCTTTGAAATAATCCCATGTTATAGATCTTACTGGCATTATCACACACACAAACACACACACACACACACACACACACACACACCCTTTTGCAGGTGGGGAGATTGATATCAACTGATTTGCTCAAGGTCATACAACCAATCAGTGACTGGGCTGGCATTGCAATCTCAGTCTCCCTGCTCCAAATCCAGTGCCTTTTCCATTACACCAAATACATCAGGTCTGTTATTTAAACTAGAATTTAGCTGATAAAGTTTTATCTGAGGGCCAATATTGTCTATCACCTGTGTCACCTGGATACTTGGGTAAGGATAACCAGCGTTTTGTTGTTCTGCCATTTAATCTAATTTACTGGTAAAATCATATGAATATTTTAAGTCTTGATAAAACTGTGTTTCCAGTGATATTAAGACTCTTAAGAACATTCCTTGATTAGAATATAACATTTTAAAACAGAATTTATATTTAATTCTGTTCAGAGGGACTAAATGAATCTCTTAAAGTTATACTTTGTTTCTCATTTACTTGGGAAAGTCATAGAATTAGCTAGCACTTTCATGCTTAATTTTTTTTTCTTTTAGTATTTGCAAGGCAATGGGGTTAAGTGGCTTGCCCAAGGCCACACAGCTAGGTAATTATTAAGTGTCTGAGGTCAGATTTGAACTCTGGTACTCCTGACTTCAAGGCCAGTGCTTTATCCACTGCGCCATCTAGCCCCCCCCCCCCCCCCATGCTTAATGTTTTGAATCATCATTGTGAAATTTAGAAACCCATTCAAAGAAAAATCCATTAGGTATTATTTTTATCCTTCATAGGGCTTCTGTCAGTAGTGTATAATGTAACTCATTTGCACTGGAAATAAAACTCACCATTTATAATTATAATAAAATTAGCTAACATGCAGTGCTTCAGGGTTTACAAATGTTTTCCATATTTTATTACAATTCTCAAAACAGCCCATTGATTTAAGTCCTATTATTGCCATTTAACACAAAGTGGTTAAAAGACTTGTCCAGGGATCTAGAGCCAGTAAGTGTCTAAACTGGAATTTGAACCTACCTTTTATAAGGGTTTTATACCAGTGTGAATTCTTAGTCCATATCCCCAACATTTGGTCATTCATGGAGTATTTGGACAATTATGATTAAATTAAAGGCAAAGATTAAAGGGGGGGGGGTTATTCCTTCCTGAAATGGAGGGTATTCTTCAGGTATTGATTTCCTCTCATGTTGAGTACAGTTCACTAAAATTTTCTTTGTCTTAATGAAGCAGGATGTCCCAAGAGCCTCACTGCAGTCACAATATGTAACTCAGGTTTGTAAGTAGGTATTAAAAAAAGCTGCTCGGGAATCTATTGCTTATTAGATAATATAGAGGACCCATGATCAGAAACTCTCAGTATACTAATCATTAATGTGATATCCTGAAGCATGGGCTCTCCTTTTCTCCTGATAATAAAGTTCTTTTTATTTCAGGGATAAGGCTCCAGGCCAGAGAGAGTGTGACTATTCCATTGATGGCATCAATAGGTGCATCCGAGATATTGAGCAGGCCTCTCTTGCTGCAGTCAGTCAGAACCTGGCCACAAGAGATGACATCTCTGTAGAGGTAATGATTGCTATTCAGATCAAATTACTCTATTTACCCCTACAAAATAGAGAATGTTGTAGAGAGATCTAGCATAGAAATCCTAAGTCCTCTTCAGATACTTCTTTGTGGGACTGTACCTTTGAGTTACAAAACTGTACCAACCCAGTGCAATCTCAGGAAAAGTTTGTAGTGGCACTGGTGGCATTAGTGGCATTAGTACTAGTATCAGTAGCATTAGCATTAGTAACAGTAGCATTATTGCTATTAGCAGTAGTATTAGTACTTGTAGCAATATTACAAGTAGCAGTAATATTAGTATTAGTACTAGTACTGGTAGAAGTAGTAGTAGTTAGCAGCAGCAGCAGCAGCAAACAACAAACAGGTGATCCTGTGAGGATCACCACCACCCTGTTATTTTTCCACTGATTTGCCCAGTGCCACAGAACTAGCAAGCTGGAAAGTGTTTGAGGCAGGATTTGAATTCAGTTTTTCCTGGCTCCAAGTCTAATTCTCTATCCCTTAGCTGTCCAACATAATCCAGGAACAGATTTACTGCCTAAGAAATTATCTTGTTCTGTATAGAGAGCCTCATCTCCAAAAGGCTAGCCTATTGAGTAATAATATTTTCCAGCCATAACTCCTTTCAAAACTTTCCACAGAGGTAAAGAAAGTTTATACTTAAATAGTTGAAGGGAATTTGCTTGTTGACAAAATCATATGTATATGATGGGTACATATATGTAAACATAGAGCCCATTCTTTGTTTATATATTCTAGCAGCATTGTGCAGCAACAGTATTCTAGGCTTATATATTGGCTCCTAAAAGAATTAGAAAACTGAATGGGTATCTGGGAATAGAAATAATAATGCTATTAGTCACAGTAATAATAGTAGCTAGCATGTATATAGCACTAAGTTTGAAAAATGTTTTACAGCTATTATTTTATCTCTATCATGAAAAGGGGTAAGGACATGTAATGGTAGCTTTCTTTTGGTATTCAAAGACTGTTATATGGAAGAGGGATTAGATTTGTTCTTTATGGCCCCATAAGATTTTGGAGCAGTGAGTAAAAGGTGTCAATGAGCAGATATCAGCTCAATATATGGAAAAGTAATTAGAGCTATCTAAAAGTTCAGTAGACTAATAGGCAGTAATAAAGGTCCCTATTATTTTAAACCTGCAGGTAAGTATTCTATGAACACTTATTGGAGATGTAGAAAAGATTCGTTTTGGGGACAGATTAGGTGACCTTTGAAATGACTTTGAAAAGCAAAATTTTGTTGTTGTTCAAGTCTCAGTTAATCTTCCTTCTCTGAAAGTGCTTAATCTTGGATTGCAGAGGGTAGAGTAGATATTGGGAAAGGTATAATCAATAATCATGGATGGGAGGAAAGAAAGTAGGTATACTGATTGTTGAAAATTGAAATTAAAATGTGACCTGAGTGTCCTTAGAGTAGGTTGAGAAGATGGCGCCTACCAGTGGTAGGTTCAGATTGTGAAAATGGAAAATAGTAAAGATATTAGAAAGTGAAGAAAAGATATCGAGTGTTATTAACACAGGGTTTCTAAATTAAATTTAGAATGTCATCAGAGCAGGCCTTGGGACATGAATTTTGAATGTATCTGTGCATTAACAGGAAAAAAATGCATTGATCAAATTATCTGATTTTGCATTAAACTCAAATGTCTACTGAGCTAAATATTTTTACCTTAGGGTTATTGGCTTTCACAGCCTTTCATCTAGTACTATTACCAGGAAGCCCTCATTCACTTGCACTATCATTCTTGTAAATTGTTGAGCTTTTTTTTTCTTTTTTCACTTCTTAGGGGATGACCCATTCCTTTTCTTTCCATTGTTTTTGCCATCTTCTTTCTAAGTGTTCTTAATTGTCTACCTTTGTTTCCTTCAATTCATCTCTATCTGCCACTTAATTTACTCAGAGGAGACTGTAGGAACTAGGACCCTGGGTACAAATGGTGGTATATATTAGTTGAGCTGTGTCCACCCTCCATGGGGTAAGACTATTGCATTACAGCTGAATCTACAGAAGATAGGGCATTTCTAACTCATAATTATTCTGGTCCATTAGGACCAGAGTATACAGTGGACACAAAGCAATCCATCAGTCATTAGATCAGCAAATATTCTTAGGGTGAGTCAGACTAGTGATCAAGACTCTGATGTCTTTTGACTTTCCAGTCTATTCTATTTCCTTGACTGTGAATCCCTATTCTGGCTAACCATCTTGAATATAACAACTTCACAAATACTCTGGTACGAGAAGGCTAAGTTTCTAATTTGAATCCTGTCTCATCTGTCCCAGACAAGGATAGTCTATCCTCCTGTCCCAGGAAATTACCTAAGGACAAGTATGACAGATATGGGCTAGGCATGCTTTAAAGGACTGGGATTAGGTAGCACTTGGTCAGTGGGTAAGGGACCTTCTGTGAACTGTAAGCTTCTTGAGGATAGCTATTGTCTTTTTTTTTTTTTGTCATTGTCTTTCCAACATAGAACATAATGCTTAATAGATATTTGACATTTAACAAATAATTTTATTAATTTTTTCCTGATTCCAATATACATTGTTTTTATCCTCAGTGATTTCCTCTGAATCCATGCAAGTTGATTTTCATGTTGTTCAGTCCAGCAGGCAACCTGGCTACTGAACTGCTGGACCCTTATTTTCTCACTGATTGGACAATGTGGTCTAGCATCTAGAGAGTTAAGAATACTATTTAGCCAATTGGTTGACTCTATTATGAGTTCTGGGAATGTCACTTATAAAAGGATTTCTTTGGAAATGTTTACATCAAAACAAAATGTATCCCTTTTTAGGAAGAAAATTAAAATGAGAGTTGAATTGGTAGTCAGAGCTAAATAAGTCCAAGGCAGAGAACCAAAGTTCCAGATATGAAAGACAACTCATCAGCCACCCAATTCTACTCATATCTGAGAAGGAATCCCTATGTTAACATTCCCAAGAAGTGGTCATCCAGACTCTGTTCAAGGATATAAAGTAAGAGGGAATCCATTCCTTCAGATGGTATAGTCTCAAGGCCTTCAGCTTTGTGGTTGTCTTCCTCTAGAAACTCCTGATTACCAGTGTCCTTCCTTTCTGGCTAGACACCTAGAACTAAACTCAATAATAAAAGGGTTGTCTGACTCAGGAAAGAAGACACCTAGATGAACAGCTCCCTATTCCTTGAAGCTGTTTTCCCATGCCAGCCCAAGTTTTTGTTAGTTTTCGGTTGTTATGTTATGCTGCCACCTCTCACTTCAGACTCATCTCAAATTGGTAATCAGCTAAAAACCCTTGAGTTTTTTTCAAACAAACTATTAATTTAACATTCTTCTTCCATCTTAGACTTGAAAAAATATTTACATTTATAATGATTAAATTTTATCTTATTAGATTCATCTTAATCTCTTAACTTGTTTAACAGAATTATTCTTCACCCTAACTCTCTCATCCAGTTTATTAGCTATCCCTAACAGATTTCTGTCATTTGCAAAGAGCTTTTGAACATAAGGCTTCTCAGAAGACCTTCTGGGCATCAGAGACCTTCCCAGAAACTAGTGGAAAGAGTGGTGTGTTCTTTCTCCATCATCCTCTGAGAGTGTAGAAACTGATGCCACCCATTTTATTGTTTCCATCCTGTGGAACAGGATCACTTTGACCCCCTAACTGTACTGTTTTGAGTTTTTATCTGTCACTGCTACTTGTGGAAGAAGAAGAAGAAGAAAAAATTTTGTTGATCAGTTTATTTTTAAATTTTTATTTAAGACAATAGGGTTAAGAGTAACTTGCCCAAGGCAATTATAAAGTGTCTGAGGCCAGATTTGAACTTAGAGCCTCCTGTCTCCAGGGTTGGTGCTCTATCTACTGAGCCGTTTACCTACCCCCTGTTCAGTATATTCTTAACTCATGAAGTTGCTAGTGAATTGACAGGTTATGAACCTCAGGAAAAGACATTGAAGGCAACATCAATCAATCAATAAACATTTATTAAGTACACACTATGTAGGTACTCAAATAAGTACTTATTTATTAAGTACTTACTATCATGATTCACATCTAAGGATCCAAAGAAAAAGCAAAAACAATTCCTACTTTCAAGGAGTTTATGTTCTAATGGAGAAACTAATATATAAATCAAAACATAGAGGATAAATGTAGAGATAAAGGACTGTAACATGCTAGACTGACATTAGCAGTTAGAGGGACCAGTAAAGGCCTACTGCAGGAGATAGGGCTAGAGCTCATTGTTAAAGATAGCTTGATGTTGTCCCAGATAAATTTTGTTCCTTGGAATCAGGAAGACCTGAGTTCAAACCTTGCTTCAGACACTACTAACAAGCTAACAAACATTCACATTTTCTGTATCTCAGATTCCTCATCTGTAAAATGGGGATAAAAATAGTACCTACCTTGTGGAATTCTATGAGGATCAAATGAGTTAATCTATGTAAAATACTCTGCAAACCTTAAATAATTATATAGGTGCTGGCTATTAAAGGAAACCAGGTGTTCTAAAATTTGAAGACTAGGAGAAAGAGCCTTCCAGATCCAATAGCTCAGAGAGAGAAGATGGAATAGCATGTACAAAGATGGCAGGCAGGTTAGTGTGACTGGATCACAGAGCATGTGAAAAGGAGTAAAACGTAAAAAGATTAGAGAGGTAGGAAGGAGCCAGATTAGAAAGATCTTTAAAAGCCAAAAGATTTTCTGGTTTATGCTGGAGGGATCACTGGAAAGTGGATAAGGTGCCACTAGAGTTTATTGAGCAGGAGGATAACATGATTTGGTTAAAGCTACACATTTGGAAAATTACTTTGAGAGTTAAGTGGAGGATAAACTAGGAATAAAATAAGGCAATGAAATTATTTAGAAGGCTATTGCAATAGTTCAGTTGAGATGTGTTGGGTACCTAAACTTAAAGTAATGACTGAATGGAGATAATGAGATAAATATACACATACATGTATATTTACATATGTATATAAAGAGATATATACATGTAGATATAATAATGATGATGATGATGATAATGTTTGTCCTTCATTTTGAAGAAAACCACGACATCAGGGAAGTGATGTCATGACAAGAACATGAATTGGATTTGAGTGAGGGGGATGCTGTGCTAAGTCACTGGCCTCATTTTCTTCTCCAGAGTCATCTGGGTCCAGTGGCCAGATATGAATTGGGATGACTGGAGATGGCCCTGGATTTGAGGCAGTCAGGGTTAAGTGACTTGCCCACAGCTAGTAAGTAGCAAGTTTCTGAGGACAGATTTGAACTCCTGTTCTCCAGATTCTAAGGCCAGTACTCTCTCCACTGCACCACCTAGTTGCCCTGACATACAGACATATATGAGAGATGTTATAGGAAAGAAATAATATGGCAACTGATTGAACATGATGGTTAGAAAAATGAGTTAAGAATGATGCTGTTTTGGATCTGGGTGACTGGAAGGATAGGAGTAACCCTTACTAGTTTAGAAGAAGTAGAAAAGAGTACGAAGGTAATCAGTTCAGTTTAGGATCCGCTGAATTTGAGGTATTTATGATTCAAAATGTTCAGCAAGGAGTTAATGATGTAGAATTGGAGACCAGACTTGAGAATTCTATGCATAGAGATGATAATTGAACCCATGAGAATGGATAAAATTTCCAAGTAACAATGTGTATAGAGAAAAAAGGACTCAGAATGGAGCTTTGAGGGGATACCCACAGTAAGTATGCTTTACATAAATGAAGATCTGGCAAAATAAGAAGACAAGTGGTCAGACATATAGGAGGAGAATGAAGAATGAGCAAAATTAAAAATGTGTAAATAAATCACTTTGGCCCTTTGTTAAATGATTGGTAATTTCAAAAAATAGTTTCAGATGAGGGATAAAAATTAGAAGCCATATTAAAGGGGTTTTAGAATACAGTGAGAAGAGAAATAGAGATACCAACTGTGAACAGATTTGTCAAGGGGTTTTTCTAGAAAAGGGACAAAAGATAGCTAGTGCTCATGGTAGGATCTAATGAGGGTGTGTTTACTTTTTATAGAAATTTGAGAATATAAACAACAGGGAAGGAATCAGTAGAAAGGGAAGATTGAAGATTAGAGAGAGTGGTATGCTGATGGTGGATATAATCAGTGGGATGGAGTAGATGGGTACATGTAGAAGGGATGGCAATTAAAAGGGTGACCTCATCATCAGAGATTGAGGTAGAGGAGATTGTTGGGGTATGATGAGGGGTATGAGATGAAAAGAGAATTCTCAAGAATGATTTCAATTTTTTTTCAGTCAGGTTTATATAGTGAGGTATTCAGAGAGAATTCAGGGAAAAGGTGGAGAAGAGGTCAAGAGTCATATGATTAGCTTAAAAGAAGAAAAAGTGGATAACGACTGCTGTGCTAAATGTTCAGGAATCAGATACAGAGAAATAAAAATATTGCCTTGCTGTAGGAACCAGTTGAGATTAGCTGGCTTAAATTTATAGTGGACAAATCACTTAATGTTCACACTCAGGAAGCCTATGGAGGTATTTTGGAGGAAGTATTTGAGTACATGGTAAGTAAGACAAGGGAAGTTGAATAAGATACAGACTTAGTGCAAAGTCTGCCAAATTATGAAGACCAGAATTGCAGGAAATTGCAATTAAAAAGATGGAAGCTTTGGAGATTCATACTGAGGTGAACATTTAGTTATTGCCTGTGTTTTGGCTTCCTAATATATGAACCTCCTAGTATTGGATCCTTGTCCTGGCAATTAGTCTTCCCATTCATCTTAAGCTCTCATATTGTATCACTCAATAGAAAATAAGTCAATCAATCAACCAAGTATTAAATGCCTGTTACATGCCAGACACTATGCTAGGCAAAAGTTCAGAGAATGAGACAAACTTTACTCTCAAAGAGTTGACATTCTAGTGGGGAGAACAAGTTCACATAAAATATAGAAGATAAATTTAAAGTTAATATTTACAAGGTTGAAAATACTAAGGTTATTTGAGAGAAAGGGCACCAGCAGCTCTAGGGATCAGGAAGGGCCTCCATAGGAAGGTACCAACCAGATCCTAACTTTTCAGTTTCCACTTGTTCATGTTTCAGCCTAATCAATCAGTCAGCACTGTATGAGCTGCTTAGTATTTAAAAACTAAAGAGGGAGAGGGAGGGAGAAAGGAAGACTGCCAGCCCCACAAAGAGACTTCTTTATGTTACTTGAAATGCCTCAGTTGGCTTTCTAAATCAATGTCATGAAAGACTTTTAAAAGTTGGGTTTGGGGGGTGGCTAGGTGGAGCAGTAGATAGAGCACCAGCCCTGGAGTCAGGAGTACTTGAGTTCAAATCCGGCCTCAGACACTTAATAATTACCTAGCTGTGTGGCCTTGGGCAAGCCACTTAACCCCATTTGCCTTGCAAAAAAAAAAACCCTAAAAAAAAAAAAGTTGGGTTTGGGAGTTTTGGAGGGGTGGGAAAAAATCTCTCCAAGTACAGGTTCTCCAATATTATGTCCCATTCCCCATCATAAACCATCTGTAGCAATTCAATGGATCTAGAATCTATTGCCATTCTTGCCTAGAATCAGATTGTGGATATACTTGCCATTATGATGACAAACAATTAGCAGAAACTTCTGCAAACTAATTTTTTTCTTTTCCAAGATTTTTTTTTGTGATCATTCCGTAGGTTGTTTTTCTTATTACTTTCAGTGAGTGCAGTTCTCCTAAGCATAAGACTCATAAATAACAATGTTCTGGCAAATTTGCCAACCACAAAGGCCAGTCTCATTTCTGATGAGCAGTGCATTGTCACCATGTATTTTTGCCTTGACTCATCTGGCATTGTGCCCATGTGTGCAAGAAAGTAAGTAGTAAATTCACAATGCTTCAGATTTCTAAGACATGCATTTTTTAAACTAAAAATAACTTCCTAGTAATCTAACTCTTAGATAATCATCAACAACTTTGCTTTATGGTTTCTCTGGGGTTACAAAAAAAGATACCAAAATCTAGTTCTAACTTGGGAATTTTTCCAAGATCAAATCTATGACACTTAGATTTTTTTTTTAAATCAGGAAGAATTACATTTGGGTATTTTTAAGAGAATAACTGGCACATTATTGGGCACAGTCTCCAGAATAGTATTTTGGAAATGAATCCAATTCCCCTAGGTATTGGGTTGTTTGCACGTGCTCTCTCCCTCTCCTTCCCCTCCCCCTCTCCCATCTTTCATGTTAGCAAATTAGTTTCAAGGTAGCTGAGCAGTAACTTCAGTGCCCAGAATAAACCCTGTTTTTCTTCTTTTTTTTTTTTTAACAAACTTTTGACTGTCTTTACTGGGTTCCTTCATGTGTAGTTCAGTAGCTTCAGTAATTTTCCTGAATAATCTAATGATATTAAAATGAAGATGAAGACATTCCTTGTCACACCTTGCCAGCTGGGGCTGGAAACAAACAGGAGACCACTTGGTGGAATCTCTCCTCTGGTCTCGTACAGGAAGGTGCTTGGGGAGGCTGCGGCCACAGGGTGGGTGGGTGAACCAGGGCAGCCCAGAGAGTGAATCGTAGAACGTGAACTTGACAGGGCCTTTCCTTTTTAGGCTTTGCAGGAACAGTTGACATCAGTGGTTCAGGAAATCGGGCACCTCATTGATCCCATTGCTACAGCAGCTCGAGGAGAAGCAGCCCAGCTGGGACACAAGGTACTGATGTGATTCTTTCTGTGCGGGCGCGCGCGCGCGCACGTGTGTGTGTGTGTGTATCTGGGTGTGCATGTATGCATGCATGAGCCCATCTGTATCTGCTTAGAGAGGAAGGGTCTTTGAATTGGTTGTCCTCCCAAAAATCTCTCCCATCATGTAGTCAGCTACGTTGCATGGTTGCTTCCAACACTACATGAAGCTACCACTTACTCTCGTGCTTGCATACCCTCAAGAAATTAAATCATTTCAGGTTCTACCATGCCCCTTGAGGTCTGGCAGAAGCAATTAGACCCTGTGAGTCTTACTCTTAGGCAGTGTCCCATATGGAGTATTGAGGAACCCTTATCTCCTGGCCCCTATTTGACAGTGCATTCCTTCTAGGAACTTGAGGTCTTTGGTGCAGTTGAAGACTGAACGAAATAGGCTAATTCTGACTTATGGGGGAGGTGGGGTGGAGTGGGTTTTTTTTTAATAAAATAATACATTTCATTTCAGTGTACTTTAAGTCGGCATTTATGTCCTAATTCTTGAAATTAGGAAAAAGAATTTTTGCATATGGTCTTTACCTTTCCCATACTCACCTATGAGAGTCATTTCATTTATTTATTTTCCCTTTTTTTAGGCGGAGGCAATCGGGGTTAAGTGGCTTGTCCAGGTTCATACACCTAATATGTATCAAATGTCTGAGGTTAGATTTGAAAGTACGTCCTCCTGACTCTTGGACCAGAACTTTATTCTCTGTACCAACTAGCGTCCCCTGAGAGTCATTCTCCAAGTGCTAATATTTCTTTTATTTTAAATGTTTATTAAAGCTTAAACAATATTGAGTTAATTATGTAGGTTCTTTGCTGGTACTCAACTTATTTTGGAAATGTTCGTGGTAGATACAATAAAGTGGATTTTAAGTCCCTTGTATTTTTGTCCAGAGCTCATGATCTTCAACTAAAAAGCCTATTTCTTGGAACATATAGGTGGTGCAGTAGGTAGAGCACCAGCCTTGGAGTCAGGAGGACTTGAGTTCAAATATGAACTCAGATACTTAACACTTACTTAGCTGTGTGACCTGGGGCAAGTCACTTGACCCCATTGCCTTGCAAAAATTTAAAAAAAAAGAAATGAATAAAAAGCTTCATTATCAAAATTTCTGCCGATGAAAAACATTTTACATTTTTGGTAGCTTTTTTTTAATGCCAAAATCACCTGGAGGTTTATGCTTATGGATGACAAAGATTTCTACTGGAGTTCGCCTTTTTTTCACCTTATGTACTTAGGGAGTGTGAAGTAGAAGAAAAAACATTAAATTTAGATTCAGAAGATTTATTTTCAAATCCTTGCTTTTGTATGAATGGGGTCTTGATTGCACCAAATTCCATAAAAATTGTTACATTTGTATCTCTTTACACTTTTGCCCAATTGCCTCCTCCCAGTTGTTTTTTATTCTATTTTCATATATCTGGAGGACTTTTTTAGTCACTTTTAACAATAAGATAAAGGGAATTAAAGAAGATTGGTATTCATTACTTCTTTAATCAGTCAATGGGTCAACTAGCACATCATTAAGTGGCAGCCATTGTGCTAATCATTAAGGATACAAAGAAAGCAAAAAATTAGTCCCTGCTCTCAGGGAGCTCAGTCTGATGATAAAGGGCGACCCACTTAACAGGAGAAACAAAGCTTCCCACAGGGCTTTGCCAGTCTAAAGTGTGGTAAGTTTAAAATCAGCCTAGTACCAGGAAAATTTGTTTCCTTTAGGACACAAAGACATATCTATTTCTCTTTAGTTATTTGGTTTAATTCTTGCTAAGCAGCATTCTCTTAATCTTGGAGGATTCTTAAACTAGAGTCCTCAAAACTTTTATTAAAAAAATTTATAACTGTTTTTCAATATAATTGCTTTCTACTGCAGTTCTACATTTTATTTTATACATTTAAAAACATGAGAATCTATAGGCTTTAACAGGCTGCCAAAAAAAAGATTAAGAACTCTTGAAATATACTTTTAGAATGGCATTTTTATATTAACATGCTTGCAATTTTCAAATTCCTCAGAGCATCTTATAGGAGTTTCTCTATGATAAATATAGGAAATACCTTATAGCTTCAATATCCAAAGTGCAAATAAAATAGTGTCACCTTTGGGAGAACAGTAATTCCTTGCCAAGAAGGAACAGATTGGAAACTGACACTAGTCTTTCTGAAGCTATTGTGCAAGGTAACCTTTTCAGGAAACCTTTTTCTGATTTGATAATCAGGATCCTTTTAATCTTGCTCCCACTTCTACAGTCCTTGCCATAGGGTCCTCTATCCATCCATCCAATCTTTTTAGTCCTCCCCTGTCTCTACAAACTTATTCACTACCTCTCCTGTTAAAAATGCCTTTGTTTCCACATTACAGCAAAATGCCCCAAAACTACCAATTTCTTTAGTCTAACCCAGAGCCCTGCTGTATTCCAAAATAGTTTTTTGATAACATTTCACAATCATGTCTAGTAATTTACATAGTATATTGAAAATGCAAGATTAATAGCAATGAACCATTTAGACTAGGAAACAAGAGCATCCGAGGTCTGAACTTTTAAAGGCATAATAGTTCTTTTCATGTTTTTCTCCCATTGGACCTTGAACACCTTGAGAGCAGGAACTAACTTAACAGGACTTAACTCAGTGCCTACAATATATTAGAGATTTCACAAGTACCGTTTGAATGAATGACTTCACAAAGATGCAAACTTACTCATATTTGTTATGGAAAACATTTAACTATAAATACAAGAAGAGACTATATAATTGTTTCATGTATGATGAAGCTTTATGCAAATTATTTTAGCAACATTTTCCTGGAGCTCAGTTCCGTTGTATTGTTGCCAAAATTTATATTTCTCAAGGGCAGTTACATGGTGCAAGGATTAGAACACCAAGTCTTGGGTCAGGAAGTTCTGACTTCAAATGTAGCTTCAGCCACTTACTAGCTGTGTGACCTTAAGCGAGTCATTTAACTCCAGTTTACCTCAATTCCTCTTTTGTGAAATAGACACACTGGAGAAAGTAATATCATGATAATATCTTTTTTTTTTTTTTAGGTTTTTGCAAGGCAAATGGGGTTAAGTGGCTTGCCCAAGGCCACACAGCTAGGTAATTATTAAGTGTCTGAGACCGGATTTGAACCCAGGTACTGCTGACTCCAGGGCCGGTGTTTTATCCACTGGGCCACCTAGTCGCCCCTTTATGATATTGTCTTTACCAAGATGCATAGAGAATCAAACATGAACTGAATGACTGAACAAGAGCACATTTTTTAAAGGAAGGTTTAGAAAAATAATACCTCTATTTTGAAGACTCAGTTTTTTTATCATCTGAGCATCAGAAACAGTCATTATGTCCTCCTAGCTGTATAACCTGAATGGGGAGATTAAGATTTTTCTTATTTAAAAAAAAACCAAAATACCTAATGTTCATTGTCATGACAACACCTAAGTTGGACAAAGAGTATTCATCTCTGTGGAATATCATGATGTGTCTTTTCTTTTTCTAGTCTCCAGGTTACAGACCTGGACCTGATAACAATTTGCTTCCTTTATTAAAGCATTAAGTGAAGCCTTAGAAAAGCCCCAATCAATCACTCTCTCAGCAGTTTGGTAAATAGCTTTTCATCAGCCTGGGCCAAATTCAAAGTTAAAATGTCTGAAGATAATGATAAAAGTTTTTTTTGCTTTTTTTTCTTTTCATTTAAGCTTCATAGAAATATCCTGGAATCCACTAAAAAGCAAATGGCATTCAACTTGGCTACTAAGGATATAGTCTTTTGGTACTATCATGAAATTAAGGAATTTTATCCATCAATGATTAATTGTCCCATTTTTCAAAAGTTCTTAAAAGTTTCTTTTATTTAAAATAAGTGGCTCCAACATTAGACACAGTTAAATTCCATATTACTGGACAAGTTTCTTTCTACACTCCTATAATGTTATTAAAAAAAAAGAGGTAGAATTCTTCAAGGCAATTCAAAAATAAATTTTAAGATGGATTTCTCAAAAGCCAAATTGCATATCTTCTTATAGAGTTATCTGATCTTTCTTTAACTTCAGTCTTTCCCTGCAAAATATGGCTTAAGACATGTTAAATTAAATGCCTTTTTTTGTGGATGTTTTTATTGCAAGGTCACACAGCTGGCGAGTTACTTTGAGCCCTTGATCTTAGCTGCAGTTGGTGTTGCATCTAAGATTCTAGATCATCAACAGCAGATGACAGTATTGGACCAGACCAAGACACTGGCAGAATCTGCTCTACAGATGTTGTATGCAGCCAAAGAAGGTGGAGGCAACCCCAAGGTATAGTTCAAAGGACCCTTCTCCCATTAAGACCTCACAGTGGAGTCATTTTTGAAGTAGTCACATATTCCTGCTATGTTAAATACTGCCTGGAAATTTTTGGTTTTCCAAATCAACGTCTTACCTTTCTTCTTTATATTTGCATGGTGAATTATATGAGACCAAAAAAAAAGTGTCTAGTATTGGCATTCTTAATATTCACCAGGGGAAAAAAAACTTTTTTTGTGTGTGTGTTGGTTTCTTTTTCATGATATAGAACAATATTAACTGGCAAGCCTCTTTTGAGATGTGTGTGATTATTACAGGAATAAAAAGGCTATCTGCATAGAGTACAAGGGGCTTCTTTCCTTATTTTCAAGCAAGTGACATATCTATAGATGCATCTCTCAATTTAGACATTCACTACAGTACAAAGTAAGTGCTATAGGGACACTGATGTTATTGACTTTTGTTATCTTGGGGACAGCAGCTTTTGTTATCTTTGGGGACAGGGCACATGAAATGCTCTAGTCCATTTGCAAATGGAAATTTCTTCAGCTTAGAATATTTTGTTACATTCAGTGGTCAAGGACAGCAGTATATCATTTTCTTTAAAAGTCAGTGTTCATGCCAAAATGAACTGTTTCTCTTAAAGAAGCAGCAAGTACCTTCAATTCATCAGGACTTTAATCCTATAAATGAAGGTTTAAGGGGCTCCCCGCCTATTCAGTGGCTGATGATAACAGTTTACATTGAATCTTAATGCAGCCTTCCATAAGCAATTACATTTGACAGAAAATAGGACATAAAGATTTGGTTTTGACGCTTAATAACATAACTTCACTAAACTACTAACACATATATTTTCTTTATGGAATTTTTAATAATGCAGGGTCTCCCAAAAGTCTTAGTGCAGCTTTAAGCCCTTGCTTAAACTGCACTAAGACTTTTGGACCTCTGTGTTTGTGAGAGAGAGACACACAGAGACAGAGACAGAGAGAAATGAATGAGAGAGAGAGAATAAGAAGAGCTCTAAATATATGTTTTGATATTTTATGTGTTTACTCTTAACTTAATTTCTTCAAACTTACCAAGCAACCATAAGTAGAAAATGATATAATGGAAAAGAAATATTCTGTTGCATTTCTGTGGATGACAAATTAATATAATTGGGTTTTTTCCAATATAATTGTCCTTAGTTTTAGACTTTGTAACTTCTGCATACAAATTAATCACTAATATTTGCAAAACTTTATATACATTTTCTTCTTCGATCATCATGACAACCTTAGGAGGTAGGTGCTATTTTACAGTTGCAGAAACTAAACCATACAGAAGTTAAGTAACTTATCCAGAAGGGGGTCTCTGTCTGTCTGTCTGTCTGTCTGTCTGTCTGTCTGCCTGTCTGTCTGCCTGTCTGTCTGTCACATACACACACACACACACACACACACACAGACACACACACACACACACACACACACACACACACACACACATAAAACCTCAGGTTAGATATGAATTCAGTTTAGTGAGCTGGCCTTGGAATCAGAAAAACTCAGCTTCTTGTCCAACTTCAGATACTTGGTAGCTGTGTGACCCTGGGCAGTTTACTAACTAGTTCCTCATCAAAAAAATGAACTGAAGAAGGAAATGGCAATCACTTCAGTATCTTTGCCAAGAAAAATCCAAAATGGGTCATAAGGAGTCAAATATGACTGAAATGACTCAACACCAAGGCATTATATTCAATATCTACTATGTACAGAGTTCTGTGCTACAAGTTGGGAGAGATGACAAAGCTAAATGGATATAGACAAATTCACAATAAAATATAAAAACTATAGTTCAGAGAATGTAATATAGAATGAGAATGTAATCTGATATTGTGAAAAGTGAAATTGGGGGGGGGGGATTAAAATGGCAGGAGAAAGCCTAGTATCATGGATTTATGAAAACAGAGTCTAAACTCTAGCCAATGCAGTGGGAAGAGAAAGGCAAAGATGAATTTGATAGTCATTCATAGAACTGGATCTTGAAGTGACTACAGAGACCTTCTGGGCCTAGTCTGATTTTTTTGATTCTTTTCTCTCTGAAATATTCTGCATTGATTTTGTGAGTTGATTGCCTTTAGTCTGTTTTTAATGCAGTTTTAAATGCAAATTCATAAAATTAGAGGGGGAACATCAGAGATTCCATTCTAGGAAGGAAGATACCATAGCCAAACTACTCGGACAAGATATTGTCATATAAAGAAATACACTCAAGAATGAGTTGTGCTCACCACATCAATTTGGTGGTCAAAGTCTATGTAAGAGTGAGTATCAGTTTTGCATTAGTTTCTTCTACTGAGCAGGGATAAGTTATACTGCTCCCATTAAAGAAGTATTCCAAGTCTTAAAGTTAAGTTAGTTATCACAGCCTTTTCTCTAGCCAACTCTACAGGCCTTTTGCTTATTCCTTTATTTATAGCATTTTTATCCATCTCTAGACCATCTCCTATCATAGCTAAGTCAAAACTTCTCAAGACCCAACTTAAGCCTTTTTTTCTTTCTAATGAAGCCATCTCAAGTGATGTTCTGCTCATTCAAAGTTCAGAGCACTTATTGTTTTTCTCAGCAGTTTGTCAGGAATGTAATCCCATGTCATGTGCCATCTCCTATTCTTGTATTTGTTAATCTAATTGTTGTTGATTTTCTTACAGTGGTCCATGACCATTGAGGGTCGATCAGCATGATTTTGTCATTATGATACGTACTCCCCCATTTTGTTGCAGACTGTATGCTTCTCCAGGCTTTCATGGATGATTTCATGAGTTGAAGTATTCAAAAAATCGTCCAAATATTTCATCCACCTGGTTGCCACATCTCCAGGTTCTTTCTGTTGTTGATGGAGCGTTCAGAGCCCTTTGTGCCAACCCTCCCCAGGCAACTCCTGCAATAAAGCTCATGAATTTATATTCTTATTCACTTGATATATTCTCTGTTAGGAAATTAATCTACATTTATATAGCTCACACTGCAATCTGAATAATATAATAACTTGCCTTTATGTAGAATTTTTGCAAAGTGTTTTATAAGTATTATCTTATTTAATACTTAGAGTAGCCTCAGGTGCTATCCTCATTTTGCAAATGAGGAAATAGAAGTTAAGTGACTTGCCTAAGGAGACGTGAGTGTCTGAGGCTTGATTTGAACTCAGGTCTTACTGACTCCAACCACTAGTTCTATCCATTTACCCCCTCTTTGTCTATCTCTCTCTCTTTTTTTCTCATAGAAATTAAAAAGAATATAGTGAAGAGAGAAATATTCTAATGCATTTCTGTCTCTCTGTCCTTCTCTCTCTCACACACACACACACACACACACACACACACACACACTCATGCACATATCTCTTTAACAAGTAAAACAAATCATAGAACAGAGGCACCAAGATGGGAATGAAGAAATACAGTGAATGGAAAACTTATAGCAGAATAGGCACAAAAAGTTATAAAATTCAATTTCAGCATCTGGTAGTATAATGGATAGAGTACTGGCCCAGGTCAAGAAAAACTTGCTTTCAAGTCTGATTTCATGCATAAGCTGAGTAACCCTGGGCATAATCTCTGTCTGCCTCAGTTTCCTCATCTGTAAAATGAAGATAAGGAAACTGAGGCAGAGATTATGCCCAGGGTTACTCAGCTTATGCATGAAATCAGACTTGAAAGCAAGTTTACCCTGTCTCCCAGGGCTGTTGTATCATCATTTGATCATAATTGTAAAGCTCTTAGCAAAGTAAGCACAGTGTAAATATTAGTAATTATTCTTAAGACTGAATAGAGATAATTCATGAAGGACTTCGAAGGCCAGACTAGTTTGAATTTTATACAGTAGGGTACTAAGATCCTGAGCAGACAAGTGATAATAAAGAAACCATTTTAAAGAATAATGTTCAATCATATGTAAATAAAGGTAAACCAGGCAAATAGGACTCTAGTCTCCTTTACTCTTAACAGGGAAGATTAGCACTGGTAGAATATTCTAAAGGGAAAGTTAGCTTATGTTGGATAGAAATCTGTTAAGAATGAATTTCTCAAGACCCTGAAAAATAATTCCAGTGAGTTAGAGGAGAGTTGTCTAAGGAGAATAATATGGTAGATACACAAGAAACTTGAAAACTACCTTAGATTTTTAAAAAATATACAGAAAAAGGAAAAAAAGTCAAATAGCTGAAGATGAATATAAAACCACAGCACATTCCTATATGATTTCTATTTGGACCCCTAAAACTTATATGAATTAAAATTGCTGGGAACATTAGAGGGAACTGAAGTGAGGATTTTATAGTTATTCTTTTAATTTTTAAGACATTTTTGAGAAAAGGAGGAAATCAAATAAGGTATAAGGCCACTACCCTGGAATAAAAAGAACAGTGTCTCCTGATGACCAGCAAGCTAGAACCACCAAGATCTTACTTGTTTTTGTTTTCTCTGTAAAAAAGGATTGTCTTTGGACTTGAAAATAAAGGACAAAAAAGAGCTCGGCAAGTTAAGGAAGGAGATAGCACCAAGTTGCCTTTAGTGAATTCTGAACCTTTGGGTCACAGGAACTGCATCCTAGGGTCTTAAAACAATTGGTACATATCAATACATATCAATGTGGAACTTATGTAGAGAAGAGGAGAGAATCTCAAGATTGGAAAAGAGAAAAAAAATTTTTTAAGGGAAAAGAATAGATTCTAAAATTTTTAACCAGTGAGCCTCACTTTGATTCCTAGCTAAATTCCAAAATATGTTCTTAAAAAAGATGGTAAGGATCTAAAAAAGGAGATGGTAAAGATATAAGATAAAAAGATATAAGAGCCAATGTAGCTCCATTAAAAATAGATGATACCAGGCTGAATTTTTTTTTAACAGACCAACTTGTAAATTCAGTGAATACTATGGATGTACTTCACCTAGATCTCAATATGGCACTTAATAAAGAATATTATGCTATTCTTGTAGACAAGTTGTGGTCCTGACAATAATACAATTTAAAGATAAAGAATTGTTTATATTGGCTAGATTCAAAAAATAGGCATTGATGCTTCTGTTATCTCGGAAGAGGTCTCATACAGTATGCCCCAAGGAGCTGTGTTTGATCTTTTTTAAAAAAGTCATTTGGTTGGAAAAGGCAGACGTGGCAGGCTTATTAAATTTCTCAGACTGGCCTTTTTGCTCTAACCTACGCAAGACTCTCTGTGTCACTTCTCCATAGATTTGTACCAAGCATCCCCCCATGCCCACCCCACCCCCTGTACTTGGAATGCTTTCTCATCTCTCCTCTGCCTCTTAGAATTCCTCATTTCCCTCAGAAGTCTGTACAGACTTTACCTGTGTAAAACATGTTCTGATCCCCACAACTATTAACCCTAAAAAAATGTGTGTTGCATTTATTCATCTATTTTTTATTTATATGCCTCATATCTCCCTGGATAGAAGATAGGTTCCTTGAGGACAATGACAGTTTCAATTTTTCCTTGTTACTTTCCCTTCCCAGCAGAATGCCTGGCAGACAGTTGATTTTTAGGTTGTTTTGTTTGGGGGGGTATTTTTTGCGAGGCAATGGGATTAAGTGGCTTGTCCAAGGCCACACAGCTAGGTAATTATTGTATCTGTCTAAGGATCAGATTTTAACTCAGGTCTTCCTGACTCCAGGGCTGGTGTTCTATCCACTGTGCCACCTAGCTGCCCCTTGACAGTTGACTTTTAAATCACACTTTTTTTTTGTCTGATTGATATAATATAATGCATATTCTCTCTGCTTGTCCTCAATGTTTGGAATGCTATCCTGCCTCTTTTCCACTAACTGCTCTCCCTGGCTTTCTTTAAGTCCCCTCCAAAATCACACCTTCAACATAAATCCCTTCCCTATGATAATTTTTTCCTTTTCCTATATTCCCTATATATTACTTGCTTTGTATGTGTTTGGTTGCTCATTGAATTAGATTGTAAACTCCTTGTGGACAGGGATTGTCTTTTGTCTCTTTTTGTATCCCCATTTCTTTTTCTTTTTTTTAATATTTAATATTATTTATTCTCATTTTGTACAAATAATGTTTTATACATTAATAAAATATTCTTGTTTAAGAGTAAACAAAATAACCCCCCCCCAAAAAATACACTCACTTGAGCAATAAAGTAAAGGGGAGAGAAAAAAATTAAAATTAAAAAAATAATAGTAATAATTGTAGGTGTGGCCAGGTGGTGCAGTGGACAGAGCACCAGCCCTGGAGCCAGGAGCACCCGAGCCCATATCTGGCCCCACACACCCAACAATCACTCAGCCATGTGACATGTAAGCCACCCCAACCCCACTGCTCTGCAAAAAACAAAAAAAGGGGGGGAAGACCCAAAATAAAATAAAATAGTAATAATAGTAGGGGTGGCTGGGTGGTGGATAGAGCACTGGCCCTTGAGCCAGGAGCACCCAGGTCCAAATCCGGCCTCAGACAACCAAGGATCACCCTGCTATGCTGCCCCAGGCAGGCCACCCAGCCCCATTTGCCCTGCACCCTACCCCAAAAAATAATAATAATAAAAAATGTGCTTGAGTCTTTGTTCCAACACCAACAACTCTGTCGCGGGTGGATCACATTCTTTATGGTAAGTCCATTGCAAAAGTTACTTCCATATTTTTCCACCATTGCCATTGCTGATCGCAACTCCCTCCTTTTGTATTTCTCCACTACCATGTACTATATTTTCTCTCTCCTTTCACTCTGACTCTGCTGTAGGGTAGCTGAGTGGAGCAGCAGACAGATCCCTGGTCCTGGGGCTAAGAAGCCCTGAGCCCCCATACCACCCCTTAGGCCCAGAATCCACCCAGCCCTATGGTCCTGGACAGGCCATCCAATCCCAGCCCCTTGCAAGAAGTAAAAAAGAAAGTGTTATATCTGACCACTCTTCCCCCATGGTCCATCCTTTCCTCCATCACTCACATCCTCCCCTTCCCCCTGTCCCCGCCTTCTCCTTCTTACTCCAGATGTCTATACCCCGTTGAGTATATATGCTGTTTCCTCTCCTAACCACCTCTGATGAGAGCAAAGATTCCCTCATTTCCCCTTGTCTTCCCCCCTTCCATATCATTGCAATAGCTCATTGTAATAAAGAAAAATCTTATTATATGAAATATCTTGGCCTATTCCCCCTCTCCTTTTTCTTTCTTCCATTACATTTCCCTTTTTCCTATTGACTCCATTTTTACACCATATTTTATCTTCAAATTCAGCTTTCTCCTGTGCCTCAACTATAACAGCTCCCTCTACCTGCTCTATTAACTGAGAAGGTTCATATGAGTATTATCAGTGTCATTTTTCTATACAGGAATACACGCAGTTCATCATCATTAAGTCCCTCATATTTTTCCCCCTCTCCTCCAATCTCTATGCTTCACCCGAGTTCTGTATTTGAAGATCAAACCTTCTGTTCAGCTCTGTCCATTCCAACAGGAACATTTGAAATTGCCCTGTTTCATTGAAAGTCCATCTTTTTCCCTGGAAGAGGACATTCAGCCTTGCTGAGCAGTTGATTCTTGGTTGCATTCCAAGCTCTTTTGCCTTCCAGTATATTATATTCCAAGCCCTACGAGCTTTTAGTGTAGTTGCTGCTAAGTCCTGTGAGATCCTGACTGCAGCTCCATGATATTTGAACTGTCCTTCTGGCTGCTTGTAATATTTTCTCTTTGACTTGGGAGTTCTGGAACTTGGCTATAATATTCCTAGGGGTTGGATTTTGGGGATCTCTTTCTCAGGGGGATCGGTGGATTCTCTCCATTTCTATTTTGCCCTCTGCTTCTAGGATATCAGGGCAATTTTCCTGAAGTAATTCTTTGAAAATGATGTCAAGGCTCTTTTCCTGATCATGACTTTCAGGTGTTCCAATAACTTTTAAATTATCTTTCCTAAATCTGTTTTCCATATCAGTTGTTTTTTCAGTGAGATGTTTCACATTTTCTTCTAGTTTTTCATTTTTTTTTTGGTTTTGAAGTAATGAGTCCTGATTTCTCATAAATTCCTCAATCTCCCTGAGTTCTATTCTTTGCCTGGAGGATTTGTTCTCCCCAGAGAGCTTTCTTATCTTTTTTTTTTTTTCCATCTGGCCAATTTTGCTCTTTTTGAGCTGTTTTATCCATTTGACCTAAGCTGGCTTTTAGCATGCTATTTTCTTCTGCATTTTTTTGGATTTCCTTGACTAGGCTGCTGACTTCATTTTCATGTTTTTCCTGCATCTCTCACATTTCTTTTCCCAGTTTTTCTTCTATCTCCCTCATTTGATTTTCAAAGTCTTTTTTGAGCTCTGTCATAGCCTGAGCCCAATTTCTGTTTTTCTGGGAGTCTTTAGATGCAGGAGCTTGTGCTTCCTCATCTTCAGACTGAGCATATTGATCCTTCTTGGGATCATAGATAATGTATTTCTCAATGGTGTTCCTCTTTTTTCTCTGCTTGCTCATTTTCCCAGCCTAAGCCTGTTTTGGGGGTGCTTCCTGAGCTTTTAGGACACTCCCACAAGGGTCTCAGTGTGTGAGGCTCTGTCCTCTCTCCTGGTCTGTGAATGACCATAAGCGCCCCCCTCTGCCACGGGGCTGGGGGGTGGCCTGCTGTTCTATGGGGGGGGCCTAGACTGCGATCAGGATCTGAATGGGGTCAGAGCCCCAGAGACCTGTTCCAGGGATAGAGGACAGAGCTTGGCAGTCTCTTGCTTCACTCCCCTCCCTAGGTTCAATGGGCTCATGCCCTGTGGGCTCCTGCTTACCCGCTCTGCCTGCTTATGTTTCCTGGATCTGGAATGCAGTGGCTACACTGCTAGCTGTGTGCCCTGAGGGCTGGGCTCCACGTGCTCCCTCTGGCAGAGCATCACCCTGCCCCACTTTGTGCCCGGTGCTCCCCGGGGTGTAGCTCAGGAGACTCCCCCGCTGCTGTGAGCCACGGCTCCCAGCACTCTGGGGCTGCCTTGGGGAGGCTGAAGTTCTTTCGCTCTGTCGCGCCACCCCTCTAACGTCCACCCCTCCAACCCTGGGGAGCAAAGCCTTTCTTCTCTTTTCCAGGCTACCTTGAGTAGGAGAACTGCCTCTCTGGGTCCCTTTGTGGGTTCTGTCTCTCGAAAATTAAGTTGAAGTCCTTAGTTTTGAAGATTTATGAGAGAGCGCCTAAGACACGATCCGCTCTTCTCGCCATCTTGGCCTGTATCCCCTTTTCTTAGCATAGTGGCTGATCCATAGTAAGCACTTAATAAATACTTCCTGATTGATTGATCATTTGACTGTCCTATGGAAGAAGGACTGTACCTCTTTTGCTTTGCCCTAGAGATAAGAACTAAGATGAATTCATTGAAATCTCAGAAAAGCAAATACATACTTGATATAAAAATCTTCCTAGAGCCATGTAACAATGGATACTGTGAGTTTCCTGGAAATCTCTAAGCAGAAGTGGGAGGATCACTTTTCAGTTATGTTGTAGCTGGCATTGTGTTTTCACATTTAGGTCAAGCTCCAAGGCCTTTGAAATCCCCTTCTAACTCTGAAATTCTGTCTTAAGAACATAAGATAATGGGATAAGGGTCACTTGCTGTGGAAATAAAAGGCAAAGAGCAGATTTTTTGAGACATGGTTAAAAAAGACTCCATGACATGTCTCTTGGATTGCATGTATATTTTAAACCTCAGGTGAAGATGATGCACAGGAAGTATGACATGGAAAAAGAAGAGGTGAAGAGCAGGGTTTTAAAAATTCTTATATTTTTTTGTCAGGAGCATCCATCTGTGATGTCTAGTGATGTCACCTGAAGGTTCTGATGTAGACAAAGTTAGAGCTGAAATGTGTGTTTGGCAAGCAGAATTACTCATAATGTAGAACTCCCTTTCTGACAGTTTTCATACTTACTTTATACAGCTTTTTCTTAGGGAATCAAGCTGGTTCAAGAAATACCATCTAAGAATGAAGACCATGGGTTATTCTGATGTATAGCATTACTAACCTCTTACCAAACAATCTTGTTCTTTACAAATTAGAAATTCTATGAGACAGTGTCTCCTATTTGGTCAATTTGATATGGATTTGTTCAACATGAATATCAGTGATGTCCTGCTATGTAAGTGATGATAAGCAAAGCCCCAAGTGACACTGGCAAGGCCTTATCTACAGAGGAGGAGAAAAATGAAGGGAAGGAAAGAAAAAAGAAGGTAGAGGGGCGGCTAGGTGGTGCAGTGGATAAAGCACTGGCTCTGGAGTCAGGAGTACCTGGGTTCAAATCTGGTCTCAGACACTAAAATAATACCTAGCTATGTGGCCTTGGGCAAGCCACTTAACCCCGTTTGCCTCACAAAAACCTTTAAAAAAAAAGGTAGAAGTTTATTTAAAAAAGAGAAGAAGAGAAAGAAATTATGTGATAATGATATAGGCACATCTTAGAATCTTTAAAATGTTTTGGTCCCCAAAACACCTTTGGAGCATAAATAGGAATTGCAGCATCCCAGTTTTGTACATGAGAATGAATTGGACTTTTTAAAAATTGACACTTTTCCTTTTTTTTTCTAAAATCATGAATGTGACTTGCCTGACATTACATAGAAAATTTATGACAGAACTTGACTCAAACCAGGCTGTCATTTCTAACTTCTCAATTCTACCAGTGTGCCTTATTTTATGCTGTAGGTTTTTTCTGACAGGGCTAGAGCATGAGGTTTTTGTTTCCTTTCTAGAAGGAACCATTCCATTCCATCAGGCAAATATGACTAGACTGCTAGTATGTGGTTTTTCACCAGGTTTTCATATTTATATAGAGAAAATCTCTATATGGAAACATAAACATATCTAGTACTCTTCTATTTGGTAATGAAATTTTCAGTTTGGAAATGAGCCAAAAGCTTGTTAAAATATTTCTCAAAATTTCTCAATTTCTCTTGATTTCTGAAGTGCTAGAATGTGTGGTTGATAAATGCAAGATAATGCTACCTCTCCTGCAGTCCCTACCCTTTCCCCACCTTAAAGCAAACTAATTTTATAAATCTGAATGGTATATGTCTACTAATGAGGTATTACATTCTGACCTCTTGCCACAAGCTCCTCCATCTTTAGGCTAGAATAGACCAAGGAACCCTCACGGCCTAAGTTTCCTCTCCACCTTCACCTCAACCTTTTGAAACAAGTATAAATTGTCTATATAGAAAACAGCACTATTGAGGAAGGAAATGATCAAAGAAAAGATGTAAATTTTTAGAATCTTAATGTTGGAAGGAACCTCATACGTCAGTCCCTTTGGGCCCAAAAGTCAATCCATCTTCCCACTTCATTGTAGGAGTCCCTCTTAAAGCATTATACTAATAACATACATTTATACTATGTTTTATGAAATACTAAGTATATTCTTCACAATAATTCATCAAGGCTAATACAGTTGTCTCCATTTTGCATATAAGGAGAATGAGGACCAGAGAATTGGAGAGATTTATCTGTCATCATACAATTAGAAAGTAGCGGAGGCAGGAACCTAAATTCTTTTGATTCCATCTCTATCCCTCTTTCTTTTTCATTTATTTAAGGCAGTGGGGTTAAGTGACTTACCCAAAGTCTCATTGCTAGGCGATTATTAAGTGTCTGAACTCAGGTCCTCCTGACTCCAGGGCTGGTGCTCTATCCACTGGGTCACCTAGCTGCCCATCTAACCCTCTTTCTACTCTCCTCATAAAGAGAAGAATTAACTCTTTGGTTTTGAAAGCATGTTATATAGGTGGTTGGCAAGAATCCCAGAGATATGCATTCAGGGCAGATTGAGATCTCTGGTTTCTCCTGTTGCTGGAATTTTAGGGCTATCAATGTCTTTGTTCACACTCTCTGAGTTCAGTCCCACCTGGCTGGGGAATTCTGAGATCTCACGAAATGAAGCCAGCTGGGATTGAAGCAGTAATTAAGCAATGCAGAGTTAGCAACTCATTGAACAACAGGATAAGGATCAGATCCATAGCCTCTGCTTGAATATACATTCTAAATGATTTAATCATATATCTAAGTCTTTCTACAACCTTTTCATCCATTTTTGACTCTTTGTGATCCCATTTGGAATTTTCTCCAGCTCATTTTATAGATGAGATTTTGAAGCAAACAAGGTTTAGGGTTAGGTAACTTTTCCATGGTCACACAGCTAGTATATGTCTAAGGTCAGGTTTGAACTTAGAAACATGAATCTTTCTTGACTCTCATTTCAACCCCCTACCTTCCTTATCTATAACCTACCAGCTCATTACCTTTCTCACCTTATTTCACAGTTTTTCCCTCTACCCCATTCCAACCTTTCCTCTCTACGTGCCTACTCTTGGCCCATTTCTAACCATTGAAATTCTGTCCATTAGTCAAGACCAATTCCATTTCCTCATTTCTTTTTCTACTCCCTTAGGCAGAAATAATCTTGTCTTTCTTTGGGATTAGTATTAGTCTTAATGCTTCACTTATACCTTTAGCATAAACTACATTAAGGGTAATATCTTGTTGGTGTATTATATCCCTCCTGATAGATCATAAGATCCATGAGGACTGGGATTTGGTTTAAATTTTATTTATATTTTCCTTGGCTTCTAGTATTGCTTTCCATGTAGCAAGTATATAATAAAATGATAATGAATACCTCAATGCTTCATAGGGCAGCCTGCTTCATTTGATGAATAGTTCTAGTTTTTAGAGATGTTCAAAAAACTGAAATGAAATCTGCCTCCTTGAAATGCTCTAAGGCTAATTTAGTCCAGCTGTACCACTTACTATGTAGTACTTTGGAGGAACCAGCGTACTTCATTCCCCTTTAAAGTATAGTTTAGTCTACAAACTGAACAGAATTCTAATGCCCTTTACTTTGTACTACGGAATGTTAATTGAGCACTTACTGTTCATTAACTCATTCATAAAAGGCTAATTAAGAACCAGTCATATGGAGAAAGAATATCACTGATTGATGGAGTGAAGAGGATTTGAAAAAAATATGCTCCCTGCTCTCTTGGAGCTTACAATCCAGTAGTGGAAAATGATGCAAATATATAATCATATATATGTTTATGGAGACATATATTATATATATATAGTGTCTATATATATACATATATGTCTATATATATTATATATATATTATATATGCAGTGTCTATATATTATATATATGTATACAATGTCTGTACACACACACACACACACACACACACACACATATACAATGTCACTTGAACCTTGCTTTATAAGGCCATAAGGGAAAGGTTATTGCTGATGGTAGGATTAGGAAAAGGCATAGGGAGAAGGTTACATTTGAATTGGCCTTTAAAGGATGGCTATGATTAACCCAGGTGAAGACAGCAGAAAGATTATTCCATTCATGAAAGGAAAGAATGAAAGATAGGGCTTGTTGGGGAGAAGCATATAGGCTGATTTTGCTAAATATACATTGGGTCAATACAGGGGAAAGAATAATAAGTCTAGAAAGGCTGATATGTGAGAGGAAAACTCTACTGATGATTAGTCCTTGGAGAGATAGGATAGAGAAAAAAATACTAATTGGAGAATACACAACTTAATCTTCAAGAATATATAAGCGGTCAATATGATTGGGTTTTTTTGCAGGGTGGTTGGGGTTAAATGACTTGCCCAAGGTCACACAGCTAAGTGTCTGGGGCCAACTTAGAACTCTGGTCCTCCTGACTCCAGGGCCTGTGCTCTATCCACTGTACCACCTAACTTCCCCATTCAATATGAGTTTTTAAAAAGAGAAAAGAAGATCAAATTACTAGTATCAAAAATGAAAAGGATAAATATGAATGAAAAGGATGAAACCAGAGTAATTAAAATGAGTTATTTTAGCCAATTAGATGCCATTAAATTGAACACCTTAAGTGAAATGGAAGAATATTTACAAAAATAACAAGCTGTCTAGAGTAGCAGAAGAGAAAATAAAGTATATAAATAGATCTATTTTAGAAAAATAAATTGAACAGGCCATAAATGACCTTCCTAAGATTTGCAAGTGAATTCTGTCATTTAAACATTCAAAGGCTATCTAATTCAATATTAAATAAATTATTTGGAAGAATAATAATAAAGAAGGGGTCTTCAAAAACCCTTTTCCCCCCCAATTTTGTTAATGCACGTGAATACAAAAATCCTAAATAAAATACTAGTTTAAAATTACAACAATATATTAGAGTATACCTTATGACAAAGCAAGATTCATACTAGGAATGCATAGATGGTTTAATATAACAAAAATTGTTTATATCAATAATAAAAAATAATAAAAATTATATGGTAATATCAGCAGATGCAGAAAAAGCATTTGATAAAGTACAACACTTGTTTCTACTAAATGTACTTGGAAATATAATAGATCTTTCCTTAAATTGATAAGAAGCATTTACCTAAATCCATTAGCAAGAATTATTTGTAAGGGGATAAGCTAGGACCCTTCCCAATAAGATCAAGTGTGGAAAAAAAGATGCCCTCTATCATGAATATTATTCAGCATTTTATTGGAAATCCTAGTTACAGCAATAAGAGAAGAAAAAGAAATAGAGGGAATTGGAGTGAAGGATAATAAAGTAATAAAGCTCTATCTTTTTGCAGATAATATCAGGATATACTTGGAAAATTCTAAGAATCTATTAAAAAGGTAATTGAAATAATAATTTCAGCAGAGGAAGAGAATATAACGTAAACCTGCATAAATCATCAGCATTCCTATATATCACCAACAAGATCCTGCAGTAAGAGATAACTAGATGTATCCTATTTAAAATAACCCTAATAAATACACTAATTGGAATACACCTACCAAAACAAATCCAAGATCTATATGAACAAAAGCTTTAGGAAAACACTTTGTAAACTTCAAATTTAAATAAATGGAAAAATATTAATATTGTTCATGGGAAGTAGGGTTATTAATATGATGAAATTATAATTTTTATCAAAATCTACAAATTCAATGCTATCATAATTAGTTACCAAAAATAATTTTATAGAACTAGAAAAAATAATAACAAAATTCATCTGGAAGAACAAAAGGTCAAGAATATCAAAGGAACTAAAATAAAGGAAGTTTCACAATGCCAGATCTTAAACTATATTATAAGGAGTAATTATCAAAATTATGTGGTATTGTCTAAGAAATAAAAAGTGGAGCAGAGTACACATACAATCTATCGCAGCTAATGAATGTAGTTTAACAAATGTAAGTAAAGACTTAAATTTGAGGAATAGGAATTTATGATTTGAGAAAAAATTGTTGGGAAAGCTCAAAAGCAATTTGGAAGAAATTGGGCAAAGACAGTATCTTTTTTTGTTTTGTTTTGTTTTTGCCCAAGGCCACACAAATAGGTAATTATTTTGTGTCTGAGGTCGGATTTGAACTCAGGTACTCCTGACTCCAGGGCTGGTGCTCTATCCACTGCACCACCTAACTGCCCCCAAAGACAATATCTTACACTGTCCACCAAGATAAGGTCAAAGTGGATATATAACCTTAATATAAAAGAAGATATTAACAAGAAAAAGTTGAAGAACATAGATCATATTATCCATCAGAATTATGGAAAGATGAAAAATCTATAGATAGTGGTGTGAGATGGAAAATGAAAAATGGAAAAAAAATTTAAAAGGTTTTGTACAAATCAAATAAATATAGCCAAGATGCAAGGGAAAACAGGAAACTCACCTCAGAGATATAAAGAACTTTGTCAAATTATAAGAATGTTATTCTTTAAAAAGGCATTTTTCTGATGATGAAATCAAAACAATTTATTATTGTCTTATAAAAACATTCTAAGTCCTTATTTGAAAAATACAAATTAAAATAACATGGAGATATTATCAGATTGGCTATAATGATAGAAGAGGAAAATGACAAATGATAAAGGGGATGTGGAAAAATCAGAACCTTAGTTCATTGTTGATTTATCTGTGAGTTGATTCAACCATTTTGGAGAGAATTTGGAATTATGTCTGAAGAGTTATATTAACTTTGACCAGCAGTACTGCTAGTAGATATAGATTATTTGGAAATATTGAAAGTAATCCACACATTTGAAAATATTTATAGTAGCTTCTTTGTGGTGACAAAGAGCTGGAAATTGTCAAGATGCCCATTAATTGAGGAACAGCTAAACAAATTGAGGTATATGTTCATGATGCAATATTGCTCTATTGTAAAAAAGGATGAGCTCAATAATTTTAGAAAAGCAAAGACTTCCACAAAATAATGAACAGCAAAATGAACAAAACAGTATACAGTACTAACAGCATTGTTTTCAGAACAACTTTGAGCAACTAAGTCATTCTGACTATTATAAATATCCAAATTAATGGCAAAGTGAAGGAAGTTGCTGTTTGAATGCATAAAAAGATAAAAATGTATTTGTATAAATATGTGTATGTATATTATATATGTGTGTATAATCACATGTATTTGTGTTAGTGTACACACGTAAAAATTTGGTTCTAATGGTATCTCAAAGTTTGGAGTGGGTAGGGAATAAAGAAAGTTCATAATAATAAGTTGTATATATTGGAGCTGCAAATTCAAGTGCAATCAGTTTTTTCTGTCTCACTTTGTTATGGAGTTTATTTTATTTCTGAAGTTCAGAATAAGATATTTTAAAAAAAAAAAAGAGAACCTCTAACAGGTAGAAGTTCCTGATATCCTTGGCTTTGGGAGTTCTGGGGCTATCAGGTCTTTGTTTCTTTATGGTAGTTTTACTGATCAGCGATACCAATAACAAGCCTGGAATTTCTCAATCATTTGATAAGCCTTGGAATAGAAAAGAGTAGATCTACTATGTTATCCTTGAGATTGAGGAAAATTCTTTACCTGGAGGCCCCTCCCAAAGCAAATGGGGAAGCCCCCAATGTTAAGTATTAAGGTGCTTTAGGGAGTATATTTCCTAAAGCTAGGAGAGCATTTGAGGAGTACATTCTCCAAAGTAAGCTACTAGCAAGGATTGGAAAATAAAAAGTCACTCTCTGAGTTTCAGAGGCATGAATGCAAACAAGGTGATACTTGTTTTCCCATGGTTTGAGCCAGATCAAATTAGAGGCATAGGGGCATAAAAAGCTGTGCCAAGAGCCAAGAAGATCTGGGTTCAAATGCTGCCTCTGACACATCAATGCTGCATCCCTGAGAAAATCACTCAGGGTTCTAAGCAATTCCCTAAGACTATACATTGCAGAATAAGTTCCAAATCTTATTTGAACTCGCCGTATAGGAGTTCTATCAGTGAAGTCCCAGATCTAGTCCCTCTCCCTTCAAATAGAAGTCAAGTCTCCCAAACAATAATACCCTGGTAGGTCCAGGAGTAAACTGACTTCTGTTATTGTCACTTCCCTTAAAAATAAAAGGGAATCTGAATGAATACAAGGACTTGCTAGAGATCATTAGCCCAAAGCAAAGTTATAATTACCCCATGGATCTCCCTCCTGGGGCTATCCTCTCCTTATGAACAAAGTTACTCATTAAATAAGTGACTGATAAGTGACTTAAATAAATGACATTAAATAAGTGACTCAATGGCATATATGCAAGCATTTGTCAAAAAATATTTATTCAATAGCCTCAGTCAATCACAAGGACTCCCCCCCCACCCCCGTTTACTGAAGTTTGAGTGAAATCACTTTCTGTAATTGCCATCCTCTTCCCTTGAACCTTTTGATTTGGGTTCAGGAAGCAGAAACTTATACTAAGTTCTATTTACATTGAGCCTATTTGTGGTTAGTTTTGGAGATCAGTGGATAGGCATTCAGATGTAGTGTGACTATTCTAGTTATGCATATTCTGTGCTACTTATAGCATTTAGTGAAGTATTGCTACAGCCCATGTTTTATTTTGGTTTTTGGACCAGTCTTTTCTGTTTTCATTGAAATAAGAAAATCCCATTGGGAAAACTCCCATTAGTTAAATAATCAACAATCATTCATTTCGTTTTATGGTACACTGAGAAATTAAGTAATTTGCCTAGTCACTCAGGCAATATAAATCAGTAGTGGGACTTGAATCCCAAAGATGATAAATGGATCTTTAGATTTTATTGAATTAGAGACCCATTCCAACATGGCTTCCTCCAGCAGTCTCTTGAACAGCTTGCTATGGCCCTATTTATATATTTTGATTTATTTTTTTCTTGGTACAAACTAAATCATGTTCAATAGGTTTACAGAGTATTCACCAGGCTTCTCTAGCATGGATTATATTGTGACTTTGAGAAGGATGTTTTCCATTAATCAGTTTCATCTCTGGAATTTTTGTTGTGAAAATGCAGGACTAAAGTTCCCCTCCCAGAAGGCATACTTGTGCCTGCATTTCTTAGGGACCTTGATTTTTTTTTCCTCAATCAAGCGTTCATATCAAAAGACTGAAGGCTGACAATATGTTTGCTGAAAAGATGTTATCAAAGTGGGGTGTTGGTTTCCTTCTGGAATTTTCATTACTTTTGTAGATACCAGCATCTTGGGGTAGGCTTGTCAATTAGAGGCCTGCAGGTCAGAATGCAACTGCATGAAGCTAGCATATCTCCTGAGTGTGCTTAACAAAATAAATGCAAATGTAATAGAACATAGATAATGTTAATTTGTGTTTTTAGAAGTCAATATGCTATTCAGAGGGGTGTTTGTCTTTGAGTGTGACACTACTTTCTTGGATACTGTTGGAGGATCAAAGAAAGAAATATTTAAGTGAACCTACTTTTGCTAAGCACTGTGGTGTGAAATATTATTTCATCCTCTCAATAAGCCTGGAAATAGATATTATTATTATTATCCTCACTTTACAGTTGAAGAAACTGAGTCAGACAGAAGTTAAATTACTTACCTAGGGTCATACAACCCTTAAGTGAGATTGGATTTGAACTCAGCTTTAGCTGTCCTAGAAGCCAAGTGCTCAGATAACTAAAGCCTTTTTTGCCACCAAATCACACATTACTTTTGATGAAGAGTTTTATCTTCATGCTATTATAGTTGCTAGGAAGCTCCATGGTGCAGTGGTTAGAGCACTGGATGTGGGAGCCCAAAGGCTCATCTTTTTTTTTTTTTCCTGAGTTTGAATTTGGCTTCAGGTATTTTCTAGCTGAGAGATCCTGGGCAAGTCACATAATCCTGTTTGCCTCAATTTCCTCATCTGTAAAGTGAGCTGGAGAAAGAAATGGCAAATCATCTAATATCTTTGCTAAGAAAATCCAAAATTTGGGGGTACAAAAAGTGAGACAAAATTGAAAGCAGCTCAACAACATCTCTTTGTATGGGTTTCTCATACAGGTAACTTTACTGCCAAGTACTAAAGTGGGTTTTAAAATAAATTAGAAATTGATTTATTGCTTACTTCTACTACCATTCGTAGGTGAATAGAATGCAGAATGAGCAAGCCAAGATGCTGAGCATGACTTTTGTTAGTTTAGAGATTTGCAAAGGAATGGGATCTTGTTTTTAATGATGGCAAAGTTTGCCAAGAAAATTCAATATTTTCACCCTTTCAGGTAGCCTGTGTCTTCTCTTCATATGTTTTGACATATGTACCAGAGGCATAGAACTGGGGAAAACACCTGCAAAAGTGAGTCCAGGCCACCCATTAGGCAGTAAGTGAAACGTAGAATCAGGGGTGGACTGACAGAGAGCAGAGTTTCCATTGTGGGAATACAAACACCAGATTTAGGAAGATTACATATCCCTCTTGCTATTCAGGCTCTTCTAGCTTTTAAATGATAGATTATTTAGGATAGGTCCACAATGAGCCTAGAAGATTTAGTCCATTTTCATGTTTCGTATACCTCAAGCCAGTGTGTTCCCTTGAATCTCATGGTGATATCAGGATATTTCCCCTTGTGTAGTTGAGGCTGAGAAAATGCATGAGGTGTGAGACAAATCACAGTTCTGGCAGAAGTAGAAATTACTGTATTATTTGATTGACCAGAAAGGGTATGTCTCATAGTACCATATGTAGGAGTTATTCTAAAATATTATGCCTCATAATTTATTTGAGAATTTTACAAGTAACACCCAGAGTGACCTAAGTAACCTCCTTATGGTGGGAGTGAAAGGAGGAGGCAAGACAGGGATTAATTGACAGCCTTCTGATCAAGGATAATGGGGATAAGAACTGCGCTTCATTAGAATCCTACAAGGGACAGTGCCAAGTTTTATTTCTTAAGCCTCTGTAGGAATATGGAGGCAGTGTGTAATGAGGGGGAGGGGATTAAGAAGAAAAGTTATGATTATAAGACATTGTAGCAGTGTTCTTGTCCTTCAGAAGGCAGCTTAGACTCAGGTCACCTCTGGGATTTGGAAAGGATGTGGATGTCCCTTGGAGGTTTCCCTGATTCAAATGTGTGATTATATGTTTCACTCAAGACATGGACCCTAGGGACGGTAGTCAAGGAGACCTTGTGTCTATTTCCTTTCCTTCTGAGCAGCCAACAAACTGTAGACAAGCTGAGTTCTTCCTTAGTGATGGGGGAACCAGAGATGATCTTCCAAAATCAGGTATGTCTGTGATGGTAAGGTCTTCCTGGAACAAGCCAGGTCTTATGGATTCTTATCTTAGAGACTACACCCTATAAATTTCAGAGATAATTTGAGTCTTTGGCGTAATAATCTTTGAATGCCAACTTAAAAAGTTTTAACTTTACTAAAGGAATAAGGTTTATGATCATAGGAAAAACTAGGTTTATATAGGTAATATTAATTTGGGGTTACTGTGAAAAATGGAAAAGAAATAGAATCTCCTAGTTAGAATGCATCTGAAAGACTTATCTTTTCTAGCCAGGAAAACTGGGCAGCTAGATGGTGTACTGTATAGGGTTGTTGAACTTAAGAGTAAGGAAAACGTTCCCTAGTTTACTCACCTATTAAATGAGACCATATGTTTTAAAAGCTATTTAAATCTTAAATCTTAAAATTTAAAACTATATAAATATTACCTAGTTAGTAGCAGCAGCAGTAATAATAGTATGGTGATGGTAGTAGCAGTAGTAGTAGCAATAGTAGTAGCAGTAGCAGTAGCAGTAGCAGTAGCAGTAGTGGCAGTAGTAGAAGGAGCAGCACCTTAATAAAAATCCCCTCCATATCAGCTAGGATGTGGTAGGTACAATGGATAGAGCAGAATCAGGAAGACCTGAATACAAATGTGGCCTCAGATACTTACTAGTTCTGTCACCCTGGGGAAGTCATGTAACCCTTAGTTTCCTCATCTTTAATATAAGCTGTATCCTTGTATATATACCTTGTATAACATAACCAGTATCCTTGCAAGAAAATCCTAGATGGGGTCATGAAGAGTCAGACATGACTGAAAAATGACTGAACTATAACAACTGACAAGTGATTGTCCAACTTTTAAAAACCTCCACTATGGAGGAAATACACAACCCAAAGGCAGCCACTTGCTCTTGGGATAGCCTTATTTATTAGGAAGTAGTCCTTAAAAAATAGCATAGCATAGGTCCCTCCCTTTAAGAAGATTAAAGTATAACGGATGGATAGAGCACTGGCTAAGGAGAACCTGAGTTCAAATCCGGCCTCAGACACTTAATAATTGCCAGCTGTGTGGCATTGGGCAAGTCACTTAACCCCATTGCCCTGCCAAAAAAAAAAAAACGATTGAAGTATACCTTGGAAAGATTAAGATGCATGAAACAGTCATGAATTGTCTACAGCAACACTACATAATTTAAGCTCTCAGTTTTATAATAGAGGCCAGAGATGCCAAGGTGACCCCTAAGAGAGGTATAACAGTGAAAAGAAGTAGAGCAGCCAGGTAGGACTTAGAGAATATCTTATTTGAGCTGGGTTTTGAAGAGAGGAAGCCTTTTAAGGGACTGCAGCAACACATGGGAAAACCTATAGAAAAGAATGAACTTATCCCTTTCATGGGATACTGAGGAAGTTGACCTGACTAGAGTGGGAAGAATGCAGTATATCTATTTTGATGTTTCAGGAGCTAAAAAGATGCTGATGGACTAGAACAGGCTGAAAATATAAGGAAATCTAATGTGGAAAAAAGTAAAGTTCTGAATATGGGTTAAAAAACCCAATAAATCAGACAGAGGAAAAAAGAAAGTTATAAGATAGCTCCTGTGGGGGGGAAATATATCATTAGTTGACTAGAGGCTAATGCCTTACTGCACTGCATCGTGAGATAGGTAGTGTTCAGACTGGAGTTGAGTGTGCTATTCTCCTCAGCCCACATCTAGTGTGATCTGTTCACTCCTCGATGCTTCAGTTCAGGACATTGATAATCTGGAGCATGTCTTGAGTAAGACAAAAAAGGATAGCGAAAGCTCTAGAAACCCTGCCATATAAGGCTATAGAAATTAAGACTGTTTAGCCCTGGAAAGAACAGACTTAGGGAGGACATGTCAGGTATCTTCAGGTGTTTGTAAGGTTGTCATAGAAAAAAGGAACTAGATTTTTTTTTCTAATTAGCCATAAGAAGCAGAGGTGGGAGCATTGAATGAAAGTTGTGGTAAGGCAGACTACTGCTCAATATGAGCAGAAACCTCTTAGTACTTAGTATTGTCCAGATGTGGATGTAGGCTACCTTCACAATGTTGGTTCTCCATCACTAGGACTGGATAACCACTAATCAAGGAATAGGATCATAGAACTAGAGCTTGAAAATACCTCAAAAGCTATCTTTCCCAATATTTTATTTTACATCTGATGAAACTGAGGCCCAGGGAGGATAAGTAATTTGCCCAGGATCACTCAGTTAATAAGCATCAGGGAACAAATTTGAATTGAGGTCCCTTCCATTTAAAAGATTCTGTGTGGATATGCTTGGGTTTGTCCATTTCCATTCTAAATTTCCTGCATATGATCATTTTTAAAGACCCTGCCTTTTGGATCACGTAGAAGTATAAATATTATTTCTAGTGAGAGTTTTGTTTGCTATAGATATAGACATCATTCGATATATTGTTGGTGTCATTGATATTGCAAGCATCTATTTCATTTTGAATATTTTGTCTCCAAAATCAAATATAAAAACTCTTGTTTTCTACCTTCAATTTATAAGTAAATTTATGTAACTTTTTTTCTCTCAAGTGAAATGAGTGCAGTAGAGTTTTCTGAATCACAATTAACTGTGGATTCTGTTTTACCTTTATGGGACTAAAATACCACCTTATATTATTCATTTATCAGTCTGTCCTGTGAGAAAGTGTTATGTGCACTGACAGGCATTCTGAACAAAGGCATATACTGTTATCACATTTCAAACCTCATTATTTGTCACATTTGAGGAAATCATTCTTGATTCCAATGACCTGTCAATTGTTTTTGAGAGGAGAATAAGTTCTGGATGTTTTAATAACCTCTCTTCTTGAACTATTCACTTCTTTTAGTTGAGTAATTTCAGTCAATTAGCATTTATTTTTTTTTTATTGATAAGCAGGCAGTGTAGTAAAAAGGAAGGAGTATTGGTTTTGGTGTCAGAGAAATAGGTTCAAGTGTAGCCTCTGTTGCCTACTTAATCTGGGTGGCTGACACTTAACCTCAGGACCTCAGTTTAATTATGTGTAAAATAAAGAAGTTGGAATAGGGAGTCTTTGAGTCCCCTTCCAGTTTTAACTCTATGATACTACATTTCTCTCATTATTCCAGTATTTGGGTCCAGTTTAATTTTTTATTCACATGGAGAGAGAACAACACTGTGACTATGTGACTTCTAGAGCATTAAGACATCTAGACTGTGGGTATGTAAATGTGTCCTCCTTGAAAAAGAACTATGATTCTATCACTCTGTGTGTGTGTGTGTTCAGTTGTTTCAGTCACATCTGACTCTTCATAACCCCATTTGGGATTTTCTTGGCAAAGATATTAAACTGGTTTGCCATTTCCTTCTCTAGTTCATTTTTCAGATAAGGAAACTGAGGCAACCAGGGTTAAGTGATTTGATCAGGGTCACAAAGCCAGTAAGTGTCTGAGACTGGATTTGAACTCAAGAAGACTCTTTCTGACTCCAGACCATGCAGTTTATATACTGTTCCATCTAACTGCCTCATCATCCTACTTTTGAAGTTTATTTTCCTAGTAGTCATGATGACTCTGTCCTAAATCAATTACATGCATTCTTTTGTTCATTTCTCTTTGGGGGACATCTGAAACAATAATTGATCAGTATAGGGAACTTCCAGTGAGGAAACCTCCTACAGTAATGCCAACAAGCACCTTTAGTTATAACGACTTACCTGGGACACAGGAAAGTTATGTGATCTGCCTACTATGTTATATTCTTTCTACCTTTATGACCAGTGTTCCTCACTCAAAAGTTATCTAACTTCATTAAGCAACAAAATAAATCTTAGAAGAGAAAATTGGGCCATAGTAGAAGGGTCATTGGGCTTTGAGAATGAGGACCTGAATTTGAGTCCCAGCTGATATTTACTACCTGTATTTAAGTTGACTTCCTTAACTGCATAATGCTAGCAATAACTATCTGCATAGGACTGTTCTAAGGAAACTGCTTTGTGAATAATGCAAACTTCTGCTGCTCCTGCTTCCTGGTCAAACTTTCCCCGCTCATCTCCTCAAAGTGGAGTAAAGTAGCAGCAATCAGTCTTGTACTGTGTTCTCTTTTTTAAGCAGTTATTAGAATGTAGTTCTTAAACAGATCTGTTGTTGACGCCCCATCTTTAAAATAGGGCAAATTATTATTCATAAAGCATTTGGAAAGTCTCACCCAAGAGGTGTTATTTAAACACAAAAGTCTCTCTCCTTTGGTGCTGTTAATAAGGGATAATTTTAAAATGCAGCTCTTCAAATATGAATTTGTTTCACTTCATTCAGTACCTTTTTTTTTAAAATTTGGTCTCTGATGTTATAGAATAAGGACATAAACTCTGACATTTTCAGATGATTGAAAACTGAGGAACCTCATAGGTAATTGTGTGTAAATATAGGAGGACTTCTCATAAAAGACATGTCCCAGGAAAGCACTTTGTAATAGAATTTTTGGAAACATCAGTTTTCTCATTGATTATCATTGTAAACCATCAATAATACATTCTATTTCTCCACTATTTCAAGGATTCCTCATTTCACCTTAGCTGATGTTATTTATGAGTTTTTATAGCTAAAAAAAATTGACCACCTAATGGTTGACTTTTCATTGATGGATCCCTGTAAATTTAGCTTACCTGGTCCTCATTTGACAGAGCATCTAGGGCTAGGTAGACCTTTTTAATATGATTGGACCTCTCAAAACTTGCTCAGCTCTGCTGAACCACTACACCAAAGTGAGACATCAAAAGATGACTTGAATTATTTTATCCCGTCATTAGGTTACACCCCTTATATGATTCCAGAGTAATGCCCACCTCAGTTTGAGCAGTGGCCTCTCAGGCTCCAAGAGAATCTTCAGCAAGAATGTTAATCATAAACATAACCATTAACCACATTAATCATTGGTTAGAACCAAGAGCATATGCTAACCCAAATCATCCTAGTTATAATCACACCTTGGAAAAACTCATCATTCCTATCAAATACTAAGAACCATCCAGGGCTGGTGGATCAGCCAAGATTTAAGTTCCTCTGTGGATTCTAATGGTTCTTTAATCAAGGACCCTTCCTTTGCTAGATGAGTCCTAGCCACATTCTCTCCAGTCCTTAGATGTGATTGTTCCTTAGATGGAAAGGAACAGGTATTTAATAAGTGCCTACTGTGTGACAGACACAGTATTAACCATCATACAAATATTCTCTCATTTGATCCTCACAAGTAAGTCTTCATGTAACAGATCTCACCTATGTTTAAAAAAAAATCAAACATGGATTTAGAGCTGGAAGGGAATTTTGAGACCATGTAGTTTAATCCTATTATTATTTAGATTAAAAAAAAAGTGAGGTTCAGAATGACTTGTTGAGAATCAAACAAATAATACTTGCAGCAGGATTTGAATCCAGGTCTACTTGGAGGCAGCTAGGTGACTTAATGGGTAGAGTGTTAGACCCAGAGTCAGGAAGACTGGATTTCAAAACCAGCCCTAGACACTGACTGACTGTGTGACCCTGGACAAATCATTTAACTTTTGTTTGCTTAATCCACTGGAGAAAAGAAATGGCAAAGCAGTCTAGTATCTTTGCCAAGAAAACCTCATGGATGGTATTAACATGCTATGGTCTACAGTTTTTGTTTTGGGGGGAAGGGTTGCAAGGCAATGGGGTTAAGTGACTTGCCCAAGGTAACACAGCTAGGTAATTATTAAGTGTCTGTCAGATTTGAGCTCAGGTACTCCTGACTCCAGAACCTGTACTGTATCCACTGCACCACCTAGCTATCTCTTATGGTCTACAGTTTTGAAAAGTTGGACACAACTGAACAGCTTTTTGATTCCCAAGTCTAGAATTCTGTCTACTACATCATGCTATTCCATCCAACTATTGCTATAATAGTTTGAAATATCTCCAAGGATTTTGGTAAATATTTCTTTTGGTTTATTTCCCCTATGCATACAATAAACACAGAACATTTGCTGACTCTTGTGCAGAAATGACAATGTATTAGAAAAGATGGAAAAAAACTGTTTCAACCAAATATTTCATCATTTGTTACAAAAACCTCATTAAACAGATGCATTTCACTGTTATGTAATTCTTTGAAGAGTGATAGAGAAGCATACACATTTATCCATGTCATAAAATATTTCTTGCCAATGAGATGAAACCACCTAAACCTTTACACCCACTGATGTAAATTGACTTTGGTGAGGAGTTGTACCATAGCAGAATAAAAGCAACTAACTATCATGGGAACTTGTCCTCACCAATAAGAAAAGGAGCAAGGCATTGTGGGAAGAGGATAGAGCAATGAGAACCTGAGTCAGAATCCTGATACTGCTCCTTATCACCTGTTTGACATTATCATTTAGTGTCTTTGAGATTTCCTAATCTGTAAGGTCTCTTCCAGCTCTAATTCTGCAATCTTTTGAATTTAAGATTATAATCCTTAAAGTGTTCTTAAAGAAGAGGTGATTTTGCATCTAAATATTTTTTTTATCCTTTTCCTTTCTCTTCCTAGGCACAGCACACCCATGATGCTATCACAGAGGCCGCCCAGCTGATGAAAGAAGCTGTGGATGATATTATGGTCACCTTGAATGAAGCTGCCAGTGAAGTCGGAATGGTGGGAGGAATGGTGGATGCAATTGCAGAGGCCATGAGCAAGGTAGGTTCTTTCTGTCTCTGGAAGCTAACTCATCATCCTTACTTAATTCTTGATTAACAACAGCTAGGTGATACAGTGGATAGTGACTGGGGCTGGAGTTAGGAAGACCTAAGTCCAAATCCAAATGTAGATACCTACTAGTTGTGTGAAGCTGGGCAAGTCACTTAACTGTTCCTCAGATTTCTATATGTAAATGAGTTGAAGAATGTAATGGCAAACCACTCCAGTATCTTTACCAAGAAAACTCCATTCAGTCATGAAGACTGAAATACCATTACAACAAAGTTCAGATCCAGCCTCAGACATACGTTAGCTATATAACAATTTATTTTACTTGTTTTCCCCAGTTTCTTCAACTATAAAATGGGGATATTAATAGTAACTACTTTCCAAGGTTTTTGGGAGGATCAACTATGACAATATTTGTGAAGTACTTTAGGGCAGGGCACACTATATAAATGTGCTTGATACTATTCTCATTAACTTCTCTTGTATTTCTTTTGTTCTTACCTCAGACACTTTTCCTTTGGAGACTTTCAGCTTCTCATTGATTATTGCCCCTCAGTTTTCAAATCATATATCCAAGAGATAGCTCATTCTTCCTTCTGTAAACACACTCTTCATCTTTCTTCAGTGGATCTCTATATTCATAAAGGACCCATGAAGGAAAAATAATGATAGTTGAACTGGTTGTTAGATGGAGATTATATTCAGAGACTCCTAGGAACTTGTCTCTTGCTGGATCACAGAAGGTAGCACTTGCATTGATGTTTCAGGTTGACATTCATTAGTCCTAGCAATTGTTCATCTACATCTAATTGCCATCCTTTGATATCATACCCAAGAAATTTAGGCAACCATAATGGAAGTCTTATCTCAAACATCTATTGTGAATGCATTAATAAGATTTTCAAGATAATAAGTGGACGTTAATTGCTAATTTAAAGAAGATTTGTCGCTATTGTATTCTGAAAGTGGATATACTCTGAAACTAGATAGCACCATAATTAGAATAATTATCCTTTAACATTATGCAGTAATTATTCCTCATAGTTTAGACAAAGTAATAGGCCTGAACTAGGGTATTACAATTCCCTCTGAGGACCTCACTTGCATGTCTTATCAAAGCTCTCATTTATTTTCTGGAGTTTTAAGTTAGACTCTTACTTTAAAGTTGGTCAGTTTTGCAGAAATTGAAATATGATATTCTTCCCAGGGGCCCTGAGTAATTTGATAGGTTTTCCATGTGACTGAACACTCCCAGCATTCAATATAATATGTATATATCTTGGAATGGCATTCAGGCATGCTGGATTAATTATTGTTTATTCCCATTGAACCCCTATGATTCCAAACTTGGGCACCTCTCCAATGATTATAAAAAAGATTTCATAAATTTCTGAGAAATGGAAAGGAAATAATTTAAATCTTTTCATAATTTCAGAGTCTCATCTAGCTGAATCACTCTTATTTGACTGAACCCTTCTTTATTAATCTAATTTATTACCTAATGTCAAGTATATTGCTTGTTTTATAAACCTAGCAACCTGTGAAAGAATGAGGGAATAAACAGCAAGCTTGGAGAGAGTCAGGTTTTACATGACATTGCTGGTTCTTCTTATGCACACTTGGAACAGAACGATAAAGCAACGACCACCAACATCAGCATAAGTGAATTCTTTCTGTGAATAATATTGTAAGACTCTTTGGACACCTGAAAGAAAAAAAGGAATTTATGTCAATGTTTTATATAGTCCTAAAAAGCTCTGGTTTATGTTGTTTTGTTTAAAACAAAAAATAGAATCAGTGTTTAAAATATAATAGTGGTCAACTTGGCAAAATGTGAAATTAACAATTTTTGCAGAATCTGAGTTTGATTCTGGCAAAGGACTCAAGTTATTGATCTGCCGTGCTTCTTCATGCATAGATTATAATCTGTTGGGGTAACATTCTGATTCTGTCATGACTCAAAATCTTATTGGTACTAGTTGGTTGTCAGAGTAATATTGGCATTTAAATAGTACCTGCTGAGGATATGAAGCCTTAACTCAATGGGCTGACTTGAAGGGTGACAGTTCATGAATTGATTGTGAAGATTAGATGAAAAGATTAGTGTCTCTCAGATTTGACATGTTCATAAAAGTGAGTCTTGCCCTTTAGTCTGCAGTGTCTTTGAATTATAGTCAAAAGATATAAACATATATGCACATTTTTATAAATATATATTTCATGTGAGTTACTTATGATAATCTAGTGATATAGTTCCATAATGTCACATAAATTTCTATTATTTTTATAAAGATGAGAAAAAAGATGGAACCTAATGCTTCAATTTTCTAATGATATGGAATGTAAGACTAACTTATAAATTTGTCTTTCCTGAATATTTCAACCTTTAATAACATAAGCAATTTGTTGTTATTCCCACTTTGAGTGATAAAACTGCATTAGCTTCATCTCTTATTCTTTACACGTTGCAGTGAATCAGGGACAGAACTATTTGGCTATGTCTCCATTTTTTTTCATAGGGAAATGGATGGTCCAGCTGGAGTTGATATTGATGACATTAGTAATGATTACATTCCAAGTAGTGATGATGATTATATATTCTTTATTAGCCACATTTGCAGTGTTCTTTACTGTCATTTTTATTCCTCATTAAATAACAACACTAATTAATGCCTTCTATCTAATGAGCTCCTAAATGCTTTTTTGTTTCCCCTTTCTTCCTACATCAAACCCATCTTGCACACAGATGTCAAATTAACCATCTGAAAATACTATTTACATCTTGTTATTCCCCTACTTAAGAGTACCATGCCCTCCCTTCCCCAACTGCCCAACATATCAAATCTACATTCTTCTACCTAGTTTTTCAAGACCGTCCATAATTTGACCACACCCTTTCTTCATTTATATATTGACCTTCTCTTGGAAAAACATATACTACTTATATTATTCTCACATGTAGCTCTTTCTCTGCCCCTCTGACCTTTCTTCTTCACTTGCTTTTTTCCTTCTGTTCCTGAAGGGAAGCATTCAGTGCTAAGGAGACCATTAAGAGCTTTGCAGGAAGGGATATTCAATATCTCATTAGCTTTAATATCTGTCTTTGCAACCTTAAGTAGCCTTGTATAAACTGAGCTTCATTCCCACACATTATTGGTCTAAAACACCATCTAGGGTAGTTACTAATAAAACTATTAGAGTCCTTTATGATTCCATTAGGACATTATTGTATGATTCTGTAACTTTGTCCTAAAAGAAATAAAATTTTTTCATAATGATGACAATCATTAATTTACTTTCCATTCATTCTAGCTGGATGAAGGTACACCTCCAGAACCAAAGGGAACTTTTGTTGATTACCAGACAACAGTGGTGAAATATTCCAAAGCTATTGCTATAACTGCACAAGAAATGGTAAGTCAGGAAGATATTTCCCCAAGCACTGTTGGATTTGTTTATTGATTTTTTTAATTTCCTACTCTTTACCATTTAGTCACCAAAGCCTGCTTCCATATTGAGAAGCCAGAGCAAGTGTGTTTCTCCAGGTTGTTTTTGTTTTTTGGTTTGTTTTTTGCTAAACCAGCAAAGACAGTTCATGGGAGTTTTCTGTTGTCTTCCTAGCTATTTAATTCATAGAACAGTGGAATCAAATTCAAATAGAAACAGATTTCTGTGGGCCACCTATCAATTTAGAAAACCACAATTTAACATTATCTATTTTGAATCTTTATTTATTTTGTTAAACATTTCATAGTTACATTTTAATGTTTTAGGCCACATGCAACTCCCACCCAGGAGTTTTGTGAACCCGTCCAGGCCTATGTGTTTGCTTCCATTGCTCTAAAGAAACAAGTTTGGAAACAAACTAAGATTAGAGAAAACAGTGGTAAGAACATGGAAAGGAGAGAGAGTGAGGTGAACAAGGGAAGGAAAATGGAGGAAGTTAATCAGCAGACATTTATTTATTATTAATTAGGCATACTGTGTGCTAGGAAGGTAACAAGAAAAATAAAGGGAAATTACAGAAGTGGAAGAAACAAATTTTTTCAGATACCTGAATTACATTACTACCCTTGTGGAATAAACTTTGCTGTGGTTTTTTTTTTTTTATCAGCTAAGGCAAAAAGAAAAGCTTTGTTATACACAGTTTAGTTTTTGATAAGACAAAGCAATCTGTTGAGATGAAACTTTACCTGGAATTAAAATAAAGATGAAATTAATCATCTAAATTCTTAGATAAAGGACATCTGGGTAATCTAATAGAAAATGGTTTCATAAAAGTAGACTTTAATTTTATAAAAGATAAGTAACTACTGTTTAAATAAAATAAGCCTAAATGCAGGAAAAAGAGTTTTATTCAATCAATGAAGATATGACAGTCTAGATTATGGGTTTAAGTTATGTTCAGCCAGTAATATCTATCAGATACCCTTTTATTTTCTTGATACACTAGGGCAACTAGCATCTTTTTCTAGCCAGACCCAAATCATTTTCAACTTTGACTTGGTCTTCTATAAGGTCCAAGGTCCCATATCCGAAAGACTTTGTCATATGAACTTCTGTCCACTAGAGGCTGAACTAAGACCAACAAAGTCTTTCCCTTCCCTCTGGCTGCTTAGTTCACAGACCTAACTGGTCTGTAACATGCTGGGGGTTTTTCTTAGAAAGGGGTGGCATGTTCATCCTAAATAAATGGAAAACATTTGGGAATCAAGACCAGAGGTGGTGATTCTCATGGGATTGATGTGTTTGACAGAATATAAGTTGAATCAGAGATTTCTCAAGCTTGACTCTTGGAGGGAAGCCCAATAAACTAAGGGAATTGATTTTACTAACTAGTTATAGGGTTTTTGCCTATCCCCAGAGTGCCTCTGCAGTATTTCTATGGCTGAAGTGGCATGCTGACTTGACAGCTCTTTATGTCTATGATCTTAATGAAACCCTAGCTTTATGCTTAATCCCTACTTATGAGGCAGCTGTTACAAATACTTTAAGTTTGCAGAAAATTATAGCCATATGCCTTAAGGTTCATCCCCCCAAGTCATTGTGTTTCATTTTGATGCAAACAGAAATGAAACAACTTTTTGGCTCTCCTTGTTCCATTTTGGGCCTGATGTTCATTTCCTGGTGACCCACATGGTAGGTCTGGAACCTAGCAATCATTTTTATATAAACATATGTTAAGCTCCAATTGGAGAATCCTGTATAGCTTCTCTTACTTTAAGGTTTTATTATTTATACCACAGAAAGATGGCTGTCATCTCTAAAACAAGGAGGGAAGAAAACATAGGGGAAAGAAACTTCTTCTAGAAAGGGGAATGAAAGGTCATTTCTGGGAGGTATTACTAAAACAATATTTGGGGGAAATAAAAGGAATTTGGGAGGGGAGTAACTGAAAACTCATTTAAATTGAGCAAATTGTAATAGTTTTTCTATAACTAACTTAGAAGAAAACTCTTACTCTTGTGATGCAAAACAATGGAATTTGAACATTTTAGTTTGCTGCTTCACATCAGAAATCTTATTTCACCCCACCCCCAATTCTCCAGACCTAGAACTCTTTTAGGTTTGGGTTTTTGTTTTTTTTTCCTTCTAGAAGACTTGTCTTCCAGTGCTTTACTTCTTCGCCCCTCCTTTCCTCATACCTAATACAAGACACCTTAATGAAATGAGATTAAAATTCACTGTGTTCATGGAAGTTTGTCTAGGTCTGTAGCTAGTCTAGCTTTATGCTATTCTCCCCATATTCCTATGAAATAGCAAACAACTTTACACTAAAAATGCTGACTGCTTCTAGAACTGAGCCAATAGTGGACCAGCCTCTAGTGGCTGGGGGAGAGGAATTAAGGGGGCAGAGAAGGAAATGAGTGTTTGACCCATATCCATGCATTCCCCTGCAAATTCCTCTGAGTATATAGCGAGCTGGCTGCTGTTGATCATAGTGGTGTTGTCCTTGAGCCTGGCCGAGTGGGTTTTGCTGAAGAAATGAAAAGCCTGGCCTGTTCTCTTTTCATATTCTCAATGCTGAGCATGCTAGCTGGGCAGCCCCCCAGCCCTGTGTCTGCCAGCCTAAGGGGAGAGCTGGAGTTGGGTAGAGGGGATGTAAACAAAGCATGTCTGTCTGGGTTTGGCTTTGCACAAGTTATCTTCAGAAACCATAACCCCAACATACCTGTTGTTGTAGGGTTAAAAAGAAGATCATTTGGCTTCCAAGTGGTATTAACCCATTATTCTTATGCATTTTTTATATGTGTGTTTGTGTGTCCTGCTTGTTTTCTTTTTCCAGATGACTAAGTCGGTTACTAACCCGGAGGAATTGGGAGGACTTGCTTCACAAATGACCAGTGACTATGGGCATTTGGCTCTCCAGGGCCAGATGGCAGCAGCTACAGCTGAACCAGAAGAGGTCTGCCATCTTAAGACCTCTATTTTAACTAATGAATGCACGCTGATGTTCATACCCAGATTACTTACTCTCCTTAGCTCAGTTTCACTTTGTGAGAGAGGAGCCAGATAGTCAAAACCAGGTTTATTTCTCCATTCTCTTTCCCCTTGGGTCTTGGATAAAACAGCTGCAGAATTTCCCTAAACCTGACTTCCTTTCCAGCCAACTGGTTAGAGAAATAGATTGACCCACTCTGAAGCCTCCTAGGATCATGGTAAAGTGAGTATAGTTTATAAACTCCCAGATTGAAAAGATGTGTTTACTTTACTTTTCCACCATCTATGCCTTTTGGTTTTCATAACATGTGATATGTGTGAGCCAGGGGTTGCCTGATAAAAAAAAGTAAGGGTTAGTTAAACCCTGTCTAAACCTACATAACCATGGAAATCTCTCTATGAAATCTCTACTCTCCAGAACCAGTTAATTTGGCAAACTCATCATTAGAATGTCATATGATGTCAAAGGATATCATAATAGAATGGGACATTCGTGGTCATCTTGTTCAACCCTTACCTGAAAAAAGAATCCTTTCTACAACATACTCAACCCATAGATATCTTTGTTTAAAGTCCTAAAAGGAGAGAGAATATCATCAGTCACTTACTGTGGTAGTCTTTCCCACTTTTTTAGATAGCACTAATCATTAGGAAGTTTTTCTTGACATCAAACCCAAATTTGGCCCTTTGCAGCTTCCTTTCTGTAGGTCCTAGTTCTGACATCTGGAACCAACAAAATATGGCAAACCTGTTTGTCAGTAGGATGGCTTAGGGAAACCTATGAAATAATCCTGAGTGATGGAGTTTAGCCACTCTGCTATGTACAACCTATTTTCCCTCAACAAGTTACCAACAAGACTATGCTGCTTCAAAAAAATCCAGATTAGACCTGCTTTCTATGCTCTACAGAGGCTCCCCCTTTGCCTCTTACTAGTATATTTTGCCTTCGATCTGATGAGTTTTGTCCTCAGCCAAACCTTCTCCCTGGATTCAAGGCAGTCATCTGGATTTCCCCACTCAGATTCTTACAACAACTTGGATTTCTGGATGGATGTTGGGTCAAATGTCTTCCCTAGTCTTCTCAAAAGTCACACACCCCCTATGGTGGCAGTCTTCGTAAGTCCTTCAACGATTGGCTCATAAGATGAGTAGGGAAACATCTGGCCTAATATGAAATCCATACATTTCTGATTCCTAACATATAGAAGCTAATTGGGTGATTCAGAGTTTGCCTTAGATGGTAGGATCTGAAAATGCAGACAAAGGAAAAAGATCCACAGAATTTTGGGAGATAAAGCCTGGCAGTAGTTTAGCCCTAACAATCAGTGCTCCCTGCAGGGAAAATATTCTAAACCTCTAATATAACAAAACGGAGTAGATTACAGCTGTCATTGGAAAAAGGAAAGTAATTAACTACATTCCCGAGACAGAAGACTGTGAATTATTTTTCCTTTTTCCTTTATGATTAAGGTTTGTATCCTTTGAGTTACTAAATACTGGCATTTCTTCCCATTTTTTTATTATATTAACTCAGATGTCTAAAGATGCTTCAGAATAAACATCTAAGTAAAAGTTGCTGTCTAACATATGGCATGATAATGGCATGTAATTATATTTGTGTAAACGTGGAAAAGCAGCATGTCATCGTTCAGCAGTTTTCCAACTTCTTGGTTGCAGGACCTCTTTAACTCACTTAAAAAATTGAGGATCCCTGCCAAAGACCTTTGGTTTTGGGGAGCTCTATCAATTGATAGCTTTCATATTGGAAATTAAAGTTTTTAGTGTTGATACAAAAATAATTTTGTTAGTGCAAAAACTAGTTTTTTTGTCATGGACCCCCTGAAAAGGAGGGTACGTAGACCTTGCTTTGAGAACTAAGGGTGTAATGAATAGGAAGCACCAATTTCTTTTATTTTGTGTGTGTGTGTGTGTGTATAATATGTATGGAGGTAGGTAGATAGATAGATATAGGTATATAGATATGTACATGCAGGCATATATGTGTGTGTATATATATATATAAATATATATATATTTTTTATTTATATATAATATAAAAATGAACTGAGCCTAAGGATGAGCCACAAGCCTGAATTTTGATATTTGAACATGGCTTTTCATATATTGAGCTATAACAGAAGTAATAATAGTCAAAATAATATATTAATAATAAGCCCCTCACCCCCGCCAACTCCCACCTCAGAGCTCTGCAGGTATGAATCAGTAATTCTTTCAAGTCAGTACAAAGTCTAAACTGTTTCCAAATTTATGCATCAGACTTCTGTTGATACCTCTGCTATGAAGACTAATTATTTTAAGAAAAATTGCCTATCTTCAGAACATAATATGCTTGACTTCCATAAAGCAAAAAAGGATTTTTACATTGTAATAAGAGAGGACTTGATTAAGCAAAAGGATGAACAACCACACTTGAAGGAGACTTGAATATTAAAAGTGGTAAGTAGCAGTGTTGTAGAGTGGAATTACACTTGGAGTCAGAAGATCTGGTGTGGAGGCCTACCTCCTGCTCTTCCTAATTGTGAGATTGTAGATCAATCACTTAAATCTCTATGAGCCTCAGTTTCCTCTGGAGCTAATACTATGTAGGAGTCATAGCTCCATTTTGTAATCTTTAAAATATCTTATGAGTCTGAGCCATTATATTATTTTTCAAAGAGATTTGAAATGTCTCTCCCCAAAGACCTTTAAAAGGTCTCTTAGTTTGCTTAGGTGTGGATCTTTCTGGGGCATTGGGTTGTAGATCATATGATCTATAGGGTCTTTTGTGGTCCTAAAATTCTACAAATTGCCTACTCTATAAAACATGAAGAGATTTTTTTTTATTATAACATAGGCAAAAGCAAAATATGTAGTAATGAAAAAGGTCAGTAAAGGAAATTAATCTGCTAAAAACACAGCTGCAAATTACTATAGATAAAAATCTCAAATATTTTTTGGTTTACGGAGGCTGATGTTTTCATTAACTTTTCATTTTGTTGTTTTTCACTATCACATCTTGAATTGCATTTTGCATTCCAGACAAAAGAACAATGTAACCTAGAGTAAAAAGAAATCGGGGCTAGGAATATAATACTGCCATGAATCTGTGAAGGGAAATTCCTTGTGTATGCTTGCCAGAAATATATTAAAGTTAGGGGGGTTGGGAGATCCCTGAAGCCACACTGCTTTTTGTTCCCAAGAAGAGGGAAACATTTATATGCCTAAGAGGACCCTCCATTATGACATGTGAAAACATTTAAATCCAATCCAAATAAACAGCCCCAGGACCCCTTTCTCCAGAGTTCCAAGGCATATTTTGCAAAGTCAGCATTCTTCCTAATTCCTTGACTGTATCAAACCAAATGGAATAGAGTGGTTTTTTAGGCCTCAAACGGAAGTAAAATTCATGTTTATTTCAAACTGTCACAGTGAGAGCCTCTTGGCCACATTTTCTGGTGTTCAGCATTAAAAGTAGGCACATAGGTTTGCTATATTCCCTCTTCCTAAATAGCCCTCTCCTCAAAATGAACAGGATATCAGAAGTAGAATTCTCCGTGTCTTGCTCTAAGATACTTCATTAACAATTGTGAAAGTAATTAATTATTTATGTTTTTCACATATACTTTCCCCACCCCCATAGAGAAAGGGTTCTTAACTTTTTGTATGTCATAGATCCCTAAGGCAGGCTGTTGAAGTCAGTGAACCCCTTCATAGAAGAAAGTTTTTAAATGCATAAAATAAAAATACTTAGGACTAACAAAAAATCCAATTACACTGAAATACAGTTATCAAAATATTTCTTTAAAGAGTTCACAGACCTCAGGTTCAGAACCCCTACTATGGAGTCTTAAAAGAAGTACAATAACAATGTCCTACGTCAATCATTTTATTTGAGCCTCATTTAAAGCCGATGAGGTATGTAGTACAATTATTCTCTATTTTGCCACTAAGGAAATCACCTCAAAAGAGTCAAGTTATTTAGTCAGGGACACACATCTAGTAATGGTGACCAGTACTTTTTATTAAGATTAAGATTTATTAAGATCAGCAAGCTTAAGTGCTTACTGAGAGATACTGGGGGAATACTCAGTCCACATTCTAATAACAGACTGCCTCTCTAATAGTCAGATCTGCTGCTTGCTCTCTAAAGTTCACACAATATTTGTTCCCTAAGAGCCCTACAAGATAAGTAATTCTCAGCTGTTATTATTCCCATTTTGTAGATTAAAACCTCAGAAATTAGCTAGTGCAATCCCTTGATTTTACAAATGAGGAAGCAGAGGTCAACAGAAGCAAAGTTTCTGGATTAGGTCTCATCAGTGATTATAAGAAAGGATTCACAGGCAGCTAGGTGGCACAGTGGATAGAGCACAAGCCCTGAGTTCAAATGTGTCCTCAGACCCTTAATAATTATCTAGCTTGTGTGACCTTGGGCAAGTCACTTAACCCCATTAACTTACCCACAAAAAGCCCCCAACCCCCAAAAAAACAAAACCAGGATTCAGACCCAAGTTGCCTGACTCCCTTCCAAGTGTTCTTTACATCACATGTTTCTTCTACAGAGAACTCCAAAGTTGACATTTCCCTACCATTACCCTGGTTCTTGCTACCTTGTGCTCTTCTGAGCACTATCCTCATGGGAGGAAGATTTTTGATAATCTTATTCCAAATGTAAATTTGTTATTTTTTTTTAAAAAAAGAAGAAAGTGTAAGAGGAAAAAAAATAGTTCATTTGTGTGGTTGTAATAAGGAAAATTATCATGTGTTTCATTAACTCAACAAATAGAATTTGATTTAGAATCCTATAAAGACTCAATTTTTAATTTCATCAACAGGCATAAACACATAAAGCAATTTACTTTCTCTTTTCCCTTTTTTGTTCATAAAAGAAAAGAAGAGGGTTCCCCCTTAATTTCTGTAAGCAGATGTTACTAGAGCTGTTAATCTTTTCCCAGCACATCATTATGATAATAGAATCTTCAGATACTATATTAAGAATATTCTATATTAAACATAGCTAGAATGGGATCTTAAGAGGTCATCCAGATGATCCCCTTCATTTTTTTGAAGGGTTAAGGGACTTGCCCAGGATCACACAGCTAGTAAGAGTCTCGAGCCAGATTTGAACTCGGTTTCTCTTGACTCTGGTTGAGACTAGCTGCCCCAGCCCTTTCATTTTACAAATTACCTAAATAAGGCTCATAGATAGATAGGAGATAGTTTGCCCAAGGCCATAAGTTACTAAGTAGTTGAGCCAGTACTCAATTTAGGACCTCCAATACTAAAATTATTGTTCCATTGTTTTCAATTATGTCTGGCTCTTAGTGACCTCATTTGGGATTTTCTTAGAGATATTGAAATGGTTTGCCATTTCCTTCTCCAGCTCATTTTCAAATGTGGAAACTGAGACCAACAGGGCTAAGTGACTTGCCCAGGGTCACATAGCAAGTGTCTAAGGCCAAATTTGAACTCAGGAAGAGGAGACTTCCTGACTCCCAAGTCCAACGCTCCATCCACTCTATATATAATTGCCCTAATTCTAGAATATTGACTCAGTATTCTTCACTGAAACATGTTTTAAGTAAAAGCATTTACCTTATTCACATTCTAGCATCCCCAAATTTAGAGATGAATGTTATATTGGAAATAGTCTAAGCAAAAATTCTCAAACTTTTTTTTTGTTATCAGGTCCTTTTTTCATTCTTTAAGGATCCCCAAAAGCTTTTGCTTTTGTGGGTTGCGCATTCAGTGGTGTGCTTGTAAATGTTTAATAACCAGTTTTCTGAAAGGCAGCAAAAAAAAACTATTCCTAATACACTTTAAAGTTTAATCTCCATTACTAACATTTTCTCTCTCACTTTCATAAGTCTATACACTCAACAAAACAATTAACCAAGCCCTTACTTTTCTCATTTGCTGTTTTATAAGATATAACTGCTCAAATTGAAAGTTTAGCAATTCACTCTCACAAACCAGTTTAAGACAGGCTTTAGCATATCACTGGTTATAACTGCCACTAATTACCATGTTACAAATTAAGTTAAAAATTTATTTTCTATAATTCATTTTAAAATAAATTTTAAATTCATTACATGTTAACAAATAACATTTTTATAGAAAAAAGCCACTATATTTTACAAAACAAAAAATATCAAGAAGAATGGCATCATTTTACATATTTTTGCAAATCTTTTAATGTCTGGCTTAATAGAAGACAGCTGAATTGTTATGTGTGCCCCTGCATTCAATCTGTTGTATGTTATTTTGGTAGAAGTAGATGATGAAAATATGGCCTCACACAGTTATGCAGCTGGAAAGATGTGTTTTTAATAGGCAGATAACATCTTAATATTATTATGAATGTAATTTTGACCTCTTAGATGCTCTGGAAGTCCATGCCCTTGGGTCCATGAAAATTGTTGGCCATCCAGCTCCCTCTAGTAAATAGTAACTAGCATTTAGGTGTACTTTAAATACATTTAAAGAACCTTAAAGTTTGTAAAGCACTTTAAAGATAATATTTTATTCTCACAACATTTGTAGGACTTTTCCTGAATCAAAAGTAGATCATTACTCAAGAGTGTTAGATTCAAATAAACATCAGGGGCAAGGCAGGAAGAACCTTTGGCATTCTGTCCCACTTATCCCACTTACATACATACCCCCATGCTTAAACAAGAAGAGCATCCAGGGTAAAACCACTTTGATTCTGAAACTGACTTGAGATAGTCTCAACTAAAGGAGGTTGAAATAATTAGAATCTGAACTCAGTTCTTAAGGGACTTAATGGACTGATTAATTAATGGACTTAATCCTGCCTGTCTAACTATGAAAAGTCACTTATCCCTTCATAACCTTGGTTTTATTATCTGTAAAATGGAGGTAGTAAGATACTCCCAATCTCACTGGGTTATTGTCAGAAAAATGTTTTACAGACCTTAAAGTGCTACAGGCATGCAAGTCATCATCATCCTCATCCTTATCATTATTCTTATTATTCAGAACTGATTTCTCTGGTGTAGAAAACTTCAATAATAATGATTATGATATATTGATTTATCATTATTATTGACATTATCAATATCATCCCAATAAGATAGCATAATGAATTATTGATCTTACTCTGACATTATACCTGCTTTGTTAAAATTTTCCTTTGTTGGCTAAATATGACCAGTTCTAATGCGGGGGTGGGGACGGTAGTGGGGTAGAGAGTCTCTGGCCAGGTTGAAATTATAGTTAGAGCATTAGAATGAAAAGACATTGGATTCCCATGGTTGTGAGGCAGGGACAGGAGAGGGAGGTCTACTTTGAGGAGGGTTTGTTTCTAGGTAACAGTGAAGGGTTAGGCAGCTCTTGGCATGGTGAACCTGTGGTATCTCATACCAGAGATCTGTATTCAAGCAGAATTGCATTAATAGGGCGGCTAGGTGGCACAGTGGATAAAGCACCGGCCCTGGAGTCAGGAGTACCTGGGTTCAAATCCGGTCTCAGACACTTAATAATTACCTAGCTGTGTGGCCTTGGGCAAGCCACTTAACCCCATTTGCCTTGCAAAACTTAAAAAAAAAAATCTTAGCAATCATCTTAATAATAGATAGCTTTTAAATAGTACAGAATTGCATTAATGATACTGAATACTATGAATAGAATACTCAAAGAATAGTACAGAATGGGACTTATGGTCCTGACTTTTTTATCCATTAACTTTGACCTTGTAGAAGTCATTTGGCCTCTGAATCACTTTGCTTATTTAAAAAAAAAATGTGGATTGGGCTAGATTTTCCCCAAGAACCTCCCAATCTAAAAAGTCTAGGATTCTGTTACTACCTCACCAGCTTCCTCCCCTCTTTCCTTTTCAATGCTGCCCTAAAATTTTCAGGCCTCTGTAAAACTCTTTCCCTTAGGCTGCTAAATACTTGCAGTCAAGCTCTAGATTACCCTTACTCTGAATCTGAAATTACCAAATTTGGTTTAGATCTCAATTATTACAGCTTCCAGTCCCAAGTGTCTTAGTTTTTTAAAACCACCTCCATCTTATCCTAACAAATAAACATGCTTAAATTCTAATTAAAAGATTTACTTTTTTCCCTGCTACTTTAATACATATTTTGTTGACAAGGTAAAATGAGCATTTTACAGATTCCAAATTACAGATTCTACTGTGGCTATTCCAAACTAGAATCAAAAAAGATTTCCCTGTAATCTAGTAATTAAGATTATCTTATTTACTATGGAAGATGACTTCCATCCAAGTGGTCACACAAGCTCATGATCAGAAATGAGGTGACTGAATTCCTCAAAAGTAGACCACAGGTTTTACTTGATATGGATTGTTGAAAATATTATATATTGACTTTGTACTTTGAATTTTTTTTTAAGTTACCTAGCTGAACTGGACAGCCAATTATTTATGACAAGTTTATCGATCAAACCAAAATAAAAATTAATTCAAAACAGATTTGTGCTGGTCCAGAGGGATGCAAATTAGGGTAGGAGGTATTATTTGTTATAACTCAAATCAGATGACTGGCAGCTCTCCATGACAAAACTGATTTGGCTGAAGACCTGGAGAGCACAGCCACAGACTAGATACTTTTATGATTGCTTATCCAAGGAACAAATTCACTTAAAAGAATTTTTACCATCACAATCCTGAGATAAATTCTAATCAAGAAATATACATAAAACTGGTCTTTTTTTTAAATTACTCATTCTTGGTAAACTTGGGAATTTGGATAGTCCATTTAAATATACATCGAAGAGAATGCTGGTGTTCAAAGAAATAGAAAATAATAAAATATACTTTACATAAACTGTATTGAACATAAGGCCTTTGTTTTAGGAAGCATTCCAGGTTCTTTGAGAACCTTAGAGTTAAGATTATGATATTAATTTTTTTGAGTGGTTTGGGTTAAGAAAATACCCTACAAGGGGCTCCCCTAACTGATTGCTTATAATTGAAATGCTTTTAACAGAAAACCAAGCCTTTTTTCCTCAAAGTCCAGGTCAGGATTAAAATGCAAAGACTCAGGAAGGGAAACATGGGTCAATCAAAGAGTATTTAATAAGCATTTACTGTTTACCAAGCACTAGATTTATATTTACACTAACATGTAAATGATTAGCATCTGAGTCTTTCCTTAGAACTCTTCCAGATAAGAAGGGGGGGGGTTGTCAAGAAGGTAGTGTGACAAAACGGAATAATGAGATGAAGAGTAGCTTAAAAAAAAAAAACCAACTAGAGGCCCAGAAGACACTTATACTGCTTAACAGCTTTGCCAAGGGTCAGTCTTAGCTGCCTTGTGAGTGTGGCACAATAAAAATAGGTGAAAAATAATACCACAAAATGTAGACATATTTTATGGGATCTAGGTGACCTTTGGAATCTGTAAAATGTAATTTAGCTGGTATCCCCTCCCATACTTCACAAGATATGGAATCTTAATAGGAGTGGAATTTTCCTAGCTTTGTTCCCCTAGAACTTAAGAGAAATTTTCCATGTTAGGAGAAGGTATAAATGAAAAGATCTATAATGTTTCTTTTCCTCCCCATCCTGGTTTCCCTCCTTAGATTGGATTCCAGATCCGGACCCGTGTTCAGGATCTCGGCCATGGCTGCATCTTCCTCGTCCAGAAGGCAGGAGCTCTTCAGGTCTGCCCCACAGACAGTTACACCAAGAGGGAGCTGATAGAGTGTGCCCGCTCAGTCACTGAAAAGGTAAGAAATTTAACCCTCTGAACACATGATGAGTCAACAGAGCCAGCTCCCAGTTTAGCAAAAAAGAATGACATTGGTTAGTGAGATCCTTTAAAAAAAGTGTTAACCTTCTGGTTTCATCTATTAACTAAGAAGTAGATAAACCAGTTAATTAATATTTTATTGTCCCTGTCGTTCTTTGCTTATCATCTGACAAAGTTGTTAATGGGTAAATAACAAAGAGCAACATTACAAGCTCCTCCTGAATAACTGAGTGATAATCTAGTAAAGAGACTGAATCTTCTCTTCCTTTGAATAACTGAGTCAGCTATTGGCAAAAATAAATCCCCCTATGAAGCTTTGTTCTCCAGATGAGGTGAGTATCAGGTAGTAGCCTACATATAACCACTGAATTCCTCTCTTCCTGTAAGATGCTCATGGAAATTGCTGGGATGCTCTGGAATAGCATCAGTAGGGAGGTCTCTGGTAAGTGGATAGTGGAGTTCTAGAAGAGTGACTATAGGCTGCTAGCATTGAGGGCCATGCTCAACTTAAGTATCTTTTCTCATTTATTGTAATTAAGTAGGCAAGAAATTCTCCCTAAGACAAAGCATGGAAGCATAGAGTATAGTAGACCTAAGGAGGGTCCCTTATTCTACAAACATAGAGTAGTGTGCACAGGAAAAGAGGGAAAGGAAGAGAACAAAATGAAACCTTTATGAAAAGAGAGGGAAGCTTCAGGAGTCTATTACTGGGTGGCTTTTTTGGAGGTGCCTCTGTTTGTATTCATCTATGTTCTACCTGGAATATTCTTATGCATTGAGCTACAAATTGATCCTGAAAGCACCAAAAGGTGGGCAGTGGCGACTTGGTGACCCTTTTTTTCTTGAACCTATTCTTTCTATTGTTCCTGGATTGGAGATTGTAGGACCTGAACATCTTTCCCCTAAATAGAGTGACTTCTTATCTGATGCTGCTTATACTTAACATGATTCTGACATACACACACACACACACATTCTGTTGCATAATTTAAACTTTCAGTTCCAACAGATTTATCATCTCTATCATTGTGAGACACACACACACAAATGCAATTTGCTCACCCCTTCTTCCCATCTTTTTGCATCTGCTGTTCCATCCACTTAAAACATCATCACATTTCTGCTGTCCCCATGTACTTTGTTTTGAAATTTATCTCCTCTGAGAAGCCTTCCCTGATCAGTCAAAATCCATTCTGATAAAATTGTTATTCTCATAGAAAATTGGCATTTTTTTCTTCATTTTTCTTAAGGAGCTAATCAAAATCATTTTTTGTGCATGTGTATTTTATGTCCCAATTATGACATAGTCTAGTTGAATAAAACTTGTATTTCTTTTTTCTACCTGCTCTTCTTTCCCCCCAGTCTGTAAGAGACCAGTAGATTCTTCATGAGTTGACAAATCCGTGGGGGTGTCATTGGGTAACTACAAGAGATCCATGAGGTCATTTACACACTAAACATCTCTTTTCTCTTACACTATAACTTTGAGAAGGTCTGTGAAATTCTTTGACATTTGAAAATCTTCCTACTCAAAAAATTAGGCAACTATTCTCAATGAAACAACTGCTGTTTTAAGGGGTAGTATAGTGGACAGAACTCTGGACTTGAAGTCAGGAAAACCTGACTGAAGACTTTGTTAAGTTAATGTCTCTAGGTCTCTGGTTCCTTGTCTGTAAAAGGAAGGGGTTGGATTTGATGACTTATAAGGTTCCTTCCAGCTTTAAACCAACAATCCTATGAATGACTGTTAGGGAATATATTTGTACTGAATCAATAAAGATACTTTATCAGCTTAGTTAGAGCAGTGATTCTGAATCCTGGTAAATTTGACATACACAGCCTCTCCTTCCCATCCCATCTTAGTAGTGCTATTTGACATCTAATTTTATAATTAAAGCAAATTAAAAATGGAAATTGTTTAGACAGTTTTCTCAATTTTGCCACTTAATATGAGAAAAATATGCCTTTCCATTGAAATCACCCATGCAGAGGGGGTTTCCTATCTGTACCCTATGCTGTAGTCACTAGTCTGATGTCTTTTCCTATGGCTTCAAATAACTGCCCAGGATGTAGGAGACATGCTAGAACCAAGAAATGAATCCATATCCTTGAAGACTTTTCTGTTGCCCTTTGTTATTACAGTTACAGCTGTCAAGTTTCCCCCTAGGAATCCACCTGAAATTGAAATATGGTGGAAGAGAACTAAGCCTCAAGGCCCCAGGAGGTAAAACAGCCTTTTTAGAAGAGAGAAATCATGGCTATATTCTTTATTAACAGTCTGAGAAATTTTGCCTTGATCTGCCTGCTTTCTTTTATTTCCATTTATTTATTTATTCTTTTAAAATACATTTCATTGAGATGCATTTTGTCTCTGTTCAGTCATTTTTCAGTCATATCCAACTCTTTGTGATTCCTTTTTAGTTTTTTACTTTTTTTTTGGCAAAAATACTGGAGTGGTTTGCCATTTCCTTCTCCAACTCATTTAACAGATGAGGAAACTGAGGCTGGATTTGAACTCAGGAAAAGGAGACTTTCTGTCTCCTGGCCTAGAATCAATCCAATGTGCCACCTAGCTGTCTTACTTTGATTTCTAGGAAGAACACTATTGCCCTTCCATTCACTTTTCACAGCTCCTGATTGCACTTGTGAAAGGGAGCAGCAATTGGGCATCCAGTACTGTGACCACATTGACAATGTAGTTAACACTATCCTAGTCATAACTTCTCTTTTTTAACTCAGGTGATCTAAGATGATCAATGACTAGATCGAAAAAGACATCCTGAAATAGAGATCTGAATATTCCTCATCAATACCTTTTCACCTTCAACTCATTCGTCTGCCAGTCAAAATGCTGTCCTTAACTTTCATAATAATGTTCTAACAAACCCCACCCCTCTCCAAAATGTCCTTCCCATTTAAAAAAAAAGTTGTGACATCACCTAATGGGGTGATTACTATTCATGTTCCTTTTCATTTTTGAGATTTATCAATATTATTAACAAAATAAGAATGTGAATGGGCACTTTAATCATTTTGAAACAGAATTGTCTATTGGGTTTGATGTGAGTTTTTGTTGCATTTTGTTGTTGCTTTTATTTATGTTTGCTCTAGTCATCATGTCCATTGGTATTTTGGTTCTTTTTTATTTCCCACATTACATCAGTTCATACCTGTCTTCCCTTGTTTCTCTGAATTCTCCATATGCTTTCTTGTTGACAGTCCAGTAAAATTCTATTTCACTTATGTATCATATCCAACCTCAGACAACTACTTGCTGTGTGATCCTAGACAAAGTCATTTAATCACTGTATTCCCTTGTTTCTTCATCTGTAAAATGGCAGTCATTATAGCATCTACCTCTCAGGGTAGGATAAAATGAAAAAAAAATTTTTAAAGTACTTTGTAACTATAAAAAGTTATGTAAATGCTAGCTATCATTATTGTTTTAATAGTTAACAGTTATATTGTACTATGTATGATATATTCATATGCTTGACAATTAATATCTCATTTGATGCTTAGAACAATCCTGGAAAGTGTTACTATCTATCAATACTACTACTAATCCTAGTGATAATACCATAATCTTTTTTGACCTTTCCCTTAATCTTTGGACTCTGAATTTATTCCCAGCTTTTTATATTAAAACTAGTGCTGGGGGGACTGAGCATCAGCCCTGGAGTCAGGAGGACCTAAGTTCAAATCCAGCCTCAGACACTTAATAGTTGTGTGACCTCGGGCAAGTCACTTAACCCCCATTGCCTTGCAAAAAAACAAACAAAAAAAAACTAGTACTGTTATGATATGGGTCTTTTCTTTTGTAAGCCCCAACCAATCCCATAACTATAGACTAAGTGATTATTAGATTCAAGGCACTGGTGATAGGTACCAGTGATACAAAAATGAAACAAAATATATAGCCCTGCATTCTGTTTATATTCCACTGGATCAAAGGGAATGAACCACTCTGTAAGTTTTCTTAGATAATCTCTAATTCTTTTTTGAAATACTTTACCATAAAGATGTCACTTGACTATTTCTGTGCTCTTCCTAAATCACTCCACTTGTTATGAATTCTTTTTCTGTACCTTTTGTATCTTAACCCAACATGTAGGAACACTACAGAGATTCTTGATATTTAAAGCTTCGTGTATAATGTCCATTTGCTTCCAGTCTGACTCATCTTTTCTTAATATGGCTACAAAGATACCTGGGAACTAGGGCAGTATGACTTAGAAACATGAGAAAGGATAACAATTCTCCACCTGAATGCAGCATCTTTTTCAAGGCTCTGCACATAGAGTCTCAATCAATGTTCTCATTAATGGATTGATCATTGCTATGGTGACTGGTGAGCAATCACTCCCCATGCATGCTGTGACCATTGTCAGCTACATGGTGTCAGATTAATTCTTGCCCTTTCCATGTATTTATTCTAGTAAAAGGGGGGTTCTTAATATTTGTTTTTTGTTTCTGGGTTTTTATTTTGTTTTGTCATGGATCCTTTTGGCAGTGAAACCTCTCAGATGAGGGTTAAATTCCTAAGATAAGATAAATGGAATTAAGAATGAAACAGATTATATTGAAATTCAATTAACAATAAAAAAATAATTCAAGTTAATCCCAGGTTAAGAATCCCTGCCCTATTGACTTCACAAGTATGATTGATATCATATTGCTTACTTTCTCAGTAGGTAGAGGGAGGGGCTAGAGGAAGGGAGAGAATTTGTAACTCAATTTTTAAAAATGAATGTTAAAAATAAATAAATAGATGGATAAATGAATAGATAGAAAAAAAAGAATCCCTGTACTAGATAGTGACATTATGTTAGGAATACGATTCTCAAACACACTGTTGTGTTTTTACTGCTTCTCATTAATAAGTAGCTAGCATTTATGTTACAATTTACAAAGCATTTTATATACATTATCTCACTTAATCTCATTACTTTATAAGGTATAAGTATTTTTACTCCTGTTTTATAGAAGCTTAAAGATTAATAGCTTGCAGGTCTCAGAGATGAGATTTGAGTCCAATTTTTCAGACTTCAGGTTCAGTCTATTTCCAATATACCCTCCTGCCTTCCATTCCTTACCTCCCATTATCATTTGTTGTTTAATTGGAAGTTACCCATCCATATTAAAGAGTTTATATTGTGCACAAATAAGTGTGTGGCAGAATGTTATCTGCTCTTTTTTTTTTTTGCAAGTGGTTATCATTATCTCTCTTCCCTGATGCAACCTACGATTAAAAATATACATTAATTCCTTTTGTTGTTGTGGGAGTGTCTCAAAGAAGGAATAGAGGTATTTTTTTTAAGAGATTCTGTTTCTCAATGACCAGCCATAATTCCAGAATGTTTATGATGAAATGTACTGCCTGCTTCCTGATACAGAGATGAGGGATTCAGAATGCAGACTGAGGCTTTCTTTTTTATTTTATTGTATTTTATTGTTTTTGGATATGACCACAGCAGGAATTTGCTTTGTTTTTATTTTACAGCAGTTTTGTTTTTCTCATTTTCTCAATTGTCCAGGAAGGAATTTGGAGTAGAGAGGGTTGGAAGGGAGAGAATTAAAACCTGAAAATTTTTAAAAAGAAAGATTGTGTCTGATAAATGACTAAAGGGAAGGTGAATATAACATTATTTAGAACTAGCATAGATTACCTAAAAGGCATGGTGATATGGAAATGAATGCTGCTAGTTCCTGTATTGTGTATGCTGCCTATGGCTAGATAATTGGAGTTCTTATTTATTAGATCAGGGGAAGCTTTTCCTTTTGCTAGGCTATTAGGAAAGATGAGTGCTTAGAATACTGATCATTCCCATGGTGTGGGGAGGGGCTGGTCTTTTACATTCAAAGCAGATGCAAGGTGCTTCTTGACCGTGATTTATTTCTGATCAAGCTACAAAACATATATGCCAGCCTGTAGAAAATCTACTTGTATTGTTAATGTACTAAAGAGTAAGGTCAAAGGAGAAGTTAATTTTTCCCTTCTAGTGTGAAATGAGCAGACTAATCAGGTAATCCAACTGTGACTGTTCCTTCTTGCCTAATTTTGAATGGGAGCTAGAACCATAAATCCCTAGATTTATCATTAGAACATAGATGTAGAACTGGAAGGGACCTTGGGGGCTGTCTCCAGGTCAGTCAACTTACTGTAAAAATAAGGGATCTTGAGCCCAGGCAATATAAATGACTTGCCTAAGGTTGCACAGATATCTGATATCTAAGTTTGAGTATCAAAAGTTGGATTTGAAGTCAGATCTTATGACTTCAATAGCCAATGGCTCCTTCTTTTTTGATTTCATGGACCATAAGAGACCTTAGAGATGGTGGCACTGTTTTCATGCTCACAAGTCTTTGGTCAGCTTTGGGTAATTGCCTTTGTCTCTTTTTTTGTTTCCTTTTTCTCTGATTTCCAGGTTTCTTTGGTTCTGTCTGCCCTCCAGGCTGGAAATAAAGGAACTCAGGCTTGCATCACTGCAGCCAGCGCAGTGTCAGGCATCATTGCTGATCTGGACACTACCATCATGTTTGCAACCGCTGGGACCCTCAATGCAGAGAACAATGAAACCTTTGCAGATCACAGGTCAGTACTCAGTCAAGGTAGAGGGGGGAGGGCTGGTACCCGGAATAGAAGACAGAGAGGCAGCTATCCCAGAGGTAGCCAAAGGTGAGAGTCGGGATTGAATTTTACCTGCCTTGAGAGAATTCTGAAATTCACTCCAGAGAGGCAGCCCAGGAGGCCAAAAGCTCTATGATTATTCTGAAGTGGATTTAAAAAGGGGTTAGAAAGAAAGGAAAACAGTTCAATAAGTAGAGCAAGTCAAATAGTCAAAATAAATCCTATTTACTAGAGTTAAAAGTAGAATCACTTCTTCAGCCTTCCAATTCACAACCCAAATAAAGCCTGCTCTAGTGAAGGATGACATTCTCACTCGGGAAAACAGGAAATCATTCCTGTAACTCATTCTCTTATTAACAGGATGACCATTATACATAGCAGTAATAGAGAAATGAACCAGCCAGAAAGCTTGGGTTTTTAATTTGTTTGGGAGAGGTGATGCTCAAGACCTCAGCTTTTTTCCTTGCCAGGGTCAGAAGTTTGGGACCTTGAACAGCAGCTGAGGAATATGCATTACTGCAACACCTCCCAAATTAGAACTGTCGGAATTATTCTATGTGAGTTGCTGTAGGCCACATCCTTGCAACACAGCTGCTCTCTCCCACTCTCCATCCCTGATCCTCCTTCCTAGGGCATGAAAGGATGAAGAGATTCCCACCATTTCTTCTTCCCAGACTCACCTTGGTTTAGAAATCTCAACATCAAACATAGTAGAGAACTTCACCCCTTCCATATAATCTTCTACCAGCCTTCTTCTCTGATTTCATACAGCAAGTTAAATGTCTTCTATTTAATGTGACAAAAGAGGTCACACACACACCAAAAAAAATCCCCTATTGATGTAAATGTAGGATTAAAAAAAAAGAACTAGAGGCATTTAGGTGAGGTATTGGATGGAGCATGATCCCAAAGTCAGGAGAACCTACAAATGTGATCTCAGACATTTAACTAATTGTTTGACCCTGGGCAAGTCACTTAACTGAGAGAGAGAGGAGAAAGAGGAAAGATGGAGAGAGAAGAAAGAGGGGAGAGAGAGAAGGAGAAAGAGGAAAGACAGGAGAGAGAGAGAGAGAGAGAGAGAGAGAGAGAGAGAGAGAGAGAGAGAGAGAAAGTACTAAACCAGTTGGCTTTGGTACAGTTCCTAAGCTTCTTTGATTATGTGGATTTGTACCTCTGGGTCATGACAAATGGAAAAAATAATGCATGTGGAGTCAGGAGTTCCATTCAAATGTAGGCCTATACCATTTTCAAATATGACCCTGGGCAAATTGCTTAACCTCTTTGGATTACAGTTTTCCCATCCATGAATGGGAGTGCTAGACTAAATCCACTCTAAGGTCCTTTTCAGATCTAAAATCTAATATTTTTACATGAGAGTCTCTCTCTCTCTCTCTCTCTCTCTCTCTCTCTCTCTCTCTCTCTCTCTCTCCCCCCCCCCTCCCCCTCCCCCTCCCCATCCCATTCCTTCTTTACTTTTTCCCTCCCTCAATAAGGAAAATCCTTTTATGCAGAGTCCTCCTTTGACAACAGCTTTCTCCAAGTGTTCCTTCTTGACTGTGTGGGTACCATGGATTGATTGATGTGCATCTCAATCTTTGACCAAACTTTTCTCCTGAGCCTTACAGAGTCAAAAAATTGTCCATTGCCCCTTTTTTCTCTTCTTATATTTGCTACCAGGGAGAACATTTTGAAGACAGCAAAGGCCCTGGTGGAAGATACAAAACTACTGGTGTCGGGGGCTGCTTCAACCCAAGATAAACTGGCCCAAGCAGCTCAGTCATCGGCAGCCACCATCACCCAACTTGCTGAAGTGGTAAAACTAGGAGCAGCCAGTCTAGGTTCTGATGATCCTGAGACCCAGGTATGAGAATTACTAGGGGCATCTGAAAGAATATAAGTACTTAATTCACCTCCCTGGGCTTCAGTTTCCTCAGCTGTAAAATAATAGATAACTTTCTAGTTCTTGGTTTGTTATCCTATTCCTATGTTTATGGGCATGGCATTTTTAGTTATACAAAATAGCTGACCTTAGTCTTTAGATCTCTGAAAGTAAAACAGGACATAAAGTTAATATATGATTTCATGCATATTTGGCTTTGGGAAAGGGAAGTGAACTCAATGACCTTGAAGGTTCTGTTACAGTCTTAGAGTTATCGCTTATCTCATAAATGCAAGTAGGTTCAATGAGCAACTAACCATTTAGAAATCTCCAAAAAGAGTTACTACTTATTCCTGTTTATTTAGCTAGTTCTAGCCCATCAGGTGGTAAACTCTTCAGATTTAACTTTTTAAATCTTTCTCCACAAGTCCATCCCTTCATTTAGGATGGCTCATAGCAGTCAAGACCCTTTTAATCATATGAGAGAAGAATTGAGGTTGTTTGCTTTGTTAATAAGTGATTGCAGTTAGTTAATAAAACACTTGAAACTTGTTCCCCTGAATAGCCATGCCCCTTTCCTTCTCTGACATCCTCTACTGGAGCATAGCTCTGAGGAGGAAACATTCCTTAAATTGCAGATTTTTTTCCCTACTGGATCTCTTTTTGATAATATCAGAATCCAAATTGGCTGACCTGTGGAATTTTAAGTATTTGCACAATCCCTTCCTGTGGTCTTGCTTTTACCCCATAGAGGACTGAAAGAGTATAACTCAATAACTAGAATTAGAACTACACACTGGTGGTGGTTTGTTTTGGTGTGTTTCTACCTGGAAATTGTAGAGTCAGCCTGCCTTCAAAAGTGAAATTTGAGAACTCATTTAATGTAGATGATGACAGACAACCTCCTTGGTCTTTTCAAAAGCATGAGTGTTGTCCTGATTTCTTGTGGGAAATGGCCAGTGTAGAGCTGTGTCTCCAATGTAACTAATCATTAATTGGTTGCTATGTAATCAATAGTAAAAAAAAAAGTAGGAAACTGTTGACCCCCTTTTGCCTACTTCTTTTTACATTTCCAACCATGCAGTATTATCACCATCCAGTGTCCCATGACAGTAAGGAGTTAGCACATGGTCAAGAGAAACAAATCACCCACCACTCCCCTTTCCCCCTCCCAGAAACTTGGCATTCCTCTTATGAAAGAAGATTGGAAGACTGGGTAAGGTGAGGGAAAAAATGCTGGAAAAATATAGCCTATTGTATTATGTAGTTACAGTTACCATTAACATAATGTATTTAGTGAAAGGGCATGCTAGTGTATATATCAAATTATTTGGTCTCATGAGGTAAGAATGATATTGAGTCAGAGTGACTACTTATTTATCTCAATCCCTTTGTAGGAAATGAGACCAGGTCAGCAAAGCCATGGGCTAAAAAATTTAGCTTGTGCTGTTTTTATTGAAAAACAGTAAAGTGTTGAGAAGAAAAGATTGGTCTTGAAGCAAGTATCAGGATGACCTAGATTCAAGTCTCACCTTTGATCTATGCTTCCTTTGGGCAAGGTGGGCAAGGCATTTTTTCCCTCTCACTGCTTCTTGTATCTCTCTGAAGCTAGAAATTAGAGATTAATTTCCAAGATCATTAAACTCATAGGTTTATTTTTAAAAAGATATCCTTCTTTGTGCTCAATCCCTTATGGTGTCTGCCTCTCCTTTGACAGGATGAAGACAGATGGTTTTGATGTGAATGTTTCCTCCTTCTCTTTTTGTGGCTCCTTTCTTTTAGGTGGTACTGATCAATGCCATCAAAGACGTGGCCAAGGCCCTCTCTGATCTTATTGGTGCTACTAAAGGAGCAGCCAGCAAGCCAGCTGATGATCCATCCATGTATCAACTCAAGGGTGCAGCCAAGGTAGAGGAGTTTTCTTTTTTCCTTGACCTATCTTTCAAATGGCAATTCATTCAGGCATTCATTTGTATTAGGGTTTTTTGTTTTGTTTTTTCCCCATGACCTGGTTATTTGTAGCATGCTATTATTACCTGATTAAAAGCTTCCAATTTTGTTCTCTATGAGTTTGAAATCATCTTTAGCTACTTGATCTTTCTATTGACAAAAATAAGCCATTAATGTGGTTTATTTAGCTCTTACAGTGATTTCTGTCAACATGGCAGTCTAATTTATAAAGTTTAGCATAATAGTGGTTCTGCCTTCTAGTATTTGTTGTTCAGGTGGAGACCCAGGGAAGAGATATAAGTAACTGAATTTGTAGTTTAAAGCTGAGAGTCCCAGGTAAAAATGGGGGCATAAAGTAATCTTACTGCAAGTAAACTTTTTTCCATTAACAAATTTAAAAAAAACAAAATCTCTTGAAACAAACTTATGCATAATCAAGCAAAACTAATTCCCATGTTGACCATATCCAAAAATGTCTTATTCTGCATATTTAGACCATCTCTTGTCTGTTGGGGCAGTAGGAAGCATTCTTTATTTTTGGATCTCTGGGGCCATGATGGATCATTAATTCTAGAGACATGCTCGATCATTAAGAGTTCTTAAGTCTTTCAAAGTTCTCCATTTTATAATATTGTTGTTATAATCTAAATTATTCCCCTGATTCTTCTTCCTTCACTCTTCAACAGTTTATATAAGTCTTCACTAGGGTCTAATTAAGAGCCACAAGTTGTCCCCTTTGCCATTTCTTTTAGCACGGGTAGTATTCCATTATATTCAGCTCTTACAATTTGTTTACCATTTCCTAATTAATTAACATCCCTTAGTTGTACATATGTGACCTTTTCTTTTTTTTTTTTTTGATTTCTTTGGGATATATATATAACTTTGAGAGTATAGTTTTAAATAGCTTTTCAGTATGGCATTTACCAATTCATGACTTCACAAACATTGCCTATCATACCTGTTTGCCACAGCCCCTCCAACACTTTAATCGCTTTAATTACTATATGAAAACTTCACAAGAGCCCCAAAAAGACCAACATGTTGCCCTCTCTCATCTTCAATTCTAATCCCTTTTATCATATATCCCCCACCCCCCCAAAATGGTGACATTTTCATTATCAGTTAATTCTTCTTGCCTGATCACTGTTAAGAGATTCATCAACATTTGTGACTCAGGCTTACACATATTTTTGGAAAGAGCAAAACTGAAGACCATAATGGAAGAAAAACAGAAAATAAGGATACATTGTCCTTGAAGGCTTGACAGTCACTTAGTTTCTTTGAATGATGCCAGGGATAAAAGAGGTATTGACTGGCAGGTTAGCTGACTTATGGGCATGGGTTGTTTACCTTATAAAGCTAAAATGATACAGCTACTTGTATCTAGTCCATCTTTCTCTTTGTGACTCCTCAATATGAAATTTGCCCGAGTTATTATGTACTTGCTATCCCCAAACATTACATTCCATCTTTGACCTTCATGACTTTTTTCATTTTCTACATTTTCCTTCCTCATCTCCACCTCTTAGAACCCTTGCCTTCCTTCAAGGGTCAGGTCCTTTCCTGGCCTCCCCAGTTGTTATTACCCCTCTTCCTATGTCATTTAACAATGTATTTACTTTGCATATATCCTGTTTATCTTTGAACATGTTGTATCATCTCCTTACTAGAATGTAATTTCCTGCACTGCCTCTTATATTTCTATCCCAGCATCTTGCATAGGGCCTGATGCAAAAGAAGGTAATTAATGTTTGTTGATTAACTGAATCGTCAAGAGGAAGGGAAAAAAAACACATTTCTCATAGTAGGATGGAGAAAAGGAATACCTGAGTGAATAAGATACATATGTCCATTTTATTTTTAATGTAAAAGTAGTGAGTTTGAGGTGTTTTCTTTTGTTGTTTTTGTTTTGGGTGTAATGTTCCCCAAGGCTCTAGGTCTTTTCTTTTTTCTTTGGGCACTGTCCTATTCAGTGATGTTCTACCAGGTGACTCCTGAGTCTACATATCCAGTCCTTGTTTTTCTCCTGTGCTCCAGATCTGCATCACCAGCTCCTTTTTGAACTTTTTAAACTAGAGTTTCCAAAGATATTTCAAACTCAGCATGTGGAAGTAGAATACATCTTCTTTCCACCCCCAAACCCACCTACCCCATCTAAGCTATCCCTATCACAGCTAAGGGTGCTACCACCCTTCCATTCTCTCAAGTTCAGAAACTTAGTATCATTCTCAATTCCTCACTTTATATCCAGCAAGTTGACAGATCTCTCCTATATGCCTTTTCCTCTCCATTCACAGTTCCTGCTTATCTCTCACTTGTTTTATTGCCATTTGATTGAACTCTTTGCCTCAGGCCTCCTCACTTGATTACATTCTCCATATGGTCAACTATAGCTCACTGACTGCCATACCTCATACAATTCCTCATTTTCCATCTCCGTGTCTTTGTACTGATTTTCCCTCATCTTCTCTACATCTTTGTAATCATTGTTTTCTTTCTAGATTCAGCTCAATATATATCATTAGAATGTAAGCTCATTGGGACAGGTAGGTGACCCTATGGATAGAGTACAAACCCTGGAGTCAGGAGGACCTTTCTAGTTTTTATTACAAGCAATTAAAAAACCAACAAAAGTCACCCTAAGTTGTCCCAAGTAGCTTACATTCTCTTGAGGAATAATGAGAACAGATACAAGAATGTAAAGAGTATCTCCAAAAATAAAAGAAGGTTGTAAGCTCTTGAGGGCAGGGTCTGTTTCACTTTTATTTGTCTTTGTAAACCTATTATTTAGCAGTATACATAGTAGGCTCTTTAAAAATTGTTTGATGATTGATTTATATTTGTCCCAATCTGAAGATTATGTTGAAAAATCAAAGTAAAATCGTAATAGGTTTTTTTTTTTTGCTTTTGCCAGTGCTTCAATATCTCATATATTTGTGATGTCTTGAAACTAACGTTCACTCTCTTAGGAAAAAGTTGTCAACACACATTCTATTTCTTGTCTCTTTTTCTTAATCCCTTTTTTAGGTGATGGTAACAAATGTCACATCTCTCCTCAAGACAGTGAAAGCTGTGGAGGATGAAGCTACCAGAGGCACAAGGGCTCTGGAAGCCACTATTGAGTACATAAAACAAGAACTCACGGTAAAAAAACAAATAATTACCCCATCCTAAAAAGTCTACCCTTAAAATTAATTTCCTTTTCTTTATAAATGGTGCTATTGTACAGTATACCCAACTTAATCGCCTCCATGCCTTGCAGACACAAAACATGCTCAAATGTTTTCTCTCCATCTCCCTTGTACTGCAGAGAAGATTTTGGTTCATAACCATCTTATAAATGTACCTACTGTTCCTCCTCCTCTTTTCTTTCCTCCTTATGCCCCATCATTTATTTATTATCATATCCTAATTGTCGGAAGGAGGAATGAGCTGAAAATGAACCAACAATCCACTGGAGCCTTTTTAAAAAGGGAAGTTTGGACATAAATTCAACTGTATGACTTAGTCACTTACCTATGATAAAATCAACTCACACCTAGTATTAGAAAGGAGAAATCCCATTATCATTTGCCTGAGAGGCACTAACTTTCACCCTTTTAATTTAATCTTACATTAATTGTTGAGACCTTGGTTGATTTAGTATTTAGTTTGTACTTGGAAGGATAAAATCCACCCAGACAATGCTTAGGAACTACTCCTCGGAGTAGTACTTGCCCCATGTTTCCCAAAGAGTCTGAAAAAAGGAAGGTTCTGTTCATATAGATATTGTCTCCTGCATACACCTATACCCCCACTACAATCCTATGCTATTTTCCTGGTTCCATTCTTTTTTTATCCCTCCATCACTGGAAAGATGCTACTGTGGAACTCATGCTTTCTTCCTCAGCCTGCCTAAGGGAAAAGCCTCTAGAAAACTGCTTCCTCAAGATCCTGAGATAAATTCCAACTAATCTGGGATTAGGTTAGTCAGATACCCCAGTGGTTAAGTGTCAACCCTGGAGTCAGAAGGACCTGAGTTCAAATCTGGTCTCTGAGAGTTATTAGCTATAATACATATATATATATATATATATGTCACTATAATTAGTGACCTAGTCAAGTCACTAAATTGTGTTTGCCTCAGTTTCCTCATCTGTAAAATGATTTGGAGAGGGTAATGGCAAGCCACTCTCTTATCTTTGCCAAGAAAACCCCAAATGAGGTCAAAAAGACCATGACTAACTGACAAAACAACAAATCTGGTATCTGGAAGTTGATTCTTTTCTTAGTTAACTAATGTGCAATACAAAGAGAGTGGCATCCATCATTAAACTTAGAAAAAATGACATAAGAATACAAACCTGAAATAGACACCCAATAAATAGTCTTTGATATGATTGATTGGTGCGGTTTTAAAGTAGGATATACATTTTCCATGGTTAATTTATTTCAGCATCTCTAAAGATGTATGTGTTGCTAAATAATTCACAGTGTCACCATAGCTCACTCGACTTCAGCTCCTCTACACAATTATGCAGTTATATTTGTAAGAGAATCTAAGAATAGAGTGAGCTCAATGCCTCATTTCCCCCAACCCCACACCCTTTTAAAGAGAGATACATGAGTCCTCTGAGATGCATCCAGGTCAGCTCTGCCCTGCAAGCAGCAACACAAATCTAAGAGACTGCATGGTCTTTAAGGCTGCTGGGGCATCAGTACAGGCAAAAGAAAAGGCTGGGGAATCAAAACAATTATGTTCCCAGGACATTTTAAATTACAAATATTGGGTGTCAGTTCCTGCAGTAGAAGGGGTTAACATTTTCCACATGCCTTCCACAGTTTGTTCCCTGTGTAGGTGTTAGAGGCTTATCAGGGCTAGAGTCTTGACAAGCAGGAATGATATTGCTGTATTCAAATTAAATTTCTAATTTCCTGCCATTTGAAGGTTGCTTCCAATTGCTGCATCTGTTTTGAGGCACCAGGCAGTGGCCTGGCAAAGAGAGAAATAAGTTGTGGGTTGGTTTTTTTCCCCCCTTTCTCCTCTTACCTTCCAGGTATTTCAGTCAAAGGAAGTACCAGAAAAGACATCATCACCTGAAGAATCGATAAGGATGACGAAAGGCATCACTATGGCAACCGCCAAAGCTGTGGCCGCTGGGAATTCGTGCAGACAGGAAGATGTGATTGCTACTGCAAATCTGAGCCGAAAAGCAGTGTCTGACATGTTAACAGCTTGTAAGGTAAAGACTGACTTCACCTTGGTCTACCTTGGCAGGGATTTTTTAAATTGACAATTTTCACTTATGACTGAACTGTTTAGTTTGGGTTTCAGAGTATGGAGTTGGGGGTGGAGGTGGGGAGTGATAGAAGTTCTTAAATCTTTAACTTTAAATGTACATAACATGTGGAAATTCTCTGAGTTCCTTTGAGGTAGTTTAGTACTTGAGAGTGGCAGTATTACCTGCGCTCACCTGCCGACTTAATCCTCCACTCTCCTTATTTTCCATTCTTTCCTAACCAAGAAAGGAAACGACCCTCTTCTCACAAAAGAGCTAGACTAAAGAACCCCAGAAAAGTGTAGTCAAAGTTTTAACTGATTTAGAAACAGGTTTTCCAACTTAAAAATTACTTGGTAACTATCCTTCCCTCAATGGTAAAGAAGTCCTTTCCTGAATAAGAGCCCCTAAGATAACTCTAGGAGGGTGGGGTTGGATGAACAAAACATAAATTTGAAGAGCTATGTTGAGAGCTCTGCCACTAGTCACAACAGATAGTTTGCAAAAAATTGGCTCCTTGCTCCCCAGTGCAAGAGTCATTTCAAGACCACAGCTCTTTCATAGGATTAGGGACGAGTAGAAGGAAATTCAGCTGGGGTAACTGGAAGCTGCTTCCACCCAGGTGAAGTTATTCAGAACTTCTGAACTCAAGGGGAAGTAAACTCTTTGGTCCCTAAAGGCTACCAAAGTAAGTTTTATAGTAAGAGATGAGGAAGAAAGAGTAGCCAAATGTCAAACCCTTGAACACTGTGTTTTACAATTTCTTCTTGAAGATTCCTAAGGAGCATCAGAATGATAAAATATGAAACAGTATTACATCAGGATTTTTTTTTTAAAAAAGGCATTTTTGAGGGCGGCTAGGTGGCGCAGTGGGTAGAGCACTGGCCCTGGAGTCAGGGGTACCTGAGTTCAAATCCAGCCTCAGACATTTAATAATTACCTAGCTGTGTGGCCTTGGGCAAGCCACTTAACCCCATTGCCTTGCAAAAACCTAAAAAAAAAAGGCATTAAAAATGTTCTCAATTTTAAAAACTGAATTGAAATGTGTGTCAGGAAAGGAAAGATGAGAAATTTTAAAACTACTTCATTTGAAAAACTCTTTATATATTTCAGTTGTAGAGCAGTCATCTCCTTTCCCTGTAATACTCAGGAGAGTAAGTTGAATTAGTGAAGAGTAATAACATGAGAAAATGTGATTTGGAAGTGTTGGTCATTATTTTTAAGATAAATAGGTTCAGGGTGGCTAGGTGGCTTAGTGGATAAAGCACCGGCCCTAGAGTCAGGAGTACCTGGGTTCAAATCCGGTCTCAGACACTTAATAATTACCTAGCTGTGTGGCCTTTGGTAAGCCACTTAACCCCGTTTGCCTTACAAAAAACCTAAAAAAAAAAAGATAAATAGGTTCTCTCAAATTGCTTGACTTCTCAATGAGGTGGAGAGGGGAGGAAGAAAGGATAGAGAAAATTTCAAAATATAAATGTTAAAAAATGTTTTTACCTGTAATTGAGAGGAAAATAAAATTTTAAATTTTTAAAGCTTATTTAAAAAAAGATAGTTTCTCAATGAAAGCTGTGAAATATTGCTCATATTCCTAGCTATATAGGCTGTGATTTACTTATCCAAGTCTACTGATTAACCCATAGTCTTTTTCACTAAAGTTCATTGTTCATCCTGTCTCTAATACTTTGTGATCAAGTTCAGTTAGATTCCCACAGGATTCCATCAGTACAAATCATTGCATGGTCAGCCATTTGGCTGCCTTGATCATCAATTTAAAAGCAGGGCTGGGAGAATAACTACTGCCCTTCTACATTCACTGGGAAAGAAAGCCAGGAGCAGAGATGACAGCCGGTTGACTTGGCGTTTTTTCACTAAAACATCTTTTCAATGTCTCTTGACTACTGATTTCCTCAGATTCACTTGAAAACATGAGTGTTTATATTCAGTAACAATGAAAGTCTGGACATTTGGAAATTTTGATGGACCATTTTCTTCTCTCTGTTGTCCATTTTTCCTCAAGTTAAAAAAAAAAACCAAAAAACAAAACCTTAAGATAGCCAAAGCTGTTCTTAAGAGGCAAGCTTGCTTTAGACATTAGAGCCTTTTATGGATTGGGTGATTATATTTCTGGGAGGGTCTTTAGATCCTAATTATTGGGCTTCCTTATTAAGATTGATCAATACCTCATATTGAGTGATGATAAAGGACGCTTGAACCACAGAGCAGAAAGACAATTGGGTTTGTTGCTATGCTGCTCAGTGTTAATGGAAATAAAAAAAAATTCCCAGCATGGTATGGGTACTTATCCCTGGAGAGTCAGGGAAGAAGCTAGCAGGGTAAAGAAGAAAGTAGTGATGACAAGAGTAGGAGAGATAGAAGGGAAGGAAGCATAATGGATGAGAAGCTGGTGTCTACAGTGACCCAGAAGTGAGAATCCAGAGTATTTCTCAAGAATTTTTTATTCTCTCTTCCACTCAGTATTTTGCCAATATGCATATAGCACCTAACAAGCTGCATAACATTTTTAATATTTCAAAGCACTATTACTTATTAAGTATCTGTTATATACAATGCAGTATGCTAAGTCCTGGGGATATAAAGTGTAAAAAGAATACTTGCCTATCCTCAAGGAAGTCACATTCTGCTGAATTTCAGCAAGATGTCTACCTTGCCAAGTGTCAAAAACAAAAATTGGAACTAAATTTATACTCATATCTTCCTGACAGCCAGACAACTTTGTAGAAAGTAGAGCAGATCCTTTATTTTCAAAAGCCCTGTTAGGTTTTTGTTGTTGTTTTTTATGGTGATGTTATCCAGAGCATTCAAATGAATTATCACTTCTTTATACCAAAAAGTATGAGCCTAGTCTTAAGAATATCTTCTTAAAATATTATGAGAGCTAGCAAAGGCATACTGGGTATCATTCAGTAATGATTCTGACTTTTTGTAGTTATTTGACCTGAAGAATGTCATGTTTAGTCTGTTTCCTCACTTCTAAAATGATGGTACTGATACTTGTAGTACCAGTTTCACAAAGCTATCAGACTTAAATCAGATGATGTAAAACAAAGCACCTTATAAACTCTGCTTATAAGTGGAAGTTATTATTATTATTATTATTATTATTATTATTACTGCTACTACTACAATTCTTAAGATACTTCAAAGTTGGATAATGAATGACTTATCTCTAGGTCATAGATAGAGGCATTGAAACAGAGATAGATTCAGTGATTAAAATAGAAAGGAATTCAGTTTTTTCCATCTGTTTATTTATTAAGTCAAATTTCTTCTTCCTTATTCCAGAATTGGAAAGACAGAGTAAAGGAAAAGTTTAAATAACTATTAACCAGTGCTAGCCCTATTTAACTTTCTCCACCATTTCATCCTCTCCTCTGATATCACAATGACCTTCCTACTTATCAAAAGTAAACCTTCTCAACATGTACCTTTAATCACATCTCTTCCCTCCTTCCCTAGTAGATTGTCCTCACCATCATCCCCCTCTCATTCTAATCATCAGCATCTCTCTCTCTCTCTCTCTCTCTCTCTCTCTCTCTCTCTCTCTCTCTCCCTCCCTCCCTCCCTCCCAGCCTTCCCTGATATCTATCTCCGAAATGCTCAAGTCTCTCCCATCCCTCAAAAACTACTAGAGTTTTGCAATATCCCTGCAAACTAATTGTCTTACATTCCTCTTTCCCAGTCATAACCCTTGAAAATGTCATATATTTATAGCTTGTGGATCCACCTTTCTTCAGAGTCTTTTTAACCCCTTCCAATTTGACTTCCTATTTTATCCTTCAACTGAAACTGCCTTCTCCAAAGTTACCAATGATCACCTTAATGGAAGTTTATCTTACCTGCATCTTCCTTGATCTTTCTGTAACATTTAACTCCCTTAATCAGCCTCTTCTTTTGTGCTTTCCTTCCTCTCTCTGGGTTTCATTAATCTCGTTCTCATCTTCTGACTGGTTCTTAGGCTTCTTTTCTAGTTTATCACTCACATGCTGTACATGTACCCCAAGGCTAGCTAGCCTTTTCTACATTTTCTCAATTGGTGTTATCAGCTTCAAGGGTTTAATTACCATCTCTTCTGCAGATGTCTCCCAGATCTATATATCCAAATCTATTCCCACCTGATCTCTAGTCTCACAATTGTTATTCAGATGTTTTTGACTCTTCCTGACCCCATTTGGGATTTTCTTGGCAAAGACAGTAAAATGACCTGCCACTTTCTTCTCTAGATCATTTTACTGATGAGGAAACTAAGGAAAACAGGGTTAATTGACTTGGCCAAGAGTTATACAGTTCATCTGTCTGAGGGAAGATATGAACTCCAGAAGATGAGTCTTCCTGTCTTCTTTTGGCACTCTAAACTGTGCCACCTAACTTCTCACAGAATTAAGTGTCAAATAGACATTTTAAGTTGGGTATTTCAAATCATCTCAAATTCAACTCTTTCTTCCCAAACCCAAACCTCCTTTCAATCACTTAAGTTCATAAGTCCTGTAAAACCTCAACTCTTCACCGTCACTCATCCCACTCACTTGCCAAATTGTGTCATTCCTATATCCACCACATATATCATAGATGTTATCCCTTTTCCACTCATAAAGCTCCCACCCTAGTTTGAACCACTTTCAACCCTTTTCCCTAGATTTTTGCGATAGTGTCCTATTAACTCCCCTGCCTCAAACCTCTCCTATTCTAAAATAATTGTCCTAAAGCATGGGCCTGACCATGTCACCCTTGTACTCAACAAACTATAGTGGTACCTGTTCAAATGTAAACTATTCTGTCTAGCATTTAAATCTCTCTCTTTTTAAAAAATTTTATTTACTTACTGCAATGGGGTTAAATGACTTGCCCAAGATCACCCAGCTAGGTAATTATTAAATGTCTGAGATGGGATTTGAACTCAGGTCCTCCAGGGCTGGTGCTCTATTCACTGTGCCACCTACCTGCCCTGCATTTAAATTTCTTTATCCTTAGGCTCCTTCCTTTCTTCTCACATATTTCTCCCTTGCGTGTTCTTCACCATCTAGCCATATTGTCCTATTTGTCATTCCTCATCATAGTATCTCCTTAACTTTCCATTGCCTTCCAAGCCTGGAATGCCCTTTTTCCTCATCTCCAGCTGTTAGAATCTCTGGCTTCCTTCCAGACTCATTCAAGTGTGCTCTCTAAATGAAGTCTTTCCTGATCCCTTAGCTGCTAGTGCCCTCTCTCCCCTAACCACTTTGTATTCATTTTTTTTTTACACCATCTATATATTTATTTGAATGCCTATAGTCTCCCCCAGGGGAATGTAAGCTTCTTGAGAGTAGGTATTTTTCATTTTCATCTTTGAATCCTCAGCCATAGGGAAAATAGGCATTAGTAGGCAAACATTTAATAAATGTTCGTAGACTCATTGATTGACTTGCTGCTGGATGAAAAGGTTATCCTGACTTTGCAGGCTATAGTTAAAAATTCATGGTTTACAGAACTGCCTGAAAATTCACATATTTACATTGCTTAACAAACTTAATGGAAAAATAGCACCATCTAAAGCTCTAGACTAGAGACTTCTGAGAGTGATGCTACTTTTAAGGATCTATTTTTTTTAATCAAGTGTAGAAAAAATGGAATGCTATATTGTTGTAGTTTTGTAGATTTTGTGTTCTTATGGACAAGTTATTATTAGCAAGGCATAATAGAACATTAGAATTGCAAGACACCTTGGCAGTCAGATCGTATATATCAATGAGGCAGCTGAAGCCCAAAGGAGTGTGATTTGTCTAAAGTTAAAATTTTTGGATCAGATTGATTTTTCACTACACTATGATGTCTTCACTGTGGCCTAGAATTAAATAATGACTATGATTTTGAAGGAATGCCCAGTATTGTCATGTTAACAAGATTATACGGTCTAAGACTTAGGTCAGTTGACCTTTAAGGTCTTTCTTGAACTTCTGAGATTTTAAGATCTAGAGGACTTATTTCTAAGGGTCATTGATTTTTCCTGTTTTTGAACTAAGTCTTGGAAAGCATAAAAAATATGTTTTTGAGTATTGAATTATCTTTGAATTATAAAACAGCTTGATTGAAATGTTATAAATTGAACTTATTTGTATACTATTTAATATTTAAAACATTTTGGAGGAGTAGAAATTCAGTAATTGAATTCAACAAATTATGTTGCTGACTTGTCAGGGAGATTCATTGTAAATGATCCATTTTGTTAAATCCAAATTTCCTCTGACCATAGATTAGACAATGTTGTATTTCAGATATTGTAATAACTGTGGAAATACAGCTTGTTTACTTGGACATACATAGATATTTTAGTTATTGATGATACCTTAAAACCATTACTGAGACTTGTTCTAAATTTCCTGAGGGACATTGAGCTTGAACCATGAATAACCTCACTGGTCCCTCTTGCTTCCTACATCTCAGCCAAGATGGGCTTTAAAACCACTGGAGCTCTTGTCAGAATGATACTTAAAAGCAGTGATAATTAGGGTGGTTTCTTAGGACAGGCCTTAGCCAAACAGAAGCACAGACCTACTCCAAGACAATGAATGAATTCTCCTGCCGAAGTCCATTTTCGTAAATCCTGACTAAATTTCTCTCTGTGTGTAGAATGCTATATTTGTATGTGTAGATACCCCACATATTATAAAATAGGTATCTGTAATATAAATTTTAAGGGGCAATTAAATAGTAGAGTATTGGACCTATTAGAAAGACCTGAGCTCAGTTCCAGCCTCAAATACTTACTAGCTGTGTGTTGGGCAAGTCACTTAACCCTGATTGCCTAACATACAAGGCCATCTCCAGTTGTCTTGATTCATATCTGGTCACTGGACCCAGATGACTCTGGAGGAGAAGGCGAGGATGGTGACTTAGCACAGTCTCCCCCTCCCACTCCCCACTCAAATTCAATTCACATACTTGTCATGGTGTCACCTCCCTGATGTCCTGATCTTTTTCAAACACAAAGGACAAAACTTTATAACAGGATTTAGTTACTTTCCCAAGACCAATTTGCACCAGAAGATTTTGAACCTAGCTCTCTATCCACTAAACTATCCTACTTCTCATATGTAATAAAATATAGCACATATTGTTTTTATATATGGTTGTGTACATATTGCATATAAATAATTGGTCATCAGAATCAATGATCCTGGAACCTAGCAATGAAGTTTTGCCAAAGTGATCCGGGAAAGAAGTCAGACGAGACTTCTGGGAAAGTCTTCACAGTGTTCGTAATTGAACATCACAACAAGTTGATTGGCACTAGCTAATAAATAATGAAAAACAATAGTCCTCTGTGCTCGAATGTGCCTGAATGTAGGCAGGTCAGTTGAAATTTGTTTCAGAATGAAGAAGGTAAAACTCCCAAGTCTGTTAATTTCTCATAGATCTGTGAAAGCTTTAAGTGCCTATAAGAAAAACCTTTAAGGATATTTTCTGTATACTAAGTGAGTAGCTAACATCTTTTAGATAAAACATAATTCCCATCCTTAATGAATCAGGGATATAATTAAGGGATTGAGTTTTTTATGCACACACACATACATAATTGCAATATACAATGGTTATAATAAGTAGTAAATAGAGAAGTAGAAAAGCAATGTATGAAATGGCCAAGGCAGGATGATAGAAAGAGGGTAGCAATGGGTAGAGATGACTAGGAAATCAATTCTCCACTTCTTAGAGGAGGTGGCAGTTGCATAGGCTTTATGTGGCAAATAGAAATTGATCAAATAATGAGGGAAAGAAGGGTTATCCAGATATAAAAAACATTGCACAAAAAAACAAGTTATATCTTCAAGGGACACAGTTGTCTAATTAGGTTGGAGCATAGTGCATGGTGAGTAAAAATGAGACAAGAGTATAAAGGTAAGACAGCATCTGATTATGGAGAGCCTTGAATGCTAAGCAAGGATTAGACCTTTATTTGTTGACTATATTGAGCCACAAGGATTTTTGAAAAAAAGAATGATGGGAATGGATCTTGATGCATAAGAAAGATTAGTCTTAAAATGAAAAGAAAAATTAATTGGTATAAGGGAAAGAAAAAAGTGACAATATCTAGAAGATTTAAAATGAAAGGTAATGATGAGGGCCTGTTGTTGGATGGTGGCATTGGATATAAAGAAGAGGGGATGAATATGAGAAATATTTTAGAAGCAGAAGCAATAGACCTTGGTAATTATTTGGCTATGAGGCGAAAGGAAAAAGAAAGAATCAAAGGTAACACTAATATAGAAGGCTTTCCTTAGGATGTGACCATTTCTACAAAGCAGCTCTTAGTTGTAATTAATTCGTAGAAATTGGGTAACCAATAGAGATAAAGGTATATATAACCACCAATTGAGATATAGAGGAGAGGGTTATTTCATTAAATACCGTGTGAATCTCATCCATGTAAGTCAAGAGAATATAAGCTATCTTTGGTACATAATATGTACATAAATGCACGTTGATTAATTGGTTACATCTTAAAGTGAATGATTACAACCCATTTATACTCTCTTATCCTGAGAGACTTCTATTTATATTGTCCTCTAATGATCCAACATGCCAGCAGCTTACTTCTAGCTCCCTTGCTATTGACTGGATAGCAAAGTCGTTTAGAGACTGTTCACCCTTGCCACATGACCAACCTAACCTTATTTTCTGATCAAATCAACAAGCTCTTATATGCCAGGATCTCTGATGATCAGTGTGAACACAAATACAAGGAGCTTACATTCTATTAGGGGAAGACAACACATAAAGAAAAAATGAAAAGGTAAGGGGAAGAAAGTGGGGAAGGGGTGGAAATCCCTTCTAGAGAGTGAAGTGTGGAATTCCCAAAGAGGAATAAAAGAGTGAATGTGACTTTCAGGGAACTTTCCTTAAAACAGAGGTTCAGACAATAACTGACTAATTAGAGGAAGGGATCATAGAGGTAGAGTAATCTTTCGGGGTGAGAATGATGATGAGACAGTGTGACCTTCTGTGGTCAGAAAGCAGTGTATGTATGTAGAGAAAGGGAAAAAAACTCCATTTTTTTCTAGAGTGTATGTATATATACATATATGTATATATACATAAGTAAACTATAATATAAATGTACACATATAATATGTAATGTACATTAAATGGATGGAAAGATATAGACATATGATTTAGATTGTTAAAGTTTTTGTTTGTAATATCTCTTGGGTGCTCTTTGTTTGTATACTCTTGACTAGCTATAGGACCTTTCCATTATCTTTTAGCTGTGAAATCCTTCAATAACAATGGTAGGCTGTCTGTGTAGGTTTTAAGAGTTACTGAAAGATCTATCTCCCCTCCCATACTTAAACCTCTTCCATGAGCTAGCAGGTTATTTTTATTTATGATCTTTATCCAGATGGCCCTTGTTAAAATGCAGATGTGTTCCTGGTAAAGGATAATGGATTAAACTAATTACCCCAAGATAGAACACATGGAGGAAGGGGGCACCTTTACTACCTGCAGGCAGAATGAAGATATTGGGTATCTATGTAGAGAACAGAGGAGGCAACCTAGTGTTGAAATAAGAGCATATTATACCATCAGACTTATCAGAGATTCATAAGACAACATAACCTACAATTTACCCATTATTTCCTTACCCAGCTTTAATGCCAGATCTCCCTTTACTTTTATTGAAACCCTGCATCAAATAAAATATAATTTCTAACTTATTAATTTCATCACCTAAATTTAAGTTACTAACACAAAAATTGAGTTTTTCTAAGAAATATTTTATTTTTAATTGAATGTAGCATGGTTAGGCTTTTTTCATTAATCATATACACAAATTAAATGTGTCTTATCCATAAGAAATTCCAGATTAGTTTACTACATGCTACCCTGATTCATATTTTAAAGTAGTAGTAGGGAATTTCCAGCCTGTGGGCCTTAGTGGTCTGGAGTTGCCAGAATGGGCCTCAAAATTCAATAAATCTAGTAACTTTTTAAGGGTGAATTTATTAAATGTTTGACCAAATATAGTCCGCATATGATGTTATAAATATTCAAATGATCCTTGGCAGAAAAAAAACTTCCCCATCCTTGTTTTAAAGTGATGCTAGAGACTCTTGATTAAGATTTCCCCATTTTATATTTGAGAGACTGACTGAAAAGTCAGCTGACATGTGTGTTTCTACTCTGAGCCTAGTCACTGTTTTAAGTGGTTTACTAATATTCCATTTGATCCCCACAACTGCCCTAGGTTGTAGGAGCTATCCTTACAATTGAGGAAACTGAAGCAGATAGGTGAAGTAACTTGCCATCCTAACTCCAAGTCTATCCACTGTACTGTGACAATTTAGCAGTCTTATTCTCCAGAGTTCTAGTCCAGTGATCTTTCTATTATACCAAACTAATGTGTTCATATTAAGCAGTATCATGACAGGCTCATCCTGCTTTAAGCAAGCTTTTTGAAATATAAGAAAAACCTGAATTTAGAAACTGAATAAATTAAGGGACAGTGATTTATATCGCAAAAAGAATATTCATTTTGTGGCAAGCCTTTTTCATAGGCTTCTTTTTTCAAGCAGCAAATTTCTCTAGTGCATTTCAAATATGATTCAATTTACAAAAATTCAATTTATACACAACCCAGAAGCACATGTGCTACAAAAAATAACCAACTGTTCTTGAAGTTGGTTCTTTGTTACTTATTGTTATTTTTCTGGGATTGTATTTTGTGTTACATTTTAAGAAATCATTCATCCTTCTTAAATTATCTGTTGAAATTCTTGGGGGCAGTGTCCTAAAAAAAAAAACCAGAGGGCTACTTTGGGCAGATTGTCAAAGAAGCCCTTATACTTGGAGCTCATCCATGTGTAAATGTTTAGATGGCGCCATGACACTGAAAAAAATCACTAGATTTGGAGTTAAAATAGCCCAGCGCTATCAACTATTGGTATAAACTTGGGAAAGGCTTTAATTACTTGGGCCTATTTTATAATAACAATAATTATAGCATTTATCTACTATTTTAAGATTTGCAAAACATTTTACATATTTGTTCTTATTTGATCCTCAGAATGATCTTAAGAGATAGGCACTCATTATCCTCATTTTAAAGATGAGTAAGCTAAGGCTGAAAAAGTTAAGTGACTTGTTCATATATGAGATATGATTTAAACTTAGGCCTTCCAGATTCCAATCTAGCTACCTCTGTGTCCATTCTTTAGCCTAGCTACTTAATCTATTAAATGACATATGGATGAGTTAGCCTCTAAGGACCTTCGAGCTCTAAAGCTATGTTTGTTTCTTCCAAACCTGTGATTTAATAGATGAAAGAAATCCCACTATAAAAACTCACTGAAGTAGTGAATAACATCTAGTCTTAGACCCCTGTGAAATTACAGGGTCACATAATCAGAGTGTTACAAAACAGGGGGTTGAACCCAAGCATTCATTGACTCCAAATACTCTATGCCATTCTGCCTCTATGTGAATCTTTAGCCAGACATTGTGTCTTGCAAAACTCATTGGTGGTCTATGCTTATATTCCTTCTCTGGCTTCGATTTCTTCTTCTGTAAAACTTTAGGGCTGAATAAGTTGTTCTGTAAGGACATTTCTAGCTCTTAACATTCTATGGTGCTATTTGTCCCACTCAACTGGAGGCCCCACCCAGGGGTATGCTAGAGCTATTTATCAGGAAATCCATTCAGTTTTCAATTTATCCCTTAGAAATCAGCAATCTGGGCTTTTATGGTTCTGTTTATTATTTAGACTTGAAAGTGATGGAGAAAATATAAATAATGAAGATTTAAAAGTTTATCTTGGACACACACAAACACACACATACACACACACGTGTGTGTGTGTGTGTGTGTGTGTGTGTGTGTGTGTGTGTGCGTGTTTGTATTTTCCTGGAAAGATAATTGTTAAACATTTACCTGGGCCCACCCTAGCATCATTATCTGGCTTTTTCCCCACTGCTTCCTTAGAGGAGTACAGAAATTGGCCCCTACCTGAAGTTCAAGGTATGGAGAGAGAAATGAAAAGATCTCACAGTACTATAAATGGGAGAGAGCAAGCATTAATTAGCTGGCTCCCTGGACTCAGGCTGTTGGCAACAAGGTTAGGTGAGTGGCATAGCAGCAAGGGACTGGAATCATTAGTAACCATTCAATTTCAGTTGGGAAAGAAAGTTAAGAACTTAATCATGTTGTGGGATGAGCCCTTGCACCCAATATTACAACTCTAGGGAAAGTTGTGTCTGTTTTATTCACCTGTGTAATGGGAACTGAATAAGGAAATAAAATACTGTCAGATTTCAGATAAGGGAGTTGGAGAACAGCCTCAGAATTTTCCTAGAAATTCCCTTATCCAGAGTCATTGCTAAATTTCTATCTCTGTTTATTGATGGTCTGAACAAATCAGTAAATTTTATGTTAAATGATTCATTTCTTCCTGTTCGTAACACAAAGGCCCCAGATGAGTTTTTTTAAATTATTAATTTTAGTTTCACTCTTTGGATAGCATAATCAGCTATCCAGTGACCATACATGTAATTTGCAATGTAACCCTTTATTTTCCTCACTTTTGAAAACCATTTCCTTAATAATTCAGAATAAGACTGGTAGATCTCCCCCTTCCTCCATGGTAATATCTTTGAGAAATTAGATTTTAAAATTCATTGTAGTTCAATAGAAAGAGTACTGGCTCTGGAGTCAAGAACCTGGGTTCAGATCCTGCCTTTGACACATATTATCTGTGGAATCAGGGCATTTCTTCTTCCCTGGAACTTGGTTTCCTCATCTTTAAAATGAGAGGGTTTAGTTAGTCCTAGATGATCTTTGAAATCTCTGTCATAGCCAGCTCTATCCTATGAACTTGGGGGGGGGGGGATGACTTCCTTTCTCTGCTTTGACTGTACATGTATGATTCTTCCTGTTCTAAGATTGGTGTTTCTTTCTGTCCTTAGCAAGCTTCATATCATGCTGATGTTGCTGAAGATGTGAGAGCCCGAGCTTTGCGATATGGAACTGAATGTACCTTGGGATACCTGGATCTCCTGGAACATGTCCTTGTGGTAAGAAAAATAAATCTCTCTCTCCTTTTCTCTCACTTTATCTTTCCCTTTTATTCTTTCTCTTTCCCTCTCATCTGTTTTCTCCTTTCTCTCTCCTCTCTCTCTCTCTCTCTCTCTCTCTCTCTCATTTTTCCTGTATCCTTTTCCTTTCGCTCCTTTTCTCTTTCCTTTCTATCTCTTTTTTCCTTCTCTCTCTCTTTCACAGACCATTTTAACAGTAAATGTTTTCAGAACTTGTCTCTCCTAGGAATTAAAATGAAGGTTTTGGTAAAGTGAAAAGCAAACGTACTTTACTTTCATACCTTTTAAAAGGTTTTTGTTGCCTCTATCCTCTCATTTTACTGCCTCACCATCATCGGATGGATGGATGTGAAGATGGAAGAAATGGGAATGGTACTTCCATTTTTCATTGAAGGAAACTTAGAAATAGAAAGGATAGATGATTTACTTGACATACAAGCAATCTAGCACCCACTTCCCTCTTCCATTGCATGTTAGTTTAAGAAATTTCTCTTTTGGACTTCAAGTCTATTAGGATATTTAACCTGATTTCTCTTTTGCTCACATATATGTGTGTTCCAGTGACTTTGACAAAGGAGACAACATGGAATAGTGGGGGGGGGGGATGATGCCACAATTCAGAAGAGACCCCAGTTCTTCTCTTACCCCAAAATCACTGTATATTTTCTTTGTAGGTGTTTTTGTTGTTTAGTTACTTTTTAGTGCCCATGTTGATTTCTTCTGGTAAAATATAAGCTTCTTATGAGCAGGAGCTGTCTGATTTTTGTATTTGCATTTCTAACACCTAACACAGTACCATTTAAATAGTCACCTCTTAATAAAAGTGTATTGAATTTAAGTAGCTTTCAGTTAACCAGTGTGACTTTGAACAAGTTCTTTAACTTCTCTGCCTTGTTTTCCTTAAGTAAGAAGAAAACAAACAAAAAGAAATTATTAAACAGCTAAACAGTGGTTAAAGTATTGGGCCTGGAATTAAGAAGGTCTGAATTCAAATACAGACTCAAATACTCACTAGCTGTATGGCACCAAACAAGTCACTTGATGATAATATTATCTACTTCCCAGGGTTAGAGAAGAAGGAAAGAGAAAGGGAAGAAAAGGAAAGGAAAGGAAAGGAAAGGAAAGGAAAGGAAAGGAAAGGAAAGGAAAGGAAAGGAAAGGAAAGGAAAGGAAAGGAAAGGAAAGGAAAGGAAAGGAAAGAAAAGGGGAGGGAGGGGGAGGGAGGGAGGGAGAGAGAGAGAGAGAGAGAGAGAGAGAGAGAGAGAGAGAGAGAGAGAGAGAGAGAGAGAGAGAGAGAGAAGAAAAGAGAAGTGTGGGAAAGAGGGGAATGTTTGTTTCCTTCCTTATTAAGTGCCTACTGGGGCCAGGCAATATTCTAAGTATTTTATTAATTTCAACCATTGAGCCTTACATCCCTAGGAAATAGGTGCTATTATTATTTCCATATTTTAGTTGAGGAAAAACAGCAAATAAGTTAAAAGACTTACCCAGCACAAAAAAATATGGTCTAATGCAAGATTTAGAACTCAGATCTTTCTGACTAGCCCCAGTGGAGGCAGGGAGGAGATGGAAAAGATGACCTGATCTCTAAAATCCAGCTCTAAAATGCTTTTATCCTTTGAGCCTGTACAGTAATGAGATTGATAGCTTGTGTCTTTGTGGGATAGTCTTAATTCTCCTGAGCAAGAACCTTCATTCTGGAGTGCCAGGGGAAAGGAAACAATTCCACATGTTTGTTACCAGGCAGGGGCCTTAATGTCTGCTTAAATTAGATTAGCTTTTATAATATAGATAAAAATAAAACAAGAAATCTTAGTCTTGTGGGATCCATACACAGTAAAGAAACCAAATTAAGAAGCCTATGAGATTTCCTTATTAGAATTTGCCCCATAGAAATCACTTACATTTATAACCTTAGTTCATTTTTACCATATGCTGCCACAGAAGTTCTATTCCAGTACTTTGTCTTGGTTGGAAGGGACTCTGGTTTTTCTTAGGAGTTTAGGCCCAGGTAGATTCAAAGAGTTTCATCAGCCATCAAGTCATGCATTTTTTTTTTTTTTTTTTTTTGGCCAAAGCAGCCCATAAAATGGACAAAAATCCAAAATGGCATTCTGTCCTGGTTGAGGACCTTTTATTTTACAAAATGATAGTGTCAAAGGATGCTATGAATTGCAGTTCTTAAATTGTCTATAAGTTAACTTATCTGTTGAAACTCCTTTCTTGTGAATTTTATTATGGTAAAAATAAGTTGATACATTAAAAGTAGATCCTAATTAGTGCAAGTAATGAACTAAGTGCTTGCCTTATTTGAATTTGTACTATATATTTCCATTGAACTGGACCAAACCTACTGTATTTTAAATATAATTTTACTTGGAATGGTGCAAATTTCAAATAATGCAACCACTAATAGGAACCTAGCTGTGAAGAAGTAACTGACCTACATCCATATTTGCATAACTGAAACCAGAAGATATAAAAGTTTTTGTTTAATGAAAGAACGAATCATGTTTTCTTTGAATAGGCAAATATTTTGGATAATAGACTCTCAGACTGTAAAAGATTTTAGAAGCCATATTAGGCAAATCATACCCATGCCTCCCCTCTTAAATATCCCTAGCAAAGAGAAAATCCAAAGCTTTTCATAACTTAATTCCCTTCTTAGTTATCTTATATATATAACTTGCTCCTTCTTCCTCTTACCACCTTAACATCCTGTTTAATCCGACACACTGGTCTCCTTGCTCTTCATCCTCCATTGCCTCCATCCAGGCAATTTCCATTGGCCTCTCTGTCTTCTTTCAAGTCCTAGTATAATTTTACCTATCAGAAGCCTCCCCCTTCCCCGACCCCTGTCAGTGCCTTCCCCATCTTGGTTATGTCTAATTTATGCCATAATGTATTGTTTACATAATTATTTGCATATTTTTCTCACCCATTAGACTGTAAGTTTCTTGAGAGCAGCAACTGTTTCTTCATTAGCATAATGATTAGTACATGGGAGGCACTAAATAAATAACATATCAATTAAGTGGTGATCTAGGTTCTACTTGAGAGATAGCTTGCAGTTGACAAAAATCATATCTATGTGAAATCAGACCATCAAATGGTTAGAGTAAAAAAAAAATTTGATTAAATAACTTCAAACAAGGTTAAAGATTAGAAAGTAACTACCACATGATTATAGTAACTCTGACTTAATCTTTTTAGACAATTAATTTTTAATGAGAAATGGAGAAATATAAATAATAAATATTGACTGTCATTAAAATATGTAGTCGATTTTTAAAAAGTCACCAAATCAAGATTAAATGAGCCAAGAGTTAGAGAAAACATTTAATCTCCTTGTTAAAGGTAGAAACATGATAACCAAGGATAATATCAGTTTAGAACTCATTAGAAAGGAAAATAGAACACTTTGAGTATTATGTTCCTACAAAATAGTGAAAAGTTTTTATGGAAAATAAACTTAAAGCCAGCTTTGCGTGAAATCTGGCCATGTCCATCTAAATAATATTTGAAAATGAAATTGGACTGAGGATACAAGACACAAAATAGAACATTTATGCTTGTGTTAATATATTTATATTTGTTAGTAATACTATTAGAATTGATGCACTTAATGTCTTTCACCTATGTTCAGAAATGACAGTTAACATTTAAGAACCTTGTCCAAAACTCAAACTGATCGAATACATGTGGAAAATCAAGATATATGTCATGTTGGAGTAGACATAATTTTTTAGGTGCATAAGAATTGTTTTTCAAAATCTCTCAAGTTAAATAAAGATTTCAAAAGAATAATCAGATCAAAAGAATCTGTGATCAAAAGATCAGATTACCTCCCCCCAAAAAAGCTGTTGTTGAGAAAGCCTCTATGAGAATGCAAGAATAAAGGATTTCTTTATGAAAACATGAAAAAGATTAAGCAACATAGTTTTGTGGGTGACTTCCTATCATGGACTCCATCTTTAATGCCACAGAATTGACTATAAGGTATAGAAAAATAACATCCTACTTTGTTATTGAGTGATTAAAAAAAATTCACTCAGTTGAATTAAATATATCCATGAAAGGGGGTGGCTAGGTGGCACAGTAGATAGAGTACCAGCTCTGGAGTCAGGAGTACCTGAGTTCAAATCTGGATTCAGACACTTAGTAATTACCTAGCTGTGTGGCCTTGGGCAAGCCACTTAACCCTATTGCCTTGCAAAAAAAAAAACTATAAAAAAATTAAAAAAAATATATATCCATGAAGGCTATTCTCAAAAAAGGTATCTTCTCCATTAAAACATTACCAAAAAAGGGGCGGCTGGGTGGCACAGTGGATAAAGCACCAGCCCTGGAGTCAGGAATACCTGGGTTCAAATCCAGTCTCAGACACTTACTAATTACCTAGCTGTGTGGCCTTGGGCAAGCCACTTAACCCCGTTTGCCTTGCAAAAAATAAAATAAATAAAATAAATAAAACATTACAAAAAATCAACAATAAGAAATGGACATCAGAAATGACATCCTCACTGATTACAGTTATTTTATAGCAAAGTTTAAATACTTTAAATATTACCACAAGAATACCAGAAAAGCCCAGAAATTACCTTAGTCAGCAAACATTTGACTTACTATAGTTGCCAAGTAGAGGAAAAAAAGATGGCTGCCAAAGCCAAAAGTGGTTTAAAATATAAACTCGTTTGTAAAATTTTATGAAGGATAATGAATGATTAAGAGAAACATTTCATAAAATAGAGAAAAGCATTAGAGTGTAATACCAGGATTCTTTTGGGTATTTTTTAAGTTTAACAAAAAATACCAATAAACAGGTTGATATCAAAGAAAATGCCTGTAAAGGACAAGAATGGAAGGGGTGGGAGTGAAATTGAAAAAATATGGAAAAGATCTACAAAGAGGACTAAAACAATTGTTTTATACATCAAGAGCTATAGGACTATCCCTTAAAGGGAGATAGAATTACAAATAAAGAGAGATTAAAGATAGGTCAGACAACTCTACTGGACCAAATGAACATAAGTGAGATCTATGCTAGAGAAACTATAATTATGAAATAAATATGAAATGATAACCAAAGGGGCAGCTAGGACGCTCAGTGGAAAGAATGCCAGCCCTGGAATCAGGAGGACCTGAGTTCAAATCCAGCCTCAGACACTTAACAGTTACCTAGCTCTGTGACCTTGGGCAAGTCACTTAACCCCACTGCCTAACCAAAAAAATGATATCCAAGATTTCCAAAGGTGGGGAAGATACCAGAGGCATGGAAAAAAGCATGGACTTCATCAGTATATCCACAAAAAAAGGCAACTGAGAAAACATTATTGACCTGTATGGCTCCTTTCCCACTTATACAAAAACCTTCATCCAGCTTGTCCATCAAAGCAGTTTTTTGTAACTGATAATCCACAATAAACCACATCTTTGCCATTTTACATTTGACTGAAAGATATTGAGACCATTAATCCTTTCTTGCTTGTTGTTTGTAGACTAGGGGGGAAAAAACATTTGATTTTGTAGAACAAAATTTCACCAAGATTGTTTTTTTTTTAACAAAATGTCTCCTTCCCATGCATCAAAATCATTCAAGATTCCTTAAAAAACATAGCAGAGGGGCAGCTAGGTGGCATAGTGGATAAAGCACCGGCCCTGAAGTCAGGAGTACCTGGGTTCAAATCCTGTCTCAGACACTTAATAATTACCTAGCTGTGTGGCCCTGGGCAAGCCACTTAACCCCATTTGCCTTGCAAAAACCTAAAAAAAAAAAAAAAACATTAGAAATAATCCTATTCAGTAACACTCTGATCATAAACATGAAATGAGGCAAATGAGTAAAAGTTAAGTGGCTTGCCCAGAGTGAGGTTACATTGAACTCAGATCTTTCTGACTCTAGGCCAACACTCTGGCATCATTTAGTAGCTTTTTCTGGACTGTAGCATGTATCTCCATGTCTTAGACAGGTAGTTTTCAGCTCTGAATGGGCCAGCCAGCCAGGTATCAGAGGGAACAACTGGGGACTTCTTTTAAAAGACAGTTATCCTTCAATATTACAATATTATCATGTATTTAAGTAGTTACTAACATTTCCATTAATTTGTTGTTTATTACAACAAATCGTTGTATTTTTGTTTATTATTTACTATTGGAAACAGGTCTTTCGAACCTTAAATTTTGCAAAATTGAACAGTTTATATATCTGTTCAAAGCCTACAACCTGGGTTTCTTTTTCATCTTTAAACACAATTATTGTCATTGTAACATATAATTACAGAGGAAATGTACTTCATTTTTGTTTGATGGTTTTTAGACTTGAAATATAGAAGGAACCAGTTCTAAAAAGAAAACTGTTAAAAGGAAAAGGAAAGGAAGTTAAAATGAGTTTTTTGTTGTTGTTGTTGTTGTTGTTGTTGTTTTTTGCAAGGCAATGGGATTAAGTGGCTAGCCCAAGGCTGTGCACACAGCTAGGTAATTATTAAGTGTCTGAGGCCACATTTGAACTCAGGTACTCCTGACTCCAGGGCTGGTGCTCTATTCACTGCACCACCTAGCCGCCCCAAAATGAGTCTTTTTTAAAAATCTATGTCAAAGTACCTAAACATGTTTATTGATTTTCAAGCTAACCTTGAATGGGAATATTTACAGATTTTTCCTGTGTATCAGTTTAGATAAATGGGGGGGGCACTAAAAATATTTTGATAACTGTATTTCAATGTAATTGGTTTCCTTTGAAATCCTAGGTATTTATGCATTTAACAATATTATTCTGAAAAAGGGTCCAACAAACTGAAAAAAGACCCCTGACATTAAAGAGATTAAGAACCTCTGGTTTAAATCATTGAAGTTAAAAAATAGACTCTTTTAAAAGGTTTATTCCAATGATTTACAAGAAGAAAATCTAAACTCTAAGCACTATTAATAATCTAAGATTATTTATCAATCCTAGAGCTTCTTCCCCATCTGTTTCTTTTCCCAGATACCTATGCAGTTGGGGAGCTTGTAACTTAACAGAACCAGTTTTTTTTTTTTGAAGTTATGTTATTTTGTGTTAAATTAACTAAAATGCTGACTTGATTTAAATTAAATTTTGGAAATGTTAATGTCCTAAAATAGATTTAATATGAAGTAAAGTTAAAGATTTGTGAAGATCTAAAAAAAAAGTCCAGGAGACTTTATTATTCCGAATAATTCCAGTCCCAAAAGAAGAAACCCTATGACTAAGAATTTGAATTATAAATGAGAATGCCACAAAAATTTGAAACTTAATACTCCACTTAAGTGTTTCTGCAGTCTCACTGGTGTAGGTATTCCTTCCAACAGAGCAGTTAAAACTTCTGTACAAAATTGTTGTCATTGGTATTCATGCCTTCTCTATTTATTTTCCCCCTTTCAGCTTCATTTCCTTCTTTATGTAGGTCAGGTTAGAATTTTTTAATCACATGCCACATCTTTTTCTCATTTTTATTCTCTAAGCTTGATACTAATTTTGATCTTTGATCTCATAAGTCAGTGATCTGGCTGACTCAGGAATAACTTTCACAATCAGTGAATCATGTCTTGTGCATTAAAATAAAATTAATTTCTTTTTTTTTGTGATGCTTGCCATTCCCAGTGCTTTCTTATTATTTTCTTGAAAGAAACATTCATTGTGAATGAGACTTCTCTTTAGTCTACAAGCCTTTGGCTAACATTTTTCATCCTTCTTCCATTTGCCTTGAAGTCCCCGATTATTAAACTATGTTGATTTAGTTCGAAAGTTATTATTGAATTCCTGGGGAAGCTGAATGACATAGTAGATAGAATGGTGGTCTGGAGGCAGGAAAACTCATCTTCTTGAATTCAAATCTAGCCTCAGATACTTAGTAGTTGTGTGATCTTGGAAGAGTCACTTTATCCTGTTTGCCTCAGTTTCCTCATCTGTAAAGTGAACTGGAGAAGAAAATGGCAGACCAATCCAGTATCTGCCAAGAAAACCCCAAATAGAGTCAAGAAGAGTCAGATATGACTGAAAAACAACTGAATGACAAATTGAGTCCTTGAAAAATTTTTTTCATCCTCCACAATCTTCTCCTTTGTTACTTCATCATTTGCAATCATGCTCCCTTATTGTAAATACGTTCTGGGCCCTCTTCTCTTTTATCTTCCTACTTTCTTGTTAAATTTTGCAGTTCCTGTGGGTTTCAATGACTCCCCAGTTTAAATATCCAGCCACATCAACTCCCTCAAGGTAAATTTCAGTCCTACATTACTAATTGTCTAATGGAAATATTTCAGTCTTGAAGTCCTGGGCACTTAACCTGGACCTTAAACTCAGCACGTCTAAAACTAAATCCATTTCCTTTCTCTCTAGACACCCCCACCCTTTTCTAAATTTCTCTGTTTCTGACAAGGGAACTCTTTCTTGCAATGGCTCAGGTTTATAATCTTGACATTATCCTAGAATCCTCATTTTATCACATATAACCAGTCTGTTGCCATCTCTTGTCATTTTTAATCTTACCTTCAACCCCTTCTCTCCTCTCCCATGGCTGGCACCTTAGCCTCAGGGTCTTACCTCCTCTCAGCTAAATTATTGCAAGCACCTCCCACTTGATCTTACCTGAAGTTTCTCCCCACCCCAGTCAATCCTCCATGCTGCTGCCAAAGTTGTTGTCTCCCCCCTCCACTAGAATGTAAACTCACTACAAATAGGGATTGTTTCTTTCATTGTATCTGCATCTCCGGTGTCTAAAATAGAGCCTGGCGTATACTAAAGAATTATTGATTAATTACAGCAGTGTATACACTGTGATTGTTTTTCTAGTATTCTTTTTTTGGAAATAGGATGATCCCTGCAGTATAGGATGACTAAATATACTGTGAAATAATATTTATTGTTGTATTTGGGGACCAAATAGAGCCAACTTCCCCCAACTTCATTTATCTCTCCAAAGAGACTCTGTGATCCATTTTCCCTTTTAGCTTTAACTTCCTTCTGTCTTCTAATTTAATTTATAGTGAGGTCATCAAGATTGTTTTAGTTCCTACAGTAGTATATCCACTCTCTGGTTATTAATAAATGATTTAGAAAGCCGTCTTCTGAGTTCGTTTAAGAATGGTATAAGAAGCATTGTTGTGGTTCAGTAAATATCTGAGGCCATATTTGAACTCAGGTCTTCCAGACTTCAGAGCTGGCAGTCTACCTACTGTACCATCTAGCTATCCCATAACAAGAGTATAGATTTTTAGCAAGTCTCCTAAAGGAGAAGCTTGTGAAGAAAAAAAAAAACAAGATAGACAAAATGTTACTTGTAGAAGATGATAAGATGTGAAATAACATTTAGAATCAAACCAAAAATATTATCCTTTTTTACTCAATAGCAAAACACATGAAAATGTTTCTTTTAAGCTTTATTCTTTACTGAAAGGTTAGCTCTGAGTAGTTCACCAGAACTACTACAGACCTCCTTTAAGGTCTGCATGAGTAGGGAAAGAAGCAAAGAGGACCTTACAAATCTGTTCATTCAAGTTCCATAGAAAAGCTCTTTGAGGGCAGGAACTATATCTTTTAGTTTCACAACTCCAATATACAACACAGTGCTTTGTGGTTTGTTTTTCCATTTTTACCATTTGATTTAGGGAATTCCCAAAAAGCACTGCATGAGCAGCTCCTTCTGATAAGCCTAAAACGTTCAAGAATTGTCTTGGGATACTGGTAGGTTAGGTGACTTTGTGAAGGTCCCACAACCAGTGTCTATCCAAGGCAAAATTTGAACTCGGATCTTCCTGACTCTGAGGTCAATAGTCTATCCTCAATGTCAGTGGACCTTTACCCAAAAATATATGTCTTTTACCTAATTTAAATTTATTTTGTATTTCTACACATGTTCATATTGTCCATTTGCCCGTCTCAGATTTGAAACTTCTTGGGGCCAGCGACAATTTGACAGTCTGCTTATCTCACATAGTACTTAGCACATTGCAGATGTTTAATAAATACAGGATATCTCAAAAGTCTTAGTGCCACTTTAAGCCACTAAAGCTTGAAGAACTTATTTAAGCTATTCCAACTTATTTCCCAAAACTGCACAAAAGCTGTATGATCAGCAAATTTAGTCCCATTTCTAAAAATTCTTCCAGTATGGAGGTAAATTTTGGAAATTATAATATTGCATAACTGACACCCCTTTATAAATACTGGAAGATAAACCTATTGGTACAAAGAAATGAATTTTGATTTCAGAAGTTTGAAGTTATTGAAAATGCTCTATTATTTTCTACATGAAACCAAAACTTTCTTTCTCCTGTTTAATTCTGAACCAAGTTCATTGTCCATTTAGTGTCTACCCTGAATAAGTAAATGTACACACACACACACACACACACACACACCTCTATAGATACATGCTGATTTTATCTTTGTATCATCTCTTGGACATGACTCCTTCTCTCCTCTGACACTTGATACAGGGTGTCATCACCTCAAAGCCTGAACTATTGCAATAACTAGTTACTTTCCCTTTCATATATTTCTTCCCACTCCAGTCCATCCTCCTCTCAGTTGTCGAAGAGATTTTCCTAATGTGTAGCTCTGACCATGTCAGCCCATTTCCCTGTATTCAGTATTTCCAGTGACTCCCTATTACTTCTAGGATCAAATATAAAATCTTCTTTTGGATATTCAATGTCCTTCATATCCTAAATCCTTCTCAACTTTTCTTATTCCTTGCATTCCCCAACATACTCTAATTATACTCCTTATCCTTGGGATTCAGAGGTAACTCTTTGCCTGGTCCATTTGTTGTTTGCCTTTAATTCATAAAGAATTTGGCTTACAAGGCAAATATGTAAGCTCATTTATAAGCATTCAGTGAAAGAACCCATCATAGTCTCTTGCAATCAGAGTCCAAAATTTATGCACAACCATAATATGTGATCTTTAAGTGGTGCTGAAATTACCCTCATTTCCACCAGCAGAATTTTAATTTCATTCTTTTTCCTTCCATTAAAAATCACCTTACTCTCAGAATGTCTCTGTGAAAGAATGTTCATTTAAAAACAGAAATTTTCTTCCTTGCTTACAAGTTCAGACTTTATACAGAAGTGACATCTCTTTTCCTCAAGTATAATTCTTTGTTCCCTCATTCCTTTCTGAAGCAATTTGAGTATCTTTTCCCCCTACCTTTCAAGACTATGAATAGTGCTGGCCAATATAATATAAATAGTTAATTTTTTTTAAAAATTCTTTCTATTAATTATATTTCTGAAGACCTGACTGTTCTAAGAGACCATTAGAGTGGAATAGAGGTATAGAGTGTTGAGCATGGTGTCAGGAAAATCAAAGTTTAAAACTAACCTCTCACTTACTTTGTGACCCTAGGCAAGTCATCCAACCCTGTTTGCCTCAGTTTCCTCATCTGTAAAATAAGCTGGAAAAGGAACTGGCAAACCACTCTAGCATCTTTACCAAGAAAACTTCAAATAGGGTCATGAGTCAGACATGACTGAAAAGCAACTGAAAGTTCTTCTGGCAGTAGAATATCCTAATGGATCCAAAGATTTTCCAATTAACTACTTGCAAACCCAAACCTCTAGAGGGATGGTAAATATTACAGTTAGTGTGGATTTGGGGTTTATTTTATTGTCTTTTAGTCTTCAAGAGAAAAGTTAGTCTCCAAAAGGATTTAGAGTTGCTATATTGTTTTAAATTAAAGAGAGTAGGTATGGAGTTAATGGGGATTAGCTATTCCATTTAACTTACTCCTAAACAAACTCCTTTAAAAAAGGTTCCTATAGAATAAGTCCTGAAAAACGTCCCTTTATGCATGAATTGATTTCAGGAGGTCTGTAAATCTGTGGGTTTTTTAAATATAGATAGATAGATAAATAGATAGATAGCTATATTTCAGGTAAATTTGTTCTTTGTGATCCTATATATTTTGTTTTACACAGTTAAAATACTAAGAAGGGGGCCATAGACTTTACCAGACTGCCAAAAGAGCCATGACACATAAATGCTTAAAATGCTTAAAAAATGCTTAAAAAATAATCTTCCCTTTCTGCTTCCTTTCCTTCTATCTCTGATTATACTTGGGCAGGTAAGTGATAGAACTGTGAACTTGCAGGCAGAAAAACCTGAGTTCAAATTCAACCTCAAGAACCTTACTAGCTGTGTGACTCTAAGCAAGTCATTTAACCTCTGTTTGCTAATTTACTGGAGAAGGAATTGGCCAAGAAAACCCTAAGGACAATACTGCCATGCTATGCATGGTCATGTGGAGTAGAACATGACTGCATAACTAAACAACAACAACCAGTTGTACGTCTGTGATTCAGAGTGACAGTAATATTAAAGGTTCTAATTTGAAAATGCTCAGTGAGACCAGTTTGGGAATCTTTTGGCTATCAAGGCAAGTACTTCCCAGGCAAGTAGTGTTGATATACCTAAATCTGATGTCCCCAACTAGATTATGATGTCTTTCAGGATGATGTCTTGTACTTCTCTTTGTTTCTCCACCCTGCCTAACACTAAGCATACAGTATACAATAAATATTTGTTTCTTTAATCTTTGAAAATAAAGGATTATAAAAAAATCTGGAGTTATTAAATTAGTTCCTTGAGTCTAACCCCATTTCACAGATAAGAAACTGAGGACACAGAGACATTAAGCAACTTGCAGAAGGTCCCATAGTATGGGACATAGCTAGGATTTAAACCTAGGTTGTATAATTAAAAACCCAATGGTTTCTCTGGACTTCACTATACAAGGAGTAACCCGTTGAGTTGAGGATGAAAAAAACTGTAGAGTCACAAGGACTTAGGATGACTACTCACCAGGAGAGAGCAGAAGCTCAAAGCATTGGGGAAACTAGTTCTCTTTAATTAGAGTTGAGAGGAATAGGTCTCATGTTCTAGTATTTAATATTAGTATTTGATATAAAGTGGCTAACAGAGTCATTCAACTAACGGATTGCTTATTGTCTGCTTAGTATTGAACTGGTTTTTAAGGATGAAGATGGGAAGTAATGAAGGTAATAATTGTTAGTTTAGTTTTTTTCTAGGCAGTGGGGGTTAAGTGGCTTGCCCAAGGCCACACAGCTAGGTAATTAAGTGTCTGAGGCCGGATTTGAACTCGGGTACTCCTGACTCCAGGGCCGGTGCTCTATCCACTGCACCACCTAGCTGCCCCAAGGTAATAATTGTTGATGAAATAATATCAGTCTCCTAAATCAATTAGAACAATTTCAAGGAAGATCTTTGACCCATTTGGAATCCTTACACCTATACAAACTCTCAACTAATAAAGGAAATGGAAGGGGGTTTATCTTATCAAGAGAATTCTGAGTGGTTATTTATAGCTACACATCTCTCATTAAGTTTGTAAATCAAGAGCAGTGTTGCTCTAAGAGAGAAGAAAAAAAATTCCAAGATTTATGAATTTCTTAAGTTTCTAAATCTAAATATTACCACTGAATGAGTGAGTTTAGGAGGAGTCTAAAAATTATGAACTGATAGGTAGAATTAGGACTTAAATCCTTGGGGTAGAAGATGAGAGTCAGGGTTCACTTTATCTTAATTCTAGTGACTTCCTTGGGGCAGCTAGGTTGGACTAGTGGATCTTGAGTCAGAAACACCTGAGTTCAAACGTGTCCTCAGATTCTTACTATCTGTGTGACCCTGGGCAAGTCACTTACCCCATTTGCCTCAGTCTTCTCCTCTGTAAAATGAGCTAAAGAAGGAAATGGCAAAACACTCTAGGGTCCTTGCCAAGAAAATCCCAAATGGGAGCAGGAAGAGTTGGACCCAAATGAAATGACTGAGCAACAACAATGACTTCCTTAGATGGTCAGGAGAAGAAGTCAGCTGAAAAAGGTCATCTGACCTGGAATGGAAAAAAAGAGAGAATCAATACATAATCATCATCAGAAGGAAAAAAAGTCAACTTTGAATAAACATCTAAGGATAAAAGTGGTCCTCCTTTTTTTAGTCATCAGAGTTCTGCCCTTTCCTGTTTTACTTCACCCCATCAAAAAGTCTAGGATTTATCATACTTGGGGATTCCTCTTGGGGATTCCTTGGACCATACTGTTGGATTTCTAGGTACTAGCAGCCTTTAGATTTAGATCACACATTTGCTTTGTGTGTCAGATACTTGTTGGTGCTTTTGTTCTTATTAAGGTTCCTTCAGTGATGTGTGGGTGTGTGTTCCTTACAATTTGGATGTGATATGTGAGGAGTCAGTGTGGTTTTTTTTGTTTGTTTAAGTTTAGACCTTTATCTCATTTGTGAGCTTCAGTAGATGTAGGAGTATATTTTCCGTTTTGTTAACATGTAATCATGCCCCTGTTTTCTTTTCATATATAGATTCTTCAGAAACCAACACCAGAGCTAAAACATCAGTTGGCTGCTTTCTCCAAGCGAGTGGCAGGTGCTGTGACTGAGCTTATCCAAGCAGCGGAAGCCATGAAAGGTGGGTTTGATTCTCTCATTCTCCCACCCTGGATTGACAACATTCATTATCATCATTAAGAGCATTTTTTGTTTTGCGTTTTATTTTGGTCATTTGCTAGGCTTAAAGACAATCCACTTCAAACCTCTCCCAAAAAAAGAATCACTCTGAGTTGTAGAAATTAAGATAAAGAAAGTCAAGAAATAACAAGGTTGGGATATGTCTCTTTTAGGGCAAGGCTTCTCCTTTCTCTATATACTGCATGTACCTCTTTGTAAAGAAAAGTCCATTTAAAACTCCTTTCCCTATGATTGATTTTGTCATTTATTTTATATATGTTTTCATCCAAAGTCTAGGAATAGATCTTTGAATTCATTTGTAGAATACGACTAGGTAAAGAAATTGCTGCTGTTGCAGGTTGGCCGCTTCTCTGCAATCTGTGTTTTTTGAGAGTTGCTTAAAGGGAGGGGGTGGTGGAAATAAGGATCTGCTATATTAAATCTCTTATATTAACCACCTCCTATATGGTAAACATAGGTTAAGAACTATATCAAGTGAGTGAATTCTCATTTGATCCTCACAGCCACCCTGGAAAGTAGGTGCTGTTATTGTCCCCAATTTACAGTTGAGAAAATTGAAGGCAGACAGAGGTTAAGAGACTTACCCAGGGTAACACAGCTAGAAGTATTCTGAAGCCAGATTTGAACTCCAGTCATCTTGACACCAGAGCCTCATATATATATACATATATATATGTGTGTGTGTATATATATATATATATATATATATATACACATACATACATACATATATATGTATGTATGTGTGTGTGTGTGTGTATGTGTGTGTGTGTGTCAGAGGCGTGATTTGAATCCGATTCTTCCTGGCTTCTAAGGTCAATGTCTATCTACTCTACTCTGCCACACTGTCCTTAAAGACCAGAATTACCAAAAATATGCCAGCCAATTTAATTCTAAGTGCTGCTTTTCTAGCAAACTTCTCTGCACTTGATAATTTTCAGTCTAACTTTTGTATGCTGTAGATCAAGGTGTCATTTAGGAAGATGGCAATAAAGAATTCCTGGAGTGGCTTATCACTCATATTGCCATCATTTTGGACCCAATTCATTTTAATCTTGTATCTAGACTCCCTAGAACTTTCAACTGAAAACAGTAGGAGGATTCCACAAAAAAAGACATTCTTGGTTTGTGTGAGTTTGTTTACCATAGTTTTTATTTGGAAAACAATTGAACAAGTAATATCAAAAGCAAAGATTTATCCAAGATGTCTGGATAATTAAGTGTTCTCACTTTGAATCTAGAGCCATTAAAAGAGATGAGAGGAAATTAAATCTAATTCCTCTAATTCCATCAAAGTTTTACCACGTTATACCCCACAGTCTCTTCAGATGTTTGTGCTGAGGCTCAGCAGTAGGCCCAGAGCCATGACTACCAAGAATGATGATGTTGTAACTCATTTCAGGTACAGAATGGGTGGATCCAGAAGACCCAACAGTCATTGCTGAAACTGAATTACTGGGGGCTGCAGCATCAATTGAGGCTGCAGCTAAGAAGTTAGAGCAACTGAAGCCAAGAGCTAAACCAAAAGTGAGTGTTTATCCACTGTTGCTTTTGTGTCATCAACAGAGTGACTTCATGATTCACAAAAGGGGAGGTGGGAGAGGAACAGGAAGGGCAGGTATGCTACAAAAGAAGCTTGTCCATTCCATGTCATCAATCTATGGTTTCTGAATCTATTCATAATCTTTTCATAGTATAGAAATCTTTCTATCTCATACATAGAAATATTCATAAAATGCTTTCTTGGAAAGTACCTGTTACTCAGTGAAAGGTCAGAAGCTACCAGGTGATTATGAATTCTATCACTTTCATGAGTTTTTCACAGAAGAAAAGTAGAACCTTGATAACATTGGCATAGAAGGAAACTAAGCAGTTATGGGTCTGTCCATTAAGAGAGCCCTTGTCCTAAATGAATCATTTGTAAATGTCTTCTGCCACGAGAGATTGGAGTTTGAAGTTATTCCTATTCTGTTTTTACTCATTGATAGACATTGGAATTTAAGGTCATATGTGTCTTGGTGTGAAAGAGATGGGAAGGGGAGAGAGAAAAGAGAAAATCTCATTCATTGAGTAAGCTACTTTTGTTCAAAAAGGATTAGAAAGAGAAGGAAGATCTAAAGTTGAAAAGCTATAAACAAATAATAGTTAATAGTCTCCAACTAATTAACTGGCCTCACTCATTTCATCATAAAATAATAACCACTGCCTCCCTACCCACCATGAACAGATCCATTAAAGAACATGTTCTTGGTTAAGCTCTCCCTCCATGTTTTTTATTAGGGTCCTCATTCTCAGCCCCTTTTAATTTCCTTTACTGTGAGGCCTACAAAAAATAAAAAGTAGCTTCTCCTCACAGAAAGATTGAGAAGCCATTCCTGAATAGATCAAGAACAACAGGCTCTCTCTCCACTTTCCACTCTTACATAGCCTCTCCATTTTTTCAGGGAAGATATGAATGTAAAATAGCACATCTGACTCCTCAAGGGAAAAAGTTACTGACCGATGTAGTCTATAAGCATCTATTATCATTTAATGAGTTTATTAAGATGGGGGACAGTTCCTTGAACAGTTCTCTTTAAACCAGACAGATGTCTTCCTGGTCTAAAGAAACCAAATAATTAAAATGATCTAGTAGTTTAGGATTTTAGTTTCTTCCTTTTGTCATTAAATTATATCTACCCCAAGTGATCTCCATTGCAAAGAGATTGTGAGATGTCTGGGGAAAGTGCTAATTCTTCTTTCAAACTCAAACAGCAAAATAAAAAGTCTTTTCTTTGTTTTCTCATTTCTTCATAAATAAAAGGTGAGCCTTAAATTGTGGAAGCAGCTGTTAGACTTGAGTTTGGGGGTAAATAGTCTTTAATTGTTTCCTCTTCTCCCCTCCCAACTTTCTTTTCTATTTTTAATCCATGAAAGGATCTGCCTAATAACTCTGAAAAGATCAATACTAACATCTAAGCCACTTCCACGAATATTTTGATTCATTTGGGAAAGAAATGTACTTGGTTTTAAATTGACATTTCAGTTTAATATATTCTAAACACACTTGCTCTGTTCTTTCTGCTCTTTTTTTTCTTAAAGAGTTGTCCTTCATTTTTTTCTAGTTCTGAATTTCAGTTTCTCTCCATCTAATTGATATTCACCTGACATGTCATTTCACCTTATTAAGGGAGGATGAGACAGACCCATGTATTTGATTACCATGGCATTTGAGACTCTATTATGAGCTCCCCCAAAGTGGCAGTGAGAACAGTTCTAGCCAGTTGCTGACAGGGGTGGGACAAGCTCCACAAAACAGGCCAGATAATTAATTGCACATGAATACCAGGCCACCAGGAAAGTATCTAGAGACTGTGGCTTCTGCCTGCTTTCTCCATATAGAAAATTGCTACAAATCCATATTTTCCTGGAGAAAATGTCTATTTGTTCTCTGGATTATTCCATTTGACCAGTAAGTGAAAATAGAAATCCAATATGAATATAGACAAGAGTTGTATGCTACTGTCCTCTGATACCATCTAGCTATATTTCCAATTATGCCATAGATTTGAGGTCAGATCCCACAATAAGAAGAATATATTGTTACTCAGGGCCAGTTTCTATTCTCCGAATAGATGGTGGAAAATTTTTGATTCAGAGCCTTTCAAAAGTCATATGTTATCTTCTTAATCATCTTTGAGAAACTACTTATCCAAACTATAATATTCTAATCTGTCATAGAGAATCATCTGCTTTTTTTGCTGTTTAATAAAGACTATGTAAAATAAAGTACTTTTGCCTAGAGAAGACAATAATTAAATGTCCAGAAACTTTGCATTTCATTTTTGTACTCATTTTTCTACCTCCTTATTTCCCTCTCTCAATTGTACTCATCATCTCTCTCTAACCCTGCTTTAAAAAAAAAATTAAACTTTTTTCAGAAATATTTTAACAATCAGTTATTATAATGTTTCTGCCTTTAGGAAAACAAATATTCACACACAGTGTTAATACTCATTTTCACTGTTTATGAGAAATTGTATTTGATCTACCATAACAGGCCCTGAACATTTTGTGGGTGATAGTGATTGTAATACATACAGTTGGACATTTCTTTTGATTTTATGGACGACCTTTGGGAAGCTGACATTGTTGCTGAAAATTACTCTGCTTACCATATGCTCAAAATGCCTATTTTTAGTATATAATGATTTTGACATGTGAAGATGTTGCCTGGTATATTCCCAGCTCAAATTCCTAAAATTTAAAGCACCTCTTTTTGCATTGGATCTTCAGAAGAAGAAAAAAAATCCTCCTTGCTGAATTAAATTTTTTATAAGAAATGTGATATGATGATGGAATAAAAATGTTAGAGAGCTTATGCATGTACCATATTGCTAATAGTGCTATTTCCACACTCACAGATAGACATGCCTCCAAAGACAGGTAAAGAAGTTGCGTCTCTAGTAGCTGATGACCATTCCCTGCTGACATAGTCTTCAATTCTGTGTCCATTTTCAAGCTCAATCAAACCTGGATGCCATTTCTGCAGGCCTCTGTGTGATATGTTTGATATATTAGGTTGTTATTTAATCCAACTATATATCAAACATATTCCTACAGTGTCCTGCCCTGTCTCCGGGGGTTCATAATATAGTATATAAGGCAACAGGGAGGAGTATTTTAAGCCCACAAGGATATTTAGAAGACTTCAGACTCTCAATCTTTTGCCATGTTGTAGAAATATGGAATATTCCATTCATTTGGGTTGTGCTTGGAAACTGTATCAGTGTTGCAAGATTTTTTTATTGTTAGAGCTTCCTCAAGAAAGGTTCAGGAGACTATATTTCATAGATCTATACATTAGCAAAGTCTCAGGATTGTATCTTCAGTGACAAAAAAGATAGTGGGAATAATCCAACTAGAACCTTTTTGTTTCCAAGTGATAAAGATCAGTATTATAGCCACCAAAAACAAGCGATTTCTATTTTCCTTTTTCCATTTCAATTCACTCTTTTCTGGTCTTCAGATTAATCTGCAGAATGTTGATGTCTTAAAATTTCAACCAGAATATACGAGTATGAAAACTCAACCAAAAACATCTAATTGCTTTTAACATCAAATAACAAATTGGCCTATGATTTATGTTGTAGTTTTACAATAAAAGTTTGATGAGAATCTTCATAATAATGTAGAAGCTTAGAGTTGGAAGGGACCACAGAGGGTTAAGCTCTAATAAGTCTAATAAAAAATAGTGCAATGTTTATAATGGTTCATCCAGTGAGTTTCCTGGACTGGTATAGTTTACTACAGTATACCACCAAATAGCTAACCCTATTACTAAGCAGAGGCTGACAAATAGCCTAATCAGTTATAATAGAAAGTTTGGGGTTCAGATTTTTTAGAAATTTTCTTTTCCTTGTATACAAGAGTCTCCTCTTGATCTCACTTGGTCCCTTTTCTTTCAGAGAAGAAAGCAAAGTCTTGGTTCTTTAGAGTTAGTGTCAGAATTTATTACTTCTCTCTAATGTATAAAAGAATCCAGTTTGCTGCTAACAAAACAAAGTGGGAGAGAAATAATTTTTAAGAAAGAAAACTCCTGAAGAATTGTATGTATTTGGATAATAGAATTGACACGATCAATAATAGCATGTGTCTAGAGACCTGGTATAAGAAAGAAATTTTCTCTAAACATTCTTCAACATTCAAAATTATTTGGTCTCGGTGTTATAAAATCTGACCTCTACCAGGGTCTCTCAATAGTATGTATTCTTGGCTCTCTCAGCATCCTGCAGAAAGGACGACTTTTCCAAAGACCTTGAGCCCTTTGAGACAATAATAAATAACTTATTTTTTAATTAAAAAAGAAAGAAAATTTTGAAACTTGTTTCAGGTGTTATGTTGCCTAAATTAAAGTCCACCTTCATTTCATCAACAAATAACCTCCTTGAATTGTCACTTGGCTACAGTCATTTGACCAGAATCAAGGCAGTGTATTACACTAATGAGCCTTTTTTTTATTTAAAATTAACAAAACAAGTTGAGAGAACCTTGAAAAAAAACCTTTTATTTGAAATAAATTTTCTTTTATATCCTTAGTGCTTCTAAAGCACTAAATCTCTCAAAAAAGAGGGACATGTTTTGGAAAAAAAAACTTTCTGAGCAGTTAAGTTGTAATCCATCATCTCATCTAAAATTTGCTTTCCTCTGCCTAGTTTTCATTGGTTTGAATCATGGAGTAATATTGGAAGGGGGAAAATAAGATGTTTTAAAAACTCAAATCAATAACACATTTCCCAAAATTTAAGACTTCCAATTAAGTGACTGTCATTTATCTGGTGACCTAATGATTGAAATGGTTTTGTTATCAGTGACTGTTCCCCGAGGTGTATCTAGAATTCATCTTTCATGAATTTATCAATATTGTGACTTTTCCTTCTTTTAATTATTCCAGCACACCTATTTATATGTGCTTGTGCTTTCTTTTGAAAGCAGAATCAAATCATTGAAGAATTGCACTTCAAGCGGAAATTCTGTACCTCCTGGTACAATAGAATTACCACTGATTTTGAAAAATTTGAATATAAAGAGCAGATAATGCTCATGTAACACTACCTCCCTACCACCAGTCATATAAATTATTTCCGCAAATCTTCCATCCTGAGTGCAGTCTTTCCTGAACCAGGTTAGTTTAGGGAAGCAGGAAGACTCTTAGGAGATTCTTTATTCCATAGCCTTTTGACAGACTCCAAGCTTCTCCAAGCCTGGAGGGTGGGGAATATGGGAAAAAGTTAAGATTTTCTGGTAAATAGAGGGAGGAACTGGTGCCTTAGAACCAACTAGTTCCCCACCTGCTTTCCAAAACAGGAATCAGCTTATGTCTACATTAAATTACAAAGAACCAATTACATTAATATACTTATCAAAAAAAACTTTTTTAAAATTTATCAATCCCATGGACTATATTTAGTTTAGATTTGGGGGTACAAGCCATGGGTTTTGCCCCATGGTAGATAAGTACTCTGACAGCCAAAAATGAAGAAGAATTTGATTGAAGAGGCCCTCCCCTTTCCCTCCAGACTTAAAACCAGCAGGAAATATAATTCATTTACTTATATGTGAAAGCTCTAGATGTTGTTCCCTTTTTTAAGTGCATTTAAAGATGTGTGAAATATTCACCCTTTTTTTTTTTAAGGAATTGGTGTGAAGGATGTGGCCTTATTTTTAATAGCAAGTATCCTTCAGTACAGCTAACTGTGCTTATAATACTGAAAATTCACCTGATCCATAAGAGGAACATTTTGATATACTGACATAACTTAGTATAATTAGACTTGAACCTTTATGTCTTGCTGTCAAAATAAAACACAGATTCCTAACTTGAAACGTTGTATAATGAGCTGTTCTCCTGCTTAGTTTTGTATCAGCCAGCTATATGGAAAATAATCATTGTTTCTCTTCAACCAGCAAGATTATGGCTAAGCACAGGTACAAACTCACTTGGGTAGAGTGAGTGGGTGGGCAACGTGCAGTGACCTGGGCAACATCATCAATTTGTGCTGCCCTAGGGATAACTGGCTGTGAGCAAGAAGAAAGAGCCCTGATTGAGTAGAGGTATATGGAGTAAAAGCATCAAGGGAAGGGTAAGGAAAGATCCCAAATGGCTCAGAGGGTTCTTTTCTTTATTAGCACTGAGAGAACAAGAAGCTAGATGAAAGAACGGGGAGGAAGTTTATTAACACTGAGGAAGAGGGATGGAAAATCTCTAAAAAAGAAAATACTTTTTGGGCCTTGACTTAAGTAAAAACAAATTACTTTCAACCACAAAAGATTAATGTAAAAATAATTGACTCTTAAAAAGGGAAAAGACTTAAAGATTTCTAGACTTGTCTCATTTTCTGGATAAGAAAATTGAAAGTCAAGGAGATGAAGAGACATGAGATGAGATGGCAGCAGAATTAGTTCTGAGACCCACATCTCCTGAGTTCTGAGCCTGTACCCTTGGGTACTAAGCTACAGAATAGCTAGCCAACTCCAGAAAATAGCTGTCAAACACTACTTTGGATGCAAAATTTTGTGTTACTTGATACCTCATTTATTTTGCATTTTTCCATTTCTAGTTTTATTGGGTTATAATCAGAAATGACAGTTAGCACCTTGATTGGGATTAGATTGTTTAAAAAACAAAACAAAACACAACCCAGGGAAAAAAACATGTATCTGAGTCCCAGACCTGAATTACAAGTCAAATTTTAAAACCTACAATTAAAATTGAAGCTATATAATAATGAGTTTTTAAGTATCCTTGAGAGGCAGAGAGAAGGTAGAGGGAACCAGAGGAGCCTATCATTAGAGAAGACCTTGATGCTTTCCATCCTTGGAATGGAGAGAACTTCTCCACATGAACCCTCTGCTAATTCTTCAGTCTTATACATGGCTGAATGGCTAGAGGACTGACTTCCCAAGAGAGAGGGGATAGGAGCCAAGATGATACTAAGGAGATATAGAACAGAAGGTAAAGCAATAATGTAGTATTTCTTTATATCATGCCTACTTAGTATGATATAAATAGATATTAACTTATTTTTCAAGAAGAAGCTGTTGGAAATGAGTTTCTTGATTCCATAATCCTTTGGATAAATAGATGACATATCTTTTTTGTGCATTTTGTCATTATTAAGTCAGAAATAAAACAACATTTCATCTTGTATTCTGTGGGAAAGGGAAGAAATTTCATTGTTAGCTTTCTGGTGATAAATTTGCCTTGGTTGGGTTAAAAAAATTTTAAATAAAGTACAGACATAAAAAAATGTTTTGCATGTGCATGTTTGCCAGCTGAAGACCTTATTCGTATAGGAAAGAAAGTTACTATATTCTTGAAGTGTGCTTCTTTCTGTTTTGTACTTTTTCTTCCCCAACACTATTTATATTAGAGTTTCTTCTTCAATTATAACCTTTAGCAAATGGAAACATGTTTGCCTTTCTATAGACATTTAAATCCCAGGACTTGGATATCATAGGACTTTAGATTCAGTGATACCTTTTCATATGCTTAGATCCTTCCATGTTTGTGTATAGAGTACATTACAAAATAGTATTGACTATAACTCCAGCCATTAGGACCTCTATGTGAACAATCCTTTTTTCCACACCATCTGCACATTAAAGTGGCCACCATCAGGGTCTGTTGCCACAGCTATAGTTGGTACCCAAATAGATCCTAGAGTGTTAAAGAGAGCCTGCAGAAGATACTCTTCCCCACCTCCCAAAAAAGAGGTTGGCAAGGATATTGGGGAGAGGGGACAACTCTGGAATGAAACAAACCCCTTTCAAAATCTTTAGGTGGAGGTGGAGGTGGAGGTGGAGGAGAAGAAAATTTTAACTTGAGTCATTTCATATCATCAATTCCTCTGTTTCATAGCCTATTCAATGCCAGTATTTTGATTATAGTTGACAAAAAGCCATCTGAAATGTTTATAGATTTGCAGAAAACCAGCCCTAGTGGTTAATAATATTGGGGAGGAGGGTGACATAGAGAATACAGATTCAGTATCTTTTAGGCAAACTTTTTCTTTTTTCTTTTATGGTTCACTTTTTAATCATTCATTCATTCATTCATTCATCTGTCTACATAATTTGTTTTAGTTTACCTTTCTTTTTCTTTTTTTCCATACTAGCCATTTCCCCTGAACTCCTTCTCTTCCATTGCCTTTGAGCCCTTCCTTGTAACAAAGAAAAACATTTAAGACAACCAACAGGGCAAGGCAGCCTGGTCTAACAGCTTAAACTATATCCCACATCTATAGTCTCCAACTCTCTAGTGAAAGGGCAAATATGTATTTCTTGGTCAATCTAATAAGTCAGAGATGTTTCAACATAATTTATCAGAGTTCAATTGCTTTTTAATGTTATTTACATTATTCCTGAATTCAAATCCAGCCTCAGACACTTGACACATAGTAACCGTATGACCTTGGACAAGTCACTTAGCCACAATTGCCTTGCCCCCTCTTCTCCCTCCCCTTCATAGAAAATGTTAAATGTTGTTTACATTACTGTAGAACCCTCTCAGTTCTTCTTTGTTCATTCTGCATCATTTCATATACATCTTTCTATGTTCCTCTGACTTCTTCATATTCATTGTTTCTCATACTCAAAATAAACAAGCTCTGGTGAATTAATAGTTTTTAAAGCAGGGATAAAAAGAAGAGGTGGATCTGTTGGCATAGTACTGCTCATATGCTTGTCAGAGCTCACACTGTGGAGCATTGTCCAGGGTTTTAAGAAGTTAATTGACCTGTCTAGGATCATAGAGTCAATGTGTATTAAAAATGAGACTAGAACCCAGATCTTCTTGAGTCTGAGTCCACCACTATCACAATGTCCTCTTTAAATGGGTTATCCCTTTATAATGAAGAATTTTTCTCCCTTTTTTTTACTTAAATCTTACATGCAGTCTTGGGGGGGGAAATTAAGAGCAGTCTTTGATCAGCTAGCTAGCTACTTTTTATATGACCTGTCGTATTTAAATTTTCATTTTAAACGGATTTATACAAAAACCCTTAACTTTATTTTTTTTGCAATCAGTTCTTAGAAACTAAAGCTCAAAATTTTGTTGTTGGGTTTTTTGATCTTTATTTTCTTCTACATTTGAAAATAGTCATTCATCATTATTAGAATTAAAAGTCTAAAGTAGAATATTAGATCTGGAAGGGAACTCATTAGAAATAATTTAACCAAACCCCCTCTCCCTTTATTTAAAAAAATGAGGGAAACAGAAGTCCTGAAAGATGAAGGCTTTTGTCAGGGTCATAAAATTTGTTAATTGTAGAGCTCAGACTCAAATCCAGATTCTAACCATTCACCTCCAGCCTCCTGGCACTAAGTCTTGCCCACAGTAGCAAGTTGTTCTTCTTACAAAGCCACTCTTCTTTTTTGTGGCACTTCATTCAGGAATTCACTTCATTCAATATTTCTTCTTATCTGAATATGAAATAGCTCAGCCCTTGAAATTTTCCTCTCCTTTCCCATTATTAGCTTCCATTGGCTGTTATGAGAAAGTAGTCATTTATGGAGAATAATTATTTTAAGGGTAACACAGACCTCTGTTCAAGTCTTCATGTTCATAAATACTGAACTGCAAAGTTAGGAGTCACACAAAGTGCCCTCTAATTATTGTGTGCATTCAACAGAGTAGGTTTGAATTTGCTAATAAATCTCCTAGGCAGATACAGAAGAAGTAGATACAGTACAGGTTTAATTATATGACTCTAAACAAACTTCAGTTAATGTCTAATTATCTCCTGTTCTATTTACCCTGTTTGACCATCAAGTTATCCATTCGAAGTCTTTCTTAGGAAGACAGCAATAGCATCAATGGCTTTCTACAGATTAGCTTTTCTTTTCTTTTTATACAAATTAGCTTTTCAAAACAATCTTGAGCTATAGAGTATGTACTGTTGGGAATAAAATGAAGTGCTTGTCAGAAAGCATGAAAACAAATATTATTGGCAACCAAAATTTCAGTGTATCAAAAAGATTAGTTCTCCGAGTAAAAGAATATGTATTTCAAGCATTGTGCCAGAACAACAAAAGAAGTTGGAGGGTCTATTAGAGTTTGTCATTTACTAAAATTTGATGTTTACTTAATTTGTCAAATTAGCAAAGACTTGGTAAAATTTTAATTCTTTGGAATTCGGTGTAATAATTCTAGAAACTAAAAATTAGTGTTATGCTCCATTGTACTGGGAATCACATTTAAGAATACCTAAACAGTACTTGTTAAATTGTATGGATTCATCATTTAGTTAAAAAGCTCATAGTTTGGGGAAATGAGAATTCTACTGAGCAAATGCTATTGCTCTTCTGTTAAGCCAGCATAGTAGTATAGAAAGAACAACAGACTAGAAGCCTGGGTTCTAGTTCTGGCTCTGCTTTGACCTTGCTATCTAACCTTGATCACATCATTCTCTCTGGACTTCATTTTTCTCCTGTTTCAGATGAGTGAGTGAGTGAGACTAGGTGATGACTCTAGGTCCCTTCCAATTCTAACATTCCATAGACTTCAGAGAATCAAAATGTTCTGATACCCACAGTTTTCCCCCATAAATGAATTTCCAAAGAATCAGAAAACTCCTTAATCTCAGTAATTATACAATAGAACCTTGGCACAATAAAATCCTTAGGATCTCACATCATAGGACCATATTTTCAGTGAGATTGTTTTATAGTAAAATCCTTTGTAAATTCCAGTGGTAACTGAGCTACCCTACTTCCACCCACTTATTGGATGGGCATCCAACTTGTTGTATCCATCTTAATTGGAATTCCATACTATAGTCAGCCATAGCTAGCAGAATTCCAGAATAAGAAGGACATAACAAATATTCTCTTGCCAAATCCATCTTCTGATTCTTAGAGGTTCACCCAACTCTTTCTTTAAGGATCTGTTCTGTTCTGCAATTCCCCTTTTATTATGTTTTAAAAACACAAGTTGGGCATTTTGCTAGATTCATAGTACAATTGCTAAGGCCACAAATGTACAGAACAGTTACGTTAATGTTGATATCACTGATTATGCTTTGATTTGAGTTATTAAGGACTGACTGATGAAGCCTCCCAGTCTGCTACATCCAGCAATGATTCTTGACTACCCCTTTAGACAGGTATCTGCCATATCATCAAGCACCCTAGGATACTAATGTCATTTGAACTGGAACAACTTGTCTGTGTCTTACTTTAAGGTCCAGTGAAGATATGCCTAGGATCAGAGCACAAAGTTAAATGACCAAAGAAAATATTTGCCTTTTTGCTTCAAGAGGCACATCTCCAGACCCAGCTTCTTCCTAGTTGATAGCTTCTGCTTTGAAGCACGTTTGGAAATGTTTGCATAGTGTCCCTACTACTAGTTGTGTTGCCAATATGTGGTTTTCTTTAATACTCTTTCTTAGAAAGTCAGACAAATAGTTTCTTTTTATTTTTCACAGTGCACCCTGGAAAATAGCCATCCTTCCCTTATTCTGGACCCTATAGAGAGTAGAATTATAGAAACATGACCCTCAAATTTTACTCCAGGAAAAAATTTACACTCAAATTGTATGATAAATGTGATTATGTGCTTTCTGTTATAGTTTGGTACAAGGAATTATAAATTTTATAGTCTGTCCACCTTTGAAATCTTTGCAGTGCCTACCAATGAATCTTCTCTTACTTTTCTTGTTCAGATATGCCTTCTGGACCCTATAGAAAGTAGAATTATCAGAAACATGACCATCATATTTCACTCCAGGACTTATGTACTATCGTGTTAAAAAAAAAAAAAACATGCTCTCAAATTATATGTTTCAATGTGATTCTGTGCTTTCTATTGTAATTTGGTACAAAGAAATATCACTTTTAGAAATATGAATTTTACAGTCTGCCCACCTTGAAAATATTTACAGTCCCTGCCAGTGGTCTGCTGTTACTTTTCTTGTACAGATGTGCGCAATCCAGTGACAGAGAACTTATGCTCCAGGTGTGGTTAGTTTACAAACAATAAAGACCAGTAATGGAAGACGCAGCATGATGCAGCTTGTCAGGAACAGCTCCCTCATGCGTATGAATTACATATGACAATGGTCTCTTTTAATTATAGCAAGCAGATGAGACTCTGGATTTTGAAGAGCAGATCTTAGAAGCAGCCAAATCCATTGCAGCAGCCACGAGTGCCCTCGTCAAGTCAGCATCGGCAGCTCAAAGAGAGCTGGTGGCCCAAGGGAAGGTGAGTAAACCTAGTGAAAAAAAACATCTGAAGAGAGGACTTGAGTGATCCAGGATGGGATTCTTGACTCATTGAATTGCTAGCTCTACTTTAAATTGACCCAAAAACTGTATTTATATAAAACTGACAGACGTAATTATTTGACTTCCAGGCCTTCTGAGTGCTCCTTGTATTAAGGAAGGCATTCCACTTTAGAATAGAGAGACGGACAGTTGCAAAATACTTTTGAGGAGGGATTGGGTGAAAGGAGAGAAAGAATAGAATAAATGGGTGAATTGGAGCATAGGATAGAGGAAACACAGTTAGCAATAGCAACTGTGGGGGGGAAAATATGGAAACTAATTTCTCTGATGAAGACCTTATTTCTCAAACATAGAAAACTGAGTCAGATTTATAAAAAAATAAGAGTAATTCCCCAATTGATAAATGATCAAAAGATATGAACAATTTTCAAATTGGAAATTAAAGAAATGCCTATCAGTTGGGGAATGGCTGAATAAATTATGGTATGTAATTAAGATGAAATGCTATTCTGTTATAAGAAATGATGACTAGGATGCTCTCAATAAAATACTTGCATGAGCAGATGCAATAGGAAATGTTCTGTTTACAAAGTAACAGTAGAGTTGTATGATGATCAGCTGTGAATGACTTTTTCTCAGCAACAGAACTCTGAAGGACTTAATGATAAATGATAAAGAATACTATTCATCCCAAAGCTAGGGATGATGTTATCTGAACACAAATTGAAGCATACTTTTATTTTATTTTTTTTTTGAGGTTTCTTGGGGAAGGGGGGTTGGTATATTTACTTTTATAACATGACCATTGTAATGTTTTTCATGACGATATATTTTTAACCTGAATTAAATAACCTGCTTTCTCATTGAAAGGTATTGGGATGGGTGGAAGAGAGAGGATTTAGAACTCAAGGTTTTAAAAGTGTATGTGGGGGTGGCTAGGTGGCGCAGTGAATAGAGTACGAGTACCTGGGTTCAAATCTGACCGCAGACACTTAATAATTACCTAGCTGTGTGGCCTTGGGCAAGCCACTTAACCCCATTGCCTTGAAAAATCTAAAAAAAAAAAAGTGTATGTGGAAACTTGGTTTTGCATGTAACCAGAGGAAAATAAAATAAAATTTTAAAATTAAAAGAATAGAAAGACAAGTCTTAGACAAAAGCATGTATATTTCCATAATGTCATTGGACTATTGGAGTCAAACAATCATTCCTTTTCCCTTTTGTTACTATATAAGCAGTAGAGTTAGGAAACAGTTTAAGGCAAAATGTCATTTTTTTCCTGTTCACAGTTCCAAGTAGTGTCATTCATTCTTCAGCATTTGAGTTCTATGGAATAAGTGATCAACTTTACCCAGATAGTTTTCGTCTGAGTTTATTGTTGTTCAGTTGGTTTTCAGTCGTGTCTGACTCTTTGTGACCCCATTTGTGGTTTTCTTGGCAAAGTTACTGGAGTGCTTTGCCATTTTCTTTTCCAGCTTATTTTGCAAATAAGGAAACTGAGTCAAAAAATTAGCATTCAGGGTGGCTAGGTGGTGCAGTGGATAGAGCACCAGCCCTGGAGTCAGGAGGCCCTGAGTTCAAATCTGGCCTCAGACACTTAATAATTACCTAGCTGTGTGGCCCTGGGCAAGCCACTTAACCCAATTGCCTTGCAAAAACCTAAAAAAAAAAAAAAAATAGCTTTCATAGATAAGGTCTAAGTGACAATTGGCATAATGCCACTGTGTTTAAATTGAGGACTTCCTATATGTGACTTACTTAGAAACTACCCATTCCATTCTGCCTCACCATAAAATAATAGTTCTTAGTTCTTTGTTTGGCCTAAGGATTATGAGTAGTTTTTTCATCTTTTTAATTCAATTGCATGGTAGTTAAGGATTATTGTTTTTTTGTCGATGTTACTATTTTTGTTTTGTAGAAGACTGTTTCATCATTTGATGACCTTTACTATCCCCTCCTGCAATATTGATCCCTTGTATAACAGCCTAGAAGAGGTAGAGTAGGATAATGGATAAAGAGATGACCTTAGAGGCAAGAAGGTCTGCCTCTAACTATGTCACTCTTGGAAAGTCACTTCCTTCTCCATCCTCCTAGGCAACCCTGTTGATTGTAAAGTAGCTGCCAGTCATCTTGGAAGTTTTCACTTAAAATGAAATCACAAGTCCCATTCAAAAATGTAAAAAGCTTAATAATACTACTTAATAATTATATCCTGCTAAAAAAATTGTAGTTTAAAAATGTATAATTTAGAAGTATAATTCCACCTTTCCAAATCCTTCTCACTCTTCAAAACCCAGGGCTAGATCCACCTCCTCCACTTCTTAGCAGAATTCCTCCAGCATTTAGAATTTATGCCAGTGTTCAGTAATATGTTATTTCACATATTGTATTGCTTCTAATGTGTTAATCTTGTCTTGAAGCTTCCTTCAGGGAAGTAATTTTTATTGTTCCTAGCACCTAGCACAGCATAGATCCCTTGGATGATTGAAAAATATTTGGTGATTAGGTGATTAAAAGGAAAAGTCAGAAAATATGGACAATTCCACCTATCCAAATACAACGCATCCTTCAAAGCCACTGAAGAATAACATCATAACTAAGAAGCAAATAAATAAAAATGTTATCTGAGTGTATCTGGATGCAACTTTCCTGTTTTCTTAATAGCAACTTCATGCAATGCCCCCTGGTGTTTAAGTCTTCAATCTCTGAAATAATTTTAAAGATTCCCCAAAATTCCATTTGCAATTTCTCCAACAGGTCTCCTTTGATGATGCAGGGAGGTCCAGCCCCTTCATATTTCTAGATATGAGCTAAAAGACTATTGCCACTTATCTTCAGTGTGCCTGCCTAGAAGGAAAATATTTCCCCAAAATCTTACTATAGTTCCTTAGTTGTTGTCTTTTGTTACAAAAACAAGCTGTTTTCAAAGTTTTCATCCCCCTGACCAAAGAGCCTGATTTCTTGAAGACAAGAAATCATGTGAATTAATGAACAGTAAAATAACCACTGTTCTTCTGAGACAGCTGTCAGAAAGTCACTTTGCCACTTTTAGTGCCCAGAAACTAGGGGAGATTTCTATTTCCCTCATCCCTTGAAATATAGGTATTTTATAGCTCCCACATTTCAAGTGGAAAGAGGTTGTCAGAAGAAATAATTTGTGTAAAGGACTTTTCTTGGGAAACTTCCAATCTACCAACTATAATGAGGTCATTCTGAACAGTTCTCATTTATTCTGCATGACCCAAGTGGGGACCAGCAAGGATCTGCTTAGATAGTGTTCAAGGTTCTGTCTAAATGCTTTATTAATGTTATTTCAGGGTGGTGGTGCCTTGTGTGATAATAAATTAGTTTGTACTTCTTTTACATTTAGAAGAATATAAAGGCCTAAAATGGATATGAAGGGAAAGGAAAGAATGGTGGTCTTTCACTCTCTCTTAATATCTCTGAATTGTGTTCTCTTTAGGTTGGTGCAATCCCTGCAAATGCTGCTGATGATGGACAGTGGTCTCAGGGACTAATTTCTGCTGTAAGTCATTGCTGTCTCTTTATTAACTTTCTGAATTATCTGAGAAAAGTTAGAGAGCTTCTGGTCATTTTTTTTTTCTATTGGTAATTTCTAGGCCAGAATGGTAGCAGCAGCAACCAGTAGCCTGTGTGAAGCCGCCAATGCTTCCGTTCAGGGCCATGCCAGTGAAGAAAAGCTAATCTCATCTGCCAAGCAAGTTGCAGCTTCCACAGCCCAGCTGCTTGTAGCTTGTAAGGTGAAGGCTGACCAAGACTCAGAGGCCATGCGGAGGCTCCAGGTAGGGGCCCTCATGCTGAGAGATGGGAGAGTAAACAGTCCTCTGATGAGCTATTTCTTTGTATAACACTTCCTTCCACAGGGTTATTAGTAGCTCCCAGTCATCTTGGAAGTTTTCTCTTAAAGTGAAATCCCAGGTCCCATTCAAAAATATAAAAAGCTTAATAATACTACTTAATAATTATATCCTACTAAAAATTGTAGTTTAAAAATGTATTTGTTAAATCAAATGAATCAATTATTTGATCAAAGATACCATAATGATAATGATAACAATGCTAAACATTTATATAGTGCTTATTTTGATTCAGACACAATGCTAAGATCTTTATAATTACCTCATTTGTTCCTCACAACAACCCAGAAGGAAGGTGTTATTATTACCCCCTTTTTACAGATGAGAAAATCAAGGAAGACAGGGGTGAAGTGATTTGTCCATTGTCCCCCAGCTAATAAGGACCCAAGGCTTGATTTGAACTCAGGTCTTCCTTACTCCAGGCCCAGTGCTCTCCTTATCTACTTTGCCAACTATCTCTCCCAAATGAAATAGGCCCTGCCAGAAGGAGATCAGACTCTATCAGAAAACTCAACTATAATGATGCTTTTACACATACACATATACACATAGATATTTATACGTGAGAAGCAATGTGTAGACAATGGTCTCTCACAGGATATCTTTTAATCATTAAAATGATGGGCTCTCGGTCCTCATTTTTGGGACATCTCCCACAGCTCAAGGCTTCTTCATAGAAGGCAACAGTTTGAAGGTCAAAAACTCTTTCTATAGGAATCAATGGTAGACCCAAGTCACTTTGAGGAGAATAGATCTACCGTCTTTCCTTTAAAAGAGGAATCAATAAAGATCTCACTTCGTTATTTGTAAGGCTAGGATGCACACCTTCCTAGCCTGATTGTCACACAACTGATTTAAAAAGAAATAAGGTCATCTCTTGTGGTCATCATATGATCTACCTAAGTCTACTCTAGATCTTTTTAAGTTCTCTGTGTGACTTCAGATACTGGACCATTCTACTCATTTGGTTAAAGACTATGTTAATTTTGCTAAGGTCATAGATTTAATTACTCACTTGATCCAAATAGGTTTTCAGAGAGAAAAATTCACTCCCAGTTTAATTCTCACAAATTGTTGGTCACAAGAGAGACCACACAAGAAAAATGGGGGGAAGTGGGGAGCATATAACACTTCATCATCACAACAAGAAAAACAGTGCAGAATATCAGACCTACTAATGGTGCAAACAGAAATACCACACCCATTAGGAGAAAAATGCAACAGTTTTGACTGAGATATGTAACCAAGATCTACACTATGTAAAAGTATTACAACCCTAATGATGCAATGATCTCATACCAAAGAGAGAGTAAATCTTCAGTGGTTTTGCTGGTCTTGAGGAAAACTTTAAATAGAAAACCTAGCTATAATCAGGAAAGTGTATTGGCCAAGCTATTCAAAGTCCTTTTCATGCTTATTGACTATAATAATCTTGTGTATGCTAATATGAATGAGAAAATGGACTCATGACTTTGGAATAAAGGCTCTTGGAGGGCAGGACCCTCCAGGAAGGAGACAGGACCCTCCAGGAAGGCAGCAGGAGACAGAAGAAAGAATGCAAGACTTTTCATGGGACCAAAGAACTGAAAACAATAGATGCCCATCAGGGGAATGCCTAAAATAGCTGTGATCTGTGAATGTAGTGAAAATGTTACTATGCAGTAAAAAACAACTATGACAACTACAAAGAAGCATGGAAGTCTTACATGAACTGATTCAGAAGGAAGTAATCATAATCAGGGCCAACAAAATATAGATAACTCTTTAAAAAAAATAAATGTAAAGAATAACAACCAATAAACAATTGAAAAGCAACATTGCAGAATTACAAAAAACAAGCATGGCCCCAAAGACAGCATTCCTTTGAAGAGGTGTGAGGTCTTATATATATTATCATACTTGTTCCATTCTATTAATCAGTTTTGCTGTTTTTTTCTCTTCCTTTTTTTAAAAAAAGTAATATTATTTAAAGGATGATTCTTTGAGAACAGTATGGGGAAGAATACCAAAGAAAAGTAGATAATAAAAAAATATTAATTTAAATGATTTTTTTTAAAAAAAGGAAAGAAAGCATTCTGGGGGGGAAATTGCTTTGAAAAACAAGTCTCAGTTCTGTTCATTGTGTGGGCAAGTCTTGTGACTTTAAGGTCTCTTGAGCCTCTAAGGTCTCTAAGATTCCTTCCATCTGTGATCCTATAAGTCTTTGATTTTGTCTTTGAATTCCCAGTACCTGGTACATTATAGTCACTAAAGAAATGCTTGTTATTTAAGGTTAGTTGTTTGGTGAATTTGGCTTCATCTTTTAAATTTTAATTTCTTGATTTTTTTGTTTTTAAACATGGTCATTTCCAAAGATATCCTTCTCCCTATCTGTCCAAAAAGTCAATTCTTTAGACAAAGATTTAAAAAGAAAGGGTCTCAGGAGATCAGAGAAGAAATGGGTGGGATTTTAGGTCAGCAAAGGAGGCCCATTGATGTTGACATTATACACAGTATTCCACATCCATATCCCTCCATCATTTTAAGCCAAGGACAAACATTTTTCCACACCTTTTCTCAGAAACCACTTAGTCATTATGTTTACTCATTTCCACTAAGAATGTTGTCATTCCTAGGATGGTGTTTTAGTTCTGTTTGCTTTATTTCAGCTCTTCCCGTGCATCTGAATTCTTCATCTTTGTTTGGACACATTTGAAAGTCTATTCTGCTTATTCCAAATGGCTGCATCTTTAATGAAATGATTTGTATTTCAATCTCACTCTAGGCTGCAGGAAATGCTGTGAAAAGAGCGTCTGACAATCTTGTCCGTGCAGCTCAGAAAGCAGCCTTTGGCAAAGCCGATGATGATGACGTGGTGGTGAAGACAAAGTTTGTGGGTGGCATTGCTCAGGTGTGTAAACCCTCAGGAACTAAGATTTGGTGCACCCATCTCTAACCTCGGCCCCTACAGTGGCTGGTAAGGGTCAGTTGGTCAGTCAAGAGTCATTTATTAAGGACCTTCAAGGGGTAGCTATGTAGCAAAGTGGGTGGAGCATCAGCCCTGGAGCCAGGAGGACCTGAGTTCAAATCCAACCTCATATACATAATAATTACTTAAATGTGTGACCTTGGACAAGTCACTTAATCCCATTACCTTGCCAAAAAAAAAAAAGAAGAGGGCCTTCTAGATGCTAAGGATACAGTTGCAAAGGAAAAAACCTTCCTCACAAAGTTATAGGTAAATGGTAAAGACAAAGGGTCCATACCAGGGAATCTTTCAGTTTCATTGATTTGACACTATACTAAGAATTTTGAGACACCCTGCATAAATATATTGTGAATAAATATAAAGAAAATAAATACAAAATAGTTAAGTAGAAGATAGTTTGGAATGGAGGTTGCAAGGTAATTGAAGGGATAGAAAATGATACTTGAGTTGAATCTTGGAAGGAAGAGAAGTATTGTGTGAGGAAGGGGTGCATTCCAGACATGGGGGACAGTTAGTGCAAAAACCAGGAGACGGTAGATGGAGTAAAGAAAAGAAAGGAAGTCAGATTGGCCAAATAGCTCCAAGTAGAGAGAGAGAGAGGGAGTACTTCTGATAAGATTGGAAAGAGAGATTGGAAGCAAGTGTTATGGACCTTTAAAAGCTAAACAGAGGAATTTATATTTTTTCCTAGAAACAATGGAATTGTTTGAAAAGGGAAGTCACATGGTCAGCTCTTCTCTTAAGGAAAATATCTTTGGCATTGGTGATTGGGGATGAACTGAAAGTGGTAATAGACTTAAGGTAGTTGTTCAATTTAATAATTCATCAAGAGGTGATGAGTACCTAAACTAAGGTGGCAATTATGGGAGACAAGAGGAATCCAATGGAAGAAATATTGTAAGGACGAGATTTAACAACAACTGATTGGATATGTTCAATAAAGGGAGAATGAGAGGTCTAGTATAACACTGAGATAATAAAACTCAGACATTGGGATGATGGTTCTGTCTACAAGAGGAAGAGGGAAGATTTTAGGGGGAGACATACTAAGTTACATTTTAGATATGTTGAGTTTAAGGTATCTCCAGGACAGTGTGAAATGTCTGACAAGCAGTTGTTTGAGATTCTGAAGCTCCCAGGATAAATGTGTCTAAATATAGATCTGTGGGTCATCTATAGAGAGAACAGCTAACCCATGGGAGTAGAAGAGTTTGCCAAGAGAGAGGAGAACCTAGGAGAAAACCTGGAAGAATATCCATCTCCAGTAAAGGGTCACAATATCAATAAGGAACCATAAAAAAGAAGACTGAGAAGGAACAGCCAGATGGGTAGGAGGAGAACCAGGGGAGGGTCAGATGATGAAAACCCAGGGACAGAAGAGGGTATTCAGTAGGTAGTCAGCTGTGTCTAGTGCAGCCAACAGATGGGAGAGGATTAAGTCTGAGAAAATGCCATCCTATTCAAGTAAATTTGGAAAGAGTCATTTCAATGGAATGATGAGGTTGGAAGCCAGACTGCAAAGAGTTGAGGAAAAACTGAAAGGAAAGCAGCAAAGGCAGTGAGTACAGATGACTTTTTCAAGTTTACCCAAGAAAAAGAGGACAAGTAAAATATGAAAGTTTGAAGTTGTCAGCAAAAAGCTTACTTTTTTTAAGGGGGAGCCTTGAATATATTTGAAAACTGAGTAAAAAAATAGCTGCTCATTATTTTTTCATCATTTTAGATAGAAGATAGAAAATTGAGCAATCTTAATAGAAACCAATATTGAGATGACTTTGTTAGACATTGCACTGGAGGGTATAACTGCTACAGGAGGAGGTTCATAGTATCACACAGATTTAGAAGTAAGAAGTCATCTAGTCAGTCCCTTCATTTTACAGAAGAAGAAATTTTAAAAATCAGAAATCTGAATGAGTTAGGATAATAGATTTAGTGCTGGAAGAGACTTTAGAGGCTAAGGATCTTGCCCAGACTGACAGAACTAGCAAGTGTCAGAGAAGGTCTTTAGGAATATAGATCCAGCACTTTCCAGAGGTTCAAACTTGAAAATCTACTTGGAGCAAGCTGCCCACAAAACTGCCTAGTGCAAACCAACCACATTGAAATGTAATTTGGAAATATTTAACAAAATTAATAAATGTTTGCATCAATAATGTTAATTTATGGTCTTCCAAGCTGACAAGCAGTACCACAGCACTACATTATGATGCTTCTCAATCCTAATCCAGGAGTGAGTGGGCAGAGCTAGAATTTTAACTGAAGCCCTCTCAATCCATATCCATTGATCTTTCCCATTAGGTCATGTTCACTGTTGAGACCAAATAATCTTCATTTTTCCATATTGATATCATTCATTCATTTTTTTCAGTTGTGTCCAACTCTTCAAGACCCCATTTGGGGTTTTCTTAGCAAAGATACTCGTGGTTTGCTATTTCCTTTTCCAGCTCATTTTACAGATGAGGAAAGTTAAATGACTTGCCCAGGGTCACCCAGCAAATAAGTATCTGGGGTCTGCTTTGAACTCAGGTCTTCCATATCTTGTGCTCTAACCAGTGTTTCCTTGACTGCCCATGCTTTCCTATTTCCTACCTTTCTAACTCTTTGGTACCAAGCTCCTCCATCTGATCTGAGCTTTCTTGGGGAAAAGGAGAAGTTAACAGGGAAGGTGATAGGTAGTTGACACAATTAAATTGCATTGTGAAGGACCACTGTGTGTGCCCCTGGTTGGCAAGAAGGAAGGATGGAAAAGAAGATGATGGGTAAAGAAAAAGAAGCAGAAATATTCCTGTGTCTCCTTCAAGCCTTACTTCTTTTCTTCTAGATCATTGCTGCCCAAGAGGAAATGCTGAAGAAAGAACGAGAACTAGAAGAAGCAAGGAAAAAACTGGCTCAGATCCGCCAGCAGCAGTACAAATTCCTCCCCACAGAGCTGAGAGAAGATGAAGGCTAACCCCAGAGCTGACTTGGAGAGCCCAGGGGGACACTATAGAAAGAACTGAACTGACATCATTCTAATGGGCCATGGGCTTCCCTGGAAACTGTCTGCAGGTGCTTAGAATGTGCACCAGACAAATGTGTGTGTATGTTCTTGTTCATCTGTACAGCAAAAGCTGCATGATTGTGTCGTCCTCACGGTACAGTGTCCCTATCCACCATTCTTCCCCCTTCCTCATGCACTGTATCTCAGGGGAGGATGCACATTTTATGAACTGTTACCCCTTCCTTCTCCCCCCACTCCCCCCAAAAAAAGAAATCAGTATTATGTCACTCTCTGGTACTTGGGTTTTGTCAATCCTTCCCCTCGGTCTGTCTTTGGGATCTTTTGGGGGGAATCTTAATAGGAAGAAAGAAAAACTGAGGAAAAGTCTTTCATGTCACAGGTATCTACCACTATGGAGTAAATGATTTTTCTCCTTCAGAGAAGATGGCAGAATGGTTTGGACACAGTTAAGCCACAAAGGCAAACCATTGGACTCCAGGAGAGTGATGTGTGTCCCATCCCGTCCTGTCCCCCCCGCCATTTTGTGTTTTGGTAATTGAGTCACCTCAGACTTCAGAAGAATCATTGCTCCCAATTGCACTAGTCTATGGGTCTGTTCTTGCCCCTTATCTATCACCTGCTTGTATGATATGTACCAGTTGTATATTCTGTGGCCCAGGAAGTGAAATATTGTTTTTTATTTTGTTTTTGATTTTTTGTTTCTCCTCTCTAGAACTCCAGTGAGCTAAGGAAAAGGTGGCCTGTCAGATCTTGGGAAGCAAGGGATTGTAATAAAACACGCATGTTTAGTTACTTTCTGAAGCTGCTTAGGTTTGCACAAGTTCATACACACAAATACACCCAAACATTCTCTAATTAAGGTTCAAGAATAAAGAAGTCATCTTTTACAAGTTACTTTGGGGCATTCATCCTGAATGGAAGAATTGCTCAGGGCTTCTTTCTTTCCCTTCCTCTTTTCCCACCCCAAAACTTTGTCCATATAAAAACTACTATATTCTTAGAAGTGAGTCTCCAGATTTGAAAATTCAGTTGTTCAAGAAAATTAGAAAATTAGAAAATAAATCACAAAATCCATCTCCTTGATGGAACATCAGTATAAAATATTTATCATTTTGGAACTTTCTAAGACTTTCTCAGCTTTTTTTTTTTAAGTTTTTACAAGGCAATGGGGTTAAGTGGCTTGGTTTGCCCAAGGCCACACAGCTAGGTAGTGATTAAGTATCTGAGGCCAGATTTGAACTCAGATACTTCTGACTCCAGGGCTGGTGCTCTATCCACTGCGCCACCTAGCCACCCCTTTCTCAGCTTTTTAAAAAAATGTCCTTTGGTACTCCCCCCTCACCTACTGCTTTTTGGAATTTTTTTTTTAAATGCAGTGCTTCATAAGGTACTTTATCATTTCCTTGAATTCCCAAGAATATTCTGGATCCTATTAAAGAAGGTACATGTAAGATGAGCCAGTCATCCCAAGCAGAGTCTTTTGTAAAATTCATAGAGGGAGATGGTTTCCAGAAGCTGCTAGTCAGACATAGTTCTCACCATCTGCCTCTTTCCTGGAGAGTAGTAACTTTATTTCCCTCTCCTTCCTTGTTATCATTGGCTCTGTATCGTATGGACTGGAAAGTCCACTTATATGGGGAAAAATGGTCTTTCCTTCCTTCAAAAGGCTTCACTTTTGGATTGTAACATATTTCCAAACGAATCAGTTTTAGGGCAGACCCCAGTCCTAGCCCAGTCATCTTGCCATCCTTGCTCCTGAAACTTAATGGGACTTCAGAGCAACCTCTAGTATTCAAGTACCATTTATCTATTGAAGACTTCCCCTATTTAAGAGACTTGCATGCACTATACATATCAGGGAAGTTTTTTAGAGACTAGTAGAAACTTAAAGATGATAGTGTCTAGGTTTGCTTTTGATTTTGTTTTAATTTGAGAATGTGTAGAGGGAATTGGGTTAAGAAGGCCGTAGGTTTACCAATTCCACAGAATCAAGGAATAGATAGAACTGTGGCATCTCAGGAAAAGGTGGAGAGCTCATGGAGTATGGCAGCTGGTCTGTGTGGATGCTGCCTGCAGTTTGCCCCATCCCTGAGCCTCTTCAGGGCTCCCTCAAGGGATACATCCTTTGCTATGCTCCTGCCTTCCACATGTGATGATGATGATGATGGTGAAGACTCTTCTTCCTTGTCATACAGCTTAGTGAGAGGAGTCTGAAACATCCATAGACATTTCCTAATGTACTTTCATTAGGCAGAAGAGGATAAATAGAAAACCAAATCCTTTGCAGCTATGAGGAACAGGAAAGAAAGACAAAAGTTTATTTTTGTAGAGCCTAAATGTGTCCCCTTTGTCAGGGTTTGCTGCTGTTGTTACCCTTCTGGATGATGTTTTTGGAATATACTATCCCATGTGGTGTATGTTACCTTAGCAGCTGCTTTCCTCACTTAGCATGTATACGCACATACACACACACACACACAACACCACACCACATATCACACACACATACACAAATATACACACAAACAACACCCTATGTAAGTAACCTCATTTTGGGCAATCAGATGTAGGCTTTGTTTTATCCATGAAATATTCTGTGGCTTGGTGGGTAGTAGGTTTAAACATTTTTTAAAGTAATTTCCCCTGGATCTTACCTCTTAAGAAAGCACCTTAATTTGGCTAAAATTCAAAGTTTTCTGAAGGTTGATATTCCTAGATATAAGTCTTTGTTTAGAAAAATCACTTTGTTTTCATAGGATCATAGATGTACAGGGGTTTTTAATCTTTGTGTCCTGAACCCCTTTGTCACTTTAAAGCTCATAGACTCCTTGTTAGATTAATGTTTATTAAATGCATAAAATAAAATATATAGTATTATACAGGAAACCCATTATATTGAAATAAAAGTATAAAATTATTTTTTTAAGTTCACAATCCAGTTAAAATTGAGAAAATTGAGGCCTAAAGAGGGAAAGATGATATTAGTTGATTTAAAAGTCATAACTAGTAAATGGCAATGGGGACTCATATTCAGATCTCCTGTTTCCAAATCCATGATGTTCTCTCATCAAAGGGGTGATAAATCAAGACTATCCAAATCTCTGACTTAGATAATAAGGTTAACTAATAAAGATATATGAGAGGTTAAATTGCCTATAAAGTGTGGGATGTGCTGGTTGTTGCCTTTTTTTCTTATTCTAGGATCTAGAATTTTACTTTGATCCCCAGGGTCCAAAGATCTGCTAATTGAAGAACTGTTGTTGAGTGTTTGAGGAGTCACTTTGCAATGAACACATGGAAAATAATAGCAAGTTAGTCTTTCCTCTTTGTAAAATGATCTCCAGTGCTCCAAAACTCAGCTATGCCCGGAGATTAAACCAGCCAGTAGAATGCCTAAGGGAGATAGCCAAGGTGTCTGATTTTCTTAAAAATCATTTAGCAAAGTTTTAAAGGATCCAGGGGTGTTGCATGTTTTATCTTTACTGTAAGACTTCAATTATTGACTCATCTCCTAATCAACAGTGACACCAAATATCAGAGGAAAGCTGGAAGCTCATTGAGTGTGATTTTTTGAAAGTTGAACTGTAACAGGGTAATAGGAGCTATTAGACTAGACAACAATGAATGGTATGTCCTGGACCTCTGCTCTGCTTAGAGTACAGTCTAAGATGTTACACATCCTTTAGTTTTTTTCTATTCTAATTTCATAGAAGTCATGAGAGTTATGGAAATGAACTCATATCACTTCTTATATTTGCAAGTATTGGTTTTCTGTGTTTTTCTGTGAATACTCAGCCAATGTGTTTATAGACAATATAAATTTAATCTTTACCATCGTCAAAAAAAACAAAACAAAACACAGAAGTCTATGAAAACTTTTAAAATTTAGGTTCTGTTGTAATACTATGTTCTATCAAATTTACAGTTCCTTTTTTTTAAAACTTCCTTCTACAGTGTGTGTGTGTGTGTGTGTGTGTGTGTGTGTGTGTGTGTGTGCGCGCACATGCATGCCAGAAAGAAAATGTGGGAATGAAAGTCTGTCTTTTGTCTCAGAGGCATCGTCAGAGTTGCCCCACTGGTATTTCCCTACCATTGACTAAGGTACTTCACTAGAAGTCATTGGGTTCCAGCCCCCACATATAGCCTTTAAGAAATGCCTCACATCCACTAACTCATAATGTCCTAGATCAAACTTCCAGTCCCCCTCTTTTAATCAGAGGGGTGGTTTTTCTTGGACAGCTTTAGGAACATTGTGCCTTCCTCTTAATAAAAAGTCCCCTGTTCCATATTGTTGCACTGGGTTATTTTTACACTTAGCAGAAAGGGAAAGGTGCAAAGTCATTCTCTCAAAGGAGATGTCTGTAGTTATGGAATGGAAAAATCAGTTAAAAATCTTCCACCCTTAGTCATGACCTCTTACCCTTGCTTTAAACCAAATTCATAGATTAAAATAAAAATGCAATTTACATTATGCTCTCATAATGAGAACTCTTCTAGAACCCACATGAGAAGACTACACTGGAAACACAAATAAAATACTCTCTTTGACATAAGATAGGAGCATCTTAAATTTGTATTTTTGATTAGAGTAGAAGTTGGAGCAGCCACTGAGCCTGGGCACTCCTTTTAAGGCTAGTGCTCTCACTGGTGCAATAACTTGCATGTGTAAAGAAAGAACAAGATACTAGGGGGCTTCACTGAACGTAACTTTTTGAATTATGGATTACAGCTGGAATCTTTTCATTTTAGTTTGCTTTTTCAGTTTACAAGCATGTTTTTCCTCTCTTCTGCCCTTGCTAATGGAATGAAAGGGAGAAAGTGGAGGGTGGAGATGAAGAAATACTACCCTTATGACTTTGACCAGGACCAAAAGCATTTATCTCATTCTGTCTGTCAGTTCTCCATCAGGAGGTGTGGGTAGTATAGTATGCTTCATTATCAGTTCCTTTATAATTATGTAGGCAAATTACCTTTCCCACCCTATAACTGGAAAAGACAGCAGAAGAACCCACCACTGCTCATACTGGAATTTTGTAAGGTGAAAATGAATATATAGCATATGGATTCCCCTGCTTTTAAGTTCATAAATAAAAGTCTCATCCCATTTCTCTGCTTTAAAGATAAGCAAGTTAAATGTCTTCTACCTGGGGGTGGGTCAAAGCCCCATAGACTTTGGGCTCTGGGTTAATTGACTAAGATGCTCCTGACATACCATAAGATTCCCACCCTTCACTGGCTCCATCTTTCTCCCACTATGAATGGTTATATGTTATAAGGCATTAGGAATGAATTTTTTTATGTTGATTCTTCTTTTAAAAATACTATGAAGGGATTTTTTTTTCCTAAATGAAGTTTGAGCTTTTTCTTGCTGTGAATCTACTTCTTTATCCCTCTTACAAGCATCCATATTTTTAAATGCTCAACCAGCCATGAAGTCAGAATTGTTTCAGGGTGTATAAGACAGGCTTTTGCCTTCATCAAGCTGTAAATTCAAAAGGAATCAGGAATGGCCCATCCCTGATGTCATAGTGTCTGTATGCTATTTATCTGGCCACAGAAATTATTTTTTTGTATTCACCAAAAATAAACTTTTAAAGAAATGAATTTGTGTGAAGGTCTAAGAGACTAAGAATGTGTATGAGCATGGTGAGTTCCAGAGGATGTAATCACCCAAACCTATCAACAATGGGGATAAAGGAGGCAATGAAGAACACAAGAACATGTGTGATCCTCAATCTAAGACCATAGAATACCGTCCATCTCTGCCATCATCCAGTAGCATTCCAAAGGTGAAATAAGTGTTCAGAGAAGATACAATTTCTTCCCTCTTAAAGCAGGAAATTGAAAGCTTTATGACGGCAAAGAGGAGATGTTAATTTTTGCTGCCTTGTCCAGATCTGTGATTTTATTATGAATTGACCATTAGAAAAGTCCATCCGTTGGTGCAGATAGACAATGGTTCTGCAGCTTACAGTCTTAGAGAAGTTAAATGACTTACCAATGATTATATAGACACTGTATCAGAAATAAGTTGTGTCCAACTATTCTCATAATTTTGTTTTTTAATCTGACAGAAAAGTTCTGTGGATAATCAAATCCCTATTTGTTTCCATGAATGGAAGAGGACCTAAACTTGAAAGCTTAAAATTAAGTCCTTAATTTGAGAGAGGTAATAGTATTTCCTTCTTGAATAACACTTTCCCCTTTCCCTAGAGAATGGTGGCAAAGAAGTCTCTCTCCAGTTACATTTAATGACCTTATTTCCATCAGCTTTGATGGCAGTTTCATGGACATCTTTGGAGCTGCCTGCCCATATTTTTCTGTAACCTTAATTGTAGTAGGTTAAACATCTGGGTGCAAATATTCACCATAATAACCAGGAGAGTATCATTGGTCAAAGATAGCATCTAGGGGTGGCTTTTCCCTTAATATTTTGAATTTGTTCAGCAAAATGTTATCAATGTCTCTAAACTTTTATCTTAGAAAATGAGGGGATATTTGAGGATTGATTAGAATTTACTGTCTTGAAAGTGAATATATAATGCTTAACACTTAGATAATTTCCAGGACTATTGAGCTCATCATGGTAATTTATCAAACATATTATTGGATCATGGGATTTTTAAAACTGGAAGGGATCTTGGAGATCATCTAGTCCAAGAGTTCTCAAATTCTTTGGTCTCAGGATCCTCTTATACTTAAAAATTATTGAGGACCTCAAAGAGTTATTGTTTATGTGGCAATAATATAGATATATAAGTAGGAATTTAAATTGATAAAATTTTAATATTCCTTAACCCATTTTTAAATAAAATAATAATCCCATTGCATGTTAGCATATTTTTATGAAAAATCACTTTTCCAAAACAAAAAATTTAGTGAGAATGAAATTTTTTCATATTTTTACAAATCTTTTAAATAGAAGACAATTGAATTCTCATATCTTGTTATACATTCAGTCTGTTGCACTACATTATTTTGGTTGAAGTATATAAAGAAAATCCAGCTTTATGCAGCTTAAAAAGGGAGAATTATTTTAATGGACAAAAGACAAGTGCTACTCTGAAAATAGTTTTGACCTCAGAAACACCCTGAAAGGGTCTCAGGGTGAAGCAATTGACCACTTTGTAAACTGCTGAACCATTCCAGCTCCCTCATTTGTCTAGGAAGGAGAGTGACTTGTCTAAGGTCACTCAGGTAATAAGTAGCTGTTTCAGAATTTAAAGCCAGATCTTCTGACTTGAATTTTATAGCTTTTATTTCAAAATTACACTGAGCTTTACTCAATACTTAGCATCATGAAGGCTGTATAAAAGAAGTATGGTTATAAACATCTAAATATAAAACATGGTTTCTGCCCTCAAGGATCTTGCCATCTGGTTGAGAAAAACCAAACTGACAAAGGTAAAACAATCAAAGTATCATTAAGTGTTCAACTGTGTGGTATTGATTATAAATGCAAAGTCAAAAAGAGATGAAAAAAACTCTACCCATATATTCTGTGCCACCTGGGACTGGAGACCTTCATCACCTCAGTACCTTTCTAGTCACCTTTAACATATGCAAAGATGTTCCAACAAACATTCCATCCAGTAGAGAAACTGGAAATTTAGGGATTCCTACCCTTGGAAAAGAACATGTCGGAGTAGGGACAACATAAAAACACTTTATGCTTCAAACTGCGTGGGTTTAGAGGTTGACTTCATACTCATACCTGATTCCATGACCATAAATCTGTACCATTTCACCAACATTGCTGTAGCTGGTACTACATCTACCAAGGTTTCTGCCATGTAAACTATCCTAGGCCAGTTCTTCCCTAAAGAGGCAATAAAACTATCCTAGACATCTAATTGGATTTTTTAACATTTAATTTTTTCTCAATTATATATAAACAAACGTTTTTAACATTCATTTTTTAAAATTTTGAGTTCCGAATTCTCTCCTTCCTTTCCATTGCTTCATCGTCCTTGAGAAGGCAACAATTTGATAAAGACTGTGCATGTAAGACCAGGTAAAATAGTTCCATATTAGTCATGGTACAAAAGAAAACAGACTCCCTCCCCCCAAAAAAACTCAAGAATAATAAAATTTAAAAAAATATGCATACTGCAGTTATCTCTCTGGAAGAGGACAGATTTTTTCATGGTGAATCTTTCAGAATTTTCTTGCATCTTGTATTGCTGAAAATCGCTAAGATATTCACATTTGGCCATAATATAATTTTGCTGTTACTATGTACACTTCTGGTTCTGCTAATGTCACTTTGCATATAATTCTTCCCAGATGTTTTCTGAAAACAATTTGCTTGTCATTTCTTATAGCACAATAGTATTTCATTTCAATCAAATACCACAACTTGTTCAGATATTCTCCAACTGATGGGCATACCTGTTGGATTTTAAAAGGAAACCAATATTGAAATGCACTTACTGAAAGTATTCAAAAAAACAAGGTTCCATTTCTCAGATTAAGACTTTCTGTTCTTTAACATTTCTCACATTTATTCTCTACTCTTCATTCTTCATTCAGAGTATCATCATCCTAGTTCAAGTCTGCAATACCCCTCATTTGATCTACTCTAAGCCCCCCCCAACGCATCTTTCCCTTGGTATTTTTCTGCTATCCATCATCCACACAACTGCCTTTTTAAAGTAAGCTTCCTTGGACCCAGATCTGATCATATCACTCCCTTTCTCAGAAACCTGCATTTCCCTACTGTCTTAAATTTTAAAAATAATAAAAATAAATATAAATTCATTAGCCTAGTGGTCAAAATTCTCTACCATCTGTCTTCAACCTACCTTTTTAGCTTTATTTCAATTTTCCCCCCCTCATGTACTCTTCTACATTGTCAAGTGAACTGAACCACAAGTATTGCTCTCTGAACTCAACATTTGATTTACAACTTTGTATGTTCATATAAGCCAACCTCAATGCTTGTAATTTACTCTTTTCTCCAGAATTTTATCTTCCTTCTAGAATTAACCTAGCTCCTCTGAGAAAGTTTCTCTCCTGTTTTCCTGAATTTGGAGGATTATTTTCAACCTTTGTCTTTGTAAGTATTTGGCACATATAGGTGTTTAATTAATACTTGTTGATTAATTCCTAGCAGGTATCATTTGCATGCTTGCATATAACTAATGTGATGGATGGTCTGTCCTGGGATATGAATGGAGTTACTATTGTGGTCTTAATTCTTGCTTCACATCCAGTCCCAATAAAGATCACTGTTTCAGTCCTTTCATTTTATATCTAAGTCCTCTCAAATAAACTTTACCAGAAAGGGTGTTGAAGTTTAAAAACAAAGCTAGTTTCAAATCCTGTATCTGACTAGAGTTAGCTGTTGGACCAAGGCAAGTTATTTAATCTCTACAAACCTCAGGCAGCACTTTAGAACCTAGTACATAAGGTATGACATGTCTATAATAGACACTTAATAAATGTTTATTTAGTCTGACTGACGTACCATCTTGATCCTACATTTTCTAATCAACTTTGGTAGAAAGAATTCCTAACTCAAGAAATCCAGGAGCAGCTAGGTGGCACAGTGGATAGAGCACTGACCTTGGAGTTAGGTGGACCTGAGTTCAAATCCAACCTCAAACATTTGTCATTTATTAGCTGTGTGACCTTGATCAAGTCACTTAATCACAACCACCTCAGAAAAACCAAACAAAAAGCAAGAATTCCAAAAATGGATGAAATCATAGATCCTTTGTGTAGCATATGTTTATATAGTACTTGAAGGTTTGCAATGCAGCTCTCACACAATGTCATTTGATCCTTTCAGTCCATGAGGTATGAGCTATTTTACACAAGGAAACTGAGGTTTAAAGGGACTGTGATAAATACTGATAAATATGATAAATCAAGGGCTTGATAAATAATAGGCCATGTTCAAATACTATCTGGGATATAATAATATGGGATGTGTCCTCCAAGATTCATTACTCCAAATCCACTATGCCTTGTAAAGATGGGTAACCATAATCATCAGATAAATCTCTAGCAATTTATTTTTAACTGTCTGTTCTATTAATAATTATGGTGGATGATCAACTACCAAAAATCCTAACCTAAATGCTAAAGAATGAAACATTTTCAACCCCAGTTTAAGCAATAATGTTGCCCCACAAATTTACCTTCACTCTTTCCTGGCTCTAGGAGTTGGATGTAAATACCTGGGTAATGCCGTTTTCAGGATGTGATAGCAATCGCTTCTGTACCCATGTACCCATATTAGGATTCATTTGGCTGTGGGGCAGAGTTTGGAGCTTATTTTTAGAAAATGAAGTTTAGATTCCCTTTGAGTTCAGGAACAAAGGTTGAAGAAATGTTTTCCATAATCAAGACACTGTGTTTATGCCAATGTCTGCCTGTGAATCAGAATCTTCAAAGATGAACCAAGGTCAGAAATGTAAGGCTCTCCAGCCCTGCTGCCCCTTCCTTATGCTTCCAATGTTTAGAAAAGACAAAAAGGAATCCAGGGGAAATAAGAGAGATTAAAGGATTCCTAGGAGAGGTAGGAAGATGAGGCTGCTGGGTTGAAAAAGGAAAATCTGTGAGCAATAGAACTAAGTAATACTCAATTGTCTCTTCCATCCCCCTGGAAGGATCTGGGCCTTCACTTCTGATGACTTTGAACTGTCCATATAGCCCTGCTAGAGCAAAAAGTGTTTTGGGAAAAGAATAGAAAAATTGTGAACTCTCAGGAAGAACACATCTATTATAGTTAGGTCTATTAAGATTCTGAATAGTTCTTTCTCATCTTTCTGTCTCTGTATTGTCTCTATCTCTGTCTGTCTCTCTCTCTCCCCCCTTTATCCCCCTCCCCCATCTGTCTTTGTCTTGCATATCTCTCTTTCCTCTGCAAAAATACAGCTAGCCACTAATTACATGAGTGACATAACCAGAACAACAAGCCTATGTTCCTTGTTGAGTAATATCTGATCACAGACTCTAGAAATGGAAAGAGAAGTCATCTAGGCACTCCTCAATTTAAAGATGAGGAAGCAGGTAAATCCAATACTTTTTCCATGAGATAACTAGACTATGTTGCCTTGCCCTATGTCTATGTGATTGAACTGTTTCAGAGTCCAGATACAATTTGTTTGAGGGAATTGGGAAATGATATACCAGATTTTAACTTCTACTAACTACACAGCATATCTGACAATAATCTGCTCACCAAATACTCTATCCTTGCATATTCCACTGGTTTCTTGAGGTCAGGAAATGGCTCATTTTTATCTTTGTTCCTCAGAACTTATAATAGATTCAATAAATGCTTGATTGGTTGGAGCAAGTACCAGGTTGTAGCTAGCCTCTAAGGAGACTAAAGAACAAGGTGTGACCATTCCTTCTCTTCGTATTCTAAACTGAAAAAGAACACAGTCCAAAAGACAAGATGGTAACCATAAAGGATTGGAACTTTCAGTTTCTGGGATGGGTTTACTTAGCTTCCTGTAGATTATATGACTTTAAAATATTTCTATTTTTAATAGTGCCTCCTTGTTCATTTTCAAGACAAATATCAAACCCAACAAACATTGTGCTAGATGATCTGGCGAATGGCATAATTTTTGCATACTGACTACTGAATTAAAAACAATTCCAGACCTCAAAGAGGTTAGACTAATTGGAGAGGAGCAACTCTCATCTGTAAACAATTAGGGAATAGTGCAAGGGAATTTTCTAAAATCAAGAAGTTAATAATGGACTATTGGCTACAGGTAAGAAAGATGTTTGCAAAAGAATAAATTATGTGGGTTAGAGTAGTAAAGGAAGAGTCTTGGAGGATATAAGAACTGAATTTATCTTTGGAGGATAATTTGGATTAGGACTGCTTGACTAAAAGAGATATATTACATAAAAGGAACAACATCATAAGTAAAGCAGAGGTAGGAATGAGAATGGAACTGGGTGAAACTCCAATTTGAATTAGTTCATTTAAATGAATCCAAACTACAATTCCCATTCCTTTCTCATAGATAGAGGGAAATTGGGGACTGGGGGTACTGGAAAGAGGAAATGATTTTAAATGAGTTTAAAATTTTTTAATACATTTTATTTTATTATTTTCCAATTACAAGTAAAAAATGTTAATCATTTTTTTAAAAAAAATTTGAGTTCGGGGGGGGGGAGCCAAGATTCCTACATGAAGGCAGGAATTCCTGGAAACTCACTCCCCAAAATACTCCAAAATCCATGAAATGATGACTAGCCAAAATTTAGAGGGGCAGAAGACAGACTGGATGATACAATTTCCCAGTCCAAGACAACTTAGAAGTTCCATAGGAAAGGTCTGTTTCACTGGGACCAGGAGTTGGAAAAAGCCACTGTGAGGTCAACCACAACACAGTGCAGCCGGGCCGGTGCTTAGATCCCTGGGAGCACCTGGGTCCATGGCAGAGGGGGCAGTTTCCAGACCTCCTGGCCCAGTGATCACTGGGAACAGCTTGAAGGGGTGGTGAGAGAACTCTGCTGCACCAGAGTGAGTGTGGAGCAAGCATCCACCTCAAAGCAACCCTGTGGTGAGAACTTGCAGCAGGAATTGGGGAAGCCAGCCTGCACCTCCAGAGCGTGAGGGGGTTGGAGAGACTGAAGAGGTACCTCTGCTCTCTGTGGGGCAGGGCTCAGCTATTTGCCCACACTCAGATCCAGGTTGCAGTTTGGGCTTCCATACCACTATAGCTGAACAGGGATCCTACTTATATCTCCATGGCAGAGGGGAGGGCCTGTGATCATCCACATACCAAAGCACAGGCAAGAAAGCAGTTAGAACCTCTCATAAGACCTTGGAGTAATTAAGGTCCCAGTGGGGTGTCCCCAAAACCCCCCCCCCCAAAGCCTTGGAAGTATGGTAAATCAATCATAGACTGAGGAAATGAGCAAACAAAAGAAAAAGAAGTATCTGACCACAGAAAATTACTTTGGTCCCCTGGAAGATTCAGAAGATGACAAAATCAAAGTTTCTGTATCCAAAACCTCCAAGAGATAGAAAATTGGCTCAGGCTATGGATGAGTTCAGAAAAGACTTTGAAAAGAAATTAAAGGAGGTAGAGGAAAAATTGGGAGGAGAAATGAGAGCGATGTAGATAAATCATGAAAACCAAATCAGCAGCTTGGTGAAATAAATACAAAAAAATACCGAAGACAATAATATGTTAAAAACCAGTTTAGGCCCAGTGGAAAAAGCAACACAAAAGGCAAATGAGGAGACGAATGCCTTAAAAGGCAGAATTAGCCAGCTAGAAAAGGAGATAAAAAAGCTCTCTGAAGAAACTAACTAAAGGAAGCCAGTATTTTGTGAGAAATCAGGAAGAAATAAAACTATACCCAAAACCACCCAAATTAGAAGAAAATGAGAAATATCTCATTGGAAAAACAACTGACTTTGAAAACATATTCAGGAGAGATAATTTAGAAATTATTGGGATATCTGAAAGTCACAACCAGGAAGAGTCTAGACTTAATTTTTCAAGAAATAATGCAGTAGAATTGCCCTGAGATCCTAGAAGCAGAGGGTAAAATAGAGATCAAGGGAATTCACCAGTCACCTCCTGAAAGAGATCCCAAAAGAAAAACTTCCAGGAATATTACAGCCAAATTCCAAAACTCAAAAGTCAAAGAGAAAATACTAAAAGTTGCCAGAAACAAACAATTCAACTACCATGGCTCTGTAGTCAGGATTACGCAGGAGCTGGCAGCTTCTACATTAAGGGCTCATAGGGATTGGAATATATTCTGGAAGGCAAAAGATCTTGCTTTAACAACTGAGAATCAACTACCCAGAAAACTGAAGGTCCTCTTTTAGGGGAAAAGATGGACTTTCAATGAAACAAGGGGCTTTCAAAATTTCCTATTGAAACAACCAGAGCTGAACAGAAAGTTTGATCTCCAGGTACAGGACTCTGGTGAACCATAGAGGGGGTGGAAGAGAAGGACTAACTATGAGGAACTTAATGATATTGAACTGTTTGTATTCCTTCATGGGAAGCAGATACTGATAACTCATATGAACGTTCTCATTTATAAGAGCAGTTAAAAGGAGCATATATAGATAAGGCACAGGAAGGAGCTGAATATAATGATATAGTAAAAAGATGGAGTTAATGGGTGATAAAGGAAAGTACTGAGAGGAAGAGAAAGGAGAGGAAGAAGGTTGCTAAGATATTTTACATAAGAGTCAAGAGAAATGGAGTGGAATGTGGGAAAGCGAAGGGGGAATGAGTGAGCCTTCATTCTCATCAGAAATGGCTCAGAGAGGAAATAACATACACACTTAATAGGGTATAGAAACCTATCTTGCCCTAGAGAAAAATGAGAAGAAAGGGATGGGATAAGAGGGAAGGGGGGGGAACAGGTGATAGAAGAGAGGGAAGATTGAGGGAGAGGGTACTCAGATACAACACACTTTTGAACATTTCTATAACACTTAAATTTTGTTAAACACTCTGCATACATTTTAGCCTCACCATGACACTATGAGTTATTATTCCTATAGGTAATATTAATACTCATTTTCCAGATAAGAAGTTTTTAGAAAGGTTAAACTTTTGATTTAGATTGAGTTGGGGATTCCTTAAAACCCTGAATTTTCTTTGAAGTAAACTTTTGTCCTGCCACAGATTTATAATTGGGTAGTTTCTTTGTCAAATTTTCTTCCATTCAATATGCTAACTAACCCTCCTAACTTCATAATCCCTAAAAAAATGTGCTAAGCATGCTATTTAATTCCTGAAACATCATAAAATGGTTACTGTTGTAAAAGTGATTCTACAGTCTGAAGTCCAGTGTCTAGCACCATGGAGGCCCTTAGGGTAGTTACAGTCTAAAACAATGATCCTGGCATCCAGGTATATACTAGCTACTGAGATAAAAGCTTTTTCCCTGGACCTATAAGAATTTACAAATAGGTCAGCAAACATGATTACATTTATTATTATAAAGAAAAAATGGAGTATTGGATGGGAGGGAGTCGAGTTCCTTTTCTTTTATCCTTATTCCACATATCAATAAATAGTAGCTCACACCCCAACTCCCCAAGCTCATTTTTGCTCCTAGATGGGCTCCTGGAATCTTTACCAATAATAGTAAGTGAAATCTAAGCAATTCAAGAAATAGAATCTGTTTCTCATTAGGATCCTTGAAAATGTATCTTGTGTACCATCTGGGAAAGAAGGCATCTGAGTAAGGTTTCTATAACAAGTCCAATGTCTTCCATTGTAATTCCATCATGGTTCTCCCCCCAATAAGGCAGGAGCTCTTATCTGTGGATAGATTTCAGGGGGATCTATAAATATAAATGAGAAAAAAATTGAAATCTTTTACTAAACTAACTGAAATTTATCATTCCCTTCAATTATTTGAAAAAAAAACCCAAAACATTTTTAGTCTTGACTTTTGTCTTGCCACTGGGTTCAGATGACTCTAGAGGAGAAAATGAGACTGATGACTTTGTTCAGTTGTACCTCACTTAAATCCAATTCACACACATGTCAAGACATCCCTCATCTTCTTTGAGAACAAAGGACAAAGAATAACAGCAATTTTGAGAAGAGTTCCATGAGCTTCACTAAACTGACATCCAAAAAGGCTTAAAACCTCTGCTTTAAACTTATTTGGGAGAGGGTCCCCCAAATCTCTCTCTTCCCTGAAGGGTGTAATAGTTCCCATTTTAATTGAGCAATCTAACACTGTACTCCTACTGTCACTATGAAACAGGTGTGTAAATATCATTCCTATTCCACAAGCTCGGAGATTAAATGTCTTGTTGGTGGTCAAATGGTAAAGAGGTGACAGTCTCTTAATACCTATCCCACTATAACATGCAGCCTCATTCTTAGATCAGACCCTATCATTTCATTGACATCAAGAACTGGCCGTATGGAAACTCCTTCCATTGATGAATGTCAGCAACTATCTAACTTAGTCTTAGGTACTGAAGGCTTGAGTGGCTGGCCTAGGTCATATAACCAATAAAATGGCAGTGCCAGTCTTCTTGATTCTGTGGCCAGTCCTTAATTCATTATGCCACATTGAATTTCATGGCCTATCTTGTAAAACTGAAAAATACCAGTACTGGAAAATCCCATTTAAGGCACTCTGGAGAAAAAATCAAAACGTCAACATGAAGAGTATATCCTGGCTAAGAAACAAATATAGCAAATTACAAGGAGTGGGAATTAAGTGAAATCAAAGAAAGATGCTAGGAGAAGGCAGTTCAGCAAAGGTCTAGCCTAGTGATGAGGTCTGGACAGAGTCCTGCTTCCTTATTTCCTTAGTGATGTTTTGCTAGATGGAAAGGCACCTCTAGAAATTAAATTCTTTTGGCTTTAAGACATTTCTTAACCATTGGCAGAACATAACTAAAAGCCATTATTTATCTTTTGATTAGGAGAAAATATTAATTATGAATAAATGAATGAATAAATAAATAAATCCTTTATTAAGCATTTATCCAGCACTGTGCTGGATTGGGGTTACAGAAAAAAGAATAGTGGATACAGTCCTTCCCCTCAAGGAGCTTTCATTCTAATGGGGTAGACAGTACATAGAAAATGTCAGCAGCTACAAGTCAGATAGAAAGATCCTGTGGTCCCTGAGGAGCAGTAATGTAGCTAGGAATATGTCTTATTTAGCATCATTTCTAATGATAAAATTCTATCAGTTTCAAATGTTGAACCATTTGATGGTGCCAAGTACTTTAAGAGTTAGAACTTTATTTTCTGTGTCTTCAATATATATGCACAGAGCAATTTATCAAAGCAGAGAGTGGATGTTTATTGATCAACTTGTCAGGATCATACAGCTTTAGGTCAGATTTAAATGGAAGTCTTCTTGACTCCAGGTCCAGCTGAGCCATCGAGCTGCCTCATATCTATTCCCTACCATTTGGTGACTAAGGACTTTATGCTGTTACACAGAGATCCTGACTTTGTTTTCTAAGAATGTGGGTGCTATTAATTGTTAAATTTGTAGATTTAAAGCCAGAAGAGAACTTAGAAGCTGTCAAAGTCCAACCACTTCATTTTACAAAGAAGGAAACTGAGACGCAGGTATTTTTATCCAGGTTCTCCTGGCTAGTAAGTGTCTGAAGTGAGATTTGAACTCATAACTTTTTTGGTTCCTCTATATCCCACTCCCTCTCCACAAAGGTGGAACTTTGTTTCTAAGTAAAGTCTCTAGATACCCCTTCTGTTACCTACTATCCCTAAATGGTTCCCACTGATCAACTTAAATAAATAGATGACTAGACTTCCATAAGAAAAAAATTATTTGAGAATATCTGTTTTATGTTTTGTGGATATTTTCTAGTTCTTCCTGTGGCTCCTTGCTCTTTGATTATCCAATCCAGGGACATTGGCACAGACTCTTAAAGAGCAGATGGTAAGCAGAGTTGGGCGTCCTGTCTTTGCTGTTTGAACACTGGGTGGCAGTCCTGGATGTCTTTTCCTGGGAATAGTCTATTGAGACTCAGTCACAGAAAGAGTAGCTTGGTGTAGTGGAAAGTGGATTGAATTTGGACTGGGAAGACCTGGGTTCAAATGATGACTCTTCTACTTGATGGCTGTGTGATCTTAGACTTGTTTTCTCAGTGTGAGGGCTGGATTAGCTTCAAGTTCTAAATATGTGAGCCTGAGAATCTAATTATCCTTAGGACACAGAGTTTGACCCTCCTAGGAGTAAAATATATTTCTATTTCCTTCAGGCGGCAGCAACAGTATGAAGGCACCAGGGCTCTAGGGAGGTGAGTCAGTGGGAAATGCAGAGGAGTATGTGGGTAGAATAAGAAAAGTTGCATGTAGATGCCCTTTTTAAAAAAAAAGCACTTTTCTCACAACAACCAAGGGAGTGGGGGGTGGGGGGAGAGACGTGGGGTAGAAACAAGTTCAGAAACAAAGAATCTCAAAGGTGGAAAGACCCTTGGAGGCCCTCTAATACAACCCATGAATCCTTTTTACTATATATCTGCTTAGTACATTGTCTGACACATAATAGAATGTTCATAAATATTTTGGGGTAGCTAGGTGGCACAGTGGATGGATTGCCAGGCCTGAAGTCAGGATGACTTATTCTTCTGAGTTCAAATCCAACCTCAGGCATGTAATAGCTGGGTGACCATGGTCAAGTCACTTAACCCTGTTTGCCTCAGTTTCCTCATCTGTAAAATGAGTTGGAGAAGAAAATTTACAAACCACTCCAGTTCTCTGGCCAAGAAAAACCTAAATGGGATCATGAAGAGTCAACCACAGCTGAAATAACCAAATGCAAAAAACAAAAGTGTTTGTGACTAACTGACTAACATTTGTTTGAAGACTTCAAATGAGGAAAAGCCCACTTCCTCTTAAAGCAGTCCTTTTTACTTTGTCATGATCCTAATTATTAGAAAGAACAAAAAGATGGACTCTTAGCCAGTTTCATTCTCCCTTAACAGAAAAGAGAATACCAAAATGAAAGTTGAGTCTTCTCTGTCCAGTCAGTTACCATTAGTTGTCATCTTCCCATTAGCTCTACTTTGATTTTCTTCTTCTCAATATATCTTAAAAGGGGAAAAAACCCAGTACCTTGCCCAGATGACACAGTGAATAGAGCATTGGCTTGGAATCAGGCAGACTAATCTTGCTGAATTTAAACCCAGCCTCAGACACTTACTAGCTGTTTGACCACAAGCAAGTCACTTAATCCTGTTCACTTTAGTTTTCTCATTTATACAAAGACCTAGAGAAGGAAATGGCAAACCATTCCATTTTCTTTGCCAAAAAATGGGGTCAGGAAGAGTCAAACATGGCTAAAAACAAAAACAACAACAACCAAGTGACTTATCTAGAATTCTGCAGATTACTAAGTAGTCAAAGGAATGGAAAAACCAAAGGAAGCCAAAGGAAAACTAAAATCAAGTTGCTGACTTCAAGTCTTATTCTATTCTCCACTTTAAATAGTCTAACTTTAATAGGCCCAGTTCGTTGTTTATTTGTTTCAACTTCTATCTTTCTGGCTAGGAGCAAGTGGTTCCATGATAGGAGATGGTCCTTTGATGGGTGACATCTCCACTTATTAAATGCTCTCAATGAAAAAAGAATCTAGTTTCTGTAGGAATGCCTGATAATCTGGCACTTTTCCAGTTAGAACTTTCCAGTTGTGATATACAAAAGGTTTAAGAGACATAATTTCTAAGTAATTAACTATTTTATTAATAATGCTAGCATGTTATTAATAAAATGATGGTCATTTAGCCATCTTTCTTAGACCAAAAAATAAACCATGGAATCCACTCAACCCATACATGTCCTTGGAGAATAAATGTGCCTAAGTGGAAATCAATTTTGATTGGTTAACAAGTAATGAGAGAGAATGAATAATATGATAAGAAGAGGACCCAATCAAATAAGGTTCCAGGGGTGGGTGGTGACTTTGATCATGTCATTTACTTCCAAATCCCTGCCAATATTGGGCAATCTAACTGAATTTATCTCCACTCAAACCTTAGCAGAGGGTGAGGTCTGAACAAGACTGAGCAGAAAGTGAATTCAGTCTCATTATCAGCTATGTCCTTCAGATGCCAGATTGGTCCAGTAGAGAATAAGGTTTCAGAGAGAAATAAATCTTGTTCCTCCCATTATTAGCAATCAGGCATTTAATAATAATTTTTTTCATAGCTTTAGTTATAATGATGGGCTAAGGTGAGTCTGCTTTTCTCCAGTTTCCTAAGATCTTAGCAACATCTGGTAGGAATAGGGGTGTTTTTTCTTTACACAGGATAGTTCTTTGAACATCTGCACAATGTAACCCTTATAACATTGTTTTTAAAGTCAGGTGAACATCTATGGAGTGCTATCACACATTGGCACCTCCAAATAATCACAGCCTCTATGTGATCAGCCAATGAAGCAATGTTCACATAATTTTCCCTAACACAGACATAAATAACTTTGAAATCTGTGTAGTATTGATGATCCCAAATTGTTGGGTGAAGATTCCTTTTTTCCCTTAAAATGAAACTGATTAAAAGCTTATGCTGGACAAACATGACCAAGTTATCCCCTAAACTTTACTGTAATTGGCACTGGCAGTACTTGGCAGTCTTTAAAGACATTATCTAAACATGTGTGAGGCACAAAGTTCATAAACGTATTCCTTTAAAATAAATATTATGATAGCATATGTATTCCCCTGTTCTCATAGGAACAGGAATAAAATGGAATAAAATGGAACATGATGAATCCACAAAAGTTTGCCTGGAGCCCTTTGAGAGGTTAAGATGGCACAGTTCATTTTTTAAAAAGGAATAAAAGAGACTTCTAAATAACTATAGTCATACCCAAAAATGAGATAGATCATTAAACTCTGAAAATATTGTTTTTTAAAGCTAGCTGTTAAAAGATTTCCATAGGAAATGTTTTGTATAATTTCATAGGAATAATTGATAGCATATTATTTGCCTTCTCAATGGGTGGGGGAGGGGAGGGAGGGAGAGAATTTGAAACTTAAAATTTTAAAAAAGAAAAGAATGTTACAAAATAAATACTTAAGTTATAATCATAATAATAAAGATTCCCTTAGCAAGTAGTATGCTATTCAGCAGATGTTACTATATAAGACAGGTTGGGTGAGAAGTATTTTCTCCCAGGCCCTCCCTTCTAAGAGGTAGGTGGAATTGGTCTCCTCGACTCCACCTACCTGCCCGAATTGAGTGCCAGCTCAGTGCTCTCCTCTTTCCCTGTATGGAGTGGAGAAAGCCCAAAGGCTCCCAGGTTCAAAGCAACGGATTGGCTGGGAGGTAAGTAAGGATGAGATCAACCCAGGGCAAAGATCCAAGCTCCAGCTCCACATGGCTGCTCTTCTCTGCAATGTTAGAAAGCTTCAAAACACAAATTATTAGTAAAAAATCCATAAAGTTCTGTGCCCCCAGGCAATTCTTTTGATTACCAGGCCAAAAAGAAGTATTTCCTAGCAGCTGAATATGAAATAAATCAATTACATACAGTTCCTCTCCCTTCCCCATTCTATTTTTCTTGCTTGCTCACCCTAGAAAAACACCAGCACAGGATGCAATTAAAATTCTAATCTTTATCTAGAAGGCCATCATTAAAAAATACAAATAAGCAGCAAGCAGAAATTTAAATGCAAAAACAGCAATTGAACCATGTCAGTCATTCCATGTGACAATAAAGCCGAGAGTAACCAGAGAGTGGAGTAAATTCATCAATGTTCCAGCAGTTTCTCCAAGTAGGCATAATTCACTCACTTCCTGCTAGGTTCTCTCTCAACTGAGTCGTGAACAAGAGAAAGAAAAAAGACTTTAAAGTCAGTCTCCTGGAAAGAATCCTCCATCTGTTGCTGCTGGTACAATTTTCCCAGAGAAAAATTTTTAAATTGTCACTAGAATAGAAAAGTCCACTCTTTAGTTCTGATCCCATAACAATGTTATGTCTTCCCAAACATGGAAGAAGTACAGTTTTAAAGTCTTTAGCAATCAATGTGCATTTATTAACTGCCTACTATTTGCAAGGCACTATGCTAAGCTCAAGTGATACAAAGAAAAAACAAGATAATTACTGCTCTTGTGCAGTTCATAAATAAGTTGGCCTCTTCCCACTATAGCCAATTGAAACCTTGGTTGTCCCAGGGACAATTTTGGGCTATCTGCAATGGAGAATACCATCTGTATCCAGAGAAAGAATTATGGACTTTGAACAAAGACCAAAGACTATTACTGTCAAATAAGGAAAAAAAAGTTATATTATTATGTAATTTTACTATCTCATACTTTATTTTTCTTCCTTAAGGATATGATTTCTCTGTCATCACATTCAACTGAGATCAATGTATAGCATGGAACCAATGCAAAGACTAACAGAATGTCTTCCGTGGAGGGGGTGGGGGGAGGGAAGCAAGAATGGGGGGAAAAAATGTAAAACTCAAAAATAAATAAAATCTTTCTAAAAAAAAAGAAACTTTGGTTGTTACAATGATTTTAATTGAAAAAACAAAAATAAAAATTCAGGACACAACTTAAATATTCAACCATAAAGGAAGGTTATGATGAATAAATTATATGAATATATTAATATAATGGAATATTCAAAATGTTCCATCAAAATGAACCTGTTCCTCCCTCAGTTTGGGAGATCCTCCAGTCATGCAGATAATAGCCCATCCATGCCTCCCCATCTTGTGTGAGTTTTCTGCAGGGGGTGTACCTAAGGTACTGGAAGTGGTTTTTTTTTTTTAATTTCTCCCGACCTTTGCAAGGGCACAAGTGGAGCACTCTGGCCATCTATCTCTCATTCCTCATTCTTGCCACATGGTTAACCCTTCTTCTCTTCCTATCCTATTATTCCTTCATGTAATTAAGATGGACAAGTATAAGGAATACAAAGAAATCTTTATGAAATAATATAAAGCCAAAATGAAAATCAGTCTAATCCTGACCACCCTGGCCTCCACCAACTGAAAGATAGGTATGTTATGATTTACTCTTCCCCCAGGATTCTTTAGTATTTTGAAGAGAACTGTGGGGGTTTCCTGGGCTTCCTTCAAATTACTTCATATGGCGTTCCCCCAAATTTTGAGGGGTTAACCCTTTGCACCCCAGTTCTATTTAGCCACTAACAGTCAAGTCATCTTCTATAATGAAAATATTTACTTCAGAGTGTATAATCTGCCCTCCTCAAGTATATAATTTCAATTTCAAGAAAAGAGAAAAGGGAAGGGGATTAGTTTTATAACTTAGCTCAGTTGTTATAGAGCAAAGTCCCAATTCCAAATCCAAAACCTCACTTGGACCCAAATCCCAGGCACCCTGGCTTCTCTCGGGGCTTCCATGATGGGTTGGCTGAATGTACCATCCCACCTGCAATCCTGGCTTCAAGATCAGAGTGGCTCAAATTTCTGGCTCCCACAAGGTTCACTTGAATCTGAGTACCAACAACAAAGGACAGAAACAAACACTATTTCGTGGAACTGGGGCAAAGGAGGGAAAGAGCAGGAGAAGGAAGTCATTTCACTCTCATCACAGATTAAGTTCATGGTACCAATACTGTAAATGAACTGAGATTTTTATCCTCTGGCCACACCAAATAAGAGTGTCAGAAAGAGAGCAACCAGTCTAGTATCAATGGTTTTAAAGACAGGGCAGTCATTCAAAGAAGGATACCTCCACCCCACAAGGTAAGGGATGCAGAAGCCTCCATGTTAGATAATCTGGATATGTTCAAAAGGCTCCTCAAGTGTCTCCAAGGTAAACTTGGTGTGCTGAGATAAGCCCCAGTTACAGCAGAAGATTGGAACACTCACTGTAAACAAATGAAGAAAAATTAAATGAGAATGTTGTGGACTTACAGGAAGAGACTGATAGTGCTATGATACATTTTTTTCCTTGAAACAGATGAATTTGAATAAGTAGTTACTATTAATGTTCAATGTTAGATGCCTAAACTCAAATCCTCAAATGGATCTATAATCTCATCAGTGTAAGGACTTCCTTTTCAGAGCTATAGATCATGGTCCACAAAGGTCTCACTCCTATATCTACCCATAACTTTATTCTATCTTGATATCATGATCAGAGCAATAGACCAGAAGGGCCATCCATTGACTATATCTCATTCCCAAGAGATGACTGATGAATCATTTTAATGTGTGCATGTCTTTGATATCATTTATTTTACTTCTTTACAATTCCCTATTTGTAATAGATAGAATGAAACCTCTCGCACCCATCATACTCCTTCCCATTGCCATTTGGATAATGTGCAACTTTAATTCTTTGGAGATTATCATGTAAACACCAAACCTCACCCTTTATAGGAGGTATTAGTGTCTTCCTCCTCTCAAATTACCTTATTTCTGTTCTTGATATATCTTATTTATGCTTAGTTATTTACCTAATCTCTTCCATTAGAATCTAAACATTTTGCTAATGATTACAGACATCAAGAATCAATCAAGGGGGACAGCTAGGTGGCATAATGGATAGAGCGCTGGCCCTGGAGTCAGGAGGACCTGAGTTCAAATCCACCCTCAGACACTTAATAATTGCCTAGCTGTGTGACTTTGGGCAAGTCACTTAACCCCATTGCCTTAAATAAAAATAAAAATTAAAAATTAAAAAAGAATCAATCAAACAAATTCAAAAGAATGAAAAAAAGGAAAGAAACTATAAAATATCTCATGAGGAAAAACAATTGACCTGGAAAATGGATCCAGGTGAGACAATATCAGAATCACTGATATCACAGAATCACATAATCAAAAAGCCTAGACAGTGTCTTTCAAGAAATGGTCAAGGAAAACTGCCCTGACATCCTAGACCCGAAGGGCCAAATAGGAACTGAAAGAATCTACTGATCACTTCAGGAAAGAGATCCCCAAATTAACATTATAACCAAATTTCAGAATTATCAGGTAAGGGGAAAAATTACAAATTACCTGAAAAAAATCTAAGCTTCTTGAGGGTAAGGATTATTCCAAGTCTAACTTTGTATCTTTACCCCTTAGAACAATGTCTTACATATAAAAAAGCACTGAATAAATACTTGTTCACTGACTGATTGTTCCCCATCTTGCAATCACATAAATATCACTAGAAAAAATATTGCTTCTTAAAAAAAGACCGGTCTTTGTTTCAGAGAGAAGTTTGAAGGCATTGAGAAAATTTTATAATTTTTCCAAAGGCAATTCAGCTAACATCATATAAATGAAAAGATGCAAAGACTTGCCCTGGGGGCAGAGGGTTTGGGGGTGCTAGCTTTGTTTTAGGAAAAGTTATTAATTTTCTGTGAGGCTTGCAAAGCTGTCAAAGGTCTTCATGCTTGATCCAAGGACATAGAGATACAGAGAATAGGGAAAACCCATTGATCTTTATATGATATAAGATTAAATCAGTCATATTAAGTCTTTAATAGAATAAAGGAAAATACACAGAAATGGATTCCAGTCCTACCCAAAGCAGGGAAAATGAGAGGACCATCAATTCTTCTGCAACCTCCCTCCTCTCCCCTTTTTCATGGACTTTTCTTTTGTTCCTATTCCATCTTCAAACCCTATATTTCCTTGCCCCAGAAAATGAGCAAAAAATTCCAAAATTTCAAAAGCCTCTGTAGCTCCCGGTCATTTATATCCCCTAGTGTTTGGAACAGATTTTGAAACATAGTAAGAACTCAATCCTTTTTAATTCATTACAATTAACTTTTTTCAGTGACATTCCTATCCCCTTTTAGGGAAAGTTAACTTGACCTTGTACCAGATTTATAGTAGGCAAACTGAGATACGCAAAGTCTCCATTAGAAACTTCAAATTCGACATTTTTAGAATCATAGAAAAGCTCAGAATCTAGAGGTCTTACTATACAACCCTCTGCACCCAGGTAAGGGAAGAATAGCCCTCCCTGAAGGACAATGGAATTCATTCACTTCCTACACTAGACTGTCTGGGTAAAGTCATTTTTATCAAGGTTTACCTACCTGAAATTTATCCAAACTTCTGGATTACAGCCAGTCTAAGTCTAAGTTAGATAGAATCACAAAACTATTTCCAAAATAAGCATGAGTTAATGAATTCAATGTTTCCCTGGCTCAGTCAAGCCATTCCTGAGATCCTGGAGTTTTCTATTCAAAGGTCTTGTAATCATGGAATGCCTGAGTTGGAACATTTGAGTTTAGATATCATCTAGTTACCTTTCTCTACCCCATCCCCGTCTATTTTTTTAAACAGATAGAAAATGAGGCTCAGAAAGGCGTGACTTGTGGCAGCAAGGTATATCAGTGGATAGAGCTCTGGATGCAGACCCAAGAAGTCCTAGGTTCAAATCCAGCCTCGGATACTAGCTTTATGACCCAGGGCAAGTCTCTTTACCTCTATGTAACTCAGTTTCCTAACCTATAAAGTGGGATAATAACATCTATCTTCTCAAGATTGTTGTGAAGATAAAATGAAATAATATTTATAAATCTTAAAGTGCTTCATAAATGTTAACTTTTATTAATATTTATAAAAATTATGCATTCCCATTATTCTTTATGGAAAAGTTAGTCCAAGAACTCAAATTTCTTTTCAATAAAGGGAAAGATTTTGCTCCCAAGAGCTTGGAAATGTTAAAGAGTAAACAATTAGAAAGTAATAAGAGAAAAGAGTGAATCTCATGTCAAAAGGGGGTGGTCCAAGACAATCAATACTCATTTATTAAATACTTCACAATGTGCTAAACTCTAGGAAGAGAATACTACAAAATAGTTCCTACCTTCAAGGACTTTACATTATAATGGAGGAGATAAGTGTACACAACTTTGTTATTGTTCAATTGGGATCTTTCCTGGATGATTTCATGCCAATAGCAGCTACAAAGTCTTAGTGAAGATACTGGAGGATTTGTCATTTTCTTCTCCCAAGGAACATAACAAAATATATTGAGAGTAGAGGGCAGGTAATCTAAAAGAAGACATTAATAGCTGGGAAGTAGCTAAAGTATTGAAGCCAGTAGAATTTGAGCTGAGTCCTGAAGAAAGTCAAAGAAATTAAGGGGTAAATGTGAGTAATTAGCAACACTATCAGAAACCAAAGGTAGGATATTGTGAGCAAGGAATTACAAGTAAATCAGTTTAGGGAAGATTTAGTATGTATAGTGGAGAGGAAACTGTAAGAAGGCTGGAAAGGTAGAAAGGAACTAGGTTAAGAAGAGTTCCAATGCCAAACTTGAGTTTATATTGGATCTCAGAGGTGATAAGGATTCCATCAGAGCTTCCTATACAAGGAGATGTCTGGGTCCTATTCTTTAGTAAAATCTCCTTGGCAACTGAACGATGATGAAATGGAATAGGGAGAGACAAGAGGCAGGGAACTTGTTCAGGTGAGGGGTGATAAGAACCTGAATTAAATTGGAGGCCATTGTGAATGGAGAGAAGGAGTCATATTATAGTGATGATGTGTGATTCATGGGTGATGATGACTTAGTCTATGAATTACCCACAGCTGCAAGTTTTATCCGCAGCTTGTTTTTCCTATACAAACCAACATATTTCTGGTCTGTGTCATTCTTACTTCAGTTACTGTGTACTGTAAATGTGTGATTTAATTTTACTATCAGTCTAAACAAATCCTCATTGACTAATTTAGGGATTAGGGAGAAGGGTTCAATTCATTTCAAAGTGATCTAGAAATATTCCATTCTTTGGGGTTTATATTTATCATAGTGGCACTTCAAATTAGAACAACACCAAGAGGGTATCAGGCCTGAACAACAGTGGAGATAGCAACATTTAGACTTCTCACATACCCTGGAAGGGACTTCTCCTAAAGAAATTGCAAGAAATTTCTTTACCAGGGATAACTGATTAGAATAATGAATTTTGGGGTGAGTATTAGAGATCTGTGAATGAACACTTAGAAGCATAAATTGGAGCAGAAACCCTAGATTTGGAATTCAGCATTGGTGGTAGTCTCGAAAGGTCAAGAGAGAAGAAAATTATAATGGGGGCCTGAAACATTTGCAGATCCTCTTCTTTTTTGGGGGGGGGGTGCTGCTGGTGATGATTTCCCAGGATGCTATATAAGGGAAATGCCTTAGAGAAAAGTATATGGATTTGGGTGGACATTTCGTGGCAGGCTCTTGTTGGCTAACTATGTGATGATTGAAAATATTTTTTTTTATGATTGGTTACATAAAGGAATGGCAGTTTCAGCTAAGTCCTCTTTGCTTCATTCACATATAGGGACTGCTCAGTGATTCATGTCAGCCTTGGTCAGGAGAAGGAATGACAGGAATCTGGGAACTGGAATCCAAGCTGGGTCAAGGAATAACTTCAAGATTCCACCTCAGTGGAAGCATTCACCCAGAGGTCATGCTGCATCAGGCCATTAACTTGGTTGTACCAAGTCTATGTAGGAAAAGAGCTAAGTTTTGGGGTCTATTCCCCTTGAAACTGAGGAAATCTAGGGGACAGTATATCCCAGAGGTATTGGTGAAAATGCTTTACATTTGTTTTTGCTATGCCTTTGAAGTAAATATTCTTTTGTAAAAGCCAATAATGTTAAATGGAATTGGGCTGTGAGTCACTGACCCATAGAAAGAACACAACAATGAAGTCAAATTCAGTAGAGAAAAGACACTCTCAACCATAATTGGAAACCTCATCAAAATAAGAAGCATGTATTAATTGTTTATTATATACAGGGACTTCGATAAACTCTGGAACCATAGGGGTAATATCCCTAGAAAATAGTTGCTTAAAAGTAAAAATGATAAATAGTGACACATTGAATCTATGGGAAGTAGGGGGATTAGGATCATGTGACCACAAAAACCATAATCTTTCACAAGAGATTGTTGAAAATATACATTTCTGCATATAGTTCTTTGTAACTTTAATTCTCATATATGCATTTTTCCTAATAGTTTATGAAATAAATCTGTAAAATATAGGGGAGAAGAAAGGCTATGCAGGAGGGGAATAGATAGGGCAGGGATTGTGATGTCAGAAGAACCCTGAAGTAAAAAAGGGGAAAAGGCAATGTGCTATCTTGAATTTTTCTTTCAGTTCCATGATTGAATTGTTCCTCAATGAAAAGCACATGCCTGGGGTGGGTCCCTGGCCCTATGTCTGAGCTCAGAACTCCTACCCACACAGCAGTAGGAGGCAAATAGCATTGCTCAGCTCTGTCCCCGCCAGGACCGCCCAGGCAAAAGCAGTGGGGAAGTGGGTCATTGACTTAAATACTGGTGATAGGACAGAAGGGGCCAATTGCAAAACTTAGCTGTTTTTCCATTTTTTTCAATTCCCTCAAAACACATTAAGAAGTTATGTTAGTACTTTCTGGAGCAGATTCTATGAATATTTTCTTCCTTTTTGAAGACATAAACTTGCCACATTGCACCTTCCATTTTTTTTCCCTACTGAAAATAACCAGGAAATTTTCAGGATTTACCAACAAGAAAGAAAAACAAGGTTACTAATAAAATCAAGCAAATGCCTGAAGTCGTGAAAAGTTAAATTGTGAATGTTGAGGACTGACCACACAGTTATCCCCTTCCACATTGCAACTTTCCCCACCAAGATTTTGATATATTAAGACTGGCATAAGAAATTAAATGGGAATTTGGGGGGAGTTTTGCAGAAACCACAAATGACCACTTTAAAGGTCAGCAGATGACAAAGAGCTTATGACCTAATATTTAAGCCATATTTTATAATAAGGTACTGTAAACTCCCCATAAAAGAAAAAGGGGGAAAAAAGAGATTTCTTTTCTGATACAAAGGAAGTATCAAAAATTTTTCTCAGATTTTCCAGATCATGGGAGGGAGATGCCACACCCATGGCCTCCATGATATGCAAGAGATATCTGTATATACAGTATAAATTGGAAGTGATCTCAGAGGGAAGGCACAAGTGTTAAGGAAAACCAGGAAAAGGGTCTTGCAGAAGTGTGGTTTTAGCCAGTATTAGAAGGAAGCCAGGGATGCCAGGAGGTGAAAAGAGGATGTATGGAGGACAGCAGCGAAAACAATGGAATGTCTTGTGCAAGGAACAACAAGTAGTGCTATTGGATCAGGGAATTCATGAATGGGAGTAAAGTGTAAGAAGGTTGGAAAGATAGAAAGAAGCCAGGAACATAGGAAAACTTTCATGTGGAAAATGGCGATTGTTCTCCATCTTAAAGGAAACCAGCTGTAACAAGAGGTAGGAGAGAAAAGCACTTGACAAATCTGCTTTGCTTGTGTAATACATGTTCCACATAATGGTATATGATTTGAATCATATCTTAAAATACCCCGAAAAACTACCATTTAAAGGAAATCTGTGTTATATATTTTTTGTAAAGGGAATCTTCATTTAAAGGGAATGATTGACAAGCCTGTCTCCTCAATTTACTTGCTTTATAAATGCATATGTTGTATTTTCTTAATAACTGTTTAATATTTATTAAGTATTACTCTCTTCAAAGTATCATGTTAGGTATAAGGGCAAAGACTGTCTTTGCTTCTCATGAATAGGAGCCCAAGAAATGTTTGTTAACAATTAATATTAGAGAAAATCTCACATTGCTACAAGTCTTGGAAAAAAATTATGTGGCAAGCACTCTACATTCCAGAGGATACATGAAAAAAAGAATTAAAATATGAGAAGCTACTTCCTCAGAAGAAAAAAAAAGGCATTTCCCCCCGCTTCCTTTGAAAAATATGTTAAAAGTTCCCTGAAATGTCTATGTTGTCCAAACTTACCTAAGAAATTAAAGCATTTAAAGAAAATTCCTGGCATTCTCCATCTCTAATCTAAAAAAGGTATTTTCCCCCAAAGGACAGTTTTAGTCAATTAATAACATTTTTGCTTCACAGGGTTTTATAAAACATTTTTCATTTTTGCCAGTATTATCATAGAAGTATTATGTTGTCACTCCATTATGTAGAAATATTAATGGAATTTTAGGAATTTTTGGTTATTTTCTTCCTTGTAGTCCTTGAAACCTTACCCTACTCTTAATTATTGTTGTTAGTATTTTTCTGAGAAAATATTTTTATCAGTTGGAAACAAAGTTGTGTGAAAATCAAAGCAAGTAAGTTATCTGTGGCTGTGGCTAGCATTTCAAAGAAGTGTCAAGATGATAATGTTCTGCTGGTCATTGAGTGTGAAATTTGGGATATAGCCTAAGGGAAATTGTTTCCTAGTGTAATATAGACTATCCCCATTGCTTGAGGGACAGGTAATCTCCTCCTCCAGGGATCTTAGGGTATTAGGAAATGTCTAGGTTCTCTGCCAATGGTATTCTTTCATGAAGAATAGGGTGGGTGATCCCCTGCACCCCAGTGCCATTTAGCCACTTAAGATAGTTTTTAGAAAGGAGTATTTACTTCAAAAGTATAATTAGAAATATCCAAATATTCTCCAGTCTGGGGCTTAATTCTCTCCCTTTCCTTTCCAATTTCTCTTAATCTCTGGGAGGGGAAGGGAATTAAATTCCTGGTTAGCTCAATTCATTCAGAGCTTGTCATGCCATTTCCAAACCAAAGACCCCCCCCCCCTTAGACCCAAACCTAAGCTTGGGTTCTCTGGACTTCCTTGACAGGTTGGCACCATCTCTCCTGGAATTTTGGCTCCAGGCTTACCATATATTGAACTCAAGACCTGACCAGAGAAGATCACTACCAACTACTAACTGAGAAGGATAACAATTAAACAAACATCCTGACCTTATTTCTGGGGATGGGGAGTGGGGGAACAAATAAAGGTGTCCTTCCCCTCTCACTGGTTTAATTCCTAGCACACAAGCCATGTAACTTCAACCTTCTCTTCTGGACACCACAAAGAAGACTGGCAGAAAAGAGAGGGATCAGCCCCAGCTCATTAGTTTTAAAGACATAGGAAACTAATCAAAAAAGGTTGCCCTTATCCATGTGATAAAGGAGGCAGAGGCCTCCATATTAAGCAGTCTGGGAATACCCAGGCAAGCTTCATTATACTACTCCCCAGGACCAGTATTTCAGAAAGCTGTTAAATCATTGCCTGGGAGGTTTAAATATGTTTCATCCAACAGAGGTACAAAAAAAGTGACTATAAATATTGTTAGAGCATTTATTATATGTTTACTATGTGCTATTAGGGAATTTCTCAGTCTAGAGAGAATTGACCTCCTAGAAGAATTTTATCCATTAGTACACAAAATTGGAGGTCAAATAAAGAGAGAAATTTATTTGTGAACTAGGATGCTTTGGGGACATAGATCTTAACTTACATGGAATTACTGAGACATAGCTCTTAACGTATATTGCTTTATCCAATCCACTTGGAATACATGGTCAACTAGCAGTATTGAATGAGCCATTGGATTCCATTTGGTCCTTAAAAGGAAGTTGGTCTGAGAAGTACCCAGTTATTTGTGCCGTACATTTGTGGAGTCTAGTGCTGAGAGCAGATAGCTAGGGACTTGTGTTTTTTAGCTTAAGAAGGATGAAGTTAGTCAGGTTTTATGTAGTCATTCTATATAATTTGTCAATTTGGAGCATAGGATAAATAGCACAAAAGTAAGAGATTAGTATGGCTCAGTCAAACCACATATTCCCTTAACAAAGATATTTTTTTCCCCACAGTGTCAGTACTGTCCTAAACTATGGGATACAAATAGATTGTTCACACCCTCAAGAAACTTATGTTCTAATGGGGAAGACAATAACTAAAGGAAAGCTATAAAAAGATAAGGGGAAGAAAAAGAATACTCTTGCCCAGGGGCAGAGTAACTGGTAAAGAGGAAGAAGGCAGCTTGATAGAAGCAAATAACCTGAGCATTTATTCATTACCTAAATATTTGGGTGCTTGTTTATTTGCAAAACATTTAAGTACTTTAGAAAATATAGGGGTAGCTACATGGAACTGGGCACTAGGTGGTGCAGTGGATAGAGCACTGGTCCCAGAGTCAGGAGGACCTGAGTTCAAATGTGACTTCAGACACTTAATAATTACCTAGCTATGTGACCTTAGGCAAGTCCCTTAAACCCATTGCCTTAAATAAATTAAAAAAAATATATAAAGAAATATGAACTTTGATCCCTGCCTTCATGGAATTTATGGTCAATTTGGAGGATAGGATATATAGCACAAAAATAACATATTAGAAATAAGCAAAAGGCTATGTGAAGACTAGGGTGAGAAAGGATTGGTGAAATAACAGATCAGGACAAGCTTTCCATAGATGATGGTTAGTTAAATGTTGTTGTTTGTTGTGAAGTGATGTTTCGGTTAGCCTTTCAGAGGTGTGGGATTTAGCAGGTTTAGTAGAGGAAGGAAGGCATTCCTAGCCCAAAGGAATAGTAAGAAAAACCACTGAGATGGGGAAAATATGAGACAATAAGCAGTCTGAGCAAAGGTTGCATAGAGAGGAGCCACAGTATGAAATAGGGCTGGAAAAGTAGGCTGGCATGACCCTACCCAGTAGTGTGGATGGTTGCTAAAAGTGGGCAGAGCTTTTCAAATTTTATTCAATAGACATTCAGAATGTCTTTGAAGAATAGTGATATAACAATATTTATGCAGAAAGGTTCGTTTGGCAGTGGCATGAAAGATGGTTTGGAGTGAGGTAAGAAAATACATTTTAAGACATATTAAGAAGCTATTGCAGATTTTTGGGGCAGAGTCAAGATGGCAACATGAAGCTAACATGCTCCCAGAGCTTTTTCCCTACCAAAGATGAATGAAGCCTCTACTCTGACAGTCAACACTACAGATCCCACCAAGGAAAAGAAAAGATTCAAATAAGTTTTCAGCTGTAGACATCATGGAGGATCTTCAGAGAAGGTTTGTCTCTTTGGGTGAAAAGAGAAAGTAGATTCCAGGAGACAGGAAAGCAGGAAAGCCACCAAGAGGCTTGCAGCCATAGTGCAATCCAGGTCCCAACAGCTTAACAATAGCAGAGGTCCCAGCAGCTAGATAGCAAGCCATTAGGGAGGACTCCATCCCCAAACAAAGTCTGAACCCTGAAAACACTGAGGTAAAAGACAGGACTGGGTTGGGAACAAACCACTGCTAAGACAGAACCTGGACATAAAGGAGAGGAAACAACCTCTGCAAAGGCAAGACCTGGACTCCATAGGCAACATCTTGGCCAATATCAAGCCAGGGATCAGACCACAGCCCTAGCCAAAACTGCTCATATCTATACTCCCTATACCCCAGGAGCAGAACTAAAACAACAAAAAAGAAACAAAAAACTAAAAGAAAGCTTACTATAAAAAAACTACTTTACACACAAAAATGATAACAATGCCATGTCTGAAGAAGAAAGCAGTGAAAAATCACTCACAGGGGAAATTGGACTCAAATACAAAAGTTCATCAAAGAGTTTAAAAAAGAATTTAAAAACCAAAGAAAGGAAGAAGAAAAATGGAAAAAAAGAAATTAAAATCATGCAGGAAAATTATGAAAAATTGACCAAAGAAATCAACTCTGTTAAAGGTAAAAATAACCAACTGGAAAAGGAAACATAGAAGCTAATTGAAGAAAACAAAACCCTAAAAATTAGAATTGAACAAATTAGAAACCAATGAATCTACAAGACTACAAGATTCCATCAAACAAAATTAAAAGGCTGAAAAAAAATTGAAGAAAATGTAAAGTATCTTTGGTTTGGTTTTTTTTTTTTGCAAGGCAATGAGGTTAAGTGACTTACCTAAGATCACACAGCTAGGTAATTATTAAGTGGCTGAAGCCAAATTTGAACTCAGGTTCTCCTAACTCCAGGGCCAGTGTTCTATCCATTGAGCCACCAAGCTGCCTAAAGTACCTTTTAGGGAAAACGAATGACCTGGAAAATAGATCTAGAAGAGATAATCTACAAATCATTGGACTATCCCAAAGCCTGGACCAAAAAAAGAACCTGTAAAACATCATTTAGGAAATTATAAGGGAAAACTGTCCAAATCTACTAGAACAAGATAACAATATAACCATTGAAAGAATCCACAGAAACCCTCCAGAAAGAGACCCCAGGATAAAAACTCCAAGGGCTGTAATATCCAGAACCCTCAAATAAAGGAGAAAATACTGCAAGCAGCAAAAAGAAAACAATTCAAATATAAAGGAAACACAATCATACCCACACAGGACCCATCAGCCTCAATACTAAAGAACTGGATAATACAAAAGAACTGGAATAGCATATTTTAGAGAGCAAACAACATGGTATTACAACTCAGAATATACTACCCTACAAAATTCAACATATACTGCCAGGGGAAAAGATGGATGTTCAACAAAATAAAGGATTTACAGAATTTCCTGACACAAAGACCAGAACTGAATAGAGAATTTCAATCACCAAATACATGACTCAAGAGATACATAAAAAAAAGTAAAGGAAAAGGGAAAGGAAAAACAAAACAAAACAAATGTTGGTCAAGACCATCAAATTGTTCAGATAATTAAAGCGTAGAATATAAATTATGAGAATGAGTCTAAAGGATATGGGTATAATTGGATGTATTGCTCCATTGAAGAAGTTCAAGATAACATCACTGCTTTTGAGACAAAAAGCCCTGAAGAAAAGCAGGGATGTTAACTTTAAACTTAAGTTTCTCATCATCCTTTGACTCACTTTAATCCTACTGTGCTTAGCACCTTGTCTAATGAGGGCATCATGAACTGGGAGGACTGAGTCAGTGTCATGATAATTTATAATCATTTGTAAGATTTTTAGGTGAGACCTTCAGAGCTTCCCAATACTTAGAGATCTTTAAGATTCTTGCAGTTAATTAGTTCAGGGTTTGACTTAACCATGTTTCACTTAAAAAGCAGTTAAGTACCTGGATGAGGAGGGAGCAGGTAAAGTGGGAGAGAGAGAGAGAATAGGCCTTGCTTCACTTAACAAGGGATTAAGTACCCTGATCCTGGGTGGGGAAAAGGGGGGGGGGCAATGTGTGAAAGAAAATAGGCCTGGGGGAGGGGCACAATAGTTCAAGAAATGATATATCTTGGGCAGGCTAGGTGGTGCAATGGATAAAACACCAGCCCTGGAGTCAGGAGTACCTGGGTTCAAATCCAGTCTCAGATGCTTAATAATTACCTAGTTATGTGGCCTTGGGCAAGCCACTTAACCCCATTTGCCTTGAAAAAACCTAAAAGAAAAAAAAGAAAAGAAATGATATGTCTTTGGCTCATGAGGAAGAGTGTGTATACTTGAAAGATACTTGAAAAGGGGAGAAAGTAAAAAATGAATATAATTATAATTTGATGCAATTGGAGTCAATGCCGCTTTATCAAGCAATCAAAAAAAACAGTCTGTGATGATATCTTGATAACAATATGAGCTTATCAAGGAATCAAATAATCAAACTGTGTTTGATGATGCCTGATTAATAGTATTAGAGAGATAAATAACACCAAGGGGAGAGGCACAAAGATTTATTAGAGGGAAAGAAGGGAGAACATGAATGATGAGTAAATTCTATTCAACAGATTTAGCTCAGAGAGGGAATAAGATATATTCCCACTTGGGTTTAAGAATCTAACCTTATCCACAGGGAAGGTAGGGGCTAGGAAAGGGAAAGATAAGGGGGAAAGGGACTGATAAAAGGAAAGGTGACAGTATATGTGAAAATAAACTGCAAGTTAAATTTTTCAAATAAAAGTCAAAGGGGAAAGATAGAAAAATTTTCTTGAGGAGAAATAAGAGAAAAGGAAAGAGAAAAATATAAATGAAGAAAGAGAGCATGGAGGGAAATACAGAATGAGTAATCTTAACTGTAAATGTGAATAGGTTGAACTGTCCCATAAAACAGAAGTAGATAGCAGAATGGATTAAAATACAGAAGTAAAAAAAAAAATCTGGGCAGGGGTGGCAATCCTATTCTAAGATAAAGTAAAAGGAAAAAAATCAAGCTCATTAAAAGGGATAAGGAAGGAAACTACATCTTCTTAAAAGGCACTATTGGTAAAGAAGCTATAGCATTACTAAACATGTATGCACTTAGTGGTATAGCATCCAAATTCCTAGAGGAAAAGCTGAGTGAATTACAAGGAGACATAGTCAGCAAAACTTTAATAATGGGAGACCTCAATCTCCCTCTGACAGAGCTAGATAAGTATAACAACAAAATAAACAAGAAGGAAGTTAAGCTGAATGAAATCTTAGAAAACTTAGATATGATAGAGAGAAAACTCTAGAGAAAATTTAATGGGGATAGAAAACAATATACCTTTTTCTCAGCAGTACATGGTACCTACACCAAAATTGACCATATACCAGGGCACAAAAACTTAAAATCAAATGTGGAAAGACAGAAATAATAAATACACACTTCTCAAGCCATGATATAATAAAATGTACATGCAGTAAAGGTCATAGAAAAATAAACCACCAACTAATTGGAAATTAAATAACTATCTTAAATAATGGGTGGATCAAATAGCAAATAATAGAAATAATCAACAATTATATCCAAGAAAATGATAATAATGAGACATCATACCAAAATTTATAGGATACAGCCAAGGCAGTTTTGAGGAGAAACTTCATATCTCTAAATGTCCATAATGAAAAAAATATGAGCAATAAGAGATCAATGAATTAGGTATGCAATCAAAAAAGCTAGGAAAAAAACAAATTAAAGATCCCCCAATTAAATATCAGATTAGAAATACTGAAAAATCAAGGGAGAGATTTATAAAATTGAAAGCACTGATCTCATAAATAAAACTAAGAGTTGGTTTTATGAAAAAGCCAATAAAATAGACAAACTTTTGGTTAATCTGATTTTTAAAAAAGAAAGAAGATAACCAAATTACTAGTATCAAAAATGAAAAGGGTAAACTAACCTCCAATGAGGAGGAAATTAAAGAGATATTTGGAGCTACTTTGCTAAACTGTATGCCAATAAATTGGATAACCTGAGTGAAATGGATGAATATTTACAAAAATATAAACTGCAGGGGCAGCTAGGTGGCACAGTGGATAGAGCACTGGCCCTGGAGTCAGGAGTACCTGAGTTCAAATCCAGCCTCACACACTTAATAATTACCTAGCTGTATGACTGTGGGCAAGCCACTTAACCACATTGCCTTGCAAAAAAAAAAACCTTAAAAAAAAACCAAACTGCCCAGATTAACAGAAGAGGAAATAAAATACTTAACCCCATTTCAGAAAAAGAAATTGAAGAAACCATCAATAAACTCCCTAAGAAAAAGTTTCCAGGTCCAGATGGATTTACAAATTAATTCAACCAAACATTTAGGGAACAATTAATTCCTGTTCTACATAAACTATTTTTAAAATTACGAGAGGAAAGAGTTCTGCTAAATTCCTTTTATGACACCAACATGGTGCTGATACCTAAACCAGGAAGAACCAAAACAAACAAAGAAAATTATAGAACAATCTCCCAAATGAATATTGATGCAAAAATCTTAAATAAAATTTTAGCAATTAGACTACAATAAATTATTACTAGGATAATACACCATGATCAGGTAGAATTTATACCAGGTAGGCAGAATGGTTCAACATTAGGAAAACACTCAACATAATTAAACATATCAATGGCAAAACCAACAGAAATCCTATGATTATCTCAATACATGCTGAAACTTTGATAAAATACAAAATCCATTCCTATTAAAAAACACTAGAAAGTTTAGGAATAAATGTTTTACTTAATGTAACAAATATCTATCTAAAACCATCAACAAATATTATATGTAGTGAGAAGAAACTTGGAGCATTTCCAATAAGATCAGGGGTGAAACAAGGATGCCCATTATCACCAATACTATTCAATATAATATTAGAAATGCTAGCAGTAGCAATAAGAGAAGAACAAGAAATTGAAGGAATTAGAATTGGCAATGAGGAAGCAAAACTTTTACTCTTTGCAGATGATATGATGGAATACCTAGAGAACCCAAGAAAATCATCAAAAAAAACTTCTTGAAACAATTAACAAATTCAGCAAAGTAGCAAGATATAAAATAAACCTACAGAAATCATCAGCATTTCTATATATGAGCAGCAAAGCCTAAGAGCAAGAGATAGAAAGAGAAATTCCATTTAAAATAACTATAAGCAACATTAAATACTTGGGAATCTACCTCCCAAGACAGACCCAGAAATTGTATGAACACAATTATAAAGCACTTCTCACCCAAATAAAGCCAGATCTGAATAACTTGGAAAATGTTAAATGTTCATAATTAAGTTGAGCTAATATAATAAAAATGACAATTCTACCCAAATTACATTACTCATTCAGTGCTATACCAATCAAACTACCAATAACTATTTTACCAAGCTAGAAAAAATAATAACAAAATTCATCTGGAGCAACAAAAGGTCAAGAATAGCAAAGGAACTGATGAAAAAAAATGTAAAGGAAGGTGGCTTAGTGCTGCCAGATATAAAACTTTACTATAAAGCGGCAGTCATCAAAACTGCCTGGTACTGGTTAAGAAATAGAGTACTGGATCAGTGGATTAGGATAGGTTCTAAAGAAGTTGCAGTAAATGACTACAGCAATCTACAATTTGACAAACCCAAAGACATCAGCTTCTGGGATAAGAACTCACTATTTGACAAAAATTGTTGGGAAAACTGGAAAATAGTATGGCAAAAACTAGGCATCGATCCACATCTCACACCTATACCAAAAATGAGGTCAAAATGGGTACAGGATTTAGACATAAAGAGTGATACCATAGATTAAATTAATAGACTGAGAAAAATTTCTATCAGATCTATGGAAAGGGGATAAATTTATGACCAAACAAGTATTAGAGCACATTATAAACTGCAAAATGAATGATTTTATTATATAAAATTAAAAAAGGTTTTGCACTAATAAAATCAATGCTGCCAAAATTAGAAGAAAAGCAGAAAGTTGGGACACAATCTTCACAACTAGGAGTTCTTATGAAGGTTTCATTTCTAAATACAGAGAATTGCATCAAATTTATAAGGTCATAAATCATTTGCCAATTGATAAATGGTCAAAGGAGATGAACAGACAGGTTTCAAATGAAGACATCAAAGCCATATATAATCATATGAAAAATGCTCCAAATCATTATTGATTAGAGAAATGCAATTTAAAACAATAATGAGGTACCATCTCATACCTATCAGTTTGGCCAAGATGAGAAAAAGGGAAGATGATCAACATTGGAAAAGTTATGGGAGGACTGGGTCACTGATGCATTGCTGGTGTAGTTGTGAACAGATTCAACCTTTCTGGAGAGTGATTTGGAACTATGCCCAAAAAGCAATAAAACTGTTCATACCCTTTGACCCAGAAATTCCAATTCTAGGTCTATATCCAGAAGAAATTACAGAAAAGGGGGAAAGTCCTATATGTTCCAAAATATTCATAGCAGCTCTTTTTGTAATAGCAAAGAATTGGAAATTGAGGGGATGCCCATCAGTTGGAGAATGGCTAAACAAGTTATGTTACATGAATACTAAGAAACACCATTGTTCCATAAGAAACCAAAATTGGTGAGACTCTAGAGAAACATGGAATGACTTATGGGATTTGCTGCTGAGTGAAGGGAGAAGAACCAAAAGAACAAGGTACACATCAACAACATTATGAGAGGAACAACCTTGATAGAAGCAGCTCCTCTCAGCAGTTCAGAGAGCTAGGACAACTGTATTAGATTGGCCATGGACTATATTATCCCCATCCAGAGGAAGAAAAACAAAACAAAACAAAACAAAACATACACACAACACAAAACCCTAACCCTTCAGAATCTGAAGAACACTTTTAAAAAATTATCTCTTATGTATCTCTTGCCCTTAATCCTAATTCTTCATACCAAAAATTACTAATTGTAAACATGTGTATCAAAATAAGTATGTACAATGCTAATCTGACTGTTTTCCAGTGAGGAGAGGGGGCTGGCAAGGGAAGGTGGAAGGAAATTTTGTAACTCAAAAATATACATGCATAATGATGAAAATAAATAAATAAATTTACTAAAAAGGGGGGGGAAGAAGATATTGCAATAATCCATGAAGGAGATAATGACATCCTTCATTAATAATTGGTATTTATACAGCACCTTAAAGTTTACAAATGCTTTCCATAATATTGCTATCTCATTTGAACTTCACAACAAGCCTGTGAGGTAGGAACTAGAGATATTAATCTCCTCTTTGCAAATGAGGAAAAAGGCATTTCAGAGATGTTAAGAAGCCCAAAATCAGATAGATATTGTCAGAGATGAGATCTGAAGATTCTTCAAATACCTGTAGCCAGATTTTTCCTGAGTACAAAATCAACATTTCATCCATTGGTCAAGTTGTCTCTCTTTGTTCCATTTCATTAAAATAGCCTTTGAGGAACTGCATTCCCTCTTGAAAATTCAGGGTATATGTTCTTTCCCAAGATTCTAGACTATAGAAGTAAGATAACAGAGTATCATGACAGTCAACATAGAATGCTTCATGAAAATGGAAATACTTAATGTCAGAAATACTGGTTAAGGAATTCCATGATGAATAAGACATTGGTGACTTTTGAGAAGGTAGTTGCATTATCATGGTTGGGGAAGAAACTTTATCACAAGAAGTTAAGGAATGAATGGGTTATGAAGATAAAAAGTCAGTGAATATAACTGTTCTTACCAGAAATGTAACCGATAGATGATTGATAGAGTCAGAGTGTAAGATTAAAGCATATTTTCTTCTAAAAAAGGAAGATGAGAGATGGACTTTTAAAAAGATATGTCCAATGGTGGATTAAAGAAGCTGTAAACACATTAAGATGTTAAGATTATATGAAATTCCAGAATCCAGCTACATTTCTGCCTGAGAGATTATTAAAAGTAATTACAGATTAATGGAAGTAAAACTCATGAAAGTTGAGCCAGGGTTATCAGCTATCAATGACACTTTTAAAATAATGAATCATAATGGTTTTATCACATAATATGGAGAAAAAGTTGCATATAAGTCATTAAAGGAGGCACAATCAAGTGATTTAACCCTAAATGATGGCATTCCTTTAAAAAAAAAAAGCTACTCATACTTAAGACCCAAGAAAAACATAGATTCATGGACATTTATGGTATGCTTTTTTTAGGAGAAAGATTGTAAAAGTAAAATATGTCAACTATCAAAAAAGAGAGAGAGGAATGTGTTCATGAGGAGAGAAGACAATAACTTGCGTGGGTAGAAGGGTTCAGGGAAAGTGTATTTTTAGATAGAAGAGATCCAAGTATTTATAGGCAGAAAGGACAGCAAACAGAGAGGGAAAGACTGGATGCAAGACAGAATTTAACATTCAAGTAAAGGAATTGTCATTTTCAGAGAAGAGATAATATGCCTTTGTGACAGAAAAGAAAGGAAGAGGGATAGTTGAAGATTCAGCAATACTATGCAGTAAAGAAAAGGGAAATTGAGAGGGTGAAGGAACTCTCCATGACAGGTAGTCTTGCTTTTCTAAATGAAATAGGAGGTAATGTCATTTACACTGAGGAGAGAAGTAAAAGTTCAGAATTACTATTGAAAGGTGATTTACAACTAACCTAGCCAAACACACGTCATGGAGATAGGTAGACCAGCCAACACCGAATGACTTTGTATCCATCACTTAATTTTGTTCTTGCTGACAAACATTTGAATGTCAATCCAGAAAGAAACTTTGGATGAAAATAATGGCCAGAATTTATATAACACTTTAAACTTTGCAAATATACTTGGAATCTGATATCTCACTTCATTTTTACAACAGTCCTATGGAATAGGTGTTATTACTAGCCTTGTTTTACGGAAGAAGAAATTATCATCATTTACAGATGTGAAAGGGTCCCACATCTAGTTAAGTGTTTAGGTTGGATTTGAACTCCAAGTCTAACATTCTTTCTACCATACTATTTGACTACCTATGAAGAAAGCTTCAAAGGCTAATTTTTATAGTTTTTAATAGGGTTCTTTGGCCAGGAGCCAACAGGTTTGGGAACAGAGGTTCCCTATAAGAGGTTAATTGGGAATTACTAAACTTTCAGATAATGGTTTGAAATCTGACCCCAGTAGAGGCATTTTTTAAAAAAAAGAAATAATCATTGCTTGGCTTCTCTTCCTTTGTCTAAGTGGGTATTATGGCTTATAGCCTTGTCATTGATTGAAGTTATAATCCCAGCCTTATTAGGAAGGATCTTTCTCGTCACTGTACTTGAGCAATCTGGAACCAAGATGGTCAGCAAGTGACCCTGAAGAAATTAATTCAGAGAGAGTAGCAGAGATGGAGACTAGATGCTTAATTAAGAACAGTTGTGATATGATTCTCAAGAAGAAACAGATGCCGCAGGATTCTCAGTAGAGAGCAGTATCTAGCAGGAAAAAGCCTAACAGAGATCATTCTCCAGTGGGGAGCAGGCTTAACAAAGAAAATTGAATTTAAATCATCAGAAGAAATTAACAGCCCCATGTCATGAGAAGTATGAGCTGTCTGCCAATAAGTTTACTGTCAATTCATGTCCTCTCTGCCTGTCCATTCTTCCCAATAATGAAGTGTATGTTTGGAAGAGAGGTTACTTCAGATTTCATCAATTTCATTACTTTTGTTTTGAGATAATTGTAGACTTTCACACACTAGTAAAAGTAAATACTTCCATACTATGGTATTTTTTTTTTAGGAGAAAGATTGTAAAAGTAAAATATGTCAATTATCAAAAAAGAGAGAAATGTGTTCATGAGAAGAAGAGAAGACAATAACTAATATTTTCTTTTAGTGGATGAGGACCCACAGATTACCTAAATCTGGAGATGCTTTTCTGGGGAATCCATATAAGAGGAATTTGACGAGGAATTAACGGAAGATGAATAAAAATATTCCCAAGGACTACTGAGGGCCCAGCTGAGATTAAATAACATTGCATTTGCAATTCATTCAAGTGACATATTTTTTTATCCCATTTTTCCAAAATTGGTCTAAAGTCAGGAAGCAGAGAAAGTAAATAAAGTGTTTTAACCTCTCCATCCCTAGGGCTGGGATTTAGTAAGGTAGAAAGACAAGGGGGCAAAGGTTTCTGGAATATAAAGCAAAAGTTTAGTTGAAAGGACAATATGGAGCAAAACTTGCTGCTGAAAAGAGAAAGTGGGAGAGGAGCAGTGGAAACAGTATGACTTCCCTATCTCAGACCAGGGACCTGAGGTTATCAACTATTCCCTCCTAATCTTTCACTCCAATTCAAAATTGAATCTCCCTGAAATTTTCCCAAATACAAATAAGAGTTGTTGACTTTTTTTGTCTGTCTACCTCTTTGTGTTTGTACATCTGACCCTTTGTTTCTGCAAACTACATTCTTAGATCCAAATAGAATCCACTGACTACATGAGCTTGGTGCTGAGAGATGAGTACCTTTGTCTCATCTTTCTCACGATGAACATGACAATTCAACCATTCCTTCCCTGAGGAGGGTAAGAAGAAACCTCTTCATGTCAGCTTCTTGGTTCAATCCTTACATTTTAGCAATAATGAGAAACATGAATCCTCCTCCTCTCTAATTGACATTGTTTAATAACACATGGGGCTCAGGGGGTCCTCACCAGCTTCAGACTCCAATTCAAAGGAGAATTTGTTGGTGAAAAAAATATTCCAGGCAGAAGGAACATGAGGGTTGAGGAGTGAGAAAGTATCAGGCATATTAGGACTATGACAAGTAGTCCAGTTTGATTGAAAAGTGACTGGTGAGAAAATTGATCCAGAAGGGTTTTGATTTGCCTGAGGTCCCAAGAGCAAACCAATTATTGACAAAGTCAGGACTTGATCCCAGGTGACCTGTTCCAATGTACATTCCTCTAAACTAAAGATCCCTTCATTTATCTGAGAAATAAAGGAGAGATGAAGAAACTTAATTTCACATATAAGGAAAAACAGTCACAGACAGCATGCTCACTTGATTAGTGGCAGGGTTGTGCCCCTGACTGACCAGACTAAAAAACAGAAGATGAAAGAGAAGGAGCTATAAACAACTTTTTCCCAAAATGTGCTTTCCTCCAAAAAAGGAAAAAAAGTGATAAAGAAAAATGGGAGTAAGAACATCAGGGGAAATGGTGTTCTAAAATGATAACTAGATCAAATATTTGTTTCACTGTTTCTATTTCCTACCAATTTTCTTGGTTTGCTATTTGTTGAAAATATACTGTATTAGTCCATTTACTTTCCTAATAATTGCAACTTGGAGCCTTTCACATATAATTCATCATACAAGGGAAGTGAATTCTTGAAAATTATTAATTCTCATTGTTCATTTAGGTTCTAGCAGTCAATTAACTGATGTGAATAGCTGGATTTATTACCCTCAAATATTTATTGAGCACTTACTGCTCAACAGTGGTATTCTTTCTTAAGTGTCTATTGGTGCAAAGCATTGTCAATCATGGGAAAGACATAAGGATAAATTACAGAATCCCTGCCTGTAGAGAGTTTAAGGTCTAGCCAGAGGGAAGATCCTTCATTCTATTGCTCTCCTTTCCATGCTAGGAAGAGGAACCTTGAGATTAGGAAGTGAATGAGCTGATATGACAGGAAATGATTTAAGAAGCTGTGACTAAGGAGTACCACTGCTAATGGTGGAGAAAGGGACACCAAGACTAAAAATGGTGGCCTTGCTCCAACCTAGGGTTGGTTGCTAAATTACTTACCCTGTTCTGTAAAGGGCTAGCCAAGATCAGAAGTGGTCAGGGGCAGCTAGGTGGCACAGTGGATAGAGCACTGGCCCTGGAGTCAGGAGTACCTGGGTTCAAATCCGGTCTCAGACACTTAATAATTACCTAGCTGTGTGGCCTTGGGCAAGCCACTTAACCCCGTTTGCCTTGCAAAAACCTAAAAAAAAAAAGTGGTTTGAGATACAAACAGTTCCTACCATCTTTCCTAAATTAAATTCTTACCCAGGGTCACTGAGACCAGATTTGAATTTAGGAAGAATTTTTTTTTTAAGTTTTTGCAAGGCAAACGAGGTTAAGTGGCTTGCCCAAAGCCACACAACTAGGTAATTATTAAGTGTCTGAGGCCGGATTTGAACCCAGGTACTCCTGACTCCAGGGCCGGTGCTCTATCCACTGCGCCACCTAGCTGCCCCATAAAACACCACTTTCAAAAATAAATATGTGTTTAGCATCTACTCTTTACTTGGCTCAGTGTTGGTAGGGGCAGGGGGATACAAAGTTGTCTGAGGCATGGTCTCACTCTCTAGTACTGGGTGGAGGGGATTGATAAATTAGAACCTGCTCCTCAGAACTTTCTGACTCCCTAGGCTTATTGTACATTATTCTCTTTCATGAATGGCCTGCTTGCCATTCACAATATATGACATTCCACCTTATAGGCTATTTCCTTTGCCTGGAATGAACTTTTATCCCCTCCTCTCTGTTTTTTTTTAAGGTTTTTGCAAGACAATGGGGTTAAGTGGCTTGCCCAAGGCCACACAGCTAGGTAATTATTAAGTGTCTGAGGCCGAATTTGAACTCAGGTACTCCTGACTCCAGGGTCAGTGCTCTATCCACTGCACCACCTAGTCACCCCCCTCCCCTTTTTCTTGAAGAATCCTTGACTTCCTAGGCTAAGGTCATGTATCATTTCCTACAGGAAACTTTTCCTAATGCCTCCAAACTACCTTGTATGTGTTTTGTTTTGTCTTAAATTTTCTACATACCTTATTTCTCACACACACACACACACACACACACACACACACACACACACACACTCTCTCACAAGAAGCAACTAAGCAACTGAAGGACAAGGACTCTCTTGTTGGTTGTTGTCTCTTTAGCATCTAATATGGTACCTGACCCATAGTAGGCACTTAATGTTTGTGCAGTCCCACACCCAGGCAGGTGTGAATGAAAGAAGGAAGGAATTTCCTATATAGACTTCAGGAAGATTGTTCCCTGAGTAATTATCCTCCCGGGTGATTTGACATTTAAAATTGAAGCTCCAAATGATAGTCAAGCTCTTCCTGTTTTACTCTGTATGAGAATCCATGAAACCTGGAGAAGCCTTAATCTTGGAGAAAGATCATGACCTTTCAGGTCTGCCACTAATTTAGTGTGTAATCTTGAGGAGGTCACTTAAAACTGCCAGTCCTATTTCTTCATCTGACAAAAGTACTCAGGGCTATTGTCCCAAGTTCAAATTTGACCTTAGATATTTACTAGTAATGGAACCCTGGGCAAGTCATTTTATATCTGTCTGCTTCAGTTGCCTCAAATGGGGATAATATCACTGCTTTGCAGGGTTATCATGAAGATCAAATGAGATATTTGTAAAACAGTACCTGAAACCTAGTAGGTGCTATAGAAATTTCTCCCTTCCTTAGCTTAAGATTGTTGTGAGGTTTAGATGAGAATAATGGACTCAGAAGGATTAGCAGCACTATGCCAATGTAAAGTGCTAGCATTTTATTTTTTGTTACATAGAATGACTCTCTGGGGAGAGATATAGCTGGAAATGAAGATAATGTAAAAACCAAAAGATAGATATAATTCTTTTTCAAAACCTTAGAGATAGTCAAATAGAAAAGTCTGTGCGTTTATAGGAAGGGAAAGAAATAAACAGTTTTTATCTACAATTTCTAAAACCTGCTTAGGTGATCTTGCTTTTATTTACAAGTGTACCACCAGAAATCATCTCAGACAAAAGAGCAACTGGTGACCTCTGTTTGCTCTGATTTTTTTCTTCATTTTTAAATAGTGGTTAAAGCACCAGCCCTGGATCAGGAGATCTGAGTTCAAATATGATCTCAGAAACTTTACATTTGCTAGCTCTGTGATCTTGAGCAAGTCACTTGAAGCACCTCACCTCTAAGATCATCTCCAGTTGTCCCTTCCATATATGGCCTCTGGACCCAGATGACTCCAGAAGAGAAAGTGAGGATGGTGACTTAGAACAGCCCCCCTCACTCAAATCCAATTCATGTGCTTATCATGGCATCACCTTCCTGATATTATGATCTTCTTCGAGTACAAAGGACAAATATCAAGGCACTCAGTTTCCTCATCTATAAAATGAGTTGGAGAAGGAAATACTTCCCAGTATCTTTACCAAGAAAACCCTGAAGTTCATTAATATACCTATTTTTCCTCATCTCCTCCATCATTTATCATTTTTAATAGGTATAAAGGGGTATCTCAGAGTTGTTTTAAATTGTCTTTCTCTAATCAGTTGTGATTTAAAGCATTTTGTCATATAAACAGAGATAGCTTTGATTTCTTCTGAAAATTGATCAGGAAATGGTTCTTACTTTTATAAATTTAACTTATCCCTATATATTTGAGACATGAAGTTTTTATCAGAGAAAATTACTAAAAAAATTTTTATATTATTTCTTTGTAGTTCATTATAGCAAAATGCGGTTTCCCTGATTATCTCTTTTAATTAGGTCTGTTTTTGCTTTTGCTTTGTCTGAAATCTTGCTAGCTACCCTTGTTCTCTTCACTTCAGAGGAAGTATAGTAGATTCTATTCCAGTCCTTCATTTCAACATTGTATGTGTCTTTCTATCCCAAGTATGTCCATTGTATAAAATACATTGTTAGATTCTGGTTTCTAAATGATTCTACTATCTGTTCCCATTCTATGGATTAGCTTATTCCATCCACATTCTCACTTATGATACCAAACTGTGCATTTTCTTCCTTCCCATTCTCCTCCCCACCCCTTCTTTCTCCCTTTTAATCTTTCCTTCTCATGAGTCAGTCTTGCTTCTGATCAATGCCTCTCCCAGTGCACTTTCTTATTATGATCTTCACACCATAATTCTTATCTCCTTTCCTTTCTACCTTGCTATTGGGTAAAATAGACCAACATCAGTGAGAGTGAAGTTCAAGCATTGCTTACCTCTGCCAATTTTCTCTTCTACTATAAAGGCTCTTTCTTGCATGCCTCCTTTATGTGAGAAAATCTACCCTATTCCATCTTTCCTTTCCCTTTCTTCCAGTGCATCCATCTTTCTTACCTCTGTGTTCTTTTTTTGGAGGTCATTCCAATATAATCAACTCACATCTGTGCCCTCTTTTCATGTGGTCTCCTAATGGTCCTAATAATGATAAAGTTCTTGGGAGTTCTTGGTATCATTTTCCCATATGGGAATGTAACATGTTTAACTCTTTTGGGTCCCTTATTATTGCTCTTTCATGTTTACCTTTTTAACTCTTCTCTTGCATCTTCTGCTTGAATATTAAAATTTCTATTCAGTTCTGGTCTTTTCATTAGGAATGAAATCCTCTATTTTTCCCTGAAAGATTATATTCAGTTTTGCTGAGTAGGTTTTTTATGGTTTTAACCCTATCTCCTTTATTGCACCATCTTTCCAAAATATCATATTCATAATCCTCTGTTCCTTTAACTTGAAAGCAACTAAGGATGACACCTAGAGTGTGAGCCTGGATGACTCAAAGAATGGAGGTGTCTTCAGCATTAATAAGAAATTTAATTAAAGGGAAAGATATGTGGGAAATGGGGAGAGATAATGGGTTCAGTTTTGGACTTGTTGAGTGTGATGTCTATGAAATATTCATTTTGCGATATCCAATAAACAGTTGCAGAGGTAAGATTAGAGATCAACAGGGATGTTAGGACTGGATAACAACTGGAAACGTCTATAAAGAGATAATAAATTTATGGGAACTTAATGATAAACATTAAGAAAAACAGTGTATAGCAAGAGAAGAATAGATGTCCTAGGATAGTCTTGGAAAATACCCATGGTTAGTGGGTAAAATCAGATCTGTAAAAATAGATCCAGCAAAGGTAAGAGCAGGAGAGAGCAATATCCTGAAAAGAGAAGATGTGTTTGACAGTGTCTAAGACTAGAAAGAGTTTAAGAAATTGGGGAAAAGCAGTTTCAGTAGAATGATGGTCAAAACAGACTTCAGACAGTTAAGGAAAGAATGAGAGAAAAGAAAGTGGAGGCATTGATTATTGATGCCTTCTCAAGAAATTTAGTCATGTAAAGCAGAGATCTAGGGGCAATAACTGGCAGAATGCATGAATCAAGGGATTATTGTTGAGGCTGGGGGATACATGGGCATATTCATAAGCAAAATAGAACTGGCCAGTAGACAAGGAAAGATTGAAGATTATTTAAAAAAAGATTAAGGGGGGGGGCAATCTGCTGAAGGTGATCAGTTGTGCATATAGAGGGTTTTCCTAGGTATAGTGAGGACTACCTCTTCACATGAAACTAAGGAGAAGGAGGAAAGAATGGCAGAAAACTTCTGAAAGATGTGAGATGGAGAAGGGAGAAGAGAGAATTCTCTGAGAATGACTTCAAAATTTTTTGTGAAGGGAAATAGAACTCATGTCTTTCTGCCATGGAGGGGGTAGGAAAAGGGGAGCCATTAGCACCCTTTGGTGTTGGGTTTTAGAAGGGATCATTATTTTTGTCTAAATGTCTCCGACCAAAAAGTTCATCAGATTTTAAGTCCACTTCAAAGAACTTTTGGCTACTCAGTAACTTTTGTGTGATATAAAAAGAACACTAGATAGATTGAAAGTAAGAGGTTCTGTATTCAGATATAAACCTTGGTCCTCATGTGACCTTAACTAAGTCATTTAGACTTTTTGGTTTCAGTTTCCTCATCTATAAAATAATGTTAGATTAATCTCTAATATCCCTTCCAGTTCTATGTCCTGTGATCTTATTATGTATTTTAGATGCTGAAACTGATAGCATGACTCAAATGCCCACAGTGGCTCCTAGAACTGGACAGGGGAGGATGTTTGGGAAGGAGAGAGAAGAAAGAGAAAAGGGGGGAGGGGAACCAATGATTCAGTTCCTTGGGTGGGACTTCATAGTCAGTTCCCTTGCCCCTCAAGATACCTAGACTGCATCATTTGAGGGATAAAAGGCTCAAATGTACCAAAATATCAATTTCCCATCCTCCTTCAGTCATAAAAAATCACCTTTCCCTATATTGCCTTAGGTGAGGCCTGAGCATACATTTTATTAGCATATTTTAGTTAAGTATCACTTTGGAATGTACTGAGAACCAAGTCAGTAAAGGATAATTGGACACAAAAGAGTTTCAGTTGTTGGGAGGAAGGAACAATGTGATGGTGGCAAAACCTGGTATAATATTCTGTTGGGACAAAGTTCCTTTCATTTAGGATTGTACAATCTAGTTGGGGAGACAAATCAATGGTGGTCCATATTGAGGCAGCTAGGTGACGTAGATAGAACACCAGCTTTGGAATTAGAAGAACCTGAGTTGAAATACAACCTCAGACATTTGATTTTACTAGCTGTGTGATCATGGGCAAGTCACTTATCCCCAATTGCCAGGAAGGAAGGAAGGGAGGAAGGAGGGAGGGAGGGAGAGAGGGAAGGGGGGAAGAGGGTGAGGGAGGAAGGGGAAGGAAGGAGAGAGGGAGGGAGGAAGGAAGGCAGAAAAGAAAGTTGCAAAATGGTATTTCACCAAGTCCTAAAGAAAGTTTCATGTCTCAACGCTGGCAGAGGTTTAGAAGAAGAAGGGGATCAAGGAAAGCTAGGGTAGTCAGGGAGAATTTCATGGAGAGTGAGCCTTTGAAGAATAAATGGAAGAAGTGAAAGGTACTGTATTTCCCCATGTATCATAATTTTGGGGGCCCAAAATTTGAAAAAAATGCATTACATAAAGTTATTGAAGTTTTATTCATCACGAAATTCAAGGACCCTCTGCTCATAGCTTTCAGGCATCTTTTGGGCAAGTCTGGCATGTGGACACATGCTTAGTCCACTCTGTTTCGTGAACTTGAAGCATCAATTGTGTCCTTTGAAATCAGTCATTTCTTTTTCATCAGCAATTCTTCTGGCCTCCTACTGAACCATCTCTGTGGATACAGGAATTCCAATGGTCCTTTGCTCTTCAATTCACAGCTTCAATTCCCTTTCTAATTCAGGTCATTTTGCTGCCTTGCGTCTCATGGCCTTCTTCTGCTGATGTGTTTTCAGTCCAGTTTCTTCTTCCTGTTGCCAGTCTCAGATTATTTTCTCAGTTGGAGGAAGATCAAACTGACATTCAGTGAGACAATTTCCATTCACTTTTGCAAACTGAATCATTTTTTAATTTGAATTCAGCACCAGACGAAAACTTTTCTGAGTCATTTCTGGGCAGAACGTGGCAAAACATAATCTAACAAAGCGGTAACAAATGCAAAACAATGAGTGTAAAGACAGCAAGTATGAAAAAGTGGGAAATGCAAGTAAAAAAAATCTACAACCACTGTATAAGACGGTTCCAGTTTTTAGACGTCAAATTTTTCGTGAATACAGTATTTTGAGCAAGACTGAATAGCTTGAAAAAAAGGTATGGAGGCTTTCTTTGTAAGAACTTACTTTGTGTGTTCACTTCAGCAGCTTATATACTAAAATGGGAATGATACAGAGAAGATTAGCATGGCCCCTGCACAAGGATGACATGCAAATTCGTGAAGAACTTACTTTGTTATTGGGACAGTGAAGAGATTGTTGCTAGTTGGGAAGATATTGAAATAAGGTCAATATGTTGAATAGGACAGAGGAGAGTAAGAGTAAAACAGTACAATGATTGATTATGATGATTATTTATGGTTTTGAAATAGCCTGCAGTCAACTGATGATTATGAATATCAAATGACTTACAATATCAGTTATTTGTTAGTATTATTGAGAAATAAAGTGAAGAGGTTTGCTATGATTTAATTTGTCCCAATGAATGTTCCTTAAGAGACACTTCATTAAGGAATTTAGATGTTTGTTTCAGGGATCATGAATGAACCAATCTAGTCAGGGTTTGAGAATTGTTGAGAAATAGAAGGGATTATTATTTGAAAATTTAATTTAGGCCTTGATTATGGGTATGATTGAATGTCTTGGCTGAGGAATTTAGACTTTATCATGTTTGCAGTGGGATGGCCATTGAAGGAGCAAACCTGAGTCCTATGACTCTCTCTAAAACATCATGCATTTCAACTGCAACTTTTGACTTAGAGATAGAAGAGATATTAATCTCTGGCCTACTTCAGTAAACTCCTTTAAAACATATCTGACCATTCATCTACCTTCATTTTAAACACGTTCTATAACAAGAGATTATTCAAATCAATAAACATCTATTAAGGGCCAACAAAATATAAGGAATAATAAATAATAAAAAATGAAATAGTTCTTCTCCTCAAGGAATTCTAAATAAGGTAAGAAACATTTTCAGTGATTTCAATATGCCATGGGGCAGCTAGATGGTAGTGTGGATAGAGTACCAGACCTAGAGTCAGAAAGACTCATCTTCCTAAGTTCAAATCCAGGCTCAGATACTTAATAGTTATGTGACTCTGGGCAAGTCACTTAGTCCTGTTTACTTTGGTTTCCTCATCTTTAAAATGAGCTTGAGAAGGAAACAGAAAACCACTTCAGTATCTTTGCCAAGAAAACCCTAAATGGAGTCATAAAATCAGACATGACCAAAAAATCTATTTGAATGTACCAGTTACTGTTCTAAGATCTGGGATGCAGATGCAGCAAAAAGAAAGATAGCACCTGACTTCAAAATGGTTGTAATCTAATGGTGACACAAAAGGGAACTGAAAGATACCCATAGTGATGAATGGTATTGAAGTCAGGAAAGTTAGAAGTTGAGTAGAAAACAGAATGAAGATTATTTCCCCTAGTCTCCTCCCCAAAATAAAGGCCATGGAAGGAATTAATCAATGCAAGTTCCAGGCTGATACTGAAGTTGAAACTGAGACATGGTGTTGGAAGCAACAAGGGAATGGAAGATCACATGTGTAAGAATGTGTGTTCCTTATAGTCCTTAAGGAAGAAACATAGACTCCTCTGTTTAATACTAGAAGCCCTTCTTTTTAGTTCCAACCTATCATTTCAATTCAATAAACATTCATTACTCCCCCTCACATATTTTACATTCCACTCAAACTGGCCTGCGTAGTGTTCCTTGTGTAGGAACATTCATGTCCCACCTTTTTGCCTTTGCATATTCCTGGATTGCTCTCCCTCCTCACCTCTACCTCTTGCAGCTCCTAGCTTCCTACAACTTAAGGACCATTTCCTTCTTCTTAATTCTTGATTCTTCCAATTGTTGGTGAGCCACCAATGCCTCTGCAAATGTTTTATTTTCTTACTCTGTACATTGTTTTCCTCAGTAGATTATAGATTCCTTGATTACAAGGAATGGTTTCTTTTTCTTTTGTCCTCTAGTTTGTAGCATGATATCAGATATTAGTGGGACCCCCATAAATACTATACTAAATTGAAACAAATTGAGTGAAAGTATTTGGGGATCACAGATTTAGACAGAGAAGGGACTATGGAAGTATCTTAATCCAGAGGACCAGTTAGGTGCCTTATTTGGTCCATGAGTAGTAAATAAGAGATGGAATTCAAACCTGAGTGCTTCAAACCGAAATCTGGCATTCCTACCACTTCCCAGCTCCGTCCTTTACCACTTTGGAGGCAGACACAAATATAGAGTGGCTGGAGGTGGTTATTTTCATGTTTTACATATCAAATACAATAAATAGATCATGCCTGAGCAAGACATCATTCTGACCTCACCCAAATGATCATTTTGGCCTCCAACACTTGCTTTCTTCTCTTCTGCATGCTTCTAGGGCTGGAGACATGGTGGGGCATTTACAAGTAGGCTGAGGTATGTTTAAAAATAACATTTAAATCTAATCCCTCATTAAACTAGCTAGAGCTCCTGAGCAAATTGATATCAAGAGAAGAGAAGCAGTTAATTGAGATGATTGTGGATCAGAGATAAGGCTACTGTGATTATGTCACATCTTCCCAAAGTCACCAATGAACACTGGCACTTTCTTTGACCTGGGTCAAAGTAAAATTCTTTCTTTCTTTCTTTCTTTCTTTCTTTCAAACATTTAGATAATTTTCCTGCTGGGTGATACAGTAGATAAAATGCTGGGCCTGGAATCAAGATATGTATTCAAATCCAGCTCTGAGACTTAACCTCTGAGTCACTTAACCTCTTTGTCTCAGTTTTTTCATCTATAAAATAGAAATGCTAAAAATAATAATAATAGCACCTATCTCCCAGGGTTGTTGTAAGAATCAAGTGAGATATTACATAAAGTGTTCTGTAATCCTTAAAGCACTATATAAATGGTATTATCATTTATTATTGTCATTATTCTCTGTTTTACTTTGCAAGATCTGATTATGAAGTCCAAAATATCTCTTGCATTATACCCCCATCTCTCTGCTCTTGCATCCTCTTTTTCATCAGACCCTTATCTCCTCTATACTATTTCAATGGCCCACTAAATGTTTTCTCTGGTTCAAGTCTCTCCCCACTACAATTTATCTTGCACACAAATTCCAAGGTGATTTTCCTTAAATGTTGATCTGTTAATGTCACTTCTCTACTAAATAAATTCCAGTGACTTCCTGTTGTCTCTGGTATAAAACATAACTGCCTTTGTTTGGCTTTTAAAGCCCTTTACAACATGGGTCCAATCTACTCACCTAGTGTCATTATACATTATTACCCTTCTTGGACTCTGAACATTCTCTGTTCTTCACACATTGTTACTCCATCCCCCACCTCCTTTCCTTTGCATCGATCACACCCTATGCCTAGAATACATGATCTTCTCATATACAACTCATGAAATCACTCATTTTTTCAGTGTTGCTGCTCAGATCCAACTGACCTTTCCTGGTCCCTATACTCTCAACCACAAGTCTTTCCTTCCAAGTAGTATTTATGCCACTGGTAATTTTGTATTTATTCTGTATATGTTTATTCTTTCTAATTTATGAAATAGAGAGCTAACCAACAAGGACTCAATTTAGTAAGAGTATTTAGTAAGCCTACTTTTGTTTATGAATGGCTGATGGGGTGATATTGTAAAATGAGCTATATCCTGCCTATTTACCATGTGTTTTCTGCCTGGACCTATCTCATTGTTTATTTGTTTTTTAGTTTTTTGCAAGGCAATGGGGTTAAATGGCTTGCCCAAGGCCACACACCTAGGTAATTATTAAGTGTCTGAGGTCAGATTTGAACTCAGGTACTCCTGACTCCAAGGCCAGTGCTCTATCCACTGTGCCACCTAACCGCCCCTATCTCATTGGTTATTACTTGGACACATACTGATTCTTCTGGCTATCATGAATCTTGCTACCAAGTCTGGTTTCCAGGGGGACCCTTTGAATCTCTTGAACCCATCATGGGCACTCTCCATATCAGTTTACTCATTCAATTGACATTAAAAAAAATAAACAGAAAAGAAAAGAAGGTGCCATGTGTTCATAGACATGTACAGTCTAGGAGAGAGATAGAGTGGCCTCATTTCCCTTCATCTGGCATCTCAAAATAATCCTGCTTCCCCAGAACTACCAAAAATGAGAGTGATAATTGAGCAAGTCTTTTGCATGTAAGCATTTCTAGTTCAATGACAACCTGAATCATTGGTTCTTCTAATCAAAGCAACCAAAGAAGTTTTGCCTGGAGAAAAAAAAATTCAAAAAGATTTTTTTAAATTCTTAATTCAATGAACACTGAAAAAAGAAAGAAAACATTTCTATATATAAAATAAGACATAAAAGTTGGATTATATATGAAAAATGTGAATCTTTCCCAAAGAGCCCTCTTTTAAAATTATATAATTAATTTTTTTCTGAACTTGAACACTAAAAAAAAAATCCATATACATAACAGTTAAGTGTTGTCCCACTGTCCTGATGAAACCCTCCACTAATTTGTATTTTGGATCTTGAAATTATGTAAAATATACACTTTGAATTTTTTATAAAGAGAGGTTTTATTATCATTCAGGAGCTGACACTGTGGAAACTACCAGACCACAGATCTAGAGTTTCAAGGGACCTCAAAAACCATATGTCCCAACTCTTTCATTTTACAAATGAAGAAACTGAGAACCAGGAAGGTATATGGCTGCTTCAAGGTTACATAAGTAATTAGGATTAGGAGTGGGATCTAAGTACTCTCAACTCTCCAGTGCCACCAATGTACCATTCTAGTGACTTTCTCCTATCATCTTATTTTTTCTTTAATAAAGCAGTTTTTCAGCTTCTAAATTCAGAATTGAACTGAATCTCCATTTAGCTGCTAGCTGTTCAGTGGAAGCGTAGAAAGATGATGGTGTTCAGGGGTTAGAGCAATGGGTAATGAAAGCTTAACAGAGCTAGCCTACCCATGTATGTTTTTGGTCCAAAGGGGTTTGAGAATATAAAAGTTAAATCTCTCTTTTTCCTTATTTGCTGGTCAACTGAAGAAGTATCTCATGATATTTTAACATTAACTTATCACACACATATTTGTGTTGGCTTATGTTTGGAATCCTGATGGAAAACAGGTGGCAATTTAAGAAGCTAGGGCTAAAGACCTAGGGAGTTACAAGATGATGCTTTGGAGAAAAGTTCAGCTGAATCAGGAGTTCATCACCTTTTTTGTGTGTGTGTTCTGGACTCCTTTGGCAGTCTGATGAAGTCTATGGACCCTTTCTCAGGATCATGTTTTTAATGCATAAAATAACTATGAAGAATTACAAAGGAAAGCAGTTATATTGAAATACAGTTGTCATTATATTATATATATGTGCATATCTATATATATATATATAGATATAGATATGTTAATTCATGAACTGAAGTTTAAGAACCCCTGGGCTAGTGGAATGCTTTCATTAAGGAAGGAGATTCTGTAGCATTTGCATTTGGAGGGTAGTTATAGTTAGTTCAGGTGTTTTTTTGAAGCAGAAAAACGACTAGAAGGTATTTACAGTCTTAAAATGTGTCCTGGGAGAGTCTGCATGCTGTTAAGATATGAATTCCTTTCCTACCCCACACTCCCCAGAAAAAAGAGGAAAGAACTGTCAAGTGGAGAGTATTGTAATTGCTAGATTATCCCCAATAGATGAGATCACTCATTGTAGTAAAAAGATATACCCCCATGACTCATTTTGGCATGGAGAGACCCTGGGATCTAGAAAACTATGCCAATAGAGCACAGTCTCTGGCAGGTCCCAATAAGCTGGAAAGATTTTGGTCTCAGAATCAACTTGAGATATTTTGATTGTCTCATGAGGATAATATATTAGAAAATAAATGATTCTTCTATTAGCAGCAATAAAGCATGCCAGATTTGAAGTCAGAGGGTCTGGGTGTACCTTCTGGTTTTGCCACTTGCTACACTGTCACCTATGTGACCTTAAGTAGGTTCTTTCACCTCTAGTCCTATTTTCTGATTCTAGTCAAGTGAAGTCAACAAATATTTACTAAGTTTTTACCATAGTCCAAGCATTGTAGAAGGTGCTGGGAATAAAAAGAACAGTAAAATTAGTACTTATCCCCAAAGAATTAAAAAAGTGAAGATCTTAGACTAGGTAAACTCTAAATGTCTTTCAGTTCTAAGTCTATCATCTTATGAATAAAGCAAAACAACTGGAGAAAATGAATCAACTCAGCATCCAATTCTGACAATTTTTGTAGATTTCTGTACCCAGTGTCTTCCAGCTCTCTACAGAGATGGGAAGTGTATTTTGTTACCTAGACTATGAGTGATAATTTCAGCTAAACGTAGTTAGGTTGCCTTTCAGTGCTGTTTTCATTTGCATTATTGTGGGCTTTGGGTAAATTATTTACCAGGTTCTGCTTACTTTGCATCAGTTCATAACTGTCTTCCCAAGCTTCTCTGATTTCTTTACATTCATCATTAGTTATGATACAATAATATTCCATTACAATCAAATAGCACAGTTTCTTGAGTCATTTTCCAATTAAAGAGCATACTATGGTTTAAAAACAGTCTTTCAAAATATGGGAATTTTGCTTTTGAAATTCAAAAATATATTATTAGTAGTAGTAGTAGTATCCAGGCCAACTAGTAGGTACTATAAATGCAAAATATACTTATTAAATTCCTAAATGTACATGGAGGTACCTTATGTTACAAATATTTAGAGAAAATTTAGACAGCTCATTCAGAAAGAGGAATAAAAACCACCAAGATTACATTGTCTTAGTTCTTGTTTGAAGTGAATGAGAGGAAGAGTTGGGGGCTTAGATTAAGTTACACAAGAAATCTAGCATCATGTTCCTGTGAGAGTTTTAGGTGGAGCCAAGAAAAAAAAGGGGGGGGGGAATGTGAGAATGTGCTTATTTTTTGGAGGGTACAAAAAAATTCTGTGAGGGTACATGACCCACAGGCTTTTTGTAAGAAGAGCAATAAGTATCAAATAAAGCAGAGAGAAACCATAGAGAGAGATAGTAGGGAATTTGTGGAGATTTGTAGGAAGTTGGGCTTTTGGCAACACTAGATAAAAGTGGAGATCATGATATTATTTTGGAGGTCTTTATGGAATTGAGAATTCTTGAGTATAAGATTCATTATGCTATCTAACAAAAAAATAATTGATATTTATATAGTGTTTGAAATTTTTCAAATTGATATACACACATTATCATTTTTCAAATTCACAATAACCCTGCAAAATATTACAGATACAACTATCTCCATTTTAAGAATAGGAAATTGAGGTTAGGACAGATTACAATGAAAGAAGGGTCAGAGTGAGGGTCTGAGACAAGATTTGAACCCATGTCTTGTCTCCAAATTAAACACTATTTACTATAAAATATTTACTATAATCAATAAAATGTAGTATATGACCCCTTCCCTTACAATTTACAATCTATTTGGGGACATAAGTCACAGGCCCCTATAACTTTTGTCTCAGGTCAAAGAAAAGAAAACATACTCTATGATTTGACCCAAATCTTGCCTTTATTTCTTCTGGAAACAATTGATTCATCGACCCACATAATTATATGTGGGTGGAGACAATTTAGAAATATCAACTCTCACATGAGGATGGGAGACTTTCATAAAATAAATGCTTCTCTTCATAACCTGTTACATCTCAGCTTCCTTTTAAGTTTGTGCTTTGCTAATTAAGTACTTACTACTCCTTCAATTGGCTAATTAACCCAAACCTCATACCAAGTATCTCTTTCTCCCCTTCCTCTTTGTTCTTTTTTTTGCATTAACCTAGTGCTTTTTGGCTGAAGTAAAAAGGAATGAGGAATCTGAAACACATTCCTATTTCAAAGCCCAGGTTTCCACATATGGGTCCAACATATTAGAAAATAAATGACTCTTAGATTTCCATTAGCAATAATAATCAGCTAGATCTCAAGCTAGAAATCTGCAGGTGAAGCATAGGTCTGGAAAAGGAGTGTGTTTCTCATTAAAGACCTTGAAAATATATTTTATGCACCATCTGGGAAAGAAGGGAGGAGGCTGCAGAATGAGATTTCTTTTAATGAGCCCAATGTTCCCCACTGTAGCTTTGTCCTCTTTCCCCTATAAAGCTCATTTGGGATTTGGTTTCCCACTTCTTTCTTCTTTTCCCTTATAAGGAAGGGCCTGAAATAGTAACCGCACAAATTCAGATGTGGAGATAAGGTAGCAGGGACAATGGTTTCACTGCAAATGACCCAGAGGAGGGCACCATAGAGACATAACTCACCATAGGATTGTAAAGTATGAAGGTGCTGGTTGCTCCAAGGAACAAGTGTTCATTGCTGCCCTCCCCCAACCCTGTGTATAGCCTGCCAGGTACCTGAGTCCCTCATCAGTATCCTCAGTTGTTTCAGCTCTTCTGACTGGAGGACTGATGAGAGGAACAAAAAACTCCTCCCAAGGCCCCTCTTTAAAAAAGGGTCTCAGAAACCCAACAACTCTTCATTTCCTACCAGTTGATCTATGTAGATTTGATTCTGCCATCATCTTTCTCCCCAGCCTCCCTAGGAAAAGCTCATCATTAGGAAACATCACCGTGGTCATTACATCAGCTTTGGCACTCATACATCATTAGTACCTACTTTCATCCAGTTTCTTTTGTCCCTTTGGAGGGCAGAGCAAAGAGCTCCTCCCAAAGCTTCCATTTTAAGAAGCCCAACTCAGAGAGTAACCAACTCTTCATTTCATTTCCAACCAACTATCCTTTCCCTGCTTTTTAAATGTCTTTTTTCCTTTTGGTCTTTTTCCATTACATCATAAGCTCCTTGAAGGCAGAATATTGGAGCACTTAGAACAGTGTTGGACACAAATATTTAATAAATGTTTACTTTTATGTATATTTCCTCTAAGACAGAAAAACACAATTTTCCTTCCTCTAGAAGACAGAAGTCTCTCAGTTGGAGAGAAAATTCTACCCCTGACCTCGAGTTATAAGGAAAAGAAGTAAAGCCAAAACCAATTCAGAAGAGACCACAAAGGTCTAGATGAGAGAAAGCCTGGGCAGAACTCTATTTCCTTAGTTATCTGGGGCTACAAGGAGAAGAAACTTTTGCATACAACTTTCCTGAGAAAATTGTGTACAATCTTATTTCATATATATAACATAATATGTATATTTAATTACATATAATATATATGAGTGTACATTATATTACTACAGCATTTTTTAGTCATTTGAAAAATAGATCAAAGACTAAACTGGTATAGAAAATCCTAGATATTTAGACTGGATACCAAACTTGAGATTTTATTTATTTTATTTATTTTTCCAACATGCAATAGTTTTCAACACTTTGTTTTGCAAGGTTTTGAGTTTTACATTTTTCTCCCCCCGCCACTTGCCCTGACAGAAAAGCAATCTAATATAGGCTCTACGTGTGTAATTTTGTTAAACATAGATCCATATTAATCATGTTGTAAAAGAAGAATTAAATCCAAATGGGAAAAAATAGTGAAAAATGGCATATTACATAAGACAACTTTTTAAAATTGAAGATATTGAACTTTACTTTGTATTTAAACTTGACAGTTCCTTCTCTTGATATGAATCCATCACAACGTTTGAGATATTTTATAACAATTGAATATCAGTTTGTTGTTAGTTTAAGATGTGTATTGTTTGTGGTATTAGATATAAACATACCTACAAGCAGTAGAGATGGGATAACACTTTTTGTGTTACATCCAACTTCCATTTTTGTTTTATTTTTATATTTATGCTAGTTTTTGAATCACTAATCTCTGAGTAGATTCTCATAAGTAGAGCTCTGTGATTAAGAGATGCCATCTTTAGGGTCTTTTTTGTCTCCACCCAATCATCCTTGATATACAAGATGGTTCAATTTTACTCTTCTAGCTGGTAAAATTGTCTTACATAGGAGTAAGATCAACTTTAAACATATATGCTCTGGCAATCTCCAACACTGAATATGATCAACCAATCAATTTTTGTCAATTTTTATTTAGTTTATTTTTAATTTATGGAATAAAACAAGTATTTCCATAGCATAGTATAATTTTAAAAAGATGGTTGCACATAAAATTATTAAGCACCAACTATGTATCCCACATTCTCTTTTAATATAATTATTTTTCATTTTAAAAAGATACATTTTCTTTCCTTTTTGCCTCTTCCTTTCTTGAATAAAAAGAAAAACAAAATACAGATAACAAAAATGCAAAGTCATATAAAATAAATTTTTGCAATGATTGTGTAAAAAACATCTCATTTTTTACCCACTCACCCCCAAGGCAATTATCTCTGCCAGGGTTTGGATAACTTCCTTTATTATTAGTCATCTGGAATCCTTGGTCATGGTATTGATCAAAGTTCTTGAGATTTTCAAAGTTTTGTATTTATTATCTTATTGTCACTACACAAATTGTTCTGGTTCTGCTCATCTGTCAGCTGCAGAATTTCATGTGTCTTTCAAGTTTTCTCTGAACCCATCCTTTTCAACATTTCTAACAATAGTATTTCATGACATTCAGATACCATATTTTGTTTAGCCTACTTGTTCCCCACAAAAAGTGCTGATATAAATATTTTTGTGTATGTATTCCCCTTTCTTTGATCTCTTTGAGTTATATCCCTAATAGTAATATTGTTAGGTAAAAAGGCAACCCTGGTTTAATAATTTTGGGGACATAGTTGTATAGTGTTTTCCTGAATGGTTTGAGCAGTTCAAGTTCTACCAAACAGGTACATTCAAATCTTTGTTTTCCTATAGCCTCTCTAATATGTTTTCCATGCTTTTAGGCACCATGGAGGATACAGGAAAAATGTGAGGAATGGCTTCTCTCAGGGACTTTCCTTCTAGTTGGGAATACTCCATCACTAGTGAACAATAAAAGCGTATATAGGACTATGAGCATTGAAGAGTCTTGAAATATAGGAGGCTGACCTTGCAGTCAGAAAGTTCTGGGTTTGACATCCATTACCTATATGTGACCACAGATCAGATATTTAATCTCTGAGCATACCAGGTGACTCTCTTAATGATTGTGCTAGGAACTAGAAATGCAGATATGGACACAATAGTTCATGATCTCAGGCAATCAATAATCAACAGGCATTTATTGAGCAATTAGTATGTTCCAGTAACAGTGCCAAACTCTGGGGGGGAAAAAAGTAAAACAGACCCTGCCTACAAGGAATCTAATTCAGGAAGCACATTCATAAATTGAGTAAGTCATTAGCAACTGCAGAGCTAGGAAATGCCTCCTATATAATGCAGTCTCAAAGGAAGTCCCGCTGTGGGAGTGATAAGGGAGAACTTTCCAGGAATAGGGAATAGGAGATACAAAATAGAAGAGATGGGAGATGGAGAATTGGCCAAGGGTGAGGAACAACAATAGGGTAAACCATAGCATAGGTAGAGGGGTGTCATGTGTAAGACGCCTGGAAAGATGGTTCCAAGAAGATTTGCATTCAGTTTTGGGGAAATAATATGTTTACAGATAAATATAGAAATAATACACAAAGACCTTTATCAGGGCAGGGCACTAGCCCTGTGGACCAGAATGGGCTTCATGAGGTCCTTATTCTGAGTCTTAAAGAAAGCTAGAGAATCTAGGAGTTTGAGGTGAGAAGGAAGCTCAGGTACAAAGGAAAGCCAGTTTGAAGTCAATGAGTTAGAAACTGGAATGTCCTGGATATGGAATAGTAAGACCAATTGTCTGGAGTGTTTTGATGACATCAAAAATCCAGATTTAACTAGAATTCACCACTATAACCTGTGTGATCTTTCTGAACCTCACTTTCTTCATTGGCAAAATGAAGAGATTGAGTTAGATGATCTCTCAGTTCCTTCTAAGCTCTGGGGCTATAACCCTGTGACCTGGATTCAAACCCTGACTTCACTACTAATCTTGTAAATTTTTTCTAATTTTTTTTCTTTTTTCTCTATCTATATTTTGTAAGAACATGTTTCCTGCACTAGATGCCTTGAAGGCAGGGAATGGTTTCATTTTTTTCTTTGTTTTTCCAGAGCCTGGCACTGTGCCTGCACATAGTCAATGCTTAATAAATACTTGTTGATTGATTATTGATTGATTGATTGAGGTCAGGGAGTGCCAGCACCTCTGGTGTGTTGGCTTTCTGAGCCCTTTTAAAGTCTAATTCTCCACCTTTGGGGTCTACCTGTCATTTAACTCTCACCTGTAGTATCTGCATCAGTCACACCCCAATAAATAAAACCATTTCAGATGACAGGCTAAACCAGGTTGAAGGTAACCAACAAGCCTCAAAAACATTGGTGAATGGGGCGGGGGGGGATATATCTGTCTCAAGCGTGTGAAGATGCTCCCAAGCAGAATGGGTGACTGAGAATACTTTGTTCCAACAGCCTTGAAGGATGTAGTATTTAGCACTTGCTAGGGTATCATTCACTGCATCCTAGGCCATTGCTAGTTGTCCTGACTTTTGTCCTGCCCATTGAATTTTGATGGCTTTCTGCAACTCTGCCTCACTTAAATCCAGTTCACATGCCAGGAACAAAGCAAAGCATCACCTGTGATGTCATTGGTCCTCTTAGAAAATGAAGGACAAGCAACAACAACATTGAGAGACAGAGGCAGACAGGGAAAAAGAAACTCAGAGAGAGAAAAACAAAAGGAGACAGACAGAGAGAGACAGAGACAAAGAGAGACAGTTACAAAAACAGAGTAACAGTGTGAGAAAGAGAGGGAGAGGGAGAGAGATAGAGAGAGAGAGAGAGAGAGAGAGAGAGAGAGAGAGAGAGAGAGAGAGACAAAGAGAGAGAAGTGTTAATGGGAGGTGTAATAGAGATAGGAAGAGAAAGTAATAAATGGACCCTGGGAAGGAAATGCTTCCATTTCCTCATCTGTAAAATGGGAATAACCAATAGCACCAATCTCTCAGGATTGTTGTATGAATAAAATGAGATCTTATGACCTGGATTCACATCTTGGCTCCACCACTTGACTTATGTGACCTTAAGCAAGTAATTTACTCTTTCTAGACCTCAGTTTCCTCCTATATAAAGTCAAGGGGTTAGACTAGATGACCTCTGAAGTCTCTTCCAGCTCTAAATCTAAGATACAAAGAAATTAGGACAGATGAAATGAGAAAACAACAGAAAGCAAATGAGTTCAGTGATATTACTGGCTAACCAAATTTCTGACACATATACATAATTAAGGATAGAAAGTACTGAATGGCAATCTGGCAAAGAAATGTCATTTTACTAAGGAAACCCTAGCTATTCCATAAAGTGAGCATAAAATTTATAATGTTTTCCCTGATAGCTTCAATTGTAAAGATTAATAAACATTTTTTTATCATCCTCAGCTTCTCCAAAAGTTTTTGGAATTTTTTGCTTGTGGTGGGTTTTGTTGTTATTGTTTTTGTTGTTTTCAAGTATCTGAGATCAAATTTGAATTCAGGTCCTCCTGACTCCAGGGCTGTTACTCTATCCACCATGCTGTCTTTTTTCAGGGAAAGTAACACAATGTTAATAGGGGCTTTAATTTTTTTTTCTTATCCAGAGACCTGAAGGTACATACTTTCCACGAAGAGGTGATAATTAATGTTAAAAGTAACACTTTGGGAGCAGCTAGGTGGAGCAGTGGATAAAGCACCAGCCCTGGAGTCAGGAGTATCTGGGTTCAAATCCTGTCTCAGACACTTAATAATTACCTAGCTGTGTGGCCTTGGGCAAGCCACTTAACCCCATTTGCCTTGCAAAAACCTAAAAAAAAATTAAAGAAAGTAACACTTTCAAAACAAAATTAAAGCTAACTGTAGGACTATTAAAAAAAAACTCTCCTCCAACTCCCCCCCCACACTTTGGTTGGAAATATCTTTGGATATGTTAAAGTCACCCTCCTGGATAATGGACTCAGTGCTTTTATCTTCATCTTGAATCGACACTATCCAGACCCCAAGCATGAAGAAGTGGTCTATAGATAGAAAGGAGAGGTTATTTTTTAGGGGGCCCAGAAGGGGCATTTGTGGTTGCTTAGCTATCTGATGGCTTGGAAAGGGAGCACTATCTCCCTGGTGCCTGGGGCTCCATTGACTTAAGAAAGAAATGTGACCTTCCCTGTATGGGAGAAAAGTATCCATCTTCCAGGCCTCCAGTCCTGGGGAAAGTTCACTGCTGGTTTTCTGGTATCTTTTGAAGTTGCTTGCCAAGGCCAATCTGTTCTAGTACTTTAAAGGCCAGATGTAAGGTCACTTTTATTGCTTGCTGAGGGCCTGAGCTCCACCGAAGCAAGCTTCCCTTCCTGATGATGACTTATAATATCTCTTCTATGACAACTTATGATCTATGCTATGTAGGCAGCATGTCTGGGTCATCCAGAAAGGCCTCATGAATCATCTCAAGATTGTATACATATTATATATGTATATATGTATGTGTATATATTTATGTGTGTGAATATATTGTATATATGTAAAAGTGTATCTATGTGTATATGAACATATAAGTGCATTGTATATCTACATATATATACAAAATACTTTCATTAAGAAGTATTTATATTTCTCTTTAAGTTTTTATATTTATAAATATTTCTATATTTTACATTTCAAGTTTTTATATTGGCAGGTTTGTTTTTAGTTATTTCAGTCATGTCTCACTCTTCAAGACCAATTAGGGTTTTATTGGCAGAGGTATTAGAGTGGTTGGCCATTTCCTTCTCTAGTTCATTTTACAGATGAGGAAACAAAGGCAAATAGAGTTAAGACTTGCCCAAAGTCTCTGCAGGAATGTCTGAAGCTGTATTTGAATTAATGAAGATGAGTTTTCCTGACATCGGGACCAGCACTTTATCACTGAGCCACCTTAACTGTGGCCCTGGACCTGGGGGGGGGGGGGGGGGGGGGGGAACGAAGGACTGAGTTCAAATGTGGTCTCAGATACTTAGTGCTGCATGCCTCCATTTCCTCATCTGTAAAATGAGGATAGCAATAGTACCAACCTCTCAGAGTTGTTGTAAGAATGAAATGAGATCATATTATAAAGAGCTCTGCAAACTTAAAGTGCTATTTAAATCTAAGCTCTTATTTGAGGGTTGAGGGGAGGAAGAGAATAATCATTAATAACTAGTACTAACTTACTATGTGCCCAGGCATTATACTAAATGCTTTACAAATATCATCTCATTTGCTTTTTTATTATTATATCATATCCTGCCCTATTCTATCCTCCCCTCCCCTCCCCTAGCCTATGCTACTCTATCCCTCCCTCCCCTGCCCTCCCCTGCCCTCCCCTGTCCTATTCTGTCCCAGCCTATCCCATCATATCATAACATATCATAGTATAATGTTATATGAAAGAACTGATGAAGTGGAGGAGAAGAAAGTTATCACAAGCTGGGTAGATAGAGTATTAGACTTGGAGTTAAGAAGATCTGAGTTCAATTCTGACTTTAGACACTAGGAATATGACTCTGGACAAGTCAATCTTTGCCTGACTCTGTTTTCTTATCTGTAAAATGGGAATAATAATAGCCCTTAAATCACAGGATTGTTGTAAAGGCAAAATGAGATAAGTATTTTTACAAGCTTTTAAGCTTTATATAAATGCTAGCTGTTTTTCTTATTTTCTTCAAGTTTTGATACTCAATAGTTCTGAATAGGTGAGTTCCTAGAGGCTAGCTCTGCCCTCATATTAATAGTCTGGAGCCCATAGAAACACATCATTTAACTTTATTTGGCCTCTAAGCAAAAACTACTGAGACTCAGAGAAACCCAGATGGAAAAATGCTTTGAGTAGTATAAAGTGATGTATTATTTTCCTGAGGTGGGGGGGCAGAGTTGGGGGTCTAGACCTGTGCTTTCATTCATATAGGGAACTCCTGGTGAAGATGTTCTTCTATAAAAGCTGATCAGCAATTGCTCAACAACTTAGAGTGTTGTCTTGGGAACTGAGAGTGCAAACCACTTGCCTAGGGTCAGACCACCAGTTTGGGTCAGAGGCAAGATCTGAACCCAGGTTTTCCCAACCCCTAGGTATGTGTTCCATGATGCTTCTCAGTAGGTTCTCTGTGAATGAGAGGTATCAAACCATAGAGTTATAGATTATCACAACAGAAAGAGATCCTAGAGGTCATCCAGGTCAGTGCCTTCATTTTACATAGGGAGAGACAGAAGCCCATGGAGGTTAAATGACTTGTTCACAGTCTCACCGCTAGTTAAATAAGGTAGAATTTGGATTCAGATTGCCCTGACTTTAACTCCATACCCTATCCACTGCGCCATGCTTCCGACATACATCTACCTCTGTACCAAGCAAGAAACAAATGTGTATTTTTGTTTTGTTCTTTAAAAAAATGGTAACTGAGAAATGGCCCCCTTCACAACTGTAGTAGGATTTAGTTGACCTGAACTATACTGCATCTATATTGGTTACTTCTATTTGAAGTTTCTACCAGATGAGGCAGAGAAATGTCACATCATTAAATCCTTGCAAAATGGCCTCTATAGTGGAAATTGCAATTGAGTCTTCAATATGCCTTGGTATATGACTGAAAAGGCCTGTACAATGAATTCTGTGGGAAAAGTTACTAGAATCAGACCTGAAACACTGCTTCAATTACTCAACCTCAGCAGCTTCCTTGCTCTGGACGCTTGCCCAGAGCTGAAAATTCAATCTGAAACATCTTACTAGGAGAGCTCTGGGAAATATGTCTGGCACTGACACAGTCCTTCCTCACCTGACCATATTAGACCAAAGAGGCAGAACTGTAGACAAAGAGGAGAAACTCTTAGGATTCCAAAAACCAAGAAAGGAGAGCAAGGAATGGGGGTGGGGTGGGGAAGGAAGGGAGGGAGTGCTCATCCATGGTTGAAAGCCTTGGCTTAAAAGGATGAGAGATGATTTAGACCCATAGTCCTTAAAGTGTTGAGGCTACAAGTCACTTCTGTGTCAAAAACAACCTTACTTAAAGTATATTCCAGAACTCTCCAGGCTAATGAAAAGACACATCAGGAATTTTTGTGTATTTACGTGTGTGTGTGACATATATGCTGGAAATGAATATATATACATATATATATATATAATATATATGGATGGAAGAATGGAAGAAGGTTAAGGAATGAAGCATTAGTAAATGGTAAGTAAATATCATTGAGAACAATGGACACTTTTTAGGGGAAATGTCCAAGGCATACTCATGATGGGGCAATACTTCTGAAGCCTATAGGATCACCAATGTCTTCTAATAATGTCATAGCCTCTTTCCTATTAGTCTCATTTGGCATGCCAGATATGTAGTCCCTGCTGAATATATGAGCATGAAATGTAGTCTTTGAGAATTACATTTGGTGGTGGCTAGGTGGCGTAGTGGATAGAGCACCAGCCCTAGAGTCAGCCCCTGAGTTCAAATCCAGCCTCAGACACTTAATAATTATCTAGCTGTGTGACCTTGGGCAAGCCACTTAACCCCATTACCTTGCAAAAAAAAAAGAGAGGGAGAGAATTACTTTTGGCTAATCTTGAATATCTGTTGAAGTATCTTACAGGACACAATGTAATGGCTCCATGATGACTTTTATACTCTGTTTTAAGCTTTTGGCTTCTTCTGAAGGTCAATTGAGGTACTACTTCCTCATTGGATGGGGGGACTACCCCTGTTTTTGGTTTGTTGTTTGTTGTTGTTTTTTTTTAAGCAGAAAACCCTGAGGCTTTTTACAATCCTTTTGGAAAAGCATAGCTCTCACAACCTAGTTCATTAGATTAAGAGAAAATCCTTGATGGTTTTTCTTCTCGCAATGCCAGTTATCTTTTTTTTTTTTAATCTTGGACCAGAATGGGTATTTCCTCTTCAAAAGAAGATTTCTCATTGCAGGTACCACATTCTTCAAAGGAGAAATCCATCTCAGCTAACTAATATCTTTGGATTTAAGCCTATTAAGTCTATTATTTTCAGTTACTAAGGGCAACATCTCTGTCACAGACCTCATTTTGACTCAAGGTTAGAAAGTCTTTGTTTAATTTCTTTTGGTTAAATTGTACCCAGTAAGCATCAGGTCAGAAGCTTCCTTTCTTCAACCTGCCTAGGGCTTTTTGGATTCAGCACCTTTCAGTTTCTCAACTCCAAGACTTTCTTGTCTCATTCAGGTAAATGGAAGGTAAAACAAGTATAAGAACAAAATTAAGCCTGGGGTGTCCTTTTTCCTGACTAGCTGCATTGCTAACTTTTAATATTTACAGTAAACCTGTGCCAAGCTACCCTTTATATTCAAAATTTAGACAAGAATTCAACCCTACCCTCATTGAACTTACATTCCAGTGGGAAGATATGGCACATGCACAAATAATTATAGCACAAAGTAATACATAAGTGCTGCATGAAGTCAAGGATGGAAATTTTACTACTGAGGGGAACTAGGAAATAATTTCATTCATTTAAGTTGGGCTTTAAATCATGAGCAGGAATTTAACAGGCTGAAGTGAAATGAAAGGCAATCCAGACATAAGAAGAATCATAGGAGCATTAATTTAGAACTGAAAGCAAGATTATTCCAGATCCATCTTTGAGAGCTGGTAGTTAAATTTTCAGTATGAGCATGCACCTATCACTACAAATCTAGAATAGATTTGCAAATTTATTGGTTGCCTAGACTTAAGAAAGTAGAGAAAATATTAACAATGCAGACTGCATCCTGCATTTTTGAAGGGCTAGTTATTAAGCATTTATCAATGCAATCCTAACTGCAAGGATCTTTAAAGGCTCTTGAGGTGAATCTTATTTTACAGATGAAGAAACTGAGGTGGAAAGAGGTTAAGTAACTACCTTAGGAATGCACAGTTACTAAGTGTCTGAGACAGTATTAAACTTTAAACTCAGAGTCTTCTGCATCCAAGTGCACACTGTCTCACAATGGTTGAACCAAGACACAGCAAAGCAAAGTGAAGGTTATGTGAGGGTATGTATTATTGATAGTGAGTAGTTCAGCCAGAATGGAACATAGAGTACTTGGAGGAGAGTAGCATGAGATAAGGCTGGAGATGAAGGGCAGGAACAGAGAAGCCTCCAAAGGAATCTGAATTTTTATTGGATAGATAAAATAGTCCAGGAAACTGGGCATGAATTTTCATGCTTTGGGAACCATTCATCTAAATACCAGTAGAGGAAAGAGTTTTTACAACCAATATATTATCTCCATTCATATCTCTTACTCTTCTTGATCTTAGACAAGGCAATTATAAACTGGTGAGGGATTTGGGGGGTTTTTAGGAGATCACGATTAGCAGTAACAATTAACAAAAATATCTGGAAAATAGTAAATCGAGAGAGATTTGATCTCTGTTGCTAATTTAGCATCTGGAAGGAATAGATGAATAGTGAGCTAATTAATACTTATAGAGTTGGATGTCCCTAATCACTGGTCCCTAATTATCCCCTTTTAAGTTGAACTCTGTGATTGAAGGATGAAGATTGGGACTTAGGATTCATATTGAAAGGAGAAACTGAAAAGAAAGTGTTAGTTCCAAGAATGAGGATTTGAGGGTGAGGAGAAGGGACTAAGGCTGGCAAGAGGTGAGAGGCTGGAAGTAGGTCACTGGCCTGGAGTGTTGATGTGTTTCTCTGCTCTTTGTTCCAGTCACCTGTCTCTGCAAGGAATTCTGCACTTGATCAGTTGAATGGAATGTGTGACAGACACTGACCAAGAGCCCTAGGGGCATACAACAAAGGCTTCAGTTAGCAATAACAGTCCATCATGCATAGTTAGATTTAGTAAATCATCCTATTTAAATCTCTATAGGATTAAATCATCCCCTTCCTATAGGTTGATGAATTCTGAAGATCCCCTGAAATTCTCAAACACAAGCATCTTTGTCCCCTGTCCTTACTTTCAGATGCCTCAGTAAGGCATCAAATAAGGCTTGAAATAATTCGTCCTCAAGGGAAACTTTCATAAATAGACTAATAAAATATACCAATAGAAAGGGACCTTGGAAGTCCCATCATTTTATACCCTAAGACCCCTTGAGATGAAGTGACTTGATGTTAGATGTTAGATGACCAGTTAGTAAACACAGAGGCAGGAATGTGCTGCTAAATGTTTAATGAACAGATCTCCAGAAAAGTAAATAAATCTGGATATGACACTCTTTTAAATTTAATCTGTATTTTTAACATTTTCTGTCACATTATTAATTCTAGATAATCAACAAAACAATAAATCAAATCCTGATTTGTTGATTTCTGATGTTTAAGTGCAAAAACACACACTGAAAATAAAACAGTCAACCAAATAGCTCCAGCAGTATTCCCTGAATCAAGGAACTGCTTTTCTAAAGTAACGACCATTTTAAAGAAATGTGAAATATATTTGTGTGTGGATAGATAGCTAACTAGATAGTTGAGATAGTTGAGAGAGGGAAGGAGAGAAAGAAGAAGAGGAGGAGGCAGTAGAAGAGAGAGGGAAGGAGGGGAGAAGGGGAGAGAGAGAGAGAGAGAGAGAGAGAGAGAGAGAGAGAGAGAGAGAGAGAGAGAGAGAGAGAGAGAATCTGAACCTCTATCACTTTAAAAAAACAAGAGAGAAAATACGAACTTGTGTTCCTGTTTATATTTCAAGCTGAAATGAGACTAAATAAAAATTAATCCTTCATTCTGATAGGATCATAGATGAAGGGCTGGACAGGATCTCAGAAGCCATCTAATCCATCCTCCTCATTTTAAAGTTGAGTTTTTTCTTTTCTTTTCTTTTTTCTTTTCTATTTCTTTCTTCCTTTCTTTTTAAAATGAAACTTCCTATCTTGTCCAAGCTAAAAGTGGAGCAGCAACTCACAGGCCTGATACCATTACTGAGTAGCCCAGAAGCTTTGACTTGTTCCAATTCTAACCTGGGTCATTTCATCCCTTCTAAGGCAGACAATTGACCTCCAGCTCTTGGGGGCTCATTGTATTGGTGCTAGACTTAATGTGGAGGTCCAGTTGGCTTTAATCCCTGCAGCTCAGAACTCCAGAGCTCATCTAGCCTCAGCTTCCCCAATAGATACAGATGATCCCTACAAAGAAAGATACATGATTTTCCATAAGTTATATAGAGCATTCAAAATGGGATCTGAACTTGGGTATTTGATTCCAGAAATGGTGCTTTTTCTTTTTTTAAGATAATTTTTCATGCAATGAAAAAGAGAAAAAAGAATTGTGCATGAAATCATCATGTACAACCTGTTTTTTTTTAACTTTGTTCCATTTTGCCTTTTGACAATTAGTCACTACTCTTTCCCTTGTACTAAGCTACTTCCTCTTTCATTTTGGGGGTGAAGAGAGGATGGCCTGCTGGTCAGACCAAGCTGTATGAGATTTTCTCATCCGAATCTGGGCACCTGGAAATCCTCTTAGTGACAGGCTACATCTACTTCCTTAATCTTTATAAATACTAAACTCCCCAACATTCATTTCTTATTCCCAGGCTCTCCTATTTGTTGAGAGAACCTCAAAGATTTGTAACAAAATACAAGTCTAACCTAGTTTCCTCCACACTGTATTCCTTGATATTGACTGATCATGGTAGATGTGTGGCATGGTTTGGGTCAGCTTGGTGTGATCTGCTGAGTACTTGGCAGAACTATATATGGCAAGATAAGGAATACTGGACTCAAATGGGTATGTACCTCACTGAAATTTCTTTTCTTTCAGCATCTATCCCTTTAAATAATGCTCTACCACTTGACATAACCTCTTTTTAATTGTGCTATTCTGGCAGGTAGATTAGAAAATGAGAGCATTAGGGTAATTAGGAATAGGAGGAACCATTGCAGGGCTTCTTGTCTGGCCCTGGGAAACATGACCAGCTCATTCCCTGGAATAGAACTGTATCATGTTTGCCCCACAGTTTGGAAGGTCTTGACAAGTACAGCTCTCACCCTATCTTTTAAGGGCCCCATTAATCTGAAGTCAACAGAGCATACACTGACTCTGACTTTTTAAAAATATATGCCTCCTATAAATGATAGACTTTCCAGCCTGGATCTGGTTTCTGCAGGGGAAAAGGGCAGTATGATGCAGAAAGAATTCTGATATCTTCTTGGGACCTTACTAACAAGGGCACACTTGCTAGCACAGCACCCGGGCTATTGATTCTCAAAATGCTGATTCTTTGGGTGTAAAAGTAACCCTAAATCTTGGCTTTCCTCCCATAAGTGACAGAGGAGAAGATGCTGGAACCATTCTTGGGACATTAGCAAGCAAAACCAGCATTATTTCTGTACTTGCTCCTGGCCAATTCATCATCCTTATTAATCTTCTCCCCTCTCTGGTCCCCTCTTGTACCAAAATGCATGTCTCCCTTCAAATCGTTATCACTGTAATTCGGACAACGTCTCTCACCTAATCTATTGCCACAACCTCCAAATTAGTTTCTCTGCTTCTTATTGCTCCTTCTTAATCCCTCTTCCCCATAGTCAGAATAAAGCACAGACCTGGTTATCTCTCTTCCCTGTTTAAAAAGTTGCTGATTCCTTATTGCCTAGAAGATCAAATACCAGCTCTTAGGCATGTATTCTTTGAAACCATCCACAGTAGGGCCCCAGTCTACTTTTACAGATTAATTTCTTGTCCTCCTTCAGATATTTTCCAAACTCTAAAGCATGGGTGTCCAACATTTTAGTTCTTCTGGGCGTCATTACCCAACAAAAATTTGTCTAGAGTCTCATAGAATTTATTACTTATTTATGATTATAATGTAACCCATAATATCAATGGGTAATGGGTATCAATGGGTACCAAACTGTATGAATGGACTTTGAAAGTCCCATGTGAACTGCAGGTCACAGGTTGGATGCATCCCTACTCTAGAGTTTTGCACAGGCTGTCCCATATACCTATAATGAACTTCCTTCACCTAAAGTTATTATTGAACTTCCCATGTTTTAATGCTGTCTTCCTCCCCTACTTACCTTGTATTTATCTTCTAAGTAAAGTATAAACTCCTTGGGGTAACCTATAGATTTAAAATTCATCATTTTTTTTTTCTTTTTAGCTATGCTTAGTCATGTTTCCTGCATACAACAGGTTCTAAATAAATGCTTTTAATTGAATGAGTTGAATTAAGAGAATGAAAATAGAGAATGAAAAAAAAGGACATATTCTGTCCTTTTAGAAACCGAATCAAAGATTATGTTGCCTCTAAAGTGGGCAATCTGCCCAAATCTGGTCTAAAGGTGTTGCTGTTGGGGTCCTAACTCCTAAGAAGAGGGATTTGGTCCAACTCTGCCAAAAGGAAGCCCTCATTTGAAGAGATGTCATTATGCACTAACCTGTATCATTCTCAATGTCAGTCTGAGCTTAGGGCACATTCTTGATCTGCTTTCCAAATTCTTGCCTCTGGCTTGCTTTGTGTTTTCTCCATATCCCATCCACATTCCTGGCTTCCCTGTTATTTCTTCAACTCAGTTTTGGCATTCTTAATCATCCACCTTTGACTTCTTTCTGACCTTTTGTATTCTGCCTGCCTTCCTTCATCTCTAAGCTACCTGGGAGCTGATGCTATCCCCTTGCTGGCTTTCTCTTTCCCCTCACTCTCAATCCAGGTTCCTCACTACTGTGATTGATTGTGCAACCCTTTACCTGCTGTTGAAGAGTGATAGGGCAAGATCCACTTTATCAAAAATGCCTCTGTGTACCAGAAATTACATTAGAAACTCTTCTTCATATTGTTACTCCAGTAATGACCATGTTAAATCATGACACAGACTCCTGAAAGGGGAATATTTTAGGAAGAATGAATAGATCAGATTACCTAATAGAAAACTGGAGGCTTTTAGAACATAAGACCTATGGCCTAAAGCAATATGCCTCTTTCCTTTCACTGCCAAATATTGTAGGTGTTCAGTAAATAGTTGTTGGATGACTGATTGTAGATGCTCCCTCCCCTAAGACCCAAAGGTGTTCATTAACAACATGACCTTTCAGATTATAGAGGCCATAGATCTTGTTTTCTCCACGTCCCATGTTGTACCTGCCTCTTTTCTCTGTTTCCCTTTTACCTGCAGTACACAGGTGTTTCCTTGAAAGCTGGTCTTGCCTAATGAAATGTAGTCCACATTCTCTAGTCTGATTCTCACAGAGCAAGGTCTGTAACACCTCCCTTTTGGCATTCTAGGAGTACCCTGATGGTTAGGGTGATTTTTTTCCTAATGCTAATAGCCCAAGTCCCTTGAAGTTCCCCCCACTCTCTCTCTCTCTCTCTCTCTCTCTCTCTCTCTTAGGTAACAGTGAATAGTGTCCTAGTTCCATCTAATCACTTAACAAGATCTAACTTTTTCAAAAGAACATTTATGTAAAAGAACAAATGTACAAATATTTCTCTCAACATATCAGAGGCAAACTCTCCCCATATCACTCTCTGTAAAGAGTAAGCTCAGACCTAGCTAAGTTTCTACATAACATTGGTTCCACCAAGTTCGTGTCCAAATATAGCACTGCTTTTAGATGAGATCTTATCTCATTTATCACTGGGCTGGATCCTGAGGGTTACTCACTGGTTCTGAAGGCATCTAGGCTGGGCGACTGCAAAATCCAGATTCTGGAGGTTCACTTTCCTGACCCTGAAAACTCACAAGATCAGAGTTTCCTTATAAAATAGAAAAGAACAAATTCAGAGGCAACTATCAGCCTCAGATGGAAGAAGGCTCACAGCCTCTTCCCTTATAAAATTACTTCTTACCAAATGACATCTGCAAAGGAATCGATCAGTAAGAAAGGAAAAGCTACAGCCACTTCTTAGCATTTAAAGACCTGTACAATCTAGATCTGACCTACCTCTTTAGATTTATTTCTCCTTTACATTCTCTACATAAATCTCCCTCACTTTCTCTACAACTCAATTCAGACTACTACTCTGCACCCCACCAGGCCCAATCACCTTCCCAGTAATTTTCTTACCCAAAGTAGCACCCTGCCCTAGGCCACCAATTTCTTAGATCTCTAGTGTATTATCTCTTCCATTAGAATGAAAGCTCTCAGAGAACAGTGATTGTCTTTCCCTTTTAGTATTCATATGTTGCTGCTTAACCCTATGTTTAACACAATTGCAAATATTAAGTAAAGGCTTTTCCATTCCTTAGTCGACAACTATTTTGCTAGGTGACTGATATATTTCTGATGCTATGTAAAATACCAGAGCTGTTGTTCTTCCTTTATGAAGAAGGCCAGTGGCATCCTAAGATGATGTTTTGACTATTTTGTGATTTGGATTTAAATGAGGCAGTTGTACAACATGATCAGACTCACTCTCTCTTTCCAAATCATCAAAGTCCAGTGGCAGGACAAAAGTCTAGATGACTGAAGATGGCAGTGGATGATCTTTGGTATCTTCATTGTCTAACCAAACTTTAAGCAGTGGTCCACAGCACCAGCCAGCTTCAGTTAACCTCATGGCCAATGGAGCAAATTGTTCTTATCCACTCAATCTACTAGGGGAAAGTCTTCACATGCTTGGGATAGACACTCCCCTAGCTCACCAAAGGATCTGAGACCTGAAAGTTACCCCTAACCTAGTTTGACCCATCTGCCAAAAGGGGTTTATTGGGGTGTGATCATTGTGCATGTTATAGCTTCTTGGAGCCACAGATGAGAATGAGAAAGCCAAAGTTATTGCCTGAATTCCCTAATACCCCACTCCTCTCATATTTTTGATCTATGCTTTTAGGTCTGATGTGTGATAAAAATGGCTTGTATCCTTCCCCTGACCCTAGAGTGTTTGAGTGGCATTATGGAGGGAAATATTTAAGCAACTTGAGTTTAACTGCTCAGAAATCTCTGTTTTCAACTGGCTAATAAGAAAAAAGGTGACTTTACTCTTCAGCTACTTTCTATGGAAGCCTTGTGATAGGTATTTCTTGTGGTAATGGGAGGGGGGAGGAGCAGGAAGGAAAAGGAAGGGTAGGGAATGCTGCTGGCTTAAATTCTTTATGAGGGAGACAATGCAGATGGCCAGACAACCAGGTTGGAACCCATAAAGTCACCAAGGCAACACATGCTTCCAGCAAGGAATGTGGACATGTGTGCATTCAGCCTGGTGGGTTTAAGCCATGTGACCTATGGGCTAAGAACCAGTCTTAGAGTAGGAACTCCCCTCTCTATCCCTCCAGCTTTCCAAGGAGATAGTTTCTTACCAGAGATTTCAAAGTATTTTTTCCTGCTACCCCTCCATAGATGTATCTGCCTCCTAAAATGTTAGATTGAGTGATAACTCTGTTAACTTCTGGGCTCCTGAACCAAGCTTTCAAGATTTCTTAAGAGTTTCCTTTCTTTTGAATTGTTAAATAACAAGAGATCTATGAAACAGGTCCTTCTTCTATGTAGTCATGAGGTTTTTGGTTCCTTGTACCCTTTAGTTTTTAATAAACCTTCTCATATGTCCTATTCAGTGTTACAAGAAATGCATTTTAGTGTTTGTTAGGTATATGCACCCAATGATACAATAAAGAGATTAATTTTACAGAAAAAGAATTATTTACCCAAAATTCTCAGATGTCTTGGACAAGCTTCTTATTGCTCTGGGTACAGAGTGTGTGTGTGCATGTGTTTGTGTGTGTGTGTGTGTGTGTGTGTGTGTGTATGGACATTTATATTCCTCCCTCTAGTACTCTGCATGTGTGTGTGTATGTATGTGAACACACACACACAAATAAATAAATACATATATTCCCCATATGGGAACTACATATCTAGTTCTCTTTTCTGTAACACATTCTGGTTGAGATATATTCATATATATATATATATATGTGTGTGTGTGTGTGTGTGTGTGTGTGTGTGTGTGTGTGTGTGTATCCAAATGGGAAAAAATAATTCCCAAGGTCCCCTCCAAAATAATTGTGTACTGCCTTTCCCTCTCTCTCCCTCAAGACATGAATAGGATCAGATTCAGAACTCCATGCTTATTCCCTTGTCTAGTTGCCCCCACCAAAAAAAAAACTCTCAAAAGAGCCCCAGAGATAAGGGAAGGGTTAGATTGGGGTGGGGGTGGGGAACCTTGTTTTCTGAATCACTTCATGAGGTCAGAGCCATCTCCCACTCTCTCAGAAGGACCCTGCTTGGCCAAACAGTGGTGCTCCTGAGACTTTGTAAATCAAAATCTATTTCAAGCACACTAGGGGGCTTACTGGGTAAACACCCCTACAATCCAATTGCCTATTAAGCAAAGAATCCTTTGGCTACAAGACTTATCACTGACTCCTTTATCTGTCCTGCAAATTCAACTCTCAACTATCCTATAAGGTTTGTTTAAAGCTAAATGGAAAGTGCTTTATGGTTGAGAATTCAAAACACTCTTCCCCGTACACTTTTTACCCTACTCTGTAAGGAATTTAGAATTTTTGTCTCTATTTTTTTAAGTTTGGGATACTGAGGCACAGAGAGGTGCTGAATGTCCTCTTCTTGAGGGTGAAAAAAATATCCAGGTCACAAGAATCTTCCTCAGTTTCTTTCCTTCAAAATTTTATGGAAGAAAATGGGCATTTTGATCTTTAAGGACTAAAACAGGATTCCTTAAGCTCTTAAGATGAGGTGTTTTTCATCTCTGAGTAGAACGGGGGAGGGGAAGAATTATTGCCAAACTGTGCTCTCCTCCCCACTGGGAGCCCTGGCAAACCTCAGAACTTGAGAGAACTGAGACTAGGCTTCAAGTTAGAATTCCCAATCTCACTCAAGGAGGAAATCCTCAAAGTCTCTATTGTGACAAAGTGAGAAGATGGAGACATGCTTGAGGGGCTGGCTCCCCTCCATGCTAGCTTCTTCCCAGAGTCTTTCTCTCCATTCTGGGACTTCTGTCAGATGAAAGCCTGGGTGCAAGCGTATCCTCTCTCAAAGCTGGAAGCCAGAACATCTCCTCTCCCAAATCACAGAGTTTCAGGAAATAATATTGCCCACCAATAAGGAAAGCCTAATCGTTCTAACGCATGATAGTCCTTCAAATACTTGAAGACAACTATAGCATTCTATATGGGCTAAATACCCTTGGTTCTATTAGAGGTATAGCATGACCTCTATTCTTTTCATGATTCTGGTTAACCCCTTCACTACCTCACCTTTATCTTTTCTAAAATGTGGTACTTTTAGATGTGATCTGAGCAGGACAGAGAACAACAGAATTAATATTTCCCTCATACTGGACACTATACCTATCTTGGAGCATCCTTGTGACATACTTCCTCCTCCTCCCCAAATGACAGAATTTATTCCTCCCTCAAAGAGACAGCTCAATAAAGCTGTTCAGTAAGGATCCTGGCACCTGCCCAAGGCCCTGTGGGTTTTTATTAAATGCCCATCAATGAGATCATTCCAGGAAGCATCCAAAGGATGTAGACAGAGCACACTTGGAACCAAAACCCTTGCCCCACCTTTAACAACCTAAATTCTACCATGAAAGCCAAGTAGACCCAGGAGAAAAGGCCTCTATCAGTTTAGAGAATAATGAGTCAATTCAGTGTTATTGAGCCAAATGAGATGATAGAGAGAATATTAGGCTTGGAGTCAAGAAGATCCGAGTTCAAATTCTGCTTCAGATACTTACTAGCTACAGAATCCTGTGGATCACTTAATTCCAACCATACTTACTCATCTGTAAAATGAAACCATTTCTGTACTCAAAGGGTTTATATTCTACTAAGAGATGCAAAAATAAGTAGATGCAAAGTAACAGTGGGGACAGGAGACCAGTAAAGGTTTTCTATAAGCCAGGGCACCTGAGTGGAGCTAGAGACTTTCAAGAGGGAAGAGAGCCTGTAACTATATGTGTATACTTTCTCAAAGTCATATGTCAGAAGATCAGGATCTCTCCTGTTCAAGGCAAAGAATATCTAAAAGTCTTTCCCGCTACCACCGCATGGTTCTCTCCTTCCAAGAGGGTGACAATATGCTTCTAGAACCTATAGATTATTTATGTCCTGATCCAGATATGAAGTTCTTGCTGTCCTTTGTCTGCTTCCGACAGGAGTTTCTAGAAATAAAAAGGAACATGACTTAACACTCCAGTATATAGAACTTGAGCAAGGCAGCTAATTTTTCCAGTGATACCAAGTCTAGTTTAATTCTACCTCCATGAAAGCACTGGATGAGGTAGCAAAGCCCACATTTATAAGATCCCCACATGAATAAATGACTCTGGGGACAAATCTCTTTTCATTTCCTCCCCAGCCCTATGCATACACCCTTCACATTCCTTCTCCTTGTTTCTTCCTCTCAACCTCCTGTACCCTTCAGTGACATCCATCATTGTCAGTCTCTCTGTTAAAGCAGAGGAATTTTCAGTTATCTTCTTGGTTTACTCTCATAGTAGTAGAAAAATGTCAAGAGCTATCTATGGTTTAGGTCTAGACTCCAAGCTTGAGAAGCTGAAATGTTAAGTATTAATCATGTTCTTACGCAAACTGGACATTACAGGAAGCACAGAAGAAATAGGCCAGTTTAGTGGAATATTGGCCCAACTTTCTTCCTCAGGCCCCTGCCCCTGAGAGTTGACAACAGCTCTAGAGGAAATGAGAAATTCCCTTGTCCAAGGCTGGAGTGATTTCCAGTCTCCAACTCCAGAGAGTCTGTGTATTTGTTTTCCTGAAGAAAACCAGTCCCGATCTGTTCCCATATCTCTACTGTGCTGCAGGGCCTATAATGAAGGATGCAGTCAACAGGCCTATAAAACCTGACCTCTTAGCCCCACTTAATGTAAATACTCAGTCCAGCCATGATGATTAAGTACCTAAGACTTGTCTCTGTCAGGCAGGACTTAGGGGCCAGATTCCGGATTTGCTTTGTTTACATCATTCTGGGGCGATAAAAGTCTGATATGTTTCTTATAAGAAGAAACAAAATTTTTATCTCTGTTACTTTCTTTCCCCCATGATTCTTCTCCCCTCCCCTTTCCTCCTTGATTGTATTTCTTTGCAAAGGATAATGCTAACTTTGGAACTTGGAAGTTCAGCTGGTGTGGACTTTTATGTTCTGCATTCAAACCTAGGTCCTCCCCAATGGAGCCAAATTTTCCTTGCAGAAGTATTGCTTTTTAGATGGAAAAATATTGCACAGATGGAGATAAGTGTAGAGAACATTTTGCATTTGAGAACAAAGTTGCATTTTTAAAGGAAAATGGACATATAGAGTGAAAACTAGTAGAAATATTCTTGATAGAGCAATAATTATAATTATGGTACAAAAAATACTGTAAAGGGGGAACGGAATAAGCATCTATAGATGTCTGGCCCATACAGATATTATCTCATAATCTTGACAACAGTCCATTTTACAGATGAGGAAACTAGACAGACAGAGGTTAAATGATTTGCCTAAAGTCATATAATTAGTAAGGATCTGAGGTTTGAAAACAGGTTTTCCTGACTTCAGGTCCAGTGCATAACTACTTTGACATCTAGCTGCCTCTACTTTAAAATTTCAAGGGGATGGCTAAGTGGCCTAGTGGATAGAGCACTGGCCCTGGAGTTAGGGGTACCTGAGTTCAAATCATACACTTAATAATTACCTAGCTGTGTGGTCTTGGGCAAGCCACTTAACCCTGTTTGCCTTGCAAAAACCTTAAAAAAAAACTGAAAGGAAAGAAAGGAAAGGAACATGAAGGAAGGTAACTTAGAGCATATATATATATATACAGTTGATTTATTTATTTTGATATACCTTTCCCATTCTTGAGTTGTCTTTTTTTTTTTTGTTTTTTTCATCTCATGGGATAACTTTTGCTGGTCTAATCTCTCTTACAACTGAAGGAAGTCCTGATGCCACCCCTGGAGTCATTTTCTTTCCCATTGCTATGGACACTTGGGAATCTCTCACCCTACACACTAGGGAAGCTCTAAGATCTGTGTGAGAGCAAAGAAGGGAGAAAACCTAAGTGTACTGGCATTCTTCCATATTGACAAGACAAGGAGGGAGTTCATGCTAGTCCTTCAAGAAGTTGTTCCATTAAGAACTATTCCTCCTAGTTCAATAGGTGGAACTCTAGTTCATATTCTCTCCAATGAACAGGGCAGTTCTTGAATGCTGAAGAGTACTAGGTGTTTTAGACTCAGGTGGGTTATGTCTTTCTCAGACAGAGTCTGATTGGCTATCTCTGATGTCGGGAAGAGGCACCACCAATTAGCAAAGTTATATGGGAACTGGAAATTTCTGGTATGAAAAGTTCCCAGTAGATTCCAGTAAAGACAGCTTTCTTAAAGCTCTCTAAAGCCAGTCCCTCAATGAGGTCTTTTCTGATCCCTCTTTGGTAGAGTATACCAGTCAACCTTCTTTTTTCCCCTCCCTCCAAATTACGTTGTATATACTTTATATACACATTTATTTATTTATATTTATATATAAACCTGGCCTCTGGGGCTTGCTCTCCCAACTTTCAATACTCTAGCAGATTGAGTCTTTGTATCTATCCTTGGTGTTTCCCACAGCATCTAGCAACCAGCAGACCCTTTGGAAATGTTTGCTAGTTTATCTATGAAGTGGTGATAATTCTATTTTCAAAGTATAGAAAGGAAGAGAAGCCTGCCTAGATTCACACAGCTAATTAGTCTTTGAGCTAGGAGTGCAACTCAAATCTTATGACTTCTATACTTTTTTTTTCAGTTAAATCGCTGTGGAGTTTTTAAATTACACAAGACATAGTAGTTGTCCTTTGTGTTCAAAGAGTACCATGTGGTTAAATACATGATGACATGACTTATGCATTATATTTATTATAGTGAGGGGAGATATTCAGCTGACTCTTAGTTCTAATCCAAGGAACTGGGCTAAATAGACACAGTATATTGCTACTTTTCTTTTGGTACCCTTGTAAGCATTTTATTTTGAAGGCAACCAGAGATCTAATCAATTGGTTTTGGAATGAAAATACTAATGTTCAGATTAACATCTAAGGCACAACAATATTTTCCCAAATATCATACAGCAATTAAAATGAGGCTCTACCTTCCAAAAAAATTTCACCATAGAGAAACAATGCCAAATAAATGTTTATTTTGGATTTCAAGGTCCCTTATGTCCTTGGAAAGACTTATTGTGATAAGGTAGTGGTTATCTTGTACAATTCTTTCCTTCTTGGCAAGACTAAAAGAAAACCATTGTGGACAAATTCTATTCTACTCTTTAAAAATCCCTTTATTTACTTGTTATGATATTTAAGTTAAAAAAAATCTAGTTTGGTCAATTCTCATTCACAATTCTTTGCTTTCTGTCAGGGGAAGGGAGGGAGAAAAAGTAAAACCATATGAAAAAGAATGATTGGTGAGGGGGCGGCTAGGTGGCATAGTGGATAAAGCACTGGCTCTGGAGTCAGGAGTACCTGGTTTCAAATCTGGTCTCAGACACTTAATGATTACCTAGCTGTGTGGCCTTGGGCAAGCTACTTAACCCCGTTTGCCTTGCAAAAACCGAAAAAAAAAAAAAGAATGATTGGTGAAAACTACCATTGCATGTAGTTGGAAAAACAAATAAATAAAAATATTTAAATTAAAAAAAAATAAAGTGGTGTCTCACAATTGAAAAAAAAGAAGAAACTATCTACCTTGAAGATTACCCGGACAATCTAGGGTTGCCTATATCTTCTCTGCTCTTGAGTTCTTTCCCAATTGCCATTCAGATATACAGTCTGCAAATGACTATTACAGGAGTGGATATACAGGACCAGACAAGGAGCCTAAGAATGTTATTGCTTGTTTGTGTTTAAATCCCAAAAGTAAATAGAAATAAAGTAAAAGGTCTTGGATTGAGCCATAAAAGACCATGGGTTCTAGTCCTACCTCTGCTAATAAAAATGTTACCTTAGATAAATCACTTAATCTTGGTGTTAGTTTCTGCATCTTAAAATAAGGAAATTGGACTACATTATCTCTAAAATCTATTCTAGTTCTAAAATTTCTTTGATTTGCTTTATTGATTTACATTTGTTTAGTAGCACTCATGCTTCTGTCCCTTTCTTTATGAGTGTAAGAAACCTAAATTTAATGATAATAATAACAATAAAATAAAAACTAAGTAATTTGATTCGACAAAAATTTATTAAGCATTTATTATGAACAAAGAACTGGGGATAAAAGACAAAAAAAAATCCTGCCCTCAAGAATCTTACATTCTGCAGAGGAAATAGTATGTATACAAATAAATATATTAAAAACTAAGTGATAATTTCAGGGACTGAGGAGGGGGTGCTAGATTATAAGATAGCCCTTTGTCAATTCATTTTCTCAGACAATAATCAAGTAATTTCAGGGATTCTTTCAAAGATCTCAGAGTCTTTTGTGTCTCTAAAAATTTTTAAAAATTGATCTTCCTGATATTTTTATGGTCTAATCTCAGGGGCACTTCTGCCTAGATACACATACTTGTTTATTTTGGAAACTAGTGTTAGAATCTATGGATTATCATATAGATTTTGAACTTTAGGAGAAAAAAATAAATCAAGAATGTCTAAGTTTTCAGAGTTCTTATTTCACAGAGCTGAAAACCTGGGGCAGGGGGTAGAAGGGAAGGGAAGAAATCTAGAGCTGTTAAGCTGTCTCCCTGCTAGAATGTGGATTGACACCTAATGAATGCAAGGATGTAAATGATTCTCAAGTTTTTTCACTGATTGTCTAATATTACTTGACATCTCAGAGGTTCTCTAAAGTTACTGATCTGAGTTTTCTCCCATCCCCGGGTCTACTGATGCATAAGCTGCCAAGGAAGAAATACTTGGACTTCAGTGTTGCATGCCATTCTAAAATAAGCTATCTCAAATTTTATTTGAAGGGAATCTGGAAATAGAAAGCCAGCATAGTCAGCAGCCCAGTACAGAGGTGAAAAGCCTTTTCATCAACAACCTGGACTACTTTACATCCTGTACAAGCTCTTTTCCTGACACCTCTCTTGGTAGGTGATGATTGGGTCTGTCTTGGTTGTGTTGGACCCAGAAAACAATTTCCAAGGAAATTGCCCCCTTTTGACAGCTTATGGTATAGGCTCCCAGCTTTATAAGATTTTTGCAAAATGACTCCATTTTTCCCTCCAGTCTGTCAATTTTCATGCTACTGAATCAAGAGGGAAATTAAAGCATACTGACCAGGCTCTTCTGCAAAATGGAGGCTTCAAGAGGAATTCACCCATGGGACAGAGGGAAAGGCCTTGCTAAAGAATATTCCATAGTCAGTGGAGTGTTGTTGGTAAATTATTCCATAGGAAGGAGGCCCAAGGAGCTAAGGAAAGTTGTACAATGAGCCAGTAATCAAGAGGGCATGGTTTTGGAGTCTAGAGAAAGCCAGAATAGGGTCAAGAGAAGAATGAGGGCTTATTCAGAGCTTAGCAAAGCCTCCAATTTTACCATTAAAGAAAATTCTCTTCAGTGAGGCCTACCCTCTTGGAAGCCAAAATATAATTGAAAAGTTTGTTAAAAAAATCAGTCCGATTGGCTGTTTGGTGACCAAGAAAATTGCAGGAGGTTTCAATGCATTTAGCCTTTAATTATTAAATTCAGTCAAATCTGTGTGTGTGTGTGTGTGTGTGTGTGTGTGTGTGTGTGTGTGTGTGTATGTGTAGTTACAATCTGACATAAAACTATAGTTATGATGTCAACCATAGTCCCCAGAGGGGGCTTTCTCTAGTGACAGATGTGTTTTGACTTCTACTCTACTTTGACATATTTTGTGTCTCTCTCTGTTCTGACCCTGGCCTAGTAGCTAAAAATCTATTTTTTTTTAATTATTAGAATTAGTTTGTTCTACATCAGAAAATCTTGTCAGGTTCTGATTCTTTCTCTGACTTCACAGCAACCTACCAGCCTAAATTCCAAACTCTTTTCCCTATTCTAAAATAGAAACTCAAGTCATGAAAAAGTCTGACCCTTACCTTAATTTGTGATTCTACTCTCCAGCTCCAGCTCCTTACTCAACCCCCTTCAGTTTCTAGGATTTGATAATTGGAATCTAATTTGTATAGGGTTGCCGTATGACAAATTATCCTGATTGTACACTCTGCACATAGTAGGCATGTGATAGCTTATTTAGGCTAATAAATGGAAACAAAGGGATCCTAGATTCAGAACTGGAAGGAAACTTAGAATTACATCTTGTCCAACCTCTTTATTTTACATTGTGTGAATTCTCTGACTCTAAATCTAGTCCTTTTTCCCACTGTACTACATTGTTTTGTTATGGAATCATGTCCATATTGAGAAATATCCTCAAGGTGACTTCATTTGTTCACTCACTAGAATGCTCTCCCCCTCCTCTCTGTTCTTCTAAATCTTTCTCAACTTCTAAGGACTAGTTTGAGTCCCATCTTCTCCAAGAGCCTTTCCTAATGACACTAGTCCATACAAGATCCCTTTTCTAAATTCATAGAGTAGTCAGTACCATTGCTACTTAAACCTTGGTTTAAACCTTGTTTTGTGTGACCCTCTATTTATTTTACCTGAATACATCTCCTCTCTATAGCTAGATTACAAGTTTCTCCAAAGATAAAATCTATGCTGTCTACTCTTCATATATGTTCAAACAAGGTCAGCACATTTCTGGGACCATAGTTAGGGCTCAAGAAGTATCTGTTGACTGAATTTGATATGAAAGGAGTTGCATGAAATATGAAACATCCTTTGCACCTTTCCGTTTTCATCTGAGAATCATCTAAGAAGCAAAAGCTATTTAAAATCAAGGCTTTGATAGGAATCAGGGCAACACGATATGTTGCAAGTCATTGAGTCTTTCATGGCATTCTTATGGACAAGGTGAGGAGATTTGAGTTTGGAATTTAATATCATTAGGTATGCTCATAGCTGACCAAATAATCATACCTGAAACATGAATTAATAGATGCCTTCGGGGAAGGCATCTAGTGTGTCAGCTGCAGATTTTTTGTTTATGGCCTAGTTTTGTTCAATGTTTTTATCAGTAAACTGAAAGAAGTCATAGAAGGCATACTTATCATATGAAGATATGTAAATAGCATCTGTCCAGGGATATCTTGGAACTAGCTTTAATGGACTTCTAAAAGTCAATTGTTAAATTTTCAGTGTGAGTATTTATACCTTGGAAATTGGCAAATGATACAAATCAGGTTTAAATTTATTATTTTGTTGATTTCTAGATTTAAGGAAATGACAGAAAAAATGTAATGATGCTGAAAAATGTTAATAATAAACAGGGTTCAATTTATTGTTTTGTTGATTTCTTTACTTAAGGAAATGATAGAGAAAATATTAATAATGCAGATTAAACTTAAGAGTGTGTCATATTGTCATACATGCAATTTTTTTCAGAAACCTGTTTGTTAAACATTTACCAACATGCCACTGTACTTATCTCATGCATTAGTTAACAAAATCAACATCAAAAAAAGCTCAATTTAGTTTAATAAGTATTTTTAAGCATCTACTATATATCATTCACTATATTAGACCCTAGAAATGCAAAGGCAAAATAAAACTTTTGTTTTCCTCAAGTAGGAGCTTAGAACTAGGAGGATATTGCTTATACACATACATATACATACACATATACATATATGCATATGTATATATATATATATATATAAATACATATGTAATAATTTTCTTGGTGGGAGGAGGAAAACATTAACAACAGGCAGAGCTGATAGACCAAGTTAACAGGATTAGATGTAACAGGTATCAATTTAGAATCCTGCACTTAGGTTCCACAAATCACCTAAATAAATAGAAGATATGAAAAACTGGGTTTAGTCATTAAGGGTTAGGGAGATGAGGAAAAAACTCTAGGTTTTTTGTTGACTATGAACTCAACAGTAAAATACGATTACCCAGAAAGTTGATTCAATCTTGGGCATAGAAATCTACCAACCAGAACAAAGGTGACAACTTAGGTTAGGTCTAGCTTACCATGTTTAGGTCTGGCCACCATATTTTAAGAGGGATATTGGCAAACTCAATTGCTTTGAGGGGAAGACCAGCAGGATGGTGGTGGGACTCAAAATTACATTCTATGAAGAACTTAATTCTATGTGAATTCTATGAAGAACTGGGAATGTTTAGTATGAAAACAGAAGAGACTAAGAGTTGTCTACAAGTATTGAAAAGGGAGTATATTTTTCTATTTTATTCCAAAAGGTAGATCTAGAATGAATGTGTAGAAATCCTAAGGAGAACAGATTTCAATTAAACACCAGGAAAGCTTTTAACAGCATCCTAAGGCAATGGAATGAACTACTCCTATAGTAGTGAAGACCTTGTATAAAGCTATTAAGCCCTAGTCTATCAAGAGATTTACATATTTGCTTAGAGGTTGTTTCCTAGAATTCTAAAGTTAGGAAAAAAATATCAGAGATGAATTAGAGTGTTAAACTTGGGATCAGGAAGACATATTCAGAGACTGCCTTTGACACTTAGTAGCTATATGACTGTGGAATAGCCATGTCATCTTTCTAAGGTTTATTTTCATCTGTAAAGTAGGGATAATACCCTACCTACTCCCCTACAGGCTTACTGTAAGGATGAAATGAGATTAATCTGCAAATATTTATTAGGGGCCAAGTATGTGCAATGGAGATACACAGTTTAAGTTCTACATAAACAGAGAGGGACAGCATGCTGTTGAAAGATATCTACGCCTAATAGAGGTAACTCAGTCAAGTTCCCTTCAGTGATGCAGTGGTACTGACTACCTCACCCAGTGCTGATCAAGATCAGCAATACTAAATATCTTATACACATACATGAAATGCAACATCAAGACTATAGAAAATGGATCTATAAACTTAAAGGATCTATAAACTTACACTGGTAACAAACAGAGAAATAGCAACAGTCATGTGCTTATTATACTTATTCAACACAGTTTGTGAGGGATTGTGCAACCTGAGGTGAGACATAGTTATCCAAGAAAATTACTGGATTCATACAAATTTCATATCTAACAGAATAATGAGCAAGTATTCATATTTATTTTATCATTTTTCTTTTTTCTTTTCATGTTGTTGTATCATCACAACTCCTTAACTTTCTCCAAGTGAGTAGATGCCACTAGAGGTGCCAGAATCTATTACACAAAGAAATAATATGGAAGAGAAGGCAGAGGACATTTGACAACTGGAGACATAATGAAAAGTTTTTCTTAGGAAGGAATAACTGATCTTTAGGTCTAAGTGAATGATATAAGGTGGTAAGACATTTTATAACTATCTTTTCACACTAATTTACAATCTTGAAGGCATGTTAGGGATCCTTGAGGACCCCACTTGTGAAATGAAAAAGGTAATGGTTTAAAGACCCTCTTGGCCTCTTGCTGTTTTGCAAACATACTGGTTCGATTTCTCAGGAGACCAGCATGACCCCAATCCCCTTTGCCTTTCCAAAAGATCAGCATGACCCAGCTTCTTTGTGTCTCCTGACATTGATCAAGAATCGCATTATAGCAAGAGCAATGAAGTATGCATAAAAAATGTAACTGTCTAACCAATATGTAATGATTTAATCAATGTGTAATCTTTAACATAATTGGTGCTTAAGCTGGTAGCATGAGTTGTTCACGAGTATGGAAGTAGATTAGGATATAAACCACTACATGAACTGAATAAAGTTGGAGTTCTCACCATCTTTGGCTCCTGTCTCATTCACTGCAAGCTGAGAACAGTTCTCTGCTGGTCATAGAACTCAAGTAGTCAGTGAACCATACAGAGGCAGACCTGAGAGGTACCCATTATTCTAAGCCAATCTTCCAGCAGCTTTTTGCTCATTGATATAAAGGAGAAGCCTTTTCCTACCAGGACCCTTCATCTGGAACTTTCCATGAGGCAGGAATTCTTCCATCATTTTTCCTTTGGGGGAAAATCCCTCATAGTTGCCAGAAAACAGACCCTCCCATTGGAGGAGAAGAATATCCTAGTGCTTCTCACACAAAAAAAGCTCTCATCTGGTATTTTCTGGAGAAATGAAAAGGCAAGCAAACTCACTCCACCTACGAAGTCAATACCTATTTGAAATCATCATTGGTGCTTGGTTTTCAAATATCTGAGGCATCAGAGGCTCTCTCTCATCAAATCAGGGAAGCCAATGTTTACCGAATTTAAAAGCAAAAAAAAAAAAAAAAAAGCAAAAAAACCCTTTTTTAAGCAAAATCATTTGGGCTTGCCATTGATGGACTTGTCTTTGGATTATCACTGATCCAAAGTGAAGAATCCCACCAGGTCAATAGGTCACAAATAAAGAGAAAGAAAGAAATCAAAGACATATATACATGTGATGGAGGAAACCCTAGAAGAACTGTCATCAATGTATCACTGAATAGTTGAGCTGGAACAGACTTCAGATATTTGTCCACTACAATTCTTTCATTCGTTTCCAGATGAGCAAACAGACTCAGAAAGTTATAGTGACTTCCCCAAAGTCATGAATGTAGTTAGAAGTAAGGCTGGGATTGTAATCCAGGATTTTTCTTTATCTGGAAAATGAGGTTAAATTTATTGGCCTCAGAAGTCTCCTCTAGATTTGCCACTAGCGTCCTTTGAACTCCTAATTCAAATTCTAATAGCAATATTAATGGTTTGCCTCTCTTCCCCTTTACATTAATTTATATTCTGAAAAAGAAGAGAATCATTAAGGCACTTTTTTTTAAATGGAAAGAACAACAAAAAATTCAGACAAAGAATTACCTTTGATATTAAGTTGAAGATAGATCAACTTGAAAACTATAGTTGATCTTATTATACAAGTTGCCTCAAAAATCTTGGTACAGTTTGAAGCTTTTAAAATGTTAAAAACTTAACTAGACTTTTCAAAAAGAAAAGCTATTATAATATAGACCTGAAATTTTTACAATCCTCTTTTTTATCTTTCTGATGCAGAGAGTTATGAATATAGAAAAATTATAATGATAAACAAGTTCTGTAATCTTTTAATGCTGTTAAAATCTGGGAATCTTGTTAAGGATGTGGAAGGATCTTTGCTCTTGAGATGTAAATTGTCTCCTGTTGTTTCATTATTTTAATGTAAAATTTGTATCCTGTCTCCTCATTTCCAATCCCAACCTTCAACCCTTTACCTGGTTTCAGTCATGTAAGGGGGAAGGATTTTCCCCTTTTGCCCTCAGTGCCCAGATAAGGGGTAAGGCTATAAAATCTGGGCAGGACCTCCATTTGGGCTGGTTCTCTCTTTCTCTCTCTCTCTCTGGATCAGTCAGTTCTCTCTGATTGTCTTTATCCCTGCCTCTCTTTATCTCCCTCTTTTTGATTCTTTCTCTGTCTACCAAGCAACCCTGCCCATAGCCTTCTGTTTTTCACCCTGTCCTAAAGTACTTCCTGACTCTTCTGGAGGAAAAGGTTTTGTTTTGTTTTTTTACCAATTTACTTTGCTATGGTTTACAATAAAATCCTGAGCAGTTTTAAAATCTCAGAATTCATTCATCTTTCAGTGACCCTCGTTTCTGTCACCCCAAAATTCTATTTTTAATTGGTGACCCCCAAAAAATAATCCCAGTGACACTATGTATATATACATAAATACCCTTTCTATTTAGTGTTTAAATTCAGAATAAAAATTAAAATTGATTTAAAAAATACATTAAACTCTGGTCTACTTATTTCATGCCTGTACCTTCCAGTAGTATCTTGGTGTGTTACTCAGTCCTATTGATGGTTCTTAGCTATTATTTCTAATTATTCTATTTCTCCATATTATCCTTCATTAATGAAGCTTGGGTGCTTGAATCTATTGGAGTCTATGGAGCAATGAGATGTTGAGAATTACAATGTATAGATGGCAGAAGTGTCTTTCATTTTATTTAACCAAAGTTTTCTTATACTATGATCTCTCTAGCAAGACCTACATACTTGAAACAAAGAACAAAACAAGTCATACCCTGCATGAATTTGTATCCAACCAATATCATTGCTTCACAATAGTGTCATTCATGAATTTGTAACCTGAGTGTCAAGGGCCCTGCTCTTGGCAGGCAGACAAGGTTCATCCTTGGAAACTTATCAGTAAGAACATCTCTATTTGGCTAATGCTCTATCCTATCCAGACTGCTTGAAGATAATTTGGCTCATTTTTAGTGTACTAAAATCAACTAAAAGCTTTCATTCAGTTTTTAAATATCTGAGATAGTGTTAAATAGAGAAAGAGCAAACAAGTATCCCAAAAACCCTTAGAAAAATGGATGAAGGAAATAGTTCCCTTCTACCTTCCAAGTAGAATACAGTCACACTAAATATTTCTAACATCAATTCAGAATGTCCAATAGGAATCCCCTAATAGCATGGGAGCATGGCATTACAGACAGATCTAGCAGCAAGCCTGTATTCTTTATCTTCATCCATCTTCTGGACAGTTCTGTCCAGTCATCATCAGTTTGCAAATCTTGCCATTTCTATTTCCATATTTTTCACCTATGTCCCCTCCTCTTCATTTAAAGAGGTGTCAGCCTAGTTCAGTCTCATTACTTCTGGCCTAAGAGAAGTGGGAAGGGGGATTAAAAAGCAGTTACTATGTGCAGGTCATTGTGCTAAGTGCAGAGCATACAAGTAAAAAAAATTCCAAAAACAAAAAACAATGCTTACCTTCAAGGGATTTACATTCTAGTGGGAAGTGAAGGAGGGAGATACATTAAAAAGGAGCTGGAAAGGGTAGAGAACAAAGTAGCTCAAAAGCAAGGAAGAGCTGAGAGAAAAAGTGAGCAGGAACTCATTAAGGGAAAGAAATGTCAGAATATACCAGAAATATAAAAAATAACTTCCTCTTTGACTCCTTGCCAAAAGTCTCTCCTCAATCACATTCATCCTTCACACTGCTGCAAAAATGATTTTCCAAAAATACAAGTCTGAGCCTATTAATTCTTCGCCTCCTCACCAGAAAATAAAGTCCAATGTCTCTCTCCCTCCCTTATTTCCTCTTCTTCCTACTTCTTTTTTTCTTCTTCCTTCTACTTCTTCCTCCTCCTCCTCTCTCTGTCTCTCTCTCTCTCCCCCTCCCTCCCTCCCTCCCTCCCCCTCCCCTCCTTTTCTTACCTCTCTCATCCTCTAAGATTGAATATAAAACTCTCTCCTGTTTGACTTTTAAATCTCTTCACGACCTGACCCCTTCCTATCTTTCCAGTCTTCTTGTACATTATTCCCTTCCACATATTCTTTAATTGAATAATACCAGCCTACTCAATGTTCTTCCCATGGAATGTTTCATCTCCCTTCTCCAAGCCTTTATAGGGGCTATCTCCCACACCTAGAATGCACTTCCTTCTCATCTTTGCCTCTTGTAATTGCTACTTTCATTCACTATCAAGTTTAAGTGTCACCTTCTTCCTGAAACTGTTCCTGATAACTTCAATTGCCATGGCATTCCCTCTCAAAATTATATTGTATCACTTTACATATATATATATTATATATAATATATTATATATTATATATACATATATATACATATATGTGTATGTGTTCTTATATGTACACATGTTGTCTCCCCTGTTTATCATTGAGGGCTGGGATAATTTCACTTTTGTGAAGTCCAAAAATTTAGCACAGTGACTGGCAATAGGAAGCACTTAAGTGTTGGTTGACTGATTAATCAATTAATTCTTGCCTGTTCCTTGTTCCCTGTTCCCATCTCATCTTAGAAGCTGTTTCTTTTGTCCCAGGGATAACCATTGCCTACTATCATGATCTTTCTGTAAAGCTTCCCTCTACTTTCTCTTCCATCATAATAATTTTCTCTCACAACTATCTCTGCCTGGTGCTTTCTACCATGGATTTGGTTCACTGCCTTCTACAAAGTGTCTTTGCCTATCATTCCCTATATAGCAACACATTATAACCAAACCCCATCCAGAAAATAGCAACATTCCAATGTAACATCATGTATCTAATTACCCACACAGAACATTGTTCTTATAGAACTAATTGTGCCCCAAAATGTTATTTTGTCTAATTTTTCCTCCTGACACTAGATGGAGTCTGTATGTATATTATCAAATTAAAAAATAAATGTAATAAAGCATTAAAATACATAGTATAGGCAGTAAGCGCCATGGAATGTGAGAAAGAAGGAAATTATTTTTGACTGGAATAATTAAGAAAGATTTCTAGGAGCAGGTAAAAATTGAAAAGGATATTTAAGGATGGGTAATATTTAGATAGATAGCAAGAAGGAGGAAGATAGGATCATTTAACTTCTTGGGATATCCCTTAATTCCTTCATTTATAAAATGATTGGGTTGCAGTTAGGTGGTGGAATGTCTAGAGAATTAGACTTTGAATTAGAGAGACCCTGGTTCAAACCTGATCTCCGACTTTTACTGCTCAAATGACACAGGGCAAGTTGCTTAACCTTTGCTTCAGTTTCCTCATCTGTAAAATGGGGATAAGAACTGCTCCTATTTCTCAGGGTGTTGTGAGAAAAATAATTATAAAGTGCTTTGCAAACCTTAAATGTTTATTATTATTATTATTATTATTATATGATCTTTAATCTTCATTGAACAAAACATAGTTGTGAGAAAGCATGGAACATTTTGGGGACAGATAGAACATTTTGGAGATAAAGAAAAGACCAGCTGTGTGTCTTTGGATAAGTCACATCTTCTCTGTGAATTCCAGTTTCCTCATCTGTAAATTACAGATTGTAAAATTAAAGGAGAAAACTAGATCAGTGGTTCCTAACTAAAATGATCAACAGCCCCCATGAGGCCACAGAGCTATTGCAATGGGCCCTGGAATTTATATGTACACTAAAAATTATTTTATTTTTATTTAGTGCTAATAAAATATGCAATGCAACTGTACAAGTAAGCCAGCACAACCTCTAAAGACTGAATTAATAATATGGCTCACAATATTGCTATTTCAAATGCGTTTATTATAATGTAGCTATTGTGTTTCAAATGTAGGCTATGTTATGTTTGGGGCAGCTAAGTGATACAATAAAGAGTGCCAGGGTCTAGAGTTAGGAAAACTCATCTTCCAGATTTCCAATCTGGTCTAAAATACTTCTTACAGGGTATCCCCAGACAAGTCACTTAATCCTTTTTATCTCAGTTTCCTTATATGTAAAATGAGTTAGACAAGGAAATGGCAAACTACTCCAGCATCTTTGGCAAGAAAATCTCAAATAGAGTCATGAAGAGCCAGAAATGACTAAAAAGAAGAATATTTACTAATAAATTCATTTAAAAACACTATCGGGTGGCTAGGTGGCATAGTGGATAAAGCACTGGCCCTGGAGTCAGGAGTACCTGGGTTCAAATCTGGTCTCAGACACTTAATAATTACCTAGCCGTGTGGCCTTGGGCAAGCCACTTAACCCCATTTGCCTTGCAAAACAAAAAAAACCCTAAAAAAAACCCCAAAAAACACTACAGAATTAGTCTTTCTCAATCAGAGAATTCTAGTAGTCCAGCTACTACCATAGAAGTCTCTGAAATTCTTTAAAATTCATTGGTATTTCCTTTTACACAAAAAGATTGAGAACCACTGGATTAGATGATGTCTAAGTCTTTTGCAATTTCAGCATTCCTTGACCACATAGTAAGCCTGGATTGGTGATAACAAGTTGTCACAGAGTATTGGGAGATAGTCACATGAGTAGAGTAGGCCTATATCACTAAGAGGATGTTAGGATGTTGGTAATAATGCCTCATAATTCTACTATTATATATTATATTATTACATTAGCATATTATAATATGTAAATATATAATGTTATTTATGCTATTTATAAAAGCTCCTTCCCCTCAACTATTCTATGTGAGGAGCATAGTACCCTGAAAAGAATTCTGGATTGGGAGTCAGCAGACCCACATTCAAACCCTAGCTCTTCTGCTTATTTCCTTCATGAATTTGGGCAAGTCACTTCCCCTCTTTAGGTATTGGGGTCTTCACATATAAAAGGAGAAGTTGAACCAAATGACTAGATCTCTTTCATTGTAAAATCTATAATTCCATTATTCAATAGCTTCCAGGTCTTTTTACTCACATATCAGATATAGAGGGCTCACATAAAGCCTGACTTCCCACAGTTTGGATTGTTGCCAGAGTACTGTTTTGAATATTTTTCATCTCTACTATCTATCAACAATTCTCTCTTCTCCTCCTCCTCCTCCTCACTTTCTTCTTCTGCTTTCACCTTGAAATGACATAAACAAGGGGTTGTAAGAAACTGGCAACATTCTGGTATTGCACTGGCTGATAGAGCACCCAACAAAAGGCTTTCTGTGCCTCTTTAACTGTGGCCACTGGGATGTTCTCTATTAGAGTTCAGGATCACCCTCCCTTCCTGCTTCCTGCCCCCACTCCTGAACTTTTAGACATTACAAAAGTCATTATTATGTCATTTGGTTCCCTGAAACAATCAGTCCACTTTACTTCTACTGCCTTCTTGCTCTCTGCATTATACATATTTATTATATCTTTTTTTTATTAAGTTCTTTGTACTGCATTTCTATCCAAGGGTCATTGGTATTTGCATAGAGTATAGGCCAGGTATCCTTGCACATTCATTCCAATTAATCCTTTTCCTGAACATCTTTGTTAGAAACAAAGGTTCCACTCCTCCGTCCTAAAAACCAATCATTTCCAAAGGTCTAGCTAGTCCAGAAATATGAAATCCTTTGTAGAGGGTAGGAAGAGATCCAGGACAAAATAGCCAGACACCTAACTGGGGGAAGGGGCAGGCAGGATCTAAGACCTACAAAGCCAGAAAGTCTATCTTCAGATCTCTAAGAAGGATATCAGTCTAAAATTATAGTTATCTACTACCCCTCAAATACCTCTCATCTAAGTATACATGTCTAGGTTCGGAATCCTGATGCTATCAGGGGAGGATAGCTCTAGCTAATATTCACCAGCTTAAATTAACCCTTCCTACCAAATTCTGGTTACACATAAAATGGACAAGAATTTCTTTACCAAAGAAAGCAGGAAATAGACATCAGAGAACTTCTGCAGATTGAAATGTACCCTAAAAATACATGAGTTAATGAGTTCTTCTAGAAGAGATATAAAGATTTCATCTCAAACCAGGATAGAAAGAATGCTTTTTCTGCCAGAGAACTTTCCCATTATTCTCTAAGGCTATACACATAGGAAGTCCAGGATATAATGTAGGCAAGCAGCATCAGAGCTCTATCCCACCATCTGAAATTCTCCTCCTTACCTCTCCCTCCGCCTGATGTTTTTGGGGTCATCTCAAAGGGTACATCAAGCAAAAGAAGTCCCTTCTCCACTTACTTGGTTTCACTTTCTAGAATCAATATTCTCTCAGTCAATCAGGAGTCACATTTCCCTTAAAGATTTACAGGGCAGTTCCTTAGGAATACTGCCCTAAGCTTGGGTGCAAACTGGGTAGCTGCATAAAATCCTTTAGTCTCTAATGCCATGGAAAGAAATTACAGATTTTTTATTTAAGAAAAGAGTTGAGTGAGTGCAAAGCTTAGGACAAATTAATCTAAAGATTGGATTTCTATGATGTATGATATGCTGGGGAGGATTTAGGGCTTATATTTGGAGAACCTTCCCACTCAAATCACAGTACATGGGTAACCTCCTACTAAAATTACAAGTAAGAACAGCACTGCTACTGTACCTGATTGTAGCCCAGATGATCTTGGCTGTAAGGGAATGAGTTAATCAGTGGCCAGCTTTTCTTTTGTTGTTGTTGAGTCATATTCAATTCTTCATGACCCTATTTGGAGTTTTCTTGGCAAAGATACTGCAGTGGTTTGCTATTTCCTTCTCCAGCTCATTTTCCAGATGAGGAAACTGAGGCAAACAGGGTTAAGTGACTTGCCCAGGGCCACACAGCTAGTAAGTGTCCAAGGTCAGATTTGAACTCTGGAAGACGAGTCTTTCTGACTCCAAGTCTGGCACTCCATGTAGCTTTTCTTGACAGCTTTAAATCCCCAATTTCTAAGTGAGAGCAAACCACTTGACTATCCCTTCCCTTCCTCTAGTCTCCTATTCTTCCTCTTTGTCTCTTTCTTTCCTGATCCCCCATCCTGTTTCTTTTCTTCTCTTCTCCTTTCTCCAAAGTTCAACTCAACAGAAAGGAAGAAGGTCATAAATTGGGAGGATCAATATAAGAAAAGCCAGGAAGTTTTCTAACTCCATTTTCCAACATCATAAAGGTCAGAGTGTTTCATAGTGAATTCATTTTCAATTTGGAAAAAATGTTCTTTGTTTAACTTTTTTCTTTCTTTCTCTTTTCTTTTCCTTCCTTTTTTATGATTTGCTATTCTGTTTCTAAATGAGGAAGTACTAGGGCAGAGGATGTAACAGAAATCACATTTTGCTCTCTTCCTGAATGATGGGATATTTTTTAAAAGATTTTGGTTCAGACAGAATACTTATCCTTGACATTGGCATCAGTTTGATTTCCTGAGGGATGAATTTTGTCCTCACACCCTAAACTTGCACATAAGGCTCTTATTTCACCCTTCCAATTTCTGGAAAGGATGAAAAATATTTCTTTTGTACTGCCATCAACAGACTTGTGTGTGTGTTTGTGTGTGTGTGTGTGTGTGTGTGTGTGTGTGTACTGATAAATTTATTAGCTCAGTAGAATGTATGCTGTCTGAAATAAGGCCTATGTATTAATCCAAGTTCTATGTGGCCTTAGAAACTCAATCTTGTAGCCTTAGTTTCCTCATCTATAAAATGAGGGGCTTGGAATAGATGGTGTCTAAGGTCCTTTCTAAATTCTATGAGCCTGGGGTGGCTAGGTGGTGCAGTGGATAGAGCACTGGCCTTGGAGTCAGGAGTACCTGAGTTCAAATCCAGCCTCAGACACTTAATAATTACCTAGCTGTGTGGCCTTGGGCAAACCACTTAACCCCATTGCCTTGAAAAATCTAAAAAAAAAAAAAAAGTAAATTCTATGAGCTTATGTATTTCTATTCAGGCAAAGATTGAATTAAACAAATTCTGTTTTTCTTTTGGAAAGCAAAAATTATGAGATAAAGTTTAGATTCTTGGTTATCCCTTTGTTTTAATCTTGTCCTGTTGTATAAAGGAGTGGTTTCTCTCCTTGCCAGGGCAAACCCCTCTACAAGCCCAAATGATCCCATTCCATCCTATCTTCTCCAGGAGATTTCCATTTCCATCTTCTCAACTCTCTCACTAATCTTCAAAATTTCCCTTTCTGTTGGCTGCTTCCCAGTACCAACCAGTGCCCAAGTTGTCCATATTCTCAAAAAATCCTCAGATAACTTTCATTCCATATGGCTTCTTTTTTAAGTCCTGAGACCATTTACAATAGATGGTTTCTAGTTCATTTTCTCTCACTCTCTTCTTAACTCTCTATAAATTAACAATCATATTCAACCAAAACTTCTCCTTTCAAAATTATTAAAGGTCTCTTGATGACCAAATCTAATTATATTTTCTCAATCTTTATCCTTTAATAGCCTTTTCCACAGTTGATCACTCTCTTTTCCTTGATATTATCTTTTCTCAAGATATACTTGACACTCCTCTCTCCTGATTCTTCTCCTGTCTGACTATTCCTCCCCGGTTCTTTTGCTGGATCTTCATTCAGGTTATGTCCACTAATTAGGAGTGTCCCACAAGGCCGAACCATCTTCTCTTCTCCCTCTATACTATTTCCCTTGTTCTCATCAAGGGAATCCCATGGGTTTAATGATAATCTCTATGCAGGTGACTCTCAAATTCTTATCTAATCCCAACATCATTCCTAACCTCCAATCAGTATGTCCAACTGTTTCTTGAACATCTTGAACTGGATGTTCCATAGAACTCAACATGTCTAAAACTGAAGTTATTATCTTTTCTCCCAAACATTCCCCTATTAGCTCTCTCTCTCTTACTATTGAGATTATTATTATCTGCTCAGTCACCAAGCCTCAAACCCCAAGTAATATGCTCAATTTCTCACTCTTTCTAATCCTAATATCCAACCAGTTGTTAAATCCTGACATTTCTATTTTCATAACTTCTCTCCTATATAGCTCTTTCTCTCTGACACTGCCATTAGCCTGGTGAAGATCCTCATCACCTCATTCCTAGAATATTACAGTGATCTGCTATTTGTTCTCTTTCCCTCAGTTTCTCCCCACCCTAATCCATCCTTAATTCATTAATCAAAAAGTGAAGGTTTGTTTGAGCTTATGACCCCTATTCAATAAATCCCTTTTACTTCCAGGATCAAATAGAAAACTCTCTATTTGGCTTTTAAAGACCTTCCTATCTTAGTCCCTAAGTATCTTTGCATTTTTACCCTTCACTCCCTTCCACATATTCCACAACCCAATGACACTGGCCATGCTGTTCCTCACACAAAAGACTACATTTCCCCATTCTGAGCATTTTCACTGGTTAGACATAAAGTCTGAACTCTCATCCTTCATCTCCCAGCTTCCCTGGCTTCCTTCAAGTCTCAACTAAAGTCCTCCCTGCTTCAAGAAGCCTTTCCCAATCTTTCTTAATCTTAGTGTCTTTCCTCTGAGACCACCTTCAATATATCATTTGGATATAGTTGTTTGCATCATGTCTCCCCCATTGGAGTATGTACACCTTGAGATTAGGGACAGATTTTTCTCCCTTTCTTTGACTTTCCAGAACCTAGCACATACCTGGTAAATAATAAATGATTAATAAATACGCATTGACAGACCAGTTTCAGTATTGCCATTTATAGAATAGCTTCTCCCAATTTCCTTTTTCTAGGACTTTGTTCTCCATATTATCTATGCCTAAAACATCTCACTGTCTACTCTCTCCTTCCCCAAACCTTTGCTATTTGAAGTTTAACAGAATCTTTAAAAGTCATATGTTGTTGTTTCTCTTTCATATTTGAAAAGGACCAATGACATCATGTAGTGATGTCTTGACTTGTTTCTAAATTGGATTTAAGTGAGGTAAAGTTGTTCAAAGTCATTGACCTCACTCTCTTTTCCAGAGACATCAAAGTTCAGTAGGACACACTGGATGACCTTGACTTGGCAAGACTAAAATCCCATGCATTATAAAAAATCACATTACTATCTCTAAGGCTTTCCTTGATTCTCTCACCCTGATCATTTCTTCTGTTCAAGCAAAAACAATCTTCCCTTTTTCAGACTCCATTTAGGATTTTGAGCTTCCTTTATATCCTTATTCTGATTTTTTCCTTGTATTTTTGCCAGGTAATGTTAAGTGACTTATCCAAGTATCAAGTATCTGAAGCCAAATTTGAACTCAGACTCCAGGGCTGGTACTCTATCCACTGCATCATCTAGCTGCATCATTTATATCCTTAGAATATTCTCCTTTGTTTTATAGCTATTTATAACCCAGGACTTACTCAATATAGCCCTCTTCTCAACTACATCCATCCAGATTTATGGTACTATCTGAACAGACACCTATTCAAATATATAGCTCTGAAGCCTGGAAAGATTTGCATGAACTGATGTTGAACAAGATGAGCAGAACCAGAAGAACATTCTACACCCTAACAGCAACATGGGGGTGATGATCAAACTTAATGACCTTGCTCATTCCATCACTGCAATAATCAGGGACAATTTTAGAGTACCTGTGATGGAGAATAATACCATCTGTATCCAGAGAAAGAACTGTGGAGTTTAAACAAAGACCAGTCTTTTACCTTCATTTTTTTAAAGTGTCTTATGTACTACATAATTTTGCTATCTCTAGTATTTTCTATATTTATTTTCTATATATTTCTGTATTTCTATATTTATTTTCTATTCAAGGAGATGATTTCTCTCCCAACACATTCAATTTCAATCAATGTAAAGCATGGCAACAATGTACAGATTATCATAATGCCTTCTGTGGGGGGATGGGGAGGGAAGGAAGAGTAGAGGAAAAATTGTAAAATTCAAAAACCTTACAGAAAATGATAGGTAGATAACTTTGTGATTGAGCATCCCATGGTTTGCTTTGGCCCTTGGAGCAAGGGAGCATGGGAGGGCTCCTTCTCCATGAGTCCAGTTTCATGTGAAGAAAGAGGACACACAATAGGTACAAAAAATGATAGAATGAAAGGGAACACAGGTAGAACAGCAAGTGATATCTGAATGCTAAAAAAGCCAGTGAGGTCAGAGAAAGATTTCATTCCAGTAATGATCTTATTTCCCAGTGTGCCATCTTTCTTTTCAACTAAGAGAGAACACTGGGAAAGACTCACTTAGCTTTCAACTGATCATACCTTTTGTTTTGAGGAAATAACTAGATTTCAAACATCATGCTATTTCCTGGAGTCAGGAAGACCTGAATTAAATCCAGCCTCATATATTTATTTACTAGCTCTGTGACACTGGACAAGTCACTGTATCTCTGTCTTCTTGAGTTTTCTCAACTCTAAATGGGGATAACAACAGAACCTACCTCCCAGAATTATTGTAAGGATTTCTCTTCCTCCCCCACTCCTGTCTCTACCCTCCCCACTCCCACCAGTGTGGGAGCCAATGAAAGAATTTTTTACACAATCTGGAGCTATGGTTTGGCATTGTTTGTTTGTTTTGGTATGACCTGAGAGATCACTGATATAGGAAATTTCTAATGAAGAAACTTCCTCCACCAATGTAGATTGGCAGCTGTTCTGCAATTTTTAGTTTTAGAGAGCTGCAGGTGTTGGGGGGATGAGAAGTTAAGTTATTTGCACAAAGTCACAAAACCAGTTTTCATGAAAAGCAAGACTTGAACCCAGGGGAGGCCTGCTCTCTATTCACTAGATGTAAGCTACCAATTTCCAAATCCTTGCCTATAGAAAATGACCATAAAATATCTGTGGATAGATTTTTGATATTCTGCTAAATGATTAAGGTCCCTTCCCAATACATTATGATTCCCTAGTCCAGGAATTCAGTTTTTCCTACTTAAAAGTGTTATGTGTAGAAGCAGTTGGGTGGTGCAGTAACACTGGCCCTGGAGTCAGGGGGACCTGAGTTCAAATACAACCTCAGACACCTAATAACTGCTGTGACCTTAACCCCACTGCCTTGCAAAAAATCAAGAAAAATAAATTTTTAAAAATTGTTATATGTACAGCTTGTTGTACATCTTAAAATAATGAAATCATGGGTTAAGGCCAGTATTGTCTGTACCCTGAATGACTTTGGATAAATTACTTAATCTCTTGGGGGTCCAATTTCTTCATATGTCAAATGTAGTATCTGGAAGAAATAATCTTTAAGGTCCCTGCCAGCTCTGGATTCCTATGATCTTATATAAATCAGTGTTTCCTTTACCTAATCCTTAAACTTTATATTGTATTTTTCAAGAGATGCCCCCTAATTTTAACATTCTGTAATCTGAGGGTTTCGCATTCACTTCTATTCATCCCCATAGTTTTTTGTAAACAATGATTATAGTAGACATGTCATCTTTCTAGACTAAAGACTATGTCTTTCTTTGTCTCTTGTAGAAGTCTCTTAGGACTTTTTTTTTGGACATTAGTTTTGTTATGCTTTCCCCTCCCCCTCCCCCAAATCCCATGATATAGGAGAATACCAAGACATCTGAGGCAAGAAAGTGGAAACCTCAATGTTCTAGCCCAAATACTAGACCATGCTCTCCTTCTATGACATACAAAAGCCATCTAGCCTCTTGACCTCTCAGTTCCTTATCTTTCCTCCCTAAGGGCTCTGGTAAGGCAGATAAGCCTTCATCATCTCAAAGGCATCTGAGTTCAATAGCCCCAATACTGGATCTTCTTCAAGGACTCATAAATCTTAAGAAACTCTTGTATAATTTGTCATCGCTTTAAATGCCCATAGTAACATTCCCATACCAGAGTTGGCTTAGCTAAAACCCATTTCCCCAAATGCTCTAACCCCAGATGGTCCTATAGGAGACTGAAGACCTTAAATTACAGAGTCATTTAATCACAAGCCTGGCAGCCAGCTGCTTCTGTGTTGCAATTTCCCACCATACCACTATCTAACTAGACATGTTGAGACCTCGACCTAGAATATATCAACTGGACGTGTTCAATCCTATTCATTGACTAGGTCTGAGCCCTTAGTGTAGGTGAGAGAGGATCTGTTTTTTTCTTCCTGAAAGGTTACATAAGATTGTAAAACCAGATGTCATTCCATAAGCCTAATATTTGTACCATCAAACTACTGCAATGCAAGATGCTTATCCTGTTTATCCTGAGAGAGGCAAAATGGTAGAGCATAAAGAAGATGAAATTTGTATCTAAAGAACCTGGATATGAATCTCAACTCTGCTGTTCACTACATGACAGTTGTGGACAAATCACTTAACCTCCCTAACTTCCTCATTTGTAAATTAAGGGGGTTAGACTATATAATCTCAGGTGCCCTTTCCAGTTGGAAATTCTGTAATCCTGTTATTAAATATTTTAACTATGGGAGGAGGGGAAACGTGAAGAAAAGTCTTTAAATCTCACCGAGAAATATGTCTGGGGATGGAGTGACCCCAGAGGATTTTAAAAAATTTCATGGCCAAACATCTGGAGTTCTTTGAATGACTTAAACAAAGGGCCAAAGTTAATTGAGCTCTGAACCTCCTGATAATAGCCTTCAAACTACTTAATTGCTCTCCACCAACCCCTTCCACCTGTGCTACAATTCTGCTTTTAGGATTAAGTATTGTTTTCTCTTTTTGGCCCCTTATTTATTGGGGGAGGGGATCTGGGGAAAGAAAAAGAGAGGAGGAGATAGAGATAAGCAAATTAGAGCCAACTTTATGGTTTCACACAGAGTCAATTTTGACCCCCAAACCAAATGAGAGTGGCTTCTCAGTGATTCAGAAACATATTCTAGAGTCTGATCATATTTGTGACTAAATCCCTATCCCCAAACACTGCTCTGAGAAGAAACCTCATCTCCTTAGAATGAGAAGTCATTCTAACAGACTGCCTTCTGTGGGGGGTGGAGGGAGAGGAGTGAGATTGGGGGAAAACTGTAAAATTCAAAATTAATTAGTTAATTAACCCCCCCAAAAAAAAATGAGAAATCATTGCAATCACTTTGAGTGAATTTCTAAGTAGGAATTTTTGTGCCTGAGAAAATGATGGGGAGGGTAGGCAGGAGTGGGAAGGGATATTATAGCAAGGAGAAGAAGATACTTAAAAGGATTCCTTAAGGTTTCTGTAATACTGAAGACTGACCACTATTGGAAATGTGGTAAAAGGGATCAAGGGATTTGCTCACTAGGGGAAGATAAATTTTGGTGACCTGAGGCAAAGTACCTGGCCTTAACCTGGTTAAAAGAAACATTCAAAGGAACTCAGTTCCTAAATATTCACACTAAAGTTGTTAAGAGATGGGGGGGAATCTATATTAAGAAGGGAAAAACATTTTTTCTTTCTTCCTCCCTTCAAGCATTATATCCGCTCCCAGTCCAGGCTCAAGATAGCAGTAGCTCAACATCCTTGTGGGTATGGAATTGAAAATGAGATTTTCATATCCTTAAAGAATCCATTATAACAAATCTGTCTTAGGCAAAGCTATGAAGCTAAGCTTTTGTTTGTTTCCTTCTACTTATCTTTTACCATCTTCTCAGAATTTCTGGATGCCCTCACCCACTCCTGTGTGCTTTGGGTAGCTAATTACTTTCCAAGGATTAAGTATCTCTGTATCTACAATCTACTCTCCTTCATCAATACTCTATATATTATTCAGATTTAACATTACTACATGCTTAGGGCCGAAGTATGCAAAGACAAATATGAAATAGTATCTAATCTCAAGTATCTGACTTCTTGCAAAGATAAGTAAAATGCAGGATAGAAAATGAAGCAGGAAAAAAAGGGGGGGAATCAGACAAATTGTTTAGAATATCTTTTTTTAATTTAATTTTTTATTTAAAGCAATGGGGTTAAGTGATTTGCCTAAGGTCACCCAGCTAGGCAATTATTAAGTCTCTGAGACCAAATTTGAACTCAGGTGCTCCTGACTCCAGAGCCAGTGCTCTATCCACTACACCACCTAGCTGTCCCTAGAATACCTTTAAGAGAACATTAATAGCTGGGAAGAATTGGGAACAGTTTCACAGGAGTAGTTCTGAGTGTGGTCTTAAAGAAAGAAAAAAAATTTTGAGAGAAGATAATGCTAGCTGCTAGGGATAAGCAATGTGAATGCAAAGAAGAGAGACAACACCATGTCTTGCTCATGGAAATTTAGTAGTTCAGCTTTACTAAAAAAGAAAATGGATAAAGGTAGGTTGTAGTAGTGGATAGAGTCCAGGCCTGGAGTCAGGAAGATCTAAGTTCAAACCCAGCCTCAAACATTTACAAACATTATTTGTGTGACCCTAGGCAAGCCATTTAAATCTGTTTGCTGGAGAAGGAAATGGCAAAGCATTCTAGTATCTCTGCCAAGAAAATCCCAAATGGGGTCATGAAGAGTCAGACATGACTGAAACAGCTAATCAACAACAAAGGGAGTGTAGTGGGGGCTGTTCCTTACATGTAGTATGGGGGTATCTTTGTGTGGTGCATGGGGAGACAGAATATATATCTCTAGTCTCTTCTCCCTTCATCTTTCTCCAAGGGAGATTTAAATTCCTTACAGGGGATTGAAGCCCAAAGTTTGACTACTCCACTCTCCTCAGAAAGAGAAGGTACTTGACTAGAATTGTTATATTCATCCATTCACTTAAATACTGCTCATCTAGGGGATGTGATTTTCAGATTCAGCTTCTACTCACTATTCATTAATTGAGGGAGGGGAGAAACAAGACCCCAAGTTAATACTTGATCCCACCAAATATTAGTTCTACACTGAATGCACAAAGCAAGTAGCAAAGAAACCCATTTATCCAAGTCCAAAGTAAAGCAGAAATCAAAGAAAGTATACATAGGAGAATATATATCAGGCAATCCAGAATGAAGGAGCTCTTTCATTGGGATAAAGGTAACTCAGCTGAATCAAGAGAGAATCCTAGATATCATTTAAGAGGAAGTTATCCAAAATCTCCAGTATAGCAAGTTAGAGATAGGGACATGATGGAGACTGCCACTCCCTCTCATATTGGTTTTTTCCCGATGATTTTTTCCTTAAGCAACCTGAAATGGGTTTGGCATCTTCCACTGTTGCTCTTGAAACTGAAAACACAAAATGCCCAAAGTGACTTCGGAACCTAAAGAAACTTGAAGAGACTAGAGTGCTCTTTTTTCCCCTGCTCTCATCAACTCATTCTACCCTTCATGCAGGTGCAAAAAGCATTGAGATCCATCATTGAGGAGTGAGTCCCATACCAAAGAGCATTGGGTCTAGGGAAAACAAGAGTAATGCAGAATAGAATGTAGAAAAGTGAAGCGTTCAAACCAAAAAGTATGTACTTTACCCTAGAAGCAAAAGGAAATCACTGAGGTTTTTGAAGCAAAGAAATGGCATGATTTGATCTGTGCTTTAGTAAGATCATTTTTGTAGCTATGTCAAAAAAATGGTATGGAGAAGAGTGAAAATGGTAATAGGGGCTTTAAGGGGATATTACTTAAGACAGGTGAGAGGTGAAAAGGGCATAAATTAAACTAGTGGTTAATGGTATTGGTATTTTATTAGTAGTATTTGATAACTAATTGCTATGGAAAGCAAAGGAAAAGGAAAAAGATGATTCTATAAATACAAATATTGGTAACTAGAAAGTTGATGATGTCCTTGACAAATTTAGGAAGATGTATAGGAAGAATAGACATAGGGGAAGATGTTGAGTTCTATTTTAAATGTACTGAATTTGTGGTGCCCATAGGATATCCAAGGAGAGATATCTAATAGGCAGTAATTCAAATTGGTATGCAATAGAGAGATTAAGAATGCATAAATAAATACATATAGGTGATCTCAGATGCAATCACTAGCAGATTATAGAAAGAGAAAAGAAATGTGCCAAGGACAAAGATTTCAGTGATAATCACACTTAAGGGGTAGAAAATTGGAAGGTGATACTGCAAAGGACCCTAAGGAGGAATGCTCAGAAAGGTAAGAGGAATACCAGAGAGTATAGAGTCATGAAAATCATGGAGGATAGTATCTAATAAGAGGGGAAGTCAACAACATAAAATACTTCCAATAGAACAAAGAAAATGAGAACAGAGAAAAATGACATTTGGTTGAGCAATTCAAAGATCATTCATTGATAACCTTTGAGAGAACAGTTTCAGCAGAATATTGTAGTAAGAAGGCAGATTGCATGGGAATGAGAAGTAAGTGGGTGGTGTATCAGTGGAGTCATTAAGTGAAGATGACTCCTTCAAGAAGCCATCCACACTATGAACGACCAAAATTCCAGAGGACTCATGATGAAACATGCTACCCACCTCCTGATAAAGAAATAATGGTAAAAATTGAGACAATTTCAGGGGAGGGGGGAGTGAGACATGCAAATGTAGGAATTTGCCTTTCTGAACTACACATGTTTATAATAGTGATTTTGTTTTTCTTGCTTTCTCAGTGGGTGAGGGAGTAAAAGGAAGAGGAAAGTCAGAGAGAGAGAGAAAATACAGACCTGAAAATAAAAAAGAATTAAAGAAAAAAAAGATTAACTTTTGCCAATACAGTTATCACTTCCAGGCTTAGGTACTCCACCTCACCTGATGATCTAGAAAATCTGCATAAAATTTTGTGATCTTCCCTTATTCTTTTGTGGGTGTTTTGCTATACCTTATAAAATCTGGGTTAAATATTTGGTCACAGGCTCTACATAGGCTAATGTTAAGTAAAAATATATTTTCTGTGTCATCTGCTGGCCTTTGCATGTCATCTGTAGCTTCCACAAAACTCACCCAAAATTATAATTTAATTTCTTGTACTGACCCATGATATATTGAAAACATGATGGGGACAGTCAAAATGTGAAAGGGATAACTTTACTGTGATCTGAATTGTATGGACAGACTATAGAGCTTGCCTATAAAGCACTAAATCTTAGATATATATATATATATATAGATTAGCACTAGCACATTCTGAGGATGAACTAAACCCAAAATTGAATAGAAGAAAGAGAAATGGACTGGATAGTATTTGGAGATTTGTGAAGTATTTTTAATAACCATAAGCTCTCCAAAACAAAGGCAAATCTTTTTAACATCATTATTCCTCTGCAGATACCATATATCTAAAAAATATTTTCCTGTGGGTGAGCTCCTTTTGAGGACTCTGTTTTGGAGTTGAGCCTAAACCAGTCATGTCTCCTTCCCTTCCCAGTAGTGCTTCTAACTCTAAGAATTTTGCCACCATGTCCCAGTCCAAGTATTCTCTTTTCCTCCTCCCTTTTAAATATTGTCATATTCCATTAGAATATAAACTCCTTAGGGGCAGCTGGGTTGCTCAGTGGATAGAGCAACAGCTGTAATCAAGAGAACCTGAGTTCAAATTCAGCCTCAGACACTTAATAATTACCTGTATGACCTTGTACAAATCACTTAACCCCATTGCCTAGCAAGATCCCCCCCCAAACCAAGAATATAAACTCCCTGAGAGCAAGGATTGTCTTTTGTTTTTTGCTTAGATTGTTTTTATTCCTAGTATTTAGCAAAATAAGCATTAATAAATGATTTTTTGTTTTCCTACTATAGAATATTATAGACTTCAAAAAATTTAACTTGCAATTGACCCAAAAGGCAATGAAAACATGTCTGGTGGACATGAATATACTTTGGCATATTACCAATGCAAGATTACACAGGAAGAGTAATATAATAGCAGAAACATATGACCAGAAAAATAGGTGCTTTGGTCCTATAATTAAATCAAAGGATAACCAACGAACCCATGGTTCATTGCTTTTTATGTAATGTTGAGATATAGAAGACTTCCACTGTGGAGGATTTTTTGAGAGGACATGGACAAAAACTTCATAGGATGAGAAAGTGTGAATGGACTGTGATTTGTACATTAGAGAAAGAATCTACATCAATATAATCATATCTCTAATTCAATGTCAAAGATCTTTACAACACCCCAATAGAATACATATCATAGATACCATGGAATCTAGAGGCACATTTTTTCAAATTATGATCCTATAGCTCAGAGCACTTAAGTGGCTTGCTCAGTAATAGATTTAAAGCCCAAGTTTCTTTTGATTACATGTCTATCACTCTCTCCATTATACTACATTGCCAAGGATACAAATAGAGGGTTTAGCCTTGCTTGGGAAAAAAAGAATGATCACCAATGCTGTCTGTGACATTCCTTCCTAAAGCAAGGGAAAGACTAGTGATAGTGTCAAGGAATTTTGAGATGAAATTTTTGAAATGAGGAATATGAGGGAGCTTCATAATAGATAGTAGACTACTCCATTAAAATAGAATGCAGTGCTATTTGCTCTGAAAAGTTGGGTTGGTGGTAGGGTTGAAGAAAGGATGAAGGAAAGAAGGAAGGTTTAGAATAACCATTAAAAGAAGTATAATAGAAAGTTAATCAGTTATGTAGCAGTGAGGCCCAGTGGCAATTAAAACACTGTATCTAGAGTAGGAGTATGGAAAGTCGATGGTATCTCTCTTGTTCCCTCAGGGTTAATTTCTTTCTGCTTTACTAAGTCCCCAGAAGAAAACTGGCTAGTGCTAATCTATCAAAAGCAAGACAATCTTGTTCTTGGGACCACTATTGCCCATCTCTAGTTGCAGTAACTCCCATTCAGCATGGACTACAAGTCTGTAGTCAGATCCCAGAACAAGAAGAGCTTGGGGGCAGAGAGAGAGGGAGAAGTGGAGAAAACAAAAGATGCCTTTGGTGGGTCAGTTAAGTGATAGAGCACTGACTATGGAGTTGGGAGAACCTGAGTTCAAATGCAGTCTCAGACCCTTGATTCTTACTGTGTGACCCTGGGAAAGTCATTTAACTCCGATTTGCCATATATACATACATACATATATATATACATATATATATATATATATATATATATATATATATATAAAAGATATTCTTGGGACCAGCAGGCAGAACAATGCCACTGCCTCTTGAGAACACACTAAAGAAAGAGATGGAGGGTCCCCTGAATGCAGTCAAGAGATTCAGTTCAACTGTTCAACCAGTTACTACTTTGGCATTTTCTATCACCCTCTTGATGGAATTTTCTGTGATCATTCCCAGTTGGACATTATTTTTGCTTTCTCTGACTTCACATAGTATTTTTATTTTTAATTTTTGCACATAGTAGGTGCTTAATGAATGGTTGCTTGATGTGATTGAATGAGTTGTTGCCTTTTCCAGTATTTTTTGACTGTTCTCTACTAGATTGGGAAGAGCATAGGGACTAGAGTTGCCATTTCACTGACAGTTTAGTAAAGCTCCTCTACCAATGCAGGTGAGCTCCTTCTCTGTCTTAGAAAGTTGCATTAAGCCCTGAGATGTTAAGTGATTTATCCAAGATCACATGGTTTGTTAGGGGGTAAGACTTGAACCCAGGACTTTTAGACTCCAAAGACAACTCTATTAGCATAGCTAAATAAATGTCTTACATGAGATAAGGTCTAAATAGCAGTACTAGGCCAGGTCTCAGGACCTGACCTAAAGATCTGAACTTAGGGACACGAGTCAGTTGTCCTATTCCATGATGGACTTACAAACTACCTACCAGCAGTGCTGCTAATGGAGATCTGGAAGCCTCTCTGATCAAGATAGGCAGGTAAGTGGCACAGTAAATAAAGCATGCCCTGGAATCCAGAAGACCTGAGTCCTAATCCCAACTCAGACACTTATTAACCATGTGACCCTGGGCAAATTAACCTCTGTTTGCCTCGGTTTCCTCATCTATAAAATGGGAATATAATAACACCTATCTCTCACAGTTGTTATGAGGACCTAATATGATGACAGTAAATGTTATATAAATGTTAGTTATTATAACTACTTCCTAAGATATTGGGGTCCTTTCTTCCTTTTTTTTTGTTTTGGTTTTGTGGAACAGAATAAATTCTGAGGCTAGATTTGAACTCCTCCTAACTCCAGATCTGTACTGTGTTCACTTCACCATCTTGCTGCCCCTTTTGATGGTATAAGTGTCTATCTATACTTTTGACCCTTTTCAGGGAATCTTGGTCCCACCCTTGGGAGCATAATTTCATGGCCTAGAATCATGGGAGTTTGAGTAAATTGCCTTCACATCTTGGTGTCTGGTAAGCAGAACCAAGAAAGCCAGTCAGGAAGGTGAGGGTTAGAACTTCCCTTCCAGAAAAAATATTTAGAAATAGTGCCCTTAAAACACTCAAAGTCATGGCAAACCTCTGAGCCAATCAGGAAATGCCATTGGTCTCCTAACTGCACAGAAGTACCTATTTTGGCTTGGGGAGTGTCTTCATGTGGAAACTTCAATTTAAAAAAAAAAAAAGATTTACTCTTATGTTTTTCCAGAGTTTACAATCCTGCTTACTAGGTGAAATGTCTGACTTGGGTTCTCAGGCAGTTTTTATCTCTTTGATCTCTTCTCTTTCCCTGGTACTTATCATCTGAACTATATATTGAAGAACTTGATTCTTTTCAAGACTATTTCTTTGAATATTGACACTGTTTAGAATCACAGAATTTAGAGCTTGTTTCATATTAAACTGCCTCATGGCAGAAGGAAAAAGTAAAATGAGTTTGTTGAATTTGGAGTCAGAAAATTTGTGTGCAGACCATTCTTCTACCTCTGTGTCTTTGGACGAGTCACTTCATCTTTATAGAGAGACCTCCACTTCGCCATCTGTAAAATGAGTGAGAGGACAGTAGGTGGTATAGTGTATAGGGCACAGGACCTGGAGTCAAGAAAACTCATCTTCCTGAATTCAAATCCAACTTAAAGCTGTGAAAACCTAGAAAAGTCATTTCACTCTTATTTGCCTCAGTTTCCTCATCTATAACATGAGCTGGAGAAGGAAATGGTGAATCACTCCAGTATCTCTATCCAAGAATGGATCATGAAAAGTTAGACAAGACTGAAAAAACTACTGAACAACAAAATGAATCAGGTAGACTAAATCATTTCTTAATGTTCCTTCCAATTCTTAATCTTGGAGTCTAAATGAGGTTTGAGAGAAAGTACTTCTTTTTTTTTAATATTTATTTATTCTCTTTTTGTACAAATAATGTTTTTATACATTAATAAAATATTCTTGTTTAAGAGTAAACAGAATACCCCTCCCCCCACAAAATATAGACTCGCTTGAGCAATAAAGGGGAGAGAAAAAAATTAAAATAAAAAATAATAGTAATAATTGTAGGTATGGCCAGGTGGCAACGGAGCCCCAGCCCTGGAGTTAGCCCATATCTGGCCCTGTATACCCAACAATCACCCAGCCGTGTGACATGCAAGCCACCCAAACCCCACTGCCCTTCAAAAACCAAAAAAGAAAAAAAAAATACCCAAAATAAAATAAAATAGTAATAATAGTAAGGGTGGCTGAGTGGTGGACAGAGCATTGGCCCTTGAGCCAGGAGCACCAGGGTCCAAATCCAGCCTCAGACACCCAACGATCACCCTGCTATGCGGCTCCAGGTAGGCCACCCATCCCCATTTGCCCTGAACCCCCCCCAAATAATAATAATAATAATAATAATAATAATAATAAATGTGCTTCAGTTTTTGTTCCAACACCTTCTGATGGATTGATGTATAAGGATATTTAGGCAAAAATGGCAAGATATAAAAAGGACAAATTTAATTCTTTCGGTAAAAATGGACAGAAAGATATTAAAATAATTGTTCAAATCTGCCTCTTTGTGACTCTATAGCTGGTCAATACTGTTCTTGGGGTTTTCTTGGCAGAAATACTGGAGTGGTTTGCCATTTTTTCCTCCAGTAAATTAAGGTAAACAAAGGTTAAGTGACTTGCCCAGGGTCTGAGGCCAGATTTGAACCCAGGTTTTCATGTCTCCAGGTCCAATACTCTAGCCATGAGGCTAGAGTCTCATGAGCTACCCAGCTACCTCTAGAAGGCCTATAGAACTGAATTTAAATGTTTCCTCAAAGTTTATGACCAAACAAGAAATAGAAAACATTATAAAATACAAAATGGGGAAATTTTTCTTAGTTTAAATTATAAAAGGTTTTATACAAACAAAACCAATGTAACCAAGATTTGAATGAATGCAAAGAGCTGGGCAACAATTTTTATAGCTAGGATTTCTGAAAAAAAAAATCATTTCTAAAATATATAGAGAACTGAGTCAAATGCATAAGAATACAAGTCATTCTCCAATTGGTAGATGGTCAAAGGATATGACCAAGCAGTTTTCAGTGAATAATTAAAAAATGCTGTAATTAGAAATTCATACTCTCACACCTATCAGATTGACTAACATGACAGAAAAAGAAAATGATTACTGTTGGAGGGGATATGAGAAAACTGTAACATTACTACACAGTTGGTCTATTAATGGTGGAGTTGTGAACTGATCCAACCATTCAGTAGAGCAATTTGGAAGTATGCCCAGAGGGCTATAAAATTGTGTTTACCCTTTGATTCAGCAATACCACTACTAGGTTTTATCCTAAAGAGTTCATAAAAAAGGGAAAAGGATTCACATGTACAAAAATATTTAAAGCAGTTATTTTTGTAATGGCAAAAAATTGGAAATTGAGGAAATGCCCATCAATTGGGTAATAACTGAACAAATTGTGATAAATGAATGTGCTGGAATACTATTGTACTATAAGAAATGATGAGCAAGTAGATTTCAGAAAAACCTGTAAAGACTTAAATGAACTGATATTGAGTGAAGTGAGCAGAACCAGGAGAACATTCTACACATTAACAACAACATTGTGTGATGGTCAACTATGATAGACTTAGCTCTTCTCCACAATACAGTGATCAAAGACCTTCCAAAGAACGAACCAATGATTCTGAATGCAGACCATTGCATACTATTTTTACTTTTTAAAATTTGTTGTATGTTTTTCTTTCTCATAAATTTTTTTCCTTTTTTGTTCTGATTCTTCTTTTACAATATGACTAATATGGAAACATGTCTAACATGATTGTACCTGTATAACCTATGTCAGATTACTCTGCTGTCAAGAGGAGGAAGGAGAAAGAAAAATGAGGAACTCAAAAGCTTTCAAAAAATGAATGCTGACAACTATCTTTACATGTAATTGGGAAAAATTTAAATAACAAATGAATAAATAAATATACATAGGGATTAGACCTGTAACTTCTTTGGTATAGGGAACTTCCAGGTAAGAAAAGTCCCTCTTCCAATATAAGTCACCACATTCTCTACAACTAAAAAGTCTTTGCACTAGAGTAGAGAGAAGTTTAAGTGACTTTACCAGGATCATATAACCAATATATATCAGAGATATGCTTGAACCCAGGTCTTTCTGACTTTGAGGTTGGCTCTTTATTCTCTATACCATGCTGCCTCTCATATTCTCTAATGCAGTGTAGGATATGTGGAATTAATCTGCATAAAATAACATTCCAAGGAAATATTTGGAGGGAGTGTGGGACTCTGTGGAGAGTAAAATTGTAAAATCCTTTTTCCTTAGGGTCTATTCCCTATAATTTCTAAGGCTCCTGTGCTCATCCCAATGGAGAGCTAAACTTACCCTAACCTTGTTGAAGACCTCACTTGGCTGCTCTCTACAAGTTTCTCTCTTCCTACCACAAATAGAGAATTTTTCCTCTTAGTCAGATGGAGCCATTCTCATATTTCACTAATTTGCAATTTCTTGCCCTTCTCATTTATGCTCAGAAATTAATATCCCCATAAATTAATATACTCATTCATTATATCCAGAGCAAGTCTGTGACTAAGGTGACAGCTATTTTTATCTTCGAGGCGGCTATCTGAGAAAACAAGATGTGATCATGTGGAGATTTTTCTGAACTTGAGCTTCTATGGCAGACAGGTCAAAGATATCTAGGATCTTGCTACCACTGAAAACCTCATGGAGGTGTCCACTATTCCATCATAAGGTTTATATTTCTAGTCAACTAGGTGACAAACATCAGAGTATTGGACTTGGAGTCAGTAAGACCTAAGTTCTGGGTCATTAAGTGGCAAAAGTCAGGAAAACTCATCTTCATGAGTTCAAATCTGGTCTTAGATACTCATTAGCTGTGTGACCCTGGGCAAGTCACTTAATCCTGTTTGCTTCAATTTCTTCATCTTTCAAATGAACTGGAAAAGGAATTGGCAAACCACTATGATATTTTTTGCCAAGAAAATACCAAATGGGGTCACAGAGAGTCTGAAATGACTAAAATAACAAGACCTAAGTTCAAATCCTGCTTCAGACACTAGCTACGTGGCTATGGGAAAATCATATAACCTTTCTCAGCCTTACGTCCCTCTTCTGATGTTTTTGTTCTTCATTCCCCAAAAAAGCCATGACATCAGGGAAGTGATGTCATGACAAACAAATGAATTGGATTTGAGTTGGGGGGGGGATGCTGTGCTAAGTCACTAGACTCACTTTCTCCTCTAGAGCCATCTCGGTCCAGAATCTAGATATAGATCAGGATGACTGGAGGTGGCCTTGGATATGAGGCAATCAGGGTTAAGTGATTTGCCCAAGATCATACAGCTAGTAAAAGTCAAGTGTCTTGAGGTCAGATTTAAACTCAGGTCTTCTTGACTCCAAGACTAGTGCTTTATCCACTGCACCATTTAGCTTCCAGGGTTACTGTAAGGATCAAATGAGATATTTTACACACACACACACACACACAAACTCATATGAATATAGATAGATAAATCTTTGTAATTCTTACATCATTATATAAATGTGAATTATAATTTGTATTATTCCTATTTAGTAATTGGACTAATATAATGGGAGGAACATTGCTGAGGAACTTGACTGGGAATTAGAATACCATAGAATTTAAAATATTTTTAAAATTTTATCTCTTTGCTACATGTCTCTCTCCTTCCCCATTCTAGTCTAGAGGAGGCCACCATTTAACAAAATTACACACATATATGTATATATGTAAAACTATACCATTTAACAAACATACACACACACATATATATATATATATATGTGTTTGTCATTCTATGTGTCAGATCTTTTTCTGGAGGTGGATAACATCTTCTTTCAAAGGTCCTTTTTAGTTGATGTGAGTATTTAAAATACTCAGAATAAATTAGTGGTTCACAATTGTACCTCAAATAATATTGGTGTTACTTTATACCACATTCTCCTAGCTCTGCTCCTTTCACTCCATTATTTCATGCAAGAGTTTCCATGTTTTTTTAAAACCAAACTACTTATCATTTCTTACAATACAGTAGTATTCCATCACAATTGTATATCCCAGCTTGTTTAGCCATTCCCCAACTAATGAGCATTCTCTCAATTTCTAGTATTTTTAGACTAGTTTCTTAAAACTGGAAGGTTACATAGCGATAATTTAATGTCAAACTCTTCATTTTATAGACACCATAGAACTAAGGGACCAGTAACACTAGATAATTTAGACAAGACAATACAGCTAAGAAGGGGCAAACCAGGATTAGTACCCCTAATTCTTGATCTCTGGTGCTAGAGATTTTCCATTACACAGTACTGCTAACTAAAGATAATCCAGATTCAGTTTACTCCTGTTAAATTAACTAGAAAATCTTTGGCCATTTTTCATCTCACTGATAAGTATACTTAAGGGCTACTTATATTATCTCCAAAGAAAGTGTATTATATTTGAACATGCTATTCTCAAATATCTTGCAAGGCTATTAGGAGACTATAGATTGTAAATTCTGTAAGCAAACTCCATTATGGTCAGAGGCAACCAATAATTCAGTGAATAGAGCACTAAATCTGGATTCAAGAAAATATAAACTCAAATCCAGGCTCAGATATTTTCTAGCTGTGTGAATCTGAGCGAGTCACTTAACCTCTGATTGCCTGCCAAAATGAATTCACAAGAGAAGGAAATAGCAAACTACTCTGGTATTTTTGCCAAGAAAACCCCAAATGTGGTCACAAAAGATCAGATACAACTGAAACAACTAAACAACAAAAAACTCTATGAAGAATTATGATTTATTCTTTGTAACACATATACAACATACACATCACTTTTCAAGAGGAAAAATTTGTGAAATAGAATGGTATATATGGAATATATATATAATGGTGACCCTAAAGTGAACCATTCTGAGGTACACCTTGACATTCTATAGTAACAATAGTAGCTATTTATTATAAAGTTTTGTTTTACTTTGAATTGTGGGTGAAGTGCCAGGGAGAGAAAATGAATGCATGTTTAGCAAAAAAATAAAGTCAAATCTTTAAAAAGCTGACACTTGTACTTTAAAGTCTACAAAATGTTATTTTTTAAACAAATGCTTTTGTTTATTCTCAGAGCAACTCTGAGATAAATGTTGCAGACTTTACTGTCCTCATTGTTGCAGATGACAAAAGTTAAGGCCTTGGTTAAGGGACCAGCTCATGGAAATATCAGAGGCTAGATATGAACCCAAATCTTATTCTCTTCTCACTCTACCACATTGCCCATAATATCATTGATTCTAGAAATTTTACATGGAATCTATACTTTTTTGGTATTTTCCAGGGAGTTTTTGATACTACCCACTAGAAACTCTACCTCTAATGACCCAGTTTGCTTTTTTGAGGTAATCCAGTCACAGAAAATCTAGAGATGTGAATATCAGAGAACAGAAATGAAATGATGCATGCTTGCTTAATTCAAATTTTTAATTTTTCTGCCTCTTTAGTTCTATTTCATGATTACCAGATCTCCTAATAATTTTATAAATTCATTTGCTCCACTCCAGCCACAACTGGCTTTTTCTGTCCTTTTCTTTCATTTGATTTTCTTTTTTCTTTATGATTTTCACCCAGATCTATAGGACCACATGAAGCTTGATGATGCTTTACTTAGCAATGTAATCAGAGAGGATTCAGGAAATGAATGACTCCAGAAAATGGTAGCATTGATATTTCCTGTCTCATCAATCATTCTATGACAATTAATTGAGTATTGTATCCTGTCCCGGGTATTGTGGGGGTTGCATAGAAGTTTCACAATCCCAGATCTCCAACATACAATTGTGAAAATAAAGTTACAAATGGCTCCCCTCCTCACTCCATATGGGGGAGTAGAGAAAAGGATAATCTGTGAGCAGGGTCTGTACTGTACATAAAACCTCCACATTAGTGTTGTGTTCAGGGTTTCTGATCCTAAAAGACTCTAGAGGAGAGGTGAGGTCTGGAAAGAGATTGACTTGAGATCTTGAACTGACACAATCATCACTCAGGCTAGAGGAGAGTCAAAGAGTCAAGAATAAGAAGGAAAACGGCAGGCGTAGGAAGAGCAACACTGAGCCTGCCCTTGAAAAATAATAATTACTATTTGTATTGTACTTATGTGCTGGGACCTGTGAGAGGTTTTACAAATATTTCATTTGATTCACACAATAATCCTGGGAAGATGATGTAATTATTATGCTCATTTTACAGATGAGGAAACTGAGACATGGATAGGGTAGTGATTTACCCAGAGTCACATAACTAGGAGGAAGTCCCTGAGTCCAGCTTAGAAAAATCTTCCTAATTCTGGGCCCAGCACCTCAGTTGCCCCAGTGGCACAGTGAAAAAAAAGCACGGGAGAATGGGAGTTCAAATCAAGCCTCAGACATTTGACTTTCACTAGCTGTGTGACCTTGGGCAAGTCACTTGACCATGATTACCTCTTATCCAGGGCCATCTCCAGTCTTCTTGATTCATATCTAGTCACTGGATCCTGATATCTCTGGAGGAGAAAGAAAGTGTGGTGACTTAGGACAGCATCCTCCTCACTCAAATTCAACTCATGTGCTTGACATGTCATCCCTTCCCTGATGCCATGGTCTTTCTTTGAGAGTGAAGGACAAACACCAATCCATTGCTCAATCACTGAAAAGCCAACAAAGTACAATTCTACAGGAACCTGCTTTGCAGGCAAAAGAATTCATAGAATGATAAGAACTATATGTTCTGGGGAGAAACTTTGGGAAGCTGTATATGGAAGCAACTGGGCTTTATTCTCAAAGTGAAAGAAGTGGAAGAGAGTTCAAGAGCAGCAGGCATATTCTCTACTGAGAGACAGACAAGCATTAGAACCCCCAACTGATTTTCTCCCCAGCATTTGTATTAAAAAAGATTATATAAGAACAACCACAAATATCTCCCTTCCCCTCCCCAAGGCAGTTAAGTGACTTGCCCAGGGTCATACAACAAATAAGAATATGAGGCTGGATTTGAACCCTCCTGACTCCAGGTTGGTGCTCTATCCACTGTACCACCTAGTTGCCCCTATTATAACTTTCTCACATAGTAGATATTGAATAAATGTTTATTGAATAATATACCATCATATGCTTGAAATCTGAGGAAACTTTGAACTTCCTATTCCCCTATATCCAATAAAGCTTTTTTTCTAAGTTTCCAAATCCTGCCAAGTTTTTCCTTATTGTTTCTTGGATCCATCCCCTTATTATTATCTTTCACTGCCTCTACCTTAGTCCAAGAAGTCCTTACTTCTGCTTTTTCCTGTCTTTTGCCCTTCTAATCTACTCTACACATTGCAGACAGATTATTCATCCTGAATCTCTACTTCGCACATAAATATTTTGTTGAATGAATGAATTCTAAAGAGATAATCAATAACACATGGTTGTATTTGTGAGGTGCAACTGCATAATACAGACAATTCAAAGAAAGACATCTCTTTCAGATGGAGGTCTTTGGAAAAGGCATCAAGAAGAAGAAAGGTTCTTGAAGGATGGGTACGATTAAGATAAGCATGATAGAGATATTCTTATTTGAGGTAACGAATGATATGAATAAAAGAATGAAATTGAAAAAACTCAAGCTATGTTTGACAATCAGACTACTTTTCTGGAGTGAAAGATTGACATCTGGGAGTAATTCAGAGGTTGGAGAGTAAGTTCAGGTTGTATCATAAAAGGGCTTGAATGCCAGGCTGATATTTAGACAATTTCAATGATTGTGAATCATTGAAAACTCTTGAGCAGGGAAGTGGCATGATTAAAATAATGCTTTAGGAAGATGACTTTGGCGGTGGTAGGCAGGAAAGATTTACCTTCCTTTATGCTCTTTTCCAAAATACTAAAGCGGGGCTCATCCATTTTTCGGAAAATTCTACATCATGATTTTTGCTTGTATACAATATGTTTGTATGTATATATATATATATATACATATATATATGTATGTTATAAATGTTTATAAACATATATTTATGTATGTTTGTATATCTATACTTTTCCCCAGGACAAATGTTTGAGTTGTTTTAGTTGTCAGAATAACTTAATTTGTCTTTTTAAAATTGGTATCTTGAAAAAAAAATCTGTTCACTCTCAACTTTTAAAAAAGAAGCATTTTAAGTTAAGTTGAAACTTTCCAGAATTTGGTAAATCATCCTATCCTAATCCAAAATAGAAAATGCAAGCTAAGTTATTAAGAATTGTGTCAGTCTCTGCTTGGACAACTGCATGAAGCGATACCTCCTTGTAAATCAATCACCCACTGGCTCCTCCACCTTGGAATATTTATAAGGAAGCAGACCACAGACCGTGGGAAGTAAGAGCCATATGTCTGGCCTGCAAAGTATACTGGGAATTATGCTGTGATGTGTAAGGACAGTTTGATTCTCTGTTATCTTTGGGTGGGAGTCAAATGGTGGGGGTGAGAGAATAACTTGTTGATTCTTCAAGAAGTGGGGGGAAACCCTAGAATCTTATTTTGCTTTTGGATCATCCCTTATAGTCTGTATTTTGAGTCCACAGTCTACCCATAAAGATTTAAAATATATTCTCTTAAACTTCCTCACTGAGTCCTCAATTTGGCACTTTCTGAAGCACAATCCTACAGAAATCTATTAGATGAATGCAGTTTGGTTGGCTCCCAATGAATACTAATTTGTAGTCAGGAAAGACCACTTTGTATCGGACCAGGGACCATAAGGCTTGCTGGAAATGCTTCTCATTTATTGGTTATAATATTGGTAAAGTACTTTGGATGAAAGTTGATAGGTGGTGCAAATGTGATACAGCATAGAAATGGGAAGTATCATTGTACACTTATCTAGAGTGCTGAGGCAGACAATGGAAATAGACTCCTGTGTTTGATTAGCATGATGTAACCTTAGGCAAGGATCTCTCCTGTTCTTGTTCATTCTCTCTCTCTCTCTCTCTCTCTCTCTCTGTCTCCCTCCCTCCCTCCCACTATGTTCCTCCTGTCTCTCTCTCTTTCTTTGTCTCCATCTCTGTGTCTGTCTCTATGTCTCTGTCTGTCTCTCTGTCTGTCTCTCTGTCTGTCTCTCTCTCTCTGTCTCTCTCTCTGTCTCTGTCTCTCTCTCTGTCTCTGTCTCTCTCTCTCTCTCTCTCTCTCTCTCTCTCATTCCTTCAGTCTCTCAGTTTGTCTTATTTGTAGAATTTGCTAGTAAGGATCATACACCTTTTGGGGGATAGTCTCAGTCTTCCTGAAAGCACAGAGGTTTTATGGTACAGTAGAAAGCTGTAGTTGAGCAGTTATCATAATCTTCATTTTCAAAGAAGTGCACAACATCAGGGAGGTGATGCCATGACAAGCACATGAATTGAATTTAGTGAGTAGGTGCTGTGCTAAGTCACCAGCTTCACTTTTTCCTCCAGAGTCATCTGGGTCCAGTAACCAGATATGAATCAGGATGATTGGAGATAGTCCTGGATGTGAAGAAATCAGGGTTAAGTGACTTGTCCAAAATTACAGCTGGTGAAAGTCAAGTGTGTGAGGCTGGATTTGAACTCCCATCTTCATGACTCCAAGGCCAGTGCTCTATCTACTCTTTGTCACCTAGCTGCACAAAAAAACAAAGAAGGAAGTTGAACAGTTAGGAAACCTGGGTCAAGTTCAATGTGTCCTCCAAAAAGCAATCTGAACCCCTTTGAGTCTCAATTTCCTCACCTATAAATTAGATACAAAGGGAGGCAACAGAGTATAGTGGAAAGATTCTTGAATTTAGAATAACATAGGTCAAAATTCCAATTTTGTTCAAGATGTTACTAGGGTTCTTGAAAGCCATGGTAATAGAGCACAAGTTCTAGAAGGTCCTACCTGCTAGAGACACTGTAGTATCTCTGAACTGTAGTCAGTATCTTAAATTCAAATATTTCCTCAGATCTTACTAACTGTGTGACTTTGGACAAGTCTCAATTTTCTCATCTGTAAAATGGATAAAATAATATATGTACTACTTGCCCCACCTCATTGCCATGAAGAAAGCACTTTGTAAACCTTAAAAGCATATATGAATGAAATATTGTTGTAAATAATAATAATAATCCACTAAGAGGTAATATGGCAGTGGATAGAGGTCTAACCTTGGGGTCTGAAAGCCAAAGGTTTAAGCCCTACCTCTCACACACACTGACTGTGTGACCTTGGGCTAGTCACTTTAACTTCTCAGTGCACTAGGGAACTCTCCAAAACTAAACTTGCAGAAAAAGTTCTGACCTGTTCTAGTTAAGAGAAAACTTTCCTATTAGACATTTCCTATGCCAATGAAAAAAAAAAACATGTCCAGTCTAAAATATCAGTAGAAATTATAATCCACTAAAGAGATATTCTAGCTTCATTATGGTGTAAAAGTGAATTGAGTTCAACAAGTTGTTCTAAAGTTCTTTTGTAGTACTGTGGGGGTTGCGAGGGATACAAAGTAAAAATGAAATAGTTCTTTTACATTCTGTTGGGAGGGGGAAGGGAGGGAGAAAGTGGGTTCTTGAAGTCTGCCATTGGAATGCAGTTTCGAACTGGATCCTATGATCAATGATGTTCCTGTGATCAATGTGTAAAGAATACAGTTGTGGAAGCAGGCAGGTGGTGCAGTAGGTAGAGCCCCCCCGCCATGGAATAGTTAAGTTCAGGGAGGCTCATGACTAGACTGACTTTGGGAAACTAAATTTTTTAATTTCATTAACTCTTCGGGGCAGCAGCAGCTTCCTGCCAGTCTCCAAAGATCTCTGTAATTGCCACCACCACCACTACCACTATCACCATCCTTCCTATATACACACAACAGAGGATATGTTTTTATTGTGCTTATCCAATCCCTGGAGACAAAAATTCCTAGGTGGGGCTCTGATTCAGTCAATAAAAACTGAAAGTCTAAGACAAATCTACCCCATCTTCCAGCATCCCTATGCAGGTTGCATATGGTCAAATAAATATTAATGAACGGAGAAATGAAAGAAATTTTGACAAAATGGCAACATAAAAGTTTCCAGAAGAGTGGGAATAGTCCTGCTGTAAAGACTTTATGCACTGATTGTATAGGTATTTACAAACATTTACCATATACACTGGGCCAAACACCAGAATACAACTACAAGCAAAAAAAAATAAAGTCCCTGCCCTCCAGGAGCTTGCATTTTTCAAAAGATAACACATGAAAGGGAACTGAAAAGTTGGGGGGGGGGGGACCTGGGAAGGAAAGAAGGCAGGAGGACAGTGGAGGATAGTGACAAAGTTCAATAGCAAAGCCAGGAAGGGAATAAAGCATAACCACCCTGGACCAGTTCCCAAAATGGGGGCTGCTAGAAGGAATTCACCAGTAAAAGAAGTAGCCTGGCATGACGTGTAAAAAAGATCTGAATTATGGTGGCTAAATCAAAAGAATCAGAAGCACAACTAGAGCCATCAGCTCCATTCACTCTTAGAGTAGCAAGCAGCTGCCTTCATTACAAATCAGGAACCAGAATCCAACAGTGTGATACAGTTGAGAGAGCAGTAGATTTGAAGTCAGAGGTTGTAGGTTCAAATCATAGATTCCTCCATTTACTACCTGTGAGATCTTGGTCAAGTTGTTAACTTCTCTGGTTCTCTGGATCTGTAAAATCAGCTCTTTGGATAGTATACCTTCTAAGGTCTCTTCTAGCTCAAAATCTAGGCTCCTGATCATTGAGGCAATTTGAAGCCCCTGACCCCTTAGACTTATCCTGCCTCAAAGCCAGAGACTCAGCATCTCCTCACTATTATAGATAAGGTTGCAATTCTACCATGGTAGAATTCTACACTTTGTGGCCCCACCAAAACTTCTCTAATGAAGTGGAAAGTTTCAAAGCCCCAGATTTTTCTACCAGGCAATCAATACATGACTGAACCCATATTTGCCCTGGCAGTCCTAGTTACAGAATTTCTGCCTTATCCCATTCACTGTCTCATCACAGTCACTGGTCACATTCCAAATTCTCTAACTTGCAGGAGTTAAGACCCAAAAAGTTAAACAGCATAAAATTCTTGTTTGGTACAATAAGACTCTCGTGTTCTTTTCTCCTTACAGATTTCCCCAAAAGTCTCCCTGCTGTCTTTTTCCTTCATCTCTCAGACAAGTACTATTTTGTTGGTCTGATGACTTTGTATGAGAAACTTTAGCAAATAATTAAAGAATCTTGGACTTTTTGAGCTGTAATGAATGTGTAATAGTCTCATCTAGTGCTGCCTATTAGCATATTTTACAGATGATAATAATAATGATGGAGATGGGGTAGGTAGGTGACATAGTGGAAAGAGCCCTGGGTTTAGAAATAGGGAAACTCATCTTCCTGAGTTCAACTCTGGCCTCAAAAACTTATTAGACATGGGACCCTGAGTAAGTCATTTAGCCCTGTTTGCCCCAGGTTTTTTTTTTTCCTGTAAAATGAGCTGGAGAAGGAAAAGGCAAACTGCTTCATTATCTTTGCCAATAAAACCCCAAATGGGGTCACAAAGAGTCAGACATGACTGAATAAAAACAACAACAAAAAGGATAGGGAAAGGAACTAAATCTGTGATTTCATTTGATAATAGGGAGTTCCTAGATGAAGAAATTCCCTCTACTAGTAGGTCTCCACCTCTGCAATTTATAAACAGTGAGTTGCCTAGAGAACTGAGAGATTAAATGACTTGCCTAGAATCATCCAACCAGTGTAGATCAGAATGAGGCCAGCTCTCTATAAACTAGACCATGCTGACTCTGTGTTTCTAACAGTAATGCAACTAGGCCCTTGTAAGGATAACAAATTCCCTGAAGAGATCCCATGTGTTCAAATTCCCACTACTGAATCTATAATTACATAGAACAATTATGTCAAACTCAAAAATTAAACTGAACATAAAGATGTCTATGGGTACATATTAATTTAGCAAACTACATATCAATATTATCTATATTTTATTGTCTTTTTATTTATTTTGTTAATTATGTCCCAATTACATTTTAATTTGGCTTGGACCTTAGTAGGAAATGTTGTAGATGTGGTTCAAGTTGTGTGTTTAACACTTCTGATGTAGAATATGGTTATTGGGTTCAGACTAATGGAAATATATAATATGACTTCAAAACTTGTGACCATTTCAGGGGATTCATTATTCAAAAAGAAACAAGCAATAGCTGATTTTTATGCATCCTCTTAGGACTTGCAAATTATATCACATATATTATCTCATTGTTCAGGATAGCCTTGAGATGCATATACTATAAATATTATCCCTTTTTTCACAGATGTGGAAAATGAAATTGAAAGAGGTGAAATGACCTATCTAAGTAGTAATGGCCATTAAGCTAATTCATGGAATAGCTTGAACTAAAATCTAATTAAATCTCCTAACTAAAGTCTGGTATTTTCCCCACATCACAAGGACACCATTGGATTATGAATCCAGCAGATACAGATTACTTCAGAAAATTTTGGAACTTGAGTCAATTCAATAATTCTCCTCACTGATGCACTGGTATCTATGATATAATAAAAGAAAGAAGGGCAAAAAAAAAGACTTCTAATGCACTTGGGGAATTTAAGGAAGATATGAGCAAACATTGTACAGAATAAGTCAGAGAGGGATTCTAATCTTCACCAGTAGTAAAAAGACCTACAATAGAATCTCAGGTTATTAAAGAGGATCTACCCTAGGACTTGTCCAAGTCACTCTTCTCTAAGTTGCCTCCTCCTTAAAGCAAAAGACAAACATAGGACTTACACAGGAAGACTGTGGGGTGAAGAGAAGATCTTGAGAAGAGAGGGGAAGACAGAATGAAAAAGGCAATAAAAAGTTAAGTTTTTACATTCTATAGCTCCAGACTAATTGTTCTAACAAATGGTTTTAATGAGCATGTGTTCCTTGACCTTAGAATTAGGCAGACCTTTACTTCCTCCCCCTTCCTCCGCCTCCATCTTCCATGACAGAAAGCATCTTATAATCCACATAATGAGGCCTCATTTCATCAAATTTTCTCTTTCCTTTGCCTGTTAGATGTGTGAATGAATCTCCTTTTTCCAAATTTCACATTTTAAATGAAATGTTTATGTTAATAAGGGGAAAAAATCAAAGAAGCGTGAATACTATCCATTGAATTCAATGAAAATGACAGGGAGTTTTAATAGATTGTGAGTTATTATTTTCAAGCAGATATTCATAGTCCCACTTAGTTTTGGTGATAAAATTTCTCCAAGCAGTCATTCAGGGAGGTCTCTTTGACCTTGGTTGTGGAATACATTCTCCCCCTCAGATTGATCAGAAAAATGAAGAGACAACTACAATCCAGAAGCTCCATATTGAAATCTTTCTAGATGGGTGCCAAGATGCTCAGGGCATAGGGGGTCTCCCTTGGGAGTCTCCCACAATATGGACAGATTGAGGAGACAATTTAAAACAAATATATAATCTCTTCTCAAAGTGACTATAATACTTTCCCAGAAAAAAAGCAGTGAGGGGAAAATGGTAGATTTCAATTTAATATGAAAAGGCAAATCCCTGTATAGTATTTGTTTTAATGCCTACGATCTATTTTAATGGTAGTTTGACATAGTGGACTTGGAAACAGGAAGTCTGGGTTCAAATTCTACTGACTGTGTGCATTGGGTTTCTTTTGACTTCTTGGTCAAAACTCATTTTTCTCACCTATAAATTGAGAGGATTGAGCTCAGCAGTCATTAATATTCCTTCTACCTAAATCTATGATCCTACAATTCCATGGATATACCAGGCTTCCTGCTATTTGATTTGCAGTAGTTTCAAAGAATATGATTATATTGGATATAGCATGGTTATATCAAATTCATGTAATAACAAACATAGAATGACATGGGTTCCTTGAAGGCTAACTTCGAGAAGCAGCTTTGATAGTTCAAATAGCAAACTCTTACTGGTCCTGCCAAGCATAAAAGACTTGGAGGAAAAACCAAGCAATATGCTGTTCTTCTATTGTCCAAGGAACATCCTTGCTAAGTTTGAAAAGGATCATCACTCAGGTGTTGACTTTTTCTCCCTCACAGAAATTTTTTCCCCATAGTCTCAAAGATTGCCTGTTGAACCTAAGTCAGGTGGAGGGAAAATCTACACTGGTACAATCACAGATCACTGAAATAATGAAGTTATATACCAAGACATTTTTAGATCAAAGGTTCTTAATTAGGGATCAATGAGGGTAATAAGATTTCATGGAATCTATCCTTTGAATGGGAAAAAACTTACCTCTTTATATTAGTATTCTATTTTATGCATTAAAAAATTATTTTAAGAAGGGTTCAGGCTTCACATTTCATCTCTGACACAAAAAAGCTTATGAACCCTCACTCATAATTTCTTCAAGGGCAGGAACTTTGTCTTATACTTTCTCTTCTACTCCTCCATCCTCCAACATGGGGGCTAGACCAATAGTAGCAAATATGAAGTAAATATTTGCTGTTTTTAATATTCTATATTGAGTCATGTGGTCATAGAAGAGACCTTAGGTATCACTAAGTCCAACACTCTTAATTTACATGTAAGGCATTAATCCCTGATAGATATGATGGATTTCCCAAGAGGAGGCAAGACTTCTTATAGGACTTTTAATTGCATCATCTGAATGAAGGTACAGGCACATACTTTATTGTCTCCTGTGAGATAGGTTTCATTGATAGTAAAGCTTGGTCAAAGATAAATAGGTTGGTTCATAGTCTTGGGAGGATAGATTCTTGTTGAAGGAGTCACCCCTTTGTGCTGAAAGAGAGAGCTAAAAAACCTGTTCTTCTCTTTCCCCTTTTCCACCTTTTTCCCAAAGAAATCCCAAGAAAACAAATGGCAATGGGAAAGCCATCAACCTCTACCTTCATCCCTAAGAGATGGTAGCCTCTCAAACTAAGATAAAGTAGCAGTCAGGACCATGGTGAGAGCATCAAGAGTTCTTAGAAAGGTGGCTAGGTGGCTCAGTGGATAGAGCACTGGCCTGGAGTCAAGAGTACCTGAGTTCAAATCCGACCTCAGACACTAAACAATTACCTAACTGTGTGGCCTTGGGCAAGCCCCGTAACCCCATTTGCCTTGGAAAACCTAAAAAAAAAAAAAAAGAGTTCCTAGAAAGATACACAACAAAAATACACATGAGAGGAAAATTACTAGTCCTCAGATTCCTGGCTACCTTTTGGTTTTCTCTTTTTCATTTTCTTTTTCTTCTTCCTGATTTCAAGGGCCTAGATCACGGACTAGAAGATTATCTCTAGATTCAGAGACAATAAAATTTCTTGTCTAGCTTTCAATCCCAAGTTAAAGAGAACACTGATGAGGAACTACCTGAGCATCATGCCTATTAGAAGAGAATGCTCAGACCTGTGATATTAGAAGCAGCAGCAACAAGATGTGGTATATGAATGCAATGTATTGCTATTATGCTATGAGAAATGATGGACAAACTGATTTCAGAAAACCTGGAAAGACTTTTGTGAATTAAGACTGAGTAAAGTGAGTGGAACCAGAACACTGGACACAGTAACAGCAACATTATGCAATGATCTATTATGATTGACTCAGTTCTTCTTAGCAATACAATGATCCAGGATAATTCCAGAGTACTAATGATGAAATATGCTATCCAGCCAGAGAAAAAACAATGGAGTCTGGATGCAGATCAAAGCATACTATTTTCATTTTTTTTCTGGTTTTTCCCTTTTGTTATGTTTCTTCTTTCACAACATGATAAAATTGGAAGTATGTTTGACCTGATTTCACACATATAACCTAAATTAGATTGCTTGCTGTCTTGGTGAGGAAGAAAAATGTGGAACTAAAAAAATCTTATAAAAAATGAATGCTGATATAATTGGAAAACATATAAAATATTTATATAATTTAAAAAAAATGAGTGCTGAATGGAGAATACCATCTGTATCCAGAGAAAGAATTATAGACTTTGAACAAAGACCAAAGACAATTACCATCAAATTAGAAAAAATGTTATTATATAATTTTACTATCTCATACTTTATTTTTCTTCCTTAAGCATATGATTTCTCTGTCATCACATTCAACTGAGAACAATATATAACATGGAACCAATGTAAAGACTAATAGAATGCCTTCTGTGAGGGGTGGGGGAGGGAAGCAAGAATGGGGGGGAAATTGTAAAACTCAAAATAAATAAAATCTTTCTTAAAAAATAATAAAAACATAAAAAAAGAATGCTGAAAATTATCTTTACATGTAATGGAAAAATAAAATATTTTTTACCAAAAACAAAACAAAACAAAAAAAATCCAAGAGGGAGTTACAACATGGGGAAGCAAGGCAGCTGGACCTCTACTGTTTTTTTTGAGTTATCTAAATAGTATGAATCTGATGAGTAGAGAGATTGCCTATCTTACAGTCCCAAGAGCATCACTCTTCCAGGAACTTTCAGGGAAGTCCAAGTCATCTGAGTAGTACCATAAGGCCAGATGTCCTCATGAGGCTGTGAGGGACAAAAAAAAGAGACTCATCAAAATGTTAGGGGGTTGCCCCACCAACAACAGCAAACTTTTTTCTCTTCTTCATTTAGTCAAAACCACAGGGCACTAATGAAGCTTTAGGACCCTAGTAGAGAGCAGGACTCATTTGAGAGGCAGGAAAATTGGATTAATAGTTTATGAATTCCCCTTTCTCATTTTCTGAATTGTCTATGAGTTCTTATGATGGGAAAGCCATCAGCCTCTACCTTCATCCCTAAGAGATGGTAGCCTCTGAAACTAAGATAAAGTAGCAGTCAGGCCCATGCATTTTCTGCATTTTTTGTGCTTGCAACATTCTATACTTGATAAATGCACTGTTATCACGAGCTTAGTGTAGTGGTACCAGTGCCAAGACTATATAAAAATAAGTTGAGAAGTTTTGAGGTTTTGTTTTGTTTAAAATATGTGGAGTCTTTGATGTTATACAAATAATTTGGTTGGGCTGTGTGGACTTCAGTGTTTGTACCAGAATTCCTCTCATAAAAGATCTTTTATTCACTCAATCATTCATTTCTGGGTTCTTATAATAGTATTTGATATAAATAGCCAAATTAGCTACAAAGGAGATATGAAAAAAGATACTATCTGCATCCAGAGAAAGAACTGATAAAATGTGTATAGAATGATTTTACATATGTGTGTATTTGTGTGGAGGGGAAGAAATAAAGGGAATTTATATAACTTCATTACATATTTAAAAGGAATAGCAAATTGTGTATAATAGATTGGCAGTTTTATGTGCATCCTTTTTACTATACTGTGCTGTGGAAATCATTTTTTGATTCTATAGCTTAAAAATAAAATAAATAAAAATTTGAGAGGAGAGAGAGAGAGAGAGAGAGAGAGAGAGAGAGAGAGAGAGAGAGAAATTAATATATTTAGAATCTGGCTACATTTGGTAATCCTATGCATTTTACCTTATGCAAATTAAAACATTATTCTGAGCAGGGGTCCATAGACTTCTCCAGACGGCCAAAGAACGCCAGAACACAAAAATGAATATAACCTCTATTCTATGGCAAACTATGAAGGCAGAAACTCAAGAAATTAGATTGAGTTTTTCAATGGAAGGCAGGATTATTTTCTCCATTCACTGAGGGATTGGCCTCATTTTATTATTTTTATTCCTCCATCATAAGACATAATAGAATAACCTAGAATAACCTCTTTTCTATGGAGCAAACTCTAATCAAGCCAATGGTTTGAGCTTCTAGTAGGTGGACTTCTGAAAGGTATACGAGGCATCCTGAGATTGTGCCCTATATGCTATCACATAAAGGGAGGGGCTAAGTACAGAGTAAGTTGTTGGCTGTTGCCATGCTCCCTCAAACTTCCAGAAAGATGCGCATTGCCACAGTGTCCTTGGCAAGTGGCCCCATGAGTGGTCCCAGTCTGGTCATTTATTCCTATTCACCAACTGGAAATGAGAAAGCTCAGGGAAACTGTTCTACTAGATTTTTGCATCCAACTAGTTTTAGACTGGCCCAATGTGGCAGTTCCCAGGGCCAGAAGACATAATGTGTGAGATGATAGAATTCCATTTCATGCATTAACCATGTTACTGAAGCATGCTGCCAAGAGCTTCATTACCCATGCAGCACACCTGTGCTTTTGTCATGCTTTATTCGTAGGCCATCTGGATTAACACTTTGATTGAACACTGGCAGTTTCTATTATGTTTGGCTCCAGGACAAGTATTATGTGGTATTTTATTTAACATGTTAGCATGTGCATGATGCTCCCTATTCTTATGGATTAGTAGATCAGCATGGCTCTCCATTTAATTTTGGTTTATTGGATATAAGTTCCTCTTGGGGCAGTGAGAGCCAAACCTATTGCTAGGTTCAGTCTCCCCAAAAAAAAGAGTTCAGATAGAAGGATTCATCTGTTTCAAGCAGCCTGAGGTGTACATTACTCCAAAGTAACTTCCAACTTATGTTCAACACTTACATTGAGTTGTCCACAAGATGAAAAGTTTGGTATGTAGTGAGATCTTGGTAGATAGAGAGGAACCATTATCTCTAGAAAATATAGCAACCAAAAGCTCCTGAAAAGATTATCTTTAAATTTCTGAAGGTAAAGCAGGAAATAAACAAATCATATAATTTTAGTCAAGAGAAGAAGGACAAATAGTACCCAATTTATATTTTTTGTGAATGGAGAGATAGCAGGGTGTAATGAGAAAAGGACAGGACCCTGGGATCAAGATATGTGATATGCTAACATTGTTCAAATCACTTATAGTCAATATGCAACAAATGAATTAGAGGAGAGCATTGCTACCTCTCAGTGAAATAATAAGTCTTGCCTAAAATGAAAATGATGATAATATGCTAAAGTTCACCTTAATATCCTCACTAGAGAAAGGACTATGTAATCTTCAGTTTATTCAGCTGTGTTAAGAAAATGGTATTCTGGGGGTGTCTAGGTGGCGCAGTGGAAAGAGCATCGGCCCTGGAGTCAGGAGTACCTGAGTACAAATCCGACCTCAGACGCTTAATAATTACCTAGCTGTGTGGCCTTGGGCAAGCCACTTAACCCCATTTGCCTTGCAAAAAAAAAAACCTAATAAAAAAAAGAAAATGGAATTCTATTACCAGAATATCTAAGACTTCAATATGTAATCAAATGTGAAAAATTAGAAAAAAAATGGATTTTAAACATTGGATTTTATTGAAACATATAGTTCTGAATAATATCTAATTAAAGACTCATTAGTAAAAACAATAATAAATAAGTAATGAAATAAATATTGACTTCCTTGTCATTCCTTGATATCTTTGAGTCTGCCTTCTCCCCACCACCACCACCACCAGCCCTCCAATGCCAGGAACTCTCTGTTCTCATCTCCATCTCCTGGCTTATCTGGCCTCCTTGAAGTCTCAGCTAAAGTTGTCACTTCTGCAAGAAACTTTTTCCAGTTTTCCTTATTCTTAGTACCTTCCTTTGAAGACCATCAATTTGCAGTGTATATGTGTGTGTGTGTGTGTGTGTGTGTGTGTGTGTGTGTGTGTGTGTATCTTGCTTCTACATAGCTGTTTGTAAATCATCTTCCCCATTAGATGATGAACTCCTCAAAATTGGGACTCTTTATTTTAGGTTTGTTTGCTTTTTGGGGGGTGGGGGTGGGGAGGGAGGAGTGCTTTTCTTCATATTCCCAGTACTTAAAATGGGGCTTGCTATATAATAGATATTAATAGGTTCTAGTTGACTGATTGATATACAATTTTGAATAAATCAATGATAGACAATTTAGTTATATAAATCTGAGGCCTCTGATTGTTATTCCAAAAATGATTTTTCTCATCTTTGCATTCAGAGAAACTTAGACGATTAGATCTAAAAAGAACCATAGAAATTCTTCAGTTTAATCCCTTCATTTTATAAATATATAAACTGAGGTCCAAAGGGGTGAATTAATGAGGCCTAAAGTCACATAGCAAGGGAATGGCAGAGGTAAGACTAGATAGGACACGGGTCTCCTGAGTCTCAGTCTAATATTCTTCCTATAACACAAGGTCAATGAGGTTTAATTGGGCAAAATTGCATATTTTCCTTCTAATAAAACTGTGAGTCAAATTAGTTGCACTTCTGAACATCAAGAAGTGAACCACACTTGACTGGCGTAAATAATTAGCAATTGTGAAGGAGAAAATCATATACCTATTTCCATGTCCCTATTCTTAGCCCTGACCCATTATCAACAGTCACATAGACTGACAAGTCATGTACTAAAGTTCTTCATGACCCCATTTGGGGTTTTTTTGGCAAAGGTACTGGAGTGGTTTGCCATTTTCTTCTCTAGCTCATTTTATAGATGAAGAAACTGAGGCAAACAGGGATAAGTGATTTGCCCAGGGTCACATAGCCAATAAGTATTTGAGTTCAGATTTGAACTCGGGAAGTTAAATCTTTCCGACTCCTGGGTCAGTTCTATCTGCTGTGCCACCTAGCTGCCCTAGTTGTTTACTTTGCCACAAATGGTGAAAAGGTCTAAATAAGAAGGAATATAGCTGAACTAGTTCATGAACAAGTCATTTAAGCAATTTCAGAAGAATATAGGTACTTGAATATTGGATGGAGGAAATGAGCCCACATATGAAACATATTGTGAGTAACTGGGAAAATCAATCATTCCCCTGAAGTCTTAGTGTCAAAGAAGTAACCCCTCCAGCAAATTGAGGAGTGTAAGTTCAAGTTTGAGAGTTGAAAGTAATTAAGGATGAGAGACTGAGTCCTGCCTTTTGTAACAGAGGAAAGCAAATTAAAGGAGGGGATTTTCTTTCCTTTTCTTTCCCTTGACTGTGTCCCAATTGCTCCTGAGCTAATTTAGGGTGATGCTGCATCAAGTAGTAAAAAGAAACACAGATATGAATTGAGAGACAATTACCTAAGGAAGGAAGCAGCTTCAAAAACTTTGCTACTCTGACAAAAAGCAATGTATACATAACAATTCCAAAGGAATCAGAACAAAAAATACTATCCATCTCCAGAGAGAGAACTGAAGACTCTGGGTGCAGGCTGAAGCATAGCTTTTCACTTTATTTTTCTTGCTTTTTTTTTTGGCAACATGGCTCATGTGGAAATACGTTTTGCATGACTTCACATGTATAATGGGTATCATATTGCTTGTCTTCTCAATGGGTAGAGTAGGGAGAGGATTTGGAACTGAAAATTTTTAAGTGAAGGTTTAAAAAAATAGAGGAAACCTCATGGAAGAGAAAGCAGACAGTTCTGTGAATTCAAGAAAGAAGCAAACTCTGGGAGCCCAGCTAGGCAGCCTGTACAGGAGAAATGGGGTGCATTAAAACTCTAAACAGAGAAAGGATTTCCAGTTACTACAGAGTCAAGAACTGTGAGTTACCTTTGTCACCTATACATATGTCTCATGGAACTTTAAATTTCAGTCAGTCTTACAACCGACACTGTACTTATGGGAGAGAACAGTCCAGATTAAGGAGATGAGGAGATTTTCTCCCCCATTTTAGTAAATATCTTTGCTAAAAGCTAACTGTCCCAAGACACCCTTGTGGGAGTTTGTAAGTTATAGTAGTAAGACTGGTCACTTATAGGGTTCACCCTAGAACCTGAGACAGTGGAGATTCTCTAGGGACCTACCCTGAAGTACAAGTTAGGGAATAAATCAAAGCAGATGTCACACATGAAAATATTCAAAGTTTCAGAGAAACATCAGAGGAGATAGAACAATATATATATATATTTAAACTATAACTGTAGACAAAAAACAAAACAAAGCCAGAGGTAGATATGAAAGGGAAGACATTGGTCTTTCTTAATTTCATGGGATCATAGATTTAGGTCTGGACATCATCTAATCCCTCACTAGCCCTCACTTTACATACATAGACTGCTGAAGTTCAAATTTGTTCATTTGTTTCATTGTATCTGATTCTTCATGACCCATTTGAGGATTTTCTTGGCAAAGATACTGGAGCGGTTTAGAAAAGTGAAAGGTCTAGAAAAGTGAAAGGACTTGCCCAGGGTCACATAGCTTGTAAATGGATTCAAACCCATAACTATTGGTTTCAAATCCAGGTTTCTATCTTTTCAAATGTCAATCATGTTCATTTTTTGTATGATTTATTTCCTTATTTGGCATGTTCCTTTGATGATTTTTTGTTTATGTTTATTATGTTCATCAGAAAAAAAATTAGTTTTTAAGATGAGGAACTAGAGCCTGATTTGGCATGTCTTTCCATTCACTCTACCTCTGAAAAGAGACAGTTTGACAAGCTGTAAAAGAAACATACTTGACGAAGGGCACCTTAAGTGTTGTTGTCTTCCACTGTCCAGAAAATGCCACGTGGTAGTTATCAAGGCCAAAATACCAAAAAGCAGTGGTTATTCCATCTAGGAACTGTTGGGTGGCAAGCAGGGATTAGAGAAGAGGAATGCTTTAAATGTAGAGCCAGAGTTATCACTGCTGTTGTACAGATGTGAGCCTGGCCTGGCCCATCTCCATCACATTCTCTTGGGCCTGTCATATTGTCAAAAAGAGGTTGCCACCAGCACCTGTTACTCAGTAGCAACATAACAGAGAGGGAAGGGGAAGCTTTACCTGCCTGGCCAAGTCACTCAACTGCCAGCAGTGTTCTGAGCCTTTTTTTAATGAAAAAATTGGGGAAGAAGCAAAGGGGAAACAATCTTTCTTAAACCTGTTCCAGCTCTAATATTATGTTTTTCTTTTGTTTTTCTTTTTTTTTTTTAGGTTTTTGCAAGGCAAATGGGATTAAATGGCTTGCCCAAGGCCACACAGCTAGGTAATTATTAAGTGTCTGAGGTCGGATTTGAATTCAGGGACTCCTGACTCCAGGGCCAGTGCTCTATCTGCTGCACCACCTAACCGCCCCCAATATTGCATATTTCAGTAAGATAACTAGCCTCTGGCTCTTCCCTGAATACTGGCATCCCCTATTCTAAATCATATAATTAGAAACAACCCATAGGTAGACTGAGTAGGTAACTATCTGTACAGAATAAATGAGAATTCCTTCAAGGAGAAAATCAGAAACAACTTCTTCCCCTTTTCCAGTTTCTAGCAGTGGATGAAATTCTTTCCATTAGAAGCCTTCCTTTGGCTTAAGGCATTGAAGGCCTTCAAAATGTTAATGTAGAGACTTGTTGTGTAGTTCTATCTAACTCTTCAAGACCCCTATTTGGGATTTTCTTGTTAAATATACTGAAGTGGTTTGCCATGTTCTCCTCCAGCTCATTTTACAGATGAGGAAACTGAAACAAGAGCATGACACCTTTGAAACTCATTGGTTTATCAGATTAGCCAACTACCACCTAGCAAATAAGAGGGAATGAGTCACTGAAGGAAGTTTTGATGGAGAGGGAAAAGGTAAAAAGAAGTATAGGGTAGGGGTGATTTCCTGGCAGAGGTCTTCATAGGTGTGATTCCTGGGCCTAGATGGCCAAGGGAAAGAAGGACAACAGCAAAATCAAAGATCAAGAGGACTCAAAAGGGAAGGGGAACGGAGAAGGGAATCTGATGATAAAACTTATCTACTTCATGCTTTTGCCCCAGTCCAGTCCTATGTATAAAAATCTTTTCTCTTGCCAGATCCACAGGGACCAAGTATACAAGAGACCTTGGTGCTTATGGTTCATACAAGAAGACAGGCCTCAGGGTTTTGTTATTTAATAGCTAAAGATTGTCTGATGTCATCTCCCAAATCCATCAATATCATTTGATCCCTAACACTGAAATAGGTGAGGACTGGACTCTTTCAGATTGAATTTACCCCCAACATAAATTATAGTTATATAGTTATAGTTCTATTTTATCTTTTGGGTCAGTCTCACTCAGGACAGCATTCATTTCTTCTCTATCAGTACTTTCCTCAACAGTGTTCACATCTAATCTCATATGTAATTAGGAAATTTCTCAAGTACTTGTAGCCAGCCCCCCCCATGCTGATGCACGTTGTGGAGATGCTTAGCAGAAACTATGCCTGTTGCCAAGCAGTTTTCAATATAGTTGAGCAAATGGGACTGACATGAAAGTAAAAAAGTACAATATAAACCAGGATGTCATTGGATATTCAATCCTGTGGTCTATACATCATAATATTTGTGGGTTGTTGTTTTCTTTGATTTAAAAAAACCATATAAAAATATGAGTCTGGGAAATGAATTATTCTTCTGATTTTTTTCATGTGTTTTCTTATGCAGATTCACTTTAAAGAAAGACTTGCTGTTTCCTCAAAACTTTGTGATTAACCCTGAGTGAAGGATGGTCAAGGGGGTAAATGAGTACTTGCCTGGTGGACTGGGCAGATGGTTGAAAGTCTTGGATAAGAATGAAGAACAGCAGGCCCATGAAACTCTGGAAGCTTAGCCTTTGATCTGGCTATGGAGAAATTTGACCTAACTTGCTTCATGAAGGTTTTTCGTTCTTCCAAGGATCACATGCAGAGAATTGGAATTGTATTGGAATGAGCATGACTTTACTCCAAGATACTGTTTTCTAACATTTTATATTTCTATAAGGTAATCAGTCTGTATCCTGGTATAAAATATTTTAAATCACATAATCAGAACTATGTTGGATAGGTAGGTAACCTCCTGCATGATACAAATAAGGGACCAATGTCTTCCCCCTGGGGAGTGTATACTTCCTCTCTGTGACCATTACAGCCTCTAAGTTTCATCTTTTGAAGCTGGTTCCTCTGCTGGTTTGTGCCATTACCACAGTATCTTTTCTCTGTAGTATCCTTTCTCTAGGTTTATTTTCAAATCCGGTCTCAGATGCTTGTTAGTTGTGTGACCTTGGGTCAGTCATTTAAATTTTATTTCCTCAACCTCATAAAATGAGGATAGCAAAAACACTTACTTCCCAGGACTGTTGCAAAGATAAAATGAAATAATGTTTATAAAGTACAAAACACGGTACCTGGGCTTATATAATGCTAGTTATTATTTTGAAGCATCTGATGGTCACGGTTCAGAGAACTTTGGGCCTGGAGTCAGGAAAAGGTGAGGTCAAATTCAACCTCATATATTTACTAACTGTGTGATCCTGGCAAGTCATTTTACTTCTGTTTGCCTCAGCTTCCTTATTATCAGATAAGGTAATACCTATTAAGTGCCCACTTGGTTACTATTGATGGATGCACTGATTTCTTCCTCTCTTTCTCCACACAATAGGGAGTTTGTTGTTGTTCATGCTTCTTTCTTGAACAGGACCGATGTTCAATGACATGCCTTAACTGTAAAGATCCAATAAGATTATATTTATTTAATTGTTTAGCATAGAGCCTGGGACATAAGTGCTCCATAAAGGCTTATTCCCCTCCCCTCTTCTCCCTCCATTACCTCAAATACCAACAATATCAAAGGTCAAACTACTCCCTATCCCAACTACCTTTTTTGGAAAACTATCTTCTATGCTAACCTCTCCCCCAAGTGTTTTTGTCTCAGCTGAAAAAAATTGTCTAGTTGAAGCTATACTTGCATCGATGATATGGAACCTCTTCTCCACAAACCTTGGAGAACTGCATTTGAGAGTATTGATCAGTACCACCTTCTTTGTTCTTCTATATGATTCTTTTCCTTGACTTCCCCTAAGTTAATCATTGTATAATCATTGATTAAGCAGTTACTCATTGTAGAGTACCACATTACAAACCAAGGCTACAAAGGTAAAGGATCAAACATCCCCTGCTCTCAAGGAGTTTACATTCTGCCCTAGCTTTCTCAGGAGATTTTAAAAAAAAGGAAGCTAAAAGTTAATTTTGAAAATCCATCATCTTTAGTGAGATGACTGGGTCCCTGCCTGGGGTGGAAATAGAACTGCTATTTCAGGGGAAGGTTTTCTCAACAAGGACTAGTTTCTTCTTACAATACTTGACCTTTTCAATTTTTTTGAATCTCAGATCTATTACTGAAAAGTGAACGATATAAAATGTTGGAGCTGGAAGGAATCTCAGAGATGATTTAACCCACCTCCATCATTTTACCATTTAGAAAGCGGACTCAGACTCAAGGTGTCAAAGTGAGAGTAGTAGAGCCAAAAGTCCAATGTAAAGTCTCTGATTCCAAGTCCAATTTTATTTTTAATACTCTATTTTCTTTAGACTATGGGCTTCTTAAGGGCAAAACCTATTTTAATTTTGTCTTTATATCCTCAGCACTAACACAATATCAGGCACATAGTAGTGTCTAAAATTGGATTGATTGCCTGCATTATACTTTGTCATATCTCATTTTGTCCTTAGAATTACTTTATCATGTAGGTAAGACTTTATTATTATCTCCATCTAACGGGTTCTTCCTCTGAGAATTTGAAGGGATTAAATGACTTGACTAAGCTTTATAATAAATAAATTAAAGGACAGACTGTGTACTTCTTGAAGACAAATACTTCTTTTTATTTTTTCCTTTGTATCTTCAGTATCTGGCATGGAGCTTTGCACAAACAGGATAACACAAACAGGACCAAATCCCAGTTTTCCTTTGTCCCTATCTGTCTGGGAAGTTCATGTGATTGGCTTCAAATGTACTTTTCTTCATCAAAGTAGGAGTGATTGTATTTTTTGAGCTAGCATTTATTCTGCATCTAGATTGGTACCCCTTGAAATCACTGCACCCTGAAGAAGACAAATAAAGAAAGGTATGGCTTCTCTTGGCATCACTTTCAATGCTAATAAAAATGAGAAGATATGGCCAACATCTGCAACATCTGCCTCTCCATTAATTACCAGGTTTGATTTAATTTATCTTATTTTCAAGACAGATGTGTCCTGTTCTTCTGCAATCCTTTCTTTTTTTAAAAAGTAAGTATTTTGAAGAGCTATGTCTTTGAGGAAGAACCATCCTTCTCCGATCAGAGGTACATAAGATGCTGAGTCATTTTTTTTTTTATTTTTTGCAAGGCAGTGGGGGTTAAGTGGCTTGCCCAAGGCCACACAGCTAGGTAATTATTATGTGTCTGAGCCCGGATTTGAACTCAGGTACTCCTGACTCCAGGGCAGGTGCTCTATCCACTGTGCAACCTAGCTGTCCCCTTGCGCCACCTAGTCGCCCCTGATGCTGAGTCATTTTAACTCTTGTCTTGCCATTGAACTCCAATGATTTTGGAGGAGAGAATGAGGCTGACGACTTTGATTAGTTCTGCCTCACTTAAACCCAATTCACTTGCAAGTCTAGACATCACCCTCATGATGTCATTGTATTTGTTCAAGAAAGAAGGATGAACATTAACAACAACAAACTCTCAATCATGTGGAGGACAGAGAGGAAGAAGTCAATATATCCATCAACAATAACCTAGTTGGCACTTAAGAAATACTTCTTGGCTGATGGTTCCTTCTTCTCTATTTCCCACATAAGGATAATGACCAGAAGGAGAAGTTGAAGTACTTGGTGCTAGGGACACAAAGACAAAAATAAAATAGACCTTGCCTTTAAGACACTTCCGTTCAGGGGGAGAGGGAACATATACAATAATATACAAATTAAATACAATTTAATTTTGGATGGAAACATTAGCTTGGAGGGTATCAGAAATGGCTATTACATAGGACAAGGCACATAATCTGAGCTTTTAAAAGAAACTAAAAAGTTTAATAGATAAGGAGAGAGTACATTCTAGTCAACAAGAATAGTTTGTAGAAAGACCCAAAGAAAAGAGTTGGAATGTCACATGTGAGGAACAGCAAGAAGAATATAAAATTTGTGTCATCCCCTAAGTAAACACATATTTTGATTCTAAACTATGAGAATTTCAAGCTGGTAGCCTATGTATAAGCTGAATAGACTGTCCAATGCATCCCAAGCATCTGAGAGATCCCAGCCAAGGGATATATGCCAAAAGAGATGACCATGTCTTTGTATGCTCCCCCTAATAGGCACACATGTGTACCAACATGCATGTGTTTTTACATATAGTGAATACTTGCTAAATATTTATTAAGTAAATTAAAGACCAAAAACATTGTCAGTGGTATGCAGCTCTGTAAAAGTGAGCAGAGAAGATTCAATGAGTTACCTAAATGAGGCTGAAGTGAGGCCTATTGGAGTCTTGGGAACTTTGGAAAGTCCTTATCCAACATACCGTATTTTCATACTGCACCATTTTTCCTTTTCCTTCTGGACACCCCTAGCTTCCTGAAGGCAAGAGTATGGTGGAAAAGGAGTAAGCATTTAATTTTTAAAAATAAAATGTTTTATTGATACCTTTCATTTTTACATATGCTTCTGGCTATAAAACCACCCAACTTCACCACACACAAACACACACACACACACAAACACACAGTTTTTAAAAAGAAAATTACTTTAAGAAAACTAACCAACACATAATTCATATCCTATATGCCCTATACTCTTCTACTTCTCCATGAAAAGAATGAAGACACTTCCTCATACCTTTTCCAGGTTCATCATAATTACTGCACTTAATAGGATCTGAATCTTGAATTTACAAATTCACAGCAGCAGACACAGAATTACACTGTGAATATCAAACATCTCCATTAGTTGGCTTGCACTTGAGGAGGATTTGTTACCAAATGTGTCTCGGGGATTTAAACTCAGTGATTCAGTAGTCACACAAGCCCGCTCATGTGGCTGTTCTTCAACGTGGTATTATAAGGATCCTTGCCAAAAAACAGGAAGTAAAGATAATATTGCATTTCAAACTAGAAAAGAAGTTAGCAACTTAAGGCACAAATAATAATAATTGGGCTGTCTCATGACTCATTAACATCTGTGAAGAGTTTTAGGCACATTATCTTATCTGAACTTACAGTTAACAGCTCTATAAGTTTGATAACTATAGGAATTATTATCCTCATTTTACAGCTGAGGAAACTAAGACTCAAAGTAGTTAAAAAAGGGTCATACCTGAGGTCGTTCTAGAAGCATAATTTAAGTCCAATTTTTCCTAACTCCAAATCAGACCTTTAAAAAAAAAACTCTAATACATTGGCTCTTGGATGACACAAATATTGAAAATAACAGGAGGAATGATATTCAATGCTATTGGGACCTAGATAAAACATTCCCCACAACTTTAGAAAAATATCTATGCATATATATAACCTTGGCACTCAGAACCTTAGCACATCTCAAAAAATATTGCCAATCTTCTGTATGATATGTATAGAGCCAACCAGAGTAAAATTATAAAAAAAAACCTAGACTAATCTCTTAACCCCCTCCTTTCACATCAACCTTTTCCATATTTACTCCCTCAATAATCCTAAATGCCCAATGTTTTTATTCTCCTGTGGCCCACCATCATTTTGCTATTGGTCTACCCTTCTAGAACATTGCTCCAAATTATAGAATTTTTTCTCTCCTCTAGCTATTTAGTATACTGGATGGAGTGTCGAGCTTGGCATCAGAAAGACTTAAGTTTGAATTCTCCAGTTTACTAGCTTTGTGGCTATGGGCAAGTCACTTAACCTCTCTCTACCTCAGTTTCCTCAACTATAAAGTAGGAATAATACCTCTAAGTTGTTGTGAAGCTCAAATGAGATAGCACAAGTAAAGTGGTTTGCAAACTTTAAAAGCATTATTATTGTACTACCTATTGTTAAGATTATTCCTATTATTATCATATAGATTTATCTACCCTAAGTTTCATTCCCTCAAGGCAACGGGGCTAATGATTAAGTAATATCACTTCTCTTTGAATAGAGATTCTTAAACTGGGGTATACAGATGTGGGTAGACTTCAAGGGGACAATAAACAGGTTGGAAAAAATTATCTTTATTTTCAATAATCTTTTATTTCCTTTGTTGTCCTATGTATTTTATTTTGTTGATTTAAGAACCTTATTCTGAGAAAAGGTCTGTAGGCTTCACCAGATTGACAAAGGAATACAAGACACACGCGAAAAGTTAGGAACCTATGTGTTAAAAAATAACATCTTAGTAGTTAAGATAGGATATTTCCTCTTATGGTAAGAAATTTGCAGGTAGGTAAGGCTGACTGTGTATCTGTGTGTGTGAGCATGCACCTGCATATATGTAGGAGGATTGATTAGTGGGAGTTTCTATAGATCCTTGAGTCATCCCACAGAGCTACCCATCTCAGTTGGAATGCCATGTGAACTGGGATTAGAGAAGAGGTGTTAAATATGGTCCCGAATTGGCAAGCATAAGGACACCTATTGACACCCATCTGTTCAAATCCTCTAGATGTTTTGCTATGATTGCCAGCTTTTTACTCATGATTTCAGATTGGTATTCACAGTCCCTAAAAGTAATGCCAAAAGCAAGTAATGCCAGCAACTCTCTCACAGCCCCATTTTGTCAGCCTATCATACCTTCCTTTCCTTATATACTCTGACATTCTTATTGGTTGGCTCTGCTTGGACCACCAGATTGATATTTTTGGTCATGGAAAGGAGGACAGAGAGAAGGCATATCAATTACTGTTGGATGACTTCAAAGTGAAATATATAATTTGGTATTCTTACTTCATGGATACAACAGCTGTCCAGATGCAGGCAATTTTGAGTTTGGTGTGGTTGGAATTTCTAAGATCCCTAAAAAGAGCTTATTATTTTAGACTTGATCATGCAAGAGCATTTTGGTACCAGTGCTGAGACTGTATAAAAATAAGTTGAGAAGTTTTGAGGTTTTGTTTTGTTTTAAATAAATAGAGTCTTTAATGCTACACAAATAATTTGGTTGGGCTGTGTGGACGGACTTCATAGTTTATTCCAGAATTCCTCTTATGTGGATGACATTCTAATTGAGAGCAGACTAGAGATATCTTTGGGAGGATATGGAGAGTTTCTTTGTACTTTGCTCTAGGTTTGAGATAAAATGGTCAGTCTGGTTCACTCTGTTCCCATATCCACAGAACACATACCTCTGCTACTTGGAGTGATTAGAAACTTAGTGAGCTTTACAAATGTGAGATGAGGATCTTTGTGGCATGATTTCAGGGACACTAAGAAAACCTACCCTAAATCTTCCTTGCCTCCTTAATTTCCTTTACTAGGAGAGTCTTTAATTTTATGAAATACAGGAAGATCTGCCATTTCCTTTTCTTCTACCCACATGCCACAACTCATCTAAGACTTGGGAGGGACACTGAGGTTCTGACCTGCCTGGGACACATAAGCCAGTAAACATATGTGGGATTTGGATATAGGCTTTCTTGTCACCAAGCCCAGAACTATTGCCTATAGCAAGCTGCCTCCTAATTTCACTACAATAGACATTAAAATACAAATATCCCCATGAGAAGTAACACCAGGAATTTCAACTCTTCTGCATTATGATGTAAGGGCTGTGACTAGGAGCAGATAGGGGAGCAGGAGGACGTGCCAATAGAGAAGAATGTAGAATGTGGAAGAGTTGGGGAAATACACAAAGATTTAATGAAAACTCTCCCCTAACTCGTTAGTTTGTAATGATTAACTCTAAGTAATTCTTGAGTAACTCTACTTAGGAGAAAGGAAGGAAAGGATAGAAGGAAAAGGAGAGGTGAGCATTAAAAACAGGAGAGTTAAATCAAAACAGCCAGAAGAACAGGAGGGAGTCTCCTCTGGCACTCACACATGCCACTCCACCTCAGACACAGCTGCTTACAGTCCTAGGACCCTTATCACCACTTTCCCACCTGCAGGCTCAAGCTGAAGTCCATTTTTTTTTTAACTTTAGCAGCTCAAATTCCTAGCAACTGCTCTGGGTTCAGAGTTCCTTTGAAACCTGACCGGAAGGTGAGGAGTCCTACCAGGGGCCCTTTTATATGAGTTTCCAGCTTATGGGTTTCAAAGCATGATGATAAGATGGGGGTGGAGGGGAGGGAGTAGCACAGAGGGAAAGCCCAAGAGAGATTCAGAATCTTTGTGGCATTAAAGGATTCTCTTGCTTCTTACCTAGGACTTAACTATAATCCAAATGAAGGTGATCAGTTTTTTCATCAGTGTTTTCTGATTTGCCACGCTGACTGGGGGCTGTGGCAAAGGCTGGCTGCTCAGGCCTGAGATCTCCCTTCCCTAGTTCCACCTTCCCCCTACCCCCCCAGCAAATCTTCACCTGTTCTACATTAGGAGAAAATGACCGTTCAGCTCTCACCTGTTGCCTAAGCAAAGAGTAGTATTCAAGGGGGAAATTGGGAGCAGGTCCTCTCCTGATCCCTCCACCCTGGGGAGGGGAATATGTTTCTTATAAAAAAGGGCATCTACAAATGCAACTCATTTTTCATATAACAGGCCCTGCTGATGTATTCTCCCCTGCCTCCCCCAAACTATTATTTTCCCTCGTAGCTCAAGAGAGGAGGAATGGTGACAGTTTGACAAGGGCCAGGGAGCGTGACTGACACGAAAAATGGACAGGAGCCAAGCATGGTGGCAATTTCAGTGAGACCCTTTTGTATTCCCCTAGTGCCTCCTTCCATTCTCAAGGCCTTAATCTGTAAGCACCTGCAAAATCTTTCATAGATATGGGCCCTAACCAGAATAGTATCAGAATTTCATATTCTTCCTGGCATGAATTCTAACTTAAGCTGATAAATGGAAGAGAAGACTTAGTGCACAAATTCAGTTTGGCGGGACCTACTCTGCCCATGTCTATGCAATTCTATGCATGCTCCCTCATTCATTCTGTGTGTGTATGTGTGTTTTATTTGTAGTATATACACACACATACACAAAATTGACTGAATGATAAGACAGAAAAACAAAAAAATCAGACATGAGACTGTCAAGACCACAGCAGCCTGGAGACATGAAGTATAGGGTTCAGTAGCCTCATTTCTCTAGGTCTAGGATAACTATCATAATCCAATATGATTATTTATGTTTCTAATAATGATGCGCCTGAATGAAAATACTCTATTTAAGATGATGGATAAATGTATTATGATTTTTTTGTGTGAGGCAAACAGGGTTAAGTGGCTTGCCCAAGGCCACACAGCTAGGTAATTATTAAGTGTCTGAGACTGGATTTGAACCCAGGTACTCCTGACTCCCGGGCTGGTGCTTTATCCACTACACCTCCTAGCTGCCCCAAAGATGTGGAATAATAGCTTGAGGATAGACTCCACTGAAGGCCTTTTTTTTTTCAGATTTTTCAAGGCAGATGGGGTTAAGTGGCTTGCCCAAGGCTACACGGCTAGGAAATTATTAAGTGTCTGAGGTCGGATTTGAACCCAGGTACTCCTGACTCCAAGGCCAGTGCTCTATTCACTGCACCACCTAGCTGCCCCTTGTATTATGATTTATAAAGATTCGAATTTTTTAAAAAGTTTGTTGCCCCTCTGCCCATTATGGCTTCATTCATCAGTGCTCCCAGTTACTATTTATGTGACCTTAGGCAAATCACTTAATCCCTCAAGGTTTCAGTTTCCCCATCTGTAAGGTGCATGTTTGGTTCCAGGGGACCCCCTAAGGACCTTCCAGTTCTTAATCTATGGTTTTATGCTCCCCAAATTTCCCAATAATTGAAGTTTGACTGAACCAGCATCCTTGGACATAGGGAGACTCATTTCTCCTGAGATGCAACACTTGCTTTGTCCCAAGTTGGTGAGACAGTTTCCCCAAAGGTAACATTTTAGCCCTTTCTGCCACTCTAATTATCTCACTGGGCCACCCCCATCCAATCATTATGCTTCTAGTTTATTCAGAAGTTCAAGAGTCAAGAAAAGTATGTTTTCATCCTCATTTCCCCTTCTCATGAACATCTCTGGAGGTTGGACTTTGAATTTCCTTTCATAGATGGTACCAGTAAAGTCTATATATAGATGGATATATAGCCCCATAATTCCCAGTCTAGAAGGTTAGCCCTTAGAAAGTTCTTTTGTATGAAAAGAGGAATAGGACAATTAGGAATTCTGTGTTTTTTTCCTGTTGCTCTTCAGTCCTCTTAGGTTCAGCAAATCAAGTCAAATACCATACTTCACCCCAGCCAGTCTAGAACAAGGTAGTGGCTGTAAAGAATTCTTTGAAACTGCTGCTTAAAAAAGGCGATTTCCCATATGGAAACTTCCTGTCTCTTAGGGATTTTACAGTGCTTTCTAAGTCTGTTTCTCATATGTGTGTGTGTGTGTGTGTATGTGTGTGTGTGTTTTCAATATATATATATGTGTGTGTGTGTGTGTATGTTTTCAATATATATATATATATGTGTGTGTGTGTGTGTGTGTGTGTGTTTTCAATATATATATATATATATATATATATGCATAATCAGGACAGAGTATAATTTACCTAAAATGAACTTGGTAGGATTACATACCATTTTTGTTCTGGCTTTTTGTTCTCCTTTAGGGGATATGACTCAGGATCCTAAACTGATTTCTCTTGTGCTTCCTGGGGAAGAAAATCTCTAGCAACCACCAGTGGCTACAGATGACTCAAACTCATTCCAAATGCAGCCTAAATTTTCTCAGGAGAATAGGCAATTCTTTTTCAGTTGTTATTCAGTAGTTTTTCAGTTAAGTCCAACTTTTTATGTCCCCATTCGGGGTTTTCTTGGTAAACCACTTGGGGTAGTCTGCCATTTCCTTCTCCAGCTCATCTTACAGATGAAGAAACTGAGGCAAACAGGGTGAATGACTTGCTCAGAATTATATAATTAGTAAGTACAGATTTTAGCTCAGGAAGGTGAGTCTTCCTGATTCCAGACCTGGTGCTCTCTCCACACTAATCTACCCAAAACAATTCTTAAATTCCATCAAATCCAAGCATTTCCCTTTTCCCTTCTACATATCAGGAGAACATAGATCCAGACCTATAAAGGACCTTGATTCCAATCCCCTGAGACCCAGAGAAGGTAAGTGACTTGAGTGACAAGATCATATACGGTAATAATCAGTAAATATTTATTAAACACCTACTCTGTGCCAGTCCCTGTACCTAAAGTTGACAATCCAAAAAAGGCAAAAGATAATCTCTGCCCTGAAGGAGTTTATGATCTAAGCAGTCAGTGGCAGATTTGAACTCAGGTCCAGGTCCAGAGTTAGAGTTATTCCTACTGTACTATGTAATAACCTCCTTCACCAAAAATGTGCATTCATTAATAAGTTATTATTTATTGAGACTTTTCTATTTGCTCAGCCATATATGAGATGACATGAAGTATATAGAATACAAACCAGGGTTTCTACCCTCCACAAACTTAAAAGTCATCAAGGGAGACAAAGACAAATAGCTCTAAAAGAAGGACGACATCACAAGATAATACACAATTCAGTGCCAAACCAAAGTCTCCTCAAGGAAAGAGAAAATAGTGCTTTACATCACTTTTTCCACAGTGATGTCTTTACATGTATCAGAAAAAATTTTAGGACTATACTTGTTTCTCATTGAAAGTCTATTTGTAAAGACTAAACTGTCTCCTTGGTGTTTGTATTCCCAGTATCCAACATTGATATAGGAAAATGTGAAGGAACTCTGGTTGCTTCTACCTATACCAAAGCCTCGACTTAATAAATCATAGGATCACAAATCTTGAGCTTAAAGGAATCGTTGAGATCATCTTGACAATGTTATTTTCTCTTCCAGATGATAAATTCCAGGAAGTTGGCTGGAGACACATTGAGATCAAGTGACTTAACCAAGTCACACAGTTAATCAATAACATGGAAGAAATTGAACCCAAGCCTAACTCCAATCCTAGCATTTTACCTATTATACCAAGCTACCCATATGGCTTACACACAGAGGGAAAATGCTTGACTTGTGATTTCATTGAGACAGATTATTCTCAAATGACTAAATTGGCATTTTTTTCTGAACCTTAGAGAATTAGAATGTTGCCTAGACCATAGATGTTAAACTCACAGTCCAGTGGCCACAAGTGAAAACAAAACTCCCCAAAGTTGCTGGATATGGATTAAACTGAAATTGGAAAATATTTTAAAATAAAAATACAATACAATATATTATAGATAATTCTAATTTGTGGTTCTCTAAGTCAGTACAGGGCACCTAGGTGATATAATAAAGCACCAGGTCTGGAGTCAGAAAGACCTAAGTTCAAATCTGACCTCTGACACTTACTAATTGTATGACACTGCGTAAGTCACTTAGCCCCCATTTGCCTCAGTTTCTCATCTGTAAAATGAGCTAGAAAATGAAATGGCAAACTAATTCAGCATTTTTGCTAACAAAACCTAATTGACAAAGTCTAAGGGGTCATGAAGAATGGCACAACTGAACAACAATAAGTCAAAATTCAGCCTGCAGTGATTTGTTTTTATTTGAGTTTGACACCACTGACTTGGAATATCCAGATTTTAAGAGACTTGCTCAGGGTCATATAGATAATATATGTCAGATGCAAGATTTGAATTCAGGTCTTCCTGTCTCTGAGGCCAGATATTGATCTACTGGGCACATTGTCTCTATGTCTTATGCCAAATGGACATTTAATAAATATTTATCTAACTCAATAAGCATTTCTTTGTCACACTGAGTTGGACATGGTCTGAGAATTGGTAAATAGTCTATCTTGTCTGGAATGTTAGATTACATAATTGGAAGGGCTATGAAATAAAGTTATTTTCACTTACCTTGTTTTGTTGTGGGTTTTTTCCCTTCTGTTCTGTTTCTTTCACAATATAACTAATGTGGAAATATGTTTAGCATGTTGACCTATGCAACCTGTCATCTTGGGAAGGAAGGAAGGGAAGGAGGGAAAAAATGTACAATTCAAAATCTTATTTAAAAATGAATGTTGAGGGGTGGCTAGGTGGCACAGTGGATAGAGCACTGGCCCTGGATTCAGGAGTACCTGGGTTCAAATCCTGTCTCAGACACTTAATAATTACCTAGCTGTGTGGCCTTGGGCAAGCCACTTAACCCCATTTGCCTTGCAAAAACCTAAAAAAAAAAATGAATGTTGAAAATTATCTTTGCATGTAATTGGAAAAAATAAAATACTATTCATATTTTTAAAAAAGAAATACAATATCCAGAATGATATCCAGAATGAAGGGGACAATAATTCCAATGTTCTTTGCCCTGGTCAGGACCATCTGGAGTATTGTGCTCTCTTCTTGGCACTACATTTTAAGAAGGACATTAATTAAGCTCTCTAGAATTTATCCAGAGAAGGGAGATCAGATAAAGAGAATGGGAAGAATATTATAGAGAACCTCTTTTGCCTGGAAGAGAGGGTAGGAGCCATAGATCCAAAGTGATCCAAAGATAGATTTCATAGGTCTATGAATTTGATTGGAAAGAAAATTAATCTTTATTTTTTACTTTATTTTATTTACTTATCTGTAGCTTTTGGTTTCCTTTGTAATCCTATGTATTTTGTTTCATGTGAAATAGGGGACTACATCTGTAGAGTAACTTGAATGGCTCCTCTCAATGTGGGAGGAAGCTAGGGAACTTGTTTGTAGGAGAGTGAGAATGACTTGGAAGTATCTTGAAGAGACTGTTGAGGGGCAGCTAGGTGGCACAGTGAATAGAGCACTCTTTCTGGAGTCAGGAGGTCCTGAGTTCAAATCCAGCCTCAAACACTTACTAATTAGCTAACTATGTGACCTTGGGCAAGTCACTTAACCCCATTGCCTTGCCAAAAAAAAAGAGCATGTAAAGGCATTCTGTAACTGGCTCTGGTTGGCTAAGCATGGTTAAAAAAAGAGGATCTCTTATTAGCTGTGGAGGCATTCAAAAAGATCTGCCTGTTCCAGCTCTTTGCCTCCCTTGCTTTTGGGGGAGCTTATTAATCTTTCACTATTGCATCCAGTGAGAGACAGTGCTATAAGGAGGACTGTCTGAGCCTTAGTTCTTGACCTCTACATTCTTTCATATTCTAAGTCTCCAAGACCTTGGGAGTTTCAAAAGATTGGGAGGAGTCCTTAGCACTCCTCAGTGTTTTAAAGTTCCTTGGTTTTCACTCTATCAGTGATGCAAGGAACAAAGATTTTCAGGAATGATTAATCAAGATCCAGGCCAGACATAGCTGAGAGATGGATTCATTCAGATGTCATGCTGAATCTAAACATGAACTTGGTGGAACCAAGGTTATTTAGGAACTGAGCTAAGATTTGAGCCTATTCTACCCCCCCCCCCAAATCAGAGTGATTTACAAAGACAGTTTTCCCTTAAGGTATTAAGTGGAAAGGAGTTTATTCTTTGCTTATTCTTGCCATCTTATTGCTAATTACTGTATCTTTAAAGGAAATATCCTTTTATAAAAGGTAATTGATTAAATAGAATTTTAGTTACTAGTAGATAACTAGAAGTTTAGGTAGCAGTACACATCAATGAGAGGGAAACAGCTGTTAATTGTAGAGAAGAGAAACACCTCAACCCCTCAAGATTAATTAGGATGAGGAAGGGGTGATATAGTCTGCCCCGACCAAAGATAATCAGTCAGGGCAAATAGCTATGAGTCAAGAAGGATTTACTAAGGGCTTTCATTGAGTCAGACACCATGATAGGCAACAGGGATGTAAAGAAAGATAAAACAGACCCTTATTCTCAAGGAACTCACAATCTAATAGGGGAAAAAAACATGCAAACAAAATTTAGATATAGATAAATAAAATATAGATAGATATAGTATAAACATATACAAGATAACTTGGAGATTGTCTCAGGGAAAGGATTAGCATTAAAGATGAAGGAGAAAGACTTGAAGATATTGGGATTTTAACAGAGACTATGGAAGCTGGGATAGCTAGGTAGCTGGGTGGGTAGAGCACTTGACCTGGAATCAGGAAGACTAATCCTCATGAGTTCAAATCTGATCCTGGGCAAGTCACCTCTGTCTCAGTTTCCTCATCTGTCAAATGAGCTAGAGAAGGAAATGGCTAACCACTACCAGTATCTCTGCCAAGACAAACTTCCATGAGATCATGAAGAATTGGACATGACAGAACAAAACATATCAAGGAAGCCATGAAAGCCATGCAGAAGAGATGAGGAGGGGAATGGGAAACAACTAGAGAAAATGCATGGTGAAGTGAAATGATCCTTCTAGAACAATGTCACAGAGTACATAGAGGGGAGTAAAGTGTAAGAATACTGAAAAGGTAGGAAGAAGATAGGTTATAGGGGCAGCTAGTGGCACAGTGGATAGCACACTGACTCTGGAGTCAAGAGTACCTGAGCTCAAATCCAGACTCGGATATTTAATAATTCCCTAGCTGTGTGACCTTGGGCAAATCACTTAACCCCATTGCCTTAAATAAATAAAAAAATTTTTAAAAAGAAGATAGGTTACAAAAGGCTTAAAAGTCAAACAGAACATTTCATATTTTATCCTGGAGGTAATAGAACCATTGTAGTTTTTTGAATGTAGGAAAGGGTGGAGTGAGAGGGAGAGGAAAAAGTGATAGTTTGAAAGAGAAGTCAAGAAGGTAGAGGATTCAAAAAGACCATTGGTTCTGACAATTAAGAAATCACTGACAACTTTGGAAAAAAAAGTTTCAGCTGAATGATGAGGTCAGAAGTCAGATTGAAAAGAACTGGGAACAGAATGAGAGAAGAGGAAGTGGAAGCACAAGTCATAGATAGTTTTCTCGAGGAATTTAACCATAAAAGGGAGGAGAAAGATAGAACAATGTCCAGTAGAAAACAGATAAAGTGAGGAGTTTTTTTGAACCTCAGAGAGACATGAGAATATTGGAAGTAAAAAAAGAAGCAGTTAAGAGAACAAGAGAAAATGAAAATTAGTGAGAGTAGGATGATAGAGGAGAGAAAGGGATGGAATGAAATCACATTTAAAAGCGTCATTTTGAGAAGGGGTCCATTGGTTTTACCAGATTGCCAAAGGATCTATGACACAAAAAAGATTAAGAATCCCTGACTTAGGATGACTTGATCTTTTTCTTCAATTTTTAAAGGTTTATCATATGGAGAAAGAACTGGATTTGTTCTAAATGACTCCAAATAACAGAACTAGGAGCAACTGATAAAATTTGCTATGAAGCAGGTTTTAAATAATTAGTTGTGTGACCTTGGGCAAGTCATTTAACACCACTGCCTTGCCAAAAAAAAAGGTTTTAGTTTGATAGAAACTTGCTAACAATTAAAGATATGACCAAAATAGGTAACCTTAATAATCTATTCTTTAGCCCTTGAGGTCTTCAAGTAAAGACAGACTTAAACTAGAAGTCAGGGATATTGGGAAGAACATTCTGTTCAGCTCAATATCTAATGTTCTCTCCAACTGTAGATACTGTGGTTGCTACAAGAGCTCAGAGGAAGGATTGAGAGCAATATTCACTGAGAGCCATCAGAGATAGTTTCAAGACCAGACAGGCTTTGAATGTTCCATGTCCCTATAAGCTGGTCAGTATTACCTGGGTGGAGCTTATTAGATCAGGAAACAGACACATTCCTTCACTGATAAGGCCAGGGTTAGCCAGTTATGAATTCATTTCCTCAGGCCTGCTAGGAAGGGAACACAGCCTAGAAGTCTAGGTTCCCATCTCTGATCTTGCAACACAGCTGCTCAACACACAATCCCTTGCTCTCTCTTCCCCAACTTCAACCCAACCACAGACAACAACCTACCCATGGAAAAATGTTATATATCTTATCCTTGAGCTTATTAGAAATAGCTGGGGCTGAGAGATAAGCCATAGAGAACAATCCAAACTGTGTTCCTGAAACAAGAGCCAGTTCCAAGGCATGCAGACCCCTCCTGCACATTTTACTCGGGGAACTGATCTCCCAAAGGACAAAAACTGTCAGCACTCCTCAAGTACTAAAAACTTGACAAGAGATGGGGGTTGGAAGCACTGGCTTCATGAATTCATCCGGAGAATCGTCAAAAGGTGCTAGGCAAAAAGTTAAAAGAGAAAACTTTTGTGACAGCCATTTCCACCAGACAACATAGATCCTACTTTTTATCAAGAGCTTGAATAGACTGTATACAACATCCTCCATGATATCCTCCAATTGGGCATTCATGAAGCATAAAAACTGATTTGGCATTTACACAGTATTTTTGAGTTTGCCAAATTCCTACCTCCAAAGACCATTCTGAGGAAGACAAAATATTTGAGGAAACTAAGAAAGGTTTCACACTACAAGGACCAGGTACATCAATTGTGTCGATTGAGACACAATTCAACTGGAATTTAAATACAAATAAGCAAAAGAAGACATTATAAAATATTACTTTAAAATAAAAATGTTCACTATTTAATAAATATTAACTATCTCTAGAATGCACAAATGTACTATGTCAGTAATCACAGCTTGATTCTTTGAAGTATTTTTAAATTTCTGTCCTTCATAAGTGATTTATCTGCCATCTCCTTCCAGAAGTGAAGATCAAATCTTAGGGACTCCAAGACTAATTTTCTCCCTACTGTACCATTCCATCTATCTCTTGGTTTTCTCAGTTTAAATAAAGTTTGATTGGTGTTTTTTGTTTCCTTATCACATTCATTTCTCAGTCAATAAACAATTATGTAAGTGCCTACTAAGCCCAACACTATACTAAAAGCTAGGGATACAAAGAAAAAGCAGCATAACCCTTGTTTGTTAGGAGCTCAAGGACTAATGGGGGATACAACATGAAAATAATGATTTTATATATATATATATATATATATATATATATATATATATATATATATATATATATATATATAAACTATATAACATTATATAACTGATATATATCACAAGTATATATTATGTAACTACATAATATATACTAATTATGTTCATATGTGTTCTACAAAATAGATACAGAATAAATTGGAGAAAACTATCAAGGTAAGGCTCTAACATTAAGGGGTATAAGTAAGGGCTTCCTGTAGAAGATGGGATTCTAGATGCAACTTGAAGGAAGCCAGGGGATCCAGAAAGCAAGATGAGAAGGAAGAGCATTCCAGATATGGGTACAACCAAGGAAAATACCTGAAGCCAGGTGTCTTGTATGAGGAACAGCAAAGAGGCCATAGTCAGTGGATTGAAGAATATGTGTGCTGGGGAAGAGGGGGAGAAGAGACATAAGACTCTTCTCTCTTCTTGGAAATGAGTCTTCTCTTGTAACAAGGAAAGGGAAAAAACGGTAAGCAGAACCAGGTAATACTTCCACCACATCTCATAGCTTTGCAGTATTCCAAATCTCCAACAGGAGGATAGTGTCTTTTCTTTTCTCTTCTCCAAGTTCAGACTATTGTCATTATTATTAGACAATGTTCAGTTTCTATTTAATGCTATTTTCATGCCCATCATTGTAGTCATCATATGGAATGTTTTATTGTTTCTGCTTGCTTTACTCTCTATCCAGAGGTCTTTTCATATTTCTTTGTATATATGATACATACCAAGTTTTGAAAATTTATTAGTATTTTATTTTTCCCTGGTTATATGTAAATACAATTTTTAACATTTGTTTTTAAAACTTTGAGTTCCAAATTCTCTCCTTTCCTCTTATCCCACTCCCTCATTGATAAAGCAAGAGTTTGATATAGACTATAAATGATACATACCAATCTTTACAAGTATGATAATATTTATTTCCAGGTTTCCATCCAAGAAAAAGTTCATGTTTTGTTACTAAAATTTTGCTGGCTTTGCTATGTGAGACATGGAGTATTAGTATTTCTGAAGAATTAAACATGAAAGAGGGTAATAGAACAGTATATGATGGCTGAAAATAGGTGCAATATGTAACCAATAAAAACCTCTGAAGAAGAACAGAGATAAAAAGATGTCTTCAAGGAAGAGAAGATGGGGGACTGATCATGTAGCAAGAACAATAGATGACAGCTGGATGGCCAGGATGTTTCACTGGTACCCTCACAATGGGTTCATGATTTTAGAGAGAATAATGAAAAAAGTAGGAATGAAGGAAATTGTACTTCCAGACCTCAAACTAAATTATAAAATAGTAGTTATCAAAACTATCTGATTGAAAAATATAAAAGTAAAATATTAAGATTAGATAGACAAGAATCAGACACTATAGAACTAAAAATTCCAGTATCTAATAAACCCAAGAGTATAAACTCCTTGGGGAAGGACTTTCTCAGCAAGAAATGCTAGGAAAAACTGGAAAGCAGCTTTAAAAAAATTTGTTTTAGACCAGCATCTTTTGCCATATACCACAATACATTCCAAATGATCTTCTACTTAAATATAGAACATATTTTTTTAATTAGAAAAAATATGGAAGCAGTTATCTCATAGCTATGGCTAGGAGGAGAATTCTTTTACTTCTTTTTTTTTAATTTTATTTATTTAAGGCAATGGGATTAAGTGACTTGCCCAAGGTCACACAGCTAAGCAATTATTAAGTGTCTGAGGTCGGATTTGAACTCAGGTGCTCCTGACTCCAGGACTGGTGCTCTGTCTACTGCACCACCTAGCTGCTCTGAGGAGAATTATTAACTTTAAAAAGGTATAGCGAGCAGCTTGATGGTGTAATGGTTAGAGCAATGGCCCAGGGAATCAGGAGGACCTGAGTTGAAATATGAACTCAGATACATGATACTTGCTAGTGTGTGTGACCTTGAGCAAGTCATTTCACTCCATTGCCTTGCAAACCACCCCCCCCAAGAAAAAGAAAAAAGAAAAGAAAAGGTCTAGATAAGGAGGTCACCAAGGATACAAAGAACAGTAAAAGACAGTCCCTGCTCAAATAAACTAGAGATAATCCATAGAGGAAAGATGCCAGAATTAAAGGGAATCAGAAAAGGAATACTGTAGAAAGTAGAATTTTAGCTGAAAATTGAAGGAAACAAAAGTGAGGAGGGAGAGACTCCAGGTCTGAGAGAGAGTTAGTGAAAATGGCCAGGGTGGGAGGTTGTTTATAGGAATCAGGGTTTGGGATGCTTGGGCTCATTGTATAAAAATTGAGTAGGAATCATATAATCATAGCTTTCTCCATTTTATATAGTTAAAGAAACAGGCTCAACAAGGTTAAGTGACTTGCTACAAGTGTCAGCATCAGGATTAGAACTGATGCCCTCTGATTCAAAATCCATCAATCTACTTTATAATGATGCCTTTATTATTAATTAGATTTTTTTTAAAGACTTTTCAAGGCAATGGGGTTAAGTGGCTTGCCCAAGGCCACACAGCTAGGTAATTATTAAGTGTCTGAGGTAGGATTTGAACCCAGGTACTCCTGACTCCAAGGCCAGTGCTGTATTCACTGCTACACCTAGCCGCCCCTATTAATTAGATTTTAATAACCATCAGCTCTCTTATCCCAAGAACATATTCCTCTAGATCCTTAAGCACCTCAATATGGATTCTGCTTACATTCAAATGGATTTGTTGTTACTGTTCAGTTGTTTCAGTCTTGTCAGACACCTTGTGACCCTATTTGGGATTTTCTTGGCAAAGATACTGGAATGGTTTGCTATTTCCTTCTTTAGTTCATTTTACAGATAAGAAAATTGAGGCAATCAGGATTAAGAGACTTGCCCAGGGTCACATAGCTACTAAATGTCTGAGGCTAGATAAGAGCCCTGGAAGAGGAGTTCAGGTTCAACACTTTATCCACTGCACCACCTAGTTGCCTATAAGCCTTTGTTAAGTACCTACTGTGCTAAGTGCTTTAAAAATATTGCCTCATTTGATTCTCACAGCTACCCTGAGATAAGTACCAATGACAAATACCAATAAAAATTTAAGAACCTGTTATTGGCAGGCACTACATTAAGTGTTAGAGATAGTCTCTCATGGTATCCCACACTTACTGAAAAAATAAGGACATATTTTTATTGGGTTTATCTCCCAAGTGAGTAGAGATGTATCTCCAGCTCCCCTTTGTCTCTTGCCTCCTCTCTCCATATTCAAGAGACTTCCCACTGTTATATTCAAGAGTATTCCAGAATCTCTGAAAATTCATAATATACTTTTCAGTTTAATCTGGACTATTAACATTTTGTCAACCATTTTCTTAAGCCTGAACATTCAACAAAATAACAAATTAAGTCTTAATTTATAGTTTTGTTGATGTTTGATGCATAAATACTCATATTGAAAGTTTTGCAACCAGATTAGGCTGCTTCCAAAAAGAATTCTCCTGTTTATTCATCTGCTCAAAAAAAAAAGTCATGGGGAGCACAGGGATTTAGTCCATGGAGTATAATTTTAGTTCTTCCTCCTTCTCTTCTATCTCTTTAAAATCCCCTTTACTCATTATCCCTTTTTTTGTCTCTTGATAAGTTTTTGTTCTTTTTTAACTACTTAGTCTAATTTCTTTTAAAAAACAATAATAATGATAATACTAGAACTAGGTGGCATTTTATTGCTTTGTTTTTCTTAATAATTGTAAATATCTTCCATATGTTACTCTTATTTGAAGTTTTTTATATGTCAGCTGTTCTGTTTAACTCTGTCATATGTATTCAGAAGGGGAAATTTTCTAATATTTTTCTCTTCGCATGGTATTCAAGTTTTTAATATTTATCACTTTTTCTTAGAAACATATAATCTTTAACTTATGTCTTCAAGGTCAATTGCTTTGTCTATGATACAATTCAGATTTCTATTTAAAGTTACTATCTCTTACATCTCTCTAGCCAAATTTTGCTGATTTCTAGATTTTTTTTTATTACAAATCTGTCATTGTTCTCTATTACCTCTGTTACCTTACGGAGATTTTCCATGATGAGTTCTAAATTGTTTACTAGTTTGATACATTAGTTTTGTTTTGAGAGCATTGATTTTCATTCTGATTTGCATCCTAATATCTACTTGTTCCTCTTTTGAACCATTCTATAGTTTCTTGATATTGCTCTATGACCTCTGGGAGTCAAAAGAATTTTCTTTTTCATCTTCCTTTATGGAATAATTTTTATTCAATATGTTAGGACCTTTTAAAGTAATTTTTCTGTATTTTTCTTTCTGTCTCTGTGAGACTAAATTTTATCTTTTAGGTTGCTAAGTTGAACTCTATACCCAGTCTTCTCTCTTGGACTTTTTTTTTTGGGGGGGGGGGTCTTGTGGTCTTTTCTTTATTTTTCCATTAGTTTTGACTCTAGTTTTCTCATCAACCTTTGGTCCTTACTGTTCCCATTGCTATGATCCATTTTCTGTTGAGTAGATCTTTCCTAAGGCTGACCTCAGCTTTACCATCCTTTGAGTTTTGGGGACCCAGCATTGCTGGGTAGGCTGGGAACCAGAGAAGGCAGATAGGAGATATAAGCATTTAAAATTTCTGATATTATTTCACATTGTAAAGTATTTTTAACTTTTTATCTTGTTCTTTAAGCTCTGTTTCTTTGCCCCTAGTAAACTCTGAAAGGAAAGAAGTGACAGGGTGTCTTGTCTCCTCTGCCTTGAGTACAAATGCCTCTTCCCTTTATCAAGTTATAAGCTTTTCTGCCATTCATTTTTTCTTCCACCCCAGAGACCTTCCTTCCCCATCCCTCACATGTAGTTGCATTCCCTTTCTTCCTTTTCTATCATATGGCTGAGCAGGGGGTGGCTAGGTGGAGCAGTGGATAAAGCACCAGTCCTGGAGTCAGGAGTACCTGGGTTCAAATCTGGTATCAGACACTTAATAATTACCTAGCTGTGTGGCCTTGGGCAAGCCACTTAACTCCATTTGCCTTGCAAAAACCTAAAAACAAAACCAAATTGAATTCATATGGCTGAGCAGAATAAATCTTTTCTGGTTTTTTGGATGTTGTTGGGACATTCAGACTGTGTAACTGCTATAGGGCAACTGAGCAAAAGCATGCAAAGCCAGAGCCTGAAACTCAAACCTGCAAAATTGCTTATGTTAGCTTGCTCAGCTAGCAGGGTGAGTTGCGAGCAAAGAAAGTAAGTGGGAAATATAGTATTTACATTCTCTGCTGTAATGCCCAGAGAATTTTACTTTGTTCGGTGTTTTTGTCTTCTTATCTTGGGATTAAGCTTGAATTACTAATCACATTGCTTTACATTTCCCTCTGAGTCTTTAAGGTTGGAGAAGTTATGTGGAAAAGCAGCTATTCTGCCATTTTGTCAATCCCATTATCCTAGTTTTCCCATTATTCAAAATGGATAGAATCCGGTTACTTTGTGCCTGCCCTGTGGAGCCCAAAGGGATTAGTGGTAAAGCCAGTCCTAGAAGAATTTTAAAAGGTGAATTCCTCATATTCCTCATATTCCCTCTTCCTCCTATATCTCCACATCTTCAATACTCCCAGTGCCTAGGCCATTGGATATCCAAGGAATGCTTTCCTACCCATCTCTATCTATCCTGAATATCATTTTATATTTTGAGAATTCCCAGGAAATGAAAAAACAACAACAAAAACCCAGAGCAGATAAGGAAAGTCAGCTCTACTAGGTAAATACTGACTGGTTACTATGCAATACCATACAACTTTCTTTATTTTCCAATCAGGTAATATAGTTATCTTTTAAGGAGGATCCTTTGCCTTCACAATGACTTCACAAAATGACTCAAATAATGGAGTTTCAATTTAGTGAGGAATAGATATTTAGTAGACATAATTTTTCTCATTGAACACCCAAGCATTTACTCAATTCTGGAATAAGGTCAACCTGATGTGATAACCTTAAGGATTTTTTTCCTTTTATTATTCACTCTAAATAAAGCTATATTTTCACAGTTTCCCATTATTCCATCTATCAGAAACAATATAGTTAACCTGAGGGACTGGGATCTTTTATCAGAGGAGAGTCCTGCTGAAAGAAATTTGCAGGTCTTCTCCAAAAGTGGGCACATGTTTGAAATGCTTGTTGGCAAGGATTACTTTCTTTCCCTTACTTAGCTATCTCTCTAGATTAAAACAAGGCTAGCATAAGAAAAGGAGAGAGAGACAAATACAAAAAAAGTCAAATGAAAATCTTGCTTTATGTAAAAAATCAATGCAACTTTCATTTGAGGCACTGATTCTCTTCCTTCCAAATCCTTCTGCCATAAGGAAGAGAGTTAAGTATGTGCTCTGTCTCTAATTACAGAGTCCAGAGGTTTGTGAGCAGCTCAGCCCAAACCCAAGCAGAGATTTAGATGAAGACCTGTACTTTTAAAAATATCAGACAGCTGGAAACAGACCCACAAGTCTGTCCTCCTCTCCCAATCCCACATGCTTCCCAGGAAAGCCAGATGATTCATTGCAGTTTGGGGAAAGTAGATAGAGAGGGGGGGAAGAGCATGAATAATAATTTTAGTGTAACTAGAGATTTTTCTCTTACCCCATCAACATAGGACAGTGGGTTTGGGGTGGGGGGCATTGTTTGTTTGGTTTTGTTTTTAATGACTAAGCTCTTTGCCACAGTGAACTTTCTATCTGGTTTCAATGTGGCCCACAGCAGGGTTTGGTTTCCTGATCTGAAAGCAAGCTTTGCCTTTGCCATAGTTCTTTACTTTCCTCTTCTATGACTTGTGAAAAGCAGGAGTGATCAATAAAAGTAGAGGCAAAAGAGGAAAGCAGCCCTAATCAGGAAGTTAAGTAGACCTCAAAAAATAAGCTTTGAAAGCTGGATGAATAAGCAACATCTGAAGGTGATTATATACAAAAAGACAAGATTCCCACCAAAGGTAAAGGCTGGGTCATTTCTTCATGGCCTGTAACCCCCTGCCTTTGTCTCTATACCCAGACACACTCAGAATCATGTGTGTGTGTGCTCAATTTCTTTTCCTTCCCTATCAAAATCTGCTTTGAAGGAAAACCTGATATCAGTGATTTATACCTCAATGTGAAAGATAAGCAAAAAACATAACTTTTAGTTCCAGAGATAAAACAAATCCTGCATGAGAACTAACATGATTTAAAAGTCAGAATCCCTAGGAGAGTTTATGTGAACTCCAAAGTTGGGTTAGCCTGCATGGGAGTTAGTTGTATTATTTAACAAGAATTCAGTAAGCATTTATTTAGTCTTTACTGTTCACCAGACACAATGGTGAACATTAGAGATACAGAAGCAAAACTGAAACATGGAAACTCACCTTTCCTTAAAGAAATTTATATTCTCAGTACGGTCTTACAGTTGAAATCAATAAAAGTCACACTGTCCTTCAGAGGATCCTTCCTGGCTATAGCATTATCCTGGGGTGGGGGCAGAGGGAAAGAATCAGTATAGAATAGTGAAAAGAATACTAAATTTGTTCCTGTTTATTATATATACATACTACCTGCAAGTCTTTAGGCTAATTGCACCATAATATAGGTGATCCAAAACTCTCTGGAATCAGGACACCTTGGCTCAAATGCCATCTCTGATGATTACTACCTTTGTCACCTGGGGCAAGTTATTTATCTGCCTGGTGCCTTTGATTCCTAATTGAAAAAAATGATAGATTTGAACTGGATGGCAGTTTGGGGTCCCTTTAGTTCTAAATCCTATGGTCTCTAGGTCCCTAAGTTTCCTCTGTTACCTTCCAGCTTAAAAAAAAAAAACCTATTTATTTATCTTTTCAATTATATATAAAGATAATTTCCAAAACTGATTTTTGTAAAGTTTTCTTCCTCTCACCTTCCCTCCTACTACTCTAAGATAGCAAGTTATCTGATATAGGTTATATATGTGTTACACACATTTCCACATTAGTCATGCTGTAAAAGAAAAATCAGAACAAAAAGGGAGAAAACATGAAAAGGAACAAGCAAACTTTAAAAAGTAAAAATGGCATGCTTTGATGTACATTCAGATCCCATAGTTCTTTCTCTGAATGTGGTTGGAATTTTCCATTGCAAGTCTTTTAGAATTGTCTTTGATCATTGTATTGTTAAGAAGAGCTAAGTCTATCATAGTTGATCATATCACAACATTGCTTTTAAAGTGAACAATGTTTTCCTGGTTCTGCTCACTTTACTTTGCATCAGTTCATACAAGATTTTTCTGAACTCTAACTGATCATCATTACTTATAGAGCAAAATATTCCCTTACATTCATTTCCCAATTGATAGGAAAACTATGGATATTCTTGTACATGTGAATCTTTTTCTCTTTTTTTTGTGATCCTCTTGGGATACAAACCTAGTAGTAGTAGTAGTAGTAGTAGTAGTAGTAGTAGTAGTAGTAGTAGTAGTAGTAGTAGTAGTAGTAGTAGTAGTATATCTGGGTCAAAAGGTATACACAATTTTATTGCCCTTTGGCCATAGTTCCAAATTGCTCTCCAGAATAGTAGGATCAATTCACAACTCTACCAACAGTGCATTGGTATGCCAGTTTTCCCATATTCCCTCCAACATTTATCATTTTCCTTTTTTTTCTTATTAGTTAACCTGATAGGTATGAGATGTTTTCTCAGAGTTGCTTTAATTTGCATTTCTCTAATAGTGACTTGGAACATTTTTTTCATATACCTATAAATAGCTTTAATTTCTTCATCTGAAAACTGACTATACATATCCTTTCCTTTTATCAATTAGGGAATGAATTGTATTCTTATAAATTTAACTCAGTTCTCTATATATTTTAGAAATGAAGTCTTTATCAGAAATATTAACTATAAAAATTGTTTCCCAGCTTTTTGTTTTCCTTCTAATCTTGGTTGTATTGATTTTGTTTGTATGTAAACTTTTTGGATTAAAAGTAATCAAAATGTTCCATTTTGCATTTCATAATGTTCCATCTTTTCTTTGATCATAAATTCTCCTCTACATAGATCTAATAGGTTAACGATTCCTTGCTCTTCTATTTGGTTTATGGTATCATCCTTTATGTCTGTATTATGTATCAATTTCAATCCTATCTTTTATAGGGTATGAGATACTGGTCTATGCCTAGCTTCTGCCATACTGTTTTCAGTTTTCCCAGCAGTTTTTGTCAAATAGTGAGTTCTTATTCCAGAAGCTATTTTATCTTGTGAACCTAACCTATTCCACTGATCCATGACTTTGTTTCTTAGCCAGTACCAAATAGTTTTGATAACTACTGCTTTATAATATAATTTTAGATCTGGCATAGCTTGGCCACCTTCCTTTGCATATTTTTTCATTAAGTCCTTTGATATTCTACTTTCCAACTTTTGATTCTACTGGTCCAGAGTATGGAAAAGAAGAACATAGAAGAGCAGAACCAGAAACGCTAAACGTGGTTAAGGGCACTGTCTAAATAGTAGGGGAATTTAAGGAAGTAGTGCCCCTTCTACCCCAGGTTTATCCAGTCAATCCTCCAATATGTTTTTATTGTACCTTCTCTGGACCCACTCCTATATTTGGTAGCATAGATGATACAGAAGAATAAGAAATTATTCCCTACTGTCAAGAAACATGTAGTCTAACTTATGGAATAAAGATACTGTATATGAAAAAAACACATATGACCAAGAACTAATTGGCATGGGACAGGTTTAAGTACAGTAAATGTAAAAAATTGAGGCAGCTACAAGGGAGAACAAGGCATCTATGTGGCATAGTAGATAAAGTGACCTCAAATCAGGAAGACCTGAGTTCTAACCAGCATCAGCTACTCACTAGTCACATGACCTTGCTTATATTATTTTCTTCACTGGAGAAAGAAATGGCAAACCACTCCAGTATGTTTGCCAAGAAAACTCCAAATAGGGTCTTGCATCCCCAAATAGGATGGAAATGACTGAATGACAATAAGGGATTCCAATTTAATTTGACAGTAGTCTTGGGAAGTTCAACATAGGGACAAAAGGTTTAACATACCTCTAATAGCTTTTACAAACCTGCTTACAAGGGCAACCAACACCTCACAACTGAAAGCAAAGCAGTTACAAAATCTGTAAATTCAAGGAAAAGACAATAGCCTTATAGCCCCTGTGGAGATCACTCTATCCTGAGTCATCCATAAATGGCTAAATCATGACCAGTATCTTCTGTTTGAGAATGCAAGTGAGTATGTGATCCATTTCAGTTTCCATTCAAAATGATTAAAATTTTGCCATTTGTTGATTTAACTAGATCTGATTTTTCATGTCCCCTATTTGGGATTTTCCTGGCAAAGATATGAGTGGTTTGCCTTTTCTATCTTTAGCTCAATTTACAGACAAGGAAGTAAGGCAAACAGTGTTAAGTGACTTGAACAAGGTCACACAGTAAGCATCTTAGGTCAAATTTGGATTCAGTTCTTCCTGACTCTGATGCCATCACTATCCTCTATACCATCTAGCTGCTTCATTTTCAAATATAAACTTCAGTTATCCAAAACCCCTAATCTTTCACCCAGATGATCTCAGCTCATAATGCTATATAAAGTATTGCTACATTTTTAATTAGCAGAAAAATATCAAAGAGAAAGTGAATGCATATGTTAGCATAATTATTGACTTTTTAAACTAAAGATCAACTCAGAAAAATTCTTTGGATGTGTGAGGAAATCACTCTTTGGTTTACCCAGTGCCTTCTCCTTGCTGATCCAATCCCTTCTCCTGCAACTGTTAGCACCTTCCTTCATTGACTACCTTGCATATGCCTATGTGTGTACTGATTTTCTATCTATCCTGCATCATTTATTCTGTATCTACTTAGACATGTTTATAACTCTTCTGGTAGAACTGAAATACCTACAGAATAGGAATTATTTTATTTTTGCTTTTATAAATACATCATTCAGGATAGTGTTTGACACATAATGAACATTTTAAAAATATTTGTTGATTGATTGATAGATAATAATTGGCAGGTCTCCCATTTGCAAAGACTAGTTTGGGAATATAACTGACACTGAGTTCTCTTCTTGGCTTTCCACGATTCCTTGCCTGATGATAACATTGAATAGGAATTCAGAAGGCTTGTGATTCTATTCCTTACTCTTTTAAGAAGAGGAATTTCATTTGCCATCCTATATAAATAAATAACACAGCTGGGACTATCTCATTTCCCTCAGCAGAAAAAACATTTGTTCTCCATTTTTTCCTGCCCAACCCTGTCTTTATTTCTTATTATCCAACTGTAGAATGATAAATCCCTTTATATATAATGTGGTTTGAAATGACCAGGAGAGCATGACTTATTTCCAAATGTCTCTTCAACTGTTTAGATCAGCAGGCATTCTCATGGCACAGTGGTAGAAATGTTAATTAGTGCTTAACTTGGGAAATTGGCTATTTTGTTCATAAGTCAGCTTCATAATAGTTGTATCAGCACATTAGTCATGCTTAAGTATACTCCCTTACCATCTTCCACTGAAGGAAAAATCTCAAATGAAGAGATGAAGATTTATAAACTTTTTTTTATCAATAATTAGCAGTGTCTCCATTGAAAAGAGGACCAAGAAAGATGTGGACTAGGCAATGATACAATGAGATGATTAAGAACTGTTTATATAGTAGTTATAAATATTTTAAAAAGTATTTCTAAAAGGGATCTGTTTTCAACCCTATGCTGCTTACCATTTTTAATGGTGACTTGTACAAAGTCATGGTTGGTAAGCTCATCACATTTGCATATGGCACAAAGTTGGGAGAGATAACTAATACAATGGAAGACAGATATAATCTAAAAATTACTTTGAAGGGTTAGATCATTGGGCTAAATTAAGGAGATAAAATTCAATAGAAATAAATATAAAGTCTTACACTTTGTACAAACATCAATTTCATCAGTACAAGATAGTATCAAGAGTATCAATTTAAAAAAATGTGAAGTGGCCTAGCTGTACCAGATCACAAATTGTATTACAAAGCAATAATCATCAAAAAAAAAAAATCTAACAATGACTAAAAAAATAGAGTGATATATCTGAATGGATTAGATACACAATACACAGTAATAAATGACCATAGCAATCTCGTAATTGATAAACCCAAAGATCCAAGCTTTTGAGACAAGAACTCACTAAGCTGACAAAAATGACTGTTAAAATCAGAAAGCACTTTTGCAGAAGCTAGCCATAGACTAACATCTCATATTGTTTACCAAGGTAAAGTCAAAATGGTTGTATGATTTAAACACAAAGGATGATACAATGAACAAATTAAGGAGTATTGATTAATTTACCTGTCAGATCTATGGAATAATTTGTGACCACATAAAGGACAGAGAGCATGATAATAAGTAAACTGGATAATTTTATTACATTACATTAAATTTTAAAAGTTCTGCACAAACAAAATCAATGCAGCCAAGATTAGCAGGGAAGTAGGGAGGGGGGAGGAATTTACAGCAAGTTTCTTTAATAAAGGCCTCATTTCTCAAATATATAGAGATCAGAGTCAAATTTATAAGAATATAAGTCACTTTCCAATGGATAAATGGTCAAAGGATATGAACAGACAGTTTGCAAATGAAACCATCTATAGCCATATAAAAAATGCTTTAAGTCACTATTAATTAAAATAATGCAAATTAAAACAACTTTGAGATATCACCTAATATCTATCAGATTGACTGATGTAACAGAAAAAGGAAACAATAAATATTGGAAAGAAAGTGGGAAAAGTGGATCACTGTTACACCATTGGTGGAGTTTGAACTGATTCAGCCATCGTGGAGAGCAATTTGAAATTGTACTCAAAGGACTATCAAACTGTGTATGCCCTTTGACCTAGCAATACCACTACTAAGTCTGTATTCTATAGAGATGAAAACATAATGGGGGGGGGAACCTATATGTACCAAAAATATTTGTAGTAACAATTTTTGTGGTGACAAAGAATTGGAAATTGAAGCCATGCCCATCAATTGGAGAATGGTTTAGCAAGTTTGATAGAGGATTGTGTTGGAATACTTTTGTGCTATAAGAAATTATAATCAGTTTCAGAAAAACCTGAAAAGACTAATATGAAAAAATGCAAAGTGAAGTGAGTAGAAATAGAGCATTGTATACAGTAAGCGTAATATCATGCAGTGACCCACTATGAATGACTTAGTTATTCTCAGCAATACAATGATTTAAGGCAATTACAAAAGACTCATGATGAAAAATACTATCCACCTCCATAGAAAGAACTGATGGAGCCTGAATGCAAATCAAAGCATACTTTTAAAATTTTTTCTTACCCTTTGACCCAGCAATACCACTACTGGGTCTATACCCTGAAGAGATGAGGAAAAAGGGTAAAAACATTACTTGTACAAAAATATTTATAGCAGCCCTGTTTGTGGTGGCAAAGAATTGGAAATCCAGTAAATGTCCTTCAATTGGGGAATGGTTTAGCAAACTGTGGTATATGTATGTCATGGAACACTATTGTTCTATTAGAAACCAGGAGGGACGGGATTTCAGGGAAACCTGGAGGGATTTACATGAACTGATGCTAAGTGAGATGAGCAGAACCAGAAAAATACTGTACACCCTAACAGCAACATGGGAGTAATGTTCAACCTTGAAGGACTTGCTCATTCCATCAGCGCAACAATTGGGAACAATTTTTGGCTGTCTGCAAAGGAGAGTACCATCTGTATCCAGATAAGGAGCTGTGGAATTTGAACAAAGTACAAGGACTATTCCCTTTAATTAGGGAAAAAAAAACCCAGATGTCTTATTGTCTGATCTGGTTACCTCTGAGAATTCTGTTCTCTTTAAGGATATGATTTCTCTCTCATCACACCCAATTTGGATCAAGGTACAACATGGAAACAAAATAAAGACTGACGGAGTGCTATCTGTGCGGTGGGGTGGGGGGAGGGAAGCAAGATTGGGGGAAAATTGTAAAACTCAAATAATATCTTTAATAAAAATTAAAAAAAAAATAAACACTGGCTATTTAGAATCCGAAAAAAAAAAAAAAGAACGCGATCCACCCATGACAGAGTTGTTGGTGTTGGAACAAAGACTGAAGCACATTTTTTATTAATATTATTATTATTATTTGGGGGAGGGTGCAGGGCAAATGGGGCTGGGTGGCCTGCCTGGCGCCACATAGCAGGGTGATCTTTGGGTATCTGAGGCCGGATTTGGACCCCAGTGCTCCTGGCTCAAGGGCCAATGCTCTGTCTGCCACCCAGCCACCCCTACTATGACTACTATTTTATTTTATTTTGGGTCTTTTTTTGTCTTCTTTTTGGTTTTTGCAGGGCAGTGGGGAACGGGTGGCTTGCATGTCACATGGCTGGGTGATTGTTGGGTCTACGGGGCTGGATGTGGGCTCGGGTGCTCGTGGCTCCAGGGCTGCTGCTTCATCCATTGCGCCACCTGGCCATACCTACAATTATTACTATTTTTTTTATTTTAATTTTTTTCTCTCCCCTTTACTTTATCGCCCAAGCAAGTCTATATTCATGGGGGGGGGTGTTTTGTTTACTCTTAAACAAGAATATTTTATTAATGTAAAAAAAACCATTTGTACAAAATGAGAATTAAAAAAATAAAATAAAGGAAAGATAAAAAAAGAAAAAAAAAGAAAAAATTTTTTTCTTTATATTTCTTGGGGCTTTTTTGTCCGTTTTCTTTCATAACTCAACTAATATAGAAACATGTGTTGCATGATTTCACATGTATAACATATATAATTGTTTGCCTTCTCAGTTGGGGGTAGGGGAAAGAATGGAGGGAAAGAATTTGGAACTCAATATTTTAAAAAAGCAAATTTTTAAAATGTTTTACATGTAACTGAAAAAAATAATTTTTTTTAAAATCAAGTATAAGATGAAAAAGACATGTTTAAACATCAGTTTGAATTTTAAAGAATTTGGGAATTTTAGTGTACCACATACTCAAAATTATTCTGCAGAGTGATATAGCAGCCACAAAGACTAATGAGGTCTTAGACTATATTAAAAGAACTTTCAGGAATAACTACAACAAAAATGATTAATTATAGTTTATCATTTATATGGCACCTACTATGTATCAACCATTGTGCTAAACACTACAGAAATATTTTCTTATTTGATCCCCACCACTCTGGAATGTATTTGGTCCTTTTTCAGATTTGTCCTACTCTTTTTGACACCATTTGAGATATTCTTAGTAGAGATATCAGAGTGGTTTGCAATTTCCTTCTCCAGCTCATTTTACAGATGAGAAAACTGAGGCAAACTGAGTTCAGTGACCTGCCCAAGGTCATACAGCTATTAAGTATCTGAGAACAAATTCGAACTCAGCAAGATGAATCTTACTGACTTCAGGCCAGGTACTCTATCCATTGACTGCCCAGTTGCCCCAGAAGGTTATATTATAAGCTCTATTTTACAGATAAGGAAATTGAGATAAACAAAGGTTAAATAACTTGCCCAGAATCATACAACTAGCTTCTGAACTTGGATTTGAACTCAAGTCTTCCAGACTCCAAAAATATAACAATATTGCTGTACTTTGTCTTTATTAGACTTCTTTTGGAGTATTATGTTTAGTTCTAAGTGCCACCATTCAAGAAGACCTTTGATATAGGGGATAGTCCAAATGCGATTAGCCAAATATTGGGAATCCATGAATCCAGGTCATATGAGAACTGTTTGAAGGAGTCATTTTGACTGGAAAAGGGAAACTTCAAGAGAGACTGGTTCAAATGTTAAAGCTATATTTAGGTATGTGGGGATTAAAGTTGTCCCAAGTATAATAAAAGAAATGGAGGCAGAGTTCTGAGTCAATGGCTCTTTATTAAAGGATCCATGGTCCCCTCTAATGAAATGGATCTCAGATCTTCCATAGGATCTGAGATGCCTTCTCCTTCTAGAGCCCTATTTTTATATACCTAGACATTCCAGAACAATTATAGAAAATACAGAATAATTCCATCAGTTGGCATATGACACATGCAGTAAAATAAGCAAAAATGATATGTCAGCAGGATCACAAGTTGGGTGAAGCATGGGGCATTTCCACTGACTGGGTAGTCATGAGATGGTTCATGTTGGACAACTGAGAATGGTCTGGTGGTACTAAAATAAATTGGAGGACTTTCCACGCAATTGAATCACCTCTGCCACACTGGGCTGGGTTACCAAGACAAGGAAAAACAAGGGTGGAGGGCCTCCAGCTAGCTTCCTATGATTATGCAAATGTAATCCAATCCAATCTGCAGTTTATAGCTCTGGGCCCTAATATACAGAATTTATAATCACTTCCTCTATGAAATCATATAATTTGATTAATACTGATTGGAATAGAGTAAGGGTCAAATGAATTATTTCTCACAAGTATTTGAAGAATGATTAGACTCCTATTTAACCTCATGGGGTAAAGCTAGGAATAAGATGTGGAAACTGCAAAAAAGATATTTAGACTTGCTATCAGGACATCTCCCTAACAAAGTTGTTCAAAAGTAGAATGTACTGTCCATGATGATAATAGCTAGAATTTAAATGGTATTTTAACATATGAAGCATTAACAAATATCTCATTTGATCTTCACAATGTCCCTGAGAGAAAAGGAAGAAAACTTCAGATCAGACTGCAGCAACCCAGTTAAGCCACAAGAAGTGGGTTACTTTCTCTCTAGATTTTTTCTTCTTGCTCAGAACTTAATAGGCTCCAACAGCAATCAGTATTTAAAATGTGATTGACTTGAATTGAATTTTCCACTCTTATTTCTGGTGGCCCTGGGCTACACAGGTAGGTTGGTTTCCCCTTCATTTTTCCCTTGCTACTTACATACCTGCCTTCAATGTTTAAAGATAGGATGGAGAGAAAAAATTGTAAATATTTATTTTTATTAATATCTTAATTTTACAACACCTAGATTTCCCTTGTATTCGTCTCTTTCTCTCCCCTCTTAAAGAGAGCCATCCCTTATAATACCTTAAAAGGGGAAGGAATAAAAGAGGAATAAGAGAAAAAAAACTTCATCTAAATCAGTTAATACACACACACACACACACACACACACACACACACACACACACAGACATGCACCTGCCATCATGGACACCCACTTCTGTCTCTGCAAAGAAATTTGAGGGAAAGGGGAAGTTGTCTTCTTTTATCTCTTATTTGGGGCCAAACTTGGTAAGAATACATTATTACAAGACATTCAGTTTTAGAAAACAAATGTTCTTGCTGCAGAGTTCCCAACAGCAGGTGAGAACTCATCATGACTGCAAGTTGGATCTTCCTCCTAAAAATACCCACCCTGGGCTTCCCCGCCCCCCAGGCTTCCTAACTCCATATTTATCAAAGCAGGTGTCCCTGACAATCTCCTTTTCTCTGAGTGTTAATCTTTATGGTATGATCTCCACAAGTTAACAAGGAACTCTCCTGCCATTGGCAGGGGAGCATAAATTCTGGCCACCAACAAAAAATTTTTGGACTCACCCTTTGATCTGTCAACACTCAGAATGATCAGGTTCAATAGCAACAGTTCCTCCACCTGCTGTTGTTTAATTGTAGGTAGTAAACCCCAAAGGAATCCTCACCATGATCCAGGAATAATTTCTGTCTGGATTGACAAGTGGCTGCCCCTCACTTGAGGTGGTAGAACAGACAAAGGGATAGATATAAATGACTATTTTCTTTTGCATAGGAACATAATGTCCCTGTCAACCTTATTATGAGAACCAATACCTACTAGGATTTGCTTCCTGGCCAGCACCCCTGAAGGAGGACAAAGGGATGACCAGGACAAAATGCAAAGAGAATAATTATACTATACTCCATCTTCTACTATCAAACTTTAAAATAAACAGGATATATGGTCTAGAGGCCAGCTGGCAAAAACTGATTAACTCAACCACCATTGCCTATCTGTTGTCAAATCATATTATTTCTTTATGGTTTTTGGTTGATTGGTTTTGGGGGTGAGGGAGTGAATTTTAGGGTCATTTTGAGGCCAGATCTCCTTGTCTTGCTCAGCCTGGAAGCTGAATGGCAATTCATAAGGAAATTACAGTCCTGATTATCACAATGGTTTTGACCTGCTCTGTTTCCATTCTGGGCTGGTTTGTCCTGGGAGCTCACCATATTGGTGTTAGGATTAGTATAGACATTCAAGAGGTTTCAACCCTATGCATTTCAGAACTCCTAAACTCAAGTGATCAACCAACAACAACCTCTTTAGTAACAGGTAATACAGGGTTGTTTGTGACCTTGCCTGGTAATCCTGTCATTACTTCCCTCACTCTTTCCCAACCACCCTCTTCTCACCCCCTCACACAGCCACTATCTTAATATAAGTCCTCTTTACTTCCCACCTGGATTATTGTCTCAACCTTCTAACTATTTCTCCTGCCTTAAGTCTCTCTCCACTCCAATTCATGGTGCTATTCTGGTGATTTTTCTAAAGTGAAAGTCTGACCATGACTGTCCCCTCTAATTCAATAAGCTCCAAAGGCTCCCTATTATCTCAGATATCAAATATAAAATCCTTTGATATTTAAAACCTTTCACAGCTTGGCCCCTTTCTGTCTGTGCGGTCTTTTTCTATTCGGCTCCCCTCCACACTCTATGATTCAGCCAACCTGGCTTTCTTGCTGTTTCTTACATGTAACACTCCATCTCTCAACTCTGCTGGACTCTCTGTTCCCCAGGCCTGGAATGTTCTCTTTCCTCATGTCTGCCCAGCTTTCCTTGCTCCTTTTAAAACTCAGCTCAGATTCCACCTGCTATATGAGACCTTTCCTAGTTCCTCCCTTCTCTCTTTCTCTGTCTCTGTCTCTCTTACACACACACACACACACACACACACACACACACACACACACACACACACACACAGAGCTGTAATGCAACTGCTTTTTTTTTTTTAAATCACCTTCCAATCTACCCGGTATATGTTTTGTTTGGACGTACATATTTGTATATTGCCTACACCATTCAAATGTGAGCTCCAAGAGGGCAGGAATAATGTCTTTATCTTTATTTTTATGTCAAGTGCTGGCTTTTAGGTCTTGGGAAAAGTAATTTAATTGTGCCCATTCCTCCCTTTTCCCCTATGACTCTACAGATTCTCCAGTAGAATTCAGTACATCCTAAGAGAGATTTTGATGATGCCCAGCTCACTGTGTCTCTTCTTTACATAAATAATGTCTATGTAGATGTAGGTATATTTATATGGATATATCTATTTATAGGTAGAAGTGGAAATAAATAGGTGGATAGATAGATGATATGTAAATAGATGAAAGAAAAGAAAGGAAGGAGAATTCATGAAACTTTTGCTTAGCTCTGATAGGCAGTGTATTCAGAGATGGGAATATGGCCTAAGGACCAAATAGTATAGATTAATAATGTATCATATTTGATCTGTTGGCTCTCATAGTCAGAATTTGATTGGGTTTTTAATGTGCAAATATTCCTATAGCGAAATGGCAGGCACATGTTTCTTATAAAATGAAAAGTTCTTGGGGAAATCAATTTCAACTGATTGACTTTAAGTGTTTTAAAATATAAGAATATATTCTTTCCCAAACCCCTTCTATAAATATTTATCCACACAGTATCTCCTGTGTTTATGAAATTCCTCTTTCACAAAGGGGCATTCCATTTGTTTGGAAAAAGATATAAAACTGTCCAAATTATTGAGAGGTCATGACTGAGGAGGCCTGGGGAGGGAGAGGGGCATCATTTCAAGCTGCCACAGTTTGTTTTTCTAAGCCTGCTCTTGGGTTCAATATATTATCTCTGGACTGTTCTTTTGCAAAAGGAATGACTTTGTGGTCCATGGTGACAATTAACTCCTTTTCTTGCTCCACCACAGGAAATACTAGCATTCCCTCTAAAGACCTTCTTGATTAAATTTTCCTTTCCCCTTCCTCTCATTCGCCATTCTTCACTATTCTTCACCCCAACCCACACACTACACGTACTTGTGTTGTATGTCTTGTCTCACTAACCAAACTATAAACTCCTAAAAGGTAGGAACCATTTAAAAAGGCAGTGATTACAAAGGGGCAGCTCAGTTTTATTGAGGACAGTTCATGCCAAACTAACCTCATTTCCATTCTTGACAGGGTTACTAGAGTAGTAGGTCAGGGGAACATTGTGGTTCAAGTTAAACAGCACATATACAATGTTTTTACAAACTTTAAGGTGCTACATTATCGATTTTAGCATTATTGTGACCTCATCTCATTTTAATTGGAAGTTCAGATAGAAATTATCCTGTGACAAGTTACCATCCTGTTGTAACTTGTTTGTATTTAATGTTCTGTGGTTGATGCACAAAGTCTTAAAAGGATTGCATTTGTCAATGATTAAAAGCCCTGGAAGGTGAGCTTATGTTCTGTAGGCTAAAAGCATCTTTGGGACAACTCCAGTAAAAGACAATGCCACAGAGATAATACTAACAATCACAACAATGGCAGCAGCAGCATTTACCTAGCCTTCTTATGGTTTGCTCATCCTAATGAAATATGCAGCTCCAATCTATTATATACTTTAGGAAAAATGCTAATAAACTGGAGAGGATGAAGAAGTGTCTTATGATCATGTCAAATGAGGCTATGCTAAGAAGATGGGAATATTTAACCTGGAGAAGAGGAGACTGAGGGAGACTATCAAAAGCCATCACAAGGAAGAAAGAATAGATTTCTTCTGGTTGGTACCAGGAGATGGCATCAGGATCAATGGGTGAAAATTGCAGAAGGGCAGATTTCATCTCAATATCAGGAAGAGCTTCCTAATCATTAGAGCCATCTAAAAGAGTAAATACATTGTGTCAGGACATAACAAGGTTAGAGAGCTTAAAGTAAAATCTACATAACCACTTTTCTAGGAAGTTATAGAGGAAATACTTGTTCAGGTAGGCATTAGAACATAGTTTCTGAGATCCCTTCTGAGTCTGAAATGCTGTGATTCTTTCATTTCTTTTTTATTTTTATCCTGCTCAAAATCTGGCTATATATATATATATATATATATATATATATATATATATATATATATATATTTAGTGAATACTTAAAATTTATATAGTATTTATATAGTTTGTAGTGTCACTGGATCTGGAATCAGGAAGATGCTTCTTCATAAATTCAAATACAACCTCAGATATATACTAGCTGGGTGAGTCACTTAATCCTGTTTACCTCAGTTCCCTCTTCTGCAAAATGCACTGGAGAAGAAAATGCCAAACTACTTAAGTATCTTTGCCAAGAAAACACCAAATGGGATCACAATCAACTGTAAAATGGGAATAATAATAGCACTGATGTTGCAGGGTTGTTGTGAGGATCAAATGAGATAATGTTCATGGAAGTGATTCATATGGTTTTTGGCACACAGTAGGTGCTACAAAAATTCTTATTGGCTTCCATTCCCATCTTCTGTAATTTTCCCCCTGCTTTTATCTTCTGTATGCACACACATACACACACACACACACACACACACACACACACACACACACACACACAGACATACACACTCTTAAACAAACTTACTGGTTAGAAAAAGTCTTGTACTTTCACATAAGGCTCTTCAGGCAGCTTCTATTTTCCTTCCTCATTAGCCATGTCTTCAGAATTTCATTGAGAATTTCCATCCTTCCTGTAATGTGACCCTAGAGAAAGGACAGATCTGACTCTTCTCAGCAGTACAATAATTAAAGACAATTCTAAGAGACTTGTGATATAAAATGTTATTCACATCCAAAGGAAAAAAATGTGGAATCTGAATGCAGACCAAAACATACTATTTTTATTTTTTCTCTCATGATTTTTCATTTTTGTTCTGATTCTTTCTTCACAACATGACAAATATGGAAATGTTTAACATAATTTTATACATATATATATGTGTGTAAAATCTATATCAGAATACTTGCTGTCAAGGAGAGGGGGAGAAAAAGGAAGGAAGGAGAAAAAATGTGGATTTCTAAATCTTACAAAACCATCTTTATATATGCAATTGGAAAAAAAGTGACTTATCTATAAGTGTTTCCCACTAGAATATGAGTTCCTGAGTAGGAACTTTCTTTGTATCACCAGTGACTAACCTAATGCCTGACCTACAACTTAGTAAATTTATTAATTGAATCAAGGTGTGTACAGTGTTGAGTGTGTGGGCATTTCAGACATTAGCACAAGCTTACAGATGGAAAAATCAAGGCTTGTCTTGTGAAGTATATTAAGTAGGCCAGTTTAGTTAGAAGAGACTCATTTCATAAAGTTCAATGGGTCCAGATTTAGACTGAAATGTAAGATGTGATTACATTGTAGAAGACTTTGGATACCAGATTCAAAACTTTGAGTTCTGTCCTATAGATAATGAAGAGCCATTAATTCTGTGTGTGTGTGTGTGTGTGTGTGCGTGTGTTGTTTACTGGATCTGTAATTTTATTGACATAGGTAATTCTTGATGAGGAAACTTTCTTTACTAAAGCAGATCAGCATCTGCTCTACAAACCAGAGTCTAAGTGAATTACCTGGATCCTTTAGAGGTTAAATGGCTCAAGATCATTCAGTCAATAAAGAACAGGACAGATCTTTCCTTTGAAATAAGTTTTATGTTTCCTATGCCATGCTGCCTCTCTAATGCTTTCAACCAGATGAAATCTTATAAATAGATAATAACCAAAGTGTTTGGCCATTTTCACTGTGGTTGTGCATTCTTAAGATATGTCAGGTTTTAACCACATTTGGATTGGGAAATGTTAAGTCAAGGTCATACCCTCTCCAAGCTAGACTGTAAAATGAGTTGTGAAGGAAATCTGTCCATTGACAAAATTTTTCTGTAGGGCTTCTTCCAACAGGAGTGTGAAAAGTAGGAGCTGACAGAGTTACAAACAGGTTTTTTTACTGAGGCCCTAAAAGGACTCTAGTCCAAAAGGAGAGAGGGGGTTTCTGGGAATTTCTGCTTCTTTCGTTGAGAGATCATACTTCCCCATGGACACACTCCTGGCAGGCATCCCAACCTCCCACCTCTCCAAAGGAAGGCATTCTCTCTCAATGACCTCATTAGAAATAGACTCAGGACTTCTTACCTCAAATACCTTATCATGATTCCTGCGTGCGTACAGTGAACAGAAGCCAAGAATGTGTACTTTTCAGTCTGGCACACTATCAATGGGCAGCAGTTCTGAGTCAGATTCAGATAACTGGGGATCAACCAGTCATTCAAAATGGAGACCATATCACAGGGTATGGAAAGTAATAACAAAAACTCATATTTATATGGTCCTTTCCCAGGATGCAAAGAACTTTACTTAAAAACAATCCTGTGAAATACTGCAAATATTATCTTCTGTTTAGAGATTGAGTTGCCCAGGGTCATACAGCAAGTATCAGAGGTCTTATTTAAATCCAATCTTCCTTTGAGCTGCTAGGTAGCATAGTGGATAAAGCACCGGCCCTGGAGTCAGGAGTACCTGGGTTCAAATCCGGTCTCAGACACTTAATAATTACCTAGCTATGTGGCCTTGGGCAAGCCACTTAACCCCATTTGCCTTGCAAAAAAAAAAAAACTAAATAAATAAATCCAATCTTCCTGATTTCAGGCCTAGTTCTATCCACTGCATCACTAACTGCCTCAAGAATATGCAATAAATACAAAAACATGGCATGGTAGTCTAAGAATATCATTAGAATGAGCTGAGGCTTTTGAGGAATTCCCAAGATAATAAAAAGACTTGAATTTTAGGGAGGGGGAGAGTAGAGGGGAAGGAGAGAATGGGTGGTAAGGTTATTAGGAGAAAAAGAGAGATCAGAAAGGGGAAAGGACAACTGCTTAGATTAGAGAAGATGATGATTAATACTAATAGATCAGAGGTAGAGCTGCTCATTTCTTCTTTTTTCTGTCAAGAAAATGACACTTAGGGAGGCTAGGTGGCTCAGTGGATAGAGCACCAGCCCTGGAGTCAGGAGTACCTGAGTTCAACTCTGACCTCAGACACTTAATAATTACTTAGCTGTGTGGACTTGGGCAAGCCACTTAACCCCAATTTGCCTTACCAAAAAAAAATAATAATAAAAATTAAAAAAAAAGAAAATGACATTTGCACTGTAAGTGGAAGAGCAAAAATGGTGGATAGGTGATACCAAAAATCAGTAAGGAGATAGCAAGAGAGCACCTTGCCACCCTTGATGAATTCATGTCACCTGGTCCAGATGAGCCACATCCTTCAGGACTGAGAGAACTAGCAGATGTGATTAAAGTGGCAGATTATTACTACTGGTGAAAATGTGAAAAAGTGAAGAATGGGATAGGAACCAACAGGATGAAGAAGATGAAATGGTCCCATATCCCTCCTGCTTAAAAAAAAGAAAGTGAGAGTGAGATCATAGTCTTCAAATTATATACCAGAATGTTTGATTTTAATTACTGGAAAAATTCTAAAATGGATCATTATAGAGATTACTCGATGCATAGAAGAGGAGGCAATGATTAGAATGAATAAGTATGGCTTCATCAAGAACAGGTCAAGCCAGACAGCTCTTTTTTCTTTTTTTTTTTGAAAGTGTTACTTAACTAGTAGATCAGGTTAATACTATTGATATATTTGATCTAGATTTCAGCAAACCATTTGTTAAAGTATTTCATATTACTCTTATCAAAGGCAGTATAGTACAGTGGATAGAGTGCTAGCCTTGAAAGTAGGAAAACTTAGGTTCAAATCTTACCTCTATCACATACCAATGGGGTGACCTTGATCAAGTCATTTGCCTTCTCGGGATTCTAGGCAATGGTTTCAGTGAAAGTACCAACCTGCCTTGGTATGGGAAGTTCTAAATACCAATGAAATCACAGGTTCATACAGTCACTATCACCATTATCTTTGTGGAAAAGATGAAAAAATATGGGCTAAGTTAATCTTAAAGTTAGGTGGATTTGGAACCTGGATGATGGCCAGATCAAAGGTTTCTAGTGTTACTGATGATACAAAGTTGGAAAGGATAACTAACTCATCAGATCTTGATGGACTACAGCACTATGCTAAATTTAATAAGATGAAGTTCAGTCAGAATAAATGTAAAATCTTCCTTAAAAAAAAATCAAGTGAAATGTAAAGTCTTCCTTAAAAATCAAAATGAAGAAGTCATTATGGAAAATAAGCATATCACAAATGTAATATGAGTCTGACATATGGCCATTGGAATGCTAACATGATCTTGTCCTGCATTAAGAGAGGCCTAACTTTAAGAAATAAGGAGGTAACAAGGCCATCTACTGAGATCAGATATACCTGGATTAACATGTTCTGCTTCAGGGATAGTGAATTTCCATTCATTATTGGTCTTCACATAGAGTTTGGATGTCCATCCTTAGAATATGCTTTAGTGAAAATTCCTTTTTGAGCACAAGTTGGACTAATACGTTGCTGAGGTATTTATAGCTCTAAAATTATGTGATTCTGTAAATACATGGTAATTTGAAGAAGATAGTGATACTACCATCATGGGAAATTTCACAAAGGAGGTTATACCTGAGATGGCCCTAGGGGGGAAAAAAAGAAAAGAATTCTGAGAGGCAGAGATAAGAAGGGGAGTCCATTTGTGAAAGCACAGAGAGAAAAAAAGAGATGAAATGTTAAATTCAGGAAGCAGCTAGCTATTCAGTTTAGCTTGAACTTGCTCTAGGTGAAGGTGAATATTTTAAATTAAAACCAAAAAAGATTGGAGACAGACTAGGGAGGACTTTAGGTAGAAACATTTCCATTTTATTGATTTCAAATTGTATCAGAGTGGGATCCACTTGTATACTGGGAAATATACTGACTGTATGAATCCTAAATGTAACTCATGTAGCATCTTGATACTGTTATTCAGTGGTTTCAAACATGTCCCATTTGGAGTTTTCTTGGCAAAAATATTGATGGGGTTTGCTATTTCCTTCTCTAGCCCATTTTACAGATGAGGAAACTTGAGCAAATAGCATTAAGTGACTTGTCCAGGGTCACACAGCTCCTACATAATCTGAAGTCAGATTTGAATTTAGAAAGTTGAGAATTCCCCACTTCAGGTCTGGCTCTCTATCCCCTGCTCCACCATCTTGTTACCTCGAGGCAAAATCTCGAAGAATGTAATTGCCAGTCTTCATCATTTTTAAGGGAGGTTCTTCACCAAGAGCTCCTACACCACAGAAATCACAGGTCCACATGAAAAGGAAAAGATGGCAATTATAAGTGATGATATCACTTATTGTTTTTGGGAAGGGTCCCCTTCCATCAGGAGTTCTCCTGATTCATTATCTTGCTGTTTGATTTCTATAAAAATCAGTAACATCTGCAAGCAAAAGCACTTTCCAGTTTCTGTGTATTAACAGGTGTCAGCCTATTGTTATTTAGAAATGGGAACACACCAGATTTGAGAAAGGTAATTCATTACGCTCTCCTAACCCACCTGAAGCAGCTGCAGAGTGGGGAGGGTGAAGCCTGCACAAATCCTATAAAGATAATCTGAGGGCTTGTACTGACTGGAAAGACTTTCTTTAAAACGCCTACTTCGAGTATTTGGCTTTCTCCATAATCTCATGAGCTTTCTTTTATTTTACTATTTGCTCTTTATAGATAACATACTTATTGCCAAATGACTTATAATCATTTCTACATCTTTTCCTCCTACTATTCCTATGAGGTAGCATATTGCAGGTTTATTTGCTTTCTGTGGGGGAAGGAGAAAGGGAACAGTCATTTAATAAGTGCTATTGTGTACCAAGCTCTACTAAATGCTTTACAAATATTATCTCATTTGATCCTAGAGAAAAACAAAGGCACTGATAGAGCAAATAATCTTTATTGAGGACCTACTAAATCAGATTCTTAACTTATGAGTATGTATGTGTGTATCTTGGACCCTTTTGGCAGTCTGGTGAATGTTAGGGACCCTTCCTCAGAATAAATTGGTCAAATGCATAAAAATATAAGATTACAATGGAAATAAAAGGTCAGTAAAAGTATTTTTTCCATTCAAGTTCATGGATCCACTGAAATCTATTCACATACAAGGGGTCTATGGGCACCAAGTTAATAATCCCCATTCCAGGTATCATGCAGAGAATTGTGAAAGCAGCTTAGCCTATGTCAGATTTCAGGCAACATCTGAATAGTAAGTGTCCCTTTACTCCCAACTATTCCTTGTTGGATCAGACCTTGGTTCTGAGGCACCCCCAACTTTAGGGGCCCAGACACTGAGACAGTCCATCCCTTCAAAGTTTGGAGGATGATTTCTACCCAGTACTTCCAGAGATCAATATTGAGCAGAAGAGATTAAGAAACTGCTTTTCTTTTCTGATTGACAGAGGGGTAGTGTTAGTCCTAGAAGAATGTTAAGGAACCCCACAGCCCAGAGTAAACTATTTGCAGGGTCTCTAAGAGAAAAACCAGGAACAGCCAAAGGAAAAATTATGGAGTAAGCAAAATCTGTGTTCTGAAATCCACTCCTTCCTTACTCTGAGCCTACCCTTCATAAGGTGTGATTTCCAAACCTCTCTTTTCCCCATCCCCATTTACAATCTTTTGTCCTCTGTCCCATTGTCTCATTGCACTGTACTCAGCAGAAAGCTTAGTGAACTTGCTAAACTCAGTAATTAAGAAATGAAGCAAAGAATAACCTCTTTTACCTAACAGCCTAAACTAAGTGTTTATGGGTTTGGAAGGCTAATGTTTCACTGAGATACTCTTAGGAAACACATTTGCTTTTGTGGAGGAGGGAAGCTTCTGGACAAACAATACTTGACTCAAACGAATGACACAAATTTACAGCACAAAAGAAGTATTTGAGGACAAAGCCTTTTAAGGAGAGTTTAATGCTACAATTTCTGCAGCCATCCTCTCAGCCTGCCTAGGAGATGAGCTGGAACTCATAAATATAATCAGGTCAATTCTAGACCCTTAGCATCTCAAGAAGGAAAGTCATCTTCTGTAAGTCTTGTGTCTTTAACATGTCTCTCCTTTTACATATGCCAGCACACACTCTGACAAAGAGTGAGAAGAAACATAGAATAGTGGATAGAGTGCTGAATTTGGAGTCAAGAAAACTTGGGTTTGAATCATTCCTTAGACATTTAGCTAGGTGATCCTAGCCAAGTCACTTAAGTTTCTTCTTTAAATGAGGGAGTTGGGTACAATGGCCTCCAAGATCTAGGCCCACCCAAAAAAAATGTAAACAATCTCCAAAGGGTTATATGTTCAAATAAAAGAAAATCAAGAAGACACTCATTCCACCATTGCATCCTCCAGTTGTAGGGTACAGCAATCAAAAATAATTCTTGACAGTTGTGTTGAGATAAGTGCGATAAGTACAAGTATTATTATCCCCATGTTACAGATAGGGAAAAGTAAAGTAAAAAGAGATGTGTGATTAGCCCATGTGATTACCATTTCATCATTAAGTGACAGAACTGAGACTTGATCTTGGAGGCTTCTAATGCCATAACCAATGTTCTTTCCACTATACAGAATCAAAGAATTCCAGTCACCTCATCATCTACCTTGTTAGGAATCCCCTCTAAACCATTCTTGGTGTGTGTTCATCCTTCTTCCATTTGAAGACTTCAAGTAATAGGAGACTCACTACTTCCCAAGATAATTCACTCTAATTTTGACATATATAATTTATTGTTGAGGCAACTAAGCAGCTCAGTGGATTAAGTCCCAGGTCTGGAGTCAAGAAGGCTCATCTTCATGAGTTCAATCCATCCCCAGATACTTACTGGCTATATGACCTTGGGCAAGTAATTTAACTATGCTTTCCTCATCTGTAAAATGAGCCAGGGAAGGCAAATTCTCTGTCAGGAAAACCCCAGTTGGGTTTATGAAGAGTCAAGCACAAATGAAAAACAACTAAACAACAACAAAAATTTATTGTTACTTTTTCCTTATACATGTTGATATTTGCCTCTTAATAATTCTCAACCATTGGTCTATTTCATCCATTAGCACTCTGGTGCCAAACCAAACAAGTCTTATCTGCCTCTATAATGAAGTAATGGTTCAGTGGGCTTCTATTTTTTTTTAAAGAAAGAAAGAGAAAGTAGCAAAGACTGTAATGTCTGGAAATTTACTTAGTAGTCTGACATCAAGGGAGTTTGATTGCCTTGATTGCTGGCAGCTGTTGCTGTTTCACCCTAACCAAAGCCCTAATAGTTTCCTAAGAGGCGTGTGTGTGTGTGTGTGTGTGTGTGTGTGTGTGTGTGTGTGTGTGTGTGTGTGTGTGTGTGTGTGTGTGTCTTTGTGTGTGTCTGTGTGTGTGTCTGTGTGTGTCTGTGTGTCTGTGTGTGTCTGTGTGTGTCTGTGTGTGTATGTGTGTGTATGTGTGTGTACATATATATATATAATATTAGATTAGTCTAGATGATCTAAAAAATACTTTCTAGTTTTCTAATTCCATGATTCTATAAAAAAATGAACATGTAATCACCTCTATGTGTCATATTATTACAGATATCATGCCATGGAACCATCTTATTAACGTCTTTGGGCAAGATAGAAATCTTACTATTTAAAAAAAAGAAAAACTTGCCAGTATCCACAACCATGCCAAGGCCATATTTTATGGACTAGTTTTTCTTTTTTTTTTTGTTAGGGGCAGCTAGGTGGTGAAGTAGATAGAGCACCATGTCTTAAGTCAGAAACATCCGAGTTCAACTGAGGTCTCAGATACTCACTAGCTGTATGATCTTGGACAAGTCACTTAGCCCTCAGTTTGCTTCAGTTTCTTCATCTGTGAAATGAACTGGAGAAGGAAATGGTAAACCAGTATCTTTGCCAAGAAAAACTCAAATGGGGTTACAGAATCAGATACAACTTAACAACTTCTTTTTATTACATTTTTATGTTAGTATCATAGGATTTAAATATTTTAATTAATGTCAATTATAATTATATTTAATTTTATAATTCCCTGAGGCTTTGAGCAATTTGAAAAATTCAATAAATGAATTCTTTGGATAAATGCAGAGCACTAGATTTTAACTCCTTTGATGCAGAAGTATGTTATGTTGAAAAATACATTCTTTCCCCTTTTTATTTGCTATTTAGTTATTTTAAGTTCATTTATAGGGTAGTTAGGAAGAAACTAAAATAAACTTTAATTGATTCCTTGTGAAATTCATATTTTGATCCAAATTTAGCACAAAATATTCAGGATTTGGATGAAAAGAAAATTTTTTTCAGCACTGAAAGAATTAATAACAACAACTTATTTATATGCAACTTCATAGTTTGTATTGTTTCCTCTAATAATTCCCTGGACTAGTTAGTTTTCTTTCATTTTAACTGTAATTTCATTTGGCATGAAGAATTCCTAAATGAATAAATTTCTCCAAATGGAGGCTACAGCTTCTCTGCAACTTCTCTGTAACTTATAGTTCTTTCTAAAAGACTATAACTTCTCTCTAAGGATAGTTGCTTGGAGTATTTAGAGAGTAAGGGACTTGCCCAGAGTCATACAATTAGGATGTATCAAAGACTCAAATCCAGGTCTTACTGTCTCTTGGGTCAACACTCTATCCTCTGCACTACCCCCCTCTCTTTTTTCACGAAGTGAGTAATAATAATCTCCATTTTGCAGATGATCCTATACTGAAGTCCTAGTCCAGTGCTTCTCTGAAGCAAGGAAGTGATAATGGGTTGTCAAAGACTATGCCAACTGAACACAAGACCCAGCAAGTCCTGCAATACTAGAAAGATAGTAAGTGTGGACTCAAGAAAAAAAAAACCTTTATTTTCATAAGACCAACCTGGTTAAATTCAGAGAAGTTCATCCCTACAAGGTTGACCATAAGATGATGAAGTTCTCTGGTCATAGCAATTTATAAAGACTGTCTAATAGACCATCAGGGTTCCTCATGACCTTTGTTAGCCAGAATAACCATAACCCTTGGTTTTGGTTTAGGGAGGAGCAGTAGCAAAGAAGGAACATTTCTTAGAGATAGAGAGTTCACTGACCCTAGATATGTCTTTTTATCATAGCCAAGTCATGATTCAAGAGAAAGAAAGCAGGAGGAGCAGACTACCATACAGAGCTCTTGGGGAGCAACACCTATAAGCAAGAAGTCAGAGAATTCTTTTTTCCCCCCTTTTAAAAAATTTAATAGTTTTTCTTTTAATTACATGTAAAGACAATTTTCAACATTCATTTTTTGAAAGAGTCTGAGTTTCAAATTTTTCTCTTTCCTTCCCTATTTCGTCAAGCCTGTAGATTCTTAGGGGGAACAACTGGAATCAGTAAAGTAAGTATGTTTCAAGCAGTTTCTTTTTGATTATCTTTGCCCCTCTCCTGCTGCAAACACTTCCAAAACAGACCACAGCCCTCCTAGCAAATTTAAGTCAAGAAGATAAAAAGTTTCATACTACAAACTAGATTGCCCAATATTAAATTCCATCTAGGTCTCTCTGCCTGAAGCCAAATTTGGTCTTCTCTAAATTCTTTGAATCTACAAATGAAGGATGACATCATAACTTTGGAACAATAGTCCTTTGTAGGGGGAAGGGGGTGGGGTAGAGTGTTGGGGCCTGTTTCTAGGTTAAGAATCACAGGACTGTACAGTGTTGATTTAGGTTCAAAAAGGTCATTTAGTTTAACTGTCTCATTTTATAAATGAGGAAATCGAGGCTCAGAAAGGTTATGAACCATCCAAACTCACATAGGTAGTGGCAGAATAAAGATTTAAATCCAGGTCATCTATTTTCAAGTCAAGTGCTCTTTCACCATACCTTATTGCCTCATGATTCTGAGACAGATGCATATAGGGATAATCTCTCAGGTAAACCCCTAAAGTAAGTGATGAGCTTTGAGGGACTCTGAAAGGCTATAACATTTCATGTTTGACCTTGGGCAAATCACTTCACTTCCTGGGCCTCATTTTCCTCACTTCTAAAATAAAAGTGTTGACAACCTCACAGTTAAAGTTATGATTCTATAATCCATGGCCAAAGATATCTCTCCCACCAATTATCATATTTAAAGTTCCTGCCATAAGAGTCATTTCTTTAGTCTTGTGGGAAAGGCTTTTAAATGGATTCAAACCTCACCAAGTAAAACCAACAACTTGTATTTATTACACACCTACAAGGTGCCCAGAATAAGTCTAAATGCTGCAAGACTCAATAAATTATATAAAACATTCTCTCTGGTTTTGAACCTAAGGCAACCAAGCCCACATAGAAGACAATCAGAAAGTAAGAGATAAAAGACAGTAAAACTAATCAAGAACTAAGGACAATGAATAGAATATTAATTCAGCTAAGGGCATCACATTAACTAGTTAATACATTAAACAAATTAATTCATTTGATCCATCCATTGCCATTTATCAGAGAGCTAGTTCCTGAGAAAATGAGGCAAAGGGCATATCACTTTTGATTAAGTATGAGATGTAAAAAACTCTAGAGGGTAAGGAAACTATCAGAAAGAATAGAACTGGCTTGATGAGAAGTTGCAGTAAGGAGTTTGGTTAGGGGCACTATCAGATCTCTAGGATCTTAGAAAGTGTTGAATCATTTCAATCACGTCTGACTCTCTGGGATCCCATTTTTTTTGTTTTTTTCTTGACAAAGATACTGGAGTGGCTTGCCATTTCCTTCTCCAGCTCATTTTATAGAAGAGGAACTAAGATAAACAGGTTTTCAGTGATTTTCCCAAGGTCACACAGCTAATAAGTATCTAAGGCTAAATTTGAAGTCAATTACTGATTCCAGTATTACTGATTCCAGTCACTCTATCTACTGTGCCACCTAGCAGTTTAGTAAATAGTGGGACATTAATGACTTCAAGCCAGTTAATGGATCTCAAACCATCTCTTATTTTTCAGTACTATTCAGTAGTATTATTCAGTACTATTTCAGTACTATTCAATTCTTGTCTATCTGTCTGTAAAGGAACAGTTCACTGTACTTGAAAACTTTCCCTGTTTCTTTGAATATTTCGTAGCAGGCTATTGATGATGCCATGACTTGAAAGCAAATTGGTTTTAAGTGAGGGAGGGTTGTGCAAAGTCACCAGTCTCACTCTCTTCTCCAGAGTCATCTCAGTCCTGTGGCAAGATATAAATCAGGAGGACTGGAGATGGCTGATGCAGTGGGAGACTTTGGCCTTATGCCAAGATCTTTACCAATTCTCAGTTTGACTGAGGCAATGTCCATCAGGATTAAGGCTAGGTTAGAAATAAGGCAAAGAATGACCTCTTCTCTGGAGAGAGAGAGAGAGAGAGAGAGAGAGAGAGAGAGAGAGAGAGAGAGAGAGAGAGAGAGAGAGAAATAAAATAACAAAACAATCAGAAGTAGAGGAGAAGACCCTCAGGATTTCTGGCCAAAACAGAAACAATTGCTATTTACAATAATTTGTTGTTTTTTAAGCCATACCCTTGAAATATAAAGATTCAGTAGAGTTAAAAATCAGAGGCTATAGTAGTCTCTATTATCCATAAGAGAAACCCAAAAAAGCAGGAAAAGCAATCATGGCTTTTAAATAAAGCTACAACAAAAATAGGCATAATGAAAAGAAATAAGATGGGAACCTATATTATTCTTAAGGGCACCAATCAATACCAATAGTTAATATCCATAGATAAAACAGCATAGGTTTTATATTTAAAGAAAAATCTAATCCAGTTTCAGGGAGAAACTGGTAGCAAAATTATAATAGTACAGGACTCAATGTTTATCTTTCAGTCTTAGATAAAACTAAAAAAATAAGAGAATGTTAAGGATTTAAATGGAATAATTCAAAAATTATATCTGTTAGCTCTCTTGTGATTACTGAATGATAACAAAAAAAAGAATTTGCATATTTCTCAGTCATTAGTGGTATCTTTACAAAAATTGACCATGTATTAGGGCATGAAAACCTTACCAAGAAATATAAAAAAAAACAATAAAGCTAAATATATCATTTATTAATGACAGTGTAATAAGAATTGTATTTAATAAAAATAGATAAATAATTAATAAATAATATAAAAAAAAGAATTAAAATAATTAGAGACAATCCTAAAGAATTAGTGGATCTGGGGTGCTAGGTGGCGCAGTGGATAGAGCACAGGGCCTGGAGTCAGAAGTACCTGAGTTCAAATCCAGCCTTAGAGATTTAATAATTACCTAGCTGTGTGGCCTTGGGCAAGCCACTTAACCCCATTTGCCTTGCAACAAAACCTAAAAAAAAAAAAAAAAGACTATGGTTAATAAGCAGTAGCATAGCCCCTGAAGAGACTGAGCCCCTGAATGGTATTTCAAGAATTTGATCACATTCTTTTACATCCTCTCCTAGAAAATAAAGTCATCAGTTGGATAAAGACACACTTTTAGCCCCTGAGACAACCTACATTCTTTAGCACTTTTGTCTTTTTACCCCACATTGATTAATGTTTCAAAGATTTCTAAGAGAGCTGGAACTCATCCAGAGAAAATAGAAATGGGGATAATCTTATTTATACAGCACACAAAATCTTTTTAAAGACTTGTAGATTGCTCATAGTCTATAACTTGACTCTCCCTATGGATTAATGCTTATTTCACAATTTCTTAAAATTGATGACATCATCTTAATCTCCAAAATTCCTGATAATCACTTTTTTACAACAGAGTGGGGTGTGGCCCAGGTGGGAGAGAGTGGCAAGGAAGGCAATGGGACAGATTGTACATTTCAAAGTGTAGAACAAACTCCAAAGAACTTTTTATAGAGATAGAGTGACAAGTACAGTTTTGATATTTCTAAATCAGCTTATTAATGGTGCTAGGAACTCATCAAAAATCTCCCTTGGGAAAATAAAAAAAGCAATATTTTGAGTGATTCTATGAGCATTCACCTCTAAGAAAGGTTATTAATAAAAGATAGTAGTAGCTGTTTAATTTGCACCAAACTTAATTTTAGCCTTAGGAGTTTCAAGTGTTCTGGTTATATACTATTCTTTTGTCCCTTTGAAACTTTAACATGCAATTAAAAAGGATCTCTTTTAGGACTATTGGTCATTCTGATTTGCCATTGAATGATAACCTCATCATATTGGACAGAACTCCAATTCAGAGTTGCAAGAAACTGATTTTCAGGAATGAATGAGTGACTTACTCTTTGGGTTCAAATTTGAGCAACTCACTTCCTCTTCCTATTTCCTCTTCTGTAAAATAGAGGTGGTGAATAACTGACTGATAATGAGCTACAGTTATCCCCTCCAGTTCAAGATTTTTCCCATCTCAGTTTTAATACAAAACCTCGGCTCAGAATAAGAAATTAAATGGGAGTTTTCTGGGAGTTTTGCAGAAACCAGAGATGACAGGTGAAGGTCTGCAGATAACATAGAGCCTATGACCAAATACCTAACCCAAATTTTACAGTAAGGTAAACACTCCATTAAAAGAAAAAGAAAAATTTAGACTTCTATTTTAGGTCAAAGGAAAAGCCAAAAATTTTTACATGGATTTTCCAGATGGAGGTGGTCTTGGACTCTTAAAATCACCCCACCAACCCCATGTGGAAGGGATAATTGAGCTACCAATGCAATACAGATTAGCAAACTGTTGCAACTGTAACAAATCAAAGCATGATGCTGGTACATATAAGCAGGAGGTGGCTATTTGGCACAGTGAGAAACATTGGGCCTGAAATCAGGAAAATGATTTGCTCCTGCTATGAGACCCTGGATAAGTCACTTAACCCTATTCAACTTCAGTTACCCCAATTGTAAAATGGGGTTAATAATAGCCCTATTTTACATAGGATAACCCTAGTTTTATTGTGAGGATCAAAGGAGATAACATGCAAAGACACCTGACAAACCCTAAAATTTGTATCCTATAAATGCTAGCTGACTGTGCTATCTCTCCAAATAAATTGTAAACTTCTCAAGAGACAGTAAGGACAATATCTTATTTTTCTTTATCCAAACCAGAATAGGGAGGGATTGTGTCATAGAGGAAGAAGCTCTGGTCCTAAAGCTCAAGAGATCAGAACCATAGTCCCAGGTCTATCCCTAATCAGTCACAGTCACAGTATCTTGAGCAAATCACCTATATCTCTGGAGTTCTATTTTGTTTCCCCACCTGTACAGTGAGATGATAACCTGCTGTTGCTGTTTAGTTGTTTCAGTCATGTATGATTCTTCGGGATCACAAATGAGGTTCTCTTGGTCCTGGAATGATTTGTCATTTCCTTCTCCAGTTCATTTGTGGATGAAGGAACTGAGGCAAACAGTACTAAATGACTTTCCAGGGTTACATGGAAAGTATCTGAAGTTGAATTTGAACTCAGGAAGATTCATCTTCCTGAAGGTACTCTATCAATTGTGTCATCTAGTTGCTAATGTGACTAGAATGGCTTTTTTATATCTTTGGCACATGGTATAGTACTTGGCACATATTAGGAGTTTGGTAATGACTCCCTGAACCAATGAATGAATGACCCTAAACATTTCAAATAGGATCAAAATGGTGAAACCCTTTCCCATCTCATATAACATAAGCACACCTGACACACTCTTACACTTGTCCAGGGTCAGGAGTTTTCTAACACTAAATAGTAACTTGGGTATTGATGATGGTAATAATATGACTTCAGGGAGGTGATGCCATGACTATCAGTAAATTACGGGTGATTAAGGGGTTGTTGTGCTAAGTCTCACTTTCGCCACAGGAGCTATCTGGGTTCACTGATCAGACAGCCCAGGATGCAAAGCAATCAGGGTTAAGTAACTTGCCTGAGGTTATACAGCTGTACCAATATGCTGATCCATTTGAGTTGGTAGTTCAATTATTCCTAAGTGTCTGAAGTCAAATTTGAATTCAGGTCCTCCTGACTCTAGAGCTGGTTCTCTATCCAAAGAAACATAATAATAATAATAATAATAACAGATTTAACAACCCTAGAGGACCCAGACCTGAATGGAGGCATCAAAGAACAGATGAGAGAAAAAAAAAACCTGAATTACAGCATTTCTAGATGCACTTGCAGGTCGACTACACTAAAGAACTCAACAATAATCACCACTGATGAATAGATATATACATATATGTACAACTATAGATTTAAGACTTGCAAATTGCTTTACATATATTAATAGCTAACACTTACATAGATCTTTAAAGCTTGCAAAGTACTTTATAGAGATTATTTCACCTGATGGTTCCAGAAGCCCCATAGGATAGCTACTTTTATCATTCACATTTTTTAGATGAGGAAGCTGAAGCTGAAAGACATTCAGTAACTTCCTCAGGTCATGCAACTAATAAGCAGGTTGCTCTGACTCTGTATCCACTGGTTTATCAGTGTAATGGCCATTGTGATCCTTAGCTCTGTGAGATAGATAAAACAGGTTTTATAATATCCATTTGCAGATGAGAAAACTGAATCTCAGAAAGATTAACTGACTTGCACAACTAGCCACATACCACATACCATACTCCAAGTCTAACACCCTCCTCTCCATAATGAACTTTTGAGAACTCCATTATAAGGCAATAGTATATAAACTCCTGGAAGAAGGGATCATTTCATTTCTGTCTTTTTAATCCCTAGAACTGAGCAGAGTTTCTGATACATAAAAGGCACTCAGTAAAAGCTATTTGGTTGATTGATTGAGCCTTGATCATAAATTTTAGGTGAAAGCATGTTAGAGATTATCTAGCCAAGCTTTTATGTCTCTTCTCCTATTTGGGGGACCCTAAGAGGCTCAGTGGATGGAGCACTGGGGTTTTGAATCAGGAAGATCTGAGTTCAAGTTCAGCCTTAGACACTTATTAGATATGTGACCTTGGGCAAGTCACTTAACCCCTAGTTGTCTCTTTATCTGTAAAAATGGGAGGGACTTGGAAAGACAATGACAAACTCCCCAATATCTCTACCAAAACAACAACAACAAACAAAACATGAACTGAGTTCATGGTGTCACAAAGATTCTGATAATAAACAACAACAAAGGGCAGCTAGGTTGCTCAGTGGATAGAGCACCTGAGTCAGAAGGACCTGAGTTTGAATAGGACTTCAGACACTTAATTGCAAAAATCCAAGAAACAAGGTGGCACAGTGAATAGAGCACCAGCCCTGGAGTCAGGAGGACCTGAGTTCAAATCTGGTCTCAGACACTCAACACTTAACACTAGCAGTGTGACCTTGGGCAAGTCACTTGACCCCATTGCCTTGCAAGAAAAAGAAAAACAACAAATATTAACAACCCCATTTTATAGAGGAGGGAAGTGAGACAGTGAGATCTAGATTTTTTTTTGTAGTTATATCACAAAGCAATACTGATATATATTGATATATGCACCCATCTTACCCAGAGACAGTAGGAGCTCAGTTGTTAGGAATAGTAACAGTTGCTCCATAAAGTCTTTTATTAATTGTTCTTACTATAGACCAGAACTCATCTCTTAGAAATTTTCTAAAAAAATCAAGTGCACCAAAGGAGTGGCAACAATTGGAGAAGAAAACACAAATTAGTTGAACAATGGTATTACTATAACTGTTGCAAAAAAAAGAATAGATTATAGAGTCCTCTCTTGTGGGAACTTATGTTTGAATAAGTTTCCATGATAGAATTCCCTGAAACCTCATATCTGAGGTTTTTTGAATACTGTTTCTATTTTGCAAAGCTTTCCTTGAATCATTTCAGAAAGAGGTGGGTGTGATGGAACCACTCACACATACATAGTTAGCCTAGCTTTAAAGTGGATGGTTCCACTTGCATGCACAAAATCACATCTCTCCCATAGGTTTTTCCACTGTGCTTAGAACCTCATCATTAGAATTATTCTTTGGATTGAAACCATATGTTTCTTGTAGACCTGGTAACCTGTACTTTTGATCTAATAGAAAGGGAAATACTATTAACAATTATCACAGATCAATTAACTAAGCTGGCTAGATGCCACCTAGCAAAGTGCAGGCTTCTATGAGATTTAAAAATAGGACAAATAATATGAAGGGGGACAGAAGACAGAAAATATTTGGAATGCTATTCAAGGAGATAGCACAGAATAGATTTTATAGATTTTACCTCATTTCATTCTCACAGAGTTGTTTTAAGAAATGAAAATCTTAAAGGACTATAAATGTAAGTTTATATCCTATTACTGTAACAGCTGCAACAATAGCAAACTACTAATGCTACTATTGCCATTACACTACTACAACCACTATCACTACTACTACTACTACCACCACAACTACTTCTTCTTCTTCTTCTTCTTCTTCTTCTTCTTCTTCTTCTTCTTCTTCTTCTACCTCCTTCACTTCTTTTTCTTTTTATTCTTCCTGGTCCTCCTACTCCTCCTTGACTTTGAATCCTGATTTAATTACTAACCAGTTTTCTGAGCAGAGACAAGTCCCTTAATCTCTCTGCAACTTAGTTTCTTCATCCATAAATGAAGGGTCTGAAATAAATGTCTTCTGAAGGACTGAAGAAATATAGGTTTGGAACTGGAAAAAAACTCAAAGATCATATAGTCAAGTGCTTTCATTTTACAGGGAAAACAGGGTATTTATTAACATGTCTAATCTTTTGTGATTCTAAGAGGTCAGACACATTTGAAGCACCACATTAGGTGACTAGAGCAAACATAAAGTGACCAAAGTCACCGGGAAGGAAGAGGAATCCCAGCTTTGCACATGTTATGAGGCAGATGGTAGGGCTGAAGAGAATTCCAGTCTAAGGGTGTGGATGGTGGATCAAGTCAAATAACTCTAAGTAAAGGAGGGGACACTAAGTCTTCATTTTCCATCTTTTCTTCATTTGCAACCAATTCTATGTACAATTTAACTGCCTAAAGATGACTGGGTAACATTTTCTTTCCTGACTCTTCCCATCCTTAAACTATGTGCTTTTAATTAACTGCTGCATTTTAATACAATCTTTCATCCAGTCAATCAACCATGGTGAGGAAATTTCCCCCACCCATAAGTTTAGTGGTTTTTGCAGACATTCCACAGACACCCAAATCTCTGACTGTGTCTTTAGCAGATAGAGAAGGCCTTCAAGCCCAAAGCCCAACAACATAATGGCACTTGCTAAAAACCATACCAGAAGGGAATACCACCCAGAGAAGAAGGGCTTTGAGCCAGAGCCCCAGGGCTTTAGCAAATTCTTTCACCAAGATGCCCTGGATATTTGGAAAGTTTTCATTTCCCACAGAATCCTTTCTTGAAAACCAATAGTCTGTGATTTGGGCCCAATAGAATGACAGTCTACACTAGATGAGATTTAAATTTGATTCATTTTTCTATCCTAAAGGTTCTCTTAGGTCAGGATAGACTAGGAAAAACATAAATGGTTACTAGTTATGGTAGCAATGATAATAATAATAACACCCATCATTTTATCATACTTGATGCTCTTCAAAATGCTTTTAGGGTCATTATCTCACTTGGTCCTCAGAATAAGAATGACTAACATTTCCATAATACTTTAAGGTAATTTACAAGAGAGTCACAACTGCTTTATGAGGTGACTTCTGAAAATATTATCTTCATTTTATAGGTGAGGAAACAGATTCAGAGAAGCCCAACATCTTGCTCATGATCACACAGGTAGTAAGTAACAGAGGCACAATGAAAACTCAGGTCTTGCTGATTCCAATTCTAACACCTTATCCATTGTGCTCATGAAGTAGGCAGGATAGGAGGCATTATCTCCACATCAGTTTTGAGAAAGTTAAATAATTTCCTTAAAAAATTATTTACAATTTGTATGTCTTATACACACACATATATATTTTATATACATATATATGTATATAAAATACAAGAATTCTCATTGGGCAAATTCAGTTTCCCCAAATTCTGTTTTCTCATCTCCAAATGGGGTCAGTCAGAAATGACTAAAATGACTGAAAAACACCAATAAGTGATTAGTTAGACACCAAATAAATGTAAATTAGTCTGGAATCCTGGCCTGGGCTCCTAAGTCAGAGATTTTCCTAATATAGAAGCTACTTGGTGAGAACAGTATTAGCCAAGTAATTAGTCACTCTGATTTCTTATATTGATTCTGTTGCAGTCTAATTTCACAACTTTCAGAAAATTTCTAATTTCTTGTCATTTTACAGATGATGACACTTTTTCATCTGCATAATGTGAATAATCATCTCTTCCCTGGCTTTCTATCATCAGGATCAAATCAGTTTTCATCCAATGCCTATCACACATAATACTACTAAATACTACCAAGTACTCTAATGGGATTTGGAGATACAAAGTCCAAAAATGAAACAGTCCCTGCCCTTGAGGAACTTGCATTCCATTGTGTTAATTCATATAATCATTTTATAAATTGCAAGATATTGTCCAAATGGAGATAGTAATCATCATCATCATCATCATCATCATCATCATCCATCCTTTCCTTGTAGTGCCTCTTCACAAATCTGCTATACTTGATCTATGTGACCCAAAGCTACTTGCTAATGACTTTCCTATTTCCAAATGGTCATTTGACATGCTTTTCTCACCAGTTCCTAAAAGTAGGGTGAAAATATTACAATTGATTGGCATTTTTAAAAGAGCTATAAAGTTAAAGCTATAGTCCTTTAAGATTTTCATTCCTCTCCCCTAAATATGTCCAATTGACTATCCTTTTTATTTATATATATATATATATATATATATATATATATATATATATATATATATATATATCTTAGTGAACCATTTGCCTGATATAAAATGGATCTTAAAATGCAGCTACTGTCCTGGGGATGATTGTAGCAAGCTGCCATTTTCTATGAATAAAGAGTTTGGAGTCAGGGGAAGGATGATGAGAAGGGGAGACTAGATAAACAGGTCTCAACTCTAATATTTATCAGGGGCTTACTATGTGCTAGGGGTAACTAGGTGGTGCAGGATAGAGCACCAGACTGGAGTCAGGAGGACCTTAGTTCATATCTGACCTCAGATACTTGACACTTACTAGCTATAGGATCTTAGGCAAGTCATTTAATCCTGATATTTGAAATCAGTTTTTTAACTTGTTGTCATAATTGCTCTTATTATTTCAGCATAGAATTAGATTAATGTTAATGAAACTTCAGCAAACTATTATGGTTACGAAGAAGCATGATTTATTTAGGGATTATAGCTGTCAATCTTTCTAACCTATTTAAGGGTTAATAACAACCACAAATATTTGCTCCAGGCTGAAACTTGGGGGGTAAGAAGGAAAAAAGAGGTAGGTTCTGAGAGTACTATTTCTTTTTCATCTGTACTTGGCAACTGACTAAACTCTAAGTCCATGTCCATACATGTAAAACCAGCAGACCACATATAGCTAACCTGTTCATATCTGCCATTTTAATAAACCTTATAGATCATTCCTTGGTTAGTCTAGGCAATAGAGATGAATATTAATTATGAGGATGATTGAAATAAATGGATAATTGAAGTCTAGTCCACTAGATATAAAAGATATAGGATTGGAGGTGAGGAAGAATTATTTTACCCGCCCCACACGGCTATTAGAAAATTAAACCAACATTTCAAGAAAGTCTGACAGGGTCAATTGTCCCTGGCAATGGTCCACACCCCATAGTTCAACAAAGAAAGGAAGAGGGAAAGTATTTATCCCTTCAATTCTTAGGAAAACCTCTATTTTACCAGGGAATCACTTAACTTCTCAGTTCTTCCTCTCTCCTGGCAATTCTTTAAGACTATAGAAAAAATTGCTAAACTCTGGAAAGAGTTTTCACACAAGTGTTCTTTACATTGGTAAATCACAAGTTTGGCTTATTCCCACTCTCCCACAAAGAATACTCTATTTTTTGCAAAGAAAAACTGTAAGCAAAACCAACTTTTGTTTCTCATTATGTCCCTCTCCCTTTCTTTTCCTACCCAGAATCCTCACTTTTAGCAAAGAACAAAAAGGGTGGGGGGAAGCACATTAGAAAAATTAACTAACATTTCAAGAAATTCTAACAGTTTAGACAGTGGACCCCACAGTCTCTGCAAAGAAAGGAAGAGGGGGGAAAAACTCGAGTTTTCCTTATATCAAATTTAAATTTATCTTACAATAACTTACCTAGGGCTCCTAGTTCTGCTTTCTCACACCAAACATGTCTGTCCAATAATCCAATGGCTAATTGTCTTGCTCCAATAGAAAGTTCAAGGAGAAATTACACTAATACTCTTCATATATCCTTGAAAGGTAATTTCTTCTTACACTCTTGCAGGTGTTGGGTTGCTTGGAATAGAAATTAAGTTCTCCCTCCACTCCACTTATCTAAATCTATCTTTCCAGATCCAGTTCAAGTAGTTTCCCATGAAATCCATCCAAACTATTCACTTCATTGACTTCTTCAGTCTCTTATAATACTTAGGGCAGTTAGATGGGTGCAGTGGAGAGTGCCAGTCCTGAAATCAGGAGGACAGGAGTTCAAATCTAGCCTCAAACACTTGACACATACTAGCTGTGTGATCTTGGGCAAGTCACTTAACCCTGATTGCCTCACATCCAGGGCCATCTCCAGCTGTCCCAATTCAAATCTGACCCCTGGACCCAGATGTCTCTGGAGGGGAAAGTGAGACTGATAAGTTAGCACAGCATCCTCTCACTCAAATCCAATTCACATGCATCTCATAGCATCACCTCCCTGATATTATGATCTTCAAGAATGACAGACAAGGGACAGCCAGGAGGCACAGTGAATAGAGCACCCACCCTGGAATAAGCAGGACCTGAATTCAAATTCAGCTCAGACATTTAATAATTACCTAGCTGTGTGACCTTGGGCAAATTGCTTAAACCCAATACTTTCAAAAAAATGAACATCATCATTATCAATAATAGATAAGAGTTCATTTCACATTTAATAGTTCTTCATATATTTCATGTGTATAATTGGGGGATGTCTCTAGATTTCAAGATCCTTGAGGATAGGAACAGGACTTTATGCCCTTTTTCTTAGATTTTCACCATACTTATCACAGTCCTGGACACATGATGGGAGTTTGTCAATTGTCAAAAAGAGGCTGCTGGTGGCTAATTGGGACCTCTTGGATTTATCCAGGGGAGGAAATCACCCTCAGAGAATCACTCATCTGGCTTTTCTCTTGCCACAGGTCATAATGTGAGATGCAATGCTGGAAAATTTCTTAAAGAGCAGTGTGTCTAAGTCCTTACATGCTCTTCTTTCCTCTCTTAGCCTAAAATTGTCCTCTGGTCTATTCCTCAGGCTCATATCAATGAATCCATGTCAATCTTTTGGCCATCTAGCACCATTAAATTGAAATGATAATCCCTTACTCTTGCCTTAGTTGACTTCAAATTTTTGGAGAAGGAGAGAGGGAGTGCATTTGAATTCTTTGAATTTTCTAACTGAACCAATCTGAGTCTGAAAATTATATATTTCTTTTTAAATTTAATTCTCAATTAACAAGCATCTCTTTTGTTCTCCCACAGTGAAAAACAAAAACAAAATCCATGTACCGAATATGCATAATTAAGCAAAACTAATTCCTACATTGTCCATATCTACAAATTCACATTTCATTTTGCATCTTGAATACCTCTTTTCTCCCTCAGGAACATTCTTCATCAGCTATGACTGACCATAGCATTGTTCAAAGGTCTTAAGTCTTTCAAAATTGTTTGAAAGGTCAGCTATTTCCACATGGTTTTTCCCTAAGCCCCTTTAAAGAAGTAGTCCCCTGAATACCTCAAAGTCACCTTCCCAGAGTAACTTCCTATAGAAAATAAAAGGGGAGTTCCCTTAGATACTAACAGACACCCCTGTCCTTATCCTATGGGCAGAACAGACAGACTCCTACCCTATGTGTTTTCAGAAGTAGATAGAGACAGTAACAGCAAAATCATTCCAAATCCCTTTACTTTGATGCCTTTGATCCTCTTTAAAATCCCTATCCTCGGGGTGGCTAGGCAATGCAATGGATACAGCACTGGTCCTGGAGTCAAGAGTACCTAAGTTCAAATCTGGTCTCAGTCACTTAATAATTGCCTAGCTGTGTGACTTTAGGCAAGTCATATAACCCCATTGCCTTGCAAAAAAATCCCTTGTCCTCCAGAGAAATACTCTTTAGACTTTTAGACCTCTGTGAATAAAGAGTTTGGAGTCAGGGGGAGGATGATGAGAAGGGGAGACTAGATAAACAGGTCTCAACTCTAATATTTATCAGGGGCTTACTATGTGCTAGGGGTAACTAGGTGGTGCAGGATAGAGCACCAGACTGGAGTCAGGAGGACCTGAGTTCATATCTGACCTCAGATACTTGACACTTACTAGCTGTACAATCTTAGACAAGTCATTTAATCCTGATTGTCTTGAATCCAGGGCCATCTTCACTCATCCTGATTCATATTTGGTCATTGGACCCAGAGAGCTCTAGAGGAGAAAGTGAGGCTGGTGCTTTAGCACAGTACTCCAATTCACATGCATGTTATGAAATTACCTCCCTGATATCATGTTCTTCTTCAAATGAAAAGGTTCTGGCAGGGCCAAGGTGGTGGAGTGAAGGCAGGAAATCTCAGCAGTTCTCCCCCAGACCACTCCAATTGCCTTTAAATAATGACCATAATCAAATTCTATAGTAGCAGAACCCAGAAAAAGACTGAGTGAAATAATTTTATGACCCAAGACAACTTGGAAGATCCTAAGGAAAGGACTGTTACACTGGGAATGGAAAGGACCAACTTGCTGGAATAAATTGGCTCCAGCCATCTGGCAACAGTCCACTGAGGCACCTGGGTCCATGGCAGCAAGGGGGGTTTCCAAACCTCTCAAGGATTGCCAAGGATGATTAGGAAGGGCAGCAGGAAAACTGCCACACTAGAGTGAGAGCAGAGACCAGACCAGTGCAGGCCTGCAGAGCTACCTGGTAGGGAGCTACCAGGCAGCTGCTTCCAGAGCACTCAGTCCATGAATGGTATGGGGTTTTGGGGAAAATGCAGAGGTCTCTTTGTTATCTCTAGGGCAGGAATCTGTTGCTTTGTCCATACTCAGATCCCATATGGGGCCCCATACTGCCATATCTGAGCAGTGACCCTCCTTATAGTTCCAGGGCAGAGGGGAGTGCTTGTGGCCAGTCACAGACCAAAACACAGACCAGGAGAGCAGTCAGACTGGCTTCTCATAAGACCCTGAAGGAATTGAGGTCCCTGGCCGGGGGGGGGGGGGGGTTGTTCTTGAGAACAGCTGCAAAAAACCCTCAAAAGTTTCAGAAAGTGTGTTTTCCACCTTGGAAGCAGAGTCCCACCTTAACAAAGAGTTAAAATCCCCCAGTCATGGGCTGGGGAAATGAGTAAACAACAGAAGAAAACAAAATCTGACCCATGGAGGATCAAAATACACACTCAGAAAATAACAAAGTCAAAGCTTTTGTTTCCAAAACCTCCAAGAAAAATATGAATTGGTCTCAGGCTATGGAAGAGCTCAAAAAAAATTTTGAAAATCAAGTAAGGGAGGTAGAGGAAAAGTAGGGAAGAGAAATGAGAGTGATGCAGGAAAATAATGAAAACCAAGTCAGTAACTTGGTGAAGGATATACAAAAAAATACTGAAGGAAATAATACCTTAAAAGCTAGTTTAGGTCAAATGGAAAAAAACAATCCAGAAGGTCAATGAGGGAAAGAATGCCTTAAAAAAGCAGAACTGGCCAAATAAAAAAAGGTGATACAAAAGCTCTCTGAAGAAAATAATTCCTTCAACTATAGATTGCAGCTTAGGCAGCTGATAACTTTGTTATAAATCAAGAAAAAATAAAATAAAACCAAAAGAATGAAAAACTAGAAGAAAAATGTGAAATATCTCATTTGAAAAAGAACTGCTAGCTGTGTGGTCTTGGGCAAGCCACTTAACCCCATTTGCCTTGCAAAAACCTAAAAAAAAAAAGAAAGAAAAACAACTGACCTGAAAAACAGATCCAGAATAGATGATTTAAAAATATTGGGCTACCTGAAAATCATGACCAGGAAAAAAGATTAGACTTCATTTTTCAAGAAATTCTCTAAGAAAATTGCCCTGTTATCCCAGAAGCAAAAATTGAGGGAATCTACCAATCACCTCCTGAAAGAAATCCCAAAATAAAAACTCCCAGGAATATTATAACCAAATTCCAGAACACCCAAGTCAAGGGAAAAAAATCAAATATCATGAATATATAGTCAAGATTACACAGGATTTAGTAGTGTCCACATTAAGGGCTCATAGGGCTTGGAATATGACATTCCAGAAGGCAAAAGAGTTTGGCTTACTACCAAGAATCAACTACCCAGAAAACCTGAATATCTTCTTTCAGGGAAAAAAGATGGATATTCAATGAAATATGGGACTTTCAAACTTTCCTACTGAAACGATCCAAGCTGAACAGAAAGTTTAATCTTCAAGTACAGGACTTAGGTGAAGCACAGAGATTATGGACAGAAAGGGAAAATTATGAGGGACTTAATGATGTTGAACTGCTTATATTCTTGCATGGGAAGACATTATTGATAATACTCATATGCAGCTTCTCATTTATTAGGGTAATTAGAAGGAGCATATATATATATATATACATATATATATATATATACACAAGGTATAGGAGTAACTGAATATGAAGGCATAATATATTATAAAGATGGTGTCAATGGGTGAGAAAGGAATGAACTAGGAGAAAGGGAAAGGAGAAGTAGAATGGGCTAAGTTATTTCACATAAAAGAAGAAAAAGGGAGTAGAAGAGGGAAGGTGGGGGGGGGGATGAGTGAGTCTTCCCTCTCAATAGAAGTGGATCAGAAAGGAAATAACATATTCAATTGGATATAGAAATCTATCTTACCCTAGAGGAAAATAGGAGAGGAAAGGGATGGGAGAAAGGGGACATGGCGGGGGAAGGGGAGGAGTAGGTGATAGAGGAAAGGGAAGATTGTGGGAGAGGGTAGTCAGATACAACACATTTATGAGAAGGGAAAGGGTAGGTAGGGAAGAATAGAATGGAAGGAAATACAGCCAGCAATAGCATCTGTGGGGAAAAAAATATTGAAGGCAATTTCTCTGATGAGCTTATTATAAAGAATGCTATCCATTCCAAAGACAGACTTGATGATATCTAAATACAGACTGAAGTACACTTTTTTTCTCTCACTTTATTTTTCTTAAGGTTTCTTTATCTTTGTAGAGGGGAGAGGGGATTATGTTTACTTTTACAACAAGACAATTGTAGTAATGTGAAAAAAAAAAGTAATTTTTTTAAAAAATAGAACAAAGGTCCTAAGCACTGTAGAAAATTTCACAGTAAGAATGCAATTAAGGCACAATTTCTGGAAATCAGAAGTAAAGTAAGGAGAAAAAGTCCTCATGATTCAAAATATTAAAACCACTTGTAGCAGAAATTGAAATGGAGTGCTCTGGATCCTATGGGGTCATTCTTTCAGTCTTCATGCTCTCCTCATAGGCCACCACTAAATCTTTTGTAGAAAGACAACTCAGCAATAAAGATTAGGAGAACTGTGGAGGACTCTAGGGTCAGGGCTTTGGGTAGGACTAGGTCCTTACTCAGTCTGGGTCATTCCCTTCTCACCTAGCAATGAATTCCTAAGAGAAAAAGCACTTGTTAACAGTGTTCTAAATGAGCTCCAAAGGCTTCCTGACAGCAAACAGGAGTGTAAGCTTTTGAAAGCAAAGTCTCCTGAGGGAGGAACAGGATAAAGACAAAAAGAGCTATGGTCATTAAATTCACCCTGTAATGTAGAACAACACCCTTTCATTCTCTGGGACTCATTTTCTACTTCTTTGAAATGATGTGTTTGCCTTAGGTAATTCCCAAGGTCCCAGATCTACAGATCCTAGAATCCTAAAAGCTTTACCAAAGACTAAAGCTGTAGGAAAGGTGCCAAAAAGGAAAATCTGAGTTTAATTCTTCCTTCCAGCTACTAATCTACCTGAGGGCAGTAACCTGGTCTTCCAAACCAAGGAATATTTTTGTTCCTATTTCTAGATTTTAATCTGGAAAAAAACCTACTAAAACATATATTCTACTGCATAATCTTTTTATGTGTCCAAGGACCCCTTTAGTGGTCAGTTGTTTTTTTCTTAGAAGAATGTTTTTAAATACATAGTTTGACAAAGTAAACCAATTATACTAAAATATAGTCATCATAATATTTAAAATACAAGTTCATGAACCTCAGGTTAAGAATCCCTGCACTAGAATAACTCTCATTTTATAGGTTGGAAATTTAAGGCCCAGGGAAAGGGAGGAGATTTGCCCATGTTTCAGCGCAAGTGGTATGTGGCAGATCCAAGAATCAAAATCCATGATCTGTGACTCCAAATACCATTCTCTTCACTACACTGATCACAGCTCAGTATTGTTTAGTTCAAGTTTCTAGTAAGCAAAAGGAATGTGAATTGTAAAAAATCTCTTTTAATGAAAGTCCTAGTGTCTTTAAAATTTAGAAGCCCCATGTCCATGTGGGAATAAGGAAGAAGCATCCACTTTGGCTGGCCCCGGTTAGCTTCTAGAGATGTGCTTTCCTCAGAGAATAATCAGGTTATAGAATTCACTTTTCCTAGTAATGTCTTTACTGAACATTTCCACATAATGGCCATTAGCAGTCAATGATCAAGTCTGGCTTGCTTCATTGGCTGATTGGGGGTAGGAAATAGCTACTTCTGCTGAAACCTGTAGGCAATAAGTGAATCTCCAGATAACTCCAATATGCCTCACTTTAGAAAATAAGAATATCAGGACTTCCAGCCAAGATGGTGGAGAGAAGACAGGCACTGAGAGGAGGTAAGAACCTCCTGAATCTTACTCTCATCAGATTAGGTTTAAAGTTATCAGATACACACTCAGTTAAAGTGAGAAATTATCTTGCCTTTCAAGTATAAAAAGGGGAGGGGGGGGGCGACTAGATGGCACAGTGGATAGAGCACTGACCCTGGAGTCAGGAGTACCTGAGTTCAAATCTGGCCTCAGACACTTAATAATTACCTAGTTGTGTGGCCTTGGGCAAGCCACTTAACCCCATTTGCCTTGCAAAAACCTAAAAAAAAAAGGGGGGGAAGGGGGTGGTGGGGAGGAAAAGAGGAACTAACAGAAGGAAGAAGGGACAAAGGGAAAGGGGAAAGAAATGGTGGGGTTGGATGCAAGGGGGCAAATATACTGAAGGTGGGAGTATTCAGAAACAAAATACTGGGGAATATGGATAGTGATAAAAGGGGAAAATAGAAACAGAAGGAAGATAACATGGAGGACATTAAAGAGTTAGTAATTATAACTTTGAATGTGAATGAATGAACTCTCCCATAAAATGTAAGTACATAGTAGTCTAGATTAAAAACCAAAATCCTACAATATGCTGTTTATGAAAAACTCACTTAAAGCAGAGAGATACATATAGAGTAAAGGTAAAAGGTTGGAGCAAAATATATTTTGCTTCAGTTGAAGTGAAAAAAGCAGGGGTAGCAATCCTTATCTCAGACAAAACAGTTGCAAAAATAGATCTCATTAAAAGAGATAAGGAAGGAAACTATATCCTCCTAAAAGGTATCATAGAAAATGAAGTAATTTCAGTACTAAATATGTATGCACCAAGTGGTATAGGATCCAAATTTTTAGAGGAGAAGTTAAATGAGTTACAGGATGACAGACAGCAAAACTCTACTGGTGGGAGACCTCAATCTCCTGCTCTCAGATTTAGATAAATCTAACCATAAAATAAACAAGAAGGAAGTCAAGAAAGTAAATAGAATGTTAGAAAACCTAGACATGATAGACCTTTGGAGAAAGTTGAATGGTGACTGTAAGGAATATACTTTTTTGTCGCAGTAAATGACACCCCCAAATTGATCATGTACTAGGCCATAAAAACCCAATGATCAAATGCGGAAAGGCAGAAATAGTGAATACATCCTTCTCAGATCATAATGCAATAAAAATCACATGCCATAATGGGCCAGGGAGAGATAGACCTAAAACTGATTAGAAACTAAATAATCTCTTTAAAGAATGAGTTGATCAAACAACAAATTATAGAAAGTGTCAATGATTTCATCCTAGAAAGTGATAATGAGACAATATACCAAAACTTATGGGATATAACCAAGGCAATTGTCAGGAGATGTATTACATCTTTAAATGCTTACATGAATAAATTGGAGAAAGAAGAAATCAATGAACTAAACATGCAACTAAAAAAATAGAGAAAGAACAAATTAAAAACCCCCAATTAAATACCAAATTAGAAATTCTAAAAATTAAAGGATAAATTAATAAAATTGAAAGCAAGAAAACTATAGAATTAATAAATAAAACCAAGAGTTGGTTTTATGAAAAAAACAATAAAATTGACAAACTTCTGGTTAATTTGATTAAAAAAAGAAAGAAGAAAATCAAATTACCAGTATCATAAATGAAAAAAGTGAACTCACTACCAATGAGGAGGAAATTAAAGTAACAATGCCAAATTATTTTGCCCAACTGTATTCTAATAAATTTGATATTCTAAGTGAAATGGATGAATATTTACAAAAATATAAGTTGCCCAGATGAAATGAAGAGGAAATTAAATATTTGAATAACCCTATCTCAGAAAAAGAAATTCAACAAGCCATTATAAAACTCCCTAAGAAAAAATTTCCAGGGCCAAATAGATTCACAAGTGAATTCTATCAAATATTTAAGGAACAATTGGTTCCAATTCTATATAAACTCTTTAGCAAAGTAGGCGAGGACAGAACTCTGCCTAACTCTTTCTATAACACCAGTAGGGTACTGATACCTAAACCAGGAAAAGTCAAAATAGAGAAAGAAAATTATAGACCTATCTCCCTAATGAATATAGATGCAAAAATCTTAAATAAAATCTTAGCAAAGCAATTACAGCAAGTTATCACTAGCATAATACATTATGACCAAACCGTATTTATCCCAGGAATACAAGATTGGTTCAATATTAGGAAAACTGTTGGTTTAATTAACTATATCAAACCTATCAGAAATCATATGATTATATTAAAGATGCTGAAAAAGTGTTTGACAAAATACAACAGCCATTCCTACTAAAAACACTAGAGAGCATAGGAATAATAGATTATTCCTTAGAATGATAAGCAGTATATATCTGAAATCATCTATAAGCATTATATGCAATGGGGATAAACTAGAAGCATTCCCAATAAGATCAGAGGTGAAACAAGTATGACCACTATCACCACTACTATTCAATATTGTGTTAGAAATGTTAGCTTCAGCAATAAGAGAAGAGAAAGAAATTGAAGGAATTAGAATTGGGAAGGAAGAAGCAACTCTCACACTTTGCAGATGGCATGATGGTATACCTAGAGAATCCTTAAAAAATTAAACAAAAAACTACTAGAAACAATTAGCAACTTTAGCAAAGTCACAGGATATAAAATAAACCCTCATAAATCCTCAACATTTCTATATATTAATAGCAAGATACAGCAGCAAGATCTAGAAAGAGACATCCCATTCAAAATAACTTCAGACAATATAAAATACTTGGGAATCTACCACCAAGGCAGACTCAGAAACTCCATGAAAATAACTACAAAACACTTCTCTCACAAATAAAATCAGATTTAAAAAGCTGGACAAATATTTAAAAACTACTCATGGATAGGCCAATCTAATATAATAAAAATGATAATTCTACCTAAATTAAACTACTTATTTAGTGCCCTGCCAATCAAAATCCAAAAAACCACTTTAATAAGTTAGAAAAATTGTTAAATAAATTCATATGGAGAAATAAAAAGTCAAGAATTTCCAGGGATTTAACGAAAAAGAGTGCAAAAGAAGGTGGCCTAGCCCTACCAGATCTAAAATTATATTATAAAGCATCAGTTATCAAAACTGTCTGGTACTGGCTAAGAAATAGAATGGTGGATCAGTGGAATAGACTAGGTGCAATAGCAGGAAATGATTATATTAATCTGCTGTTTGATAAACCCAAAGAGTACAGCTTTTGGGTTAAAAACTCTCTCTTCAATAGAAACTGTTGGGAAAATTGGAAGTTGGTATGGAAGTAACTTAGATTAGACCAACACCTCACACCCTATACCAAGATAAGATCAAAATGGATACAGGATTTAGACATAAAAGACAACATTATAAGCAAACTTAGGAAATCAAGGAATAGTTTACCTATCAGATCTATGGAAAGAGAAGCAGTTTATGACCATGGAAGAGATGAAGAACATCATTAAAAACAAACTAGATAATTTTGATTACATTAAATTAAAAAGCTTTTGCACAGACAAAACCACTGTAACCAAGATCAAAAGAAATGTAGTAAATTGGGAAACAATTTTTACAACTAACATTTCTGACAAAGGACTCATTTCTAAAATTTTTAGAGAACTGAGTCAAATTCATAAAAACAAAAGTCATTCCCCAATTGACAAATGGTCAAAGAATATGCAGAGGCAATTTACAGATGAGGAAATGAAAGCTTTCCATAGTCATATGAAAAATTGCTCTAAATCTTTACTGATTAGAGAAATGCAAATTAAAGTATCACTGAGGCACCACCTCACACCTCTCAGACTGGACAATATGACCAGAAAGGACAATGATCAATTTTAGAAGGTTTGTGGGATATCTGGGACACTAATGCATTGTTGGTGGAGTTGTGAACCCATCCAACCTTTTTTGGAGAGCAGTTTGGAATTACCCCCAAAGGGCAATAAAAATGTGCATACCCCTTTGATCCAGCAATACCACTACTGGGTCTATATGCTGAAGAGATCATGAAAAAGGGTAAAAACATCACTTGTACAAAAATATTCATAGCAGCCCTGTTTATGGTAGCAAAGAATTGGAAATTGAGTAAATGTCCATCAATTGGGGAATGGCTGAACAAATTGTGGCATATGTATCTTATGGAACACTATTGTTCTATTAGAAACCAAGAAGGTTTTTTTTAAGGTTTTGGTTTTGGTTTTGGTTTGGTTTTTTTTGCAAGGTGAATGGGGTTAAGTGGCTTGTCCAAGGCCACACAGCTAGGTAATTATTAATTTTTTGAGACCGGATTTAAACCCAGGTACTCCTGACTCCAGGGCCGGTGCTTTATCCACTGCGCCACCTAGCCTCCCCAGAGAAGCCTGGAGGGATTTGCATGAACTGATGCTGAGTGAGATGAGAAGAACAAGAAGAACATTCTACACCATAACAGCAACATGGGGTTGATGATCAAGCTTAATGGACTTGCTCATTTCAAAAGTGCAACAATCAGGGACAATTTGGGGGGTATCTGTGATACAGAATGCCATCTGTATCTAGAGAAAGAATTGTGGAGTTTGAACAAATACCAAAGACTATTACCTTTCATTAAAAAAAAAAAATCATTATGTAATCTTGCTATCTCATTTTTCTTTAATTTTTCTCTCAACACATTTAATTTAGATCAATGTATAGCATGGAAACAATATAAAGACTAATAGACTCCCTTCTGTGAGGGGGTAGAGGAAGGGAAGTGAGATTTGGGAAAAAATTGTAAAATTCAAAAATAAATAAATAAATTTATTTTAAAAATAAGAATGTCGGTTAAGAGGAATGAAGGAAGAACCTGTGAGGTATAAAATAGAGTTATCAGAGAGGTTTTTCCAGATTAAACTAAAAAAATGTGTCACGCATATTTTTTTAACCCAGATAACTATTGTTAAACATTAATCAACAAATCTGTGGATTTCCTCCAAGTATTCAAGAATATATATATATATATATATATATATATATATATATATATATATATATATATATATATATATATGTATACTCAATATATAATATACTCAATATATAATATATTCAAGAAGTATATACTCCAAGAAGAATTCTCATGGGAGAGGAAGTGTGTGCCTTCAGTGGAAGATAAGGACAGTGGGTTTAATTCTGTACTGGGAGACCACCTTCTCTTAGAGAATTGTCTCTCCATGAACAGCATAGCAACCAATCCTTAGAGAAGAGATTCCTAGAGGCATCTGGTACCCAGAATGGTGGAGCATGGAGCCAGAGATGAGAAGGAAGAAGGCAAATCATGGTGAGAGGACTGCATAATTTGGGACATAGAGTAACTCCTACCATGTAACTCCTACCACTAAATGGTATTTCTAAGAATGGGGCACACATTCCATCCAAATTTGAAACCTCAGAGTCACTTTTGATTGCTCCTTTTACTTCATTCCCCTCATCTGATTAAGCACCTGGTTTCATAATGCTGATTCTAAATCATTCAGTTTCATACTCCTTTTCATTCCCATTTCTATTCATGCCTGACTCCAGTGAACTCTTCCAAGCATGATTTCAGTAATTTACTTCTTGAGCTGCTTGCCCTAGCCTACTGAATCTAGACAGATTCAATCTATCCTGCTATATCAAATTTGATAAGCATACATTACACAATGATGCCAGATTACTCTCTAAAGTAGTTATGGTGTGGTGAAAAGAGCCCTGGGTTCAGAGTCAGAAAATTAAGATTTTATTACCAGCTTTGTTATATCAACTTGTGAGATCGTGAATAAGTCACTTAAGTTTCATTCATTAGTTTTCTCATATGACAAATGAAAAAGTCAGATCTGGTTAACTCTAAAATCCTTCCCTTTCTATCTATGACCTGTCTCTTGCCCAAAATAGTTAATGACCTCCCATTCGCCTTTAAATAAATCCAATATCCTTCAGATGACATTAAAGGCCCTTAAGATCCCACCCCCACCTACCTGTCCAGCCTACTCTCACTACTCTCTTTGATGTTCCCTGTGTTAAAACCAAATTGAACTACTTGTCAATTCTCACATATGCTGACACTTGTTGAAATCCTACCTTCAAAATATAACTCAAAATGATAACTCCTCAAATTTCATGTCCTAACGAACCTTCCCTGATTTTATTCCATTCCTAGTCACAAGAAAGTTCTTCTTGAAATTCTAACATTTTGTATCTCTTGTGATACATAACATTCTACCTTGAATGAATATCCATCCATCCATCCATCCATCCATCCATCCATCCATCCATCCATCCATCTATCCACCCATGCATACATCCATCCATCCATTCATGAAATAAAGTCAATCATGTATAATTAACCATATATGTAGAGATTTTTATATAGTGGGAAGAGCACTGGACTAAGCAATTGAAGACCTGAATTCTAATAGTACTACTAATTAGCTATATATGACCTTGGGCAAGTAATAACTTCTCTGAGTATTCAGTTCTTCTGGTGTAAAATGGAGGTAATGATACCTGCCTCATAGAGCTCTTGTGAGGGAAGTGTTTTGTAAATACTACAATATGTAATGCAAATTATTATTATTATTATTATTATTAGTGGTAGTATTATATCATCTTCCTTGATAAATCATAGGCCCTCTTGATGACATGTAACTCTCATTTATCTGGGGGTTTTTTTTTGTGGTTTCAGCCTGAATAATTGTTCTTCAAATGAACATATAAATAAATGAATGAAGGATGGAAGAGGCTTGGAATATCCATATCCCTTTCCTATGATGCTTATACATATTAACATTAAATTTAGAATTTCAGAACAGGAAGGTGTCTTAGAGGTCATTCATCTAGTTCAATCTCTTCATTTTATAGATAATGAAAAAAAGACTCCAGGGAGTTATACAAAATACATGGCTAGTAAGTTGTCTTACTCCCCAGTCTCCCATTCCTGACAGTTCTTTTTACTGCCTCAATCTTTTTAGAGCTAACCCAAAGGAATGCCTTTAATAATGAGAATTCCAGACCATAGCAGCTAGATAACATAGCAACTAGAATGTCAGACTTGAATCAGAAGACCTGAATTATTAGAATCCAGATCCAGATAACCATGTAACTGTGTTGCTGTGAACAAGTCACTAGGCTTCAGTCTCAGTTTCCTCATCCATAAAATGGGAATAATAACAACAACGTCACAAGGTTGTTGTAAGAATCGAATTAGATTTTATATATGGTGCTTTGCAAACCTTTCATAGGAGGGGTAAGCAGATGAATAACTATTTAGAGATGGATCAGGTACCATGACAATGTAATCTCCATAAGCTGATTGGTTGGTTTGTCCTTGCATGTGCCTAGGTGCATTGACCACACTATAGTGGGAAGATTTTCATCCAAAAAGGAGGGCAGATAAAACAACCCAGAGTAACTGGGTCAGTACAGATCCTACAGAGACTGGCCAGGCTGCTGGGAGTGCCACAAAGAGACACAGCAAGACTAGCAATGGTACTTTTTCATTTTCTTTATGGCCTTAAAATGTAATTAACCAAAAACATCATTTGGAGATTGTCACATTTGGTAATGGTTACCAATTGATTTGAATAAACATATTTATCATTTATCAATATAAATGATTTTTAATAATAATTAGTCACACTTGTTTACTATTTTACAATGGGAAACCTCATTGCATAGTGGATAAAGAACCATTCTGGAAGGCAAGAAGCCCTAGATTATAGTTGTACCTCTGACACATACTAGCTTTGTATTCCTGGGGATGTTGATCAAATAAGTTACAGAAAAGGCACTATCTACACTGATAGTATGTCCTTTGTTGGTAATATATCTACATTGGAAATATATCTACAACACAATTACCCACCCCAGGTGTTCATATTTGTGTCCAACCTTTGGTAGAGTATTCTGAGTCCTTATTAGTCTGATCAGCCACAGTTGGACACACTGTACCTTATCTCTAACATAGCAATGTCTATAGGTCCTCTTCAATAACAAAAGATATGTCTTTCACTGGAAGATAAAATGTCTCTTCCTCAAGTCGAGAATTCTTTAAACCAATGAAATCCTAGGTTTGTTCTTCATCATTCACTGTTATTAAGGACAAAGTGCAGAAGATAAAGAATTAGGATTGTAGCCAGAGGACTTAGATTCTCTATCTGTCTCTGACACATAATGTCTGTGTGACTAGCCATGTCTTCATTCCTCTCCAATTTGGGAATCTTGGGACTTTCTCCATCATGTCTGCAGGAGGTACCATCTCTTTCAAGCCCCATTTTTCCAACTTCTTTTTATATGCTATCCTCTCCTAGTATAATTTAAACCCCTTAAGGGCAGGGGCTATATTTCTTTCTGCTTTTATTTCTATTTTTATCACTTAGTGCCAAGTGATACCTGGTGCTTAATAAATGCTCACTGATGTCTTGATTCACAATGTCTAGGTTAAAATCCTGGCTCTGTCACTTGAAACTTTTATGACCTTGAGTGTCATTTCCTGAGCCTCAGTTTTATTGATTGTAAGATGGAATAGTTAGATTAAATAACTTCTAAGATCCCTGAAAGACCTAAAAAATGGAGCTTCATTTGGCTCATCTTTAAAATTGGAATTGTTTTAGATGATCTGGCGCATTGGAGTAGAGCACTGTTCAAATCTGGCCTCAAACACTTACTTAGCTGTGTGACCCTGGGCAAGTCACTTAACCCTGTTTGCCTCAGTTTCCTCATCTGTCAAATGAGATGGAGAAGAAAATGTCAAACCACTCCAGTATCATCAGAAAACTCCAAATAGGGTCACATGATTGAAAATAACTGAACAACACTCACCTAAAAAGTCTAGATTTTCTGATTCATTGAACTCTAAGAGTTAGATAGGAAAAGTACTATTATCTTTATTTTACAGATCCGTAAAAAGACTTCAAAAGCTTAAGTGACTTACCCATAGTCCCAATAGCTAATAAATACGAGAATCAAAACTTGAACTTAAATTTCCTGACTTTTAAGTCATAGGATCATAGAGTTATATATGGAAGAAAATTTGACATTCATCTAGTCCAATTCCTCCATTTGGGGGCGGGGGGAAGAAAACTGAGACCAAGAGAAAGTAAATGGATTTCCTAAGGTCACACAATTTATGAGTGACAAAGCCCAGATTTAAACCCAAGTGGACTAAGGTCAAATCTAGCACCATACCACCACCCCTCGAGATCTTCATTTGTCATTTTCATCCACAGTGTTTAAGTTGTTGAAGGAGGCAATATAGTAGAAATATTAACAGTAAATCTAACAGTAAAGCAAATTAGAAAACTGACTTCCAGTCCCAAATCTATCATTTACTAGCTCTGCTTCTCTGAGTCCATGTCCTTATCTGTAGAATGGATATAATCAATCAATATACATTCATTAAGGGCTTACTCTATATCAGGCTCTGGGGATTTAAATATAAATGTGAGACAGTTCCTATTCTTGAGGATATTTAGTCATTTTTCAGTCATGTCTGATGCTTAGTGATCCCATTTACAGTTTTCTTGGCAAAGATATTGGAGTTGTTTGCATTCCTTCTCTAGCTCATTTTCAGATAAGGAAACTGAGGGCAAACAGAGTTGAGTGATTTGCCTAGGATCACACAGTTAATAAGTATATGGGGATGGATTTGATCTGAGGAAGAGGAATCTTCCTAACCCAGGACCAGTGCTCTGTGCATTGCTTCTCTTAACAGTCCTTGCCTATCTCATAGGCAGGTTGTTATGAAAACCAAATGCAATAATAGCACAACAGTCCTTTGAAATTTCTATTATTTTCTACTGTCTCAGTTTAAGTGCACAGCAGCAAATTGAAACAGGGTAAGTATGTTAGCACAGCAATGAGGATTAGGGGTCAAGGCACTCCCCTCAACTGTACTTGTGTACTTGTGACCATACTGGATCCAATCATAGTAGATGATAATAATAAAGACTCTCAGAAGACAGGACAGGCAAGACAATCACATTCCTGGGTGATTCCTAGGAGCTAATTCCAAGGAACACCCCTGCCTCTTGTTCCCATCAAAGCCCTGAAATTACCCTACTCCATTTCCATTTGCCTCTGTCTCTGGGTAACCAAATTGAGACTTAGCCAGGAAATGGATCCCTCACAAGAGAGCAAGAGATACATCCCCAAAGGAAACCCAAGAAGGTGACTAAGGCCTAGGTCTTAAGGCCAAGAATGTTGAAAGCTCTTCTCTCCCTGGTAATAATGCTTTACTGCCCTGTGGTGAATCTTTCCCAAAAGACTTTGATGCCTCAAAGAACATTGAGGAGTTATATTAAAGGCAAAGGAATAAATAGAAAGTCTCTTTTTAAAACTCTATTATTGACTAAGCAATAACAAGGTATTCTTGTACCTGGGACAAGCTACAACACACACACACACACACACACACACACACACACACACACACACACACACACACACACAGAGAGAGACAATAACTTGGAATGAGGACTGCTTTGATAGGAAAGGGAAGAGAGAGAAAAACACCAGAATAAAGCCAGAGCAGATCCATAGAAAAGAGGAGGGGATGGGGGGGGGGGGAGCTTCTCTTAGCTTTCCATTCAATGACTTCCTTTTTTTTTAAGGTTTTTGCAAGGCAAATGGAGTTAAGTGGCTTGCCCAAGGCCACACAGCTAGGTAATTATGAAGTGTCTGAGACGGGATTTGAACCCAGGTATTCCTGACTCCAGGGCCGGTGCTTTATCCACTATGCCACCTAGCAGCCCCAATGACTTCCTTTTATATATATATTCTATTGTTTCTATGCAGCTTCATAGAATCCTAGGCTACCTTTTAAATTCACACCTTGGAGCAAAAACTTGCTCTTTGATTTTTTTTTAGCTCAATCAAGCAACTAAATTAAATGTTATTTAGTTCAGTAATCATTTATTAAACCACTAAATATAATTATTATAAATAAATTTTATACAGAAACATATAAAATACTTATAGAAATAAATAGAAATAAAATTTAATTCTATAAATATATATGATTAAATTGTAATGACAGAAACCTGGCTTCAGACTCAGAAAGAACTACATTTAAATTCTGCATCCAAGGGGGCAGCTAGGTGGCACAGTGGATAAAGCACCGGCCCTGGAGTCAGGAGTACCTGGGTTCAAATCCCGTCTCAGACACTTAATAATTACCTAGCTGTGTGGCCTTGGGCAAGCCACTTAACCCCATTGCCTTGCAAAAAAATAAATAAATAAATTCTGCATCCAACACATCTTAGCTATATGACTCTGGGAAGTCACATTCATGCTCCAAACAAATTGCATAAAAGAAACCAAGTTGCAATTTCTTCACTTGAAATCACCATTATTAATGAAACACATCCTGGTCCCCAAAAAGGAAAATAATAATCCCCTCAAATTTTAATTCCTCTTCAGTACCATGAAGGAGTCAATCGATCAATCAATAAACATTTATTAAACACCTAATATGTGATGAAGTAGACAGATACTACCCAGGGCAATCAAAGCCACTAGGGATTTTGCATATCCTGAGACTGTTATAATCACTTCTGAGGACTAGAAGGAATCTTTATACTAGTGAATTGGGTTCAGATGATGCCACTGATTTGATTAACACCCTAGTCAAAGTGATGTCAACAACTTCTAAGAGTCAAAGGAGAAAGGGGGAACATTAAAATGTTACAGTCTGGTCTTACTGAAACTATCTTGATGATCAATAAAGACATGGAGGAGAATGAAGTGAATATAGCAAGCCCTCCATCTTAGTACTACAAGAAGGTGAAATATACTGGATTGTGTCAAAGGAAGATATGGGAAATTTCCTTTACATATATAATTGCAAGAGCTCCAACTCAACAAAATTTCAGATAGGATCAAATGGCAAAAAGCAAGTTTATGTACCATTAATATCATGAATGTAACAATTTGATTGACGGGCTAATAAAATTCTAACTTCCCTGAAAAATTAGAAAGTTATGGAGCTTTATAAAGCACCATTATACAGACTCATTATTGATTAGAACACTTCACAGTGGCATAAGCTAGTCAAGAGACAATACGTGTGTGTGTGTGTGATAATAGAAATAGTTGCTATCATGTATATATAGTGTTTTGAGATTAGAAATTATTATATATAATCTTATTTGATCTTAATTACCCTGTGATAGGTACCATTATACCATTTTATAGACATAGAACTGAGAAAGAAAATGAAGCAATTTGCCCAGGGTTATCCAGCTAATTAATGACTGAGGTAGAAATTGAACTCGTCTTTCTGACTCCATGACCAACATTCTATCCACTCTGCCATGTAGCAAGAAGGCAACCATCATCAAAAAGATGAGAACACCCGTGATCTTTACAAATATAGGTCAATAATGTATTTATATACTTTATACAAAGCATTCCAAGCTAACATCATTGAGAAATCTGTAAACACTTGCAAGAAAACAATTTGACTGAGACGAAAATAGGACATACCAAAAATCCCAAGGGTATAATGAAAAACTTATTGATTCAGTAATTATTGAACAAGCTGCTTCAAAAGTACCATAATATTTATACTATGTTGAGTGTCTTTTTTAAATCACTGTTTTTTAAATTTTATTACACAGTAAATGACTTAGCAATGGTTGGTTATTGTCCTTCATACTTGAAAAGGACCCAAATGACTTTACTGTATTAGGATCTTACAGTTTGTTCAACTGTGGCTTGGTCAGACCAATACAAGCTCAGGATGCTCTACCACAGTTCAGACACAATAGTTCAGGTGAACACCTGGGGTGAATTCTCTAAACCTGTGCATCTCGTATTTCCTTTGAGTACTTCAATTCTATCTTGTTCATAGAGCACAGTACCTCTCTGATGAGGGCATACCATGCTGGGAGGTACTATGCCAGTGTCTCCCATGTTGTACAATCAGTTCAAGTTCATAAGAAAGACCTTGAGATAAAATAGTTTTTCTGGTAAGCTGCATTTGGAATTTGAACAATGTATTCAACCTTTCTGTTCTCTATAATAGAGTTCGAATGTTTGGCAATTTTAGTTCAATAAAGGATCTCAGTATCTGGTTCAAAGTTTGAGTTTCAATTTGGAGCAATAGCATTGCCCATCAATAGATTATATTATGATATTGTTCTTGGTCAGTCATTCAGTAATGACCAACTCTTCATAACCCCATAGCACATCAGGCCCTTCTATCCTCCACTCTCTCAAAGTCTGTCCAAGTTCATGTCCATTGTTTCCATAACATTATCTATCCATCTCTTCCTTTTGTATGGGAATACATATTCTTTAAGTTTTTTATATTTTTCTTTCTTTTTTAATGTCCCTCCCTCCCACTAAGGATTCCTCTTTTCCCCAATGAGCAAATTTAAAAGGAAAAATAAAGCACTCCATACATAGCTACATGAAGAAATTTCCACAGTGACCATATCTGCTGATGTATATGGTTCTCTGGAATCAGGAGGACCTGAGTTCAAATTTGGCCTCAGACACTTATTAGTCGGGTGTCCCTGAGTAAGTCACTTAACCCCAATTACCTCCAAAAAAATGTATATTTCTTTCTGCATTTTAAAATTTATCTCCTCTCTGTCAGGAGGGTACAGATATTTTAATTTGCAATCTTTTGGACTCATGATTTATCATTACCTTGATCAGTGTTCTAGTCTTTTAAAGTTGTTTTTCCTCATAATATTATCATTGTACAAACTGTTTATTGATTATTACCAAGTCTTTGACTTCTATATTCATGGTTTATTTAGGAACTACAAATATGTAAAATGGGCCCAATTATTCTGAGGACAACAGAATATTTTACTTTCACATAAAAAAATTGCTCTCTATTTCAAATGCACTACCAATATAATATCAAGAATAATAGATATGAAATGTACTATGTCTGAGGGAGACAGTTTAAACCCCTTATAATTCTGCCAGGCCTTAAATCCATTATCATCTCCTAAATAGAATTTAATAAGACTTCCAAATTAGAGAAGGAGTTGAACCAAGGCCTCTGCTTGGCCTTGTTTGTGGAAACAGTGGGTTTATCACAGCAATTAAGGTCAGATCATTACCACCAGAAATAACAAAACATTTATCTTTAAGGAGTCCAGTTATCTGTAGATTATGCAAGAAAATGGTAGAAACTCTGAAATATAACATTGTAAGCTGAAAAATTCTAGTACCAACTAAATTCCAAGCAAGACACAATCAAATGGCTAGTATCATCAAAAGTCTACTTACAGAAAACAAATTCTCAGGCATTAAGGAGGTCTGGGAAAGGCTTCTTTTCACTAAAGGAAAACCAGGAGGCAGAGAAAAAAAAAAAGAGGGAGAATTGTAGTCAGTGAATAGCCAGTGGAAATACAAAGTAAGAAAATGGAATATCATGTGCAAGAAACAGCAAAGGAAAGCAGTGCCACTGAATCCTATATACAAGGTGGGAGTAAGGTATAAGAAAACTGGGTCTGGTTAGGAAAGATTTTAAAAGGCAAAAAACGAGGCAGCTAGGTGGCGCTGTGGATAGAGCACTGGCCCCGGAGTCAGGAGGACCTGAGTTCAAATCCAACACTTAATAATTACCTACCTGTGTGATCTTGGGCAAGTCACTTAACCTCATTGCCTTAAACAAATAAATTTTAAAAAGCAAACAGATTTTAGATTTGATGCTGAAAGTGGTAAAGGATCACTAGAGGAGTAACAGACATTCACTTTAGGAAAACAATTTGGCATTTGAGTAGAAGTAGGACTGGAATAATAGTAGGAGTAGGAATAGAAGTATGAATAAAAAAGCATTTATAGAGATGATTATTAATAACAATTTGACAGCTGAGTTGGGATATGAACTGGAATAATAAAAATATAGCAAAAATTATATAATTATATGTAGAATTATATTATATTATAATATAGTAAATAATAATATATTACATAATTGTATAATCATGTATTATATAATATGTTAATAAATAACAATAAGTAATTGTCTAGGTGATTATTAATAATAATTTAACAGCTGAATGAATGATGGATAGAATGGGGAGAGATGAGGTAGAAAGAACAATCAGAAGGCTATTGCAAAGTTGGGGAGGGGGTTTATGCTCCTTTAAAACACATGAAATCATTAATGAACATCCTGAGATAGAATATGGTCAAGTACTAAACTCTGGTTAAGACTCCAAGACCAGGGCAGCTAGGTGGCACAGTGGATAGAGCACCAGCTCTGGAGTCAGGAGGACCTGAGTTCCAATCCGGTCTCAGACACTTAATAATTACCTAGCTGTGTGGCCTTGGGCAAGCCACTTAAACAAACCCCTTTGCCTTGCAAAAAAAAAAAAAACCTAGAAAAAAGACTCCAAGACAACTGGGACTGGAATGGTTAGGAGAGTCATGCTAGAAAAAGGTGAATATTGGGCTGGGCTTCTCAAGATGAAAAAAATTTGGATAAGACAATTCCAAAGGACTCATAATGAAAAATGCTATCCACTTCCACAGAAAGAATTGAAGGAGTTTGAATACAGATTGAAGCATATTATTTTCACTTTTTTTTCGAGTTTGTTTTTTTGGCCTTTCACATTATGACTAATATGGAAATATGATTTACATGATTGCAGATGCATAACCTATATAAAATTGCTTACCATCTCAGTGAGGAAAGGAGGGAAAAGGGGCAGCTAGGTGGTACAGTGGATAGAGCACCAGCCCTGGAGTCAGGAGGACCTGAGCTCAAATCCAGCTTCAGACATCTAGCTGTATGACCTTGGGCAAGTCACTTAAACAAAACAAAAAAAAAAGTTTGGATAAATAAACGGGGAAGAGAATAGAACTGAGAATATTCCAGGCTGAAGGCATGATACAATGGAAATTGTGCTAGATTAGAGGACCTGAATTTAAATCTGCTATTTACTACCAGTGAATCTTTGGGCAAGACATCTAACCTCTTTGACCTTCAGTTTCCTCCTCTACAAATTGAAGAGGTTGGATTAAATGACCTTGGAAGTTTCTTTGTGCTCTGAGTCTATGATTCTATAGCAATATCTTTAGGAGTCATTTGAGAAAATACATAGTACAGACTACGAAGACTTGTATAAACTGATGTATAAACTGATGTGAAATTGGGAAGTGATACAAACAGAACATTATACCTAATGGTCACAGTATATTAAAGGACACTAAAAGCTTTCAAAATTCAGGTCAATGAAATGGTCAACATTGATTCTAGTAGACTGATGGAACATCAACACAGAATGAGAACATGCAACTCACTTTGTATTTGTTTTGTTCAATGATTTCTTCTCAAAGAGGACTGGTCTTGAGAAATAGGAGCTATTTTTTTAAAGCATCAGCAAAATATTTTTTAAATCAATAATAAGCTGATTCATCAAAAAGAAAACTTCACTCTGTATGTTAGGCCTTATTTATTAAGGCACTTCTATTTGAGAGGGAAGAGGTCAGGTGAACAAGTCATTCTAAAGTTCTCTAAGGGCCTATTATTATAGTTACTCTATTTCACATGATGTAAGAGGGAAAAGATCATTTATAGGTTAAGGTCCCCTGCATCAAGGGACCTTAGGGAGAAGATAACAAGCTGAGATGACGTGCTACCACTGGGACACCATAAATATTTCAGTATGGATGGTAAGGGTATTTTTTTTATTTTCCTTCAGGTACAGGTAAATCAGTGGTCAGAATTAGACTCATGAGAGAGAAAAGGAGACAAATATCACTGACTATATTTTTCTTACTAGCAAGAGTGCAAATCTGGTAGAACTTAAAGCTCACTAATAACATCTTTTGGAAATCAGGTAAGCAGATTTCAGCTGAAGACTAAATTTCTTCTTGTGAGTGAATCATTGGACAGTTCTTTAATGGGAAAGGTCACAGGTGAACCTCGACTTTAACCAGTCTTAGCAATTGTGTAAAATAGAATAGAAATAAGACATTACTTTTCAACACATTCACTCTTAATTATCTACTTCTCTGACATTATTTCAGTCATTACTCTTCAGAAACTCTACATTCCAGTGAAACTGAATGACCAACCTGAAACCCAACACTATCACCTGCTTCTGTACATTCTCACAGTAAGGCAACATAGAGCAATGGAAACAGTAAATGGGTAGTAAATGGGTTAGGGTAACTTAATTTGAATCCAAGCTCCACCATTTACTACCTTAGTAACCTTGAGCAAATCACTTAAAGTTCTGCACTGTATACAACAACAATGAAGGTTGAATTAGTTTATTTCCAAAGTCTTGGCCAGCTCTAAATCTATGAAGCTCCTGCCTTGTAAAACACAACATCCTCTTCATTAGCTCTCAGTATCCTCTTCTTCTTTCAAAGCTCCTCCATATAGTCTCCCCAGGATTCTGTCTGTCCTCAGTATTTTCTCTTCCCTTCAGGGCATGGAGCTTTGAGTAATCAATCTCCACAAATGAGATGAATCTTTTGTAAATGAGCTTTGAACCTCAGGTTTCATTTATTGGGGCACATATTGCTGTCCCCTTGCCACCAATAGAATATAGATTCCTTGAGGATAGGGATTAATGTTTCCTTCCTTTCATCTATCTTATCACCAACATCTAACACAATGCCTTTAACTTTTGCTAAAAATGTTTTTCCCCATAGTCACCAAAATATTTACAGTGGCATTTTTCATGAAAACAAAGAAATGGCAACAAAGAAGATTCCTATCGCTTGGGAAAAGACCAAACATTTATATTGCACAAATATAGTGGGATATCATTGTGCTGCAATAAAGGCTGAATGTGTGCTTAGTGCCAATGGATGGTGCATGGTAATTGCTTAATACTTAGGGCACTAGACTTGAAATCAAGAAGACTTGTCTTCATGAATTCAAATTCATCCTCAGACACTTATTAGCCAGTCACACTGAGCAAATCACTGAATCTTGTTTGTCTCGGTTTCCTCATCTGTAAAATGCGCTGAAGAAGGAAATGGCAAACCACTTATCTTCACTAAGGAAACCCCAAAATGGAGTCACAAAGAGTCAGACAGACTGAATAGCAAAAATAAATGTTTATGGATAGTTTAACATGTTGACTTGAATATGCTAAAGGTAGAATAGCATAGATACTCCTCCTCCTCCTTCTTTTCCTCCTCTTCCTCACCATCACCACCATCATCTTCCTCCTCCTGCTCCTGCTCCTGCCCCTGCCACTGCTGCTTCTCCCCCGTTTCCTTGGAACGGACCCTCCTGGTGCCTCTTTTGTGAAGCGGCGGCTGAGGAGACCCCGGACTCGCCGTGGCCAACGAAAAGCCGAAAGGAGTCAAGACTGAAAACAGCGACGGTGGCAGGGCAAGATGGTTCGGTGGTGCAATTTAAGATTAAGAGGCACACACCACTTAGGAAACTAATGAAAGCCTATTGTGAACGACAGGGTTTGGTCAATGAGGCAGATCAGATTCCGATTTGATGGGCAACCAATCAATGAAACAGACATACCCGAACAGGTGGAAATGGAGGATGAAGGTACAATGGATGTATTCCAGCAGCAGACAGGAGGTGTTTACTAAAAAGAGAACCTGCAACTCTACTCCAGAACTCTGCTCCCAAGGAAAACAATACATTCACAATTAGAAAAACACGATTTGGTTCATCCACATCCTGACCACTGCAGTATAGCTTTCTCTCTTTGATTCCCTTCCCCCATTTCTTTATTGTACATAAAGTAACGTGTATGTGCACAGGCATAATGTGTATTTAAAAAAAAACTAAATGGCCGATGGTATGTTTTGATCAACATGGGGTGGGGAAAAAAAACTGGTTCTGTGAAAATATCCCTTTTCTCCATTAGTGGCATGCTCATTCAACTTTTATCTTTATATTCCAGTAAGTTATTTTGCTCTCACTGTTTAACAACAAAAAACAACACAAAAAAGAAAAGCATGGATAAACATGAGCTTGATAACAATAATGTAAATGCAAAGAACAACCAAGAAAAAAATCAAAAGCAAATGTTGTAAAATTAAAAAGAATAAGCATGGCTCCAGAAAAAGAGTTATGAGACTACACTCCCTCCCCACCCCTTTGCAGAGGTAGGTGGGAAATCCACAAGAGTAGCATATTGGAAATGCTTTCATTGTTTTTCCATGTATTATTCAATTATGCTGATTTTTTCCTCTTTTTGTCTTAAAAAATATTATTTGTTACTGTGGTATATGTATGTCATGGAACACTATTGTTCTATTAGAAACCAGGAGGAGGGGTGGCGAGGTGGCAGTGGATAAAGCACCAGTCTTGGAGTCAGGAGTACCTGGGTTCAAATCCAGTCTCAGACACTTAATAATTACCTAGCTGTGTGGCCTTGGGCAAGCCACTTAACCCCATTTGCCTTGCAAAAACCTAAAAAAGAAAGAAAGAAAGAAAGAAAGAAAGGAAGGAAGGAAGGAAGGAAGGAAGGAAGGAAGGAAGGAAGGAAGGAAGGAAGGAAGGAAGGAAGGAAGGAAGGAAGAAAGAAAGAAAGAAAGAAAGAAAGAAAGAAAGAAAGAAAGAAAGAAAGAAAGAAAGAAAGAAAGAAAGAAAGAAAGAAAGAAAGAAAAGAAAAGAAAAGAAAGAAACCAGGGGGGATGGGAATTCAGGGAAGCCTGGAGGAATTTGCATGAACTGATGCTGTACAAGATGAGCAGAACCAGAAAAACATTGTACACCCTAACAGCAACATGGGGGTGATGATCAATCTTGATCAGTGCAACAACCAGGGACAATTTTGGGCTGTCTGTGATGGAGAATACCATCTGTGTCCAGAGAAAGAAGTACAGACTTTGAAAAGTCCAAAGACTATTACCTTCAAATTAGGGGGGGAAACCCATTATCTTATTATGTAATTTTACTATCTCATATTTTATTTTTCTTCCTTAAGGATATGGATTTCTCTGTCATCACATTCAACTGAGATCAATGTATACCATGGAAACAATGTAAAGACTAACAGACTGCCTTCTGTGGGGGTGGGGGGAGGGAAGCAAGATTAGGGGGAAATTGTAAAACTCAAAATAAATAAAATCTTTCTAAAAAATATTATTTGTTATATGAAATAAATCTTTGAGGATATTGGGATGGGATACTAGAAGGATGATATAAAAACACAAAGACCAATAATTTTTTAAATAAAATATTTATTGAGTAGAAAGGAATTAAAGAAATCAAATATAAAAGTTAAGTTACCTAGGGTTCAGTGAGCACCATTTGACATCCATACTCTAGATTCTTGAAAAAGTAAGACTGTATAATTAAATCATTCCTCTTCCTATAATTGTCTTAGCTTTACAATGGACAACAGATAGGTAGAAACTCTAAAACTTAAAGAAGTCCTAACAGAAGTATTCCAATAAATTATAATAATACTGTATTGTTCTTAATCTCCAAGATAACTACTGTTGACCTATTAATGTGGTGTGCCCTTGAAAGTTCTCTTCTTTCATTGTTACATTTCTCACTGAGCTATTTCTGCTCTCCAAAGATTCAATCTTAGACTCAAGGTCAGTTTTCTCTGTATGAAACCTGTGCTTCATTAGACTTTAGTGAAATTAGCCTTTAGTGATTCTCCAGTGGAGCTAATAACACCTACCTAGCTGTGTCACAGGGTATGGACAAATGTACAATTTAAAAAAAAAAGGAAAGCTATGGAATACTGGGTAGGGGAGAAGGGACGGTCCCACTAGGAAGAATTTTCTGGCTATTACAACTCTAGGCTTCTGCTTTATTCTGAGACTGAATTATTCCTTTAAAATTAGACTCTCACACTGATCAGGCATCTATGTCTGGGAATGATGTCATTGAAAGTCTATCAATACCTCCCTGTTAACCCGTCACACACACACACACACACACACACACACACACACACACACACACACACACACACACACATACACAAACAGACACTTGGGGAGCTATTTCCTCCATATGGACTGGTGCTTTCAGTCCTGAACTATCTTTGTAAGGCATACCTGTAATCAACAAACTCAATGCAACTAAGATTTATGGCAAAGATTCTTTTCTTGATTCCTCCAAGGAAAGTCAGTTTGGGGAGTGGGAGTGAAGGTGAGGGAGAAAGAATGAGACAAAGACAGGCAGACAAAGATAAAGAATCCTCTGAACTTTCACAATCCTCACCCTTTGGCTGGAGAAATGCCAAAGGAAAGAGAATGATGTCATCCTCCAACTGATCCCATTAATCCTCTTCCTGCTGAATATTGAGCAGTTCTTCTGAAAAGTGATTTTTTAAAGAGAGAGAGAGAGAGAGAGAGAGAGAGAGAGAGAGAGAGAGAGAGATTGGTTAGAAGCCTCAGGAAACAGAGCCAGGAAAACTCCCTGTGGCTTTGATGTGTGAAATGATGTCAGGGCCAGTAAATGGTATCCACAGATGGATTGGGAAACCATAAGCATGTTTCAGGAACATAACAGTACAGAAAACAAAGCATATGTCATAAAGACCATTTGGTTTCACCTTTCAGGTCCTGGGCAATCTCAAGTTTCTTGTAAGAGAAAAATCTGAGCTAGATTGTGGGAAGTGCTGCAAATCACACTTGCTTTGAATTACTGCCACTTCCCCTAATATTATTCTTTTCCTTCTGACTCCATTTTTTCCTCTCACCATTCTCTTTACTTGGAATGCTCTTCCCCCAGAGCTCCATTTGTTCATTCCTAACTAGCCATTAAGGACTAAGGTGGATTTCATTTCATTTCTGCCAGCAAAAAGTATGTACTCTTCTTTCTCTGAATCCTCATACCTCTTTTTGCCTTTCCTATGGCACTTATCATACTATCTTTTATTATTTATTTGTGTATTTATCTTATCTCTCTAACCAAAATAGCTAGGTGGTGTAGTGGATACAGAAATCAGCCCTGGAGCCAGGAGGAACTGAGCCCAAATCTCGCCTCAGACACTTGCCACTTACTAGCTGTGTGACCTTGGGGAAGTCTTTTAACTCTGATTACCTCACATCCAGAGCCATCTCCAGTCATCATGATCCATATCTGACCACTGGATACAGAAGATTCTGGAGGAGAAAGTAAGACTGGTGACTTAGCACAGCCCCCACTGACTCAAATCCAATTCACTTGTTTGTTATGATATCGCCTCCCTGATACCTTCTTCTAGAAGGAAGGAAAAGCATCATCACCAACTAAGGTGCTTTGAAGGTAAAAATATCAACCAACTTCCTTATCTTTTTTTTTATTCCTACTGACTTTAAGCTCATAAAAGGTTGCAATAGATATCAAATGAATGAATGAATACTATCTATAAAAAAAGAAAATTGGTCAAGATGAAAGTTTAAAATTCTCTAATCTTCTGGCTCACAATGCAGAGATGGATGAGTAAATTACTTTAGGCCTGGAAACTCCAGGGGCTACATGAATAGAATCTTTACCAAATGAACAATTTACCTATCTCTTAATCCAACCTCTCTTCCCATCATTTTTTTTTTTTTAGTTTTTGCAAGGCAATGGGGTTAAGTGGCTTAGCTAGGTAATTATTTTTTTATTTATTTTTATTAAAGATATTATTTGAGTTTTACAATTTTCCCCCCAATCTTGCTTCCTCCCCCCCACCCTCCCCACAGAAAGCAATCTGTCAGTCTTTACTTTGTTTCCATGTTGTACCTTGATCCACAGCTAGGTGATTATTAAGTGTGTCCAAGGCCGGATTTGAACTCAGGTACTCCTGACTCCAGGGCCAGTGCTCTATCCACTGTGCCACCTTGCTGTCCCTCCCATCATATTTTAAGGGATAACAGTGCCACTAGTAATAACTTGCAGGGGAATTTGGACTATCAACGCCTCTTAGGGATGCGACAGGTTACTATGATGCTGGGAATGTCCTTTTCCCCAACCCTCTTTATGTTTGATCACTTCCCCTAAATGGGGAGAGGGGCTCCCAAAAAAGGGTAATGCCTTCCTCATGTATAAAACTTTGACTTTGACTCTGTTGTTAGATGGCTCAGCCTCCTATCAATAGTTCTTTTCCAGAACAGGTAATTCATTTTATCTTTTAGAGAAGTGGAAAGAGCCATATGGTTACCTGTTGTGTGAAGTGTCCTAATAGTGTTCCCAAGGAAAGACAATGTAGAGCAGGTATTCCATCCCATCATCAGAACCCCTGACTCTCACTCCTCACTACCCCCTATTCCCTCTATACCTTCAAACAGTTATTTTCTCTGTAGTCTCTAACATAGTCTCCCTATAGCCTAATCAGATCTATTCTTGATTTCTCTAGTTTAAAAAATGAAATTCATATATATACATATATATATATATATATATGTATATATAGACAACTACCTATCCAGGATTGAGAAGACTTGAAGAATGGCACCACTACTCCTTTCCTTCCTCCCAAAATGAACTTAAAGCCTCAAATTTCATAACTAAATTAAGAAGCCTTTCATCATACAGTGAAAACTATGATTTCATATGCACATAAACCTGGGAGAGCCAATAGTGACTCAAGCTCACACTCAGTGTCACTGACATATTTAAACTACTTATAGAAAGTAGATTTGTGAAAGATTGGAGAACATGAAAACACTGTGTGTCTAACCAAAGGGGAATAAGAAAGGGACATAGAGAGCATGGACTTTGTGTGACAAAGACAAACCAGTTATGAAACATTTGGGCCCCAAATACAGATAAACATGAGGCTTGATGTTATTTCCATTACTGTATTTTTGACCCCTCATGATGGAGGTGTGTATCTTGACTGGCTGAGCCAAAGGAATCAGAACAGAAACCATCATGTCCTGACCCAATGACATAAGGACAGTCTTCTGAGACTGACCACTTTGAAAGTCTTAGAAGTTTGAACAGATTGCATGGAAAGAAGGTCCAGAAGCCTATGTTCCCTTCGCTCTAGCCTCTGGGGGCATTTAACAACTGTAAATCAAGAATTTAGATTCTCAAGAGACAATGCAATAGAGTAAGTAGAAAGTCAGCCTTGGAGTCAAGAAGAGCTTTGTTCATGTACTACCACCTCTGGCACATTCTGGCTATGTGATCACTGGGCAGGTCATTTAATCCCTTAGAGTTCCCAGGCAACTTTCTAAGATAATGAATTGCAAAGCAGTTGACATCTACAATAGAAGCAATTTCTTTACTTAGCATTCCCTATACTAATGAAATGGCAAAACCCAGTCAAAAAATATAACAAATTTAAAAGTAGGAAAAATCTTAGAGATCATTTAATCTAGTTCAATACCACTATCACCCTCATACAGAAAGAGATGATAGATAGATCTAGATATATATGTTTGTGTAGATGTATATATGTTACAGAACAGTGAAGTGAGTCAATTTTCAGTCATGGTCTACTCTTTATGACTTTCCTACCTTCCTTCTTTCCTTCCTCCTCTTCTATCCTTTCTTTCTTTTATTTTTATTTAAAGCAATGGAGTTAAGTGACTTGCCCAAGGTCACCACAGTTAAGTAATTATTAAGTGTCTGAGGTCAAATTTGAACTCAGATCCTCCTAACTCCAGGACTGGTGCTCTATCCACTGTGCCACCTAGCTGCCCCTCCTTTCTTTCTTTCCTTCCTTCCTTTCTTTCCTTACCTGCAAGAGCTCTGTCCAAAGGAGTATAAATTTTGATCTCTGAAACCTGGTAAGATATCTTGGGTTTTTCTGGTCCCAAATCACTCTGGCTGTAATTGACCACACTAAAACTTAAACCAAGTCCCATTTGATCAGTGTTTGGATCTTGATTGACTATAAATAGCAAGTGTTTCTGTTTTGTTTCTAGAACACCTGCAGGTAAGGGAAGGAAAGAACAAAAGAAAGGAAGAAAAGAAGCAAGAAAGAAAGAGAAAGAAAGAAAAAGTTGTGTTTGTCCTTCATTAGAAGAGCTCAATCCAATGAGATCTGGAAATTTGACAAGGATGCTCTTTCACTGAGCAAAGATTACTTTACTTAGGGGCCCCAGCTAATCTTCTGGTATTTTTGTCAATATTTGCTGAGATTTTCCCAGATCTTTGTTATCTCTAGCTTCCTAAGAGGTTCCTTATCTTGAGATAGAAGATTGAAAAAAGTCACATCTTCTTGATGTCACCTGTGTAGATGGGTACAAAGAAGCAAAAAAATACTGTCTAGTTGACAACTGTGTTATCCAACCCTCTGACAGATTAAACAAAGAAGAAAAACAATACTTGAAAGTCCTTTTGGTTAGACAGGCTCCTAGAGTCCAAAAAGTTTTTCAGAAAATAAGAGCACACTCTCAGATTGCCTTATAATTGGCCTGCATTTTTTGATAGCTACCTTGTTCTTGGGGGGAACAAAGATAGACCATTTCTGGTGATAATCACAAATAGAGGGGGGGAAATGGCTATGTTGAATAATAAAATTCAATAAGCCTATGTTATGTGTCTACTCAATGTCTAACCATTTTTCACTCTACTTTTGTTTATTCATCAAACATATGAATGCAGAAACTTACTAGCTGTGTGACCTTGGACAAGTCACTTCACCCTGATTGCCTGGCATCCAGGGCCATCTCCAGTCATTCTGATTCATATCTAGCCACTGGACTCAGATGGCTCTGGAGAAGAAAGTGAAACTCACACAAATCAAATTCATGCACTTTATCTAATTCATGTGTTTTTCATGGCATCACTTCCCCTGATGTTGTGGTCTTCTTTGAGAACAAAGGACAAATATCATTATTATCATTCATTATATCATTATAAAACAAACCTTCCCCTTTCTCATGCTTTCAAACTATTAGAATAATATATATGTGTGTATATATACACATATATACATACATATATATGTGAAATTACAATGTAGTTTCTCAAACAACTTCTACCAAAGAAACCATATTTTATAGATTTATACCCTTGGTGTTATCCTCAACTCTTTACTCACTGTCATCCCACCTATCAAACAATTGTCAGATGTTACTATACAAATTTCGAAATACCTCTTTCATCTGACCTGTTGTTTCCATTGACACAGCTTCCACCTTGCTTCATCACCTATTGACTGAATTATTGCAATTGTCTTCTAATTAATTTCCCTGTCTCCTGTCCTCATTTCATTCCATTCATACTGCTTCTAAAGTGATTTTCCTTAAGGAAAAATAAGACCATGTCACTCCCCACTCAACAACTTACGATTCCTTCCTATTGCTTCTGGAACCAAATATAAAATCTTTTTCTTAAGGTTCTTCACAATTTGGCCCCAATCTATTTTCTACAGACTTATTGAACATTATTCCGCCTCTCAACCACTGCAGTGCAACCCAACCAGCTTTCTTTCTGTTTCTCATGTATGGCAGTGCACAGCACCCCCCTCACTCAAAAATCCAATTCATGTGCTTGTCATGGCATCATCTCCTGATGTCATGGTCTTCTTAAAGAACAAAAGACAAACAACATCATCACCATCACACCTGATATACCACTCCTATCTTCATGTTTTTATCTTGGCTGTCCTCTATGCCTGAACTCCCTCTTAACCTCTGCCTTTTGCTTCAAGACATAGTTCAAAGACCACCTTCTAAATAAAACCTTTCTTGATACTTCCAAATGCTAGTACCCCCAAACCTATATTTAATTGCATTTGTTCTTTTCATATTATCTTAAATATATTTGTATAGGTCTTGTTATCTCCCCCCTTTAGAAAGTCAGTTCTTTGCAAGGATATGCTTAATTTATTTGCTTTTAATCCCAAGTGCCTGGAATGGTGTCTGGCACATAGTAGATGCTTAATAAATCTTAGCATTTAATCAATTAACTGGAGTAATACAGAGATTAAAAATAAAATTCTCTACACTCATAGAACTTACATTCTTCTAGTAGGATTCAATGTGTACAAAACTAAGTAAATACAGAGTATATGTAAACTAAATACAACTCTCTTTGTAGGAGTCCACTAACAATAAGGAAATCAAGAAAAGTGGACCTAAAGGAAGCTGGAGTTCTCCAGTTCTCATTCTTGCTAGGAACCTGGGTATCTGTCAGGAATGTCATAAAAGAGAAAGCTACATTGAATTAGAAGTTAAAATAGAAAACTCCTAACTCGATGATAACTCAATAAGATTGTGACTACTAGGGACTTTGAGTAGAGATGGAGAAAAATGTAAAACTCAAAACCTTGCAAAAAAATGATTGTTGAAAACTACATGTAGCATGTAGTTGGAAAAAATAAATAACTAAAATATTTAATTAAATAAAAAAGGACTTTGAGTTCATTGGTGTTCAACCATCACTATTCCTGGTAGTGCTGGGATTACAAATGCTCAGGAGACACATCAATTAGGATCTCACTGTAAGCATTTAAGAATAAGGATCAGCACAAAAGAAGACATTCTGGAGTTTTTCTGAGTTCTGCCTTAAGGGGGAAGCCTATAAAACTACTTTTCTAATTTGCAACCTCAATAATAACCACAATCCATGGGAAGAATAGTGTTTTTTGATTAGATAGATGATAGCTAGTTAGGCAGATGGATAAATAGAATATATATTAAGCACTTTCTCTATTCCAGGTCGTGCTAATTGCTTGAGATGCAAATACAAAGCAACAACAGTCACTGCTCTCAGAGTTTACATTTGAATGGGAGAAACAATACATTAAGGAAAGTTGGAAAGGGTGCCCATATTACAGCATGGTATGAAAATGATGAGGAAATGGTATGGGTCTTAGCCTAGGGTACCAAGGGTAGAGTCCAAGGTACCAATTGGAAGATTAGATTGATGACAGGAGAAGGTACTAGGCTCGGTGTCATATTTTAATAGGGGTGGAGGACTGTGGGAGGGAGATAATAAATACCTTTTAATTGAAAATAAAAGACTCTTAAAAAGCAAATTAGTTTCAAGTCTCCTCCCAACCCATTCTGAAAATTCCAGCCCATATTGTTCTGAGGAAAAATATTTATTGAGGTGCCTGCCTGGTTAGCCATTTGTGATAATATCATAAGTATCAACTGGCCCCTCATTGCTTTATAGTTATTTGGAATGGGGGTGGGGTTGCACTTATTTATCCCTTCCCCAGCTTGGTGAAATAGGGCAGGACTGAGGAGGAGGTTTTCTGTTTTGAACCAGGGTAGATGTTCTTGATTCAAAACAGACTTGCCTCTGAGAGAGCATAGCAGCGCCCTCCCCCATTTACAATGAGACCTGGCAAGGGTCTAGTTAGGAAGGCAGCAAGTAAGATGTTGCTTCCAACCCTTAGGGGGTGCTGAGGAGCAGCCCTTACAGGCTCTATCAAGAGGAAAGTTAGTAGGTGACCTGAAGAGGCCAGAAATAGAGTGGGAGGCTTAAAGACACCTAGGTCTTCTGACAGATCCTCTTCTCTTCAGGCTCTTTTTGGCAAGGGGACAGCTGCTAGCAGCAAAAGTTTCTCTAGTGCACAGATAACCCAGACGCCGCTTCCTACCTATTTTAGAGCTGGGGAGAAGGGTCAGGGGAGAAAAGGGGGCACACTGCCATGGCTTTGTGTCTGGGTAATCCCAGCTAGGCCCAGGGGAGGTAACCTAAATCCATCATACAAACAGGAATATTGAAAAAATCTATATATTCAGAAATACTGTTAAGAATTATATCTTCAATTTATAGAGAAGCAATTTTTGAAGAATTTGAACATTCTGAGCTTAAAAATAGTTCCTCATAAATCCCTATGCTTGCAGGTCCTCATTAAATATCTCTTTTGAGAAAACTATATCTGCTTATTCACTGGGTTGACCCAGAACTAAGTGTACTATCATCTACTGCCTAAAACAAAGATTCTTTACCTGGGTACAAATGCTACTGCTTTACAATTGTATTTCAATATAATTGATTCCTTTCAGAAGCCTAGGTATTTTATTTTTGCATTTAAAAACATTGCACTGGGGCAGCTGGATGGTGCAGTGGATAGAGCACTAGCCCTGGAGTCAGGAGGACCTGAGTTCAAATATGACCTCAGACACTTAATTACCTAGCAGTGTGACCTTGGGCAAGTCACTTTGCCTTGCAAAAACCAAAAGAAAAAATTGCTCTGAGAAGGGATCTATAGGCTTCATCAGACTTTCTAAAAGGTTCTATAACACAAAAATTATTAAGATCCCCAGTTACTGAAGAAAATGGGTTTTAGTTGTACTCTCTGAAATTCCTTCTTGGAAATGGTTTAACAAAAATCTGATCCTAAATTCCAATCCCTAACATCAGATTTGTTCAAGCAACTTGATGTTGGTTGGGGTGGTGAAAATAGGCAGTGAAGAGATCTGAGATTTAGCATGGTTAAAAATGTAAAGCCTAAATTAGATTGCTTTGAGGAGGGGGGGAAAGGGACAAGGGAAAGGGGGGGGGGAGGGAAAGGAAGGAGGGAGAAAAATTGTAAAGCTCAAAACCTTGCCAAAAAAATGATTAATAACTACCATTGCATGTAGTTCAAAAAATAAATAAAATATTTATTTTTTAAAAATCATTAGTAAAACCAATGGAGCACATGAACTGATCATTGGTTATCTTTTACTCTGTAACCAGTCATGTTTAAATAAGACACTTAGGTCTGCTGACAGATCCTCTTCTCTTCAGGCTCTTTTTGGCAAGGGGACAGCTGCTAGCAGCAAAGAGAGGGAGAGATAATAGAAACCAAAAAAAAAAAATCTAAGATAAAGTCAAAACCCACCTTAGACCCATAGAAAAATTAGATTCTTAACCAAGTCCAGTGACTGGTATTTATTATCCATATCACTCAGTTGACATTCAATATTTACTGCCTTGTTTCCTTTGCTATGTTTCCAATGTGCTTGTTCTGTGTCTCTAGATCCACAGACCCTTAAAGAGGAGAGGAGAAGTGCCTTACACATTGGAAGTTAAATAAATATTTGCTTGATCGATGGGTGTACAATCCCTGTTCACTTAGGCCTGAAATATCTTATGTTGTGGTTAATGGGGAGATGGAAACAACACAAGTCTCCTGGAATCTGGAGTTGATTATTAAGAAAGTAATCCGGGGTGGCTAGGTGGCATAGTGGATAAAGCACCGGCCTTGGAGTCAGGAGTACCTGGGTTCAAATCCAGACTCAGACACTTAATAATTACCTAGCTGTGTGGCCTTGGGCAAGCCACTTAACCCTGTTTGCCTCACAAAAAAAAAAAAACCTAAAAAGAAAGTAATCCAGCAGATAGGAAAATTCCAAACCCTGAGACCGGCCTGTGCATTCTTGCAGATGATCAGGGAGAGAGCCCACTAGTTTACCTGACTGGCATAGGGTGGCCACCCCAGATGTGTAGTACTCCCAGTTCCCTAATCTGCAGACTCAAGAATGCTGGGGGCAGATGCTCAGCAGAGCTTCCACAGCCCTGGGTAGGGCTAGGTCTCCAATTACAGGTTCCTGACGGCTCTGCTGCTACTTCAGGACACCCCACCCTACCACTGCTACGTTGGTATCAAAAATAGTTGCCAGGGAGTGACACAGAGGACTGGAAAGATGGTAGAGGCACATAGTATGAAGCTGAGACTGAAGATCAAGATTTCATTTGTTCCCCTTCTCTTTTCACTTAAGCTGCTTCTTCTGTCAACTTCTCTTTCCTTCCCTCTCTCTCAGTAGCATAGTATGAAAAAAATGACATGCTATTTAATATAGAATTCAGTCTATTAATCATCTCATTTTTTGTATAGAGCTTTATATTTCTCCGTGTTCTTTTACCCATGTTACTGCCTTGAATCTTAATAATAATCATCATTAACATTTACATAGTTCTTTGAGTTTACAAATGTATATTTACATTATCTCATTTTATTACATGAAGATGCAAGTGGCTGACACATGATCACACACAAGTGTCAGAGACAGAATTCAAACTCAGGTCCCTTCTAACTCCAATGCTAGCAGTTGTTCTAATTTACAATCTTGGGAAGTTGATAGGGTGGATATTTTAATTCCCATTTTATAGATGAAAAAGCAGAGACAGAGAAATTTAGATAATCCAATTAAATGAGTGAAGAACTGGGTCCAAGGTTGAAATCTCTTGGGTCTGTATTTTAGGTGTAGATTTATGAATGATTTCTCATACTTAACCGAGGACTCTAATGAAATTGAGATTAAGCATCACTGAGATACTGAAGGTCTACATGTCAGTACTATGTTCTTAGAACCATAGAAAAATAAAGAGTAGAAAAGAACCTTAGAGGTCACTAGTGTCATCCCCTCATTTTACATGAAAACTGAGAATGAAAAAGATCAAGATTTGTTCATCACACCAATAGTAAAGTGCAAAGTGAGGATATGAACCTAAGATTTTTTTATTTTAAACCCACTGCGTTTTCTACTAAAACAAAGAGCCTTTCCCATTGTTGCTACCATCATGCCTTTTTCACATAAAGTTTCTCCCAACCCCCAGCTTCCTATTGCTCTCATCTCCAGGTCTTCCTGAATGAGAGCAATAAAAATCCATGAATCCAAATGTTTGCGGAACTTCTTATCCCTATGGACCAATGAATGTTAAAATAGACTCCAATGAAACCTTAGCCTTTGGCTGGCTTTTAGCCTGGTATACATCTGCAGAAGTAATGCCATTTTCCCCAGTCAGTTTTCAATTCTATTTGATTAACAATGCATGCAAACCAACCCTGGGTTGATTGAAATGAAAGTTAAATACATTGACATGCAGAGATTAACTTTTTGGTCCCATTTCTATGCTGAGAAATTTTAGAAACTGTTAGATTAAGACATCAGCACCATTCTATCCATAACCATATTTGTAAACTATAGTTTAGTTTCCCATATAATTTCAAAGTGCTCTTGTTTCACATGTGGATGAAATTTTGAAAATACACTAGATCCTAGATGCCCACTGATAGAGGAATGGAATGGAATGGAATGGAATGGAATGGAATGGAATGGAATGGAATGGAATGGAATGGAATGGAATGGAATGGAATGGAATGGAATGGAATATTACTGTCGTATACGAAATGCTAAATATCATGAAAAGACTTGAATGAATTGATGCAAAGTGAGGTAGATAGAGCCAGGAAAACATCAACAATGTAAATGAAAAAAACCAACCATCATAAAACTATCAAAAATGAATATTGAGGAATTACAAAGAGCAAACTTGGCCCCAAAGTCACCTGAAGTTATGAGAGCTTATCTTCCCCTTAGGGAGACACCTAAATGTGGATAGAATGTTGGACCTGGACTCAGAGACAACCAAGTTCAAATCTGGACTCAGATAATAGCTAGATGTTTGACCTTAAGCAAGTCATTTCACTTCTTTCTTTCACATTTTACTCAACTGTAAAATGGGAATAATAGCAACCATCCTCAAGATTGTTATGAGGGTCAAATGAGATCATATTTGTAAATCTTTAACACAGTGTCTGATACATAGTAGATTCTATTTTTTTATAATAAGATTCTAAATAAATGTTTCTACTACCCATATGGGTGAAACAGTGAAGATGCTTTGATGACTTTTTTCTTCTTTTTTTTGAACTATTTTTTATAAGGAATGGTTATCTGGGAAGAAGAAGGCAAGAATAAAGGGGAAAAGAAAATACACAGGATTCTTCTTATAGCCAAAGTGCATTTTTAACTTTTCTATTTTTTCTATCAGAAGCCAACATGCCCATTCACACAATGCTTTGTGAAATTTATTTGCTTTTCTATTTTTGCAGGAATGTTTTTATTTTGCAATCAATACATTGCAAACATGAAATCATGAGGACTCTCCATAATGACTCATGCTCTACCTATGTTGCAAAACATCCTTATCCATAAGTGACCCAGTTTTCCACCTATAACATTTCCATGCTTTGCTGCTTTACTGCATAGAAACAAGATGGAGGAGATGGAGAAAGAGGAGAGAAGGAGGAAGAGAGGTAGAAGAAAGCAAAGAAGATTATTCATGATTCTATACTGTTTAAATTTTGCAAAGCATTTTACTTATAACATCCCTATGGGATATGAAAGTACAAATATCATTCCTACTTAGCAGATGAGTAAATTGAGACTCAGAGATGAGAAATGACTTGCTCATAGTCACACAACTACAAATTGTCAGAGACAGAATTTAAACCTACGAGCCTTGACTTCAAATCTAACTTTTTTTGCCTTACGTGCCAAACACTTAACACCTGTAAGGATCTGCCCTTGGTTTTGGTCTGACATAACCCAGTCCTGCCAAGTAAACCTACTTGCTTATTTAATATGACTCAGGAGTAGCTACACCCTGAGATTGTAGTCATTGGCATTTTACCAAACTGAAAGAGCATTAAAAAGCTTCCAAACTGAGGTAGAAGTGAATTTGGAAGTCTTTTGGTCCATGGCATTTCATGTATGCTCTCCTCATGGCTTGCCTAGTTGCTAACTCTTGCTATGATGGCTAACTGATTCCTGATGTCTAGCTGCTTGCCTGATTTCTGACTTCCAAATCCTTCTTGGCTTCTGGTTTCCAAGAAATCCCTAAACCTAGCCTCTACAGTATGTTCTCTTTGCTTCTCAGCCCTGGTTTCCCACACATTATCTGTTTCCCACCACCATAGCCAATGGTCTCCATGTGGAGATGTCTATATTTACATTCTATATCTTCGAAGTCCACATCCACATCTACAATCTACATCATTTCCAGATATTATGAGTAAAACTGACATTCTTCACTATTCACCAAATGTAAATCATTCTTTTCCATAGCTTATCTCTCCTCCCTGTGTGAAATTTTACATTTCTTTCTCACTTGAAACTTATGCCTCCTATGGTGTGGGTCCCAAGCGCCCCTGGTCAGGCTGTTAATTTACCTTTTTCCTCATGCCTAATTTGAACATTGAATACTAATTCCTATACTCTAATTATATTCCTTCCTGTACCTTTCTGCCTGGTTTTCTCTCTCTGGATATAAATCTACCTACCTGTAATCTACATCTACGTGTTCTCTACAATTTGATGTCAGACTCTAACCTCAATTTTAACTTCTGGATTCCTTGAACATGTAAGCCCTCTTTTCTTATCATTTTTCCTAACTGACTTCAAAATTATGATCTTTCTCTGGGTCACCAAGCAGTCTTCCATCTATCCTGACTCTTGCTTCTGTCTTTTTTCTTCTCTATCCAGTAACTATCCAATAAGTGATGATGAAAGGTGGGACCTTGCCACATGCCTCCCATCATACATCATAGACATGCAGGTGATGCAAGTTCTATCTACACTTAAAGTCTTGGCACTCATACTAGAACCAGAGAAAAGACCATTACCAGGTAGGTTCCAGGAACATTTGGTTGATTTACTAAATTTCATCCTTGTAAGGTATCCCCACCCCCTTCACTTTCACTGAACTTAGTTTAAACTGACATTTGGCATCCTAGCAATCCCACTTGCAAAATTCAGTCTGTTATATTAAAGAAAAAATATTCCAAATAAAAGAAATCAGGAATTTAAATACGAGGAGTATGTTAAAATAGAAGAGGTTATTCAATCCATAAACAGAATTACAAAGTAGAAAACGGGAATCAGAGAAGTCCACTGCAACCAAAAGTCTGCATTACTTTTTGGAGACTAACACTTCAAGAGTTCCTTTGGTCCAGGAGTCTCTTTCAGACTATATAAATGGAAAATCCTCTCTCTTAAAGAATAAGAAAAATTAGTATTTATTTGGATTAATCCAGAGACAAAAGAGCTACTGAAATTAGAGGGGGGGAACCTACATATGTACTATGTATGTATGTATGCATGTACATGTGTATGTGTATATGTGTGTGTGTATTTGGGGAGAGAGAGAGATCACACTTCATCAGCACCCTCTGTTCTGCTTGGAGACTGATGTAGAGATATTCTTCCCAAACCTTCACCTAAAGAGGGTGCCCAGATCAGACAGTTCTCCATTTCCAAATCCACTTTGGACTTATTCCTCATGCCTCGGGTGTAACCTGGTTTCCCTTGACATCCTTTTCAGGTTCCTTTTATGTGTTGCCTTGCCCCATTAGACTGTCAGCTCCTTGAGAACAGAGATGTCTTTCTTTTTCACATTTGCATCCCCAGCACTTAGTACGTAGTAGTGATTAATACATGTTTAATGACTGTCATGGATATTTGCAAGATAGATATAAAGCAATTTTTTTTAGATTTTTCAAGGCAATGGGGTTAAGTAGTTTGCCCAACGCCACACGACTAGGTAATTATTAAGTGTCTGAGGTCAGATTTGAACTCAGGTACTCCTGATTCCAAGGCCAGTACTCTATCCACTGCGCCACCTAGCTGCCCCAATATAAAGCAATTTTTAGGTAGATGATCCTGGCAGCTAGTAAGATGGGAATGACTTCAGGTCAGGCTCAAGAAACTAGAGATTCTAAGAGGTGGAGATAAGAGCAAGGCATTCTAGGCAAGGGAGACAGCCTAGGCAAAGGCCTGGACATAGAAGATAGTCATTTGGGATAGCATGAAGGCCATACAGTATATTATGAGGAATAATATATGTCTATCAGGTGGCTAGGTGGTGCAGTGGATAAAGCACCGGTCCTAGAGTCAGGAGTACCTGAGTTCAAATCTGGCCTCAGACACTTAATAAATTACCTAGCTGTGTGGCCTTGGGCAAGCCATTTAACCCCATTTGCCTGGCAAAAAAAAAAAAAAAAAAAAAAAAATATATGTCTATCATTAATAAAAAGGATTTCACTTATAAGAAGATTTTGACAGGAACAGAGATACTGGAATTATTTCACCTGAACACCCCATAAATAAATACCATTATCTCTACCAGCTACCCTTCTGGATCTATAGTTTGCCAGTATCACTCAGCTGCTTTCTCATCCTAGAACTTCCCCCAAGCAATGCTAGCTCTTTTCTACCATTGCTCAGCATCTTGAAAGCAGGCACTATTTCTTTTTTTTTATTTTTTTATTTAAGGCAATGGGGTTAAGTGACTTGCCCAGGGTCACACAGCTAGGCAATTATTATGTGTCTAGAGTCAAATTTGAACTCAGGTCCTCCTGACTTCAGGGCCAGTGCTCTATACACTGTGCTACCTAGCTGCCCCTGACTATTTCTTTTTAATTATATTTGTAATCTCAAGCACTTAATATATTGCTTGGAATATAGTAAACATTTAATAAATACTTGTTTCCTTTCCTTGAATTACTCAAGAGCATACTAAGTTTTTAAAAACTTTAACTGGAAACTTTTGTACCTGGATAGTGGGTAGAGTTGAGGAGGAGAGCCCATGAAAGGAAAGAAGTATTCTCCCAGATAATATAAAGTTTCTAATATGCTGGAAGCTACTTGGAAGGAAGAAGAAAAGAGAGGAAGGGAGATGAGGGTCTCGGGGAATAACCATCAGGGAGCCTGCAAATGATGCTATCTGCACTCTATATTTTGGCAGCCTAGGATTTCTTGGCAGCCTTGATTTCTTCTCCTTAGTAATGGTTTAATGTTGGGCAATGTTGGTAGATTTTTTCCCTGAAATAACTATGATATATTTATTTAAGGGATTAATCAGTAAGTTGCAATAATTTTCTGCTTCCAAAGTCTTGTGTTCATTTTGGCTTAATTAGGAAGCTTATATATTCCATACCACTGTGTTCCCACATCAAACACACAACTTTTTGTCTCAGTCATGGTGCCTCTTCTTAATCACATTTTTCCTCTCTTTTAATTTTCTGGCATCTCAACTAGTCCCAAGGCAATGAAAAATGTCAGCCCAGCTGTGTGTGTTTATTATTCATCTAGCGTTGGGACAACTGTGAGTGATAGAATGAACACAATGGTCTCTGTCAAAATCTTACCTTCTTCAAGACACATTTCCCATCACCCTTAATGCTAGTACCTTCCCTCTGAGATTATCTCCATTTTATATCCTGTTTATATCTTGTTTGACTTGATAACTTGGAAAAATCATATTTGCAAGGAAAAAAAGTCTATCAGATCAGAACAGATGACCATAAAATACAATATACTTAAAAGAAGACAAATATATTCCCAGTCATTTATTTTTTCTTTGCCAAAAGTTAAATGCCATCCAGTCTCTTAAAAAAAGGAAGCATATCAGTTCCCTCATCTGTAAAAAAAAAAAAGTCAATCAATCAACATTTATTAAATGTCCCTCTCCAAAAAAAAAAGAAGAAATAAAATATCTGTTAGGCAATCAATAAATATTCATTAAATGGCCCACTATGTGATAGGCATGCCACAAAGCCCTGAGGATTCAAAGCATGGAAGAAAACAAAAAATTAGGCCTTACTCTCTGAGAGTACATCATCTAAAAGGGTAGATAATATGCAAATAACTATTGATAAATTAGATAAATACATGATAAATTGGAGATGGGGGGGGTTGATGGAGGGGAAAATATAATAAAATGCTGAATTTGGAGTAAAAAGACCTTAATTTAAATATCTTACCAGAGCAAATAACATTATCCTCTCTCTGGACCTCAGTTTCCTCATCTGTAAGATGAAGGATTTTGATTAGATGATTCCTAAGGTCTCTTCCTAAATGGTTCTATCTTTAAACCAACAGCAAAATTACAAGTTTTGATACAAATTTTCTTATCCAGTACTGAGACCACTTGTGGTTTGTACCCTGAACACATATCATGTGTTCAAAATTTTCCTGAATTTCATCTCGTGGTTAAAATATTCCAGAGAATTTATCACCCAGAAGTTTAGATCTAACCACTCTGTCTGGATGGTCTTTCTCACTCTTCCCCCATTCATTATTCAACTCTTTAAACAGTCTTTGACAGTGATTTCTCTGCCAATCAATCAACCAACCAACAAAAATGCATTAAACCCCTTCTATGTGCTAGACATTGTTCTAAAGGCAAAAACAAAACAGTCCCTGTTTCAAGAATTGCATTTGGGGACTGAGGAGGGCCAAGGATAACATATTCACATATCAATAAAAAAATATGCAAAGCAAATTAAAAGGGCACTAGCAGTTGTGGGAGCAGGAAGTGCCCCATATACAAGGCTCTACTTCAGTTGAACTTCAAAGGGAAGATGGAAGGTGGAATGGGACATAAAGAGAAAGAGGTAGATGAGTTTCCCTGGAATATATTGTGCTTATCAAACTCATAGAATGTTATAGCTGAAAATATTATTGTGCTATAAGAAAGAACTGCTTTCAGAAAAATCTGGAAAGGCATAATTCAAACTGACTCAAAGTGAAGTGAGTAGAACCAAGAGAACAACGAATACTGTATATCAGCTATGAATGTCTTAGCTATTCTCAACAAGACAATGATCCTAGAAAATTCCAAGAGTCATGATGGAAAATTCTAACCACCTCCAGAGAAAGAACTGATGGAGTCTGAATGCAGAGCAAATGATATTGTTTTTTTCATTGTATTTTTTCATGCTTTTTTGGCCTGTTTTCTTTCACAACATGACCATTATAAAAATATATTTTGCATGTATAACCCTGTTTAAAATTTCTTGATGTCTCAGGGAGGGGGGGAAAGGGGAGATAATTTGAAACTCAAAATTAATTTTAAAAAGAATGGTAAAACTTGTTTTTACATGAGTTTGAGGAAAATAAATTATTATTATTATTAAGAATTTTTTAGAGGCGGCTAGGTGGCGCAATGGATAGAGCACTGGCCCTGAAGTCAGGAGTACCTGAGTTCAAATCCAGCCTCAGACACTTAATAATTACCTAGCTGTGTGGCCCTGGGCAAGCCACTTAATCCCATTGCCTTGCAAAAACTAAAAAAAAAAAAAAAAAAATTTAAATTTAAAGCAGTCTAAAACAGTGAGAAGAGAAGGAAGCTAAAATTTGTTTTTATATATATTTGGGGAAAATAAAATATAATTGAGAATTTTTGAAAAATTAGAACTTTCCAAAAGGGGGAGGGAGGAAAGAATGTTAAAAATTGTTTTTACAGATATTTGGGAAAAAATAAAATATAATTAAGCATTCTGGGGGTAGCTAGGTGGCACAGTGGATAGAGCACTGACAGTAGAGTCAGGAGGACCTGCTTCAAATCTGGCCTCAGACACTTAATGCCTAGTTGTGTAACCTTGGCAAGTTGCTTAACTCCATGGCCTTAAATAAATAAAATTTAAAAAACAAAGAAAGGACCTCAGTGTTTCATATCTTTAAAAAAACAAACAAAAAAAGAATTTTTGAACATTAGAGTTGTCCAAATGGGGGGAGGGAGAAAGAATATTGAAAACTGTTTTTTTTCACATAATTGGGAAAATAAAATATTATTGAGAATTTTTTTAAAAGGGGCAGCTAGGTGGTGTAGTGGATAGAGCACTGGACCTGGAGTCAGGAGTACCTGGGTTCAAATCCGACCTCAGACACTTAATAATTACCTAGCTGTGTGGCCTTGGGCAAGCCACTTAACCTCATTTGCCTTGCAAAAACCTTAAAAAAAAAAGAATTAAAAAAACTATTAGAGCTGCACAAAAGGGAGAGGGGAAAGTTACAGTTGGAAGGAACCTTAGAAATCATTGTGTCCAACCTCCTCATTTTACAATAACAAATAGTGATCAATGAACTCTATTCAATACTTAACTTACTCCCTCTAAGCAGAAGGTGCTGGACTCATTGGTGACAAAAGACTATATTAGGCACTTCAAAAGTCACCCTGGCTCATCTAGAAGAACAATAAGTTTATTGTTATTACATCAAAGTAAAAAAGCAGGACTTCCAAAAGAGACTAGTGTTCCCAGGGAAAGGATTGTGCTGGCTTATTAAACATCCATCCAGTCATTCAATATGCAAATGTTTTTGTTGAATGAAGTGTTATTCATTCATGCTGCTATAAATTGTAAAGAAAAAAATTTAAAGTAAAAGATCTAGCCCCTAACTCTCAAGAAGTTTCCAGTCTAGTTGGGGATAAAAGAAGTAGACAACATTTCCAACCCAATTGCTCTTCCAGACTTGATCATGGTTTCCAGAAACTCATCATCCTGCAAGATCAACTCTAAAACTCACATCTCTTTAGTAGATCCTTGCCTTTCCTCTGCTTTCCCCTTTTCAGCTTCTTTTTATGTGTTGTATTTCTAGCATTAGACTGTAAGTTCCTTGAGGGCAGGAACCATCTTTTGCCTTTCTTTATATCCCCATCATTTAGAACAGTCCTGGTACATATGTTCAGTCATTTCAGATTCTTTATAACCCCCATTTGGGGCATTATTGACAAAGACATGGGAATGGTTTGCCGTTTCCTTCTCTGGCTCATTTTACAATTGAGGAAATTAAGGCAAACAGAATTAAGTGACTTGCTCAGGATCACATGGCTAATAAGTGTCTGAGGTCAGAATTGAACTCAGGTCTTCCTAAGTGCCAGGGTGCAACCTGGAACATAATAGGAATTTAATAAATTTCTAAAGACTGACTGATATGAAAAGATAAATAACAGCACAAGTTAAGAATGCAAGAGATATGACAAAGTAGGCTCTATTGCCATTCTAAATAGTATACAAACAATATTTGCAGTAGAAGGTGAAAAAAGAGAAGGATTATTAAAGACTGGCTTGATAAAGGAAGATTTCATGAGGGAGACAAAGCATGAAAGATGGATATGATTAGAAAATATAAAAATGTTGCAGCCTAGGGGGTAAATGGCATGAGAAGGAAAGAATGAGTTAAAAAGCTTGGTTCCTTCTCAAATGTACAGTCAAGCTGAAGAGCCAGAGTTCTTCCTCACAGGGGTCCTAAACCTCTGGGGCTTAACATGTCAGCCCTGAGGAGGATAAACTCATTTTGAATCTAATTACAAGAATGGATAAAGAAGGAGGCAGCATGACTTGGCCTAAGGGAGTGAAGTGACCTTTCTTGCTTCTGACACATACTAGCTTTGAAGTCCTAGATTAGGCACTTCTCCTCTAACTGAAGTTTTCTGTCAAAGACTATAAATTGCAGAGCAAGTGTAGATCTTCCTTGGTAGAGAGAATTTTCTCAATGGATGTTCTTTATATCATTGAAATCAAAGGTCTAGTCTCAATGAATAGGTTTATTGAAGTCTCTTTAAGAACTATATAAACATACACACACACACACATACATATATATATTCAGAAATATACACAATTTATTTATTCTATAATAATAAAACAATCATTAAAAATAAAATGTTAAAATAATAAATAGCACTCTCTGACAATTTCAGATAGGAATAATAACACTCTGATGTGAAAGATATAGTGAAGGATTAGGAATTCTCTTGATAAGTGAAATAGGAGAATGTAAAAGCTAGCTTAAAACTAAGATCATGGTATCTGGTCCCAATACTTCCTGGCAAATAGAAAGAGAAAAAAACAGAAGTAATGTCAACTTATGTATCCTTGGGCTTAAATAACATTTCAGAAAATGATTAAAGCCTTGAAATTAAAATATGACTTGCTTTTTGGAAGGAAAAACATATGTGGCAAATCTAAACAGCATGCAAAAAAAGGACAGATATCATTTTTCTGACACAGATTCATATTCAAACCTATGGCTTATTCAGTAGTCATGTCTGACTGTGAAAGCTGGACTAAATTGTGTTCATAGAGAATTGATCCTTTTGAATTGTGGTGCTGGAGAAGACTTTTGAGAGTACAGTAAGGAGATCAAATCATCAATACTTAAATTAATTCTGACTATTCATTGGAAGGACAAATAGTGAAGTTGAAGCTTAAATACTTTGATCACATAATTTAAAGACAGGACTCAATGGAAAAGACTCTGATGCTGAGAAAGACTGAAAACAAGAGAAGGGGATAGCAGAGTATGAGATGTATAAATAGCATAATGAAAGCAATGAACATGAATTGGACAGACTTTGGGAAATAGTAGAGGACAGAAAGGCCTGGTATATTATGATCCATTGGGTCATGAAGAGTCAGACAAAAACAAACAAAAACAAAAGAGAACAAATAGAAGTCTCTGATGAGTACTCTTTGATCAGACTTACTCCTTGGGCTTCTATGGTCACCAAAATATAATATAAATCCAGAGAGTAGGTTCTACTTAATGCCTGATAATCAATCCCTTAAGAAAATTGGAAGTTAGTATGGAAGAAACTTAGATTAGACCAACACCTCACACCCTATACCACAATAAGATCAAAATAGATATAGGATTTAGACATATTATAAGCAAACTAGAAAATCAAGGACTAGTTTCCTTGTCAGATCTATGTAAAGGGAAGCAGTTCATGACTAAGGAAGAAATGGAGAACATCATTAAAAACAAACTAGATGATTTTGATTACATTAAATTAAAAAGCTTTTGCACAGACAAAACCACTGTAACCAGGATCAAATTAAATGTAGTAAACTGTGAAGCAATCTTTACAACTAATGTTTCTGACAAAGGACTCATTTCTAAAATATACAGAGAACTGAGTCAAATTTTTTAAAAAAATTCATTCCCCAATTGACAAATGGTCAAATAATATGCAAAGACAATTTACAGATGAGGAGATCAAAGCAATCCATAGTCATAAGAAAAATTGCTCTAAATCATTACTTATTAGAGAAATGCAAATTAAAGCTTCTCTGGGGTACCAACTCATACCTCTCAGACTGGCCAATATGACCAGAAAGGATAATAATCATTGTTGGAAGGGTTGTGGGAAATCTGGGACACTATTACACTGTTGGTGGAGCTGTGAACTCATCCAACCTTTCTGGAGAGAAATTTGGAACTACACCTAAAGAGCAACAAAAATATGCATTCATGATTTTGATCCTTTGATCCAGCAATACCACTACTGGATCTATACCCTGAAGAGATGATGAAAAAGAGTACAAAAATATTCATAGCAGCCCTGTTTGTGATGGCAAAGAACGGGAAATCCAGTAAATGTCCTTCAATTAGGGAATGGCTTAGAAAACTGTGGTATATGTATGCCATGGAACACTGTTGTTCTATTAGAAACCAGGAGGGACAGGAATTCAGGGAAATCTGGAGAGATTTGCATGAACTGATATTGAGTGAGATGAGCAGAACCAGAAAAACACTATACACCCTAACAGCAACATGGGGGCAATGATCAACCTTTATGGACCCGCTCATTCCATCAGTGCAACAATCAGGGACAATTTGGGGCTCTCTGCAATGGAGAATATCATCTGTATCCAGAGAAACAACTGTGGACTGAACAAAAACCAAGAACTATTACCTTTAATTTAGAAAAAAACTGATATATTCTTGTCTGATCTTGCTATCTCTTATACTTTATGTTTCTTAAGGATATGATTTCTCTCTCATCACATTCAATTTGTATCAATGTATATACCACAGAAACAATGTAAAGACTGGCAAATTGCCTTCTGTATGGGGTGGGGGGAGGGAAGTAAGATTGGGGGAAAATTGTAAAACTCAAAATAAATAAAATCTTTAAGAAAATAAAATTAAATTAAATAATTAATCCCTTAAGTATATACTCTTCTGAAGATCATGGAGAATTTTTATCCAGGAGCAAAAAGGGAAACAGAGCTGAAGTTCCCTCTCTCCCCTCCAACTATTCTTGTTATAGAATTTATGAAGGTCATGAAAGCCTAGAGGAAGGAAAACTGATTACCCAGGGCCTATATTGTAAGTCTGTTAAGTTCCTGTTAGACTAGCTGCTTAGGAAATGTTAGGTTCCTGCCAGCTAGCCTATCCTTACCCAGGCAAACATTGAAGGGGCAGGAGACAAGGATGCAAAGTTCTCCAAGATCTCCAAGATCTCTACTTATTAAAACAAATATAAGTGTTTAAATATCCTCCCCAGTCCTTGATCCACTCCCGCTCCCATGGCACTTAGTAAAATAATGTTCTGGTGCTAGAGGACACCAGGTGATAAAGGTTTACAGTACTCCCACACAGAACAGTCCCTTACATATCCCTCTTTTTGGTTTATTTGGAAGCTAAATTCCTTAATTCAATTACATAATGGATGTCACATAAGTTGTAAACAAGAGTTCAAAAAGAGTATAAACAAATGTCAATTAAACAATAGTAAACACAGCTAAGCATCCAAGTCAATTAACATGAGTTAACAAAATAATTTTTCCATCATTATATTATGCATGAATCCACAGATTTATCCCAGAAGGGGTCATAATTTGTGATAGTTCCCTTGCCATAAATATGTGATGATAGATGAGACAAATATATAATATATAATATATATATAACATAAGTAACTGTTTGACAATATATCAATTTAACATCAAAACAAATCAGATAGTACAAATATCTCTTTCCCAAAAGAAATAAGTAGATTATATATGATTCAATATTCCCAAATTCCTTGAAATACAATTTATTCCATTTATATTTTCCTTCTTAACACACACAAATTCTCAAGACTTGTTACAAAACTTAGGTTTACTAAATTACTCAACTTACAAACTTTCAAATGGTATAAGCGGATAGACTCAGATCCCAACTCCATTAATTACTTAAATTAGACCCTTTTTTTAAAATCTTTTTTTTAATGTTTTTTTTTATTTTTTTATTTTCTTTGCAAGGCAAACAGGGTTAAGTGGCTTGCCCAAGGCCACACAGCTAGGCAATTATTAAGTGTCTGAGACCAGATTTGAACCCAGGTACTCCTGACTCCAGGTCCAGTGCTCTATCCACTGCCACCTAGCTGCCCAAATTAGACCCTTTTAAGCAATTAAATTCAAAACTAAAACTAGAAGGAGTAACATTTAACTTTACCAAACTATTTCAGATCTGGATTACATACACACAGGAGTTTAGACACTGCCATACCAGATCTCAATATAGAAACATTTTCCCATCTCTCCAGACCAGTAGAGAGAGATGTGAAAACGTCCTATTGATGATTAAATACACATATACTCACATAACACACCAAAGTCATAAGCACAGGTTTCATTCAACTGAATTTCCCAGTCCCAGAAAAAGAGTCTTCTTCCCCTTTTTTCTTATCTAATTGGTCACAAAAACTTCCCAATCAATAGCCTAAGAAAAATATAGCCATTGCCCAACCCCCACCTCCAAACCAGGAAGAAGGCATGGGGGGGGGGGGGGGGGGGAGTGTCTCCTGATTTCTAAAATAAGCCTTTTGAGCCATAGGTTTGAGTTTCAAAGTTCTAAAAAGGAAGATTTCCCTTCTCCCTCTCCCCACCCTGCAGAAGGCGGGAGTGCAGAGAATGAGAGAGAGCATTTGAAATTATTTGAGTTGCTGATAACAATACAATTTAGAGCTGTAGCATTTTCTGAATAATAATACCATTAATTAATACCATGTCTAATAGCATGTGACATTTTTGCTCTAAACACAGGAAGTTCAGTTAGTGTGTGCTTTACTGCTTTCTGGTGCTGGAGCAAGATTCGTGGCGTGCTTGGTTATAGGCTAGAGAGTGAAATTTGTTGTGGCTTCTGGAGTGAAATTTGTCATAGGCATCCGCATCTGCAGCACCTACAAGAAGTCTCTAAAATTAGTCATAGGTTTAGGGGTTTGGGTCGCATTTAGCCATCTAGACAGGCAGCAGTGACCAAAAGGAACAACAAGCAGGTCTCCTGCAGCCCATTCATGGAGCTGGTACGGACTGCTGCTTAGGAAGAAGCTCCATCCCCTGCAGAGCTACCTCGGAGACTCCGCTTCCCCCTGACTCCTCAATGCTGAATACTTATTTATTTCTTCTTACTTTCACTGATTCCTCAATGCTGAATACTTGTTTCTTCTTTCTTTCGCTGGTTCCTTAATGCTGAATACTTAATTTGTTCTTACTTTTGCTTTCCTTCACAGCTCCCTGTTCCAACTTCCTTAAAATCAGCCCCCTGATAACAATCAGCCTGTTACCTCTCTGAAGTCTTCTGCTCCAGGATGTCACCTGGAAGACCTTTTTTCCTTGCTTGTATCTGCTGGTCCTTATCCCCGACTCCACTCAAATAGCTCCACTTTCGTGTCCCTGTTGGAGCGCCATTTGTTATGTTCCTGCTAGACTAGCTGCTCAGGAAGTGTTAGGTTCCTGCCAGCAAGCCTATCCTTACCCAAGCGAACATTAAAGGGGTGGGAGACAAGGGTGGAAAGTTCTCCAAGATCTCCATTTATTAAACCAAATTCAAGTGCTTAAAAAAGAAAAAAGACAAAAAAGTAGATTCAGAAATATTCCATTTCAGTGCATTCCATGAGACACTTCTGGTAATTTGATAATTTTAAAATAGAACTTGCAAGCAAAAATCATCACATCTGTCAACTTATCAGCATTTTTAATTATCTTTATTTATCAGGTGCTGGGGATACAGGACAAAATGAAATCGTTTCTATCCTCAAGAAGCTTACATTCTAGGAATAACATGTATGTATGTATGTAAGCATATACAAAATAAATACATAGTAATTTTAGGGAAAGACACTAAGAACTAGAGAGAATGGATCAGGAAAGGCCTCATACAAAGGTTTATATTTCATTTTTTGTAAGCATTAAAATATATATAAGGAAAATATTTTTTTTCATTATGATGCCATGATTCATATCCTTTTGCCTTGTTTCTAGCATTACAAACTTCAAGGAAAGGCTAATAAAATTTTTTTTGCTTAAAGTCCTCCTAAGGACTTAACTCTTCTCCACTACTAGTTCTAGGCTTGGTTCTTTTCTATTCCTCTGAAAAACTCTGATTTCTATTTTCTCATCTCTCTAATATGAGAGGTTTAGACCAGAGGACCTATTTGTTGTTTAGGCATGTCAGTCATCTCCAATTCTTTGTGACCCATTTGAGGTTTTCTTGACAAAGATATGGATGTGGTTTGCCATTTCCTTCTCCAACTCATTTCCCAGATACAGAAACTGAGATAAACAGAGTTAAGTAACTTGCCCAGGGTTATACAGTTATTAAATGTCTGAAGCCAGATATAAACTCACTAAGAGGCATCTTTCTGACTTCAGGTCCAGCACTCTTATCCACTATGCCACCTAGATATCCCAGATGACAAAATCTCTCAAAGTTCCAAAATTATGATTTGAACTATTGTAAAATTTATCAGACAACAGACACTTAGTGGTCAAAGGCATCCTGGGAAGAGAAAATCTCCTTAATTAATTAAAGAATCTTTTCTTGAACTAGGGAAGAATGGATGATCCTTGCTACAGGTACCTGGTATTTAGGTTGGAAAAAACCATGGAAAATACCCATTGAGTTCCCGCCTCCACCAACACTAGAAAGAATAACTTTCGCTATCCATAACTTTAGCTTGTTTTCTGCTTATCACTGCCTATCTCAATTTAGAGATATTGTGACCTTCTTGACCTCTGTGTCCCCTTTCACCAAACATACAAACACCATGACTTGACTCTACCTCAGTATGATATTTCATTTTATAAAGCTCTATAAAAGTTTTACTGTTCCTAATTTTAGAAGATCTCTTAGGGTTTCCTGGAACTAGTGAATAATATAGTCCTCCAAAACTCCCAACAATTAAAACTTTATAGGTCTCTCCTCTCCCTCCACACCCCAAATACAAATTATAGCTAGTTCATCAGGGGATTCTGAGGTCAAAATTTCTCATTTATAAGACTACTAAAAGTTGACATCTATGCTATTTGTCCAAGGCCATCTTCAAGCAGAGATTGAGGCTATAGTAGGTTTTGAGAAACCCAGGAAAGCTCTCCCTCTTTATTCCATTCTTCCAAGCCCCTACTCCCTTTCAAAGCTTTATCTCCCATAGGAAGGAGTGTCAGGATACCTGAAAATCCACTATTTCATTACTTGAGGTTAAGACTCTTTACTTCCAGGAAGAAACTGCTGCAAATAGATATACACATAGATAGATAAATAGATAGATAGATAGATAGATAGATAGATAGATAGATAGATAGATGAGAGAGAGAGAGAGAGAGAGAGAGAGAGAGAGAGAGAGAATTACATGTTTTACCATTATAACATTGAATTAGGTAACTCCTGGAAAAGTCCTGAGGAAACAGGATACAGATAGATTAGATTAGTTTTGATGAAGGAAGGCAAGCCAACAAGCATTTATTAAGTTGTTTACTTTGGTGTCAGAAGTTTTGCTGAACTCTCAAAATACAAATACAAGCAGAAAATTAGCCCCTGACTTCAGAGACCTTACATTCAAATAGGGTAGACAGTGTATAAAAAGAAGTTCCAATCCAAGGAGCATGGTGGATAAAATCCAGAGAGTCAGCAGTGAAGCCTGGAAAGGAATGAAGATGATAGACCTGAGACCTTGTCTTTAAATGGAGATCCTGAAAGGATCTAATCAAAATAAGGGGCTATGGGTAGAGTAATTTTCAATATGAAAAAGTTGCTGAGGAATGGTGGGAAAAATCCTGAAAATCCAGAAAGAAACCTAAAAAGAAATGAAGGGAAGAAATGAGGACTCGACCTACTATAGGAGGCAATGAGGGAGAGAATCAGAGGTTTGGAGTGGCCAGACCATACAGAAACTTTGCCTGCTTTAATATGTGACCTATAGAGACTTATCTCATTTTATTGTACTTCACTTTATTTGCAGACATATCTCATTTTATTGTACTTCACTTTATTTGCAGATATTGTGTATTTTTACAAATTAAAAGTTTGTGGCAGCCTTACATCAAGCAAGTCTATCAGCATCATTTTTCCAACAGCATGTGTTCACTTTATGATTCTGTGTGACATTTGGGAATTCTTGAAATATTTCAAACTTTTTCATTATCATTACATCCATTGTGATTATCTGTGATCGATGATCTCTGATGTTATTATTGTGATTGTTTTGGGGTGCCACAAATTGAATCCAATTAACATGCTGAACTTAATTGATAAATACTGCTCCACTAACTGACCCTTCTCCCATCTCTCTTCCTTCAGGTTTCCCTATTCCCTGAGACATGACAATGTTGAATAGGTCAATTAATAATTTTACAACATCCTCAAAGAGTGAAAGGAAAAAGTCAATCAATGTGGTAAACTTCATTGTACTCTTATGACAAGAAACTGCTACAACCATCCCAATCTTCAGCAACCACCACCCTGATAAATCAGCAGCCATCAACACTGAGGCAAGACTGTCTACCAGCAAAAAGATTATGACTTACTGAAGACTTAGCGTTTTTTGGCAAAAAAAAAAAATATTTTTTTTAAATTTAAGATATATACATTTTTAAAGACATAATAATAATGTACATTTCATATACTACAGTATAAACATAACTTATATACACTGAGAAACCAAAAAATTTATGTGACTTAATACATTGCAATATTCACCTTCTTGGTTGCCTAGAACTTAAACCATTATATCTCTGAAGTATGTCTGAGGGGCGGCTGGTTGGATCAGTGGATAGAGCACCAGCCCTAGAGTCAGGAGTACCTGGGTTCAAATCTAGTCTCAGACACTTAGTAATTACCTAGCTGTGTGGCCTTGGGAAAGCCACTTAACCCCATTGCCTTGCCAAAAACAACAACAACAACAACAACTTAAAAAAAAGTATGCCTGAAAAGGTTACTGGACAAGTCATGAGCCAAAGACTAAACAAAATGCTCCTTGGTTTGATCATGATGTAGTTTCATAATTCTCCATCAATCCATAGCTACACGAGTGTCTTTGGAAAAGGCAAGTGGAATTTCATTAACCCTTCACATAAGTGAAATATCTCTGAGATTTCAATATGGTGTGGAGTTGACCATAAAAACTATTCAAGGTAACACAAGTTCTGGTTATTCAAACTAAGGTTGAAAAGACCCATTATACAATAAAAAAAAAATCACTTGCAATAATGGGCCATGGAGAGATAAACCTAAAACTAATTGAAAACTAAATAACCTCATTTTAAAGAATGAGTGAATGAAATAACAAATTAGAATGAATTAGTGATTTCATCCAAACAATGACAATAATGAGATAACATGCCAAAACTTATGGAATACAGCCAAAGCAGTCATTAGGGGATATATTATATCTCTAAATGCTTATATGAATAAAATAGAGAAAGAAGAAATCAATGAACTGAGTATGCAACTAAAAAGTTAGAGAAAGAAAAAATTAAAATTCCCCAATTAAATACCAAATTAGCAATTCTTTTTTTTTTTAGGTTTTTGCAAGGCAAATGGAGTTAAATAGCTTGCCCAAGGTCACAGAGATAGGTAATTATTAAGTGTCTGAGGCCAGATTTGAATCCAGGTACTCCTGATTCCAGGGCCAGTGCTTTATCCACTGCGCCACCTAGCCACCCCCAAATTAGCAATTCTAAAAGTTAAAAGAGAAATTAATAAAATTAAAAGTAAGAAAACTATTGAATTAATAAATAAAAGTGAGAGTTGGTTTTATGAAAAAAATAAAATAAATAAACCTTTGGTTAACTTGACTTTAAAAAAGAAAAAAGAAAACCAAATTCCTGGTATCAAAAATGAAAAAGGTAAACTCACTACCTATGAGGAAGAAATTAAAGTAATAATTCAGAACTATTTTGCCCAATTATATGCCAATAAATTTGATAATCTAAGTGAAAGAGATGGATATTAACAAAAATATAAATTGCCCGGGTTAAATGAAGAGAAAATTAAATGCCTAAATAACCCTATCTCAGAAAAAGAAATTCAACAAGTCATCAATGAACTCCCTAAAAAAAAAATCTCCAGGACAAGGTGGATTCACAAGTGGATTCTATTCAAGGAACAGTTGATTACAATTCTATAGAAATTATTTGAAAAAATAGGTGAAGACAAAACTCTGCCTAATTCCTTCTAAAACACCATTATGTGGTTGATATCTAAACCAGGAAGAGTCAAAACAGAAAAAGAAAATTATAGGCCATTTTTCCTAATGAATATGGATGCAAAAATCTTAAATAAAATATTAATAAAGCAATTACAGCAAGTTATCATTAGAATGACACACTATTAGGGCAGCTAGGTGGCACAATGGATAAAGCACCGGCCCTGGAGTCAGGAGTACCTGAGTTCAAATCCGGTCTCAGATACTTAATAATTACCTAGCTGTGTGGCCTTGGGCAAGCCCCTTAACCCCATTGCCTTGCAAAAACCTTATTAAAAAAAAAAAAAGAATGACACACTATCACCAAGCAGGATTTTTTTCCAGGAATGCAGAGTTGGTTCAGTATTAGGAAAACTCAGCAAAATCAGCTATATCAATAGCAAACCTAACAGAATTCATATGATTATCTCAATAGATGCTGAAAAAGCCTTTGACAAAATACAGCACCCATTCCAACTAAAAACATTAGAGAGCATAGAAATAAATGGATTGTTCTTTAAAAATGATAAGCAGTACCTATCTGAAACAATCAACAAGCATTATATGCAATGGGGATAGGCTAGCAGCATCCCCAATAAGATTAGGGGTGAAACAAGGATACCCATTAACACCACTACTATTCAAAATTACTTACAATACTATTGTATTAGAAATGTTAGCTTCAGCAATAAGAGAAGAAAGAGAAATTGAAGAAATTAGAATTGGGAAGGAAAAAACAAAACTCTCACTATTTACAGATGATATGACGTTTATCTAGAAATCCCTAAATAATCGTCTAAAAAACTACTCAAAACAATTAGCAACTTTAGCAAAGTCATAGGATATAAAATAAACCCATATAAATCCTCAGCATTTCTATATATTACCAACATGATACAGCAGCAAGAGTTAGGAAGAGAAATTCCATTTAAAATAACATCAGACAAATAAAATCAGATCTAAATAATTGGGCAACTATCAACTGCTTATGAATAGGCCAAACTAATATATTAAAAATGACAGTTCTACCTAAATTAAACTACTTATTTAGTGCCATATCAAACTTACAAAAAATTACTTTAGTGAACTAGAAAAAATAACTTTAACTAAATTCATATGGAGAAACAAAAAGTCAAGAATATCAAGGGATTTAATAGGAAAAAAAATGCAAAAAGATGGCTTAGTTTTACCAGATCTAAAATTATATTATAAAGCATCAGTCATCAAAACTGTCTGAAACTGGTTAAGAAATAGTGGTATGTAACTTTATTTCTTTTTTTACAAAAAAAAAAGAAAGAAATAGAGCAGAAGATCAGTGGAATAGATTAGGTGCAAAAGAGACAGAAAGAAATAATTATAGTAATCTGCTGTTTGATAAACTCAAAGAGTCCAGCTTCTGGGATAAAAACTCACTTCGATAAAAACTTCTAGAAAACTGGAAGATAGTATGGCTGAAACTAGGATTAGACCAACATCTCACACCCTATACCAAGATAAGGTCAAAATGGGGCAGGATTTAGACATAAAAGACAATATTATAAGCAAATTAGAAGAACAAGGAATAGTTTACCTGTCAGATTTATATGATTTTGATTACATTAAATTAAAAAGCTTTTGCACAAACAAAACCAATCCAGCCAAGATCAAAAGAAATGTAGTAAATTGGGAAATAATTTTTATAACTAAGGTTTCTGACAAAGGACTCATTTCTTTTTTTTTTAGGTTTTTTTTTTTTTGCAAGGCAAATGGAGTTAAGTGGCTTGCCCAAGGCCACACAGCTAGGTAATTATTAAGTGTCTGAGACCAGATTTGAACCCAGGTACTCCTGACTCCAGGGCCGGTGCTTTACCCACTGCGCCACCTAACCGCCCCCAAAGGACTCATTTTTAAAATATATAGAGAACTGAGTCAAATTTATAAAAAAAAAAAAGCCATTCCCCAATTGACAAATGATTGAAGGATATGCAAAGGCAATTTTCATATGAGGAAATCAAAACTATCTATAGTTATATGAAAAATTGCTCTAAATCATTACTGATTAGAGAAATGCAAATCAAAGCTTCTCTGAGGTACCACCTCACATCTCTCAGACTGGCCAATATGACCAGAAAGGACAATGATCAGTATTGGAGGGGATGTGGAAAATCTAAGTCACTGATGTATTGTTGGTGGAGCTGTAAATTGATTCAACCTTTCTAGAGAGCAACTTGGAATTATGCCCAAAGAACAATAAAAATGTGCATCCCCTTTGATCCAGGCCAATTTCCCTATTGAATATAGATGCAAAAATCTTTTTTTTTTGGCAAGGCAATGGGGTTAAGTGACTTGCCCAAGGTCACACAGCTAGGTAATCAGTAAGTGTCTGAGGCCGGATTTGAACTCAGGACCTCCTGACTCCAAGGCCGGTGCTCTACTCACTGTGCCTCCTAGCTGCCCCCTGGATGCAAAAAAATCTTAAATAAAATATTATCTCTACTGTCTATATCCTGAAGAGATCATGAAAAGGGGTAAAAACCCCACATAAACAAAAATATTCATAGCAGCTCTGTTTTCAGTGGCAAATTAGGGAATGGCTGAACAAATTTAAGTATATATATATGATGGAACATTATTGTTCTATTAGAAATCAGGAGGGGGGCAGCTAGGTGGCGTAGTGGATAAAGCACTGGCCCTGGAGTCAGGAGTACCTGGGTTCAAATCCGGTCTCAGACACTTAATAATTACCTAGCTGGGTGGCCTTGGGCAAGCCATTTAACCCCATTTGCCTTGCAAAATAAAAAACTGAAAAAAAAAAGAAAAGAAATCAGGAGGGATGGGATTTCAGAGAAGCTTGGAAAAAACCTACATGAATTGATGCCGAATGAGATGAGCAGAACCAGAAGAATACTGTAAACCTTAACAACATGGGATGATGGTTAACTCTGATGGACTTTCTCACTCCATCAGTGCAATAATCAGGAAAAAAATTTAGGGGATCTGTGATGAGGAATAGCATCTGTATCCAGAGAAAGAACTGTGAAGTTTAAACAAAGACTAAAGATTATTATCTTCAATTTTTAAAAAGTCATCTTATGTATTACATAATTTTACTAGCCCTAATATTTTCTTTCTTCTTTATGGATGCTTTTTCTCTCAACATATAATTTGACACATGCATATTATGGAAACAAATGTAAAGGCTATCAAATTGTCTTCTATTGGGGGAAAGGGGAAGGGAAGTGAGGAGGGACTTTGCAAAAAAAATGGTAGAAACTACCATTGTATATAATTGGAAAACAAATAAAATATTTATATTAAAAAATAAAAGGGAAACTATCATAATCTAAAAAAAAAAGACCAATTGACAGCTGTGGGACAGCCTAGTTATCTTGATGATGGTATTTTTGGCCATAGAGAGTAATGAACAAAACACCAAAATGGCTATCAGTTCACTATAGCCCACTTCTTCTCCTACAGTAGTGGAGGCTGAATAGTGATAAAGAATGCAAAGAATGCCAAGAATCACCCATTTCTTACAATCTACAAACCTTGATTTTACTTTTTTTATTCATAATGACAAATTTTGTCCAATGACCAAGGAATTAATATACTGCTAGAGCTACTGAGTCACACCCATGCTGATATTCTCAGTATAAATAAAACCAGCAGAAATTAAGATCTTGATGCATGAAAAGATGGGTTATCAGAGAGGTCACTGAAGACATTGGCAAAGTTGATTTCATCCCATAGCCAAAAACAACAAGAAACCTAATTTCAGGACTTAGTCATCTTTCCCCATAGTTCTCCAAAAGAATGAAAGTATACAGACAGGAGAAAGTAAGCAAGAGATGGATTATTAGATTTTTGAGTATCAGCATTTATACCTTAGAAATCAGCAAATGCTTCAAATCAGAGCTTGGTTTTTTTTGTTTCATTGATGTTTAGGCTTTAGAATGTGATGGGGAAATTGTTAATAATGCTAATTATACTTAAAAATATGTCCCATTTTAGAAAGTCACTTTTTTTCCCCTTTTTTGCAAAGCAATGGGATTAAGTCACTTGCCTAAGGTCACATTATTAATGTCTGAGGTCATATTTGAATTCCAGGGCCATGTCCCTAAAGAGTCACTTGTTAAACAATTTACTGGCAGTATACTTCTCTACAAAGAGCACCATGAAGGGCATTGCACTTTTTTTTCCATCCATGGCACAAAATAAACTTCAAAGAAAAATTTCATGATGAATTATCAACTTACCTAGTGATAATCAGCAACTTTAATTCCAAATGAGATTCAATATACTCTCCTCCCTTCTTCTGTGGCTGCCATTGGGACTACCATAGCGCCACAACCATGGCCATCTGATACCCCACAGCCGTGGGCCTCAACAAGAGCCACAAAGTTACCAAAAACATTGCAAAACCCCAACACTGCCACCTCCATGAACATTTGACCAAACACACCAAATTTATGATAGGATACTGAGGTGTATGGGTTTGCCCCTTATAAGAGTCAGGCCATGGAATTGTTAAAGATCTCCAAGGATAAGCAAGCCCTTAAATTCATCAAAAAAAGGGTGGGAACTTATATCGGAGCCAAAAGGGAGAGGAGCTCAGCAATGTCCTAGTTGCCATGAGGAAGGCTCCTGCCAAGAAGAACTAAACTGGATCCTGCCTGCCTTCCCCATTTACCCAATAAATATTTGACAAATAAAAAAAAAAAAATTCAAATGGACAGAGGAGGAAAGCCAAAAACCATGTTGAGAAATGTGATATTTAAAAAAGTATACAGATGAAAGTAGAAGGAATTTAAGAATGAGGAATAAACAAACAGGATAGTTTGTAACTGCAATGTTAAATTTAATGTACATATTAAAAAAGACTAAGGGAAGTTTATAGTTTTGTTCACATGCCACTATATTTCTCTTCTTCGTATATTCAAATGCTCCTGTTTCTAGCTGTTTAAGTTCATAATAAAAAAAGAAAATTTAAAAAAAAATATGATTTAGGGGCGGCTATGTGGCGCAGTGGGTAAAGCACCGGCCCTGGAGTCAGGAGTACCTGGGTTCAAATCTGGTCTCAGACACTTAATAATTACCTAGCTGTGTGGCCTTGGGCAAGCCACTTAACCCCATTTGCCTTGCAAAAAAAAAAAAAAAACCTAAAAAAAATATGATTTAGGATTAAAAACAAGAAGTCAAAGACTTAAAAGGAGACTGGGGGAGGTAGGATTCACTAAATTTGGAGCCCAAAGATGATTAGGAAAAAAGAAAGGGACTTATATTATCTAAAATATTTTATAGCAACTCTCTTTGTGGTGGCAAAGAACTGGAAATTGCAAGGATGCAAATCAACTGGGGAATAACTAATTAAGTTGTGATATATGATCATAATGAAATAAGACTTGCTTTGAAAAATGATTAGCTCATTAATTGTAGAAAAATATGGATAGGTTTCCATGAAATAATGGAGTGAAATGAGCAGAACCAAGAGAATATTATGTAGAATAGTAGCAATATTATTTTAAAAACAACTTTGATCTGTAAGCTATTTTGACTATTATACATATCCAAATTGACTAAAGTGTTTTTTATAAAAAGGCAATAGGGTTAAGTGACTTGCCCAAGATTACACAGCTAGGTAATTATTAAGTGCCTGGGGCTAGTGCTCTATCTACTGCATCACCTAGTTGCCCCTACAAAGTATTTATTAAAAAAAAAAAAGACAATATCCGCATTCAAAGAAAGAATTGATAAATATTTGCATGGAATGATTTTACACATATATGTATACATATGCACACACATTTTTGTCTAATGAAAACAGGGGAGAGAAGAAAAAATAAAGTTATGTGAGAACTTTATTATATATTTAAAAAGAATAGCAAGCTGTGCATAAAAGATTTGCAGTTTCATGTGAAGTTTCATCTTTTTTATTCAATAATAGAAATTCTTGTTATTTCATAAATTAAAAATAAAATAAAAATTTGGAGTCAGAAGATTTGATTCCATTCCCTACTCTGCCACTTATTTTCTGTATGACTGAACAAATGACTTCCCTTCCCTTCTCTGTGGCTGAGTTTCCTCAGCTCTTATATGATACGATTGGACTGTATGAATTATAAGATCTTTTCAAGTCCTAAAAATAAGAAAACACACAGGACTATAGATTTTAAAGTTGAAAGGGACTTTATAGGTTGTCCAGTAGAAGTACTTATCTTATAGATACTCAAGGGGCACAGCTATAGATGATGAATATTTTCTTCAAGATGATGTCAGAAGGTACTAGATATGTCCAGCACCAACCAACATCATGAAAGAAGAAATTACTATATCTTAACAAATAAAAAATAAGTGGCTACCAAGATAGCAATTATTTCAGAATCAGTTGCCCATTATATATAAATCAAGGGTCAAGATTAAAGTAAAATGTAAAGTGATAAAAATAAAAAGACATATATAGATATATATCTATATATGTTGTATATGCTCCAAAAACACCCACACACACAAATATTTATATAACATAAAATTACCTACTTAAATAAGTCAACCATTCAAAAAAATAGAAAATGAATAAAAGAATCAACATTGACTCTATCACCATTGATTAAATTACTTTAACTGACCACCACATTATATAGGACAAAGGAACCCACAAATTGTTTTGACCACAAAGCCCCTTAATCTCCTTTCTAAGCAAAAAAATGTATGGTAGCCAAGATCCATATTAGCAGAGAAAGCAAGTTCCCTTATAAAATATGAATGAAGATAGAAGAATATAAATAGTATCTCAACACAAAATACTAAAAAACAATTGAAGAGAAAACAAAACTACAGCTTGGCATGAATTCAAGCTAATCCATATCTTTGTGAGAGAATTTGTTAATGAAAGTGGAAAGTCAACAAAGAGGTTCCAAATAGAACAGAAATGACTGCTTTTATAAGTGATCCATTTTGATCAATGGAACTACAGTGGATTTTGAATAATAACTTAATAACTAATGAGGAAGTTACAATATCACTTAAAAGGATGAACTAGTCCTAACTAAAAATTTATACTAGAAATAACCTAATTTTGAAAGCATGTGGATCAATTAACAAAGAAAAAGGAAAGAAAAGAAAATTTCCAAATTACAAATTCTGCTTTTACAAAAGGAAAACTAGTGAATACTACCTATCAACACACTTTTCCCTCCTCATCTTCACAAAATCTTTGGAGAATTATCTATTAGTGCATAAAATGAATACTTGACTTAATCCTTTTAAAATGAGATGGAAACAACCAGGCTTTCACACATGATTTTCTGTAGCAGACCACATCTTTATGGTCACACAACTAAGCAATATAAAAAATAATAAACTTTTGACTATGACAATTGGAATTTTTAAGCATTTCACTTGATAGAGCTCCTTAAATGCCTCCCATATAATAAAATTATGTAACAATCTGTGGCAGATGCAGTTATGGAGATAATAGCTGTTTCATTAATATTGACATCAAGTGAGGTATAAAATGGAGAGACCTGTGTTTGCTTAAGTTGTTCACCAATGTCATGAGAGAGATATTATGTGCAAAGACTAAACAAAGGAATTGTTGAAATAAAGGTTATTCAAATGTTGTTTGCATTAAGGACCTTGGAGAAGGGGCGGCTAGGTGGTGCAATGGATAAAGCACTGGCCCTGGAGTCAGGAGTACCTAGGTTCAAATCCGGTCTCAGACACTTAATAATTACTTAGTTGTGTGGCCTTGGGCAAGCCACTTAACCCCATTTACCTTGCAAAAAAATAAAAAAACCTAAAAAAAAGGACCTTGGAGAAAGACCGAGTGGAATAGAGAAACTTCAGTATTCCACAATTTTCCCCTTAATTACCCCCTCCCCACCTTGGGTCATTATAAAATTATCAAAGCATTCTCTTAAGATGAGAGATTCAGCATTGTTTGGCTTGGTACTATGAGGTCTGGCACCTGACTGTGTTATGCCAGAGCATGAAACACTTATTAAGGAAGTGAAATAGAATGGGAGTCTTTTATTCTTGATCATTACTGAATTCAGGTAGAGAAGAGGCTGAATATTAGGGAGTAAATGCGAGGTAAGAAGAGCATCTATTTGTAGAACTGATTCTATATTCAGAGTGAAAATCTGAGCTGTGAGTTGGAATTGAAAGGGTAGATTCTGTCCTAGAGACAGGAAGATTTTTGTGTGGCTAACCACAGAAGATGTACCCTTGGTGCCAGGTCCCACAGAATAAATTTTGGGGAACCATGTTGAGAGTTCTTTCTTAGATGTTGCATATCTACATGGAACAGATTTGAGCCCTCAGTAGTCTTGGCAGAGGAAAAGAGGGCATTTCATCACTTGCCACTAATTACAGTTACACTTGAGCTCTGGTCTATTTGCTCCTTCTTGATCATTCATTTTTCCTAAAGTTTGAAGAATAGTGTCAGTAATGACCTATGTGTAGGAAGTGGTACCTGAATTGAGCTTTGAAGAAAGCCAAGGATACTAAGAGGGAAAAGTCAGGAGTGAGCTTTTTCAGACATAAGGGACAGCCTAAGCAAAGACAGAGAAATGGGGAATGAAATGGGGTATTCAGGTAGGTCAGTTCAGGTACGTCAGTTCATCTGAAACTGAGAGTCTATAAAAGGAAGCAATGGAAAATATGTCTGGAAAGAGAGTCTGGAGCCAGACAATGAAAGTCTTTAAATGACAGTCTGAAGAGTCTGTACTATGTTCTTGAAGCAATAGGGAGCCAGTGAAAACTATTGAGCAGCAGAATGGCATAGGCACACCTGTACATTAGGAAAATTATATTACCATCTATGTAGAAGGCAGTGCCAACATATGATTTATATCTTCCTTCTTTTGATATATAGTCATAAATTGCCTTTTATAAGCTATTTCTTATCTATGTCTCATCTCTCCAGTGGGATAGCTAGCTAATAAACTACTTTTGTGTTTCACTAATACCCAATAAAAACTCAAATTTTTATTGCATTAAAAATAGAATGCTATCATAGAACAGGAATGAGACAATGTTTGCAGTAGTCCATCACTTTCTTAGGAAAGTTTTATGAAAAAGTCATTGTAGATATTGGGGGTTTAAAATAAATAAATATATATATATATTTAATTTTTTCCAATTATATGCAAAGGTAATTTTCTACATTCATCCTTTTGCAAGCTTTTGAGTTGCACATTTTTCTACCTTCTTCCCTTCCCTCTCCCCTTCCCATGGCAGGGAACAATTTTATATAGGTTGTATATGCACAATTGGGTTTAATGTATTTCCAAATCAGTTGTGAAAGAGGCATTAGAACTAAGTGGAGGTGGGGGGAGAGCCATAAGCAAGCAAGAAAGAACAAAAGAAATTTTTTAAAATGAACCTAGTATGCTTTGCTCAACATTCATACTTCAGAGTTTTTTTTTTCTCTAGATGTGGATGGCATTTTCCATAACAGGTCTTTCAGGATTGTCCTTGATTGTGAACTGCAGAGAGGAGTTGTGTCCCTAATAGTTGTTCAACTCACAATGTTACTGTTAATGTGAATAATGCACTGGTTCTACCCTCAGCTTCAGTTCATGCAAGTTTTTCCAGGCTTTTCTAAAATCAGCTTCTCATCATTTCTTACAGAATAATAGTACTCCATCATATTCATATACCATAACTTGTTTAGTACAATATTTCTAAATTTACTTTCTCTCTGGAATTCTAAGTACAGTATTTGGATATAATAGTCTAGAAGCAAGAAGATCAATCGTTCCAGGTGAAAGGAGCTGAGAGTCTAACTGTATAGTGAAGAGAAGGCACAGGATGGAAAGATGATGTGGAGATAGAATTGACAACCTGAGTAACTATGATGAAAGGAAAGGGAATACAACTGGGTCACTGGAAGGATGGAGTTGCCTTTGACACAAATAGGAAAAATTATTGTAAGCTTTATGGCAATAAATTAACTTGTCATCAGGAACATGTTGAGGATCTCTACTATATTTCACAGCCTGACTACAAGAAAATTTTTCTGAGCTGTCCCAAATTGTTACTGTTGTTAGTCCTTTGTTTTTGAAGAGGATCAGTGACATCATGGCGCAGTGTCTTAACTTGCCCATGAATTGCACTTAAAAGTCAGAGTTGCACAAAGTCATCAGTCTCACTCTCTCTTCCTGAGTTCAATGGCAAGACAAAAGTCAGAACCCAAAAGAACCTAGATATTACCTTAGTCATCAAACAATTACCCAAAATATGTATTTTAGGAATGCATGTGCACAGCTTAAGACCACTACCTTCCAGCTTAAGACAACCACTTAGGATAACAGAATTGTATTCTCCTGTATCCCTCACAGAACCTAGCATGATGTTAGAAAGGACTATCCCTAGAGGGTGTGTAAATTGCACAGGTGTGACCAACTAGCATTTTTATACAAGAGATATCTGGTTAAAGTGAATATCAAAAGCAGACTTGAAGAGGAAAAAAAATTATAGAAGGGCACATGCAAGTAGAAAGAGTTCTGAGGATGGGATAGGCTACTTCAGTAGGATGGAACAGGTAATGGGTTAGCAGTATATATATATATATATATATATATATATATATATATATATGAGCACAAAAGGCCATGCTTAGGACCATTAAAAATGTAATTTCCTTCACCTCTGGCACCTACTTTCATAGGTAACTGCTTCCCCATCATTTAGACAACATAGCAGTTTAAAACCCAGAGTGGGCAGCTAGGTGGTGCAGTCAATAGAGCAACAGCCCTGGATTCAGGAGGACCTGAGTTGAAATCTGACTTCAGACACTGAATAATTACCTAGCTGTGTGACCTTGGGTAAGTCACTTAACCCCATTGCCTTGCAAAAATAAAAAAGCCAAAAAAAATTAAAAAAATTAAAAAAAGACCCTCAAGAGTTCAAGTCCCAGAGCAATTGCCCCATTTGCTGCCACCTAAAAGGAGACTTGATGCTAGATATACTATAATTATTCAGTAAGATTTGATTTGTTGATGCTTTACTTAATGTACTCTCATAGGATCATGGAGTGTAAAACTGAAAGTGGCCTTAGAGAGCATCCAAAACCTAGTTCTAAGTGAGGAAAACTGGAAAAATCATAAGCTATCTTTCTACTGAAATTTCTAAAGTTACTCAGTGTAAACACAATTTTATTTTTGCAAATAATGATTTAGAATTAAGTCATAAAATGTTAGTGAAGCACACAATTACCTTGTTGATTTGAAGTGTTAAACTGTGGATAATTCATGAATTTTCCAATTTTCTCTGCCTGATGTAGATATTAGAGGATATTCTGCATATTGAATAAAACCCACACTGTGTATAAACATCCATTAAATCCAATGAATAGAGAAGACTGCTTGCTGGCGCACTGAGCCAGATATTTTCAGCTTTTTCCCCATACACAAATGTATTTAGACAAATTGTATTACTTCTTAACACACCTATTTCTAGACACATTTATGCTTATATCATTGTTGTTGTTCAGTCAAATTCAGCTCTTCATGATCCCATTTGATATTTTCTTGGCAAAGATACTGGAGTGGTTTGCCATTTCCTTCTTCAGCTTATTTTTACTGATGAAGAAACTGAGACAAACAAGGTTAATTGGCTTGCTCAGGATCACACAATTAGAAGCTGTATTTAAAGTTAAATCTTAATGACTCCCGGACCAGTCTTTATACACTTTGTCACCTAGCTGTCCTGAATATCATTTCTTGCCATCTTATTGGGTTGATTTAAGCTTTTGTGTTCTCCTAATCTATAAAAAGAGGATTATGATGCCAGTAATATCTCACTGAATTATTGTGAAAAAATGCTTATTGAATCAATACATCAGGAATATCTGATAGGAATGGAGGTGAGCAAGTTCAAAAGAATGAAAATGAAAGTTGCCACTCACCTCCTGACTGAGAGGTAATTACTTAAAATGCAGAAAGAGACATGCTTTCTTAGATATGGCTAAGGTAGGAATTTGTTTTGCTACACTTTGTAGCTATATATCAAGGAATTTCCTTTGTAGATTGGTTTTTTAATTTGCTATACTGGGTTAGAGGGACTGTGAGAGGAACTGATTGATTTTAGTAATGCTTGACTTGAAAAATAAAAATAACAAGTTATTTTTTTTAAAATGGTGATCCCTATTCCTATTCTTATAGCTGGTTAATAAATATGCTCTATATTCAAATATTTTAGTAGCCTTAGTTACATGCAAGGGAATACACTAGAAAGAACCAATTTCAGATGTTTTCTGACACATTAATGAGTGAGGGCAAACACAAGCCATACCAATATTATTAAATCAAGTCCACCAGTCAAGGAGGAGAGGCACGAAGGAGCCCTATTTGACCCTTAAGGTCACATATAAAGGTGGGCTCTTATTATGTCATTGTAATTATAATAATATGGTAAAAAGCCTAATGTATCTTGAAAGAAACAGGTTTTTGCCTTGTCTTTAAAAGAGAAACAGTGAGGCTTGCTTCAGGTAAAAGTAAAAAGCATTCAGACCTTTACAGGAAGCTAATGAGTAAAATGAGAAGTTTCAAGAAAAACTCATTTTCCCCTGGGTGGGAAGGAGGATATGAGTAATGGCCTGCCTGTGCAGACTGCACACCTGAAGAGTGAAGAGTTATTATTCATAGGGATGAGCTCATTCATTTTTCAAATTTTGTTGGCTAAAAGAAAACATAAAGGGGCAACATGGAAAAACCATATGTAGGGGGAAGGGGTAGTTCTTCCTCCCCTTTTCTTATCTGGAAATAAGTGGGTCCTGGATATTTCTATTGCTATTATTTGAAGTATATTATTTCAATCAAAATATCAGAACCTATACATTCAGCAAACTTTCGTTAAGTAGCTAGTATGTTTAAACCATTGAAATAGGTACTAAGAGCATAGAGACAAAAATGAAACATTTTCTGCCCTGAAGAGTTTACATGTTCTTTGTTTCTGCCCCCTAACGAACTTACATTACAGGTACAATACATGTAGCAGTAAGTAAATACAGTAGGTCCTAAAAGTCTCCATAGGTAATTTTAAAATTACACAAAGACTTTTAAGCTTTAATAGTTTTAAGACCACAAGAAGACTTTTGGGACACACTCTATGAGACAATTTGAGGAGGGAAGGAAAAATTAATAATTAGGGTGACTGATCAAAATTTTACTCAGAAAGTTAGTAAATCATCATCATCATCATCATCATCATCATCATAAATAGCTAAGAAGTGAATGGGAAGAATTCACCTGTAAAACAGCACAGTATATAGGGGCGGCTAGGTGGTGTAGTGGATAAAGCACCAGCCTTGGAGTCAGAAGTACCTCGGTTCAAATCTGGTCTCAGACACTTAATAAAGACCTAGCTGTGTGGCCTTGGGCAAGCCATTTAACTCCATTTGCCTTGCAAAAACCTAAAAAAAAAAAGCACAGTATAGCAGAATTCATTAGGAAGCAAAATCAAACATTATATTATATTTATAAGAAACATATTTCAAACATAAAAATATATCTAGAGTTAAGTAAGAGGTTTAGAAAGATAATATAATGGATATAGCACTGGCCCAGGAGTGAGGAGAACCTTAGTTCAAATCCAACCTTAAGACTCCTTGACACTTACTAGTTGTATGACCCTGGGCAATCACTTAACTCCAATTAACTTACAAAAAAAGGAAAAAAAAAAGACTTGGGCAAAACCTATTATACTTCAATTAATCTCAAAAAAAAAAACCAACAAGGGTGGCAATCTCAGATAAGAAAAAAGTAAAATTGGGGCAGCTAGGTGGTACAGTGGATAGAGCACCGGCCTGGAAGTCAGGAGTACCTGAGTTCAAATACGACCTCAGACACTTAATAATTACCTAGCTGTGTGGCCTTGGGCAAGCCACTTAACCCCATTGCCTTGCAAAAAAAAAAAACCAACCTAAAAAAAAAAAGAAAATTGACACAATTAAAAGAGATAAACAAGGAATTATAGACAATGAATTAATACCTATAATTAAAGCATATGAATTGAATGGTATAGAATCTAAATACTTAAAGGAAAAGTTAAGTGAATTTCAAAGAGAAATAGACCTCAATGTAGCCCTTTCAGACTTATATAAATCTAGCAAAAAATTAATTAATTAAAAACCTGAATAGAATTTTAGAAAAGTTACATGTGATAATCTCTGATGATAACCTATGAGAATAGGAAAGCGTTTACCTATACCTTTGGTATATGGCTCCTTGCAAAAACTTGATCATGTTTTAGGATACAAAAATATGAATTCACCAAAAAATACAGAAAACCAGAAGTATTAAAATTTTCAAGTGCCATAATGTAATGAAGATTATATTCAATAAAGATCTACTGAATAATGAATGAAATTAGAGACTAAATAACTTTATCCTACTGCAGAAATAGTAGTTTCTTTAAAGATGACAATAATGGAGCAACATACCAAAATTTTGGAAATTCAGCTAACATACTCGTTCAGAGAAATTTTATATCTCTTTCAACAATAAAACTGAGAAAGAGCACATTAAAAAAATTGAACATGTAACTTAAAAAGTTGAAAAACAACAACAAATTTTAAAACTCCAATTAAATACCAAATAGAAATTCTATAAATCAAGGAAATTAAAAGAAAAAGTTGTATTAATAGAGTAAATAAGGATCTTTTTTTAAAAAAAAGGAAAACAAATAAACTATTAGTTAATTTTATTTTTTTTAATGATAATGACAGTGTGTTTGGAAACCTGGGTGAATGTAACAATATGGTATCCTCAGCAGAAATAGGAAAGTTTGAAGGAAAGTTAAATTAATGGGAAAGAATGAGTTTTATCTATTTCCAAAAGGTTGAATTAGAAAGGCTTGTGGAGGGGCAGCTAGGTGGTGCAGTGAATAGAGCACCAGCCTTGGAGTCAGGAGTACCTGGGTTCAAATCCAATGTCAGACACTTAATAATTACCTAGCCGTGTGGCCTTGGGCAAGCCACTTAACCCCATTGCCTTGAAAAAGCTAAAAAAAAAAAAAAGAAAAGAAAAAAAAGAAAGGCTTGTGGAAGTTCAGAAATCAGTGACATTGAACTGGAATTCAAGAAAGAAATATGACTAGATATATAAATTTGGGAATGCTGAAGAAAAGTCATATTACATTGCATAATGTATGTTCAACTCTGTCAGAAACAATATTACTTTATTTATCAATTATCTATATCTAATTTATTTCTGGCTGTCCAAACTCTGGGTTACTCTTTGCCCCAAAATAATTTCAAGTAATATTTATAGAAATCTTAAATAAGGAAAAGCTAACATTCCAGAATTATTAAGGAACCACTTCCTCTATTGTATTCCCTTCTGGACTACTCTCCTTACTCCAGAAATTCAATAAATGAACCTTCCCCCTTCTTTCAATACAGTAATCCTTAATTTTTAATGTAGAAGTCTGGGTCCTAGCACACCAATCACCTTAGGCTGGCCAAAAGAAGAGATGACCCTTAGATGGGTCTATAATCAAATCACTTCAAGATTAGGGAAGGCAATGGTGTAAACAAAGCAAAAAAATGTTCTTTGCTAAAACTGTCTGCTACTACCCTTCATCCATTTCTCTTTTTAAAAAATTTTTTTTGTCATTGAACTATCATCCAAGGTACTTTTCTCAAAAGTCTAGAAAAGGCTTTAGAAAAATATATTATTTCTCAATATTGTCATCTTTGCTTTTTATTAAATAAAAGACTTTATGCTTCCACAAGTCATTTGTATGATAGAAACTGTTCTTTTATCCATAGTAACTGATGAAATCATCAAGAGAGAAAAGAAAACTCCCAAAACAGAGACACATTTGATGAACAGAAGATGGATAATGACCCAATAGGAGACTGAGAACAAGTAGGCATCAAACAGGTAGAAGAGAAACTAAAATAGAAGAATGTTCCAGAAACTAAGAGAGACTTGATTTCTTTTTCCAAATTTGGAGGGAGAATGTTATTTAGAAGAACTTGATCTGGAGGAGAAAGGACAATGAAGGAAATCTGGAGAGCATGGAATTGTGAACTAGCCCAGAGAATGATTTTAGGGAACTTTGGGTTACTTAAGGCAAAGATGAAGGAAAAGGAGAAAGAGAAAGATTCTAGCTTTAAGATGAGGAAGGCTAAAGTAGAAGGACATGAAGGGAAGAAGATAGTCTCCAGGAAGAGGAGAACTAAGAGTTAAGAAAGAATACTTAGGGAGGTGGAGCCAAGAAAGCAGCATGAAGGCAGGAATTCCCAGAAACTCATTCCCCCAAAAATCTCCAAAAGTTGTCAAATTATGACTCTAGCCAAAATTTAGAGGGGCAGAACCTACAGAAAGACTGAGTGATACAATTTCCCAGTCAAAGACAGAAGATCCACAGAAAAGGTCTGTTTCACCAGGACCAGAAGTTGGAAAGAGCCACAGTGCAGTCACAGCACAGTGCAGCTGGTCTGGAGCAAACTAGCTCCAGCCTTCCAGGAACAACCCATGCTTTGCCTGGGTACCTGGGGGCTGGGTCTGTGGTGGGGGGGGTGCAGTTTCCAGACCTCTTGGCCCAGGGATCACCAGGAACAGCCTGAAGGGATGGTGAGAGAACTCCACCACACCAGAGTAGATGCGGAGCAGAGCACCAGCCTCAGAGCAGCCCTGAAGTAAGAACCTGCAGTGGGATTTAGGGAAGCTACCCAACACTTCCAGAGTTCCCAGCCCACAGATGGTAAGGGGTTTGGGGGAGACTTCAGAGGTCCCTCTGCTCTCCCTGGAGCAAGACTCTGCTGTTTGCCCATACTGAGATCCAGGTTGCAGTCTGGGCCCCATACTACCATTGGCAAGTAGGGACCATCCTCACAGCTCCAGAGGGGAGGATCTGTAGTTGTCCACACACCAGAGCAGAGGCAAGAGAGCAGTCTCATAAGACTTTGGAAGAATTAAGTTCCCAGTGGAGAGTCCCAAAAAAACCCCAAAGCCTTGGAAGTGCAGTAAATCAGTCTTAGACTGAAGAAATGAGTAAACAACAGAAAAGGAAGAATCTGACCATAGAAAATTACTTTGGTCCCATGGAGGATCAAAATACATACTCAAAAGATATCAAAGTCAAAGCTTCTGTATCTAAAACCTCATTGAAAGCAATTAAGGGAGGTAGAGGAAAATTGGGGAGGAGAAATGAGAGTGATGCAGATAAATCATAAGAACCAAGTCAGCAACTTGGTGAAACAAATACAAAAAAAATTAAAGAAAATAAAACGTTAAAAACCAGTTCAGGCCAAATGGAAAAAATCAACACAAAAGGCAAATGAGGAAAAGAATAACTTAAAAAGTAAAACCGGCCAGCTGGAAAAGGAGATTAAAAAAGCTCACTGAAGAAAATAACTCCTTCAAATGTAGACTGGAACTAAAGAAAGCCGTGACTTTGTGAGAGATCAGGAAGAAATAAAACTATACCAAAAGAATCAAAAATTAGAAGAAAATGTGAAATATCTCATTGGAAAAACAACTGACCTTAAAAACAGATCTAGAAGAGATAATTTTAAAATTATTGGGCTACCTGAAAATCATGACCAGGAAAAGAGCCTGGATTTCATTTTTTAAGAAATAATACAACAAAATTTCTCTGAGATCCTAGAAATTGAAGGAATTCACCAGTCACCTCCTGAAAGAGATCTCAAAAGAAAAATTTCCAGGAATATTATAGCCAAACTCCAGAACTCCCAAGTCAAAGAGAAAATACTAAAAGCTGCCAGAAACAAACAATTCAGTTACTGTGGTTCAGTAGTCCAGATTACACAACATTTGGCAGCATCTACATTAAGGGCTCATAGGACTTGGAATATGATATTCCAGAAAGCAAAAGATCTTGGTTTACAACCAAGAATCAACTACCCAACAAAAGTGAACATGCTCTTTCAGGAGAAAAGATGGACTTTCAATGAAACAGAAGACTTTCAAACTTTCCTATTGAAACAACCAGAGCTGAACAGAAAGTTTGATCTTCAAGTACAGGACTCAGGTGAACCATAGAGGGGGTGAATGAGAAGGACTAATTATGAGGAACTTAATGATGTTGAACTGCTTGCATTCCTGCATGGGAAGAAGATACTGATAACTCATATGAACTTTCTCATTTATTAGAGCACTTAAAAGGAGCATAAATCAATAAGACATGGGAGGGAGCTGAATATAATGGTATAATATAGTAATAAGATAGAGTCAGTGGGTGATAAAGGAAAGTACTGGGGGGAAGGGGAAAGGAGAGGAGGAAGAAAGGGCTAAGATATTTCACATAGGAGTCATGATAAAGCTTTTGCAATGGAATGGAATAGGGGCAGGCAAGGGGGAATAAGTGAGTTTTCATTCTTATCAGAAATGGTTCAGAGAGGAAATAACATACACACTTAATAGGGTATAGAAATCTATCTTACCTTAGAGGAAAAATGAGAGGAAAGGGATGGGATAAGGGAGAATGGGGGGAAGGGAAGGGAGGAGTAGATGATAGCAGAGAGGGAAGATCATGGCAGAGATACAACACACTTCTGAGTAGGGACAGGGTAAAAGGAGAGAGAGAATAGAATAAATGAGAGTGGAAGGAATAGAGTGGAGGGAAATACAGCTAATAATAGCAACTCTGGAAAAAATAATGAAGTAACTTCTCTGATGGACTTGACTTTTCTTTCTCTCTCACTATTCTTGAGGTATCCTATCTTTTTGGGGGGAAGATTATCATAATAATATAATATAAAACAAGCTTATTATAATAATATATAACAAGATTATTATAATAATATAAAATAAATAAACCAAAAAAATCAAAATAAATCAAAATAAAAAAAGAATACTTAAGGTGAAAAAGGAAACTGACAATCTAAGTAAATGGCATATGGATCAACTCATATGTCATCTCCTGGAAGTCCCAATGTTCAGAGTTAAAGAGCTCCTGCCTTCTCTTAGAGGCTCTGCCTTGGATTTGGCTGTTCTTTCAGTCATACAGGAAACAGCTCAAGGACCTGCAGTTCCCAACATGACACTTGGATCAGAGGAGTACATTAGATTAGCAAAAATAAGAAGTATTTGAATTCAGGAACTCAGTGTTCAATAAACCCAGAAATATAAACTATAAACTATATAAACTATAAAATTGGACTAGCAGTATTAAGACGTTTCTCTCTATTATAATAGGGAAATAGGTTTCTCTCTCTCTCTGTGGGTGTGGGTGTGGGTATGTGTGGGTGTGTTTGTGTGTCTCTCCCTTATGCTCTGTACCCCTTCCTGATATTGGACAAAAATGCCTCTTGTCCCTTCAACTCTCAAAATAGAATATATCATCTTCCCTTTTTCCCAATCTCATCTTGACACCATCATTAACCACACCAGTTTGCCTTGGTAGCCATCAATTTATTATACCATATTTTATGATATTAATCAGCAGAATCTATTTTTTCTCTCTCATATCACTTACCCATTGAATAAAAAGGAAAAGGAAAAAAGTTTTGCAACAAATATATATGCAAGAGAAATAAATTTTCTCATTAACTATGTTAGAAAGCTATATGTCTTATTCTCCACTAAATCTATCACCTCTCTGCAAGGAAGATGACATCCTTTAACACTGGTTCTCTGGATCATAAGTTTATAAAGTAATGAAATGATAGCCAACAATTGAGGAATGATTGTTTGAAGTGTTAGTTGCCTTCCCCCCCCCTCCTGTCCCATTCAAGGATGAAATAGAAAGCAGAGAAGAAGTTTGAACAGATAACAGGGGGCTACTCTCCCACCAATGACTGGAAAGTAGAAAGAAAGGCATCAGGGCTTCAATTTGTATGACTTACCAGTCACCTTCATAATCTCATCTGATATCTTTGCTGGTGACTTGTCTCAAATACTTCTCAAGATGAAACTGAATAGTAACATCTTACACATGGATTCAAAACATCAACTTCACAGTTACACATTGAGGAAAATGCAATTGAAAGTAATCTCCAGGGGCGACTAGGTGGCGCAGTGGATAGAGCACCGACCCTGGAGTCAGGAGTACCTGAGTTCAAATCCAGCCTCATACACTTAATAATTACTTAGCTGTGTGGCCTTGGGCAAGCCACTTAACCCCATTTGCCTTGCAAAAACTAAAAAAAAAAAAGTAATCTCCAAAAGATGGGGGGCTTTGTTATTCTAAATCAACTACATGACAGCAAAAAAAAATGTTAATGTTTTCTTAGGATAACTTGAGAGTCATAATGTTCAGGACAAGGAAGTGATAGGTGACTGCTCTGGTCAGACCACATGTGAAGACTGTATTCAGCTCTAAGTATCACATGTTAGAAAGAATACATCAAGCCTGAAGAACATCTAAAAGATGGCAACCAGGGCAGTAAAGGGCTTGAGATCATGTCATATGAGGATCAACTGAACACAAAGTGGGGGGGAAATGATTGATTTGGAATAGGGAGACCTAGATTAAAATTCCAACTATAACACTATATGTATGACTTGGTAAAATTACAGCATTTTGGGGCCAGAATTTCCTAATCTATAAAATGTGGGGATTGGCCAATCTGATCACTAAAATCCTTTCCAGCTGTAAATCTATAAGCTTTTGTATTGGAGATGCTTAATGAAGAGTTGGGCATGTTTACTTTTTTTCAAACTTTGAAAGCCTGTCATGTGGAAGAGTAATTAGATCAATGATGTTTGGTCCTAGAGGGAAGGAAAAGGAGCTATGAGTGGCGAAGATGCCAATTTAGTCTTGATGTCAGCAAAAGGTTCTTAAGGATTTCAATGATCCAAAAGCATTATAGGCTGCCTCAGTAGACAGTATGTTCTCTCTCTCACACTGGGTTCTTCAAGTAAAGGCTTACCAGCCACTTTATAGATTTGGATTTGATGAAGTTTTTCACATGGTCCCTTCCAACTCTAAGAGTTTGTGCTTTCATTATTATGTGATAAATACAAAAATATTTATAGCAGTAATTTTTGTAATTGCAAAAAAAATGGATCCAGTGTGTGGGAAATGGCTAAACAAATTGTATATAGCATATAGGTGTAATGGAATATTACTGGTTCTAAAATAATAATGAATTTAAACATTTCAGAAAAATCACAGGAAGATGTGTAAACTGAAATAGAGGGGGGAAAAAAAGCAAAGTCACAGGATAATGGTCTCTATCATGACAGCAATACTAATAAAGACAAAGATCAATAATATCAGTCAATATTGGTATAAAATGATTAAAGTTAAAGCACTTATCTTTCTTTCTATTATCCATCAACAAATTACAAAAAAGGGAAATGACCTGTGCTATTCGAAATAAGCATTCTATTAACTTGTTATACCTATCTGGAGAATGTACTTTGTGGGTTTGTTAGGTGTTGGATGGATCTTGAAAGTCTGTTTAACAGTGTTTGCTCTAACTGATTATTTGTTCTTCAAAGGTTAGAAATGTAGAGTTAAGAGTTGGAAGGGATCTCAATGATTCTCCAATCCAACACATTTTTGAATGTGATCCATACTGCAATGTTCCTGACAAGTAATCATCCAGTCTCTGCTTGAAGACCACCATTAATTAGGAACCTTCCACCAATAGAAGCCCATTCCACATTTGAACAGTTCTAATTAAGAGATTTTTTTTTCCTGACATCAAGCTTAAATTTTCATTTTTTTCAGCTTGTAATTACTGTTTCTGGGTATGCTCTCTACAGTCAAAGAAAAAAAGGCTGACTATTTTGGTGTTATCAATTCAGGAAGGCCCTCTATCAAGTCATGATTCAAATGAGACAAAGAAATACCCACAATTTTATCATTTTTATGTTAAATAATATTAAGTCATCAAGTAAATCAAAGGTTCCCTGAAAAATTCAGGGTTCCAATTTAATGCACCAGGATCAGATTAGCTTATTCAATCTTTGTATTTCCCTCCATACCCAGAACAGATTTGTGATGAGGAGAGGTGATGATTCCATATTTATGATGTTATATACCTAGAAAACTTCTAGTATGGAAAACTTCCTTCACTAATGAAAATGCCAATTTTTCAGTAATTTGTAATCCTAGAGAATTACTGGGGACACAAAAACTAATTTATTTTTGCAAGTCATATAACTAGTATGTGTTTATCTTGAACCTAGGTTTCCTGATCCAAGGTTGACCCATTAACCATTTCACCACAGTGCCTCTCTCCCAGCAAAAAGAAGAGGCTTTATAAATCATTGTTTAATTGAATTGAAGATCTCAGCTAATCAGTGAGACCTGTCTGAATTCAAATCTTGCTTCAGGCATTTACAACTATATAACCCTGCACAAGCTTTCTCAGTCTCTTAGGTTCCTTCCTACTTTAAATCTATGATCCTATGATCTATGACCTTATTTTTCTAACACATATACATTACAATTACTTGTTGATGACACATTCTCCAGGAAATAAGATAAGATAATAGAACATAAGATTCTTAAAGCCAAAAGAGACCTTAGATTAGTTCTTAACTTTTTTTTTGGAATTTTGCAAGGCCGTGGGGTTAAGTGACTTGCCCAAGGTCACACAGCTAAGTATTAAGTGTCTGAGGCTGGATTTGAACTCAGGTTCTCCTGACTCCAGGGCCAGTGCTCAATCCACTGTACCACCTAGTTGCCCCATTCTTAACTTTTTTAATGTCACTTGACATCTTTCTGTATAATCTTCTTACTCCCTATCAGTTTTCCCTTTTTTATTTAGCAATTAATGACCCACCCCACCCAGCATTTTGTTTTTGTTATTGTTGAATCTCATCAGATTCTTCATGATTCCATTTGAGTTTTCTGGGCAAAAATACTAGAGTAGTTTTCCATTTCCTTCTCCAGCTCTATTTTACAGATGAGGAAACTAAGGCAAGTAGAGTTGAATTGAGTTACCCAGGATCATATAACTAGAAAATATCTGAGGTCAGATTTGGACTCATAAAGAGTAGTTCTCCTGCCTCCAGAGAAAACCTAAAAAAAGAACTAGAACATAGGTCCCAGGGAAGATAGCAATCCTAAACAGGAAAGCAGATGATTCCAGTGGAAAGGGTTTGGTGACCTTCAAAAGAAAAGCAAAGGGGTCACAGGGAATTGTGTTTCCTACAAGATACGTAGCTTTTATTGGTAGAAGTATCAAGCTATATGCACTAATTTATCCACGACCCCATGTTACTCACTCCTGTCCTGTCTGTGATCTTGGACAGGTGATTTTACCTCACTGGATCAGTTTCAGGGGTTGGATAGATCATCTCTGGCAATCCTGTGGCTCTCCTGTGTAGACATTTCCCCTGGCTGCCCTCCATGAATGAAATACACTCTTTCTTTCTCTGGCTCCTTTAAGTTTCAGTTGAAGTCTCAGTTTCTGTATGAAGCTTTTCCTAATCTTCTTTGATCTTAGCACCTTCCTCCTGAGATTATCTTTAATTTGCCATGTATCTTTTAGCTATTTGTATACAGCTGCTACAAAAGATTGAGTGAATGTGGTCCATTAGTTGTTAATTAATTAATGGAAAAGTGACAAGGAGAAAGAATCCTTTACAAAAAGGCATCAAGTGATATAAAAAAGAATAAGAACTCCTGTTCCTAAGTCTCTTACAGTTTCAAGTCTGTTTTATTATTCCCTGGAGAATGTGTCACCCACAAATAGATAAATGATTCTTCAACTTTTGAATATGTTTCATGTATCTCTTTTCCATTCTGGTGAAGCCTCTAGAACCCTTGTCAGAATAAATGTTTTTAAATGCATAAAATTAAATAGACCAGATGAAAAAGGAAACCAATTAATTATATTGAACACACAAGTGTATGTGTATGTGCATCTGGGTAAACAAGTTCATGGCTCAGATTCAATCTTGCTTTGAATCATCTAACTCACCATTTCTCTAACTTTCTGGATCAAAGTGTCCATCACTATTTGTCTTAACAACCCATTATTTTAGGATTATCTGATTTTAGAATAAAAAGGGCCTTAAAGATGGTCACATAGTAATTGATGAACTTATGAAACTCATTACTTCAAAAAGTGCTATAGACTAAAAATATTAAAGAAGTTCAAAAAGTATTTAGAAAGAGCCATGGTGCATAGAATCATAATTAGACATGACATATTAAAAGAACAAAGACTTCAGAAACCTTGGATTTGAATTCCAATTCTGACACTTGCCAATTTGGACAAGTTATTTCCTCTCCCTAAGACTCAGTTTCCTCATTTATAAAATTGAAGGTTAAACTAAATGACTTCTGAATTCCTTCCATTGTAATATTCTAGGGTTCTTATCCACTGGTAATAAATATAAAGAGGAAAAAGTCTTGGTCAAAGTGGGAAGAGAGACATTGGTAGATGTGGATAGGACCAGTACAAATACTGCAAGCCAGAAAAACTAATACAGGTCCAAAGATTCTCCTGAACTTTTCTACTTCTCTCCAAAACTGATGTCATATCTCAGACAAGAAAATACTGTCATAGACCTAGAGTTCAGTGAAGAACAAGAGGAGCTGAGGAATTAGAATGAAATAGTTCTCATAAGGAAAGCTATCCTTGGTTGATATTTTGGGACATTAGCTCAAGTCATCTTGTACTCAAGTATTTAGTTGGCATCTGAGCAGCCCCTTGGGTTACATATTGGGGCAGGTGCTGTGTTGTGAAGAAAGCTATGCTATAAATATACTCACTCCTCTAGAACTTTGTGGACAGCCACTCCTTGAATGACAACACTTCAAATATCTTTTCTCAATTCTGACTTGTCATGCTTTAGAAAAACTGATTACCTCCAGCCTACAAAATCCCATGTTTTCCAGATAAACTGCCATACTGATTGAGTGGGTACCCTTTACATTGGAAATAAAGATGTCGATGGAATAGAAAGAAGTCACTTTTTGTGAGAAATTTAAAGGGGTCCCAATATATACTGGTCGAAACACATTGTCTCCATGATCCAAGGAAGAGGCATTTAATGAGAACAAAATTTTCTCCAAAAATTATAATTAAAATGTGTGTGTTGGAGAGTGGAAAAAGAACTGGTTCTAGAGTTAGAAGACAAGCTCATATCCTTCCCTGACACATACTATCTAGTGAGTCTAGACAAGCCATTTAAAACTCCCTGGTTCTTGGTTTTCTCATCTGTAAGGAAGTTGGACTAGTTAGAACTTCTGAGATTCCCTCCATCTCTACAATGATAATCTTATAGTCCTATAACCAAAAAGTTACACTAAGAGGAAAATCAATTTTCTAGGAGAATTCTCTCCCTCCCTCTAGTCCTTCCCCATTGAGAAGACAAGCAATATGATATAAAATATACATATGAAATCATGCAGGAAATATTTCCATGCTATTCACATTGCAAAAAAATGCTAGAAAAATAAAAAAGTGAAAAAATTCTATTTCAATCTGCAGTCAGAGTTCATCATTTCTCTCCCTTGAGGTTGGTATTATTTTTCATCATGAATCTTTTGGAATTATCTAAGATCAAAGTCATTCTTAAAAGCAATATTGCTGTTGAGTACAATATTTTCTTGGTTCTACTTACTTCACATTGTTTCATTTCAAATAAGTATTCTCAGTCTTTTTCTGAAACCATCCTGCTCTTCAGAGCACAATAGTATTCCATCACAATCATACCACAACTTGGATAGTCTTTGCCCAATTGATAAAGCATCCCCTCATCCAATCCTTTGATACCTCAAAAAGAGTTGCTACAAATATTTTTGTACATATATGTCCTTTTCCTCTTTCTTCAATCTCTTTGGGATACAAGCTTAGTGGTGGTGGCTGAGTGAAAGGGTAGCCTTTAGCCTTTTGTGTATAGTATCCAAATTATTATCCAGAAAGGTCGAAACCGTTCACAACTCCAACAACAATGCATGTGTCCATATTTTTCTATATCTGAGAAAGGAAGAAACTTTAATCAAAGAGATCACTTGTGAGATGATTGCAAAGAACCAGGCAAGAAATGATAAGGGCCTAGCTTAGTTAGATGGGTATGTGAATAGAGAAAAAGGAATAGATGAGATATTGTAAAGTGGAATTGGCCTGATTTATCAACTGATTGGATATGGAGCCAAAGGGAGCAAGGAAGAGTAAAGAGTTGAGGATTACTCTAAAGTTGTGAACCTGATTGATTCTGTGAACCTTATTAAACATGGTAGGGTTCTTGACAGAAATGGAGTTGGGTAGGAGGGAAATAATGAATTCTATTTGGAATGATGTTTGTCTTTCACTCTCAAAAAAGATCGTGACATCAAGGGAGGTGATGCCATGACAAGCACCTAAATTGGATTCGAATGAGGGGGTGCTGTGCTGTCACAAACCTCACTTTTTCCTCCAGAGTCATCTGGGTCCAGTAGCCAGAAATGAATCAGGACAACTAGTATTGGCCTGGATGCAAGGCAATTAGGGATAAGTGACTTGCCCAAAGTCACATAGTAACTGGCAAGTGTCTGAGGTTGGATTCAAACTTCCATCCTCTTGACTCCAAGGCCAGTGCTCTATCCCTTGGACCACCTAGCTGCCCTTTTGTTTGGAATATGATGTTTGTAAAGTCTATTAGAAATAAGCATTACAAACTCACCATATAGTTCGAGGTAAAAAATGTTCAGTTCTAAACAACTGAGCTTAGTAGCTTCTTAATATGAAGATTCTATGGAAAGGTAATTTGGTCATTCCCTGGTCTTTGAACCTCATCTATTAGTGGAGATAATTTTGCATTTGGTAATGTCACTTTTTCCTATGCAGGAAAATGTGACTTAATTTATAGGCATATATGGCTGGCATTAATTTCTTGATCAACAAGTTTCTAAGGCAGAAAACAAGGAACACACAATCTAATGGGGAGACAATATGCAAACAATTATGTACAAATAAGATATATACATGATAAAATGGAGATAATCCACAGAGGAAAGGAGCCAGCTATTTGAGGAGGATCAGGAAAGGTCTCTTGTAGAAGGTAGAATTTAAACAAAGAGAAAAATCTCCCTCTCTACTTCACTATGAACTCATTTAAATTCTAATATTTGGTGATGTCCACAAAATGCAGTATTAAAAGCTACAAAGCACAAAAATCTCTATGCTTTTTTGATCCAGGGAAACAATTTTTGGATTCATATCATAAAGACAGTCATAAACCACATTGCAAGAGTATTCAATTATCTTTGATAAGGTTTAGAGGCAATCACTCATTTCAAAAAAACAACCAAAAAAGACTATTTGCCTTGTGATTCTCAAGTCTGATGTTCATCCTCCAGATCTTCCTTTAGAGGAAAGAAACTAATTTCCATGAGATCTAGCTCCCACTTCTGTTAAGCACAGAAGAAAGAAAACTGTTGTTTCCTAATCATGTTATGGCTTGTTCTGTGAAACAATGAGCCATAAGTATTGTTTTTATCTCACATTCCAAAGAAACAGTGGACTACCAACTGTGTCTCAGTTTAATGATATATTCATCCCTGTTTCTTATTTACTTAAGTCTCAGTACTGTTTACTCCAAAGGAGGATTCAACCTCACCACAGGGGCACTGAGACACTTCAGATCCTAATTTAAATGGCCTCAAGAAAAGTCAGTTTTGGAGAGTACACAGTGACAGAGCAATTCATATCTACTCTGCCAGAATAGTTATTTTTCAGTGGAAAAATATAGTGAAATATAGTGAATATATATGGAAAAAATAGTGAAAATCATCATATAGTGAAATCAAAAGAAGTCTCTTGGACCTTTTCCACTCACCAATCCTCCCTTACCTGTTTGTAACTCCTCCCATTTATTTATATTGCCAAAGAAATCATGGAGATATTCCTAGAAAGTTAGAGGTTTTCACACAGAAATGCCAAACTGACTACAAAGCTGAGGAAGAGTACTGGAGTGTTGGAACTGTACTTTGTAGTTGAGTTCCTGGCTGAATGTATTTTATTGATGGAGAATTCATTGTTTGGTTCTACAAATGTATGTTGTTCCCCTTATAGCCCAAGATATAAATGAGAGAGAATCTTACCAGTGAATGGTAAGATTTCATTAAGAATGAAAATGACTGGCTCCAAGACCCTGCTCAGAGGACTGTTACCTCATCTAGCTGATGATCAATAATTTATGATTATGTGATCCTGTAATTGTATTACACCCCACCACCCCATTACCTCCATTTCCAGCTTTGAATACAGCAAACCTCAGATTCTAAATGTACTGCATGCAAGGTTTCCAAAAGTTCCAATAGCTTAAAATGAAGATTTTTGGGATATCCTTTAAAAATTCCTTTGTATGTTATGGAAAAGCAAAAGGATAGGTTTGAAAGAAAAGGATGACTTCAGACTTCAGGACAACAACCAAACTCCTTAATATGACATTCTTCTAAATTATCATATCTGATTTGAATCTATTTTTTTGGCTTTTTCCTCCCATTAGTCCCATACAGAAACCTCCCTGTACCAAATAAGTCAAATCAACAGGCATTTTATTAGTCATTTCCCATATATATATGGGCCAGGAAAAACTAGATGGTGCAGTGGATGGACTACTAGACCTGAAATCAGGAGCTCAGCTTCCTGATTTCAAATCTGGTCTCAGACACTAACTGTGTGACCCTGGGCAAGTCATTTAACCCTGTTTACCTCAGTTTCCTCATCTGTAAAATGAGTTAGAGACGGAAATGGCAAACTTCTCCAGTGTCTCTGCCAAGAAAAACCTAAATAGAGCCACAGAATCAGGTACAACTGAAAAAAAAAGACTAAACAGTAACAATGGGCCACAAATGCTGATAAGGGCTAGAGATTCAAAGAAAGGAGGGAGAAACCCCAGTCCCTGCTCTTAAGGATCTCAGTCTAATGGGAAGAAGAACATGCAAAAAAATACAAAAATGAGACCAAACTAGGTACAAAAAAGCTGTATATGCTTATGTGTAGGATAATTGAAAGTAATCTCAAAGTAAGGTCCTGGAATTAAGGATGATAGGAAAAGGTTTCTTTGAGAATGGGGAAATTTATGTGAGACTTGAAGGAAGCTGGAAAGCAGAGATGAGCAAGAGAATTTTGGGCCTGTGAAAATGTGCTGAGAAAGGAGATGTAGTATCCTGTGTAGGAAAAAAAGAAGAAAGAAACGACATTTATTGTTCCCTGAATGCTTCTTGTCCATTTCTACTTCTGTCATTTGTTTCTACCATTACCCTTGCCCAGAACTCCCCTCACTTATATCTGCCTAATTATTCCTTATCCTTCTAGGCAAGTTCAAACATATCACCTCTTCTTTTTTGTTCTCCAGGTCATAATGATAATAGCTTGTGTTTATATATCTTATAAAGATTTGTGAACAGTTCTATACGAAACTCTACTATTGTCTATTTATTCAGTCATTGTGTGTTGGTGTATCTGCTGGTATGTATAAACCGTTCAAAGTGTTGAAGAGAAAAAACAGGAAAATGTTTCCCTGCCCTCAAGAAGTTTATAGTCTAGTAGGGAAGAAATCATACTTTGTATTGTTAAATATTTTTCAGATATGCACTTTTTGCATGAAGTTCTGTAATACTAGGCAAGCCTCATCTTTTACATGTGCAATGATCTGTTTTAAAAATTTGAATGTAGAGCATTGCATTTGTGTCTGTTTTGTTTTTAGCAATTTTGTTCAATATTTTATGCACTTATATTCCATTTCATTGTAATTTTTTTCAGATAAACTGTAAATTTCTTGAGGAAAGATACTACGTTTTAATTTTTTTTGTATCCCTAACATGTCAAGTGTAGTTTCTTGTACATAGTGAATGCTCAATTAGAGTTTATTGGATGATGGTTGCCAATAAGATAACTCCTGGATTCCATGTTAGAAGAGATCTTTAAGGATCATTTGATCCAATTCTCTCATTTTATAGGTAAGGAAATTAAGATCCAAAGACCTGTTCAAGGTTTCAATGATCACACATTTCAAAACTGATTTGAGATCATCTAATTCAGGGCTGTCCAAAATGCCATTATGCCACCCCCTGTGAATTTACTAAATGTTTTAGTAAATAAAGCTGAGCTACAGCAGAGCTCTCACTAAAATGTCAAATCAAAATATATTGTCTATTGTTTCAGTAAAAATTTTTATAAGTAAGGTTGTACAGCCCTGACCTAATTCAAAGGCAGCAGCTATAAGGCTCAGTGGATAGAGCACTGGGCCCAGAGTCAGAAAGATCTGAGTTCAAGTGTGATCTCTGATATTTATTAGTTGTGTGACTCTGGACAAGTCACTTAACCTGTTTGCCTTAATCTGGAGAAATAAATGGTAACCCTCTCCAAAATCTTTGACAAGAAAATCCTATGGATAATACTGGTGTGCAATTGGTGTCCACAATATTGTGTGGACCATAGTCCACAAGTTCACAGAGTCAGAAACAACTGAACAACCAACAATTCAGCACCTTCATTTAATAGATGAAGAAATTGAGTTCCAGTGAAGTAAAAGGGGTTAATCAGTGTCACATAATTAATAAATTGTAGAGTTGGTTTCCAAACCCAAGTCCTCTGATGCCAAACTCAACACTTTTTGCTATAGCAGCATGGCATATTCTGGTAAATGTTTTCCATAAAGCTCCCATTAAATATAGTATAATATTTTGGTCATTAGCAATTTTCTGTTGGTTAGGCAGTCACCTGATAAAATTCTGGCCAGGGAACATGATCATCCTCTGAAGGGTTTACAGGTTGTTTGGCATTCCTAATCTACTCAAATACTGTCCAGGAAATATTCTGTATCTCATGTAGTACAGGTTGTGAATTATTCTATAGGGACTGTTAACAAGTCCCTTCTCTAACTCAGCCACAACCACTTCCAGGGTAGCCCCCTTTTCCTCCTCTTACACTAAAGCTTAGGAAAGTACTAGACTCTTCCCCCTTGGGGGAATAGAGTTAACAATAATGAATGAAACGGGGAAAATACTCATGCTTACTAACAACTTTGCTCTGCTTTGACACAGATCTCACTGTGCAGACTGCTATATTACCCTTCTCCTTCTGGGCAAAATGAGTTATCTTGGATTACATTTTTCCTCTCTTTTAAACCAAGTGGCTCCCGAATGCCTAACAAGGAAAGATGCTGAATTCTTAAATTACACCCTATATTCATACGCTACTTCCTTCCTCTGGATTGCTAGCAAAATGAGGCAGGTCGGATCATAGGGTCCTCACCCTATAGGAATCCAAACATCATTTGGGTTTGAAGCTCAGCAAAAAGACAGACTGCAAATCCTGGCTTCACTAATAAAACAACTGTTTTTTCCAAGGACCTAAAGGGAGATGGGGGGGGGGCGGTGTAAGTTTTAGGGAATTCAAAAGATCTTAAGGCTGGGGGGGAAGGACCGCACAATTTGGTTTCTCGAAAGTGACATTCCCAGTGTAACACATCAAAAAGCCCCCAACCCTGAGGCTCTGGGTGGAGAAAGGAATGCCGGGAGCCCCAACTAAACAAAGTCAGAACTGTAAAATTGGGTGTACAGTGTGTGCGTCTGGTAATTCCTAACTTCTTTTCTCACTCCGAGTCCTTTTCCTAAATCTTCCCAGTTTGTCCAGTTAGAGAAAAACTGCTGGGATGGGAATGGGAAAAGCATGGAGAGAGGATGGCTGCCCACAAGACGAGTTCGGTGGGATAGGATTCGCACTCAAGCTCCTCCCGGGAGCCGGGACAGGGAAGCCCAAGATCCTCTCCCCAGGGTCCCTGCTCCCTTGGCCCCGGCGAGGACAGGTTTGGAAATAGGCACAGCACATCCCAAAGCCCCGCCGCCTCTGCTCCTCTGGGCCCCATATATAGTCATATCCACCGTCAAATGGCAGGCTGCAGCGAATGGGCGAGCAGCCCCTGAGGGCGCAGAGGGGAGGGGGAAGGGGAAGGGATCGGGAGGAGGGAGGGGAAGGGGAAAGGGGGAAGGGAAAAAAAACTTTTCCAAAAAAGTATTGGCTGTCTTGAGGAATGCGGTCGCCCCCTTGGGAAAGTACATATCTGAGAGCAGCTGGCGGCTCCGAGCTCCCACTCGCGCTCAGCTGCCTGTCCCAGCACAGACCTGCCTCCTGCTTCTCGTCCTCCTCCTCCTCCTCCTTCAGCCCCAGCCCCCTTGGTGCTGCCGCACCTCCTCCTCCTCCGCGGCTGCCCGGCCCCGGCTCAGTCCCCGGCTCCTTCTCCTTCCGTGCGTAGCCCCTGCCTACTCCACCGCCACCATGGATGCCATCAAGAAGAAGATGCAGATGCTGAAGCTGGACAAGGAGAATGCCTTGGACCGGGCTGAGCAGGCGGAGGCCGACAAGAAGGCGGCGGAGGATCGCAGCAAACAGGTCTGCACTTAGCTCCTTTTCTCCCCGTCGGCGCCTCCTCCCCACCGCCCCGACCCTGCAGCCCACCTACCCGCGGACCCGAAACCTACCGGGCCCTCCACCCAAGCCCCCTGGCCCGGCTCGGATCTCAGCGAGCCATCCGCAATAGTTAAACTTCGAAAGGGAATAGAAAACCCAACCCGGGACAACTGAGTGGGAACTTCTTGGGTCAAGTGGGAGCTTGAACTTTCCCAACTGCCTGCAACTCTCGTGGTCCTGAGAGAGCAGCCCCAGTGCCGCAGGGGACATGTTCAGCCTTGGGAACACCTTTCCGTGTTCCCGGTGGTACAGGCGGGTGGGGATGGTGGAAGGCTAAGCACCCCGAGGGAGGGGGGCGTCGGGGCCAGAAGAAAGGAGGGGGCTGGACAGTTAAAAGTTTTAAGGATGTAGTTCTTAAGTTGGGTTGGTGTCGTTGGATTTTGTTTGGGTTTGTTTTAATCGTAATAACCTGGTTTGTTTATTTTTTTACCCCAGCAGTGGGGAGTGGGGGGGGGCGGGGACGAAAGTGTTGCTAAAGGGTTTTCCCTTAGATTGGCGGATCCCTCTAATAAGGTTAGAGAGAAGGGATTGAGAGAGAATTCTCTAGTCATTTGGGGGGGGGGGAGGGGGGAAGAGGGTCTGAAATGTGATTCCTGGAGAGAACAGAGTGTGACTCTATCCAGAGACCCCTGCAAACTAGGAGACAATAGAAAATAACAGAAAGAAAAATGTACTTCCCCTCAGTTACACACACACACACACACACACACACACACACACACACACACACACTCTCACTCTCACACAAACACACAAACTCACACACAAACACACACACAAAGTCACACACACTCTCACACAGACACACAAACTCACACACACACACTCACACAAAGTCACACACACACACACACACACACACACACACACCCCTCAAAATCCTCAGGCTCCCAGCTCACTCGCATCCTCTCGGGCAGTGGCATTATCACCAACGCTGTCGCCTGTGTGTGTGTGTCTTTGTGTATCTCTCCATTTCCCACCCGCGCTCTCCGCGCCCGGCGCCCCCAGCTCGAGGAAGACATCTCGGCTAAGGAGAAGCTGCTGCGTGTGGCGGAGGATGAGCGGGACCGGGTGCTGGAGGAGCTCCATAAGGCGGAGGACAGCCTCCTCAGCGCAGATGAAACCGCCGCCAAGGTACCGGAGACCGGGCACCCAGCGCAGAAGTGGCTAACTCTCTCTCTCTTTCTCTCTCCCCTTCCCTGTCCCTCTTCCTCTCTTTCTGTCTTTGACCTTCCTCTGTATCTGTGCACCCACACCCTTCCCGTGCGCGATCACGCTGCCTGCTGCACTCCCCCCCCTCCGCCCCCCGGCCCTCTCCCCCTCCCCCGCGGCCTATCTCCCAGCTGGAGGACGAGCTGGTCTCCCTGCAAAAGAAGCTGAAGGGCACTGAGGATGAGCTGGACAAGTATTCTGAGGCCCTCAAAGACGCCCAAGAGAAATTGGAGCTGGCGGAGAAAAAGGCGACAGATGTAAGTGTCACACGTATACCACCACCACCCCCAGCTGCCCTCTCCTTCTTTCAGAGCTCCAGGTCACATCCCTGTGCCCAGCTGTCCAGCACCCCCAGGGTGCCACTGGGTTTGGGGGAAAATGAAAAACACTTTACCTATTCTTGGCCGGGTATCTACACACCCACCTCACCATTGGCATAGCTCACTGGATGCTGCCTCCTACTCGCTAGTGCACATATTCATTTTATTTCATCATTCTTATCTCTCTATTTCTGCCTTTGGGGGAGGGAAGGGGGATAAATGGTGGAAAACACGACAGTTGGAGGCTACTTCTGAGACATCCAGCCTCCTGGTGGAAATTAGCATAGTTTACAAGCTTAGAGAGGGTTTGTGTATAGTAGATTATGCTTTCCTGGACTTCCTGCTCTTTTAGTTTGAGTGTCTAGGATACAGATCCTTGAAATGTAGACCTGAGAAAGCCTAAAGCCAGGGCTCTCCTTTGAAAAGATGAAATGCCTGCAGCTTTTGATTAGGAAGTCTGCTTCTAGATTTTCCAGCCCAGAAGACACTTGATGCCTGGGAAAGCTATAGCCCTCCACCCAAGGAGCAACTAGGAAGATGATACTTGCTTGGGTATGCAGTCTGTAGGAGTTAGATCCAGAAAGTAAGCTGGAGGTTATATATAGCTCAGAGCTTTATATGGTATAGTGTGTGATCTGCACCCTTGCTCCCTCCTTACCCCAGCCCCACCTGTCAGACTTCTGACAAGCATCACAAAGTTTTATATGTGTAAAGAACAGTTAACCTCACTAGAGCTCAGACAAGTTTGCATTCAGATCCCTATAAGCATCACTGTCTGTTACAATTCTGCATAATTGATGCCTATTCTTCCTTGAGAAATCAAGCCAAATACTGAACTTCCAAAAGATAGATTTTTGCTTTCACTTAGTTCATTTCCAAGATAGATGCCTAATTAGGAAAGTACTTAATCAGGATGCTGATTAAGAAAATTCTTAGGATGTTAATAATAATTTCCTGTATTTATGATTGAGGAAAAGTGCTATTCTAAGTTGACTAGTAACTATAAAAGTAGATTTTTGTGTGCCAGAGAATACAAATATATAGATCCATCATGGCAGATGGTATAAGGTTAAAGATTGCACTAAAATGAAAAGCCTATAATTTTTTTTATTCCAGGGCTATGCTTTTGCTAATGGAAAATTGGATAAAAGCAAAGTTCTCAACTATGAAACTTGAGGTTCTGGGGGGGGAGGGGGTTGGAGGATGGTTGGCTGTTTCAGTTGAATAACAGGAATTAAGCTTTATACTATGTGATTTTAAAAAGAGAATCTGAAAAAGTATGGCTCTGTGACTGTATGTATGTAATGTGGATCAGATGTCTTTCTCTGTATATGGCTAAAGGGATGTGGAAGCATGTCTACCCCCAAATTCTACAGCAGGACGTTTATTTAGCTTCTTCAAAAGAGCCGCTGATAGATCAAGGGGAGATATTCCTTATAAGGAAAAGAATGTAGAGTATTTGGAAACAGCTCAGGGAGAGTGAAGGCAAGAGAGGGAGAAAAAATGCTACTTGAGTTCTTAAGAGGAAAAAAAGATAATTGTTGTTACTGCAACCTACTGACTGCCATGCCCCTTTATTAAAAAGCCTCATTTAAAGGAGCTATGGAATGGGGTGGGGCAGAAGTGAAGTAGATATTTGAAGTCAGCTGGAGAAGTATAAGAGGGGGAAAAGACACAAGGATGTTTGCTGTTAAAGTGTATTGATTTATACCCATAGATCTTTTAGTGTTGCTTGTAAACTGAATGGGGAAAAGGATTAAAATAGTTTATCAATAAATTATACAATGCTAGAACTAGAGGGGACCCTGAAAAATCACCCATTTCAACACTCAACGCCTTCCCCATCACGATTTTACAGGTGACATTAAGACATTTGCAAATCATACTTGTCTGATCTCAATTTTTTCTCTCAACAACCCTGAAAGGTAGATGCCATCATACCCCATTTATAGATGGGTATACTAAGGATGAGAGGGATTAAGTGACTAAAACTGTTAGCTAATTAGAGATAGTGTTAAATTTAAAGTGATTTACTCACTAGAGAAAATCATCTTAAGACTCAGAGGAAGAGACAAATGTCCTTCTAGAAAGAAATGAATTATTTCAGTGTAATACAGCACTTCTAAATCTTAAAAGGGATCCCTTTTCTTCTCTGTATTACTTAGATTCCCCTTCCATTCCCGGATTCCCTAAAGATTCTCCCCTCCTCCTTCACTATGAAGGAAGTCAGAGTTCTCAGTGTGAGTTTAGGGGAGGAGCTAGAGTCTTTATAAACAGAGCTGATGAATGGTATGGAACAAAATGAAAAAGGAAGCCTACATGTTCTGAAATTCCCCAGCCCTGTTTCCTTGGTCAGATCTACAGAATCTCTCTAAAAGCTTTGCTGAAAATGATTTACAAAAACAATGGAGTTCCCACCTATAACCACTTCAATCATAGTTTTTTGGGTAGTTTTTCCCCAAAAAATTTTCTTTCCCTTTCATTACCATACTACCCCTGTTACAAAATAGACTTTTTAAGGGACATCCTAGAAGGGAAGCTTGGGAATTCAATGTCTCCCAAGAAATAGTTGTATGCATTTCACCCCCCCCCCCAAAATGGGAAGCCTGTAGTGTATTATTGTATTACCTGAAATGTATTTACTTTCAGTCATTTTTTCCTGTAAATCCCTGGACTGAGTAATTCTAGTGCTTACAATTGGATTAGGTTTGGGACTGGGTGTGTGAATAAGGGAATTCTATCAAGGTAGAGCAGCATTTTCTCTGCAATTTATAGTTTTAAAGCATCGCCTAAGGGTCAAAATAGACTGTATACTGCCTGTGCGGGAGAAAGTACTGAACTCAATGGTTTCTACAGTCTCAAAACAGCTCTCTATCCATTAGGCCATGATGATTCTCTTTAGTGTTTTTTTGAGAGACCTAAACCGGGATCTCAGATCCAGTGTTTTTGCTTTCAAAGTGGTTTTTCTGTATAGCGGGAAAAGAGAAACCCTGGAAATTTCCCCCTTAGGGCTTGCTTGGCTTCCATATTATTACCTGTTCCTGGACAAATACTTACTGGCATATGTCCCACATTTAAAATCAGTCAAGTATGGGAGTCAGCAAGACGTGAGATCAAGTGCTGCCTCTGACACTTAGCAGTATGTCCTCGCTGCGCCTCTTTTCCCGTCTATAAATGAGAGAGGCTGAACTAGATGGCCAATTTCAGTTGCAAACCCTTAATCTTTATCCTCAAGATAGATGAAGTTACCAAATACCTAATAGGCCTGCAGGAATGGGGCGGGGGGGGGGGGCTTTAGCCCTAATTTGGCCTTTTTTTTCCCAGGTTTGGAAAGCTCCTCACCTGACCAACACATTTGATCTTTACTCTCAAGTCAAACCCCCTAGTTTCTGCATCCTCCTGGACTCTTCTAAACCGTGGCCACGAGGGGGCAGCCCAGCTCTTCTCAGTCTGGTCCCGTTATCCTCGGCTTTCTAGCTCCCCCAGCCTCGCCAGGGATGGGGGGTGGGGGGTGGGGAGGAAAGGTTAGGCTGCAGCACAGCTTACCTAGGAGGAGGGGGGAGGGGAGAGGAAGGTGTGTATTTGGGAGGGGAGCCAAGCACCCCTCCCCCCCTCTAAACCCCAACCTTTGTGGCCACAGACCGCCCTCCAGCTAAGCTGGGTAGGCCAGGTAGCCAGCCCCGCCCCGCCCCCGGCTCGGGGACTCGGCCCAGGGCTCAGCCCGGACTCCGGGCTCCACCCGCCTCCGGCCCCGCATCCTGAGCCCCGCGCACCCGCCTGCTTGAGCCCCGGCTCCTCAGCCCAGCCCGGAGAGGCGGGGGGACTTCCGGGGCCGAGCCGGGGGAGGAGAGGGAGAAGGAGCCCCAGAGCGGAGGAGAAGCCCAGCCGGGGAGGGGGCGCCCAGCAGCCGCGCCCGCAGCCTGGCGGCCAGCCCCCGCCGCTGACCTCCCACCCTAGCCGCCGCCTCCTCCTCCTCCCTGCGCGCTGCCGGTAACCATGGCGGGCATGAGCTCTCTGGAGGCAGTGAGAAGGAAGATCAGGAGCTTGCAGGAGCAGGCGGACTCCGCCGAGGAGCGAGCCGGGAGCCTGCAGCGGGAACTGGACCAGGAGAGGAAACTGAGGGAAACTGTAAGGGAGCTTGCGGTGCCCTTGCCCCTGCCCTGCCCCCCCTCCTGCCCCCAGGTGCGGCCTGCACTGGCCCCTGGGGCTCCCTTTCTCTGTCTGAGCGCCTTCTGGGGCCCCCCACCTGTGCCTGTCCCCTTCTCTATCCCTGTGCCATATGCGGATTTTCATTGCTGTCCGAGTAAGAAAGGCCTAAAAGAAGGGAGTCCCTCCTTTTCCTCTTCACCCGTCATTCCTCCTATCTTGAGGAGGAAAAGGAAAAGGAACGTCTTTTGCAGGAGAGGAAAATATTCTGTAAATAAATTTTCCAGGGAGCTGTTCATTTTTTTGCAAACCTCCTCCTTCCCCTACTGCTATCTTCTGTATTTATTGGGGAAGGGGGCAAGAAAAGCTAACCTCTTTTGGATAGGGAAGGCTAAAGAGGAAAGCAACAAGCCTTTGGTCTTTTTTTTTTGCAAGGCAAAGGGGGTTAAGTGGCTTGCCCAAGGCCACACAGCTAGGTAATTATAAAGTGTCTGAGGTCGGATTTGAACTCAGGTACCCCTGACTCCAGGACCGGAACTCTAGCCACCACCTAGCCACCCCCTTGGCCTTTGGTCTTTGAGAAGGTGACTGACCTTTTTAGTGGCTTAGTGATGCTAAACCTATCATCCCTATGGACCCCGAAGTTCTTAGAACCATATTTCTGGGTGGTGGTTGATTAGAGATGTGCAGCACCCAGTATTTGGTGGGAAAATTACCATGTGCAGACCTTTTTAATGCCTCTCCATGCCCCTTTCCTCCTCCTCTCCCCCACCCCCATGAAGTCTTCTTATACAGATATCCCATTGTTACTGCAGCTTGATGTATTGGGTAACTTTAGATGAGTGCCAACATTTATTAGGTGCGTTTACCCCACCACCACCCACTTGAATGTAATACCAGGCTTCATTCCTTTCTCCCAAGGCAAACAGCTCCAGCAAATATGAACAGGATTTCTTAGAGGCACTTAAGGTTGATTTTCCTCTTGTTGGTTCTGTGTGTTTGTGGATCAGGAAATTTTTTTTAAGTACTTTAGAAATTATTTTGATGAAAATGAATGTGACATCCAGCTGTGTTGTATGTGTAGGACTGTTCTGTATCAAGTTCCTTTTAAATAACTGTGACTATAAACAGAAATTTGCATGGACCAAGTTAACAGAAAAGTACAGCTTGAGGACTTTTGCATTAAAAAGATAATAAGGAATGCTTAAAAGAATTTACTCTTAACTTCTCAAAAAAAAATTCCCCTAACAGAGGTTACCCTGGGTTCTCAAAGGGCCTCTGAAGACCTACTCTCTGTCTGAGAAGTACTATCAAGCTAGAAAAGCTTAAAGTACAGATCTGGCATTCATAAGACCAACCTAGCTGATTTAAAGGAGGATCATCAGCTTGTTGGATGCCCACCAGGGGACAGATTTTTTTTTTTGGCTACTGCAACTCATGAAATGACCTAAGATATGAAACAAGCACCCATGTTAATGAAATCAAACATCTGTTGAAGTATTGAGTAAAGGAAATCAGACAGGTGAGTTTTCTTCTCCATTTGGTTAAAAAGTGAAGTCAGCATAGATCTTTCAGGTATCTGAGTGGGAAATTTCCATCCCTCTCTTGATCTCATAGTCACCCAAGACCTTGCCACAAACTGATCCTTTTTCTGTTGGAACATTAAAGCTTTAAACTTGATAGTATGGTATACTCCAGAATTTTTTTCCTTCCTATGTCTCATACATCCTTGTGCAAAAAGAACTATCAGTTTTGCCAATAAATTTGTCTTTAAAGATCCTCTTAAATTTTTTTCACCCATGAATAAATCTTAAAACTTGATGCAGAGAGAAAATGAATAAACTTCAAAATGCAGATTGGCATTATGATGGTGGAAGTCTGATCTTCAAACATTAGCAGTTGAGGAGCAGCTAGGTAGGTCAGAGGATAGAGCACCAGTCCTAGAGTCAGGAGGACCTGAGTTCAAATTCAGCCTCAGACACTTAATTACCTAGCTGTATGACATTCAGCAAATCACTTAACCCCATTGTCTTGCAAAAACAAAAATTGCCAGTTGATGTTGAAATCTCTTCCATATCTAAAGAAGGAATTCATAATACTATAAAGGGGGAGATTTGAATGATTGCACTCTTAGCTTAATGATGCTATTGTTTGCCATTGGAGAAAGAAGTATATCTGATGAAATGTATGTCACCTTGATCTCTAGTTTTCCATATTTTATGCATTTATTCATAATGATGGTCCTTGTGGGTATCACCAATATACTTTTCACAGATAGGTGTATTTTTTCATTATGCATATTAAATATTTTTTAAAATAGGTTTCCACTGTTAAAATCAACAAAATATACAGTATATTTTAAGAAAGTTTGGTATGTGCAGACTGTGAAGATCATAGGATTTAAAACTGGAAAGAAGTTTTAAGTGTCATTCAAACCAGCTTGTTTTGCTCAGATGGGAAAATAATTGCCCTTAAAGTCACCTATACATGTAATGGGCCTAGATCATAACCTAAATCCTTAAAATCCACCATTATTCTTTTGGATGATGTATATATATAACTGACAAGTCTTTCAATGACTCAGAGATCATTTAGCCCATTTTACAGAAAAATTAAGTCCTTGCACCCTGCCATGTGGTGTGGTGAAAAGAACACTCATCTGATGAGAATTTGAATTCTAGCTCAGTCATTTACTATTTATTTATACAGTCTTGTTCAAGTCACTGCTAAGTGACTCCCTGGGCTCTAGTTTCCTCATCTATAAAATAATCAAGCAGGATTAGATGAACTCTAAGGTTCTTGTAGAGCTACATTTTATGATCTGTGTTATATGCTGCTCTTCCCTGCACCAGTAACAATTGAGCTCAGCCTAACAGAATAGAATTTTGGAGACAGACCATCCATCTCAAATCTTCTTAATTTTGCTCTCCAAAGTTGAAATTTAGCCAGTTGGAGGTTTTTCCTTGGTTGCAATATATCTTAAACTATGTGTTAAGATTCCAGGTAACAAGTGTTTCTCTGGCAACAAAAGTAGCAAAAATATAATGTTTCCTCAATTATGAGCCATTTTCTATTCCTATTTGTGACTTCTTCATCTTCCCCAATTTTTCTTAGAGACTTTGTTTTTCTGTCTCCCCATTCCCTACCCATATGGTGCAACCCATTCAAGAGCTTGAGGTAGTCAGCTTTACTTGGCATGATGGTAACTCTAGCTGTGGGGGGTGGGGGGTAATCTCTTTTGTGTCATGGACTTCTGCAGTGGTCTGAAGCCTACATACTCAGAATAATGTTTTTGAGTGATTGAAAGAAATGCTAAATTTCAGTTAGAAGTTAGTGAAAATAAGGATTTTTTAAAAATACTGATCTACTGATGAGGATCCATCTGTCAAATGGCTTCTTAAATCAATAATGCTATGACCCAGAGAGGACACTGTCTCACTATTTCAGATCGTGGGAAGTAGGCAGTTGACATACATTCCAAGCTGTGTCCTTCCCCCCCCCCACCCCAAGTTGGTAAATATTTTTGGTACTCAGAGAATCCGAGAGTGAACTTTTGTTGGAACATTCTCAATGTAACTCTAATTGAAATGTATAATCTCAATTTCCTTTTTTCATAAATAAGTGGGGCAAAGACATTACAATGCCCTGTTCTTGCCTCTCCTTAATTATACAAATATGTCTCATAAATTCAAGGCTTTGGCACAGTTGGGGAAGGTTGTGTTTATCTGTTATCCATGGGAGTGCCCCTTAATGTCATCAGTGTTTTTTCCCCCTTTCTTTACCATATAAGGACAGGCGTTTTGCTTGGCTGCCTAGTCACTTGGGCTTTATACAGAAAGTTGGGTGAAACTCTCTTGTTGTAACTAACTACACAAAAAGTAAAAAGACCTGACCTTTGGTCATCCTGTGTTCTACCTTCTCAAGTTAAGGGCTTTCTAGAAGGACTTCAGTCTTATTAGAGGGTTGATTTCAGTTACAATGCTGTCTTTAAGTTAATGCTTTTTCCCATTTTTAGTTATTGGTTTGGATTAACATATCCTAATTTAAATTAAAACCTAGCTTTGGTGAATTTTCTTCCTCTTTGCCTTATGGGATAGATATGATTTGGAGTAACCAACTAGCTATTGAGGGCGGTGCTTTATGTTTTCTGTAATGATTTAAATGTCCACTCTTAATTGGTACCAGGGAGCTCTGGAGTATGGTACAAGGGCCCAGCTTTTTTTTAATAGCTGAGCTTTAGTAGGATGTTAATCAACACAGTAGCACCTTTTCAAAGTAACTCATTACAAGGTGATACACAGTGTCTCTTCTGAAATAGAAGAAACTAGTATCTAAGTGAAAAACAGCTGGTGCCATCCACACATATCAACATTCAATGCTAATTTAGAAGGAAGCTAAATACAGTAAACTAAAGGTGATTTACATGACTGGAAATTATTTTTTGAGGGTTGGGAGGACTTTGCTTTTTCTCTTTCTATGTTTAAATAACAGATAGGCACAGGTGTCTTGCTGATATAGATAATACTTAAATATTGTAGTAAAAAACTTTACAAATAACTAAAAAGCATCAGAAATAAGAATTCGTGACAGATAGTGATAGTTAAATAGGCTAGCTGGCTGGCTTTCAATAATTAGTAGAAGTGAATGCTCTCGAGTTCCTACAGATCTGGATGGGGAATGGAATGAGGGAGAAAGTGTCTTTAAACTGTGGGAAAAAAATGTGTGATCCATTCCTATTAACATAATCAAACTGAGACTGGGCTTATGTAAATTAGACAACCTCTGGGGCCTGAGATAACTGGTGATGGAGGTGCCAAGACTCTCCCTACTTTGCTGAATTTTGCCCTCAGGGTGAGCTTCAACTGCTTTCCTCTCTCCCAGTCCTAGGTCTGACCTTGTAATACCTAATACTTCCCTTAACCTTACTTAACTTTTCCTCTTCTGGAATTTTGAAAAGTTGCTTCACTCTTTGCCCAATACAAGGCTCCTATGTATCCTGCCTTATTTCTACCATTTTCCCAACAACTAGAAGGCATTCATAACTCCCACAAGATTCTTCCATTTGCTGCTTGGGGTGCAAGTGATCTGCTACTAATTGTGCAACCCTTAGATTGTAAAATTCTTGAGGGCAGGAACTCTGTCCTTTACCTCATTTAGTAACACCCTCCCCCCCCCTCCTTTTTTTAAACACAGTATCTGGTACGTAGTAGGTGGTCAATAAATGTTTATTGAGTTGGTACCTGGAGATAACCTTTAGAATTGTTGTCCATAGTAGAAAAGCCTGAAAAGAGCCTATCCAGAAGGTCCTTCTTTAAGGCTTCTTGGGATTGTTGTAGTTTGTTTTGTGCTTTTAATCAAAATCCTTTTAAATTTAAAAATGGAAATAAAGATTGTACCTTGAGTCTGCCTTGTTCCACACTTGGCATTTCTTTTTTTGTTGTTTGTTTTTGTGGAGCAATGGTGTTAAATGACTTGCCCAAGGTCTCAAAGCTAGTTAGTATCTTGTCTGAGACCAGATTTAAACTCAGGTCCTCCAGGGCCCAAGCTCTATCCACTGCCTCCTGATGATGATGCTTGTCCTTCATTTTAGAAGAGGGCCATAACATCAGGGAGTTGAAGCCATAGCAAGCCAGTGAATTGGATTTGAATGGGGGGGGGGGGGGGGAGAAGCTGAGCTAAGCCACCAGCCTCACTTTCTCCTCTGGAGCCATCTAAGTCCAGTGGCCAGATAGGAATCAAGATAGAAATGCCCTGGAGGAGAGGCAATCAGGGTTAAGTGACTTGCCCAAGGTCACACAGCTAGTGTCAGAGGTCAGAGTCAAACTCAAGTCCTCTTGACACCAAAACCAGTGTAATATCCACTACAGCTTGGCATTTCTGTTATAAAAGGTTTGTTAAGTAATCGATTAGTTATTTATATAATTAATTTAGTTCAAGATCTAATAGTAACCTGGCTAAGGGGCCAGAAAGACAATTAGTTCAATATATAAGGATTCTGTTATCTTTTCAAGCCACTCTTAGATGACACCAATAGGAGCAATCTTGAAGTTTAGACTTGGATTCAGGAAGACATGAATTCAGATTCTCCTTCCAAAACCTACCAGTTATGACCATGAGCAAATCACTTATTGTGAGTCTGAGTCTCAATTCCTATATTTGTATCAAGGAGATATTAATATCTACAGTGTCTTCTTTATAGGTTTTTCCTGAGGCTCAAATTAGATGATTAAGAAGCACTTTGCAAGCTTTAAAGCATTATGTAAATGTCAGTTATTATTAAAAGATACAGGGTCTGAGGGGCAGCTAGGTGGCTCAGTGGATAGAGCTCAGCCCTGGCGTCAGGAGTACCTGAGTTCAAATCCGGCCCAGACACTTTATAATTACCTAGATGTGTGGCCTTGGGCAAGCTACTTAACCCCATTGCCTTGCAAAAACCTAAAAACAAAACAAAACAAAAAAAAGGTTGCGTCTGCCCTGGAAAAGACTATTGGGGAATGCCTAAAATACATGGTTTGGGGGTGGGGAAATGGAAATTAAAGGATAGCACTTATAAATACAACAATACAAAAATAAATATAAATAAATGGAGTATTGGGGGGAGGGAGAAGATGATTAGGTGGGTTAAATCTAGCAGGGCTTCCTAGAAGAGATCACTTTTTTATCAGATCCTTAAAGATATGCAAAATTGGTGGGAGAACCCTTTGACTTGGCACTCCTCTTACTCAGTAATTGTCATCTTGAAGTAAATGGGAGGAGGGAAGGGGGAGTTTTCAGGTAATAAAACTAGTGTTTGGATTGTCAACCTGAGATTTCTTACATCAACTTAATGTAAATCATTGGTGAAGAGGTTTTCTTTCTGATACTTTGCCCTAGGCACAGAACAGTTTAGTGTCTGGTGGCTGCTACTGAGACTGAAAATCATTGACATTTTTTTAACTTGCTACAGGGCTTTTAAAAAAGGTTATTGACCTGCCTCAAAAAGAGATTTGAGGGCCACTGTGCAGGGCTCAACTATGAAGAGCTAATTTTTAAAAGAGACAATTACCTATTCTTAAGGAATTTGTTCTTTCTGATTCCCTCCTCCCAATGTGCCCTAAAAAAAAGAACTGAAGTAAAACCAGTCTTTTATGAACTGTTGGATTCAGTTCCATTTTAAACTATTCCATTGCTTATGACCCATTCACTGTTCCATAATGTTTTCTTGGTGTTTGAATTATCTTTTGTTTTATTTTGCAATTTCCTGCCTCTTCATTCAAAATGACTCCTTGGAACATTTGTGTTTTAAATTCATTTAAAATTGTCTCTCCAGATACCTTGGAGTATAGCAGAACTGTGACAGAGAATCTTAATTGTAACTGTACTGCCTTCTGAGAATTTAATGTAATTTTAAAATATATATATTTCATATTTTCCCCAATTACATGTTAAAATAACTTTAAACATTTAAGTTTTAAATTCCAAATTCTATCCCTCCTCCTCTCCCTGAGAGGTAAGCAATCCCATATAGTTTATAAATCTAACACAACTTAAATAACCAGAGTCTGTGTGTTTTCAAAAATCTGAATGTATGAAGGTCTAAACTATTTTTTTCATATTTTCTTCTCTGACGTCTCAGGTTGCAATCTGGTAATATTTCCTTGTCTTCATTTCCTTTTTAAAAAATTTTTTTATTATTTATTTAAGGTGTGGGGTTAAGTGACTTGTCCAAGGTCACACAGCTAGGCAATTATTAAGTGTCTGAAGCTGGATTTGAGCTAGTCCTCCTGACTCCAGAGCCAGTGCTCTATCCACTATGCCCCCTAGCTGTCCCTTCTGCCTTCATTTCCTATAAATCATCTAATTCATGGGTTCTTAATCTTTGTGACATGGATCCCTTTGAGAGTTTGATAAAACTTTGGACTTTATATGAGAATAATTATTGTATTTCAGTGTATGAAATGAAATGCACAAGATTATCAAGGAAACTATTAACTTTGAATTAGTTACCAAAATATATTTTAAAAAATTCAGACTCTGGGGTTATAAATTTCTGATCCAATCCAAACCCTTTATAGCAAGTAGCACAGTGTTTTTGTACATAGTAGTCACTTAGTAATTGCTTATTGAACTGAAGAGGTTCATAAATTCGAACTAGAAAAACAATAATAGAGTCCCTTATAGGAAGCTGAATTTATTCTTAAATACATACTGTGATTTTTTTAAAAAAAATAAGAATTCATGCTAGAACCTCACATCATCTAAATTGTTGAGATAATATATATGTAAAACAGTGAGGAAAAGTCTGTGATTTCCATTTCTTCAGGTTCATGAATATTAAAATAGTTAAGAAACCAAAACATTCTCCTCAAGCTAAATACTCATGCAAATGACTAAATTTCTGAATTCTTGAAAGCAACAATTTAAGTGCCAGGAAAGCAGTTTCATATCTGAGATAATATGCAAAAACATAGTATTTGAGAAGATGACTTTCTCCTTAGTCATTTGAAACTTCCTAAAGCAGTCTTTACTTTGTAATTAATTTTCAATGGGCTCTTAGGAAAAATCGTGTTCGATTCAATTATCAAAAAATTTTAATTGTTTTATAGATCCATTATTTAGCAGTATTTTGCATTCTAACTGCTTTGAAATTTTTAGCATTCTCTGCTAAGAGACTGTTAGTGGCAATCACTGGGTTCTTCTTAGTTGACCCCAAGTTAAATACAAAGGTGAGATTTATCAAATATAGCGCTTCCCACTCTATATCTTTCTCCCACTCACCAAAGTGAACAAATTCAGTTAAATCAGAGCTGATCAATTCATGTAGATTTACATTTTGATAACATACTGTCCCCATTAGCTTTATGAAATCATTCTGTTGATGCTGGGAAGCAGAATCACAAAGTAGAACACTGAATTTGAACTCAGAAGACATTTTTGGTTTACTACTATACTACTGTTACTACTAGCTAATATTATTGCTCTAGAAATAAGAAACCATCTGGACAGAGGTTTTAAATTGTCCCTTAGGCAGTCTAAAAAAATCTATGGATGTTTTTCTCAAAATATTGCTTTTTAAATGCTTAAAATTAAATAAATATGGTTTTTAAAAGAAATAATTATATGAAAATAGTTATCCAAAAAAATTTTTTTTTTAATTCCCAAATCCCAGGTTTAGAACTTCAATCTAGGCTGATTCCTTTTTTTTTTGGAAACAGTTTTTTTCTTATTGAGGTTGCAAGTGAAGCTACCAGCCAACCATTCACAGGTGTGATTAACAATAGGCAAAAGAGCTTTGACCTATTCAGTCTCTCCTTTCCTCAGGCAGATTGGTGGTCTGTCCTTCCCACTTCCTGAGGACTAATCAGATTAGGTGCCAGAGTAATGCTGACACTAGATTGACTTTAGCTTTGCAACTCAGAAGTCCCAAACTCTAGGAACCCCCTGAGCCTCAATCTCCCTTGGTAGAAAGGAGTATAGGAATGTAACATGAAATCCAGCAGCCCACCTCATTTTACAACTCTCAAGGAGTGTTAAGTGATTTAGCCAAAGTCACATGGATGGTAAGAATCAAAGGTGGCATCCAAACCCAGGTCCTCCGATTTGAAAAACCAGTGTTCTTTCTACTGGACTTCATATGTCTTTATCCTTAAAAATCAGACATTGGACTAGATTATCTCCTTAAGTTTCAAAATTCTATGATTTTTATGTCCAGTCATTTCAACAGTGTGCAATTGCCATCTGCTTATACAGCAGAACCTGTGAGAATGAAAGATTTAATTTTTAAGATATGAGTGTCATTGTTTTTTTTAATTAAATTTAAACAGTACTTTCAAAGAACAATTTTCTTTTTTAAAGCAGTTACTCTCCTCCATTTTGGTAGTGTGTGGGTGTGTAGTCTAGGTTCTTGAATTTGAAAATAAAGATTAATTCTGGTCCCTTCAAAAAGGAAATAGCCCTTTTTCAGGAGGCTGACCAGAAGAAGGGAGGATTGTCACTCTTGGGTGCTATTCCTGATGTTTGTATGGTTAATAGGTAAGTTATTTCTCTTCTTTCCATGCCTAAACTTCCCATTAGTGAAATAGGGAGAAAAATGGCTCTTTGTAAGTGACATCAGATGTTGAGCTCTTTAACCAGGAGAAGCCTTGGCTTTTTGTGTTTCATAATTCTGTCCATCTGCCCCTAGTTATTTTATTGAACTCCACTTTTATTAAAAATTAGTCAGTTTAGCTGTAAAGTGAAGCAATTAGTTCTTATTTTAAAATTACATCTGTAGATCTAGGCATACACCTATTTTAGTTACAAATATTCTATAAAACCTGATGGTTATCCAATGAAGTTAAAAAGATTTTGTATTATAACTACCAACTACCTGGTCAGCCTACAATTCAGTTCTAAAATTACTGCTTCAATGTAGATGGTCTCTTAAATGTTTTCTCTACCTTTGTAGTCATATAGTTCTTCATCCCTTGCCTAGGCTGAAGCTGATGTAGCTTCTTTGAACAGACGCATCCAGCTGGTTGAGGAAGAGTTGGACAGAGCTCAGGAGCGCTTGGCAACTGCCCTGCAGAAATTGGAGGAGGCTGAAAAGGCAGCAGATGAGAGTGAAAGGTAGGAACATCTAATCCAAGTTTTTTTTTTTATCACAGGTCTCTTTCCTAATAGGGCAGCATGGATGGGCTCTGGATTTTTTAAAATTCTATTATCTTTACATTCCAGCTATAGCCACTGCCTCATTTAAAGATTATTTCTCATTGTTTAGGCTCCTAAAGTGATTAGATGTATTTAAAATAGTTACATTTAGTTTTTTTCCAAGAGAGGGGGTGACATTCATAGATAGTTAACTCTTGAATAGCCATGCTTATGTCTGAGAAGAAACAAAGCTGATAAATTAATTTGTTTAGAGATTGTATGTATTTTATTGAGGGCTTTAGAAGGTCAGAAATGAACTAGTATAATTCCTTTATTTTATAGGGGTTTCTAGGATGCAACATGATTTACTGAACTTATACCTGATAGAACCCTGGTCTTTTTTCATACTAAGACTCACCAAACAGTGTAGCATAATGAATAGAGAGCTGACCTCCAAGTCAGGAAAATCTGAGTTCAAGTCTCAAATCCTATAACTTCCTCAGTTTCCCCAGTCAATATAAATTGTAGAGTGGATGCTAATCTATACATATAGATGAAATTATAGATCAGATCAAAATTTTTTAAAAGATCCCCTACTGCAGTATGACTTATTTTTACACAGATTTGTATAGCCTGTAAACCACATAATGGTCCCTAACAATTACATTTAGCAAACATCTGTTTTATACGGAGTATATAAAAACTGGTGTTGGTCTTTTTTTTTTAACGTGACCATTCTAAAGAGATTCCACTACATGATGGCCTATCTAGTAGAATGAGGGCACCTTACCCTAATTCCCTTCAGCGTTGTGTTTTGTCAGTGAGTTGCTACCTCCTTCAATCAGTTTAGCCCATTACAACCTCAGTCTCCCTAGTATTAGTGATTTTGTGCATGTTCCACCAGGACTGACCCCAGTACACATTTAAGAAGTAAAATATATCTTCCCATCATCTATATATTTTGCGTTTAGGCATGGTAATCTTGACACATTAATTCTAAATGCCTGGTCAATTTGATCTAAATCTGAAGTTTCCTTTACTTGTCTTTTCTCTCAGAGGAATGAAGGTCATTGAAAGCAGAGCCCAAAAGGATGAGGAAAAAATGGAAATTCAGGAGATTCAACTTAAAGAGGCTAAGCACATTGCTGAGGATGCTGACCGCAAGTATGAAGAGGTCAGTGTCTACTGAGATACATCGTAGGGTGGGTGGCCTCCGAATTTTCTGACAATGACAAAGAACCTTGAGTTTACCAGGGAACTGGTTTGCTTTTCTTGAGGAATAACATGAGACTCAAGTCTGTGGGACTTTTAAAAAGCACAAATTATTTATTTATAGTAATATCTTGAGTATTTTTTTTTGTATTCCATTAGGTGATCATTAGTGGAAATTTTAACCCTTATTAGAGAATCCCATCCCATGTAATAATATCTATTAAGAAATCTTTTGGGAATCCTGAATCCTATGAAAGAAATCACCATATATAAGAAATGAGAACAACAACTTCTCTTCCACTTCATCTATACTTCACCTGATGTGTCTAGTCATAAAACAGCATGTAAATGACTATCCCATGGACAGATGACAACCAGACAATCCCATTTTTACCTATCCTCCTTCCCTCTCCTCCATCATCCCCAATCCCTTATTGAATAAATTTAGTTTATTTACACTATAGGGTCTTACTGTCAAGTTTGATGAGACAATATTATAACTGTATGGGCCAAATCATGTCCCATAAAATTTATGTGTGTACATTTAAAAATTCCATTGGCCAATGTTTTATAAAATGATTCCACTGTATTCTTGGTATTTCCCTTGTTTTTAAATCAATTATTGCTTTTTTATCATGAGGAGTCTGAAGTAGCTTAATTTTTGAGCCTAATTTTTCTATTTAATACCAGTTCCCAGAACACATTATTTCTATTTCCTTGCAAGTATCACCTGACTAGATTCCTGTCTTCTAGCACACACAGATGTAACTTCTCATTTAACTTGTACATTAAGACACCCAATGATCCCTTTTGTTATTTTCTCTTCATTCTTGATCAACTCTCTAGAAAACCAAGCAAGAAATTCCTTTTCAAGGAAAATATTAGGCATAGGTTAGAATTGTCTGGCTGTCTTTGGGCGAGTTCAGTATTTTGATCTTCTAGACCAAGTTAGTCTACAGGAAATGCATAACTTAGAGCTTCCACATTATCTGCTTTCAGTATTCGAATTTGATGTCCCTCTTGCCCACCCCATATTGAGCTGTCTGCTCTGTAATTACCCAAGTTTTACCTAAGATGCTTTACCTAGATGCTTAAAAATTAAGAGCCTTTAATCATAAACAGAAAGAAGCCTCTGGTGTTTTTTTATTTTGAATAAGGAATGCCAAGTGGAAATGCATTACTTCTTTCTAGTCAGAGAAGAAAGAATTATCCCTGACCTCCACTCATTATGAAGCACTGGTCACCAGGGACCTTCTGCCACCTGGTTTTGTACATGACCTGATGTGTATGTGGGGGGTATGGGTTTGTCTTGCCACAGGTGGCCCGGAAACTGGTCATCATTGAGAGCGACCTGGAGCGTGCAGAAGAGCGTGCTGAGCTCTCAGAAGGGTGAGTGACCCCAGTGCCACCAGGATGTGTGTGTGGGGTGCTGCCAAGCAGCGACTAAACAGCATGACCTACTGGCAGTTACACGTTGACTTGTTTTCAGCTCGAAGCTCCCTGTTTGCTCATTTAACTGGGAAGAACCATGAGCGTGGAACCCAGGAGGACATGCGTGTGGGGTGTCTGTGTGACTGCATAGATCACTGCATGCATTACTTGCACACTGATTTTGTGAATGGCCTTGTGCATTTCATGTGTTCACTAACAGCCAAGTCCGACAGCTGGAAGAACAATTAAGAATTATGGATCAGACTTTGAAAGCATTAATGGCTGCAGAGGATAAGGTACTGATGGCTATTGTATGGTTCTTAGGTTTAACTGCCACCCAACAATCTTTCAGCTTTCATCGCCTCCTGGTTCATTTGGTAGTAATGACTTCACTTCCACTACACCTTTGCTGTCTCTTATATCTTGCTTTAAAGTGCTTTCTTTTTGGTCCTTTTTTGATTCTTTATTTTTCCTTCATAAACAATCTTTGGTGCAGCATAAAAGAAGCCAAGTCATTACAATTAAAAGCTATTTTAATTATTTCACACTTAAGCCCCACCTTGCTTTTGTTCCCAAGTTGGGGGCCATTGAATGACTTTGAAGAATCCAAGCATTTTAATCCGTGATGGTTTGGCTACTTTAAGGCTGCTCTTTGTCTCTAGAACTCAATTTTCATTTTTCTCCGTCTCCTTTTTTTCTCCCTCTATCCTTTCTTTGGCTTGATTTGATCTCCTGCCCTCTCTACCTACCCTTCCTGCCTCTGTTCTGAAATAATAGCAAATGTGCCGAGCTTGAAGAAGAGTTGAAAACTGTGACGAACAACCTGAAGTCACTGGAGGCTCAGGCTGAGAAGGTAGGCCAGAAGCATGATGTGGGGGGAAAGCATTTTTTAAAAAATTATTCATAACAGTAGCCCCACATTTCTCTTTGTCCCCAAAGACTTAAAGCAACAATTCAGTCAGTGTTTTAGGAAATTACTAAATCTGAGTCTACCACTAGGGGACTGATACTTTTTTCAGGTGAAAATATTAAGTTAGATTTGTGACATTCAGTAAAGAATTTTACTTTAAATTTCATGTTTTCCATGTAATACAGAGTGGCTCAAGGAAAGATTTTGTTTTCAGTCTGCTCTTGGTATCTGAAGTTCAATTATTCATAATAGCTTTGAGGGAGAGGAGGGGTGTGGTTCTACATATGGGGAAAATACAAGTTTATAGTGAACTTTGGCCTGACATGGAATTATCTTTCTACCTACAGTACTCACAAAAGGAAGACAAATATGAAGAGGAAATCAAGGTCCTTTCTGACAAACTGAAAGAGGTAAAAATAGGAACAGAGTTTATTGACTGAACTTTTAAATGGAGATGTGTAGGCATTAAACTTTCATTTTAAGGTTGTAAAACCTAAAAACATGTGCCCATGACTTAAGAGTCCATCTCTAATCATATTTATAGAGCATCCTTAGAGTCCATGTGCTGTCCTGCTATCAGTGATCACCCTAAAATTGTATATGATACTGGCTAACACCTTTATATCCAACATTATGTTGCTTGATAATCATATTCTAGCTAGCCCCATTTTTGCAACTACATGAATGCTAAGCTTTATTAACTTAAATGAACTGAATTATTCTAGGCTGAGACTCGAGCTGAATTTGCTGAGAGGTCAGTAACCAAATTGGAAAAGAGCATTGATGACTTAGAAGGTAAGACTTTATTAGGGGCTTTTTCACTTCATACTTGAGTAAGAGGTGGGTGTGGGGGGAGTGTTCATCTTTTCAGCTAAAAGTTGACTTGGTAAAAATTTCTTTCTAGCACAAATTTGTCAACCTTAATTCATTGTTTAGGTGGGCAGTTATTTTGCTCTTGCTACACTTTTTCTCCTAATATTTTCAGACTTATTGCCTTTAAACTTTTAGATCTGCTTACTCTGAATTCTCTTAGAACTGTTTATTTTCTCTGTATGGAAAGTTGATGTTGATCTGAAAGATGATGAGTCAGCTTTAAATCTTTTATGTACATTAGTATATGTATGTGTGTGCCCGTATGTATGTATGTATGTATGTATGTATGTATGAAGAGAGGAATAAAGACAGAGTTAGAAAATGAATCTAGGAGTCTTGGGAAGAGAAAAGTAGACAGTTGAAACAGAGGATAGGACAGATAAAAGTATAGCAAGTCAATGAAGCAGAAAAAAGTGACAGTTGCAAAATGATCTAGACCCAAACATTGAGAAAGCTTCATCCAGGCAAAAAGTAGCAGACTGAAAGTTTGAGTTGCCGAGTACATTCCATCCTTCTGAAGCAGGACTGATGCCCAATGGGTTTGGACAGACAAGAAAATGGGCAGAAAGAAAGGTCGCTTAAATAGCACTTCAAGAAATTCATGTCCGCATAACTCCAGTTCATTCAGAAAATTGGTGACTTTCAGGTATGGTGAGGGCCAGATAAGAATGAGAAACTGTAAGCATTAGCCTTGGAAATCTCTCTACCAGTGTTTTTGACTGCAGATTGGTAAATTATTTCAATGTAATTAAAAATACAGCACTATAAAAGAATGTTCCCACTATCTACCCAGTATACTTTTTTGTTTTCTTTTCATAGAAGGCTTACTGATACCATGTTTGATTATGATTTATCACATCAAGCCATTCTCATTTCATTTTCTAATGATTATTTGTTGTTCTTTGTTGTTTTTATTTTAAATAATTTTCCTCTTCCGGTCATCTGCTGCCTCCCCTTCCTTCATGCATTGCCTTTTTCTTGCTGCTGTTTCTGGATGGTCTCCATGCTACCTTCTTCACTCTCCATCTGATCACCCTCCACCTACCACGCCCTTGCATCTCTGCCTTCCACTTCCATGGTCGTAGATGAGCTGTATGCTCAGAAGCTGAAGTACAAAGCAATCAGTGAAGAGCTGGACCACGCTCTCAATGACATGACTTCAATGTAAATGACCTCCTCTGCCTGCCTGGCTTCTGTGAATTCCTATTGGTGCAAGCTTACTGCTAGCCCTTTGCTTTGTTTCTCCATAAATCCCTATCTCATCTGCAAGCCTCAAGTGATTTTGCTTAAATCCCTTCTTGCATTGCTTCTGTTTGTTTACATAAATTTAGAAGGCTTATATCAGTATTGTTCTTTAATAACAAAGGTTAATGTAATTAGGTCAGAGGGCATTTTCTTCTAGTTATAGTTTTACTGCAAGAAGTTTAACCTTACTTTTTGCTTTTCAGCAACAAGCTGTTGGCATTTTTAAAAATTGAGGTGAATTCATTGAACAAGGTTTATCTCATAAATTAAGCTCTAAAAACAGTTATATTTATGAGTAATTTTCCAAGAATAGAAGGAAAAATAAGAGCATAATATTTTTTTTGGAATGATGACACATTACAAAAAAAAAAGGAGAAAAATGTTAATATGGAGGTCATAGAATTTAGAACTGGAAGGAACCTTAGCAAATCATCTAGTTCAAGCCCTACATTTTACAGATGGACAAATAGAGGTTTGAGGTATGGGCAGTGACTTGCCTAATGTCACACGACTAAGCAAATCAGGATTCCAAGTCTGTTGCTCTAACTTTAAATCTAATTTTTTATCCACTCTATGGCATTGCATGAGATTCTTTTAACTCACAAATTGAATTTTGACATAAAAATTTAAAGAGTTTTAACTCAACTTCCTAGGTTTCTAAATTGAATCATGTTTTTAAAAGATTGAAGTAGCCTCCATTACATTTATATATCAAAATTAAAATCCTTCAAAGAGGAAGAAGAAATAAATATAGTAACTCAATTTGTGTATTATGCTTTCTATATTGGTCAGGACCCCACCACCAATATAAATAACCTTCTAAAAGGCATTTGTACACAATGAAAAGAATATTGGTCTAGGTTCTAAGATTTATCTCTGCCACTGATTGGCCATGATTCCCCAGGCCGATCACTCCACTTTTCTTGGCTTTAGTTTACACATCTATATGGTTTGAAAGGGTTGGGCTAGAGAAACACATGATCTCACATTCTAAGAGCTTCACCTGTCTCATGAAAGGGGAGGCTGCAAAGTATAATGACAAAAGGCCTGGATTCAAGCCACTACCTATTGGCTAGCTATGTGACTTTAAAAAAATTAGTTGCATCTCTAAGTCTGTTTCCTTCTGTAAAATTGAAAGCATTAAACTGGATAATTCCTGACATTCAATGATTGAATGGATGTATAGACCTAAATATTACTAAAACTGGCTTACACACTATAGCAGCATCTCAATTATAACTTTTCTGCCTTCAAATTCTAAGGATGGTTTTAACATTCTAAGAATATCATGTTCTATAACCTTCCTAACTTAAAAATTTAACAACAGGGAGGATCTTTAGAACAGTTTTGAATCTGTGTTAGAACGCTGCTGTGAATTCTGCCAAACATGTAACTGACACTGCATGCTGAGTTCTGTCATTATTATTGCTATTTTTTTGTTTTTCTTTTTTTTCCATTGTGCCACTTTTCTTTCTCCCCTCCCATCTTTTTATCTTCATGCAGATAAATTTCTTTGCTTCACCTCTTTCAAGACTCCTTCTTCAAGCTGGATGTTCCACCTGTCTGAGCTCTGCAGTTTTTCTCAGGTTTATTGTCCTTCCTCCAGCTGACCTTGATTCTGTCTTCCTTTAGCATCCTGCCTCAAGGCAAGGCTCTCACTGTGCCTTCTATTGTACAGAAGCTCTTTCTTTCGATGTAAAATAAACACCCCATGTGTAAGCTGTATCTGTTTTTGCTATTCCTTTGACATTTTCTATTTATTGGCTGAGCAGTTTGATCACTGACTAAAACTGAAAAACTGCTTCTTGCCACAGGGGATTTATTTGGGATTCTCCTTTTCTCATTCTCCTTCTCTCAGCATTATATATAAATGTTAGTCATTTTGGAAATCATAAAATCTTATTCCTTAACCTACAGACTATGTGAGACCTAGATTATCCTATAGTTAAATCTCAGTCTCTTCATTTAATTTGAGTATTTTTTGCAGTGATTTTGTAATGAAAGATTTCAAACTTCCATCAGGGATACCAGAAATATGCAGTTTCTAATTTATTTCAAATCTTAGAGTCCCTGGGGTGGGCGGCAACTAAGTGGCACAGTAAATAGAGCATGGGGCTTGGAATCAGGAGGACCTGAGTTCAAATCCGAACTCAGAAACTTAATAATTGTTTAGTTGTATGACCTTGGGCAAGTCACTTAATCCCATTGCCTTGCAAAAACCTAAAAAAAATCTTGAGTCCCATGTTTGAACAGGTCAAAAAGAATTTAACCTCAAAGAATTCCAAAGAGGTCCAAATCTAGAGACGTAGTTTTCTTGCACTGCAGGAAGAGTTGAAACCAGTTAAAATTTGTTCATTATGCCCTATTGTCTTTCTTCATTTTGATCTGGAAAATATCCTATCCTCTTGGATTTTCTGAATTTTTGTGATACTGAGTCAAAAGTGAAAATCCATGATTATACTTTTTGTATTTAGGTAGAGAGGTTCTTCATTTGCTGTCATTGGGTTAAGGAGTTGCCTTTGCAATATTCTAAAATTTTATAGTATGACCATTAAAAGTTGATTTTTTTTCCCCCTGCTTAAAATTGGAATGTTGCAGAGTGGGATGGAGAGAATGTTAGCTTTCACTATCTAAGAGCAGCAATTGTTTTTAGAAGGATTTTATTTATTTTGAGTTTTACAATTTTTCCCCTGAATCTTTCTTCCCTCTCCCCACAGAAGGCAGTCTGTTAGTCTTTACATTGTTTCTATGGAATACATTGATCTAAGTTGAATGTGATCAGAGAGAAATCACATCCTTAAGGAAGAAAAATAAAGTATAAGAGATAGTAAGATCAGACAATAAAATAGCATTTTTTTCCCTAAATTAAAGGTAATGGTCCTTGGTCTTTGTTCAAACACAACATTTCTCTCTCTGGATACAGATGACATTATCCATTGCAGACAGCCCCAAATTGTCCCTGATTGTTGCACTGATGGAATGAGGGCGTCCATCAAGGTTGATCATCGCCCTCATGTTGCTGTTAGGGTGTACAGTGTTCTTCTGGTTCTGCTCATCTCGCTCAGCATCAGTTCATGCAAATCCTTCCAGGCTTCCCTGAGTTTCCATCCCTCCTGGTTTCTAATAGCACAATAGTGTTCCATCACATACATATACCACAGTTTGTTAAGCCATTCCCCAATTGAAGGACATTCACTTAATTAAGAGCAACTATTTTTTATAAATCTTGTTTCCTACCTTTTAAAACTATTAGAAAATTAGAACTTTGAAAGTAAAATTTATTTCTTTTTTTTCATTCCTGACATTGTCCTATTACCAGCAAGCTAGTTATATCTCCCCTTTGTTTTTAAGTGCCAAGCCGTTTTGTATGGATGAAATATCAACGATTTTTGCATTGACCCAAAAGAGTTGATATGTTGCTCTTTCTTGGGTCATTGAAAAGAGGGTTTTTATGGATGTCAGTAAAATACTAATATAAAAATAACTCTAGAAATAATATCATCTGCTCTTTAAACTCCAGTAAAGATATAAAATGCTGTTTTTTATATTTTTTTAAAAGCATAGCTTGTTAATTGAGGTATTGTCCCTTTTTTTGGCAATAGTATTGAGTTTTTTTAAATCTGGAATCTGGACAATCTCTCCCAGAGAAGAAGAAATTTTACAATTTGAGTTAATGTTTTGCCTTTTTTGTTCTTGGTTCTTCTTTTGTTTATGGTTCTTCTAGCCAGAGCCCTTCCTTTCTAATTTTAATTTAAAAAGAAAAGTGATAGTGTACCACATGTGGCTTCCTACCTTAAATAAAATAGGTCCTATTTTAGTCCAGATAATTCCTCAATAATTTCCAATACCTAAAGCCATACTTGAGGTACTTCTATTTTCTGAAAGGTGTTCCCAAGACTTGAAAATGTTCTTTAAGCATTATGAGAGAAGAGAGGTGAGACCAAAAGATTGGAAAGGTAGTTATAATGGAACCAGGTGTACAAAGTAAGGCTTGATGGCAGGATAAACAGAGGGAGAAGCATGATAAAATATATAAAACTGGTAAATATGACCAGATTGCAGCTCTTGCCCCTAAAGGTACCAAAGGTAAACTAAGTTTCAGCTGGCACCAGATTGATAACTATTTCCGAACACCTCCTTGAAACTGGGAGAAAACTATTTTCTATTATAGTATATGATCTTCCTATACTTTTTTGGTACAAATATATATATATATATATATATATATATATATATATATATATATATATATATATATATATAATTTGATTCCCAGGCAACTTCTACCCAGGTACCACTCTTACTTCCACTGGAACCCAGAAGATTACGAAAAGATTAAAAAATAAGAGCAGGAATGAATTATGTAGTTAACTAGCACATATAAATTTGAAGACCAGCAGAGGTCCAACCAGTTGCTTGCTGTTAACTGCCATGAAGCTAGCTGAGTTACCACAGGGTGGCATGCTAACAGAATTGGGTGATAATTTTAATTATAAGTAATTATTTTCCCTCCCCATCCCAATACATAGATTTCATAGATTACGAGTCATTATTGAAAAATGTACATGTAGGGGCAGCTAGGTGGCACAGTGGATAGAGCACCGGCCCTGGAGTCAGGAGTACCTGAGTTCAAATCCAGCCTCAGACATTTAATAATTACCTAGCTGTGTGGCCTTGGGCAAGCCACTTAACCCCATTGCCTTGCAAAAACCTAAAAAAAAAATGTACATGCCACTTAGACCTTGAATTTGGCAACTAATTATTTTTCTTAATTGGCAGGACTGCCATTTTTTAAGATTATATAGGATATCTGCTCCTTGTCTGTCACCATCAAACTTTTTCTTCAATAAAAATAGGTTCGTTAATCAACTTTTCCCAGGCTAAGCACAACTACTTTCCCATTTGGGTGTGTATTTTCATGTATGCTGATGTTCTTATTAATAGTAATAATAATGTTAAAATGCATTTATATAGCATTATAAGATTTGCAAAGTCCTAAATATGTCATTTAAGCCTCATAACAACTCTGTGTGGTATCTATTATATTAATCACATTTATAGATGAGACAACTGAGGAACAGAGAAGTTCAGTGATTTGCCCAAAACCAAATAGTGAATTCAGACCTTATTACCTCCAAGTCTATTACTCTTACCCATATGCCACCTAGCTACCTTATAGAATTGGCAGCAGGTCCATTATGTCGCTATGTAAAGATTTTTATTCCACCCCCCCAATTATTCAGTGTTCCTGAGCAAATGTCATTGAGATATTGATAATTGTCCACATATCTGACAATTTATCAATTAGTCAATGTACATGAAACCCAGGAAAAAATGTAAAGTGTGCATATATTTTAAATCTATACTTAAAAGTAAAATGTTTCCATTCAAGTCTATTGTTAGTAAAAAATATCAAATAGTAGTGTACTCAAACTCTTTCCCAAAGAGCAATTCTTTTTTTTTAAATTTCTCTTTAATGTCAGATAGAAGTCCTTTGACATATTTTTATCCTGTAGTACTAAAATGATGATAGAGGGGAATCACAGAATCAGAAGAAGTAGAAAAAGTTAGTTTTCTTCTACCTGTCTTTCTAAGGAAATTGATGCAGTGGGTATTTAACACTCTTGAGTTGTTCCCTAGAACCAGCTATAGTTTGTCCCCCTGGCCCCAAGATAGGGAATTAGATATCAAGGAAAAACAACTGGGAAAAATTGATCACATTCCAACCTCTTGCCAATGTGTTTCTACATTCTCATTGTGGTATGGTAAGATATGCTATTGGGAGGGGGGCAGCTAGGTGGCACAGTGGATAAAGCACCGGCCCTGGAGTCAGGAGTACCTGGGTTCAAATCCGGTCTCAGACACTTAATAATTACCTAGCAAGCTACTTAACCCCGTTTGCCTTGCAAAAACCTAAAAAAAAAAAAAAAAAAAAGATATGCTGTTGGAATCCTGCAACTTCCCACATCCTCCTTAATTCTCTTAATGGAATTATATGACATTCCCCCAAAGTCTTAGTTGAGGACCCTCAAGACTAAGCTTTCAACTTGCAAGTAGGTTCCAATCCTTGCTCTGCTTATAGCTCCTAGCTATGCATGAGTTGAGTAAGACCTGTAATCTCTTCAAGGCTGTGAGGTGGAGGTAGAATAGATGATCCCTCCAAGATTCCTCACAGCCTTAAAATTCTGTAATTCCGAAGTCTTTGGAGAAGAAATCTGCTTACAGACACCTTACTGAAGAAGGAGGTAACAATAGTGATGATTAGTCATTATTTGAGACAACAAGCATTATATTCCTCCACCTCTTTTTTATCCACAATATTTACATCATAAGTCCTTCTTAGTAGAAAAAGGTGAGTCATATGGGTTGTTTTTGTTTGCTGGTTTTCTTTTGAAGAAAAGAAACAAACTCCAATTCTTTTTAAAAATTATTTCCTTGGGTGGCTAGATGGCACAGTGGATAGAGCACCGGCCCTGGAGTCAGGAGTACCTCAGTTCAAATCCAGACTCAGATACTTAAAAATTACCTAGCTGTGTGGCCTTGGGCAAGCCACTTAACCCCATTTGCCTTGCAAAAAAAAAAATTATTTCCTTAATGGAGACTTCGTCTTATGGACTTGGAGGGGTTAGAAGGTCAATGTAGATGATGAGGGAAAGGGTAAGTATTACACTATAAAGACCTAGTGGAAAGATGCTTACAGCACTTAAGTGTAGAAACGACCAACTAGATTTGCCTGTTTTCAGAAACTATATATGATTGCATAGTAAGATAAGGTGTATGAATGTTCATTATTGGTATGAGTGTTCATTCCTTCTCCTGGTATCTTATTCTCCCTTGTCCAAGAGTTGGCTCTCTGATATTTCTGGCCTTGTCAAAACTATCCTTCCTCAGAACTTTGTATGGGGCTTTAATCATCAGCCATACTGATGTACAAGACTGATGATAAGGCTGAAGGTAAAGTGTTCAAAAGAAGTAACCAGTTACCCAACTGACTGGAATGTGATTATTTTCTTTCTGTTAACTCCTGCTCCCATTATTTCTCTGACTAACCCTCTATTCATTCTGCCTCTCTTTTTCTCTTCTAACCTGCTTGCTGACTTGTACAGACCAACTCTACCAGCAACTTGAGCAAAATCGCCGCCTAACTAATGAACTAAAGCTGGCCCTGAATGAGGATTAACCTTGAGTGCGAAAGACACGTCAGTCTTTATAGCTTAAACTGTAACATCTCATTAAGTTTGAATTCTAAAAATGTAGTCCATATACAAGAAATCTATGGATTACAATACCCACCATTATGAAGGATTGAAAATGGTCAGTTCTAGATTAAAGATCAAGTGAGAGAAATATAGCCAAGAGGCTGATGATGTCTGACCTTTTCTCTTTTCTAACTAGAATAATTCACTTGCCTCTTGACCTCAATTCCAATCTAATATTTTGCTAAAATACATAAAAACTTATGTAGTTACATGTATATACTACAGTCAGTTCAGATTCCTCCATGGCCCCCTGGTTTGAATAGTATAGCATGGTTCTGAATTATCTGCTGTTAACAAGAGAGCAGATGATAGCTATGTGCTTCACATACCATGCCCTGTTTGAATGCTGATTCTATATATTCATATTTAAACAATCCCAGCTTCAAAATGAGAGCCCAGGTAAAAGCCCTAGGTTGGCTGAGAGATATGCTTATTTCAGTCTCATAGTGTGGGTGGAATCTGGAAGTCTGTCAAATGAGAATTTTATGCTGATGTTCAATATCCCCGAAGAGTATTGATTGTGACCCTAATGAAGTGTGCATGCAATATAACTCTTAATTGCTGATAATGTTTTTAGCAGGAGAAATGGTTCATTTGACTTTGCATTACAAATCCATGTTATTTCATTCTCATGTTGAGTGCCATTTCCAAAACTCTGAAGTGCTCCAGAGAATCAATTCAGATCCCAAGTTAGCCACTTACTGGCATTTGGGTGACAAATGACTTTGCTAAATCTCTGTTTTACCTAGCAAAGTCAGTTATGTTTGTTTTTTTCTCCCTCTATGAATTAAACAATTAGTGACCCTTTACCAAATGTGTTCTACGTTTAATCAGAACAGCTTGCACTCTAAGGCACTTAGAATTCTCTAATTCATTTTGCCTAAGCCACCATTCCTCTTTCCAGGTCCTTGTCGATTTGGAAGCCATGAGTAATGTATTATAAGCATGCCTGGTTCCAATCATCTAAATCTGCTCTTCATGATTGACTATTTGCATGCTTTAATGTGTAGTGTATCCAAAGAGCTGCTATTGATGTCTTAATTTTCTAATCCCACAACAGAGAAAGTGGCACATGCCAAGGAAGAAAACCTTAGTATGCATCAGATGCTGGATCAGACTTTACTGGAGTTAAACAACATGTGAAAATCTCCTTAGCGGCGACCACATTTTTTACCTTTTTTTTTTTTTATAAACACCTGCTTGCCATGAAACCCCTTTCATTTTTTTTTTTATTTTGTTTTACCACTGTCACGGGAACATCTGCAAAATACCGGCTAGACTTTAGGGGAATACGAAAAAAGGGCAAGCCTTAGAGAGGTCAGGGTGATGATGGTTTAAATGTGCCATTTCCCAGAATAATGTTGCCTACACTTTGTAGAGAGTATAGCAACACAGTATGTGCAGTCCAGGAATCCTCACTAAAGGAAAAAGATTTCCACTTCAAGTGCCAACTCGATATTTAACAAGATTAACGTTGGAAACACAATCAGGTGTGGACTGGTGCTACTTTGAGCAAAAGGTACTTCTGTGGTCTTTTGTTTGATATTATACAATTTACAATTCTGTCCAGCATGGTAATTTATTTTGTCTTGAGTTTTCTGAAAAGATGAGAATTTGGCATAGAAGCCTGAATTCAATTAAAAACATCAACAAAAGATTTGTAAGCAATACAGCTACTTTAAGAGGTCAGTCTTCTAACTTGTGCACTTGCAGCTCATTACAAACTGTAGGGCAGCATTTCAAAATGAATTTTCACTTTTTCAGTTTTTTTTCATGTTAAAATGAAAGGTTAATTTAGGCACTACATAAAAATGTTTCTTATTTGTGTTGGGGGGGATTAAAAATCGGTATTTGCTTCACTTTATTTTACACACTCTTGCAGTTTTTAAAAGTTATAACTATGTAAACATTGTATAATGATATGGAATAAAAATGCACATTTTAGGACATTTTCTAAATTTGGTGGTCTTGTCATTTATATTTCATCCTGTGAATCTGGATTGTGTAATTTACTTTTTCTGTACCCATTGTTGCATTTTTCCCCTAAAATAAGGTACCATGGTAAAGCCCAGCTGAAAACCAGATGTAAAGGTTTATCAAAGCTGTATAAATGCAATGATGTATTAAAACAACAAAAAAAAGGGAAATTTACTTTTTAAGAAGTCATAGGCAGTGTATGATACTGTTGGCCATAGTTGCCATTTAATCATATGTATGTATAGCAGGTCATAGATTAATGACAGTCACAAATTTCCAGAATTTTCAAATTGTTTTCTTCCCAGCAGACAGCCAACATTAAAGTTTTTAGCCCTGTAAAGACATATTATAACTACAAATGCACCAAATTTCCTGTTGTTTTCCAAATGACTACAATCTATTTAACAGTTTTCACTTTAATAGCTTTGCTTTCTTCTGGGAGTCAAAATTCTTAAATCACTTAATCTCCCTGGGTCTCAATTTCATTAGTTGTAAAAAAAAAGGAATTGCATGGAATGGTCTCAGGGGTCCCTTCCAGCTCTAGAGCTATGATCTTTTCTGGACCTCAGTTGACTTCATCTATAAAACAAGGGTAATAAATACTTTACTTGCCCGAAGTTGGGAGTAGAGAGGGAGGGAAATGAATGATAGGATTTCTGGAGAGTACTTCTAGTTTCTAAATCTAGAATTCTGTAATCATTCAAGATATGAGCATGACAGTTGGTGAATTTTCTGTAGCTCAAAGAAAACTCAAAGCGAGAGGCATTTCAGATGCCACTGAGGAGGAATTAAATGGATGATTAATCACAGTATCCCATATGACCACAGATATGGAACTAGAAGAGATCATGTCATCTAGTCCAACTCTCAGATTCCACAAAAAGAAAATTTGAACTTCACTCAAGTTAAGTGACTTGCCTAAGATCACACAGGGAGTAATAATTGTTTTTCAACTGTGTGAGATTCTTTGTGACTCCACTTGAGGTCTTGACAAAAGTAATGGAGTGATGGCCATTTCCTTCCCCAGCTAATGTAACAAATTAGAAAACTGAGGCAAAGTTTCCTTGCCTAGGCTCATACTGCTTAGTAGATATCTGAGACCAGATTAGAACTCAAGAAAAATGAGTTCCTGTTGCAGGTCTAGCACTCCCATCCAGTAGCATTTATAAAATGCTTAAAGATTTGCAAAACATTTTACATGTATTATCTTTTATTCTTACAACTAACCTGGGAGGTCAGCTGCTAATATCTCCATTTTACAGATGAGGCAACTGAGGGACATGATTTACCCATGAGAACACTATTGAAGTCAAGTCTTCCTGCCTTCAAGTCCAACACTATTCACTATTGTCACCTAGCTGCCAAAAAATAGCTGAATGGGGATTTGAATCTGGGTATACCAATTCCATTGCTGTTTCCATGGTACCATAGGATGGTTATTCACAATTACCTTATCTCCCATGCCAATTGTAGCTACAACTTCTCAGATCTTCTAAAAGTCTCCTTCACTCTTAGAGTAGTTCCTGAGATCTCCCTAGGTTACTGAGTTTTCCCTCAAGCTACAGGAAGTGGTTGCAGCTGTCTGGGAGAGACTTTGGAATGTCCCAAAGAAAACAAAAAGGGCTAAAGTATTAAGTGAGTTAAATAAGCTTCATGCCATTGCTTCCAAAATTAGAGACTTGGGTTTTGAAAGAAATTAGAAATGTGTGGAGCAGTGTGAGCAACATTCCTTCCATTCTGCATACTTTTTGACACTGAGACTTTTCAGAGCTACATTCCTGAGACAGATGTCATAAATTTTGTGTGTCACACCGAATGAGTGAAGCTTTGTTGAGTGTTCACCAATGTGAATAGAATTTATGCCAGGATTGTGACAAAAGGAAATCATTCCTCAAGAATGAAGCTAGCTCCTGCTGTCGAGAGAGAGCCAGATTACCCATTAGTAGGTAACATGTGCATTTAAGACCAAGAATCAAAATAAGTGAAAATATTTTATCCCTACCTGCCATGGTTGATGCCCTAAATTCAATGCAGCTTTTCTCCACTGGGGCTTTGAAGAAACTTTAATATTTTCCCCATGATTTGGTGTTCTATTTTGCAATATAAATTCACTTCACTGGTACTTCTTTCCCCAAGAACCCTTCATTGTAAAACCCCAGACCTAGCAACTTTCAGGTAGCCATCTAGTGATAGTACTACATAAAGTGTTTATGAGCTATGCACCAGAGGTGGAGAACATTTAAAATTAGTTTCAGGTTTAAACAATAAAAATTGGTGTAGAGGGGAAAAAACAGGCTCAGAGATAAAGATCGATTTTATGGCCCCACCTCTGAGTCCCTGTTTGGATTTCTTTTCTGAGAGCTGGCTGGGAAAGAATGTTGGCCTGAAGCAGAAATAAAGGGAACTCAACCCTTGTTGAGAGGGTCAAACAGTTTCTAGGAGTTACTTTACTGGATTGCTGTCAAATCTTCCATCTCTCAAGAGAAAAGTTAATAACCAAAAAGGTGAAATTCTGTTGCATTTGTGGCCAAATGACATGGTTCACCTATGTTACTTGCTGACCTGGAAAGGACTGAGGGTATTGCATAAAAGAGAGAAACTGACTAGCATTCCTGGTTAGGGAGGTTCCCTTTAACATGTAACAAGAGAGTACACTTTTTTTCAGCCAAAGAGAAAGGAAGTCACTGAAATGTTGGTTTTTGAGTCTGGCAAAGTAATCAGTTATATTTGTATTTACCTCTTACTTTCAAGCTAATCTTGGGAGTTTGTTTAGTTAATTCATTTGGCTGTTTTATCCTCTCAATTTTGATGACACTTTGCAGACATTCAAAAAAATTGTTTTCCAATTAGCATAGGGGAAGTTATATTGCTTATGTTCATTTAAGAAAAAAACTAGTCTTCAAGAGAGGAATAGGTACCTGACCTATGATTGTGTTGGAATAAGGAACTCCCAGATGAGGAAACTCCCTCTACCAATATAGGTTGGCACCTTCTCTGCAATTTGTAGTTTTAATTGTTCCAAGTCTGGAACCTTCAGAGCTTAAGTGTTTTGCCCAGATTCACACAATCACTATAAGTCAGAGGTTACATTTTAACCAGGTCTTCCTAGCTTCAAGACCAACCCTCTATGCACTATGACACTCCCAGATACAGCTATTGAAACAATAATATTTACGAGTTTTTGTCCCAGTTTTCCTTCAGGTGCTAAGAAACATTTGCCACCTTTCATATTAGTGAGTTCTAAAACCAGACATAAATTGAGTAATCAATCAATCTATGAAAATAATTCCTAAGCAAGAATAGAAAAACTGAATATCTGGATTGAGTTTAATATGAGTTCATATACTAAATAATAAATGAGTTATTATTTGCACAACCAACTTTTTCCCTTGGGGGAAGAAAAGGGAACAGTAAACAGAAAGAACTAGATTGGACATGATTGATATATTCCGAGTCTAAAATCTGCTTACCCAGTATTGGTGAATTTTTAAAAGTCCCATAGAAAGTAGTTTAATCCTTACTGTTTGGGACATTCAGGTCATTCAGCAGCTCTTCTGTTCCTGGAAAGAGCTAGCCCTGTGTAACATAGTCATATCAATACAAAAAGAACTATGTTGTGGATTGGCAGATGATCTTGCCTTTGTTTTGAAATAAGTAATTATTATTAATAAGCTGCCCATGAGCCAAAGCTGTTTCTTTCCCTTATATCCAGAAATGCACATCAAATTGGATGTGTTGGGAATTGAAAGGCTATAAATCTTGCATATTAAGGTAGTGTAGACTTCTTTATTCTTCAACAAATTGGTGGAGTTTTGGAGTTTAAAAGCCTCTTGGAATATAAGCCCCTGATGAGAACAATATGACCATAAGATTGGTGGATTTTAGACTGATAATGAAAATGATAATTGACATCTATAGAGTGTTTTGCACTTTGCATGGTAGTTCATCTGAGCCTCACAACAACTGAGTGAGGTAGGTGCTATTATACACATTGTACAGATGAGAAAACTGAGGCATGGTGACTTGCCCAGTATCACAGCGAAGGTGCTACTGAGACAAGGCTTCCTCACTTCAAATCCAATACACTCTCCACTACACTATAGTATTACTAGTAATACTATACCTCTTCCTTTCTTGTTACAAATACCACAAATAACTTTATTGAATTTAAGTAAGCTTTTCTAAATTGAAGAGAGATGTCCATATTTACACAAGAGCTACACAAACACACTTCTCAATTCCACATACAGTCTTAGCTAGGTTTTTTGAAATTAGTGTATTCAAAAGTTGCTTGGGGTGTAGTGATTTGAAAAACACTTGATCTGCCTTTAATTCTGTGTAAAGTATAAAATGCTACTTCTGACAGCTGCAGGCTCTCAGATTTGGTTGTAATTCTGGGCTTCCTAAACCTACTTGTATGTGCTGTTTTCTTCTCAAGAACCAGAACAGAGAAAGCAGAGAAATTGCTGTAGAACTGATTGGCTTACTTATATGTTATCAGTATCCTTTTCCAATCTACTACTAAAGGTTTAAAAAATGCTAATAAACTCTACAGCATTTGATTTTAATTATGCCTGATTGTATCTTTTTTTCCCCCTTGAGATTCAGAACTGTATTAATTTACTTGAGATTCAAGGCTTTCCACATTTGACCCTTCAACCTACTTTTCCAGATTTATTTCATATTCTCTCCCTTCATGCACTCTATTAACTAGCCATTCTCTAGACTCAACAAGCTCTTTTTTACCTGTATCCCATGCCTGGAACTTCCTCATCTTCATCTGGCAAAGTTTCCTTCCTTCAAGGTTCAGCTCATTTTTCTCTCTTTTAAACTATCCAGCTGAAATTATCTTTTCTTTGATCAAATGTTCTTAGAGCACACGTATCCATTGAAGGATAAGCTCTTTGAGGGACATGGCTATATGATTTCTTGATTTTATATCATAGCACCTAGTATAATATTTTCTGTAAGAGGCACCTAATAAATATCGATTGAATTTAATTGAATCTTTCCTTTGTCCTGTGCTCCTTACATTGTATTCTACTTGCCTGTTCCTTATCATCTCCTCATTAAAATATAAACTCCTTGAGGGTAAAAATTGTCTCAGGTGTACCTACGTACTTGGGCACTGTGGGTAATCCAGAAGTGTATAAAAATCTCACTTATCTCAAGTTTACAGTCTTACTGAAAGTGACAGAATCTACATACAACACAAATAATAATGTAAACACTATCTAATTAAGCAAAATACAGGCAGTAAGTCCTATATATGTTCACAGAAGAGAGTTGGTAAGTTAGGTTTTCTGGAAGATGGAATTAGACTTAATTAGACATGGGCATCCATGACCACTAACTCCTATCATTTCAGAGGTAGGAGCTGCATTAATTAAAAATGGAAAGCGCGGGCACATGGAGATTTGATGCACATGAGTTCCACATCTTTTCAACACTGTCCACATAGCTCTCTTTCTGTCCCTTCTCTCCATACTCTCAAAGTCTCTTTAAAAAAAAAAAACCTCAAAGTTCAGATCCTCATCATCACTCACCTGAGTTATTACAATAGCTGCCTAATCAGTTGCCTTGCCTCTAACTTCTACCCTTAATCTGTCCTTCATGTAATTTTCCCAAGACAGATATATTACCTACCTTGAGTAAAATATCATAAGTAGCTATTGCCTCTAAAATAAAATACAAAATTCTCAGCCAGACCTTTAAAGTGTTACACAGTGATCCCCACCTATCTATTCCAGCCTCATTTCATGTTACTCTTGCTCTCTGCATTTCCCATTTCAAACTGGCTGCTAGCTGTTCCTCATAAATATTTCATTTCTTCTGCCTCTTTGTGTATATATCTGGAATGTATTCTTTCCCAACCTCTGCCTCATAGAAACCCTAAATTTGTCATAGCTTGGATGCCATCAAATACAATAGGGACTTTCCTGGTACATTAGCATTTCCTCTAAAAATGAATTTGCATTCAATGACATTGTAAAAAAAAAACAACTTTGGAAGCCTTGAAAACTATAACTCAATGGCCAAGACAACTCCTTAGGAGTGAGATGACAAAACCCATTTTTTGCCTCTAAAAAAGGAAGGTGATAGACTAAAGAGGTACAGAATAAGAAATGAGTTGTCAAAAAAGGCCAATGTGTGGGTTTGTTTTGTTTAACTATGCCTGTTAGTTACAAGGTAGGATTTTAAAAAAAATTGATGAGGAGAAATGAGTTGTACTGACTGCAAAAAAGAGATAAAATGGCAAAATCATCAATGATTCATTAAGTTATTTAAATGTCCAAAAATAATAGAGATTCAGAGGGAAGCACAAGTCACATATCAAATTTATTTTTTTAAGAAAAAGCTGTACATGAAATTTGTGATTTCATGTACAATCATCTTATTCTCTTTTCTCTTTGTGTAAATGCTTATTTTGTGTTTGTTATAGTGTTTGTCGCCATTAATTTAAAATTATTTTTTAAACTTAAAATTGCTTTGTATAACCTTTTTATTTTATATATGTACACATATACATACATAGCATTCCCTGATATATTTCCTTATTGAGGGCAGAGACTAGCATTTCATTTTTGTCTTGTAGGCATAGGGTACAGCATAGGGCATAATCTATAATAAGTTCTTAATAAACATTTATTGTATTGAATTGAATCAACTTTTACTGTGGCAATAATTAGTGAAGACAACACCCTTGTCTGTTTAGGTTTCTACAACCTAAAAACCTGCCTTTGAAAAATCCTCTTATCTCAAATTTTTTGATGATAGGTAAGCATAAAAGTCAGGAGAATCCATTATGCTTCAGTATGACATTCCTTATCACATGTTATCCAGGCAGAACTGATGAAATGTATGAGGGAGTGAAGACTTTCCTCACCTAGAGTCCTCTCCCCACCTTTGTTTTTTCTTTAGATTCCATTACATTCCTAAGGGAGATAGAACACTGAAAAATGAGGAAAAGGAAATTAATTGGAAATTGGTAGAACCAATCCCAGGCTGGAGTATTCATGCCTAACAACAACCTATATGTGCAAATATGAAAGAAGATGTAAACTTCCTCTAGCAATTTGCAAGACTGAATGAAAACCTGCTTGCCACACTTGGATGAAGGATCACAAGGCAAATAAGAGACAGAAATATCAGGAAAAATAGATGGGGTGAGGCAAACTAAGTTATTACATACTAATTAATACAAAGGCAGGGCAGAGTCACAGAAAGAGGACCAGATTTAGAATCTAAACTACTGGGTTTGTGATCTTGTCTGCCCCTTGAACACTAGACAATTCAACCTTGGACAAGTCAACACATTTCTGAGTTGGTTCCCTTAACCCTAAAAATGAAGATAATTAAACCTATACTATCCTATTTCATGGGATTGTGTGAACCCAAAGTGTTGTGCAATCATTTTCCAGTTGTGTCTGATTCTTTGTGACCCCATTTGGAATTTTCTTAGCAAAAATATTGAAGTGGTTTGCCATTCTCTTCTCTAGCTCATTTTACAATTGACAAAACTGAGGTAAACAAGGATAAGTGACTTGCCCAGGGTCACACAGTAGGAAATGATATCTGAAGTAAGATTTGAACTCATGAAGATGAATCTTCCTGATTCTAGACCTCAGCACTCTCCACTACACTTCCTAGCAACCCTAAAGCAGGTCAAGCACTGTACAAATGTCATCTACTGTTATCATGATGCTATACCATTCAAGATGACCAATTGTTTTCTCTCATTCTACTTTTATGGGTTCACTTATTTTGCCAGTCCTACGTGTGCTCAACAATATCTTATATGATACTTCTCTCAAATAAGCTGTCAGTTATCTGCTGTGGTTTATTACACCTGTGATATATTTCTATTATTTTCAGAATTTAAAATTAGTTGTATACAATGGCAAGTATTTTAATTTGCTTTATTAACATTTTCTCCATCATTATTTCTAACTTTAGAAAGTCAGCAAAATAAATAAAATCTTGATTGTGTGGCATTTGCTGATTTCCAAGGCATAAATGTGTCATACTGAAACTTAAATATTCACTTTTTTTCCCCAAATCATTATTGATTAGAGAAATGCAAATTAAAGCAACCTGTCAGATTTGGCTAAGATGACAAAAAAGGAAAATGATCAGTGTTGAAGTAAATGTGAGAAAACTGGGGGTATTAGTATACTGCTGGTGGAGTTGTGAACTGATTCAGCCATTCTGGAGAGTAATACGGAACTATGCCCAAAGAGCAATAAAGTTGATCATACCCTTTGATCCAACAATATCAATACTAGGTCTGTATTCCAAAGAAATAAAAAAATGGGAAAAATCTCACATGTTCAAAAATATTTATAGTAGCTCTTTTTGTAGCAGCAAAGAATTGGAAATTGAGGAGATATCCATCAATTGAGGAGTGACTAAACAAGTTAAGATATATGAATGTTATGGAGTACTATTGTTCTTTAAGAATCATAAGCAGTTGGACATTAAAGAAGCATGAAGAGTTTTGCATGAACTGATGCTAAGTGAATCAAACCAAGAGAACACTGATTACATTAACAACTTTGTAAGATGATCAATTATGATGGATGCAGCTGTTCTCTGCAATTCAGAAATCAAGGATAATCCTGAGAGACCTGTTATGGACAATGTCAACCACATGGAAAAAACTATGGAGTCTGAATGCAGAGCACACCATACTATGTTCACTTTTTTAAAAACTTTCTTTTATATTTTTCCCTTCTCTCTCATGATTTTTTCTTTCCCCTTAGTTCTAATTCCTCTTTCACAACATAATAATATGAAAATATGCTAAACATAGTTGTATATGTAAGACTACTGCCATGAGGAGAGAGGAGGAAAGGGAAGGTGCTAGAAAAATGTGGAAGTCATAAATTTTCAAATGTATGAATGCTGAAAATTACCTTTGAATGTAATTGGAGGGGCAGCTAGGCAGCATAGTGGATAGAGCACTGGCCCTGGAGTCAGGAGTCCCTGAGTTCAAATCCGGCCTCAGACACTTAATAATTACCTAGCTGTGTGGCCTTGGGCAAGCCACTTAAACCCATTGCCTTGCATAAAAAAAAATGCATTTGAAAAAATAAAATTTCAATTGAAAAGAAATTAAAAGAGCTTACTAAAGGAAAAAACCAAATTAGATAGATTTACAAGAGAACTCTATCAAAAGTAAAGAAAATTAAAACCTATATTGTGTGAATTTTTAAAAATTCACTTTAAAATTATTTTCTTCATTTTGAATTTAAATACAAAAGGAAAAAAGTACGTGTTTGTGTATATAGCACATGAGGATTCAATGCAATACATACTAAACTTCATTTTCAAAGCTGCCCTGCTTTTTTTGTGCTTCTAAGTTTTCTTTTGTTGTCTGATATAAACTTTTCTCACTCTCTCTCTCTCTCTCTCTCTCTCTCTCTCCCCCCCACTTAAAGAAAGCTGGCATTAAACACATGGATGCACATATGTAATATCCTACATATATATGAAACAAATAATATAATAATATGATTTGTACTGAGTGTATTAAATATTGTATACTTTGTGTGCTACATAAAATAATACATACTGTATATGTCATATGTAATATATAGTATATATAATGTTATATAAATATATAAAGTTATTTATAAAGATATAGTATATGATATGTGTATGTATATGTGTAAAAACATACTACACATACTTCTATTCAACAGCTCTTTCTCTGGATGTGGATAACATCTCACTTCATAGATACTCTGTAGCCATTTTGAGTATTTATAATACTCAAAATGACATTTAAGACTTGTTCTTAGAACAATATTGCTCTTACTGTGAACGATGTTTTCTTAGTTCTGCTCATTCCACTCTTCATTATTTCATGTAAATCTTTCCATGTTTTTCTAAAAACAACCAGCTCATCATTTCTTATAGCACAGCATATCCCATCACAATCATATGCCAAAACACAACCTATTCTTGAGAGTCTTTTAGAAGCTGATCCAGCACATCTCTGGTAGTAAACTTTCCTCTTTTTCCCCAAACACATGCTCTTTTGTGATTTCTTTTCCTGTTAGATGCTACAGTGGATCAAGTGAAGTACTTGCAGTCAATAAGTCCTGAATTCAAAACCTACCTCAGATACTTACTAAATTTGAAGTCCTAGGCAAGTCACATAACCTCCCTGTGCCTCATTTTTTAAAATATAAATATGGATGATAATAATAGCATCTACCTCATAGGATTGTCCTAAAGAGCAAATGAGTTAATGTATTGAAAATACTTTGCAAATCTTAAAATACTATATAAATGCTAGCTATGAGATGATGATGATGATAATGAAGTCATTAACTGTCTTTGATGTTCCTTTTATCCTTTTATCTTTCCTTTTAAAAATGTTTGAGTAAAGTCACAAATGTGGTTTATCCCAACTCTCCATCCAGCCCCCCCCCCCATATAACCACAAATCACAATCCTGGAGCCACTGGTAAAATGACCATAGTCCTCTTTCAAGTCTTCTCTCTTGAAAAATTAGGTGGCACAGTGAATAGAGTGTGACCTTGGAGTCAAGAAGATGGGAGTTTGAATCCAGTCTCACACATTTGCCACTTACTAACTGTGTGACCATGGGCAAGTCGCTTAACCCTGATTGCCTCCAATTCAGGGCCATCTGCCATGGACCCAGACTCTGTAGGAGACTCTGTAGGAGAAAGTGAAGCTATTGACTTAGCACAGCATCCCCACACTCAAATCTAATTCATGTGCTTGTCATGGCATCACCTCCCTGATGTTGTGGTCCTCTTCAAGGATGAAAGACAAACATCTTCCCTTGAGCAACAAACAAATAATGGTTTAATCTATCTTGTCCTGAAATCTGACTATGACAAGTAATACTAGGCAAAAATCAATCAATCAATCAATCAATCAATAAATGAAGGAGCATATAGATAACAGTTGATGGAGATTGGGATAGAAAAGTTGTGAAAGAATCCTGGAGATGCTGAATGTGTAACATTCAGAAGTTGTTATAATCCCTAGATGAGCACAAAAGTGTATCCAAATCTATTACCACTCTTAAGTCAACAGGGTTCATTCAGGTGATTGATATACAGCCCCCAACATTTCTGATTGATGAAGATTATTGCTCCTAGGTCTTGTTCTGACCAGTCCAAAGTTGGTTCTTACATCACACAAAGAGATTATCTAGTTCACATGTTAGTTGTTATGTCCTCATAAGAGATAGGTGGGGGCACTTGTCAGTTGTCTGTATTCAATCATCTTATTTTTCTCCAGGGAAATCATTTCTGCCTGCAGTGTTGATGGATCACTTCCTGCAATATGTTACTATATTTTGAGCCATTATATGAGTTAAGTAGGTAGAAAAGAGATTGCTATCCTAAACTTCACCAGAGCTTAATCTGAAGTATATGAACATTTTTAAATATCTTGTAATTTGTTTCAATATAATTAGTTTCCTTTATGGTTCTATGTATTTTACTTATTCTATTTTATTCATTTAAAACCATCATTATTATTAGGAAAGGTTCATTGGCCTCACAAGATTGCCAAAGAGGTCCATGACACAAAATAGGTTAAGGACCTCTGCTTGTCAGAAAGTACAACTCACAGAAGTCTTAAGAATTATGCTTTAGGATCTTTCTCATGGAGGGATGTCTGGGATGCAGGAAAGCAGGCAAGGTCTGGACCTGCCACTTAGAAATGAAAGCCAAGTTTCTGTTTTGCCCTGCCTTTAAACAGTCATTTGAACTAAGAATGGCCTGAGGTCCATGACATAAGAGAAGAAACTTCCTTTCACTCCATATTGTCCTAGGGCTTAAATTGCATTCTTGAAAATGTGCCCAGGAATGATAATAGCAGATGCTCTAAAAATATCAAGAACACTGGCTCTAAAGATACTTTCATACCAAAGCTATCTCTTGCACCTGTATTGCACATTGTCCCTTCACAAAACAAGAAAACCCACAGCTGGTTTAATGGTACTTTAAATTCTGCTCCAACAAACAGCTGTTTCACACTCCTTTTCATCACATGATTTTAAAAGTTTGAAAAGAAGCCAATCATTCCTATTAATATACTCAGTGTGGACTTACTTCTCTCCTTTTAAAAATGGCATTTTAGGGGCAGCTAGCTGGCACAGTGGATAGAGCACCAGCCCTGGAGTCAGGAGGACTTGAGTTCAAATGTGACCTCAGATACTTAATAATTCCCTAGCTGTGTGATCTTGAGCAAGTAACTTAACCCCACTGCCTTAAATAAAAATTTTTTAAATGGCATTTTAGAATTCCAATTTCTTCTATTAGGAGTGATTTTTGTGAATCTCAGTGTTCAGTGCTTGTAAACTCACATTTCCTCTTCTGAATTAAAGCACTAGATTGGGAACTGGAAAATCTGGGTTCTGGACCCAGCTTTTGCCATTAGCCATATGATGTATAGTGATTTATCTTCTTTCAGCCTCAATTTACTCATGATAGAAGAAAGTTTAATTACCTCTCAATTCTAAGATTTTAGAGCAATAGTTCTTACCTTTTGGGCATCCATGAATAGATTTTGGTAGATTATGACTTTACATCTTAAATATAATTATTTCCTTATCATCTGTAATTTTTGTATTCATTTAAAAGTATCACTCTGAGGAGTTCATAAGCTTCAGCAGATTGCTAGAGTAGTCCATGTCACAATAAAAGAACCCTGCCCTAGAACTATAATAATTCCATAGTTAAACACTATCAAATAGTTCTGAAACCTTTTAAACTATTCTGTGGCTTTCCATCTTCTACAGGAAAAGTTTCTCAACACCCCTTAATTCTAGTGCCTTCTGGCTCTTATTTCCTATTTATTTTGTACACAACTTTTTAAGTGCATAGTTGTTAACCTGTCAATCCCCCCTTTAGATTGTTAACTCCTTGAGGGTAGGAATGATCCTTTGTCTCTTTTTGTAAATCCCTCTCCCCCCCAAAACTTAGCACCAGGCCTGGCTAGATGACAAAGGCGATGCCATGATATGCACATGAATTGGATTTGATGAAGGGGAGTTGTACGCTAAGTCACCATCCTCACTTTTTCCTCCAGAGCCATCTGGATCCAGTGGTCAAATATGAATCAGGACTACCAGAGATGGCCCTGGATGTGAGGTAATCAAGATTAAGGAGAGTTTGGTTTTACCCAAGGTCACAGAGCTAGTAAGTGTCTGAGGCTGGATTTGAACTCAGGTCCTCCTGACTACCAGGCTGGCACTCTACCATTGCACCATTAACATTTATTGACTGACTTCCCCAAATTATCTAAGGTGAAGAAACAATGAACTAAAGGAATGGATGGGGTTTTTTTGATCTTCCGAGATGACTACTAGTTTAGTAAATGACATGACCACTTAAGCCTAAGTGATGCTAGCAGTGCCTACTCATTTTCCAGTGATTCTTATAGTGGAGAAAGGTCATTATCTTTTATCTTAGTCATACACATTGCTTCCCATTACTTCTCATGTTCAGTCATAAACCTGTGGATGCTGTTTTCCAAAGGATGATAGGGCAAATTTTCCTTTTTTTTTTTTTACATTTCTTTTCCTTTCTCTTTTCTTTAATTTTTTCCAATTATATGCAAAGATCGTTTTTAACATTCATCCTTTTGGGGCAGCTAGGTGGCATAGTGAATAAAGCACCAGCCCTGGAGTCAAAAGTACCTGGGTTCAAATCCGATCTCAGACACTTAATAATTACCTAGCTGTGTGGCCTTGGGCAAGCCACTCAACCCTGTTTGCCTTGCAAAAACCTAAAAAAAAAAAAAATTCATCCTTTTGCAAGTTTTTGAGTTCCACATTTTCCTACCATTCTCCTTTCACTCCCCCTCAGCAAACAATCTGATATAGGTTATACATGTATAATCACATTTAACATATTTTCATATTAGTTATGTTGTAAAAGAACAATTAGAACTGGGGGTACCATGAAAAAGAAAAAAAAAACATAAAAGAAGGCAAATTTTCCAATGCTGAAGTGGAATTTCAGCTGTAACTGTCTTCATTTTAAGTCAATAGTCTTCAAACCTCATTTTCTTTGATTTGGGACTATCACCACCACCACCACCAAACTGGATTTAACCCAACTGGTTGCTCTGAACCAACTACTGTCATTTGTCAATGTATGGGCCCAACTTCATTCAACTCTTCAAGATACTTTCTGGTTACTGATGGGCCATTCTACCTACCTCCCAACATGACATTGGTTAACCATTTCTTCTTTCAAGGAAGAAGAAAGAAATGTTCACCAAAAATACTGTAGTTGTACCCTAGAAATAAAAAAGAAATTAAATCCAAAACCATCAACCCTCTTCCCTGACCTGTACTGCCACCAAATTCACAAAAGCAACATTAGAAATACTCCAAGAAGTGGAATCTTTCAAAAGTCAACTTCACCAATTGGGGAATTTGGGGAATGGCTTAACAAGTTGTTGTATGTGATTGTTGATGGAATACTACAATGCTATAAGAAATGATGAGCAAGGTGTTTTCAGAAAAACCTGGGAAAACTTAAATGAACTGAGCAGAACCAGGAGAACACTGTACAAAAGTAATAGGAATACTATATGATGATCTATTTTGAATAATTTAGCTACTCTTAGCACTACAATGATCCAAGACAATTCTGAAGGACTTATGATGAAAGCTGCTATTCTCCTCCAGAAAAAGAACTGCTGGAGCCTAAGGATATCATTTTTTTAAGATTTTATTTATTTTGAGTTTTACAATTTTTCCCACAATCTTCCTTCCCTACCCCCACCCCCCACAGAAGGCAGTCTATTAGTCTTTACAATGTTTCCATGGTACACATTGATCTAAGTTGTATTCGATAAGAAAAATCATATCCTTAAGGAAGAAAAATTTAGTATAAGAGATAGCAGAATTACATAATAAGATAACAAGTTTTTTTTCTAAATTAAAGGTAATAGTTTTTGATCTTTGTTCAAACTCCACAATTCTTTCTCTGAATATAGATGGTATCCTCTATCACAGATACACCCAAATTGCCCCTGGTTATTGCACTGATGGAATGAGCGAGTCCATCAAGGTTGATCATCACCCCATGTAGCTGTTAGGGCGTACGATGTCTTTCTGGTTTTGCTCAACTCTCTCAACATCAGTTCATGCAAATCCTTCCAGGCTTCCCAGAATTCCATCCCTCCTGGTTTCTAATAGAACAATATTGTTCCATGACATATATATACCACAGTTTGTTAAGCCATTCCCCAATTGAAGGACATTTACTTGATTTCCAATTCTTTGCCACCACAAACAAGGCTGCTATGAATATTTTTGTACAAGTGATGTTTTTACCCTTTTTCATCATCTCTTCAGGGTATAGACCCAGTAGTGGTATTGCTGGGTCAGAGGATATGCACATTTTTGTTGTCCTTTGGGGGTAGTTCCAAATTTCTCTCCAGAAAGGTTGGATGAGTTCACAGCTCCACCAACAATGTATTAGTGTCCCAGATTTCCCATATCCCTTCCCACAATGATCATTGTCCTTTCTGGTCACATTGGCCAGTTTGAGAGATGTAAAGTGGTACCTCAGAGAAGCTTTAATTTGTATTTCTCTGATAAGTAATGATTTAGAGCAATTTTTCATATGACTACTTTGATTTCCTGAACTGTAAATTGCCTTTGCATATCCTTTGACCATTTGTCAACTGGGGAATGGCTTTTTTTTTCATTTGACTCAGTTCTCTGTATATTTTAGAAATGAGTCCTTTGTCAGAAATACTAGTTGTAAAAATTGTTTCCCAATTTACTACATTTCTTTTGATCTTCGTTACAGTGGTTTTATCTATGCAAAAGATTTTTAATTTAATGTAATCAAAATTATCTAGATTGTTTTTAGTGATGTTCTCCATCCCTTGCTTAGTCATAAACTGCTCCCCTTTCCAAAGATCTGACAAGTAAACTACTTCTTGATCTTCAAGCTTGCTTATAATATTGTTTTTTTATGTCTAAATCCTGTATCCATTTGGATCTTATCTTGGTAAAGGGTGTGAGGTGTTGGTCTAATCTAAATTGCTTCCATACTAACTTCCAATTTTCCCAACAGTTTTTATCGAAGAGAGAGTTTTTATTCCAATAGCTGGACTCTTTGGGTTTATCAAACAGCAGATTACTATCATCATTTTCTGCTATTGCATCTAATTTATTCCACTGAAGGATATCATTTTAAAATTTTATTTTTCTTGGGATTTTTTGTCTATTTTCTTTTATAGTATGACTTACATGGAAATGGTTTTATATGGCTACATATGTATAACCTATGACAAATTACCTTCTCAGATTGAAGGAGGGGTAGGAAAGGAGGAAGAGAGGGAATCTGGAACTCAAAATTTTTTTTAAAAGAATGCTAAAATTATTTTTATATGTAATTGGGAAAAAATAAAATAATTTAAAAAAACCCAATTTCACCTACTTCACTATTTCACCTGAAACAAGTTCCGAATATAAAGACTACTTCCATAGACCTACTTGGCCAAGGGGGCTGTTTGAGTTATCTTTGACCACGTAGGAAGAAAAACTGGTTTTGTTTTTTTAAGAAAAATTCAAATGGAGAGGGGTGGAGGATGGGAAAGTTTCCTAGAAAAGTATGTATGAAGTATATTTTAACAACCTTGAGAATTTCCTTTCTTAAATGAATTTTATTATTTATAAATCATGCCTTAACTTAGGGTTTGTAAAGCTTAAATTACAAGAATTATATTTACTTAAAATAGGGAGCACTTGTATGGAAAAGTCACTGCATTTTTCACATTTTTTCTCACTGTTCATAACTTTCCAGGCTAAAAGCCCTTGAGTTTACCTTTTATACTTGTCTCCAGAAATTCAGCTCAATTAGAGTCCCTTAGATTATAATTGAGAAAAGGGAGACTCATTCTAAGGGAGTAGAAAAGGAAATATTTTAATCTAGTTGTCCTGCCTCCAACTCTCTAACTGTTAGCCTGGGAAATCCATATAATATCTCTACCAACTTTATCAGTCATTTTATATGGTTGGTCTTTTTAGGCCACTGATATCCAAAAATTTACCCTTTCCCTCAACTTTTAGATTTATAATTGATCAGTTTCAAAAAAGGGCTAGTCAGCATAGTTACTGAGCAAGGAGTTGTAAAAGTTGATAAGGTCTGCACTGGTATAATTATCTGGTTTTCTGGAATTTTCTGGAATTCCATATTCTCCTAGTATCACCAGGCATGATTTTGTGGATCTCAGAGGCCTGTGCTTTGAAACTCCTATTTCCCCTTCTGCATTAGACAAAAACACAGACCTAGAAGTTCATGTCATGCTAAGTTATGTATGTAAACATTTTTGAGACCCATAAGATCAAATTCTGATAATGCCATTTGTTCATTATTCTTTTACTTAAATGTTGTGCTCTAGATTTCTTATCAAGCAATTTAAGTGGATAATTTATTATTTAGGGTGAAAACTGTTAATGTTACTTAAAGAAACTTTGTGTTGGCTTTCTCTGACCAGGATGAATTTAAGTTTACAATCTGTTTTAATAAAACAAAGCATTGTGGTATAATTGTAAGTATATGTTTATCTGGGGACCCCCAATATTTTTCTGGTTGGCTTTTTTTTTTGCAAGGCAATGGGGCTAAGTGACTTGCCCAAGCTCACACAGCTAGGCAATTCTTTTTTTTTTTTTAGGTTTTTGCAAGGCAAATGGGGTTAAGTGTCTTGCCCAAGGCCACACAGCTAGGTAATTATTAAGTGTCTAAGGTCACATTTGAACTCAGGTCCTCCCTTCTCCAGGACTGAGGCTCTATCCACTGTGCCACCTAGATGCCCCCCAATATTTTTCTAATGAAGTGCTACTTTGGAATAACAGTCATAGAAATTAAAATCATAGCCTTCAATATCCTTGATTAGAATAAAGAATGGCATAGCAGATTTGGGTTCATAGGACTTGAGTTTGAATTCTAATTCTGCTACTCACTTTCTATGTCTTTGGTAAGACTTGCTTGACCTCAGGTTCCTCAATGGAAAATTAATTGTTAGACTAGAAGAAATTTATAATCCCTTCCAGGTCTAGACCCTATGGTGCTATGACTTCAATTTTTCTCAATTTACACATGGAAAAACAGAGATCTAGATGATGAAATGGATGCTGGGGGGAAAGAAGGTAGTCATCTAAAAGTCTAGGGCACAGGCAAACATGAAAGAATTCATTTAAAAGACCAACTCTGACCCAGAAGAAATTTTAGGGACAAAGAAGTGTTATTTAAATATTATTGTGGGGAGCAGCTAGGTGGTGCATTGGATAAAGCACTGGGGACCTGACCCAGCCCTCAGGGCACACAGCAAGCAGCATGGTCTTTCCCCAGCCCTGATCCAGGAAACAGAAGCAGGCGGAGCCAGTAAGCAGGAGCCTCCAGGGCATGAGCCCATTGAGCTGAGGGAGGGGAGTGGAGAGAGACTGCAGAGCTCTGTCCTCTGCCCCTGGAACAGGACTCTGGGGCTCTGACCACATTCAGAACCTGATAGCAGTCTAGGCCCCCCCATAGAACAGAAGGGCCCCCCCCACCTCAGCCCCATGGCAGAGGGAGGTGCTTATGGTCATTCACAGACCAGGAGGGACGACAGAGCCTCACACACTGAGACCCTTGTGGGAGTGTCCCAAAAGCTCAAGAAACACCCCAAACCAGGCCCAGGCTGGGAAAATGAGCAAGCAGAGAAACAAAAGGAAGACTATTGAGAAATATTTTGCAAATGAGCCCAAGAAGGACCAAAATACTCAGTCTGAAAATGAGGAAGCACAAGCTCCTGCATCTAAAGACTCCAAGAAAAACAGAAATTGGGCTCAGACTATGACAGAGTTCAAAAAAGACTTTGAAAATCAAATGAGGGAGTTGGAAGACAAACTGGGAAAAGAAAGGAGATGCAGGAAAAACATGAAAATGAAGTCAGCAGCTTAGTCAAGGAAATCCAAAAAAATGCTGAAGAAAATAGCATGCTAAAAACCAGCTTAGGTCAAATGGATAAAACAGTTCAAAAAGTTATTGAGGAGAAGAATGCTTTAAAAAGCAAAATTGCCCAGATGGAAAAAGAGATAAGAAAACTCTCTGAGGAGAACAAATCCTTCAGACAAAGAATAGAATTCAGGGATATTGATGAATTTAACAGAAATCAGGAATCAATACTTCAAAACAAAAAAAAATGAAAAATTAGAAGAAAATGTGAAATATCTCATTGGAAAAAACAGCTGATATGGAAAACAGACTTAGAAAAGATAATTTAAAAATTATTGGAATACCTGAAAGTCATGATCAGGAAAAGAGCCTTGACATCATTTTCAAAGAATTACTACAGGAAAATTGCCCTGATATTCTAGAAGCAGAGGGCAAAATAGAAATGGAGAGAATCCACCAATCCCCCCGAGAAAGAGATCCCAAAAAACCAACCCCTAGGAATATTATAGCCAAGTTCCAGAACTCCCAAGTCAAAGGGAAAATATTACAAGCAGCCAGAAGGACACAGTTCAAATATCGTGGAGCTGCAGTCAGGATCACACAGGACTTAGCAGCAGCTACATTGGAAGCTCGTAGGGCTTGTAATACAATATACTGGAAGGCAAGAGAGCTTAGAATGCAGCCAAGAATGAACTACCCAGCAAGGCTGAATGTCCTCTTCCAGGGAAAAAGATGGACTTTCAATGAACCAGGGGAATTTCAAATGTTCCTTTTGGAATGGCCAGAGCTGAACAGAAGGTTTGATCTTCAGATACAGGACTCAGGTGAAGCATGGAGATTGCAGGAGAGGGGGGAAATATGAGGGACTTAATGAGGATGAACTGCATGTATTCCTGCATAGAAAAATGACACTGATAATACTCATATGAACCTTCTCAGTTAATAGAGCAGGTAGAGAGAGCTTTTATAGTTGAAGCACAGGAGAAAGTTGAATTCAAAGATAAAATATGGTGTAAAAATGGAGTCAATAGGAAAAAAAGGGAAATGGAATGGGAGAAAGAAAAAGGAGAGGGGAATAGTCCAAGATATTTCACATAAGATTTTTTTTATTACAATGAGCTATTGCAATGATATGGAAGGGGGGAAGCAAGGGGGAATGAGGGAAACTTTGCTCTCATCAGAGATGGCTAGGAGAGGAAACAGCAAATATACTCAATGGGGTATAGACATCTGGAGTAAGAAGGAGGGGGGAGCAGGGGGAAGGGGTGGGGATGTGAATAAAGGAGGAGAGGATGGACCATGGGGGGAGAGTGGTCAGTTATAACACATTTTCTTTTTTACTTCTTGCAAGGGGCTGGGATTGGATGGCCTGCCCAGGACCATAGAGCCAGGTGGATTCTGGGCCTAAGGGGTGGTATGGGGGCTCAGGGCCTCTTGGCCCTAGAGCCAGGGATCTGTCTGCTGCACCACTCAGAGACCCTACAGCAGAGTCAGAGTGAAAGGAGAGAGAAAATAGAGTACATGGTAGTGGAGAAATAAGAAAGGAGGGAGTTGCGATCAGCAATGGCAATGGTGGAAAAATATGGAAATAACTTTTGTGATGGTCTTATCATAAAGAATGAGATCCACCCATGACAGAGTTGTTGGGGTTGGAACAAAGACTCAAGCACATTTTTTGTTATTATTATTTGGGGCAGGGTGCAGGGCAAGTGGGGCTTGATGGCCTGCCTGGGGCCACATAGCGGGGTGATCTTTGGGTGTCTGGGGCTGGATTTGGACCCAGGTGCTCCTGGCTCAAGGGCCAATGCTCTGTCTGCCACCCAGCCACCCCTACTATTATTACTATTTTATTTTATTTTGGGTCTTTTTTTTCTTTCTTTTTTTTCGTTTTTGCAGGGCAGTGGGGATCGGGTGGCTTGCATGTCACACAGCTGTGTGATTGTTGGGTTTACGAGGCTAGATATGGACTCGGGTGCTCGTGGCTCCAGGGCTGGTGCTTCATCCATTGTGCCACCTGGCCATACCTACAATTATTACTATTATTATTTTTTTAATTTTAATTTTTTTCTCTCCCCTTTACTTTTTTCGCCCAAACAAGTCTATCTATATTCATGGGGGAGGAGGGGTATTTTGTTTACTTGTAAACAAGAATATTTTATTAATGTAAAAAAACATTTGTACAAAATGAGAATAAAAATAAATAAATTTAAAAAAAAAGAAGACAAGTAACAACTAAATAGAGGGTGAAGTTTTAAAGGTAAATGTGGGTGGGAGGGTTAGAAGCTCAGAGAGCAGAGATGTGCCCATAGCTCAAAGACGTAATCCTTTCAGGGCAGGACAGGGATTCATTGTCTTGTTGTTAGGGGTTTGTCCTTTCAAAGGGAGGAGGCAAGATATTCATTGATTTTATCTCAATAACTTTTATAATGGGATGGGGTTAGGGGCATATATTGCATCTAGCAATGTTAAATGTAAGATTCATGGTCAGTGCAGAGGGAATAGATTAATTATAGATTATATTTTTGATCCAATATTTCCACTACTTCAATTTTATGCAGTTTTATAGAATTAATTGGCAACCTTGGGGCATAGTGGATAAAAGCTGGTTTTGGGGTCTTGAAGACCTGAGGTCAAATTCCACAAGTATTATTTATTCACTTTGTGATCCTGGGTAAATCACTTAATCTCTCTCAGCCTCAGTTTCCTCATCTGGAAAATGGGAATAATAATAATAACACTTATTTTACTGACTGTTTCATTTCAGGCAAGTCAACTTTATCTCTCTTGGCTTTAGTTTTGTCAATTGTAAAAATCTAAGAAGGAGGCTTTTCTAATTCTAGATTTATAATCCTACCATATTCCCCAGAATTTTGTAATTCTGGGGAAAGTTGATGATAGGGTGAGTTTTTTTGGGGAGGGAGGGTAAATTTGAGAGGACACTGAGCAGCTATCAGTCATACAAGTCTCCTTTCAAATTATTCCTTTGGTCTACAGAAAAAGGCAAATAGGGATAGTAAGAACCAGCTTGCAACTCAATTAAAACTTCAAGATCCCAAATTCACAGAGCTAAAGGTTGCCTAATCTTAACCCCAAGATTTTATAGATGGGAAAACTGAGACCAGGGTCACATAGATAGAAGTTATAGAGCCAAAATTTGAACCCAAGTCCCCTGACTTCCATTTCAGCAGGTCAGCTCCAATGATAGATTGTGATCTGGTTGGCAGAATCCTATCAAACAGTAATTGGCATTAAAGGTTGGAAGAGAAAAATAGCCCCACAGCTAAGGAAAGATAGAAAGAATGCAATGCCAAAACATAAGTACTCCAGTACTAAGCATTCAGCAGTTAGAAGAGAATCAAATATTTGTTGATTTAATTTGAGTTATTATTAAAGGAACACTTTCTTAAAGCAGGATATTTAAAATTTATTGCTATTTTCTCCTCCATAGAGAAAAACATGATTATACAGACTGTATATGTTATCTCCTAATGGAAATTTTTTTAAAATGATTTGGCTGTAAGACTGAATGTATATTCATCAGGTGGAAAAGACTGGGCATTTTAATTAACCTGACCCGAGAATTTGTACCATATGGGCTAGAAGTTCCATCATTTACCTTCAGAGTAGAGCAGTTGTCACAGCACACTGACTATAAGGCAGAAAATTTCCTTGTCTAGGAAAAGCAAAAGAAACTCAGTCAGGAGCTCCCCCTAAGGCACTGATTGATTAAACTCACTTAGAACTTTTCTTTGGTTAAGAAAAACAATCCGGGGCGACTAGGTGGCTCAGTGGATAGAGCACTGGCCTTGGAGTCAGGAGTACCCCGGTTCAAATCCGGGCTCAGACACTTAATAATTACCTAACCCTGTGGCCTTGGGTAAGCCACTTAACCCTATTGCCTTGAAAAATCTAAAAACAAACAATCAGATAAAGTATAGTTCTTCCATAAGAAAAAAGCCTAAGGAAGCTTTGACCCTCATGACTTGGTGAAAAAAGTAACCAAAGTAAAAGTCATAAACTATCTAGAGTGTAATGAAAATAGTCCAATAATTTGCTCTGTGACCTGAATTCAGAAAGCCAATATAGTTTATTTATGCCTCAATTTCCTCATATATTATATATGACCTTCCTGTCTTAAAGGATCAAATCTAATGAGAATCAAATGCGGTAATGATGATGAAATATTCAAAGCACTATAAATATGGTTTATTATCACAATTCATGTTTATGTAATTGGGTCACTATTACTTATAAAAGGAAATTATTCATGTAAAAATAAGTGGGATGATAAGTCATTTTGACTAAAAGGTCATAGGATAGTTAAAGTAAGGCTGATTGGTCAATAGAGTAATAACAAAAATAATATGTATTTGTTTATATGTGTGTGTATGTGTGTGTGAATATATCTGATATATAATATATGATAAAAATACAGATCTGGAATATACATACACATAGACCTTTTTTTGGTTGGGGGGGAGGATTTTAATCCAGACCCATGCTTTCATCATAGTGTGGAACTATAAATGTGTAAACTCCCTTTACTGATATGTATTGTCACCTAATCTGCCACACATAACCTTAGAGTTGCCTGGGATACAGAGAGGTTAAGTAACTTGTCTAGAGTTATTCAGATAGTCTATATCAAAAGTGACTATTTGAAGCAAAATCTTTCTGATTGCCACTTTTTGATCTATAAGAGTGCTGAAAAGAAACAGTTCTGGCTCTTTGGAGTCTCATCTGGATCTTTCTCTCCACTGAACTTCCATCAAGGGGGAGAGAAATCCCCTTTTCCACCAATACCCAGAAGCAAAGGCAGCTAAAATCACATGACAGCAAGAACCTGTCCTTACCTGGGTAAGCCTGAGTCATTGGTCTCTGACTTCTTTTGTCTTTCTTCTTCCTTGCTGAGCAAAAGCAAACAAACAGCAATTCAGGGGATATTTCTAACTTTGACAGCAGCTACTTCATGAGTTCGAGAGGTACAGAGCTATGGAATAATTATTCAGCAGGAGATGATTCCTATTTGTTGTTCAATTGTTCAGTTGTATCTGACTCTGTGATCCTAGAGATCATATATAAGATATCATACATAGGACACCTATTTCCTAAAGTCTGTTCAAGCTCATGCTTGTGGCTTCCATGATGCTCTCTTTCAATGTCATCTTATACTTATCCCTCCTCCTTTTGCCTTCAATCTTTGCCAACATCAGGGTTTTACCAGTCTTATCTTCTCAATACGGGTCTAAGTATTTAAGCTTCAGCTTCAGTATGTGTCCTTCCAATGAGTAGTCTGAATTAATTTCTTTAAGTATCAATTGATCTGATCTCCTTGTTGTCCAAGGGGTTTTCACAAGTCTTCTCCAGGGGCGGCTAGGTGGTGCAGTGGATAGAGCACCAGCCCTGAAGTCAGGTGTCCCTGAGTTCAAATCTGGCCTCAGACACTTAATAATTACCTAGCTGTGTGGCCTTGGGCAAGTCACTTAACCCCATTGCCTTGCTAAAAAAAAGAAAAGAAAAAAATGAAAAAAAGTCTTCTCCAACACCAAAATTCAAGTGTCAATTCAATCATCAATTTGCAGTGCTTGGTTTTCCTTATAGTACAACTCTCACAAACAAACATACATACATTACTATTTGCAAAACCATAGCTTAAACTATATAGACCTCTGTTGGAAAGGTGATTTTAGTATTCTGTCCAGATTTGCCATAGCTTTCCTTCCAAAGAGTAAGCATTTTAATTTTATGACTACAGTTGCCATCTGTGGTAATCTCTGAATCGAAGATTATAAAATCTGATATTGCTTTATTACTTCTCCCTCTATTTGCCAGGAAGTGATGGGACCAGTTGATTTTTTTTAATGTTAAGCTTCAGTTAAGCTTTTATACTCTCCTCTTTTACCATTATCAAAAAGTTTTTTACACCATCACTTTCTGCCATCAGATTGGTATCATATCTGATAATCTGGTATCATGTGCATATTATTAATATTTCTTCCAGAAACCTTAATTATGTTTTTTTGATTCATCTAATCTAGCAATTCACATGTTGTAATCTGAAAATAAATTAAATAAATAAGTTATAAATCCTAAAGCATTTAGTTCAATTCTATCTGTTGCTTCTTGACCTGCCTACAAACTACTCAGGAGACAAGTAAGATCATCCTTTTGAGAACCTAGCACATTTTGTTGATTGCACTACAGTCAAAGGCTTTAGAGTAGTTAACAAAGCAAAGTAGTTGTTTTATTGGATTCCCTCTCTCCAAAATCCATTGAATGTGGGCAGTCTGGCTTCTAGTTACTCAAAATTCAGCCTGCTTTTCTTCTAGTATTTCTCAGTTCAAATATTGCTGAAGTCTAACTTGCAGAATCTTAAGCATTACCTTGCTGGCATGGGAAATGGGAAAAGACAGTAATCTGAAGATTCTTTGTCATTGTTCTTGAGGATTGGGATATAAACTAATCTTTTCCCGATAATTGGCCACTACTCTGAGATGATGAGTACCAGTAATCTGAAGAACTAAGGAGCTATTTCTGAGAGACCAGGAGACCTGAGCCTGGTAAGTTGTTTATACAGTTCCTATCTGAAGGGAACATGGATTAATGGCTATTTCAGCAATTTCACAGAGTTGTCTTAACTCCTATGATAATAAGATTGACAACAATAATAGTTACATAATGATTTATTTATTTATTTAGCTACATTTATATAACTAACAGATGAGGAAACTAAGGCAAAAAGAGATTAAGCAATTTATGCAAAGTCACATAGCTAGTAAATGTCTCTAACTGCATTTGAACTCAAGTTTTCCTGATTCCAGATCTATTGCTCTATCATCAGTGCTGCCTCACTACCCCGATAGTATAAGGAATGTGATAGATTGTTGTTTTATATATATGTATTAATGCATATCTGAGTCTTTTAAAACTTAAGTATTTTTTGTGGTAGAGCAAATAAGTGATTTATCTTCTACCTGATATCCATGTTGTACATAGAGAATGCTTTTTAAACAAAACTTTAATTACCTGTTTTGTAGACACCCTAGATAGACCTATACTTAAGCTTTGTTTTAGAGATTTCTCTGTTTTTTCCAGAACAGCAGCCAATAAACGAGAGAACAAGACACACACACACACACATTCATAGACCTTTGACCTCTAATCTGCAGATTTTTCTCCTGTTTTGAACACTGGAATATTTGCCATTCTCCAGTTCTCCTATTTTCCATAATCTTGGAAATGTTCACTCACAGAGTCTCAGCAACTGTTTTTTTTCTAAGTGACCACCTAGCATGAAGCTCATCTGGAAGAAGTGACTTGATTTCATCAAAGGCAGCTAAAGTTTCTCTATCTCCTCATTTATATTAGTTGTCCTCTATCATTCAGACATCTAATCCTTCCTTTTTTTGCCAAAAACAACCAAGTCAATAATTCCTGAATTCAGCTTAATTTCATCCTTAAACCCCCCCCCCCAAAACAAGGAAGAGCCAGTTGCTGAAACAGAAATGATAAAAAAAAAACTTGAGGGTGATTGAATCCTTCCATCTTTAATTTTATAATAGGAAGGGAAAGATGAGCTCAGTATAGTCTAATTCAAACCCTAGATTTTTGGAGAATAAATTTCAGAGTTCAGAGAAAGGATAAGTAGGATTCCATGGCACAGTCTGATAAAATAGGAGTTAATAGTGATAAAACATGATAGTTTTCCAGCCAAATTAAAAATATAATCTTTACAAACAAGACAGAACCACATGGCTAGGTCTGACAAATACATGGAGCAGTCAGCAATGTGAGATGGCAGCCAGGAAAAAAAATTATAATAATAAGTAGCATTTATGTGGGTACTTTTAAGATTTGTAAAGAACTTTACAAATATTACCTCAACTGAGCCGAATAAAAATCCAAGGATTTAAGTGTTATCATTATCCCTATTTTACAGATGAGGAACAGGCAAACAGAGTAAATGACTTGCTCAGGGTCACATAGCTAGTGCCTGTAAACCACATTTGAATTCAGATCTCCCTAACTTCTGGTTCAATGCTCTAACTAACCACTCTGCCAATCCAGCTTCCTCCTAAAGCTAAGTCAATCTCTGGCTACATTAAAAGAGGTATAATTTCCAGGACTAAAAAAAATGGCAATATTGCTGTTCATTGCCCTGTCTAGTCCACATCTGGAATATTGTTTCAGTTATGAGCTCCACATTTTAGGAAGGACATTGAGAAGCTGGGAAGAATTTAGGATGATGAAAGACATCATAATCATGCCATTTAAGAATGTTTAGCCTGGAAAAGAGAAGACTTTGGGAGAATATGGTAGCTGCCTTCAGGTATCAAAAGGATTGTCTTATAGAAGGGGGATTTGATTTATTCCATTTGGTTCTATCAAGATGAACCAAGAATGGAAGGTGCCTAAATGTAGATTTAAACCTGATAGAAGGAAAATTTTCTTAAAAGTTGCCATTGTTCAATTGTAGCTGACTCTTCATAGCCCTATTTTGGATTTTCTTGACAAAGATATTGGAGTGGTTTGCCATTTCCTTGTCCAGTGCATTTTACAGATGAACAAATTGAGGCAAACAAGGTAAAGTGACTTTGGCACTTATAGTTAGTAAGTGGCAGGATTTGAACTCATGAAGAGGAGTCTTCCTGACTCCATACCCAGAACTCTATTCACTCCACCTGGTTCTTGTCCTTCATTTTTGAAGAAGACCATAACATTAAGGAGATGATGACATGACATGTACAAGAACTGGATTTGAGTGAGGGGGTGCTTTGTAAGTCACCAGCCTCACTTTCTCCTCTGGAACCATCTGGGTCCAGTGGCCAGATATGAATCAGGACAACTTGAGACGGCTCCAGATATGAGATAATCAGGGTTAAATGACTTGTACAAAGTCACATAATTAGTAAGTGTCTGAGGTTGGATATGAACTCAGGTCCTCCTAATTTCAGGGTCAGCACTCTACCCACTTCACCATCTAGCTACCCATTAGAGCTCTCCCACAATGGAACTTTGGCAGGAAATTCTTGTTCAGATACAGGTTGGACTAGATAATCTCCAACTCTGGGATTCTGTGCTTCTTTTCTCAAGATAGTTTCTGTCACACCTAAAGTTCTCTCTTTTTCTCCACCTTAATAACATCTTACTAACTAGGGGTTCCTGATTTCCCCCTGGCCTTACTTCCATCCAAGTGGAAGTAGAGTCTGCCAACTCCTTTCTGGGTTTGATTCAACTGTCATGAAGCCACTCCTCCTTTCCTGATTGAGGAGCAGTGGGAGAAAACACACAAAGCTACAATTAAATACATTTCCCGAAGGGCAAGTTCCTTGGGAGGCCAAGTTTAAGAGGTGGGAAGAATAGGGCTTTCTCTTCTCACCTTTGCAGGGCTTTCTGGGGGTGGCTTCAGAATAAATGAACCTGTCATTAAAATATTAAGTTTGGAGGTAATTGGCCTTTTAAAGCAGACTGACATTGAGTGTTTGGCCTTGGGTAGGTAGAGTGTTTTGTGAACAGGAGCTCAATGTGAACACGTGCCTCTTTCATGTGTACTTTGACATTGGTTTCAGTGTACCTGAAATAGAGTTCAAAGAGCATAAGTAAATAAAACCTGCAGTAGGATAAAATGGATTCTGAGTTTACAAAACTAAACAAGCTTTTACTCTCCATTCTTCAAGGTGCCTCCATTTTTCCTGGTGCCATTAAACAGAAAACCCTACCATTTGGGGGCAAAATGTGGAATAATGTTTGGCAATGACAAATGGCCTCCATGAAAACCTGTGTTCAATTTTTGTGAATTTGAACCTAGACCCAGAATTTCCACATCAGCACATTCATTTTCAAGTCCTTTAAACTTTGTACACTATCCAAGGTTATTGATTTCCGAGAAAGATCCTATAAATTATAGAGTATAGTCTAAATTATTCATTCAAGTATAGTCCATAGAACCCCAAATTAGGGGATGTCTTATCCCAACTCACCTAGCAAGAGAAGTCCATAGAGAGCAAATACAACCACATAACTGCTATTAGTATATCTTTGTGAAGTAATGGTATTCCAGCACTATTGCCCCATATTCCCATTCCACTATGCTTCCCCCAATAACAATTGCTAGTGAAAGTTAGTATCTCTCTTATATCATTGATAGAGTGATTAACACTTTCTATCAGCTTATCCAGTTATCTTCTCTATATCCCTGCTAAGCAATTAACATCAATCAGCTTTGACAAAGAGCTATTTAATGAGAAGACCTAGCCAGAACAGAAATAGAAACATATCCACACTTCAGTCTCTTGGAAGAGTAGATCCAAACTTAAAGCAGCAGCTAGGTGGCACCATAGTGCACAGAACAGGGAATCAGGAAGACAACTCTGAGTTCAAATCTGCAATTTCTAGCTGTGTGACCCTGGGCAAGTCATTTCACCCGGCTTGCCTCAGTTTCCTCATCTGTAAAATATGCTGGAGAAGGAAATGGCAAACTACTCCAGTCTCTTTGCCAAGAAAACCCCAAATGGGGTCAATGGCAAAACAACAACAAAGCATTTGTCCTGAATAGGACATAGCTGCTTGATGAATTGTTCCCTTGCCTCTGCATTCTTAACAATCCACAGTTTGGTTAAGTCCTATAAATCACTCCTCAGAACTTCACTGCTGCCTGTGCTCAGTTGCTGGAAAACTCTGGTATGAATTTCTTGTTCTTGGACTTTTTGAAATTTTGCAAGTCTCTGAGCCAAATAAAAGATGATACTAATAGAAGGCTGTCCTCAAGCTTACTTAAAAGGCTTCCTAGAGAGTCTGAGGATTTTCCCATACCTGGAGGTCCACCAGATTCATCCCCCTCACTTAAATATAGCAGGGGAGAGAAATTATCAATTTAGTTAATGTCTTTGTATACTCTTTCACTTCTTAATCACCACTCATTTAAAACACTTTTCGGGGCGGCTAGGTGGCACAGTGAATAAAGCACCGGCCCTGGAGTCAAGCATACCTGGGTTCAAATCCGATCTCAGACACTTACTAATTACCTAGCTGTGTGGCCCTGGGCAAGCCACTTAACCCCATTTGCCTTGCAAAAAAAAAAAACCACTTTTCTTCAATACTCAGGGGACAGGAAAAAGTCACAGAATACCTGTGTACATTCTGAATCAGGAAGATCCAAATTCAAATCTAACCTTACACATTAAGTAGCTATTTGACCCTGGTTAAGTCACTTAACTTTTGCTTGCCTCAATTGTTTTAACTGTTAATTTTAATAGTAATTTTTTTCCAGTTACATGGAAAGACAATTTTTAACATTCATTTTTTTCTTTTTTTCTTTTTTAGGTTTTTGCAAGGCAAATGGGGTTAAGTGGCTTGCTCAGGGCCACACAGCTAGGTAATTATTAAGTGTCTGAGGTCAGATTTGAACTCAGGTACTACTGACTCCAGGGCCAGTGCCCTATCTACTGCGCCACCTAGCTGCCCCATATTAATATCTCTTGATGCCATTAGAAAGGATACTCTTCAGCATATTGGGTGAACCCTCTGAAGTGAGAGCATGCAGGAGAGTAGGCACAAGAGTTAAGAGCTTAGTCAAACCTACATAGGTAGGTTATAATGTGCAACACTGAAAGGAATACCCACAAAACCAGGGGTTCTTGGCCCAAGCACTAGCAGGTAGGGATAGATTTCAGTGGAGTGGAGTATAAATTTGTTTTTTTTTTAATATCTTGCTAACTTTATTTAAATAGCAATAGTTAACATTCATATAAATCCTACTATATCCCCAGAACCTGTATTAAACACTTTATAAATATTATCTCAACACTGAGGTAAAAGATAATTCCAAAAGACTTATGATGGAAAATGCTATCCACATCCAAAGAAAGAACCAATGGCATCTGAATGCAAATTAAAGCATACTATTTTTACTTTTTTTGTTTTTTCTTTTGTTCTGTGTCTTCTTCTTTCACATGACTAATATGGAAATATTTTTTACATGATTTCACATATGTAATCTGAAATCAAATTGCTTACCATCTTGGGGAGGCAAGAGGAAGGGGGAAGAAAAAATTAAGAACTCAAGTTTTTTTTAAAAAATGAATTTAGGGGTAGCTAGTTGGCACAGTGGATAGAGCACTGGTCTTGGAGTCAGGAGTACCTGAGTTCAAATCCGACCTCAGACACTTAATAATTACCTAGCTGTGTGGCCTTGGATAAGCCACATAACCCTATTTGCCTTGAAAAAACCTTAAAAAAAAAGAGAGACATATTAAAAGATAAACTATGTTGATATGACATAATACCATACATATATTTTATGCATTTCTGAGTTTCTAAACTTTTTCTTCTGGCTTTCACATGTCTGTGACTTCCACAAATCTCCCCAAAAATTACTATTTAATTTTGGTAATGATGGGAAAAGTTGTGATGTGGAAGGGATCACTCTATAATATACTCAAAACCATGTACAATCAGAATTCATAAGCTGAATCTTGAACTAGTGATTAAGAAAAAAAAAGAATCCTCTTTCATCATAAAGATAATTTTTTTTAAGTTCAGATTTTCTTCAAGTGGGATTCATCTTATCAGCCAAATGCTCTTTCCTCCTTCTAAGTTGAAGTCTTTGGCTTGATTTAATACACTATAAATATATTTTACTAATTTATGCTAGGGTCAGACAATCTCCACAAAGCAAATTGGATGAATTCCCATGATTTTACATTATTAGGTAAAGTTTCCAGTACATGACAGGGTAACTATGGCTCCTTCTGTTTTCTGAAGTGTTCAAAACACAAGTAGCTCAAAATTGAAGTAACTAGTGAACTTTATGAAGTAATCTATGAAATTCTCCTTGAAAGCAAAAATTATTTCATTCTTTATATTTGTATCCTCAATATTTAATATAATATTTGACACACATTAGGAGATTGATAAATGCTCATTGTTTGATTGATATTACCAATTGCATGTTTGCAAGTGTTTGCAAGTAGGAAGTCAAACTCAGTATACTGGGAGGCACAGATTGATAAATGCTCATTGTTTGATTGATATTACCAATTGCATGTTTGCAAGTGTTTGCAAGTAGGAAGTCAAACTCAGTATACTGGGAGGCACAGTATACAAAGTATACATTGTCCAAATTCCTAGAGTTGGAGCTAGAAACCAAGAGAATGAGAGAAGACCCCATCATCACTACCATTTACCTAAGCCTTCTGATTATGAGCACCTTAGATCCAAGGCTTATATGGTTTCTCTCACAGTGAAGCAAACACTCACCTTCTAGGTCTTAGAGTCCAAGATGATCTCACTCTACCAACCCCAACCCTCTTCTCTCTCCCACTAGGTAACCCCAATGTCCAATGTGTTCTCCAAAGCACCTAGATAATTTCCATGTCTAATTAATATCATTAATGATGGTCTTGTATATTTGAAATCAGAATCACGAGATCAACAGCTGTCTAAGACTGACATCAGTTGAAGTCAAAATTCTTCACACAAGTCACTGAAAACAGGAACAGAAAAAGAAGACTCAAGAGAGTTCAGAGATCATCTAATTCAATCTATACCTGAAGAGGGATTCCCAATACAATATTTCCAGTATGTGATCCTCCAACATCTATTTGATAGCCTTCATTCAGTGAAACAGCTTTCCAAGATAGCCAAGTCCATTTTTGGATATATCTAATTTTTATTTAAATTTATCTTTAAATTGAATCTACCTCTCTATGGCCTCTTCCCATTGATCCTTGTTTTACCCTGGGGAGCTAAGCAATACAACTCTTAATTTCTTCCATGTGTCAGTACTTCAAATACTTTAAGACAACTATCATATCCTGCCAACTTATAAACATTCTCTTCTCCTAGCTCAACATCTCCAATTTCTCCAGTTCATATTCTTCTGAAATGGTCTCCAATTTCTTCATTATAAAGGCCACCCTTTTTGGGTCAGCCTCCAGGTTGTCTAATTTCCTTTCTAAAATGTGTTAGCCAAAACTGGAAAAAAAAAAATACTCCAGATTTATTACCTGACTAGATGTGGTAGTGATAAAAATAATAATAATTTTTAAATGAGGCTGATGAACTCGATATAACTCAAGAAATTCACTTTTGGAAGACTCTTACCATGGGAACTTCCCAGGCCCCTAGTTCCAGCTGATTCCTTGTCCCTTTGTGGAAATATTTATACCCCCTAGTGGTCTTCCCTGCCTGTAACATCAGACAGGAAAACCAGCTTTTTACCTGCTTCTCAGAGAGCTGCCCTCCTGTGGAAGAAATTACAACACACACACACACACACACACACACACACACACACACACACACACACACACACACACACACACACACACACACACACACACACACACACACACACACACACACACACAATCCAAACTGCCTAAGAAGAGGAACAGAAAAACTCAATGTATTTAGATGTTGACTCTAAAAGTGTTTTCAAAAACACTTTCTTCCTCCTCTGTGACTTAAGATCAAGGAACTTCCCTACTGGAATCTTTTCTTTAACCCCCACCTATTCTTTGTCTTCTGTTCTACTTATTTCATTTTGTCTTGAACACCATCTTGTGGGAGTTAAAACATGCTGTAGTCAAGGACTGTTGCTTCAAACATTACTAGTCTATCTGATTCTTTTATGAAATTCTTTCCAAATCTCAAAATTGCCATCAAGGATGGTAGAAAATGGTTTGTCTTACTTGCCTCATTCTAGAAGGTATGCAAGATAAGACCAATTAACCTTTTTGGCTATGTCTTACTATTTATTCACTTATCTAACTCCCAGCAACCTAAAAACCCCCCTGGATCTTTTTCATACAAATGGTTGTCAAGTCACACCTTCCTGTACTTGTAAAAAAGCAAGCCTTGGCATTGAAGTGAGAATATGAAAAAAATGGGACCAAGTGATAATATTAAATACACATTTTTTTTTAGGTTTTTGCAAGGTAAATGGGGTTAAGTGGCTTGCCCAAGGCCACACAGCTAGGTCATTATTAAGTGTCTGAGACTAGATTTGAACCCAGGTACTCCTGACTCCAGGGCCGGTGCTTTATCCACTACGCCACCTAGCTGCCATAGCTCACCTGTTAAAAACACATTATAATTTAGATTAAACTGGAACGGCAATTGTGTGAAGGCAGCAAGAGAAATAGATATCTTCTCACACTCAAGTTGAACAGAATAAGATGTTAAATTTGGGTCTTCATTTTCTTATAACAAGATATTTTTAAAGGAAGAAACATTAGGCTTTGTGGTTTTTTTATTTTCTGGCAAAAGAAAATAAAAGGAATCATCTGCAAAGGCAACTTCTTCATTGAAACTAAAGCAGGGTTTTGTAGCATAAGTTCTTGGATAAATGAAATTGAGGAAGAGAAATGTTTGTTATAGTTATGTGTCCAGGTTTTATCTCTCTACTGAAGTATGTATATTAAATGAATAAAAGTTGATCCAGGGGTGGCTAGGTGGCACAGTGTATATAGCACCGGCTCTGAAGTCAGAAGTACCTGGGTTCAAATGTGACCTCAGTCACTTAATAATTACCTAGCTGTGTGGTCATGGGCAAGCCACTTAACCCCATTGCCTTGCAAAATTCTAAAAAATTAAAAATTTTAAAAAAAAGTTGATCCAAATTTTATACTTCCCTCGGTATAGTGTAGTGCTAAATTTATATTTATCTATCTAGCTAGCTAGATATACTCCTAATGTACTACCTAAAAGTTTATTGACCATAACTCTCATATAACCTACAGAGCCTAAACCAAGTCTGGGCCTTTATTATTATTATTATTAATTTATTTATTTTTAGTTTTTTTGCAAGGCAATGGGGTTAAGTGGCTCACCCAAAGCCACACAGCTAATTATTAAGTGTCTGAGACCAGATTTGAACCCAGGTACTTCTGACCCCAGGGCCAGTGCTTTATCTACTGTGCCACCTAGCCACCCCTGGGCCTTTATTATTTACTAATTAATGGATTAAAATGATCTTATTACAAGTATTCAGTGTCATTTACATTTATCCATTGCCACTAAGCAAAACCTTCTGAACTTTCAACAAGCTGTAGAATTACTTATATTATTTGGTTTCCTTTTTCCTATTGTTCATATCCTCTCAATCCCTAGTATATATGTATGCAAGTAATTAAGGACTAACATGTGCATTTACATAAACTAGGAAACTTCTGCAGCATGCCCAAGTCAAAGAAAACCAAGATTTCATAAGTGTGCACCTACTTCCTCAAAAGGTCAAATAGATGGTGTGACCTATAGATTTCTCTCAGTCACTTGAGGTCAAGTAAGTAATATCCAAAAAGGCTACATATGGACATATCTAATTATGACAGCATATAGCTGAAAGTCCACCCTGGGGGAGGAAAATACATTTTTGTGATAAGGAGCCAAGGCAGTTCTGTCTACCATAGTTTTCTTCTAATATTAACCACAAATGGAAAGAAAACTGTTTGGTTTATTTTTAAATTCAGGAAGAACAGTTTCTGAATTAAGCTAAGCAGTTATTTATGTATGATTATGGGGCTGCCCAGGTCACTGGGTCCTTGACTGTATGGCCCATGAAACAGAAAATCATTGCTTGCATTAGTAAATAGCCTCCCTTTCCATTTTTTTTTAAGATTTTGCAAGGCAATGGGGTTAAGTGGCTCGCCCAAGGCCACACGGCTAGGTAATTATTAAGTGTCTGAGGTCAGATTTGAACCCAGGTACTCCTGACTCCAGGGCCGGTGCTCTATCCACTGCACCACCTAGTGCCCCCTCAATTTCTATTTAAATGACTCCTATGCTTTATCAGTAATTGATCAGGCAGATCTCTGGGGAGGATGAAATAATGAAAAGTCCACAGGATTTAGTATTAAAGGAACAGAGCTCAAATACAGATTCTGCCATTTACTTTACCCATGAGATCATAGATAAGTCAATTTATTTCAATAGTTCTCAATTTTCTCTACTGTAGAATAATGAGATTAAGGGGATGATCACTAAAGTATACTCTAGCTCTAAATCCCCATGGTTAAATTCTTTTCTCCCTTTCCAACTCCCAAAAAATGAAATTGGGAAATCTATACAATGGGGCACACTATTTGATCAATAGCTATCTGGTCAGCTCAGCAGAAACAGGGGCTCTAAGGATCCATGACAGGATCTGATTGTTTTCCTCACAGGTCAAGTCAATGCTTGCTATAAACTATGAAAAGATTCTTCCCTGTGAACACTTTGGTTATTGCTGCCACCTACTGTATAAACAAACATTTCCAGCCCAAGGGCTGGCTCACCATTTCTTTGGTCCCTCATTCCTTTTTCATTTATTATCTTTTCCTTTCTTTTCAAAGAATTTATTTAAAGGCCAAGTGGTAAATGAGTTTTTAGCCATTCTGAAATTTTAACTTCAGGGAAGATTGACTCAAGGGTTTCATCTTAACAGAAATCCTCATCTATATATTTTATCTTCCCACCAAAAATATTACATACTTTAAATAGAAACCAGACAGTATGTTATAACTGTTAGACATCCCCAAATAATTACCATCATCTTTGGATGTAATAGGTGGTTTGATATGTTTAAACTACAAATAAAATGCACTTTAATATCTTCCTAATTTTGAGTGGTTCAAAAATAAAATTCACAGGATCACATATTTTGGACTAGAAGGGACATTAGAAATTGTCCAATCTAACCTCTCACTTTGCAAAGAAAAAAACTGAGGCTTAGAGAGATAAAGCAATTAAATTGGGTCAGGATTCAAATCTGTTTTCTAATCAAATACAATGTGACTTCCAGTATAGCACATTGTTTCTTTGAATTTCACTAATTCACTTTGCTGATTTATTAAGAATATGTGAGGTCAGAAAGTTGAAAAGGGGGCATTCAATATATTGGGGGGGGTAGAATTGAAAAAAGCCATCTTAATCTTAAATGCTTCTTTCACCTAATAATCTCAAAATATTTTTCAAAATATAAATTATGAAACTTAATAATCCATTAGACTGAAAGATCACTGGATCATAGATTTAGAACTGGAAGAGACCTCCAAGGCTACCCAGTCCAACTCCCTTGTTTTATTAATTAAAAAAATGGAAGCCTAAAGTGGTTAATATGATTTAATCATGGTCACAAATAAGTGGTAGACAGATCCTATCACTCAGAATCCTGTGCAATTTCTGTATTTCCACTGTAGAACACAACCTTCCTTACCCACTTTTTTTTTAAACAAAGAGAAATTTAGGCTTAAACTCATAGAATCATATCATTATAATAGCTAGAAAGGACCTCAGTTCTCCACATCACTTACAGGAGTTGACAAGAACAATATATAACTCCGGAGTTATTGTTCTTTTCAACTCCTGTAAGTGATGTGGAGAATTATGGGCATGGCACAGAGAAATATTGTAATTGGAAACAAATTTTGTAATCTTTTTCAGCACTTGACCTTTTCTTTGATCCTGGTCCAAGCACCCATCAGTGGATCAAGTTAAATGCTAGATTACACATATGAGATAATGTCACATTAAACTAAATAGGGGTTCATCCCACAGCCACATTTCTTACAACAATCTCTCCAAAACAAGACCTGGACTATTCCCAAAACACCTCCCTTCCTTGGATCCTTGGTCAGGGGTGGGGGGTGGGGGTGTATTTAAAGAGGAACTAGTATGTTTCTTATTTTCTTATGGCCCTTACTTTTCTGACTTCTAATGAATTAGCCACTGGCCTTCCTGGTCAAACTGCTGCCCCCAAATCACATGGTCTCTAAAGAACTCTTTAGCTATCTTTCACTTTCTTTCTTTTGTGTTGCAATGACTTGTTAATAAATCTGTGTTTTCTTTTACAACTGCCTTCCAGGGTCAAAGACATGAATTCTGCTTGGGAAACTAGCAACATTAGGACTGATAGGAAAAGTCTCCTAGGGAGGAAGCTTAGATTCCTTTAAGTAACTATAAACAAATCAAATTTGATTTGGAAATTCCATTATTGTTATTTGTGACATTTGGCTTGCACATTAACATTTTGATATTAATTCTTCAGAACCTTTGCATTAATTTACTTTGAAGGTTTAGAAGTTATGAAAAGCCAATAAACTCAGATTGTGATATGCAAAAGAGACTTCTAATGGGTTGTTAAAGAGGTGTAAGGGAGGATGAATCAGCACATCTCTACATCTCTTAATTTTCAAACCCAATGGTGAGTTAGGGATGAGAATTGTTTATCAGCAGCATATGAAGACTTTCCCCAACTTCCTATGGAATGGGAGAATGAGAACAATTTGTTCCAATGACCATGAAGGATGCTGAGGTAGAGCTTGGTCAGATACCCAAGGAGTCAAGGTCATCCATTGCACCCCAATCCATCACCAGTCATCCTAACCGCAGACCTGGAGTCAAAAAGTCCAGGGTTCAAACCTAGCCTCAGACATTTAAACTGTGTGACTCTGGACAAGTATGTTTGTCCCCATTTCCTCATCTGTGATATGGGAAAATAGTAGCACCTACATCCTGAGATTGCTGTGATATTCAGTGAGATATTTGTAAAGCATTTAGCACAGTACTTGGCTCACAGTAAGTGATATAAAAATGCTAATTATAAATTACAAGGATGAAGGATTTAAACATATAAGCATAAAGGATATATAACACATACACACAGACATGCATACACACACAAATTGGATTTTACAACATAATGCAAAGTGAAAAAAGTCCAACCATATGAGAGGGAACTTAATATAATAGAATGCTGGATATGGATTTGTGAAAACTTGTATTCAAATCCTACCTTAAGTCATTTAAATTTTCTGAGCCTTAGTTTTCTCATTTTGCAAAATGAAAGGGTTGAACTAGATATGGTCATCAAGATCCCATTCAGCTCAAAAATCTATGAGCTTATGATCCTAAAAATAGAGCACATTCCTACTGTACAAAAAGAAAATTGAATGAAAATGAAAAATAACAGAGAATCCTCTTGTGGGAAAGGGCTTAGTGTGAATGAATGAAAAGTTGCACTTTTGTCTTAAAATTAATTTTAAAATAAATAATTACTAAGAAAATTTAATTAGTTATATGAATAGTCAATATCTTATTGAACATTTTATAAATAAAACATTTAATTAAAAAAAGATTGTGTAATTTTATTTTTAAATAGATAATAGGAAAATTGCCCAGGAAACTTGTTTGGTACTTCTAGACCTGTCAGTTCTATCCAAGTGAAGCTTGAATGCATTTTACATGGTGATTAAGAGATTATTTCCATCACTGGAATAAAGAAACACAGAAAATGTGGGGCATGTCAATAATTTAACACAGCAAATAGTTTTAGACTGGGCATTTATTTTTCTTTTTTTCTTTTTAGACTGGGCATTTAAGTCTCAGTATGCAAGTTTTCTTAAAACTTGAAACTTTGAAAAAATCAAGTTTGAAAACTTATAAACATTTTTATGCATATTTGGGATGATAGAAACATGGATTGATTATAGATACAGATGATGGAAAGATAGCTAAACAGAGGGATAAAATGGTTGACAGATGATGGATAGAAAGATAATTGGGGCGGGGAGAGACAGACAGACAGACAGAAAGAAAGAAATAACAGGTTCTAGAAAAAAGGCAATATGATAGGTGAGCAGAAGGAAATAGAATCCAGAGAAAGTCAAGATAAGATTGAGGTAAACATGGTACTTCCTAAAATAGTAGTCCAGGATAGAGAATAACCAATAAGGAGAAGAGGGTCCAAGGGCAGAGATTTCCCAACTTAATAATCATAGAATTGTAGATTTAGAGTTTGAAGGGAACTTGACTAGTTCAACTCATTTATTTTATAGATGAAGAAATTGAGACCAGAGGGAAATTAGATGATTTGTTTAAGGTCTCATGAGTAGTAAGTAGCATAGGCCCAAGTCTTCTGACTCCATAGCCATTGCTTTCTCACAGTACATTTCTTTTATTCAATTTGCCATTTGTTCTCCTACTCCTAGTATACCTTGGGATATGTAACTGACAAAAAGGTAATCCAGGTTATCTGTAGGGAAGCTCACAGGATTTCACCCTATGCAGTATTCTATCATTTTTCAGCAAAATCCTTGGATTACCCTACAGTGATTTACTAATTATCAATCTAATTGACTTTTTTTAAACAAGGCAATGGGGTTAAATGACTTGCCCAAGGTCACACAGCTAGGTAATTAGTAAATGTGTGAGGCTGGATTTGAGCTCAGGGTTTCCTGTCTCCAGGGCTGGTACTCTATCCACTGCAGCACCTAGCCTCCCAACATAATTGATTTTTTTCTTTTCTTTTCTTTTTTTTTTATATTTTTCAAGGCAATGGGGTTAAGTGACTTGCCCAAGGCCATACAGGTAGGTCATTATTAACTGTCTGAGACCGGATTTGAACCTAGATACTACTGACTCCAGGGCTGGTACTTTATCCACTGCGCCACCTAGCCACCTAGCCACCCCCCATAATTGATTTTTAAAAAGGTTTGTTCTCCAGGAGGAAACCTACCTTAAAAATCCAACAGGAATTAGCAGCAAAGTGAGACTGAAAGATAACTATACAAGGAATCAGAAATCTTGTGATTTAATATAGATTCTGCTCATTGACTGTGTAAACTGGAGTAAGTCATTGAATCCTGGAGTGTTAGAATCAGAAGGGATCTTAGTGACCATTTAATGATTCAGGAGCAGGGAACCTCCCAACTGCCAACCATATTGGTCTGGCATTGCCAAGGCACCCACAGGCAGGAATTTAAAATTCAATAAATCTAGGTACTTTTTAGGGATGAATTATTTGACCAAATATAGCCTGCAAATGATGCTGTCAATATGTAAATGGACCTTGTCAGAAAAATAAGCTTCCCCACCCCTAAATCCAGACCCTGCTTTCAGGGATATAACAACTCTTGGAAGGAATATGACCAGTCCCCAACAGAATATTCCCTCTATAATTTAATGCCCTCCAGTAACTTACATTTTTGTATATCCTATACCTAATATTTTTTCCTCATCTGAACCTGTGAGTTCACCTCATGAGGAAATCAGTTAATCAAAAAGCATATATTAAGTGTTTCCTATGAGCCAGGGACTGTGTTAAATGCTGTTATAAAACTAGCCACTCCGGCTCCCACTCCTTGAAGGCCATATAAGTTACATATCACTCTACTCTCATGGTTCTGTGGTACTCTTAAGTGAATTTGGGGAGGGGGTATATCTAAACTCTCTGCAAAGAGCTCCAACCCTTACCAATGGTGTTCCTTCAACTTTAGGGAAGTAGTCCTATTGCACCTGAATTCCCTTTCATACAGCAATATTTACTTCAAAACATATAATTTTACAATCATACAACTTCTACCCCAATAGGTAGGAGGCATAATTCACCTCCCATTTTGCACTACTTCAGTTTCTGAGGAGAAGGGGTTTAGGGTCATAACTTATTTAAGACACTATAGAATACCATTGCTTGGGCTCAAGTCCCGGGTACTCTGAGTCTTTGAGACTTCATGCCAACCTGGCTGGCTGCATCATACTACCTACAATCCTAGGTTAAAGGTTGTTTCATTTAGTGAGGATCATTTGAAAGTGAGGATGACAAACAACAAAGAATATAAACAAAATCCCAGGCCTATTTCCTGGAGTTGTGGTAAAAGGACAGTAGGAAGGAAGGAAGGGAGTCCTTTCCCTTTCACTGGTTCAGTTCATAATGTGTAGGTGAACTGTGATCTTTACCCTCTAGATGAAGCAGATAAAAAGGCCAAAAAAGAGAGTGTCAATGCAATGAGGGACTGGGGGGGTGGGGGGTGGGGAGGGAGGAACCAGGCTCAATCTTATCTGTTTTAAAAACACAAGTAACTAATCAAAAGAGGTTATGCCCACTAATGGGGTCTCCATGTTAGGCAATATGGACATGCTCCAAAGGCCCCTCAGGTATCCTTTATTTTAAGTAAACTGAGTATGTCCAGACAAACCCAGGTTTCACTGAGGATATAAAGAAATTCAAGGAATTTATATATTCTAATAAATTCTAATAAATACCATTCTAATAAAAATGCTTCATCTAGAGGGTGAAGATCACATTTCATCCACAACATGGATATCATAAACTGAACCAGTGAAAGGGAAAGGACAACCTTCCTTCCTTCCTACTGTCCTTTTACTACAGCTCCAAGAAAAGGACCTGGGGTTTTGTTTATATTCTGTGTTATTTATATTCTAATAAATTGCAGATCAAAAATTTTACAAATGTACTTGTTTTTAGAAAATTGCCTGGAACATTGAGAAATGATTTGCTCAGGGTTACATAGTCAGCATGTGTCAAAGGTTTATTTGAAATCTGAGATGAGACAGTTTAAAAGGTTCTATTGTTTCATACCTTCAAGTCAGCACATTGTCTTAACTAGTCTCTTGGAGGAGGCATTATCCAATCCATAACATGGATTTTCGATTCCTTTGTCCTACCATGCAAGCTCAACCCATCCCTTTCTCCCTAATCTCATTTCTCTATGATATGGCAATGAGGGAGGAGCTGTAAGCATGTACCTATCAGGATTGTTTTTCTTATCACATAAAGCTGTCTATTAAAAACTGCCCACAGTTTGTATCCCACATTGGTCCCAACAGCCATTCTGCCAGCATTTCCTGCCTTGGCATTTTTAATAATCTCCTAAATTTTCTTTTCCCGAACCTTGCCTCTTTCATTTGGGCAAAAGCCCAAACAAAACATTTGCCTCTTAACTGAGAGGGCTATAACCAGATTTCTTTTTGAGGGCCCTTTATCCATATAATTCTCACTGAGGGCAGGTCTGCTCTGTCTCCACAAGGATGACCATTATCCCCACTATTATTCAATTCAGTACTAAAAATACTGGTTATAGTAATATAAGAAGAAAAGAGAAATTAAGGTATTAGGCAATGTGGAAACAAAAACTATCACTTTTTTGCAGTCAATAGGATTATACCTAGAGAATCAACTGAAAGTTGAAGTAATTAACAACTTCAGCAAAAGTTTCAGTTTGCAAAATAAACCCACATAAATTATCAACTTTTTTACATATTGCCAAAAAAGATAGAATGAGAAATTCCATTTAAAATAACTGCAAACAATATAAAATGCTTGAGAATTTACTTGCCAAGACCTATATAAACATAATTACAAAATACTTTTCATATAAAGTCAGATCTAAAGAATTTGGATGCATGTTAATTACTCATGGGTAGTCAATATAATAAAAAAATGATATTCTACCTAAATTAACTTATTTATTCAATGCCATACCAAACTACCAAAATTATTTAATAGAGCAAGAAAAACCATAATAAAATTTGTCTGGAAGAATAAGATATCAAGGGAATCAATGGAGAAAAATTGTTAAGGAAGGTGGACTAGCACTTCCAGATCTCAAGCAGTATTATAAAGAAGTAATGATCAAAACATTCTGGATCTGGTTAAGAAATAGTCAGATCAGTGGAATAGATTTGGTACACAATGTAGTCATATATGACGATAGTAATCTAGTAATTGATGAAAAGTGAAGAAAGCAGAGCAAGGAGGTCATCATTGTATACAGTAATAATTATATGATGATCAAATGTGAATGACTTAGATATTCTTGTTATACAATAATATGAGACAATTTCAAAGGACTTATGATGAAAAACACTATCCACCACCCTATCCAAACCCCTAAAGGATATCCTGTGCTGCCTGCACAGTACTCCTGGCTTAACCACCACCCTGGTGAGATAGACCTTTCCTGCTGACCTAAGTTGTCTTGGGTGGGGAAATATTTTCTCCTGTATCTTTGTTAGTTCTGCCCTTCCAGAATTCTATATGAGGTGTTATTTCATTTATTTATTTATTTACTCATTCATTCATCCGTTCATTTATTTATTTATTTATTTATTTATTTTTAGGGGTTCTTTTTGCAAGGCAATGGGGTTGGTTAAGTGACTTGCCCAAGGCCACACAACTAGGTAATTATTAAGTGTCTGAGGCTGGATTTGAATTCAGGTACTCCTGATGCCAGGGCTGGTGCTCTATCCACTGCACCACCTAGCCACCCCTGAGGTGTTATTTTAAAGTTGTTTGGAGGAGTTGTTTGGAATTTGAGAAAGTTCAAGTGAGCTCCTGTTACTCTGTCAATTTGGCTCTACTTTCCCCATTTCATGTTTTAAATACAAAGTATTGTATCAGAAATGCTGTTACAAAAGTAATTTATTTTTTCATCTAGATGCTATTGGATTATGAATAGAGCTATTAAAAGAATGTGATCATAATGTTTGAATACTGTTAAATATTTGAGGGGGTATATTTAGTTTTAAAATGGATGATAATAATAATAATAATAATAATAATAATAATTTACTGCTAAGAGAAAAGGTAGCTAAGTCCTCTTTAAGTTGTTCTTATCTGTGAGGTTCCTTTGGATTTTTTATACCTATCTTCTCAACTTGCTGACTGACATGTTAAAATAGTTTGAAGTACTGAAATTTGAGAAACTAGAAATGTATAAGTTGACTTAAAGAGTGAGTTTCATCTAAGATTAATTGGCTATTACTTATGAAAATTATATACTTATATCTGTTAATAAATGTTATATATTGGATTTTTTTAAACTAACAATAGCAATAGATTTTTAGATAAGTGATTTGGATAGCTCTTAGTCTAGAGGCTGAAAGTAGCAAGTAACTAGAGATTTTGAGCCACATATTCACTGTAAGTGTAAACTGGTTCATTTTATATATATATATATGTATATATATATGTATATATACATATATATATACATATATATAAAACTTTAGAATGTGATTGTTCTTAATTTATAAATGAAAGATAAATAAAATTCTCTTATATTTGCTTATTATTATGCTTTTTGTTTTTGTTTTCATTTTTTTTAGTTTTTTGCAAGGCAATGGGGTTAAGTGACTTACCCAAGGCCACACAACTAGGTCATTATTAAGTGTCTGAGGCCAGATTTGAACTCAAGTCCCTCCTGACTCTGACTCCAGGGCCAGTGCTTTATCTACTGTGCCACCTAGCTGCCCCTATTATTATGGAAATATAAAAAAACTAATAATATACTAACCCTTAGCTGTGATTAGTTTTTGTTATTTGTGGTAAAATCTCTTGAGACTGTAATTTAAACAATATGCTAAGTTTTGATTTAGGTGTAATTGTCTGAATTTTCATGAAGTCAATAGTTCATGATTCAAGGAGAATGCCATGTGTTCCCCAAAGGGAGTGCAGTTTAAGAACTGCCACAGGTGGTTACCTGTGTCTGGAAAAGTTAAAGGGATGATCTTGGGTAAGCAAAAAGTAGGATTCTCCTGACTCAGCTTCCCATTGTGCTATTTTTCTGAAAAGGAAAATTTCCCAACTTAGTTAATTCTGAGGTTGGTTTTTTGATATCCTAATCATAGTGTGGAACTTTGCTGTATGATTTGCTTTTTTTTTTAAGGTTTTTGCAAGGCAATGGGATTAAATGGCTTGCCCAAGGCCACAGCTAGGTAATTATTATGTGTCTGAGGCCGGATTTGAAGTCAGGTCCTCCTGACTCCAGGACAGGTGCTCTATTCACTGTGCCTCTTAGCTGCCCCAAGATTTTACACTTTAAAAATTGCATTAGTAATTGTTAAGATTTTAAAATTCTGTCTCTATTTTCCCTACTTTGAAGTATATGTGATATTGGGATAATATTAAAGGACAGAAGGGTTCATTTTCCAAATCAGCCCCCCCTTTCTTCAATCTGTGAATGACATGGTTCATCAGATAAAGATAGAAATAACAAATAGTATATAAAAACAGGTTTTCTGAACTTCCAGGTAAATTGTGGGTTCCTAATTTGTAGTTCTTCTTATAACTCTGTTGTTAATTGGGTTAAGAGTCAAGGATTTGAGTTAATTTTTACTATGTTACTGAAAAGCCTGTCTGACTAGATTTTACCACTAGCAGGACTTAACAGCATTATCTATGGAATCTCTGCAAGTGGTCTGGACTCTGGAGATAGTGGAGGAAATGCCTTCCCCAGACCTGCCTAATACAGCAGTTTGAGTGATTCAACAGATGTGTTTTCCAGACCCCTACAGATCATGGATCTGGAAAAGGTCTTGATACACTTAAAGTTTCTGCTTTATTAGGTTTCTCTATTCATATATTGTAACTTTGCTTGTTATGTTAGTCATGTTTATGTTACAGGCCTATTACCTATTTTGTAAGCTACTTATTTCTGCTTATATTGATGGCACTATTGGAAGGGCCTTGCATGGTACATTTGCCAGTTATGGGTTTGCCCATGGTATTTATGCAGAGGGCCTTCATGCAATCTCTAACTGCCTCTTCTATCAAGAGTCTATCTCTGGGGCAGCTAGGTGGCACAGTGGATAAAGCACCGGCCCTGAAATCAGGAGTACTTGGGTTCAAATCCAGTCTCAGACACTTAGTAATTACCTAGCTGTGTGGCCTTTGGCAAGCCACTTAACCCCATTTGCCTTGCAAAAAAAAAAAAATCTAAAAAAAAGTCTGTCTCTTCATGGAAGGAAACATATAATACAAGTTTGGTAATACATGCCTTGCTACTTGGATACCCATAGAATTTGACCCTAAACCCTATGGACTTCAAGTTTGTTTTGGGGTGCAGAACTTTTCATTGGTTAAAGTTCATGTGGGTTTTCTCTTGTGTGTCCTCATGGGGATTGTATGCTCTTTATAGTCTTTATAGCCTTTCTTGGTGCAAAGAACTGATCTCCAAGTCCCACATTTGTAGACAACAGAGATTGGTATGTTGTAATTGAAGATAAAAGACAAATATAGGTCTACTTGGGAAGCTGTACAATATAAACGATTAGTACCACAAAGGGGGGAATTATTGAAATTTGTGGGGCGGCTAGGTGGCGTAGTGGATAAAGCACTGGCCCTGGAGTCAGGAGTACCCTGGGTTCAAATCCGGTCTCAGACACTTAATAATTACCTAGCTGTGTGGCCTTGGGCAAGCCACTTAACCCTGTTTGCCTTGCAAAAACATAAAAAAAAAAAAAAGAAATTTGTGCTGTCAGTTTAAGTGATCCTATTATTTCAGTCTTATTTATCTTGGAGTAGGTATCAGCAGGTCAGCCCTTAGCACTAATTATTCTGTGCAGAGGCATTAGGTAGTCTGGATGTATTCATGTTAATCCCATGCTCTTACCACGAATTTCATTTCCTTATAATATGGGAATGGGGAAGAAACTGAGACAAAATCACCTGTTTTCCTATCAGGATTGTCTTTCTTACTATGTAAAGTTGTCTATAAAAGCTGCCTGTGGGATTCAATACAATATTGGTCCTAGTGACCAACCTGCCAACATTTTCTACTTTAGTATGCATTCCTTCTAATTTTCTTTTCCTGAGTTTTGCCTCTTTCATTTGAGCAAAGGCCCCAACTGAAAAAATTCTTTTTAATATATTAGACTTGTTCCTAATTCTTAAAACTGGCCCTCTAGTCATTATTTCACCTTTCTATTTTTAACTAATGCTAAGGTTCATTAACATCAATAATTGCCCTGCCCTTTCTTAAACTCTCAGACCCTCTGTGAAATGATTGTTTTTTTTCATGGGACTTAGAGTTAGAAGGGACCTTAAAGTTCATTTAGTTCATCTACTTTATTTTACAGATAAGAAAATTGAGGTCCAGAATTATGTGGCACTTTATATATAAATCTCATTTAATCCCCCTAAACCCCTCCTATTTAGAGAATATTGAATATTATTATTGTTGAAAGAATAACCATTCTGCCAGTCACCCGGTCTCACAAACTAAATGACATACTTAACTCCTTTACTCTCTAGTCACCCCCCCCCCCCCATATCCAATCTGTTGCCAGGGTCTTTCAATATTTACCTTTGCAACATCTCTGACAAGAAGCCCCCTTCTCTCTAATAATGCCACAACCTAGTGGATTTCTTCATCACCTCATGCCTGGACTTTTGTAATAGCTGGCTGGTGGATTTGTCTGACTCAAGTCTGTACCCATTTCAGTCATCCTCTACACACACACACACACACACACACACACAATTCTTATGACTTTTCAGGCCATTATAATCTTGAATTTTCCTACCTTTCTAGACTTATTCCACTTTTTTTCATTTACCTACTCTGTCACTGGACAGGCCTTCCTGTTGTTTCTCAAACAAGATACTTCATCCTTCTAACTAGGTATTTTTCACTGTCTATCCCACATGTTTGAAACTCTCCCTTCCTCCTCTCTCCTTCCCCACCCCCTGCTTCTTGGCTATTCTGGCATCAATTCTCCTTAAGCATTTATATTTTCTTTCTAAAGATTATTTACAATTTATGTAAATAGCTTGTTGGTACATAGTTGTTCAATGTTGAATCCCCCATTAGGCTGTGAGTTCCTGGAGAGCAGGAACCATCTTTTACCTTTCTTTGAATCCCTAACACTTAGCACAAAGTCTGCTACATAGTAGATTCTTATAAATGTTTATTGACCAAATACTGATGTAACAAATGTAAAGCACTACAAACCTTGAAGCAATATATAAATACTTTTATTATTATCTCCATTTTATAAAAGAAGAGAGAGAAGTTAACGAATTCCTCCTGAATAACAAAACTGGAACTTAGAAACTTTCAGGATGATTCCATGTCTAATACTTTTTTCAGGACATCATCCTGCCTCTTTTGTGGAAATATATGCTCTCTAAATATATCACTTATATTCTTTATTAGCATGTAGATATGTTCTTTTTTTTTCTGATTTTATTTTTTTTAATTTTTTTGTTCTCATTTTGTACAAATGTGTTTTTTACATTAATAAAATATTCTTGTTTAAGAGTAAATGAAATACCCCCTCCCCCATAAATATAGACTTGTTTGAGTGATAAAGTAAAAGGGAGAAAAAAAATTAAAATTAAAAAACATAATAGTAATAATTGTAGGTATGGCCAGGTAGCACAATGGATGAAGTATCAGCCCTGGAGCCATGAGCACCCGAGCTCACATCCAGCCCCGTAGACCCAACAATCACCTAGCTGTGTGACATATAAGCCACCTGATCCCCACTGCCCTGCAAAAACCAAAAAGAAGGGGGAAAAAAAGACCCAAAATAAAATAAAATAGTAATAATAGTAGGGGTGGCTGGGTGGTGGACAGAGCATTGGCCCTTGAGCCAGAAGCACCTGGATCCAAATCCGGCCTCAGACAACCATCACCCTGCTATGGGTCTCCAGGCAGGCCACCCAGCCCCATTTGCCCTGCACCCTCCCCCAAATAATAATAATAAAAAATGTGCTTCAGTCTTTGTTCCAACACCAACAACTCTGTCATGGATGGATCACATTCTTTATGATAAGTCCATCTCAAAAGTTGCTTCCATATTTTTCCACCGTTACCATTGCTGATTGCAACTCCCTCCTTTCTTATTTCTCCACTACCATGTACTATATTTTCTATCTCCTTTCACTCTGACTCTGCTGTAGGGTAGCTGAGTGGAGCAGCAGACAGATCCCTGGTCCTGGGGCCAAGAGACCCTGAGGCCCCATACCACCCCTTAGGCCCAGAATCCACCTGTTATGGTCCTGGACAGGCCATCCAATCCCATCCCCTTGCAAAAAGTATAAAAGAAAATGTGTTATATCTGACCACTCTCCCCCCATGGTCCATCCTCTCCTCCTTTATTCACATCCCCACCCCTTCCCCCCTGCTCCCCCCTCCTTCTTACTCCAGATGTCTATACCCCATTGAGTATATTTGCTGTTTCCTCTCCTAGCCACCTCTGATGAGAGCAAAGGTTCCCTCATTCCCCCTTGCCTCCCCCCTTCCGTATCATTGTAATAGCTCATTTTAATAAAGAAAAATCTTATTATATGAAATATCTTGGCCTATTCCCCCCCTCTCCTTTTTCTTTCTCCCATTACATTTCCTTTTTTTCTATTGACTCCATTTTTATACCATATTTTATCTTCGAATTCAGCTTTCTCCTGTGCTTCAACTATAAAAGCTCCTTCTACCAGCTTTATTAACTGAGAAGGTTCATATGAGTATTATCAGTGTCATTTTTCTATGCAGGAATACATGCAGTTCATCATCCTCATTAAGTCCCTCATATTTCCCCCCTCTCCTGCAATCTCCATGCTTCACCTGAGTCCTGTATCTGAAGATCAAACCTTCTGTTCAGCTCTGGCCATTCCAACAGGAACATTTGAAATTCCCCTGGTTCATTGAAAGTCCATCTTTTTCCCTGGAAGAGGACATTCAGCCTTGCTGGGTAGTTCATTCTTGGCTGCATTCTAAGCCTTTTTGCCTTCCGGTATATTATATTCCAAGCCCTGCGAGCTTCCAATGTAGTTGCTGCTAAGTCTTGTGTGATCCTGACTGCAGCTCCACGATATTTGAACTGTGTCCTTCTGGCTGCTTGTAATATTTTCTCTTTGACTTGGGAGTTCTGGTCTCAGTGTGTGAGGTTCTGTCCTCCCTCCTGGTCTGTGAATGACCATAAGCGCCCCACTCTGCCACGGGGCTGAGGTGGGGGGGGCCCTGCTGTTCTATGGGGGGGCCTAGACTGCGATCAGGATCTGAATGTGGTCAGAGCCCCAGAGTCCTGTTCCAGGGGCAGAGGACAGAGCTCTGCAGTCTCTCTTCACTCCCCTCCCTCAGCTCAATGGGCTCATGCCCTGGGGCTCCTGCTTACCCACTCCACCTGCTTCTGTTTCCAGGTCTGGGCTGAAGAAAGACCAGGCTGTTGGCTGTGTGCCCTGAGGGCTGGGCTCCACATGCTCGCTCTGGCAGAGGTCCCCCGTTGTTCCCCCACTTTGTGCCCAGTGCTCCCCGGGGTGTAGCTCAGGAGACTCCCCGGCTGCTGTGAGCTGAGACTCCCAGCGCCCTGGGGCTGCCTCCGGGAGGCTGAAGTTCTTTCGCTCTGGCTCGCCACCCCTCTGGCAGCCCGCCCCTCCAGCCCCGGGGAGCAGAGCCTTTCTGCTCTTTTCCAGGTTACCTTGAGTAGAGCTGCCTCGCTGGGTCCCTTTGTGGGTTCTGTCTCTCAAAAGTTTAGTTAGAGTCCTTAGTTTCAGAGCGCCTAAGACTGGATCCTTTATTGTTGCCATCTTGGCTCCGCCCCCCAGCATGTAGATATGTTCCAATGAATCAATGGACCAGGAGTCAGCAACCTCTAACCTATTCCAAAATACACTTAAGGCCTCAGCAAAACCAAAATAAGTGAATACTATCTGATGCCCTGTTACTTTTTTATACCAAGCTCCTTTCTTCCATACTGGTGGGATCTCTTACTATTTGCCCTTTCCATTCTCTCCTGAGTTCTCTCTCCCACTCCTCTGAATATGTTAGATGTTAACTAATTTCTTCAAAGTATTCAATGAGTGCTAAGATTTTAAATGATAACTAAACTCTCATGCTATTGGTTGAAATTCCTCTAGCCAGTATTGAGCTCTTTTATCTTAGTATTCTCATGATATTTTCTTTATATTTCTCCCAATCTGTGATGAATTATATTTATTTGTGAATCTAGCACAGTTTTCCCAGAAGAGCTGAACTATGTCCTACATTCCAATTATATTTTTTTGCACTAGGATCCTAACTGATACAGCTGTACTTTGAAATCTGGATAAGCATTAGAGGTAGTCTCTTAAGATATTCTCTAAACTTTCTTAACTTGATTCAGTCTTATCAAACGGATTCCATTTGGGGTTATCTTGGCAAAGATACTGGTTTCCCATTTTCTTCTCCAGCTCATTTGACAGATGAAGAAACTGAGGCAAACAATGTTAAGTGACTTACCCAATATCAAACAACTAGTAAGTGACTGAGGTCAGATTTCTCTAAGCACTAATTTCTAAAATGTTAATAAGAAAGCTTCTTAGGAGAAAATGAAAAATTTGTATTATTGAGGTAGAATCTGAAACTATAGCTCTATCCATTCATCCCAGGAGAGAAAAACATCCTTTGTAGGTTTGGAAGTAGGACTTAGGAGTTCCAATTATGTACTTGAATTCCCCCCCCCTCTAATTCTTTTTCACCTAAACAGAAGCAAAAAGGAAAAATCACTCTGAACTTGAGCTATATTTACCTTTTCTTTGCTTGGTAGAAAGGTTGGATGGTCAAACATTCACAAGATAATGAATCCAGTGTGTAAACCAATGCCCTTTTAGCTGAACACAGATTAGAATTTTGACTGGCCCTGCTTCCTCTAGGGATTCCTATGGGAAAGGCTTTTGTGTAAATAATCAACCTAGAGGGAAAACGCCTTTTTAAAGGAACAACTAAAGTCTGTTTGGATAACCTTTGTCTGGAGGTGGAGGGTAGAAGTTTCACAAAATGATATCCTGCCTAGGAAGGGATTCTGAGAACAGAAATGAGCTATTGAGAAGGAATGTATGAATAAAACAGAGATACAAAAGGAACTCTCAGAATATTATTTAATAAAGTCATTTGTTAAATGTAACCATTCATTCTCACCACTTTGCTGTGAGGCATTTCAGTTATAATTATCTTTATTTGAATGTTGAGGAAACAGAACCAGGGAGGGGCATAATTAATCAGAGATTGGAACAGTGCCAAGAAGCAAAGCCATGAATTCCTGATTTTGAAGTCAGTTGGGTTAATCCCCCGAATTTATTAGGCCCTCAAATTTTAAATGGCCTCTGATGCTAAACCCATTGGCCAGTATCTGGTCTGTATAGTGCTTCATGGTTAGTCAAACAATCAATACACATCCATTAAGCACCTACTAAGTGCTATGGGAACAAAAAGAGGCAAAAGACTTTCTCTGCCTTTAAGGAGCTAATTTTCATCTAATGATGAAAACGATAGCAACAAAGCCCAAATATATACAAACACATCATATATATATATATATATATATACATATATATATATATATATATATATATATATATATATGATAAATAGGAGATAATGAAGAGAGGGAAAGCATACAATGTCTCTTTCTGCTTTGTAGACCTGACCTTGGAGTCAGACTACCTAGATTTGTGTCTTGTGTGAACTACTTACTACCTGGAGAGATAATGTTTGTCCTTCATTTTTGGCCATAACATCATGGAGGTGATTCCATGACAAGCACATGAATTGGATTTGAGTGAGGGGGTGCTGTGCTAAGTCACCGGCCTCATTTTCTCCTCCAGGATCATCTGGGTCCAGTGGCCAGATATGAATCAGGACACCTGGAGATGGCCCTGGATTTGAGACAATCAGGGTTAAGTGACCTGCCCAAGGTCACACAGCTAGTAAGAGTCCAGTGCCTGAGTCTATATTTGAACTCCTGTTTTCCTGACACCAAGGCCAGTTACTCTATCCACTGCACCACCCAACTGCCCACCTGGAGAGATGGGGGGTGATGGGAATGATACAATGCCCTATGGAACAGGTAACAGGAAAGGAAGATAGAAGGGGAAGAGAAGGGAAAGAAGACAGGGACTAGACTTTTGCTGGAGGAGTTATTTTTGTTAGTCATTAATAAACATTTATTAAGAGCCAACTAGGTAACAAGCTGAGACAAGTGCAATAGATAGAAAGAAATGCAAAAGCCAAGAAATTCATAGTCAGGGAAAGGATAAAGTTGCCTGAATCCAACTCTGGCCAAGTCCAGGGATTGGGAGGAAAGCCTGATCTCCACCTAGCAATCCCCTTGTTGGGCATCAGTTTGCAGCTTATCTGACTACCTAGCAAAAGGTAATAGTCTATGACAATGAGAAATAGCTTACTTCCCCCTCTCCCCAAAACATATTTGCCTTCCTAGAGAGTGTACAAGGCAGCTAAGTGGTGCAGCACCAGGCTTGGAGTCAGGAGGATCTGAATTCAAGCCTTAAACACTTATGAGCAGTGTGACCCTGGGCACATCATTTAACCCTACAAAATGAGCTAGAGAAAAAAATGTCAAACTACTTTAGTATCTTTGTCAAGAAAACCCCAAATGGAATCACAAAGAGTTGGACACACCTGAACAAGAACAAGAAATTGTAGGGACAAAGAGATAGAGGGCTAAGAGAGACATATATAGGTTATGTCCATGGAATGTTCTAAACCCAACTCAAATGACTTCCTGGTTGTTAAAATTTTATTGTAATCATTTGCACCTCAGAAAATGGCAAACACTCTAAATCAGTTCCTGATTATTATTTTGTCCATTGTCTAGACTTAAGAAAATGATGAAAAATATTAACAATGTTGATTAAATTTTAAATTGCTAAAATTTTCAGAGAGTCACTTGTCAAACACTTAACAATATACCTTGGTCTTTGCCTTCCTTTGCATTCCAAATCCATTTTTTCCCAGAAGTTTTGTCCTTCCTGGTGTTATGGGAATTTTTTATCTCCATTTTATTATTCAGGGCTCAGGGTCAGTCCTCTTGAAATTTTGGGATAATTAAAACTCTATACTAACCTCACCTGATCAAAAACCATTCCTAAGGCTGTAAAATTTACTTAAGAGCCTTAAACATTCCTTAGATAAGAAGCCAGAGGAAGGATCTCAATTGTTCCCAACTCCTAGGCAACTCCTGTAAATCCTTCTCCTCCACAATCAATCTATCTGTGAATCTTCTAAATGTAGTTTAATATGCAGGGTGGATAGAGCACTGGCTTTGAATCCAGAAGGAGTTACAATCCAACCTCAGACATTTGCCATTGAGAACCTTAGGCAAGTCACTTAACCCTATTTGTCTCACATCCAGGATCATCTCTAGTCATTTTGATTCATATCTGGCAAATGCACCCAAATGGCTCTGGAGTAGAAAATGAGGCTGGTGACAGCACAGCATTCCCCTCACTCAAATCCAATTCATATGTTTGTCATAGCATCATCTCCCTGTTGTCATGGTCTTCTTTGAAAATGAAGGACAAGGGGGGCGGCTAGGTGGCGCAGTGGGTAAAGCACCAGCCCTGGAGTCAGGAGTACCTGGGTTCAAATCCGGTCTCAGACACTTAATAATTACCTAGCTGTGTGGCCTTGGGCAAGCCACTTAACCCCATTTACCTTGCAAAAACCTAAAAAAAAAATGAAGAACAAAACATTATTATTATTATTAGTTTAATATGTAACTGAACTTAATTTACCTATGTAAGTTTTATTTTTTTGTTGTTAGATTTGTTTCCTTAAAGGACTATATGAGATTTTTATTCTGTTTTTGTTCAACTTTTATGACATTGAAATAAGTATGGAATTATGGATCTATGTCTCTGACTTTCATGGTCTAAAATATATGTGTATAGGATTGCAATATTTAAAATAATTATTTCTCAGTCATTTTGTTGAAATTTTGGCTATAACAAACTCTGTCAAAATCTTCATGATTGTTCAAATTATCTCTTCAGCCTAAACCTATTCTTGAGTACAGTAACAAAATCTAGGTTTTTAACTCCATAATTTCTTCATTGTGGTAAATATATTTTTGTCTACAATCGCCTTCTGAATTTCAATGGAAGGATTTGGGTTTGATTCCTAACCATAATAGCCACAAGTTACTATGTGACCTAGACAAGTCACTTTACTCTAGGCCTCAATTTCTTCATTTTATAAGTGTTTTCTTTTCCTTGGAGCTTTGTTGGCCTGTTTAAATTCTGTGGGCTAAAGAGATTTGGACAGATTGTAATGGACTTTAAGGCCAAGGTAATCTTGGAAAAACTCCCTATTTATTCAGTGTCCTGAGGGACTGAAAGGGAAAGGGGAGGAAAGGAATAAATATTTATATAGTCCTAGGGTGTGCTAGGTATTATGCTAATCACTTCTGTCATGTATTATACTATTTGATCCTCACAACAACTTTGTGAGATAGGTGCTGTTATTCTTCCCATTTTATAGTGGAGGATACTGAGGAGAGGAGGTTAAATGACTTGCCAAAGAAAACTGAGAAAACTACCACTATGTCCGTGGCCCAAACATTTAAACTTCCTCTTTAACTTCATTTTCCTAATCTGTAAAATGAGGATAATCATACTTGTACTTCACAAAATGTCAGGAAAATCACATCAAATTTGTGTCTTTGTCAATTATTATAACATCTTCTTCTTTAACCTAATATAAATCCATAAAATACTTCCTTCTACCATGTTGTGATAAATGGCAGAATCAAACCAGATATTCCTCTGAAGCAAACTAATTTTATGAGACAATTTTAATGACATCATTAAAAAGAGTGAGTAAGGACCTATTTAGTTAAATAGTTTAATTTTAAAACACAGAAGTTGATAGTTATTTAAATAAATGGCTATAGGGGCAGCCAGGTTCAAATCCAGTCTCAAACACTTAATAATTACCTAGCTGTGTGGCCTTGGGCAAGCCACTTAACCCCATTTGCCTTGCAAAAACATAAAAAATAAAAATAAAAAATAAATACCTGGCTATAGGAAAGCATGTCAAAAAATTTTTAGCTATCTGAGGCAGCTAGGTGGCACAGTGGATAGTGTTGGCCTTGGAGTCAGGGAGACCTTAGTTTAGGTCTGTCCTCAGATACTTAATAGTTACCTTAACTGTGTGATCTTAGGCAAGTCACTTAATCATATTGCCTTGCAAAAATAAAAAAAAAAGAAATTTTAGATTTGGTTCCCAGTGTTCAAAACTAATTATCAAGAAAAAAGTTCAAGTGTTTGGGGATAATTCCTTTAAAAAATAATAACTTGCAAAGCAGCAAAATAAATGTATGTCATCTGGACTGTTTTGAATTTTGTACCACAAAGTTATTTGTTTGACTGATTGCCAGATTCTACAGTTCAAAAGATCATCAAAAACAGGGAAAGAGGCCAAGATTCCTTGAGCTGAATTTCCAGAGTTCTTCTCCATTACTCATAAGGCATTCATCACCCAGCTCAGCACCCCTCACTGGTAGCTCTGTTTCTGTGAGATTTTTGGCTGATAATTCCTGAAAACAAAGTTAGTAAGATTCTTAAAATAAAAAGGAGAGCTGCCTTTGCTACAGAGAGCTTGAATTTAGACATTTGATTTTTTTTCTTACCATCAGCAGCATTTTTCATTTCAGAGACTCATGAGGAAGAAAAAATTCCCACTCAAGACAGAAATTCTTAGTAGAGAATCTAAAGTATCTGAATTCTGGCAATTAACCCTTTGACTTTTCTTTGCAATTATATGTAAATATTAATTGCCTAGAGTTCAGCAAAAATTGACTTTCAAAATATCAGAATTCAATGACATCAACATAAAATAATCACTGTTCTATATAGCAAACAAGGAAATGGAAATAACAGACTCTGAAGCTGAAGGACTCTGGGCTCAAATCTTACCTCAAATAAACTGACTCTGATGGGGCTGTTTACTTAACCTTCACAGACTTCAGATTCTTCAGCTACAAAATGAAGGAGTTAAACTATTAGTTTTAAAGTTCATGCTAGCTTAAAATTTATAACCATTTGCCTTTGACCAAAGCCATAAAATTTTGCATGACATTTATTCTCACTGAGGTCAGCCATAACTAGCATAAAGTATCCTCGAGTAAGCAGGCTACTCTAAAACCATCTGGTCATAAGTATATATACTCCTTAGAAAGTAATGTATAGCAAGGGTCATCTGGTGAAGCCTATTTAGAGTTGTCATTCCTGGGGAGTTTGGACTTTGAGATGATGAAGAGTCTTCTTATTGGCAGTCAAACTAAAGAGTTGATAACTCATTAAATGTTTGAAACTAACCCACCCCCTATCAGTGGATAAGACTAGGTACAAAAGAGATAGCAGCAAACGATTATAGTAATATGCTGCTTGATAAACCCAAAGAGTCCAGCTTTTGGGATTAAAAACTCTCCCTTTGACAAAAACTGTAGGGGAAAATTGTAAGTTAGTATGGCAGAAACTTGGATTAGACCAACATCTCACACCCTATACCAAGATAAGATCAAATTAGGTACAGGATTTAGACATAAAAGACATATTATAAGCAAACTAGAAGATCATGGAATAGTGTACCTGACAGATCTATGGAAAGGGAAGCAGTTTATGACCAAGGAAGAGATGGAGAACAGACTAGATAATTTTGATTACATTAAATTAAAAAGGTTTTGCACAAACAAAACCACTGTAACCAACATCAAAAGAAATGTAGTAAATTAGGAAACAATTTTTACAACTAATATTTCTGACAAAGGACTCATTTCAAAAATATATATTGAATTGAATCAAATTAATATTAAAAAAAGCCATTCCCCAGTTGACAAATGGTTGAAGGATATGCAGAGGCAATTTACAGATGAGGAAATCAAAGCTATCCAAAGTCATATGAAATATTGCTCTAAATCTTTAATGATTAGAGAAATACAAATTAAAACACCTCTGAGGTACCACTTCACACCTTTCAGACTGGCCAATATGACCAGAAAGGACAATGATCAATGTTGGAAGGGGTGTGGGAAATTTGGGACACTAATACATTGTTGGTGGAGCTGTGAACCCATCCAACCTTTCTGGAGAGCACTCTGGAACTACTATGCCCAAAGCGCAATAAAAATGTGCATATCCTTTGATCCAGCAATACCACTAACTGGGCCTGTACCCCGAAGAGATGATGAAAAAGGGTAAAAACATCACTTGTGGGGCAGCTAGGTGGCGCAGTGGAAAGAGCACCAGCCCTGGAGTCAGGAGTACCTGAGTTCAAATCTGACCTCAGACACTTAATAATAATTACCTAGCTATGTGGCCTTGGGCAAGCCACTTAACCCCATTGCCTTGCAAAAACCCCCAAAAAACCCATCACTTGTACAAAAATATTCATAGCAGCTCTGTTTGTTGTGGCAAAGAATTGGAAACTGAGTGAATGTTCATCAATTGGGGAATGGTAGAACAAATTGTGGTATATGTACATTGTGGAACACTATTGTTCTACTAGAAACGAGGAGGGATGGGAATTCAGAGAACTTGGAAGGATTTACATGAACTGATGCTGAGTGAGATGAGCGAACAAGAAGAATATTGTGCACCATAACAGCAACATGGGGTTGATGATCAATCTTAATGGACTTGCTCATTTCACTAGTGCAACAATCAGGGACAATTTGGAGGTAACCAAAATGGAGAATACCATCTGTATCCAGAGAAGGAATTGTGGAATTTGAACAAGGACCAAAGACTATTACCTCTAATTTAAAAAAAAGTTATCTTATCTAATTTTGCTATCTCTTATACTTTTTTTCCCCCCCTTAAGAATATGCTTTCTCTCTCAACACATTCAATTTGGAAGCATGGAAACAATGTAAGAACTATCAGCCTGCCTTCTGTGGGGGGTTGAGGGAGAGAGGGTGGAGGGGAGAGAGATTAGAGGGATAATTGTAAAATTCAAAAAAATATTAAAAAGAAAAAAATAAGGAGACCTCTTAAGCTTAAAATAATATTAGAAATTTCTGAAACTACTTTTTTGATTCCATAAAGTCAAAGGTCAAGAAAGATAAAAAGAACTAACCCACCCCCTTCCTTTTTCTTGGATTATAGATTAAAATCATGGTAGGATCATTTCAATCAGTTTCCCCAGAGTTTAGCAATGTGAGGGGCAGCTTATGTACGTGAGGTCATAAATACATGATTTGCCTAGGCAAGCCTGAACCTTACTTGCTATTATTTCCTGATCTTAGATGAATGTCTCAGATGAAAATTTTCAGTCTCACTGGAAAAGCAGTCCTCCTTTTTCACCAAGGCTAACCTCTTCTTGATCCCATCCTTTTCCAAGACCTTTGGAATTTTAGCGACTTAATCATTTCTACCTCTTCCATTGTCCTCCCTTTGAATCTTTGATCTATGTTCACAAAATTTTTCCCTTCTACCTACAAATATGCTCAAATCTCCTTTACACTAAAAAAAGAATCAAATTTTCTTCCATTGAGCTACAATCCTCTTTTTTTTTTCTATCACTGCTAAGCTTCTAGAAAGAGTAGTTTATTCTTTCCAGTCACCTTTTCACTGCTTCCTCAATCCCTGACAGTCTGGTTCCACCCCCAAGTTCTCTTTTTCTTTTTTTTCTTTTAGGTTTTTTTTTTTTTTTAAGCAAGGCAAATGGGGTTAAGGCTTGCCCAAGGCCACACAGCTAGGTAATTATTAAGTGTCTGAGGCCCTATTTGAACTCAGGTACTCCTGACTCCAGGGCCGGCCAGTGCTCTATCCACTACGCCACCTAGCCGCCCCCCACCCCCCAAGTTCTTCAATAAAGTTGCTCTTTTACAAGTCACAAATGATTTCCTAATCAATAAATCAAATAGTCTTTGATTTTCTTGTTATACTTGAGCTACTACAATATTTGACACTGTAACCATCCCTTTTGGATATGTTTCCCACCCTAAGCTTTCCTAAAATTGCAGTTTCTTTCTTGCTTTAGAAAGCTAAAAACAGGGGCGGCTAGGTGGCCTAGTGGATAAAGCACCGGCCCTGGAGTCAGGAGTACCTAGGTTCAAATCCGGTCTCAGACACTTAATAATTACCTATTTGTGTGGCCTTGGGAAAGCCACTTAACCCCATTTGCCTTGCCAAAAAAAAAAAAAACCCTAAAAGAAAGAAAGCTAAAAACATAATTTTATCTTCACAGATAGAACACAACCTAAACAAAGACAGGAAAAGATACTCTTGGGGGAGACAACATGCAAAATAGACCGGAAAGGGTATAGGTTCTGGTGACTTTGCAGAATCAATAAAGGATTTTATATTTTAAAAAGGGAGATAATTAGGAATATCCTTGGCAGTTGAGTGGAGGATGAACTACAGGGGTGAGAAACTGTAGGCAGAGAGACCAACTGACTGGAAGGCTACTGTAGTAATCTAAGTGTGAGAAGAGAAAGGTCGACACCAATGTTGACTGTGCAAAAAGTAAAAAACCAATTGTTCTATGTCTTGATATAGTATAAATGTGAGGTAATCTCAGGTGGAAGATACTTGGTGGAGAGGGAAGGGAGAGACCAGAAAGGCCTTTTGCAGAAATTAGGGTTTGAACTTTAAAGGAAACGAAAAAAGCTGGAATGCAGAGGTAAGGTAAAAACATGCCAAGTATGGGGGCAGTCAATGACAAGGTAATAAGTTAATAGATAGTGAACAATAATGTGATGTGTAAGGAACAACAAAAAAAATGGTCCAATTTTGCTGGATCACAGAGTGTGTAAAGGGTAGTAAAATTTAAGAAGACTGGAAAGGGTATAGGTTTTGGTGAGTTTGAAGAGTCAATAAAGGATTTTATACTTTTTTAAAAGGGAGATAATTAGGAATATCCCTGGCAGTTGAGTGGAGGATGAACTAAAGGGGTGAGAAACTGTAGGCAGAGAGACCAACTGACTGAAGGGCTACTATAGTAAGTCTAAGTGTGAGAAGATAAAGGTCTGCACCAATGTTGGCTATGCAAATGGACAGAAGGGGACATATATGAGAGTTGTTTTCAAGGTGGAAGTGACAAGACTTAGAAACAGATAACATATATGGGGTGAGTATAAATAAATATTAAAAGATGAAACTATGATTGTAATCCCAAATGACAGGACAGATGGTAATAATAACAGGTGGGAAACTGGGAGTACTTGGGATGAAAGATGAGTATTATTTGGAACATAGTGAGTTTGTGACTGCTTCTTTGTTTCCACCATTCTACTTCCACCTGTCATGAACAAAATATAAATATTTTTCAAGGCTATTTCCCTCAGTAATCATTCACATTTTTGATCATGGACTTGTGTGAAGAATGTGTATGTTCAGCCCTGATCTCTCTTCAAAGTTCCAGACTGTTTCAAATAGCCTTCTGGATATCTCTGTCTGATTTTACCATGAACTCTTCAAATTCAATGTCAAAAACCAAATCTAACATTTTCCTTTTTTTAAAAAAAAGTAAAAAACCAATTGTTCTATGTCTTGCTCTCCTTATTTTTGTTAAGGACCACATGATTCTCCTAACATTCAGCTTGAAATCTCAATTTTTGCCATATACAATCTACACAATTGCCAAATTTTCTAAATTCTATCTTGCCCAAGTTATATCACACTAACACAGGGACAGTTAGTAGAGGAAGCAGCCACATACTTGATATAATTTTAGAAGCTCTATGAAAGCCTACATCTGCCCCAAAATATTTTCCCCACCCACATGCCAAACTGCTAAAGATTTTTTTTCTTTTGAGTTTGCTAGCTTTCTATTATAAAACAATGGGAAAAGATCACAGATGGAATTTATAAAAAAAAATCATCAAACAGTCTCAGATGTCTGCTTTCTCAGCATACTCTATATATGCATTATAATTGACTGCAAAGGGATAAGAATCTTCCCCCAAATCAGAGGCTTGCTGCTGCTCTCAGAGGTTAACTTCCTCTTTTCCCTACAAACAAGCTACAAATGAGTCAAGATAAGACCTCTAGTCTTTGGTGCAAAAGAGGTAGGATATAATTCATGAGATTTTGAGACAAAGAGTAGGATAGATATCGTGTATCTAAAGGGTTAGTATGTTCAGTGATTAGTCATGTGATCAGAGAAAGAATGGAGTGTAGACAGAGAAATGCGACTGTAAAAGGTGAGAGAATGTTTGTGTGTGTGTGTGAGAGAGAGAGAGAGAGAGAGAGAGAGAGATTCCTCTCGTGCAGACCTCCAGAGAATGTATTCACTCTTAAGATGAATCTTGATTTGTGTAAATGTGGAATAAGGAAAGATGAGGTCCAAGAAGTGGTTATCCTTAACCTGTGTGTTGCAAATCAATGAGATTGAGAGCATTCTTGATCCAGGAGACATTGTCAAGGAGCAGTTCCAATCTGGGAATAGTGATAAAACCCTAACAAATGCTAAATCTGAACGACACAGCTCAGATTCTCTCTTTTGGTCTAAAGGAGAAAAGAAGGTAACCCAAGTAAAATATAAATAGATGAAGAGGGGCGGCTAGTGGAGCAATGGATAAAGCACTGGCCCTGGAGTCAGGAGTACCTGGGTTCAAATCTGGTCTCAAACACTTAATAATTACCTAGCTGTGTGTCCTTGAGCAAGCCACTTAACCCCATTTGCCTTACAAAAACCTAAAAAAAACAAACAAAAAATAAATAAATAGATGAAGAGCTGGTAGAATGAGATCAGTGTGAGTATATGAATTTGAGACATATTGAATGCTTTTCTTTGATGTATATGAAAGAAAGACAGAGACAGAAAATTTATACTTTTGCAAAACACTTTTCTACAGCAGAATTTTTGGTCTGCACCTTTATGGTCTCCTAAAGGAGAGTAGATAATATAAGACTCTTGTCAATTTATCTTCTATAGTACAAAATTCATGAATGATATCTTAGATAATGACCAAAAAACATCCTGATGACTCCTTTTTTAGCCTGGTTGGAGATGAAGAAGGAAGTTAACTAACAACTAAGGGGATCAACAAGTCCTCTCTGACTTTGGGGAAAGTTGTTTCCCCTTTGCAGTTAATTACAATACATAGAACCACAAACATAGACCATACTCACAAAACTTTTACAAAGAGAAAGCAGGTATCTAGGTCACTGATTGCTAGTGAAATTTTTTGGTAAAATGACATCTATGATTTTTTTCTGTTTTTGGAAAAAAACCCACCCCCTAAATCTCCATTGCATAAATTAAATTATACAAATTTGATAAGACTATATAGATAACTTTTATCACAAAGTACTAACAAAGATGTTCAAAAGTGAAATGGATAATGTACATTACATCAGATAGAAATTTAAAAAAAAAAGTAATCAATAGGGCAGCTAGATGGGTGCAGTGGATAGAGCACCAGTCCTGGAAGTCAGGAGGACCTGAGTTCAAATTTGACCTCAGACACTTAATAATTACCTAGCTGTGTGACCTTGGGCAAGTCACTTAACCCAATTGTCTTGCCAAAAAAAACATCAAATAGTCTCATCTCTGAAAGTTTTATAAGGATGCTCTCTCTATATATGTATTATAAAATACTGCAAAGGGATAAGAACCTTTCCCAACATTAGTGAAGACTAGCTGCTGCTCTTAGTGGCTAATTTCCTCCTTCCCTTACAAACCAGACTACAAATGAGTAAATAGAAAAGTATTCAATTAATGGTAAGGTTCTCCAAATTCATAGATAATAGCAAAGTAATTGCATCAAATCCTGGAATATTACCTTTTCAATGAATTTCATACTTATTACAAATAAATCAGTTTAAGTATCAACACTTGAAAAACTAAATGGATGACAATCACATATTGTTCTGAATATGACTAATTGATGAATAGACAGCCCATTGAATTGACTTATGAGTAAGTATGTTAATGTATATCAGACAAGCACTGATGATAGAAAATAATCTGGACCAAGAATTAAGTAGGAAGAAGAGATTGAGTTTTTATCAATTTTTGGAATTGTATTTCAAAGATCCTAAGTTGCTCACAGTCATGATTTTCCACCTCTTTAACATTTGTATTTTCCCAGCAGTGTAAAATGGTTGTGAAGCATGAAACAGTAGAATCTCAGAAGAATAAAAACTGCAGGTAATTCAAAAAGGATCTTTAAAAAATGCAGTCTTTATTAACTAATCATTTGATTGGCTCAACTGACTCCTTATATCATACCAGGTCCAATCTAAACATCTCATTTTATTCCTTGGCTATCTTCTCTTTATACCTTTCAACATCACTCTTTCTCTCCCTTGCCTCCCCCTATATTTTTTTATGGAACCATAAATTAAATTATGGAACCATAATCAAATGAAGACTGTCATTGCCTCTACTGGATAGTTTTTGTCAGTCACCTTCCCTATGGCTTCATTCATCGTTCCATAACTTTTTAAACCAAAATACTTCTTTTGAGGCAGTTAGAGGAATCTAGAGTGAGGAAAAACTGAGTTCAAGACTCAGATACTATGTGTGAGACTCTGAACCAGTCACTGATGTGACTTAACATCTATCTGTCAAAATTTCCTCAATTGTAAAATGGAAATAATAACATCAATCTCCCAGGACTATTGTGAGAATCAGATGAGATAATATTTGTAAAGTACTTGGCAAAGAGCCTGCCTCATAGCAGTATTCAGTTTTGTATTTGTATTCTAGACAAGGTATAGAAGTTGGTAAATAGCTAAAAAAAATCATCCCCCCCCCCATTCATTCATATATACGGTATTAGCTTCAAGTAGAGTCAGAATAAAAGATATCATGTAGGACAAATATAACTGACAAAAATAGTAAGGAGAGATAATAGACAGGCCACCTAAATAATACAACTGTATTCCAGAGATAATGAAAGAAACAGAGATAGAACTCCAATAGTTTAAGTGGATCTTTTTTTTTAAAGATTTTATTTGAGTTTTGAGTTTTACAATTTTTCTCCCAATACTATACTTCCCTCCCCCCCAAGGAAAGCAATCTGTCAGTCTTTATTTTGTTTCCGTGTTGTACATTGATCCAAATTGAGTGTGATGAGAGAGAAATCACATCCCTAAGGAAGAAACAAAAAAGTATAAGAGATAACAAGATCAGACAATAAGATATCTGGGTTTTTTTTTCCCCCAAATTAAAGAGAATACTCCTTAAAATTTGTTCAAACTCCACGGCTCTTTATCTGGATACAGATGGTATTCTCCATTGCAGACAACCCAAAATTGTCCCTGGTTGTTGCGCTGATGAGCAAGTCCATCAAGGTTGAACATCACCCCCATGTTGCTGATAGGGTGTGTGTTTTTCTGGTTCTGCTCATCTCACTCAGCATCAGTTCATGCAAATCCCTCCAGGCTTCCCTGAATCCCATCCCTCCTGGTTTCTAATAGAACAATAGTGTTCCATGACATACATATACCACAGTTTACTAAGCCATTCCCCAATTGAAGGACATTTACTGGATTTCCAATTCTTTGCCATCACAAACAGGGCTGCTATGAATATTTTTGTACAAGTGATGTTTTTACCCTTTTTCATCATCTCTTCAGGGTATAGACCCAGTAGTGATATTGTTGGATCAAAAGGTATGCTCATTTTTGTTGTCCTTTGGGGGTAGTTCCAAATTTCTCTCCAGAAAGGTTGGATGAGTTCACAGCTCCACCAACAATGTAATACTGTCCTAAATTTCCTACAACCCTTCCAACAATGATCATTATCCTTTCTGGTCATATTGGCCAGTCTGAGAAGGGTGAGGTGGTATCTCAGAGAAGCTTTGATTTGCATTTCTCTAATAATTAATGATTTAGAGCAATTTTTCATGTGGCTATGGATTGTTTTGATCTCCTCATCTGTAAATTGCCTTTGCATATCCTTTGACCATTTGTGAATTGAGGAATGTTTTTTTTTAAAAAAATATGACTCAGTTCTTTGTATATTTTAGAAATGAGTCCTTTGTCAGAATCATTAGTTGTAAAGATTGTTTTACAATTTACTACATTTGTTTTGATCTTGGTTACAGTGGTTTTATCTGTGCAAAAGCTTTTTTAATTAAATGTAATTGAGATCATCTAGATTGTTTTTGGTGATGTTCTCCATCTCTTCCTTAGTCACAAACTGCTCCCCTTTCCATAGACCTGACAGGTAAACTAGTCCTTGATCTTCTAATTTGCTTATAGTATTGTTTTTTACATCTAAATCCTGTTATCCATTTGGATTTTATCTTGGTATAGGGTGTGTGAGGTGTTGGTCTAATCTAAGTTTCTTCCATACTAACTTCCAATTTTCCCAGCAGTTTTTATCAAAGAGGGAGTTTTTATCCTAATGGCCAGACTCTTTGGGTTTATCAAACAGCAGATTACTATAATCATCTCCTGCTTTTACACCTAGTCTATCCCACTGGTCCACCACTCTATTTCTTAGCCAATACCAAACAGTTTTGATAACTGATGCTTTATAATTTTAGATCGGTAGGGTTAAGCCCCCTTCTTTTGCACTTTTTTTCATTAAATTCCTGGAAATTCTTGACTTTTTATTTCTCCATATGAATTTACTTACAATTTTTTGTAATTCATTAAAGTAATTTTTTGGAATTTTTAAGTGGATCTGTTATGAAGGATTTTGAAAACACATAAATGAGAATCTCACCAGGTAAGATGTGGGTTAGAGGTCTTTGTACTGACTGGAGGGAGTACTCACTCAAATTCAGAATTTTAAGTAAAAAGTTCTCATTGAGTGAAAATTCCCAGTTAGCTGGTGTCCGTTTTTCAGTTCCTAGACCGGATTAGGTTATCTGATGGCCCTGGGGGTTCTATGGAATTTTCCTCACAATTCAAGATGGAAGGTGCAATGCAAAGATCTGCACAGGATCTGGTTCAATCCCCAGTTCTGCGCAGATGGATTCACCTGCCTGGGTGTGAGGGGAGGCTCTAAGTGGCCTCTGAAGTCTCCCTCTGCTCCGGAGGGCTAGGGTTCTGGAATGGCTGTGATGGGTGATGAGTGTGTGGATGATCCCCGGGGGAGAGTGAACAAAGGGGGCTCCAGCACAGTGGAGGAAGCGGTGGCGATGAGGAAGAGTGAAGGCGGGAGGAGAAGAGAGAGGAAGTGGAGAAAAATGGGAAAGAGGGAGAGTAGAGAGAGAGAGAAGCGGCTGGGAACTAGAGAGTGGCCACAGAGCAGGAAAACTAAAGGAGAGAAGGGCAGAAGCGGGCGCGGGGTGCGATGCGATCGGCACTCGGCTGCTCCGCTGTCAGTGGCTTGGGGCTGGGCGCGGGCGGCGTCCCTCCTCCCTCCCTCCCGCGGGCGCCGCCCCCGGCCCGGGCAGTGCGGGGCTGCCGTCGCCATGTACCGGCTGCTGGCCTCCGCGGCGCGGCGGCCGGCGCCCCCGGGGGGCTGGGGCGCGCAGCGGCGCGGGTCCCACCGGCGGGCCGCGTGGCCGCCGGGCCGGGCCTGGGCGGGCGGGCTCGGGCTGGGGCTGGGGCTGGGGCTGGCGCTCGGGGCCCAGCTGGTGAGCGGACCGAGGGGCGAGAGTCCCGCGGCGCCCGCCGAGCCTCCGCAGGGCGCGCCCCCGTGCCCCGAGCCGCCGCGCGCGCCTCCCCCGCCCGCCCCCGAGCGCTTCTCCAGAGCTATCGAGAGCAGCCGGGACCTGCTGCACCGGATCAAGGTTCGGGCCGGGCCAGGCTTCTCCGGGGAGGAGGAGGAGGGGACCCCAAAACTGTACCCTCGGACCTGGACGCCCTTGCCTCCCGTCCCCCTAAAAAAACCCAAAAAGAATCGTAGTGCGACCCCCCCCCCCCCCCTTTAAGGGAGGAGGGAACTGAGGCTGGGAGGCGCGAAGTGACTTACTGAGGTGGGGAGAGGCGGGGCCGGCCTGGGCCGCCTGGCCTGGGCCGCCTGGCCTGGGCCGCCTGGCCTGGGCCGCCTGGCCTGGGCCGCCTGGCCTGGGCCGCCTGGCCTGGGCCGCCTGGCCTGGGCCGCCTGGCCTGGGCCGCCTGGCCTGGGCCGCCTGGCCTGGGCCGCCTGGCCTGGGCCGCCTGGCCTGGGCCGCCTGGCCTGGGCCGCCTGGCCTGGGCCGCCTGGCCTGGCCCGCCTGGCCTGGCCCGCCTGGCCTGGCCCGCCTGGCCCGGGCCGCCAAACTCCCCAGGCAGAAGCGCCCCCCAGCCCCCTCCCCGGTTTCTGCCTCCCGCGTGGAGATGAGCCTTCCCACAGGAGTAGCATCACCCGGCCGGACCCCGGCCCGCAGCCCTGGCGCAGGCGCGAACCCCCGGATACCGGGAAAGCGGCCTCCAGCCTTGGCTTCCCTCCTTTAGCTCTTTGACTCTGTGGCCGCACCCCTTCCGGCCGGAGTGCTGGAGGCCTCGGTCTCTCGGTCTGCCAGCAGGCAGGGCCAAGTTCAGGAGGGGCCACTTCCCCAGCTGGCGAGCGGGGACGGAACTAGTGATGGAGCCACTGATTGAGTTGTCTGTCTCTGTGTCTGTCTGTCTGTTTTTTTTTTTCCCCTCCGTGCACAGGATGAGGTGGGAGCACCAGGCATAGTAGTTGGAGTTTCTGTAGATGGAAGAGAAGTCTGGTCAGAAGGTGGGCTTAGGAAAATACTGAATCACTTTTAAGAAAAAAATGTCAGTTTTGAAAATGAAATACTGTCGCTTGAAATACATTCATCTTTTAGGGAAATGAAAGCTCCATCGTGATGGAAGGCAGAATTGACTGTTTCTGGGATGGTACAGGATCGGGTTGTTTTTAGTAAATTGCAAAATTGAAAATATGGTAGTCGATGACAAAAAGAGGTTTGAAGATAACTTTTTTTAATCCAGACTTTGCTACTAGCACAAGGTGGTTTGCATTCTTACTTTATTTCCCAGGCTATTTTATAGATTGAGTTTAATGAGGACGAATATGATAATTTTTTAGAAAATTACACCCCTGTCCACCAAGCAGAAATGATTACAAAAGAACTAGAAGGCTAATTACAAAATAAGGAAAGATGGGGCAGCTGGATGGTACAGTGGATAGAGCACAGCCCTGGAGTCAGGAGGACCTGAGTTTAAATTAAATCACTTAATAATTACCGAGCTGTGTGCCCTTGGGCAAGCTACTTAACCCCATTTGTCTTGCAAAAACCTAAAAAAAAATAAAAAGACAAAATAATGAAAGAACTAGAAATCATTTGGAATGAAATAGAATAAATCACATACCACATAATCTCTTTATAAATATTTTTATCACTGTCCCTTTTTTTCCATGTATACTTCCAAGTTTTGACTAGCATTCAAAAGTTATTTTTCCCTAGAAGTCTTTTGACTGGTAGCTAACAGTTATTGTCAATAACTAGATGTCGATGTCTCTCAACTATTTGTATTGCCGGGGAGGCTAGGTGGCACAGTGCAGAGAGCACTGGCCCTGGAGTCAGGAGGACCTGGGTTCAAATTCGGCCTCAGACACTTAATAGTTACCTAGCTGTGTGGCCTTGGGCAAGCCACTTAACCCCATTTGCCTTGCAAAAACAAAAAAAACCCAAAAAACTATTTGTATTGCCAAACTTCCCCCTGTGCTTTTGGTGAAGTATGAGTTGTAATGGCTGTTGTCAGAGGCATTGTGCAAAGAAAGAGAGACACACAGAGACAGACAAAGAGATAAGCATAGCATATGTGGGGATATATAGGGGGAAAATACTAGCAAGCCCAGGTTGCTTAAATATACTCAAGTTTTATATATTTGCTAAAAGATGACAATGGAGCCTCTGGCTTTTATACTTATCTAAAAAAATTTTTTTTGTACAATTCTAGTTAAAAGATTTTAATCCATAAAATATTTATCTATAACCTGAGCATTCAATTACACTGACCATATTCACAAGTGTTAGAGATTTTGAGTAAAAGTAAATGGGGGTGGGGCAGCTAGGTGGCACAGGGAATAAAGCACCGGCTCTGGAGTCAGGAGGACCTGGATTCAAATCCAGTCTCAGACAATTAATAATTACCTAGCTGTGTGGCCTTGGGCAAGCCACTTCACCCCATTTGCCTTTACCAAAAAAAAAAAAAAACCTAAAAAAAAAGTAAATGGGGGTCAAGTTGATAAGCCAGGACTGAAACAAGAAATTTAAAATTTCCTGCAAATATATTTTGTACCACATGATGGATAAAGCACTTGCCCTGGAATCAGGAGGACCTGAGTTCAAATTTGACCTCATACTTAATAATTAACTAGCTGTGTGACTTTGGGCTTAACCCCATTGCCTTGAAAAAATTAAAAAAAAGTGAATGGGAGAGAACCTGAGCAAGTCACTTGCCTTCAAAAAAAATGAATGGGAGAATTGAAGGAATGGAAGCTTAGGAATTTTATTTTAGGTTGTTTTTTTTTTTTGCAAGGCAAATGGGATGAAGTGGCTTGCCCAAGGCCACACAGCTAGGTAACTATTAAGTGTCTGAGACCGGATTTGAACTCAGGTCCTCCTGACTCCAGGGCCAGTGCTTTATCCACTGCACCACCTAGCTGCCCCTGGAATTTTAATAGGAAAGAACACTCGCCCTCCATAACGCTTCTTTCATAATATTTCACTTGAAAATAGTTACGTGATGTACATAGTGATTTTTAACTTTTATTTTTTACTTTATGATTATAAAGATTGTTATTTTGCAGCCTTAATAATATATTGAAATAGTTTATTGTTTGCAACAGAATTGTAGGTTTGGAAGGGATTTCTGAGGCCTTTTAGTTGAATCGTGCATAAAGTGAGAAAGGAGAAATCCACACCACCTTAGGAAGACGATTCCACTTTTGTATAGCTTTACATGTTAGGAAAGTTTTCCTTATTATCAAACCTAAATTTTTTACTTTAGAATTTATACCTATTGGGGGGTGGCTAGGTGGTACAGTGGATAGAGCACTGGCCCTGGAGTCAGGAGTGTCTGAGTTCAAATCCGGCCTCAGACACTTAATAGTTACCTAGCTGTGTGGCCTTGGGCAGTCCACTTAACCCCATTTGCCTTGCAAAAAAAAAAAAACCTTAAAAAAAGAATTTATACCTATTGGTCTAAATTCTAAGACCAGGTGAAATGTCTAATCTTTCTTATATTGTATTTTGTATAGTTGAAAACAGTTATTTCCCCTAAATAATCTTTTCTCCAGGGTAAAGACCTCCAATTCTGATGAAGTTTTATGGCTTATACAAGCCACATAACGCAGTTTTTAAAACACATATTATTTGTCAAGCCTTGTATTTCTATTTCAGGTGAACTAATGCCCAAAATTTCATAAAAGGTATTTAATTGACTCTAAATTTTAATCAGGAGGTCTCCTTTCAGGGACCTCAAACCAAATTTTTTTTTCTTTTTGTTTGTATCTGGATTAAGTAGAGAGTAAGAGTTACAGCTACAGGAAATAGGTGTTCACTTCTATAGAATCTCAGAGAGATCTTCTAATGTCCTCTTGATATGAAACTAGGAATAAATAGCATCATTAATATAAATTACTTAAAATAATTGCTTGTTTTATTAGTATTAAATAACATTTTTTAAAAAAATGTAAACATTTTGTTTACTATGGACAGTATTGAGCAATTTATTTTAAAATGTAAGATAACCAATTTTTTAAAGACTTGGGTATTTTCATGTAAATTACCTAAAAAATAATTGCTTATTTAATTTATATTAATAAAGCAAATTATGTTGATGAATGGAAGACTGTATACTAAATTGTAGATTGTAAAGTATACCTTTAATTTGAGTCAGTTTGCAATAGTATTTGATTTCATGTTATTGTTAAGAAATTTTGCATCCTTTTTCTTCTTGGTTGATAAGTCAGAACTGAAACAAGTAATTTAAAATTTCCTGCAAATATATTTTGTACCACATGCTAAATGTAAATATTTTACTTTTTCTAGAAGGCTGGTGTCAAATTTGGTCACTAAACCTACATAATGATCCCTAAGGCTACATATTGACTTAGAAATCACATTATGTTCTATTGTATTTTTATTTATTTTGTTCAAATTTCTCAGTTATATTTTAATCTGGCTGGGCTCACAAGAAAACATGCTTGATACCTCTGTTCTAGAATATACCAAAACTTCATTTATACTTAAACATTTATATTAATGATTGCTTTTTTTTCTGTTAAAGGTTTGGGTTTTGCTGACATAGAGAACAGAGTTCCATGCAAACCAGAAACAGTGATGAGAATTGCTAGTATCAGCAAAAGTCTTACCATGGTGGCTATTGCCAAATTATGGGAAGAGGGCAGATTGGATCTTGATATTCCAGTACAAAAATATGTTCCTGAATTTCCAGAAAAAGAATATGAAGGTGAAAAGGTAGTGAAATTCATATTTCATCATAGACATGTTATATTGTTATTTTGAATTATGTCTGGTATGACAGAATTGGAAAATATGATTGCTACATATGCTTTCTCAAGTTTCTGCTTTGTAGATTAATGTACTCTTTGAATTTACATGTTTTAAAAATTAGGTTTCTGTCACTACAAGATTATTGATTTCTCATTTAAGTGGAATTCGCCACTATGAAAAGGATATGAAAAAAGTGAAAGAAGAAAAGGCTTATAAAGCTTTAAAGAAGATGAAAGAAACAATGGAATTAAACCAAGACAAAGACTTAAAAGAAATAGGAGGCAAAAGTAATGAAAAGATTGACTTTGCCAAAGCTAAGACAGAGCAAGAAAGTGAAGCCAAATGTCGAAATTCAAAACCTGGCAAGAAAAAGAATGATTTTGAACAAGATGAATTATATTTGAAAGAAAAGTTTGAAAATTCAATTGAGTCTCTAAGATTATTTAAAAATGATCCATTGTTCTTTAAACCAGGTGAGTATTGATTCTGTTTCTTAATTAAGTAGTCTAAATAAATTCAGGACATTCTAAATGAGTCTATCTTCCATACATTAAATAGAAGTAAAGATTTTATATGTCCTGTTGCAAGTGTAACTTCTTGCCCATCAATGCTTGAACCTCATGAAAAAAAGTATTTCATAGCACAATTATTTAAAGTTAGATTGATTTAAGGATACAATGTAGTTTTCATTTCTTTAGTGATATGATTAAATATGTCTTTCATCTGTAAATAATAATTTTCATAGTAATATTAATAATATTTAATAATTCAAATTTTAATTAATTTAATAATTAATAATTTTATTAATGGATCAATGAATTAATTTAATGATTAATATTAATAATAATGATTTTCAAAGTGTAGTGATCCAAAATGTTTAATAGAAATGGACTAAATTATAGATAACTATTTCTCTATTTAATAGCTTTGAAGAAAAATCTCTTTATTAACAGTAATTTCTATAAACCAGATTATGTTCTTTTTGATAAAATATTTATTTACATGAAATTCTAATTTGTTTTGATAATATTTCATGTTTAATTTTTCAGTATAATGATTAGGAATTCCATTACGTTGTTGAATGTTTTATGTATATACCAAACTTGAAAATTATTATTACTTCACATACCCAGTATCTAAAAGAATCAGCTAAAGACTTAACCAAGCAGTAAACCTAAAAGAAATTTAATATAATCTTCCTTTTGTCTTGGTTTTTGTTTTGTCACAGGGGAAGAGTAGAGATGATCAATTCATATAAACCTTTTTTTTTTGTAGTAATTTTGCTACAGTAAGATACTTATATTTTCATATCTTTGTATTTATCTTCTTTGATTCTCATATTACCTTGTAAAGTAGGTGAGACAAGAAGAAAGGAAGTAGCACTGGTTAACTGGGGTGGAACTGTATAAATATTTCTGAAAGTCAGTGTACAAGGCCAATAAAATAAAATATACTTACTATATCAGAATAAGATATTCTGGTTTGAAAAATGGGCTGGGTTTTTTTTGTGTGTTTTTTTTTTATGAAATCCCTTATATATCAAAACACAGATTAACATTTTAAAATAATGAGGTGTTTTTTTTTTCATGCACTCATGCCTCAAGGTAGTCAGTTTTTGTACTCAACTTTTGGATATAGTTTACTGGCAGCTGTCATAGAAAGAGCCTCAGGACAGAAGTATTTGGACTATATGCAGAAAATATTTCATGACTTGGATATGATTACAACTGTGCAAGAAGAAAATGAACCAATGATTTATAATAGAGCAAGGTAAATCAATATTTCCTGTTTCTTTTGTATGATTATATTGAATATTAAAATGTTTATGTATATTTACTTATAATCTCCATAATCCCCATAATTCCATACCTTCATCTTTTATAACAAATACTTTTAAAAAAATAGATTTATTTATTTATTTTTCCGACTACATGCAAAGATAGTTTATAACATTCATTTTTGTGGAGGCAGCTAGGTGGTGCAGTGAATAGCGCACCGGCCTTGGAGTCAGGAGGACCTGAGTTCAAATTTGGTCTCAGACAATAAGGAACTTGGGCAAAGTCACATAACCCCATTGCCTTGCCCCCCCAAAAAAAAGCCCATTCATTTTTGCATAAGGTTTTGCATTTCACGCTTTTCTCCCTTCCCTCCCATCTCTCCTCTCCTTCACAGTCATTTATCTGATATAGGTTATACTTGTATTACTGTTAAACATCAAATTTTTTTTAAAAGAAAAGAAAATTTTTTTGATGAATTGAACAGTTTTTTAAGTCTTTAAATTTTCTAGTGTATACAAAGTGACAGTGACGTATTTAATAGAAATTAAGAAATATTGGACTTCTTTGACATAATGTTACTAATTTACAAAAATGATTTCTTCGAGATTTTGCATGATACATTGTCTTTCAGGCATTTGTTATGTTTATTATTATTATTATGTTATTATTGTTATGTATATTATTATGTTTATCCCATACTAATACACATTTTTAAAATATATATATTTATTTCTATTCCACTGCTCAACCTTCATTCAAGTACCAAATTTTTTTGACAATTATGGTTTTGTGGAGTAATTTGAACTCTGTTACGGCTAGCCCCCCTTCCCATTTCTTTCATTTCTTTATATTCTTAACTTTTTTTTCCCTCCAGATGAATATTCTTTTTTAGTTCTGCAAAGTATTTCTTTGGTAGTTTGGTATGGCACTGAATAAGTAAATTAATTTAGGTAATACTATCATTTTTATTATATATTGGCTTTGCCTTCCCATGCTCATTTTACTTTCAATGAGCAAAAACCCCTTTTCTCATTGGAGTCTTTCCAATTTCCATTTCGAAATTCCTTTTTTGTCATTTCTTATGGCACAGTAATATTACCTGATATTCTAATGCCATAATTTGTTTAGCCATTCCCTAATAGATAGGTACGCTACTAGATTTCTGCTTTGAACTACTATGAGAAGAGTTGCTATAAATATTTTTGTAAAAATATGTCCTTTTCCCTCTTTTCTTTGATCTCTTTTTTTCCCCAAGAATATAAAACAGTAAAATTTGTTCACATCCAATTGAAGAGAATTACTTATGTGAAAACCTGTTTCTCTTCTATGAAGTTTCTAAAGGGTCAAAGTATAGAATTAGAATTTTCCCAAGTATTTAGAAACCAAAAGAGAAATTATTGAAATGTTATAGTTTTTGTATACACAGAAATGTTTTAAAATTATATACTAGGAAGACAAAATTGCAGGAAAGTGATTCATTGTTAGCCAAGAGTATGGAGGAGACTTTGTTTTCACATAAGCAGAAGTTGAACTTTCAGTAAATCATTCAAGTCAGAAAATAATGTTCCTAGTATATAGTTTCTTTCCAGCTACAATGCACAGTAATCAAATATTTGCTGTGATTATGCTTGTAGCTTCTATTTAAACAGGGCATTTCTTTCAACTTAACATTTTACTGTTATCAGAAATTTGTCTTAGTTATCTTTTTATTACCCTCCCTCCCTAGCTATATTCTTTTAACATAGCAGATGTTTAATAAATTTTGAAAAAATTAATCTTAGCTGGATTTTTGTCATTCTAGTCTTGTATTACTACTTTTTTTTCCCCAAGTGTGAATATTCTTAAGATCGTGGTACCAATAGAAACTTAAAATGCAATTGAACCAGTCTACATAAGGATTTAAGCTTTTAAGATTTGTCTTTTTTTGTCTGTCTTCTTTGTTCTGGTCATGTATTACATTATACATGGAACTATTTCCAGGGTAACACTCTGGTTTGAAGGAGTAGCGTATATAGTATTTCATACAGATATAATACAAAGAAGACTGAGTTTAAATCCTGGCAATTACACTGACCCTGTTCAAGTTTCTTCATAAGTAAAACGAAGGTAATACTACAAGTAGGAGTTATCTCCCAAGGTTATTGTGAAGAAAATGTAAATCTTAAAGAACTTTGTAAATATGAACCATTAGTATAATGCATTATTTTAGACCTTCAAGCAGTCTGACCTAACTTTATCAGAGTCTGTCAATATTTGATTATATTCTGTGTCACTTTCATAACTTGGAGTGACTTATGTTAGTAAAGGATAGTAAAAAAAAAAAGACAGTAAAAAAAAATAGTTTCAATACCTGACAGCTGATAAATAGTCCACTTAGTGAATTCAACACATAGTTTAAGTTTTAATGCCTTTAGGACCTTATTCCTGAGTCACTTGTCCTGTCATAAAACTGCATGAATCTGGATCATTTGCTAATCCATTCTAAAATTACCTTTGCACTATGAAAAAGAAATTTGCTTAGCAAATTGTATAGCAAAGGAAATGTTTAATGTGCATAGAATTGAAGGTTACAGACTTTTCAGGAAATTATAAAAAAAAATTTATGGAAATTCTATTCAACTAGAGTTGTGCTAATTTTTTATAATTGTTCAGTCATTATCTCCTCAGGACTCCGTTTGGGGTTTTCTTGGTAAAGATATTGGAGAGATTTGCCTTTTTGTTCCAGGATTCATTTGATAGATGAGGAAACTGAGGCAAACAAAATTAAATGATTTGCCCAGGGTGACACAGATCATAAGTGTCTGAGGCCAGATTTGAACTCTTGAAAGATGAGTCTTCCTGAGTCCACACCTGACATTCTGTCAGCTGCCAATTGTTTATAATTATGTATATATGATTAAATATATAAAATGCCATAATTATAGTTATAATTTTAAAAATCCATCAAAATGAGGTCTAGCTCCTCGTGTCTATCATAGAATGTATTTAAATTATCCAATTTTGTCCTTTGCACTTAGAAATTAATTTTTATTCCAACATGATCCTATATGAAAAGCATCTGACCGAGCTGAATTGTGCTCTCTGCTAAATTATTTTTCTTACTTTGTACAAACCAGCTCGTGTTTTTCAGAACAGATGATTACATTTTGTACTTTTTTATCTTTTTTCACTAGTGTTTGGCACTTGGTAGGTGCTTACTTTTTGTTTGTTGATTGATGTGTTCTAAACTTGCTAAACTTCCTCATTTTTATTAGAAAACTCACAAAGGTGGGGACCAGGAACAAATATAACTTTGTCTAAATACCAAAGAAGTTACTGTTAAATCAACTGTTTGTTGTATTCCTACTATGTTGTGCAAATTCTCAAGTACAAGCTCCTCTATACAAGTGGTTCATGCTATTATAAAAACAGAACAACTTTCAAGTACTCAACTGACAAAATTTCTAAGCCATTGTTTTCTCTCAGTTACCTGCATTGCCTTAATGATCAGTCTTACTGGAAAAATTTTGTTTAGTTCTTGGCTCATAGTATGGAAATGTAACCAGTCTTATATATATTTTCCCATTTAGTATAATGTGGCAGTCAAAAAGAGTTTGCTGAATTCTTAATAGTGGATAATAACTATTCTTTTTTCATTTCACTTAGGTTTTATGTTTACAACAAAAAGGGACGTCTTGTCAACACCCCTTATGTGGACAACTCCTATAAATGGGCTGGTGGTGGATTTCTCTCTACAGTTGGTGACCTTCTTAAATTTGGGAATGCAATGCTCTATGGTTACCAAGTTGGAATGATTAAAAACTTAAATGAGAAACTTTTGCCAGGGTACCTCAAGCCAGAAACCATGGTAATGATTTGGACTCCCGTGCCAAACACAGAGATGTCTTGGGACAGAGAGGGAAAATATGCAATGGCATGGGGTGTTGTGGAAAAGAAGCAAACTTATGGTTCATGTAGGCAGCAGCGACATTATGCTTCTCACACTGGAGGTGCAGTGGGTGCTAGTAGTGTCCTACTAATTCTTCCTGAAGACTTGGAGGTAGAAACTACAGATAATAGGATGACCATTCCCCCAAGAGGAGTGATTGTTACCATCATATGCAACATGCAGTCTGTTGGCCTCAATAGCACTGCCTTAAAAATTGCACTGGAATTTGATAAAGACAAATCAGACTAATTCATTAAGTACAGGTGTGGGAAATTTAAATGTCATTTACTATTAACAAAATTTTTAATAGGAAATAGACAATGCAGAGAATTATGTACCTCTTAATTAACTTTTTATAAATATATTTAGCTTTTTGTGGAATTGGTTCTTTATGCTCAGGGAAATAACTTCATGGTTTTTACTTTTTCAAAAAGTGTTAACTCATTGAAATAAAGTATTATAATAAAAAATGTGTTAACTTTGTTAATGAATTGTTTTAAAAATTCCTAATGGCAGGGAAACTTCAGACTTAGTTTGCTTAAGGTAACAGCAAAGATAGGAAGAATTACAAGGAAGGAATGGTTCATTATAATACAGTTTTGTCAGGAAATTGTGATTTTTTGATAGTAGGCATTTCGATATGGAAATTGATTTTTTCTTTGATTAGTCATAGGAAACATAATTTTTTTTTTTAAATAAGTCAAGATTGGGGCGGCTAGGTGGCATAGTGGATAAAGCACCGGCCCTGGAGTCAGGAGTACCTGGATTCAAATCCGGTCTCAGACACTTATTACCTAGCTATGTGGCCTTGGACAAGCCTCTTAACCCCGTTTGCCTTTCAAGAAAAAAAATAATAATAAAGTTGTTTGAGTTTGGGGAAGAGCTCAAAACTTGACCCTGCCTTTCCTGTTGACTTTTTATTAATTGAGGATCCATGACATCTTTGAGAACCAGTGCTAGATGTAGATTTAGGGAAGCCTGGGTACTGCCTCAGCCACTCAAAGGTGTGTAATCCATGGTAAGTCAGCTTCTCAATAGCCTCTTTCCCCAATCTATAAAATGTACTTATAGGACAGTGTGAGACCCCAATGAGATAGTGTATATAGACGTTCATACAGATGTCTGTGATTTTTTTCTTGCATTTTGGTACCTGTACTTGTGTGGATTTTGACTATGTATCTTCCTTGCCCTGAGGTACTTGGGTTTTTTCCCAACTCTTACCTGCCTGTCTGATTTCTGAATAGTTTTTGTTTACATTCTGATTTTTTTTTTGCCTGCTTGATTTTTTGTTTCACTGATATATTCATTTTTGTTTGTTTCCTTACTTATGATTACAGAAACTAAAGATTATGATTACAGAACTAAAACTGATTTGCAGATGAATAAGTTCTTACTGGCATTACCTGTTTACTAAGTGTTTTGGTAAACATTGATGAAAATTTGATTACCAGAGTTTTGCCTTAGACCTTGGGTGTCCCTTCATACATTAATTGTGCAACAATTTATGTCTGAATACTCAAATCATTGCAATATTAAATTGTGAGAAGTGTTTTTTGAGACTTTGGATTCCAGCATGTTATCTACTAATGCTCAAACTCTATTACTAGATTTGGTACTCAGTCAACTGCATATCATCAGGCCTTTTGTAAGCATCTTACTACCAGGGAGAAAACTATATACAAATCTTTTCCCCAACTTAGATTACATACCTTACTGATAGTGATATATAGTAATACAATATTTTTTTTTTAGGTTTTTGCAAGGCAAATGGGGTTAAGTGGCTTGCCCAAGGCCACACAGCTAGGTAATTATTAAGTGTCTGAGACCGGATTTGAACCCAGGTACTCCTGACTCCAGGGCTGGTGCTTTTTCCACTGCGCCACCTAGCCACCCCATAGTAATACCATATTTTGAAGTAACAATTTCCAATTATATTGTGTTTTATAGTTAAAGAATTATGTTTTGATAAGAACTTTTTTATAATCTCAAATATTTATTTTCCCTTTTGGGATATGAACAGCTAGATGTAGTAATCTCAAAGACTATTTAAATGTTTTCATTTTACTGTGAAATATATTAAGGTGAGCACCATTTTAAAGTAGTAAAAATTTAGTGGAAATTAAAACTCAATTTGATGACTCTGCTTCCCCCCCACCAAAATGAAAGTAAATACTACTTTTGAAAATGATATGTTATCTTTAAGTGTGTCAGTTTTATGTGGAAATGTTTCAGTGAGCTGTGTTCAAAAGTATCATAGAATCCTGTTATTGCTGCCATGACCACTGGTGAATCCTTACAACTTAAGGGTAGTACTTTCCATCTCCCCCTATAACTGAATATTTTAGTATTTTTGTCTCCTCCAAAGAGAAGAGTGAGGTACTTGAGGTTTTTTCTATTTGTATGCTCAGTGCTTGACACCTAGTGCTTAATAAATGCTTTTTTTCATTCATTATTATATTTTATTGATTTTATATTCTATAAGTCACAGTTCAAATTTGTGTCCTTTACTTCTTATTCCCCGTATTCTCACTGCATATAGTAAAACTTTGTAACATGAATGGTAGTCCATCTAACATTAGCATTCCACTGTACAGGACAGATTTTTAGCAAGCAAAGTAACTGTGTACTATGCTGAAATATTTAATAGAATATTTCCTCTTTAGAGATGGGTCAGTTTCTGAGTTAAAGTCAGTAAAAAAAAATGATGAGGATTGTTTGGGTAGCAAATTGTCAAGTAATTTAATATTGAAGTAGAATTGAATTTAAATTTTTACAGAATTGAGTTTTTAAAACTTTCCCAATCATCAAGGAGAAATTTACAAGTGTAACATTTCATTCCTAACTAAAAAGTGAATAAATCAGAATTCTATTGTAAGTAAAAATCTCTCTGGTATATTGAGACTGCTAATAACACTACTGGGGAGATGGATCAAGATTACTTCATATAAATTTGAAAACAGGAGCTTTCCAATTTTTACTTTTTATTAGATTTTTTAAAGCTCTAATACCATTTCTTTAATAAATTAGAGGATTTCCAAGAGGAAAAGCTTTATGGTATAACATTTTAAAGACAGCCAAACATTCAGCAAACCTTTTTTAAAAAAATAAACCAGTTACAAAAAGATAATTTAAAAAACTTGAAACTTTAAGAGTTAATGGAAAACTTTCTTGGGTATTTTATATGGAGAAGACTGTTGAAGGCAGGGGAAAAATTTGATCATTCAATTCAAAATTTTCTAATACTGCATTAGCCCAAATGTAGATCATAATCCCCCCCCCGATTTAATTTATATAAAGCTACATACAGAGTGAGAAAGAGATATACTATATGTATACAACTATGTTTTTTTTTCAAATCTATGTCACTTCATGGGTATAATTTACATTCAGAAATAAGCTTATCTGATCACAATGTAAAAATACAAATGCATATTCGAATTTTTTTTTAACAGGCTCTTGTGATTTTATTGATTTAGGCAACTCCTTGAGAAACTTCCACCAATGCAGATGGTCTCTTCCCCTTAAGTAACTTCTCCTATGATCACAATGATTATGTGAAAGACTCAGGTCTTTCTGACTAATAGGCTATTTCTCTATCCCCAATCCTTCACTGCTTTATCGAGTAAAATTGTTAAAATAAATAGTTTTGGTTATTTTTATGATGGATTTTAATTCCTGGCTTATCATTTTGCTTATTAGTAGTCTGTCAATAAGCATTATTAAGGATATTACTCTGTGCCTGTCACTGTGCTTGGTGTTGGAGATAAAAAGAAAGGCAGAGACAAGCCACATGCCCTGAAGGAGACTCTTTTACTATTAAAAAAAAAATCTACACCTGCACTAAGACTTTTAGGACACCCAGTACATAAAGTAGATGGTAAGCATTCTCAGAGAAGGAACTCCTAGCTGAAGAGACAAGCAAAGGCTTACTTTAATGGCAGTATTTAAGGAAACTTATGGAGGTGACAGAAAATATTGTAGGTATGAACATCCAATTTTATTGTGCTTATAATGTACACAAAACTGGCAAAAAGTAAAGTTTCCTTATTTTAAACTATAATATGTACTTTTATATAAATAATAAAGCATTTTCTTATTACCACTCACTCTCTTTGTGATTTCAGGAAGTCATTTCTGGGCTTCAGTTTCCTTATCTGAAAAAGGGTTAGGACTGTGAAGTCCCTTCCATATTTAGAGAGAAAATTAAATTAAGTCACTCTTGCTGCCTCCTAGGAATAAGACTAAATGTCCTAGTTTCTAAACCTTGCCTCAGAAACAAGGATCAAGACAGACTTCCACTACCTTGATGAGGCTAATCAAAGTATGTTCTCCTTCAAGGTTTGAATCTAACCATCCATACCCTTAGTACTACTCTTCTCCATGTTCTCAATAAATCTTCTACAAGAAATTCACCCAGGAGAACTTGGTCCTAGTTTTCTTGACATGTGGTGGATGCCAATGGGAGCATATGATATTTTTTTCAATGGCCCACCTTTTCTAGTTAAACATCTTTCTCATGATGGCCTTTACACAGTTTTGTTTGGTTGGTACTTTTATTGAAACTTACCATGTACTTCATAACTGCACCCTCAATTTTAAGTCTTTGGAGTTGAAAATAATTTATACTCTAAATCAGTGTTGATCTTAGACTGCCTTATCTCTCATTGGCCAGGAGACAAAATGTTAGTTTATAGACCTTTTTGATCTCTCTATTGTGATTGATTTCCATAAGTCAGTCAATAAACATTTAGTACTTTTGTATGTTCCTGCCTCTGTGCTAAGGGCTGGGAATACAAAAAGAGACAAAGAAGTTCCTACCTTTAAGGGATTCACAATCTAATGGGGGAGGGGAACAAGAAATAAATACATATATACAAACAAGCTATAAATAGCTAAAATAGGAAATAAGTGAAGAAACTAGAATTAAGTGGAATTGAGAAAGGCTTCCTATAAACGATGGGATATTACTTTGGATTTAAAGGTGGGGCAGCTAGGTGGTGCAGTGGATAGAGCACCACATAGATAGAGCACCGACCCTGGAGTCAGGAGTACCTGAATTCAAATCCAACCTCAGACACTTAATAATTAATTACCTAGCTGTGTGGGCTTTAACCCCATTTGCCTTGCACAAAACAAACAAACCAAAAAAAAAAAAAATTTAAAGGAGGCCAAGAAAGCCAGGAGGCAGAGATGAGGCAGAGCATTCCAGGCATGAGTGAAAGCCAGGGAAAATGCCCAGAGCCTAGATCTGGAACAGCAGCTGGGAGAGTCACGGAAGAGTATGGGTCAGGGAATAAGGAGACTGGAACAGTAGGAGGCGACTAGATTATGAAGGACTCTGAACACCAAATAGAACTTTGTCTTTGGTCCTGGAGGTGATTAGGGTGTCACTTGAATTTATCAAGGGGAGGAGAGATGAGGTCTGACCTGAACTTCAGGAAAATCACTTTACTCTCAAAATGGTGGAGTATGGATTGGAATGGGGAGAGACTTGAGAACAGCAGACCTACCAGTGAACTTTTAAAGATTATGGAAAGAGGATCCTTTCCTTCCTTTTTTCTTCCTACTTTTCATCAAGCTGGAGTTGATGAGAGACTGCACACATTGATGGCAGTGTCAAAGGAGACAAGGAAGGTATATTCAAAAGATGTTATGAAATTGAATGATAAGGTTCCTTGTGGTAACAGATTGGATGTGGAGGATGAGAGAGTGAGAAGTTGGAGTTTTGAGCCTGAGGTACTGGAAGGTTGATATTGCCCTCTACAGTAACTGGGAAGCAAAAGGAAATGGAATGGGGAGGTATGGGGGAGGTAAGGTGGGAGAGGTGAGGAGAAAGTTTTAAGGAGAAAGAGTTTGGTTTTGGACATAATGGGTTTAAGATGTTTATTGGAGATCTAGTTCAAAAGGTGATCAACAATGTCAAAGATGCAGAAAGGTTAAGACTAGAGTATGAAAGAAGACCATTGAATTTGACAATTAGATCTTCAGTAACTTTGGAGAGAGCAGTTAAGGAAGAAATGATGTGGTTGGAAACCAGATTGTAAGAGGTTAAAAAGAGATTTAAGAAAAGGGAAAGTGAAAGAACCTGTTGTAGATAATCTTTTCAAGGACAGAAAAATTCTAGAATGATAGCAGGATTGGGGGGGGATCAAGTGAGGTTTTTGTTGTTAAGGATAGGACAGACATGGGTATGTTTATAGGCAGTGGGGAAGCAGCTAGTAGTTACACAAAGAGTAAAAATAAGTAATAGGGTGAGAATGATGGGGTGATCTATTGGAGGAGCCCAGGTAGAATGAGATAACTTGAACAGGTAAAGGTGTTAACCTTGTTAAGGAGTAAGCCTCTTCACCATGAGACAGGGATTAAAGAAATAATGGCAGAAGATACATGAGTGACAGGAGAGAAAGAAGAGATAAGAGATCAGGGTAAATGGCCTCAATTTTTTCTTTAAAATATAAGGCTGAAGGAAGGAGGTTTGAAGAACAGTAAAAAATTTGGAAGAGCTGCTGTAGTGAGTTAGAGAAGGGTAAAAGGATTACCTTATAGCAGTGAGGACCCAGTTGAGATTGTTATAAAACAAGTTTGTAGCAAACCCAATCAGGTTGAATGATTTTCTCCATTTTTTGTTCATCAGTACATGTGTGTGCAAGCAAACATGGCACTTATCAGTTAAATTTTCTTTTGAAAGGTAATGGTGTCAGATCATTGTTTTATCTGTAAGATAGCTATATTGATAAAGTTATTTATTTTTATCCATTTCCTATTTTTCAATATATTTAAAAGATCAAGTTGGAGTTGTCTTAATTTCATGTCATGTTTTTATATTATGATTTTTTATTTTTTTATTTTATATTATGATTTTTGTTTAATCTGACTTTAGTTGGCAGTAATGATTGCTCCATCAGCAAATCATCTCTCAGTTAAAATATAATCAATTTTATTTTAAAATAATACTTTTTTAGGGCTTGCCACATTCAATGTGTCCAGTGGTCCTTTTGAAGAAAGTATTCATGATATATGGCCTAGAATATCTGTATAATCTTATAGCCTTTGCTCTTATTTTTTTTTAATTGTATTATTTTGTTCTTTTAAAGTTTTTGCAAGGCAAATGGGGTTAAGTGGCTTGCCCAAGGCCATACAGCTAGGTAATTATTAAGTGTCTGAGACCCGATTTGAACCCAGGTACTCCTGACTCCAAGGCCAGTGCTTTATCCACTACGCCACCTAGCCGCCCCTCTTATTCTTGATCCTTGTTTTTTAATATTTTTTATTACCCTCTCTTATGCCTACTTATAAAATGATGTGAATATTAAACCATACCTTGCTTTAATTCGGAAGGTCTTTATCAAGGTCATTATAAAATTTCTCTTCTTCCTTGCAACTGATGCTGACATATAGTTGGTTATACTGACACTCTACCCTATGCCCATATACCATTATGATATCTAAGACAGTAAATTGTAATTTACTACCGAAAAAAGGAAGGAAGGAAGAAAAAGAAAGAAAGGAAGGGGGGAATAAAGAAAGAGAATAAAAGAGAAAGAAAGAAAAAAGGCAAAGAGAGTGGGAGGCATTTGTGCTTGACTATATAGTCTTAGATAGATACCAAGGGTAGAGAGGTTAAGTAAATTTCCCCTTAAGTTACCATAGTCTGCCTTCCTTCCTTTCCTTCTTTTCTTTCTTTTTTTGCCAGAGAATGTAAGGGGATTAGACTTGTGCTTTCATGGGGTTTGAAACTTCCCAGTGAGGAATTTCTACTAAGAAAAATATGTGCCTTGTTTACGACTCAAAGTCTTATTATTCTTTGTGTGTGCGGGGGGGTGGAGTGGTAAGGCAATAGGCTTAAGTGACTTGCTCAAGAACACACAGCTGGGTAATTATAGTGTCTGAGGCTGGATTTAAACTAATTCTGATTTAAACTAAATTTGATTCCAGGGCTGGAGCTCTATCCTCTGAGCCACCTCGCTGCCCTGTATGTGATTTTTTAGTTCATTCTGCTGCTGTCACTGCAAAAGCTAAAGGAAGCTACACAAAACCATGAGATATTTTGTGTTTTCCTTTGTTCCATGAGTTGTTGTAGCCATAGAATTCATTATCTAGTGGCCAACCTATGGAAGAAGATGTTCTTTGTACTTAGGTAGGCCAATCTACAGATAACTGACTTTTGGACCGTGATCAAAGCCTTTCTAGTCCAAGAAGAACCTACCTGTATTTGTATCCTATAGTATCACCTTAAGAAAACACTAGACCATCTCTATGCAAGTATGAGGACTTACATTTGTAAAACCAGGTCTAGTAGGGCGAGTAGGTCTTGTGTAATATTCTAAAAGACCATAAGATAAGGATGAAAGGGGCAGCTAGGTGTCAAAGTGGATAAAGCACTGGCCTTGGAGTCAGGAGTACCTGGGTTCAAATCCGACCTCAGACACTTAATTACCTAGTCGTGTGGCCTTGGGCAAGCCACTTAACCCCATTGCCTTAAAAAAATAAGGATGAAAGTAGACTTTTTTATTCATATATTATACCATTCTTCTTTCTAGTAAAAGAGAATAAAACATAAAAGTACCAAAGGATTTTAAGAATATTTCCAAACTTTAGGTAGGAAAAGTGTGAAAAATTTCATAAGAATATTCAAACAATATTTATCCATGTCTCTAGAGACCACCCTAGGAGAATATCCTATCGGACTATCTTATCCCCCTCAATTCCTTTCCTCTCCCCACCCAATTAAGATATTTCTACTTTATGTGACTTTAATATAAAAATATGATTTTGATTTGTAGTTATTAAATGATTTGATATTCCTGTTCTTAGAAAGAAATGTAATTTTTTTGTATTTCCCTCTCAAAGAAATAAATTGAATTTCTTTTCACTTGATCCTAGATTAAAATATTCTGTCACAGTAGCCTTCAACAGAAAAAATATTTCATGCCTCCTCCCTAACTCACCTAAAATTTTGTACTTAAGCACTCTGGCCCCTTTTTCCAGTACAGGATATCCTAATATTATGTCACCTACTTTCATGGTGGACCAGGAGTCAGTTAGTGCTTATGCAAAAAAAAAAAAAGGTCCTAATAAATGCTAATTGATTGTTTTCCTACTTTCACTTCTAGACTCTCTGCCTTCATCACTCTGGTTTCCTCTTCGAGGTTCATTTCCTACTTTTGTACCACTCTGTAAGAAACCAGCATCTTACCAAGAACTTAGAACCATTAGTGAACCAAAGGGGATCCTTTTATTAAAATGTCCTTAATAATGGGTGTCCATAATAGAAATGGGCACACTGAGCACATAAAATCAGTCTTTTAACTCCTGTCTAGAAACACAAGTCCCTCCCTTGTCCCCAATTGGCTAGGTATTACCAAGATCAAAGGCCTATCCAAAGTACCCAATTCTCTACCCACATGCTTTCAAATTCTTTATCAAACCTCCCCTCCACAATCTGGTAGTTAGGCCTTTGACAGGAATAACACAGATGTGTGAATCTGACTACTGATACCAGTTGATTCACTAATTCAGCCAACCTGCTAATTCTATGGTCCCTTGTTTTCCTATTGCCATCCCCTTCCTCCTTAAAGAGAAATTTTCTTAGTTCCCAATAAGATGTAAATTAGCTTGATTTACATCTTTAAGCCAATATTCCTCAGATTCTACCATTATAGCTTTCTTCCCTGTTTCTCTGTAAAATATAAACTACTTTCCTCAGTGTCCCCATAACTAATGTAGGAATGAAACCAAATCATTTATCACACACCCTATCTAGTTTCTAGTTGCCATATTACATTAGCTTCTGGATCACTCTTCTCTTTTCTTTCCTTTTTTTTTTTTGATAAGGCAATCGGGATTAAATTATTTACCCAGAATCACACAACTAGAAAAGTGTCAGGTGACTGAGGCTGGATTTGAACTCAGGTCTTCCTGACTCCAAGGCCAGTACTCTATCCACTGCTACTCCTAGATGCCCCTGATCACTCCTATTTCTCAAGGAATCAGAATTGAAATTCACCAATTTCTGGAAAAGTTGATAAAGTTAATATTTTAAGATTCTATTCCTGAACTAAAATATGTGTACATACATTATATATGTGTGTGTGTATGTAAAGCAATCTGTAGCCATTTATTAAGTGCCAGACCCTTCCTCAATACTAAATAGTAGGAGATACAAAGACAAAATACTACTGTCCCTACTGTCAAGACAAAATCCCTACTGTCAAGGAACTTACAAAATATATACAGGGTAATTTGGTGGGAAGGGCAGTTTGTAGTTCAGGAAAGATCTCATGCTGCAGATGGCACTTGAACTGAGCTATGATGAAAAGAGAGTGTCTGGAAGGGAAGTGCAGATATGAATGTTTTAGGCTTGAGGGAATATTTTTGTGATTGTTGAGGGGCAAAAATACTGACTTTTCAGAAACAGAGTGCCAAATTAGTATAAGCCATAGGCCTCAGTTTCTATTTCTCAAGAATCAGGTGAGCATGAGAACCTGGATCTTCAGCTAGAAAAATTATGTCACCTAACCATATAAGGTGTAAACAAAGACAGACAAACCTCACATTCTCTTCGGACCACCAAGTCTGACCAATTGTTGTAAGGGTCAGCAGAAAAGAGGAGGGGAAAGGGGTTGTTTTTTTTTTTAACCCTGCTTCAGCTTCTGTAATTCAGCTTTTCCTGCTCTCTCTCTTTCTCTCATAGAGTTAGGAACTGCCCCACCAAGAACCGAATTAAATTTTAACTCTTTGCTGCCACGTTGAGAAGACTCTGAGTAGTCATTTTGGGTTAAAGTCCCAATACCCCATCCATGACCAACAGCAAATACAGAATACAGTTTAGCTAGAAACATGTTCACAAAAGGAAGTGATATATAAGAAGTCTGGAAAAGGAGGTTGGAGCTAGGACATAAAGAAAAAGAAGAATAATTAATAGTTGAGACAAGTGGTAGTAAGGAGTCACAGGGGTTTACTGAGACTTAGAGACATAGACACAGTTATTCCACTGAGCTTTAGGAATATCACTTTGGGGATTGTGCGAAGAATAAATAAAAGCAAGGTAACCAATTAAGAAGCTATTATAGGCCAGGTAAGAGGTGACAAGAACCTGAATTAGGGTGATAGTGCCATGTGACTGAAGAGAAGGGTATGATGTACAGTCCTCTGTTGAGTATGGAAGGGATTGGTATGTGTATTTTGAGGTTTGGAACAAATTCTTGTGGGGAGCACCTTTGTGGTGAGACAGGACATCATTCCACTGAGTCCTTTCTCCTGCCCAGTTTTCAGCCTCCTGTGGGAAGAGGAGAAACATTATTTTATCCCAAATCAGTCACTCACCCATGAGGTAAGGAAAAAAATGCCATTTCATCATAACTATGGTCTCCCTTGTGGTTTGAGGGCAGGCCACTATTCCAATTGTTTCCCATTTCTTGTCATATCTCCAGTCCTCCCCAGGTCTTCTTCATTTCTAGTTTCCCAGAGACACCATTCCAACAAATAGTAGCCTCCTGTTTTTTGAGGTAAGGGAAGAAAACACTATTCTGTCACCTAGGTTTTCCCTGATGGGTCTCTTGCCTCATGATGTGAGGCCTACCATTCTGTAGGGTACACACTTCTCCCCTCCAGAGAAGAAAGACCATTCCACTCAGACTGTAACCTAGTAGTCTGCCTTGCAAGATGAAGAGGGACATTTCTTCCACTCCAAATAGTTATTCCTTCTGAACTACCTAAGGTTCTAAAAAGACTGAGACCAAACCTCTATTGACAATGAAAATCTACCTTATTCCTTGATTAACAAACTTCCCCATCTATACCTTTTCTATTCTAGTGATTCTGAAAATCCCATTCCTGTCATTCCACTCAACCATCCCCCATCACTTATTCTCATTCCATCAAACTGCCCCCCATTATCCATCTAAAGCTTTTCACCCCTTCTACTATGGTCTCTGGGCTACCTGGTCCATAGAAAACAAACTTGCTTTCATCTTATTTTCCTTTTCTACTTCCATCTTCTGGCTCCTTCCTAATGACACAGTCAACTTGACCACTCTTTCCATTCTAGTACCAGCTGCTCTTTGACTGCTTCCTCCCATCCACCATTCTGGATGAGGTAGAGAATTGGGAATACTTGCTCCCCACTGCCACCTCTATATTCTCTCTTGATTGCCGTAACTCAGTATCCTTGCCAATTTGACATTTAAGTCAAACTTCTAGTAATTGTCTACTGACTTCCAAGACATTCCTCCTTTCCTCAATAAGTTCAGTGTCTGGCTCAGTCTTTCTTATATGCCCAACTCCTGACCTACTACTGGATTTTTTTTTTGAAGTAGCATGGAGTTGTTTTATGGATTTCAATATACATATTGATACTACTTCAAATATCCCAATCTCACCTCATTTCTCTACCCCACTTCAGCCATATGCTGTGTGATAGTCATACCTTTGATTTTACAATTACCCACAATTGCACCAATTCCATGTTTATGCTTCTCTACAACCTTGGACATTGTCAATCACATTACTGATTAATTTTTCTCAAGTTTTGTGACCCTCTCACAGTCCTGTGTTTTTTTCTGACCTAATAACACCTTAGTCTTTTGTTGAATCTTCATCCAGCTCATACGCAACTGTAAGTTGTCCTGACCCTTTTTCTTTATACTATTTCACTTGAAGATGCATTATAAAGGATTCAATTGTGTCTATGGAGATGATTTTCAAATCTACTTAAACAACCTTAACTTTTCTGCTAACCTGGTCTTATATCTCATTAGAAATGTCTTATTCGGGGTGGCTAGGTGGCACAGTGGATAGACCACCGGCCCTAGAGTCAGAACAAATTAGGGCACCACCTTTCTCCTAGTCACCTAAGCTCATAACCTAAGTCTCATCCTCAACTCCTCACTTATTGTACCCTTCATATCCAGTATATTACTAGGCATATTAATTTTACTTTATTAAGATGTTTCATATGTGCCCTCATCTCTGACACTCAAAACCACGATGTAGACCCTCATCACCTCTTGCCTGGACTACTGCAATACCTGGCTCAAGTGTCAAGTCCCTCCCCACTCTAGGCCATCCATTAGTCAGTCAAGCTGTCAAAAATGATCTTCCTAAAGTAGAGGTCTGACCATGTCATCCTCTTAATAATTCTAGTGCCTCCCTTTGGAGTATAAATATAAACTAGTTTAGCACTGATAACCCTTCATAATCTTATTCCATCTCCTTCCAACTTCTTAGGCCTTATACCACCCCCACCGACCCATTTCTACCATGTATTCTGCCATCTAGTGACACTATCTCCTTGTTCCTTCTACACAAAATTCTTATCTCCCACTTTTGGGCATTTTCATTGACTATCTTCCTTTATGCTTGAAATACTTTCCTTCATCTTTGCCTCCTAGCTTCCCAGGATTCCTTCAGATTCCAAGTTAAAATCCCACCTTCCTCAGGAAGCCTTTCCTGATTCCCCTAATTCTATCACTTTTCTTCTATTGATGGTTTGTTTGTACGTGCTTGTCTATATACTTTCTTGTAAGTTGAAAGCAAGGACTGCCTTTTACTTTTCTTTGTACCTCAAGCACTTAGCATAATGAAGGCCTAGTTTGGTCCACAATCAGCATCACTTGCAGGGGCATAGAAACAGAAGATAGACATTCCAGGATTAGACTTTGGCAAAGCACCTCTGGAGTCAGGAGTACCTGAGTTCAAATCCTACCTCAGATACTTAATAATTACCTAGCTGTGTGGCCTTGGGCAAGTCACTTAACCCCACTGCCTTGCAAAAGCTAAAGAAAAGAAAATGAGATGGGAGAAGGGGTTAAAGAGTAGAAGACAGAGAAACACTGAACTGCTGTTAATAACAGGATCAATTTATGGAAGGAAAGGAAATGAAGTAAGATGATGATTTAGGAGAGTATTTAAGGAGGGAGGGGCTGGATGTTATATTGAGGGTGAAGAATAGGTTCAGAGGCATGAGAGAGGCAAAGAATGCTAAGTGGAGGTCATGGTTGCAAAAATATTTCAGAATTCTTAACCATTGCAGTAGAACACTTGAAGGTTATACACAAAAAAAATATACAAGAATGTTGCATATAATTAAAATTTTAATGTAAAACAAATTCCAAAACAGAAGACCATTGTTGTCAAACTTAATTATATTGACATATTAGATAACTTGGATTGCTGAACAGAAAAGGCTTTCTGAGATATACATTACGTCGAATTCATGAAGTTGAATGCCATTAATGTTGCTTTCTTCTAAATGAACAACCTGTAAAGGAAGCATATGAAAGAATAACAGCATAGTCTGTTCTTGTACAATATAATGTTGAGTATAAAAAAACTTTTTAGATATAGATTTCTAGACTCAAAGACATTACATTTTTATAGAGAAGTTAAATTTATCTTTTAACCCCAAATTCTCATTTTTCTGCTTATGCAATTACCATTTCTGCTTCCAGCATCTAGAACTATATAAAACCATTGGCATGAATTATGGGGTCGAAACTGATTTATGCAATCTGACAGAAGGTGAGGTCCTCATCTCCAGCTTTAAGTTTATAGTGTTGTCCAAAGTCACTTCCTATTCAGTCTAACTTGTAAAAAATAATCCACTTAAAGCATTCTTCTAAGAATTACCCCCTTTAGATCTGTTAGAAGTGTAATAAACTCTCAGGACTATTTCCAGACTTAAAATTGAACACGGAATAAAGAGATTGGATTTATGAAATAAAGAACACCTAAATGAGGAAACTCCCTTTACCCAATGGAAGTTGGCACTTTTTTCTGAAACACTGAATTGTCCTAGAGTGTGGAGAGGCAGAACTGGAATCCAGACCTTTCTAGATCTAAGGCCATCTCTTTTCTCTATACTACAATGCTTTTCTTTGAGAACCTCCCAGACCAATATGATGCTTTTCATTTAGTGATTATTTCTTTTCCTCTGAGCTCAAATACTTACATGGAACATTCAGAAGCCAAAAGAATTGAGAACTTCCTCTGAGCTCAAATACTTATACGGAACATTCAGAAGCCAAAAGAATTGAGAACACAGAATCATAAGACATTAAACTTGCATATCTCTTATAATTAGATCATTACTGGGGTTAGAATTCAGTTATTTTTTTTTTTTGAAAGGAAATGGGATTAAGTGGTTTGCCCAAGGCCACACAGCTAGGTAATTATTAAGTGTCTGAGGCTGGATTTGAACTCAGGTACTCCTGACTCTAGGGCTGGTGTTCTATCCACTGTGACACTTAGCTGCCCCTAGAATTCAGTTTTCCAAAATGCTATTTGTAATTTTTAAGCACCACCTACATTTTTGCCAATACCATTCTAAGACATGTTTTATTATCACCACAGCACTGAAAGATTATTATAATTAGATTTTTATACAAGCCTTAAAGCAATTATCAGGCATTTTTGGAAGCAACTTAATTTTTGTATAGTGTATTGGCTGTTTGGTTGCTTGACAACTGAAATGTTCATATTTAAGTAGATCTTATAGTAAACTGTTTCTGTCCCACTTCAGGTTGCCTTTAAAAGGAACTTTTAATTATGATTTCTAAACATTCAGACTACTTTTTTTATGTGACCTTATCTTTGGCTTCTGATTGTGCTTCATTTAGCAGAGCTAAAACTTTAGCTCTAAATTTCTCTGCCTGAGTCAGTAAATTAACAATCTGGATCTGTAAAATACTTACACAAACTATATGGAATAAGTACAAAAGAAGACTTTCTAGGATGGGACTAGTAGATTATGTATGTTAGTTTAAAATCCAGACACTTAAAGAATACTCCCTTTATAATAGGAAGAATCCTTGAGCAGTCCTAAATTATTTTTTATGAAATTTTCTATATTGAAAATTTCAGACAATCTTATATTTGGGTTAGAAAATGCCAAACCATACCTTCTGTGAGTCTGGCCTTTCCTCCTGTAGGCTGGCATAACACAGTTGAGCAACCTACACAAAGAACCACTGTCTGGGCATGACTAAAGACTGTGGTGATCTTGTAGCAGCCTGAAAAAAAAAAAAGCAGTGTTGTTCAAAAATGAAACAGGGAAGCCAAATAATATTCAACAAACTCAGAAAAAGAACTATCACTGTAAGTTGAGAAGTTAACAGGTTCTCGTGTCATCATTAGAAATAATTTTCTTTATGTGAAAAGTTTAAAAGATTCAGTAAAAGTCCAAAAATGGATTTTCCAGGTTACCAAAAAACAAAACAAAGCAAACCAAAAAAACCCTCAAACAATCCAAATTCTCTAACTGGGCTCAAAGATTTGGCTGGCAGCAAGGTCTTTTTGGTATTTTTTTGTGAAAATTCCCCTATAACACTAATACATTGTTGTTGGAGCTGTGAACTCATCCAACCTTTCTGGAGAGCAATTTGGAATTATGCCCAAAGGGCAATAAAAATGTGCATATTCTTTGAATCTGCAATACTATTACTGGGTCTACACCCTGAAGAGTTCATGAAAAGGGGTAAAAAACGTCACTTGTACAAAAATATTCATAGCAACCCTGTTTGTGGTAGCAAAGAATTGGAAATTGAGTAAATGTCCATCAATCGGGGAATGACTAGACAAACTGTGGTATATGAATGTTGTGGAACACTACTATTTTATTAGAAACCAGGAGGGATGAGAATACAGAGAGAAGCCTGGAAGGGTTTTCATGAGCTGATGCTGAGTGAGATGAACAGGACCAGAAGAACATCGTATGCCCTAACAGTAACATAGGATGATGATCAATCTTGATGGACTTGCTTATTTCATCAGTGCAACAACCAGGGACAATTTAAGGACAATCTGTGATGGAGAATACCATCTGTATCCAGATAAAGAATACTGTGGAGTTTAAATAAAGATCTTTAATTAAAAAAAAAAACCTGTTGTTATATAATCTTGCTATCTCATATTTTTTTTCCTTAAGGATATGATTTCTCTCTCAACACATTCAATTTTGATTAATGTGTAACATGGAAACAATGTAAGACTATCAGACTGTCTTCTGTGGAGGTGGGGGGAGAGAAGTGAGATTAGGGGAAAAATCGTAAAATTCAAAAAAAAAAAGAAAATTCCCCTAGAGAAGTTATTACATTTCCAATTATGTTTTCCACCTTGAGGCGGAGTTCAGGGAGTTTTCACATATGCCACCCTACGTTTCCCACAGATAAGGTTTCATGTCATTAATAATCAGGATCTGAGGCCCACATCCCGGTTTACCTGGACACTTGACATCCATAAAGTAAGAATTTGGACTCTGAACCAGGCGTTTCTTTTTATGCTTCTTCTTTTCATCCTCGAGGGACGGATGCACTAAATCTCTTGCCAACTGTTGAATAAAACAAAAAGGCACGTGTCCTCGTTAGTCAGCATGACGTAATGCTCCGGGGCTTCACCCATATGGGAGGCCTCCAACACGCCGCCCATTGGACAAGCTTCCAGGGGCTCCCCTTTCCCGGCGCCCCCCAAGATCGGGGCGGTGGCGCCGCAAGCATGGGGCGGGAAAGCGGGAGAAGCTGCCCTCCAAGGGCTCCGATGCCCCAGGCTGGCAGAGGCTACGAGGTCCTGAAACTGGGGGGGGGGTTGCAAGGTAACGGGGTGAAGCGGCCGAGGCCACACTTCAGCGTCTGAGGCCGGGTGTGAACGCGGGCCCTCCTGACTCCAGGCCCGGTTCTTTCGGGGGGCAGGGAGCATTTTGGGGAAGGGGGGAAGCTCGTGGGGGCGCCAAAGGCCCGGGGCAGCGGCCCGACCACTCGTGCGGGTCCCTTCGCCCCCACGGGCCGCGGCTCCTGGCAAAGAAAGATAAAGCGCGACCTCTCCGGCCTCCTCCCCCCGCGCCCGGGCACGGAAGGGGCCGGCGCGGCTGAAGCCCGAGGCCGGACGGCTGCGCCGGGAGCCCCGGCCCCCGCGGGCCCCGTGTCAACAACTTACAGGCATGACGGCGCTCCCCGAGGCCCAGCGCGAACCGCCGCGAAGGACGCCCGCAGCTGCGTAGGCGCGCGGCCCCGCCCCTTCCGGCCGCGTCAGCTTCCGGGACAGCGCGGGGGGCGGGAGCAGCGGCGCGGCCGCTCCGGCCGCCCCTCTCGCCGAGGCCCCGCCCCCGCGTAGAAGCCCCGCCCTCCGCCTGGAAGCCCCGCCCCCGGGTGACGGAGCCTCGGAGCCCTCCGCCGCTGCCCGCCCCTCCCCCACCCGCTGTCAGGCTCCAGAGCCGGATGCCAGGCCCAGGGAGCAGGAGGGCAGCTTCGAGCAGTGCCTGGCCCGGGGCTCCAAGGCCGGCGGGGCCGCACCTGGCGCGCTGGCATCCGGTCCAGCCCCTCCAGTTATTTCTTCAAGAAATGAGGAAACAGGCCTTTTTTTCTACTTTATTTCATATATATATATATATATATATATATGTATATGTATATGTATATGTATATGTATATGTATATGTATATATATGTATTATATCATTACACACAAATATATAGGTATATAAATAAACCATTACACATATATCTATATCTATATCTATATCTATATCTACATCTACATCATCTATATCTATATATCTATATATCTATATCTATATCTACATCTACATCTACATCATCTATATCTATATATCTATATCTATATCTATATCTATATCTATATCTACATCTACATCTACATCTACATCTACATCTACATCATCTATATCTATATCTAATCTATATATCTATATCTATATCTACATCTATATCTATATCTATATCTATATCTAACTATATCTATAAATGTCTAATGAAATGGCCGTGGTACTTGTTTTTTTTAAATCTCACTTTTATTTACTACATGATCCCCAGCACAACAGCAATGTTGCATATTAATTGATAGTGGAGACAGAACAATTTTTTTTGAGACTTTACAAGCTTCAGTTAATGAAATTGTATAAAAAGTAGTTCTTTGCCCATCTGTATAACCAGCTCCAAAATGGGACCCCCTTGGAACCTTCCAGGTGATAACAATTTATACTATTGTGCTTTTTGGTGACAGGGATGGGGTTAAATGATTTGCTCAAGGTCACACAACTAGTAAATATCAAGTGTCTGAGGCTGCATTTGAACTCAGGTCCTCCTGGTTCTCTAGCCACACTATTGTACTTTTTTTTTTTTTTAGTTTTTTTGGGGTTTTGTTTTTGTTTGGTTTTTTTTTTTTTTTTTTTAGTTTTTGCAAGGCAATGGGGTTAAGTGGTTTGCCCAAGGCCACACAGCTAGGTAATTATTAAGTGTCTGAGGTTGGATTTGAACTCAGATACTCCTGACTCCAGGGCCAGTGCTCTATCCACTGCACCACCTAACCATTCCCACTATTATTCTTTTAAAGAACTTTTGGGATATAACATCAATACCAGTCACTCAAGGTACAAATCTGAAAGAGTCAGGAAACCTCTTTCTCAAAACCCACGTTGTATGTCTAATTTCTTTGACACAGAAGGTGAAGTCCATGCACAAGAAAAGTTTGGAAATAAGAATGTAGAGTTACTGACCCTTTCTTCAGATGAACTCTAGATCCACAAATAATAGCTATTTGATCATGCTAAGGCTTTAGATTTACAAGTGTCTTTTATAATTTGTCAACTTCTGCAAATTGTGACTCACCCATATTTATAAAAGAATTGAAACTAATGTCCCTTTATTTTATTTCTTTTAGATTTTGCAAGGCAATGGGGTTAAGTAGCTTGCCCAAGGCCACACAGCTAGGTAATTATTAAGTATCTGAGGTCGGATTTGAACTCAGGTCCTCCTGACTCCAAGGCCAGTGCTCTATCCACTGCACCACCTAGCCACCCCTGTCCCTTGATTTCAAATAGTCACTCTTTACACTATATAATGCTGCAAAAACTTTTATATTAAATTAATTTTAATATTTCAACCAAGTCACACATCCCAGAACATACTTAAGTAAATCCTTGAGCTTCTCAATATAGACCCTCCCTGCTTTTGCATAGATTACAATCTATCTGCATTTTTTCAAATTATATATTTCTTTTTCTTTCCTTCTCATAAATCATATACACTTAATATGCCAGAGGCCTTCTATGTCTTTCAGAATTTCATAGATATGGGGCAGCTAGGTGGCACAATGGATAGAGTACCCACCCACCCTGGAGTCGGGAATACCTGAGTTCAAATCCGACCTCAGACACTTAATTGCCTAGCTGTGTGACCTTGGGCAAGCCACTTAACCCCATTGCCTTGCAAAAAAAAAATCTCATAGATATCTCAAAGAAATCATAAGAGTTATATACAAAGCTCTGTGCAAGGTACTGGAAATGGGCATACAGTCAAAATTTGTTCTCAATGAAATTAGAGACCTTGGAGAACAGATAATCGCAATAACCACAATTCAGATGAAAATGAAATGAATATAAAGAAAAGATCTCACAAGAGTGCTATTAGAGATTTGAGGAGAGATCACTGACTTTTAGGTAGACAGGGCAACTTCCTGGAGAAACTGGCACTATACCTGGACCCTGAAAAAGAAAAAGGGGAGGAACTTCTTCAAATTAAGATAGAGTTGAGGAATAGCTTGAGTTTAGAACCCTTGGAAATAGAAAAGGGCAAGACAATAGCTTTTTGACCTTAAGCAAATTACTCTCTCTCTCTCTCTCTCTCTCTCTCTCTCTCTCTAAGGGCTTTAGACAGTTCAGTTTGCTAGTCTACAAGTCAAGTTAACAAGCATTTATTTATTTGAAGATTTTAAAAATACAGCTATATTGTATCACCTAAACAAAAAAGGAATGGGAATGACAGTAACAAGATTCACCACTGCATATTATGATGGGACTACAGCAGTCTTATATTTGAAACTCAAGGAAATGTAATTGCAGTCCAAAACAATCCAATTGCAGTCCAATACACAAGTCCAAAATATGAATTATATATAAAATTTTAAACTACCAAATTCATTTTGAAGCCCATTCATCTTCAATATCCCAAAGATTAAGCAAATATTCTGCTCAGCTATATAATAAAATGAGAAACATGCTATACCACTGACATCAGAAGATAGCTGCCTGTAAAACTGCTGGGCTTTAATTTCATTTACTTCCATTATCTTCATCAGGGAGTGCAGTTGTTTGAACAGTTCTGCTCATACTGTACTATCAGGGCTGGGTCCATGACAACTTTTGAAGGTACAAGAGTAGACATGGTAACAACTCCAAATCAAGGTCTGCAATAAGTTTTCTACCAAGCCAAAGGCAGGACATTTATGATGCAATTACTATGTGCCTGACTTTGGGTTAAGTAATACAAATTTCTAGCTTTGTGCTAATAATACAAATACAAGCAAAAAAGATGTGTTCCAAGATATCAAGGAATTGCATTCTAGAGGAGTGGGAAAAATTTCCCACACACGAAAGGAATTCCTTATTACAAATTCTTCCAGGATTTCAGTATGGAAAGCCTCCATTTCTGAAATTTTCAGTTTAAAAGGTAATTCTCTAAGTAGATTTAACACAGCAAATACACTGGTAGAAGTAGTTTCATTATCAGGAATTCTCTATACTAATAAAATCCCTGATCTGCACCAAGAAACTCCCAAACAAAAAAAAAATTATACTGTGATGTTGCAAAAATAATTTAATCCTAAGGACCTAAGGACACTGACACCTAACTGAAACCCAGTGACCTAGATAGCGCATTATTAAACTCATTTTGTAAATGCTGAAACTCAAAGAGAGTTTAATTGCTTTGCCATAGCGATTGTGTCAGAGTCAAAAATCTCTAACCTAGGTCCTTTGACTTCAAGAACAGTGATCTATCTTCAATGTCATACTGCCATCAAAATAAATGAAGCAGTTGTAGGAGTAGGGAAGGGATTTTTATAGAATCCCTTCTTTCAATGATAAAAACCTTGTAATATAGAACTGTGGAATGAATAGGGGTAAGGATATGAAGCAATTGTAGATTACTCTTTCCAAAAAATTGGCATTAAAGTATAGGAAAGATACAAGGAAAAAAACTGGAGAGTTGGTATTGGTCAAAGAAAAATCAAAAGGATAAACTAGATTTAGATAATCTCTTTTAGGCTTGGAGAGACCTGAATATGTTTGTAAATTGAGGGGAAGGAGCCAAGCAGAGAGGAAGAGACTAAAGATACATGAGAGACAACAGATTGTTGGAATAGTATCACAGAGCAGATAGAAGGGAAATGGATCCTAGAGTACCAGAGGAGGAGTTAACCCTGGTAAAAAGTAGAGAATAAAAGGAAGACTGAATAGTTAAGTGAAGACCCTAAAAGTTATAAGGGAATGGAGGAAGAAGTTAAGGGAGTTCAAGTTAAATAGTCTTAAATTTATTTCTAAGAACTGAGACCATCAGAAAGTGAGAGGACAAGACATGGATTTGGGGTTTTCAGGAGAGAAGAGAAGGTTTGGAGCATCTGGTACCAGAAGTGTGAAAAAGAGCCAATACTGTTAACAAAACCCTAAAAAATGGTAAAGAATGCCAAGGGGAAGGGGAGAGCTGAGCACTTCCAGATTTCAAATTATATCAAAATAAGTAATTATCAAAAAGTGTTTGGTACTGACCTCTTGGCAGAGAGGTGATGGGCTAAAGTGGCTATCCTCAAAATGTGGTTCTGGAGCTCCTACAAATCCCCAAGACCTTTTCATGGGGTTTGTAAGGTCAAAATTATTTTCATGGGGTGGCTAGGCATCACAGTGGATAGAGCACCAGCCCTGGAGTTAGGAGTACCTGAGTTCAAATCTGACCTCAGACACTTAATTACCTAGCCATGTGGCCTTGGGGAAGCCACTTAACCCCATTGCCTTGAAAAAAAAAACCGAAAGAAAAAACTGTCTTCATAATACTACTAAGACTTATTTCTAATACAGTAAATCCAGATGATATGCATAAACAAAAGCTCTTTTGGGAAAATTCAATATATAATAAGGGATCTTAAGACTTAAAGATTTGAGAACCATTGAAGTCCTCAGAATGAGATAGATTTCCAGGTAAGACTAAGTTTGGATTTGTTTTGCTCAACTATACAAAGTTACAAAGAAAGAATTTTTTCTCTTTTCTTTTTTCCTCCCTCTTTTATTTCTTCTTTCTTTTCTGTTTCTTGTTTCCTTTAAAAGCCAAGCAGAATAAATTTGATCCCTTTTGCATATAGCATCACTTTAAATTGAACTTGACTTTTGTTCCTTTCTCTTTTTTCCATTCAATTTTTATTTTTAGTGCAGTTATTTCCTCCCCTCCCCTCTCTCCTACTCCTATTAAGAAGGCAAGAAATATAAAACTCATTTCAAATATGAAGTTGTTGAAAGAAATATATTAGAGCCTCAACCTGGTCAATTAAAGCAAACTCAGGAAATAAGACAAAAGGCAGAATGAGGGACCAGCTTTGTTTCAGTCTGTGTTCTGCTTTTCATAGACAGGATTAAACAATTTCCATAAAACAGAAAAACAATTTTGTTCTTAGCTTCCACTTGCTCAATTCTACTTTTTAAGGAATTGTTTTCTTCAGTGATTTTTTTTTATATCTTTGCTTATGTGTACAATTGTGCTTTGGTCTGTGAGCAACCTCAAGCACTGCCTGTTCCCCTGTGACTCACCCTAGGAAGATGACCTGGTCTTGGATCCCTGTATGGTCAATACACTAGAGTCCTGCATCATTTGTAATCTTCTGACCAGTTGTCCAGCCTCCTTACCATCTGTGAATTGGGAGCATTCAGTCACATCTAGAGCCTACTGTTGGCAGGCCAGGAACTTGTCAATCTGTGCTGGACTACACTCCACTTTCACTCCAGTAAATCAGACCTTTTCTATTGACCTTCTAAGTTGTCTTGGGCAGGAAAATTGTTTCACCCCTGTCTTTTTGTTGATTCTGTCACTCCAGAATTCATTTTGAAGTGCTGAAGTTGTTAGAAAGAGAATTTGGGAGAGCTAGGAGAGCCCCTGCCTTTACTCCACCATCTTACCTCTGGCCTCCCACACTGGCTCTGAATTGGACCGTGGGATTAGAGTAACTTCAATTCCTCCCTCAGTATAAGTGTCATGGGGAGATAGAATTAGTGAGCATGTGCCACCACCATCTTAAGTGGGCTAGCTGCCATATATTCAAAGTTTTAAAAAAAGTTTTAAAATGAAATCACCCGTGGGGTGGCTAGGTGGCGCAGTGGATAAAGCACCAGCCTGGAGTCAGGAGTACCTGGGTTCAAATCCAGTCTCAGACACTTAATAATTACCTAGCTGTGTGGCCTTGGGCAAGCCACTTAACCCCATTTGCCTTACAAAAAAAAAAAACCCTAAAAAAAAACCCTAAAATGAAATCACCCAGCCTGACTCAGCACAAATAACTACTTAACACAATGTCACGCAAAATAAATTTCCTCATTAGCCATGTACCAACAGAAACATAAACAAGGAAAAGAAAGACCAAAAATGCTTTAATCCATAATTTGAGTTCAACAGTTCTCTCTCTGGTGGAGGATAGCATGATTTATCATGAATATTTTGGAACTGCAATGGGTTATTGTGCTGATCAGAGTTAACTCATCTCCACATGCACGGCATCAAATGTTTTGCTAAAATCTAAGTAAACTTTATCTATAGTATTCCAGTTATTTGCCTGTAATGAAGGGATAGCCCTAGAAGTTTGTCCTAATGAGGGATAAGTAAGAAACTCCATTTGGGATGCCCTTTCAGTGACAGAGATGCATAACAAAAAAGTCAAGTCTTTGTTATATTAAGGAAACAGCAATCTCTGATAAACTTTGTTAAAAATAAATGTTGCTGTTGAAGCTGTATAACTCAATTTTTGGAAATAGCTATAATGTTCACCTGTATGTGTGGGACTATATAAGATTGATGCCACATTGACTATCTTGAACTCTTTTCTGTTAGGCACTGGGAAGTAAAAGGACAATGCTTTTTGTGTGATCTCAAAAAATGATTCTGGTTTGAGGATATAAAAAATGTTCATATTATACTCTGACTGATTTGCTGAGGATGGCAAATTTTTAATAGAAGGAAGATTTTTATGGAGGACAAACCAATGGGGGTATAGTCTTTGGCATTTAAGCAATATTTTCAGCCTGCTGAATACCCACAGAGAGCCTTGAGGAGTATATATGGGTATTGTGTAACTGTTTCCTGTCCATTTTCTTCATGTTGGTGGGGAGAAACCTTTCAATTGACTTTTAATTCAAGCAGAACTGAGTGTACATACAAAAGATTATGAAAGAGAAACTTGAGGTCTTACTTTCAAATGAGGAAGAACTTTTTTAAGTCTCCAGGTGAAGGAAAGAGGAGCCATTACCTGGCCTATGAATGCACCAGCCTATTGCTTCTTCTTCCCTATTTTGTTTAGCTTTTTCTGAGCTTGGGTGAAGGAGTACTGGTATCAGAATGACCTTATAAGCTCTGAAAGCTCAAAAGAGGCACCAAAAGTTCAGTGGCAGGAGACTATGACAAAGACTGAGGTGAAGTTAAGCATCTTATGTATATCTGGTGTGGCCTAGCCCAGCAGTAAAACAACCCAGCAGCCAAGATACCACATCCATGAGACAAAGTACTAAGGTTCTGTAAGCAAGGGGCAGACTTTTTAAATGCTATATTTAGAAATAAAGTTGGGGCATTTTTCTAGTAACCACTTTAAGTTTGAACTTGACCTTTGCAAGTATAGAAAAGAGAGTAGGCTCTGGTTTGAGGAGTTGTTTTATGCTTCTGTTCTTGCTATATCTTTTCGGTAAGTACTTGTTAGCAAAAGAATTGCTAATAACTTGCTCACTGGGGCTTTTGAGGAGATAACAACTGGATGAATTATTATAGAGAGATACTGATTGACAAATGATATTGGGGGGGAAGACACTGTAAGGCTTGAGCCAATACCATTAAGAGAATGCTAGTGACCTTTAAAGATTTCCCTGGGACCTCTAGAGGCTGTTGTAACCAGTCAAAATATAGAAATCTAATTTGCTGGTGGCATGTATGGGTTGGGAGTGTAAGTCCAGTTCCTAAATGAGTCATATTACAGTTTAATAATATTGTCAAAATGGGGCGGGAAGTCCATTTGATCTTTCTCTTTCCTGATGAAGCCATACTATAATAATTACTTCCCCTAGTAGATGGCAGGGTAAGATCAGGAAAAGGCTAGCAGAAATGAGGAGTCTGGATCTATAATTTCATGATGTAGGGAGCTCCTGATATAGAAACTCTAATCCATCTGTAACTGGAGGAGGTTAAGTGACTTATTGGTGACCACACACCTGGTATATGTTGGAGACAGAACTTGAAAACAAACCTGACTGCCCTCTCTCTGTCCCTGACCTCTGGTCCCTGGGACAGCTAGATGGTACGGTGGATGGAGTACTAGGTCTCAAATTCGGACTACAAGACCATCCCTTTATCCACATTATGTTGCCTCTACTTGAAGATAGGGAAGGTACAGTAGATTGAGCCCTGTATTTGGAGTGAGACAACTGGAATTCAAAGCCTAGCTCTGTTACTTATTACAGTGTGACCTTTGGTAAGTCACCTTATATCTTTGGGTTTTAGTTTTCTCATCTAAAATGAGGAGATTAGATTAAATTACCTTTAAAGTCCTTTCCAGCTCTAAATCTATTATCCTATTATTTAAAAAATAAATACTGAGAATATACATACAAATTAATACATGAAGTTCATATACAATCCAATAGATGGCATAAGGAGCCCTTTTTGTAAAGCACAATTGGAGGACTTAGTTGTTTCAGACTCTTCATGACCCAATTTGGAGTTTTCTTGGCATAGATAGTAGAATGGTTTGCCAGTTCCTTCTTGAGCTCATTTTACAAATGAAGGAACTGAAGCAAACAGGGTAGTGACTTATCTGTGGTTATACAATTAGTAAATGTCTGAGGACATATTTGAACTCAGGAAAATGAATCTTTCTGACTCCAGGCCTAGCACTCTATCCATTGGGCCACCTAGTTATCCTGTGATGATGGAAAGGATAGCAGTCCCCTTGATAACAGTGGAGAATGTATGTGTGTGTGTGTGTGTGTGTGTGTGTGTGTGTGTGTGTGTGTGTGTGTATATATATATATATATATACATATATGCAATTTCTAGAAATAAATCTTCCTGGAATTTTCTGTCAGGTCTTTCAGAATGTCTGTTTTCCTTTCATAACAAGTAATTGAACAAAATGAGCTTCTTAAAATTTAAGGAACAATCATGAGGTTCCTGCAGGGAACTAAGGGACTAAGACAAGAAGCTAAATTGGAAGTGAAATAAATCCACCTTCGCTCAATATTTCATACCATCTTCTAAGCATGCTCACTAAGATTAGAAAAGCTAGTGCAGGCTTATTTTCATCCTTGTTCTTAAAGGCAGACTTTCTATTGTAATGATAGTTAGGAAATAGCTTAAATTCAAAAAAAGTGCTAAATTATGGTTTTAGAAAGGATTTAGTAAGTTTCTCTGTCAAAATTATCTCAGCTATTCACAAAAAAGCTAAATCAATTGGGTGGCAGTTCCTCTGCCCATCCTCTGAAGAAAAGTTTGATAAGTGCAGGAAAATGATCAAAAGACATTGATAAGGGAAAAGCAGAATAACAAAAGGTCATGATAATCCACAAACTCTATATAATCAGTCCTTGAATACTGGAGAGTTGACCTATTTGATATTAATGAAGTGCTCATAGCACTAAGCAATGTGAACAACACACATAAAAGATATTTTCTTTCCTCTTCAAAATTTTCATTTAATCCTATTAAGTTTGCTGTTAAGGTCTTGGACTTGGCAAGAGTCTATGACAATTATTCAGGAAGCATTTATTAAATATTTTTTTAAAAATGATTTTGCTTAAAGCAATCTATCCATCTCAAAATATATGTGTGTGTGCTAATTTTTTAAAAAAGAGATATCAACAATTTGAAAATTACAAATTGCCTTTTAAATCAAGGAAGACATATTTTTATGACTCATATCAGTTACCCATAACTGAAATTTATACCAATACTGAGTAAAATTTGAAAGCACAAAGCATTAAATATGCAACAATTGATTCATCCTCATAACATTAAATGTCTATACTTCTGTTGGCTCATTAGTGAATAGGATGTTGGATATGAGGATTTAGAGACCACGATAGAGACATTTTGTAACATTATAAGAAAACAATTTACTGTCTGAACTGATTGAAACCTGTAATACTGAAAGGATGCATCTCAGTCCTCAATTATTGACTTGTATCTATACCTACAGATGGTCAGCTAGTTGGCACAGTGGATAAAGCACTGCACCTGGAGACAGGAAGACCCACCATTCTGAGATCAAATATGACTTCACAGCTTTATTAGTTGTAGGACATTGGGCAAGTCACTTAATCCTGTTTGCCTTAGTTTCCTCATCTGTAAAATGATTTGGAAAAGCAAATGGCAAACTCCTCCCATACCTTTGCTAAGAAAACCCCAAATGAGGTCATAAATAGTCAGATAAGACTTAACAACAAATACATACAGATAATACTTTCAAAAAAAACAACGAATCATTAGATGGCATTTTTTTTACCATAGTATCTGTGGGCACTCTCCCTCAACCCTCCATTCACATATGAGTCAACCAGACAAGGCTATTCCATGTTAAAAGTTCTTGAGTCCAAATTGACTGAAAATTTCAGCTTATGCTCTAGGTGATGTGTTTACCTTTCTTATTGAAAAGATACAAGTTCAAGCAGCCCTCCCCCCCACCTCAGCCCTGTGGCAGAGTGGGGTGCCATTCAGCCATCAGCCATCATTCACAGGCCAGGAGGGAGAACAGAGCCTCACACACTGAGATCCTTGTTGGGGTGTCCCAAAAGCTCAGGAAGCACTCCAAAACCAGGCTCAGGCTGGGAAAATGAGTAAGCAGAGAAAAAAGAGGAACACCATTGAGAAATACTTTTCCTGTGATCCCAAGAAGGATCAAAACACTCAATCTGAAGATGAGGAGGTGCAAGCTCCTGCATCTAAAGACTCCAAGAAAAAAACAGAAATTGGGCTCAGGCCATGACAGAGCTCAAAAAAGACTTTTAAAATCGAGTGAGGGAGATAGAGGAAAAATTGGGAAAAGAAATGAGAGAGATTCAGGAAAAACATGAAAATGAAGTCAGCAGCTTAGTCAAGGAGATCCAAAAAAAATGCTGAAGAAAATAACATGTTAAAAACCAGCATAGGTCAAATGGATAAAACAGTTCAAAAAGTTATTGAGGAGAAGAATGCTTTAAAAAGCATAATTGGCCAGGTGGAAAAGGAGATAAGAAAGCTCTCTGAGGAAAACAAATCCTTCAGACAAAGAATAGAACTCAGGGAGATTGCTGATTTTACGAGAAATCAGGACTCGATACTTCAAAACCAAAAGAATGAAAAATTAGAAGAAAATGTGAAACATCTCATTGAAAAAAACAACTGATATGGAAAACATATTTAGGAAAGATAATTCAAAAATTATTGGAATACCTGAAAGTCATGAACAGGAAAAGAGCCTTGACATCATTTTCGAAGAATTAGTACAGGAAAATTGCCCTGATATCCTAGAAGCAGAGGGCAAAATAGAAATGGAGAGAATCCACCCATCACCCCAAGAAAGAGATCAAAAAAGAACAACCCCCAGGAATATTATAGCCAAGTTCCAGAACTCCCAAGTCAAAGAGAAAATATTACAAGCAGCCAGAAGGATACAACTTAAATATTGTGGAGCTGCAGTCAGGATCACACAGGACTTAACAGCAACTACATTAAAAGCTTACAGGGCTTGGAATATAATATAGCGGAAGGCAAAAAGAGCTTAGAATACAACCAAGAATGAACTACCCAGCAAAACTGAATGTCCTCTTCCAGGGAAAAAGATGGACTTTCAATGAACCAGGGGAATTTCAAATGTTCCTGTTGGAATGGCAAGAGCTGAGCAGAAGGTTTGATCTTCAAATACAGGACTCAGCTGAAGCGTAGAGAGTGGAGGAGAAGACGAAAATATGAGGGACTTAATGATGATGAACTACATGTATTCCTGTATAAAAAAATGATAATACTGATACTGATAATACTGATAATACTCACATGAACCTTCTCATTTAATAGAGCAGGTAGAAGGAGCTTTTATAGATAAAGCACAGGAGAAAACTGAATTTGAAATATATTGTGGTATAAAAATGGAGTCAATAGATAAAAGAGAAATGTAATGGGAGAAAGAAAAAGGAGAGGAGGAATAGGCTAAGATATTTCATATAATAAGATTTTTCTTTATTACAATGAGCTATTGCAATGATATGGAAGGGGGGAAGTCAAGGGGGAATGAGTGAATCTTTGCCCTCAGGGTGGTTAGGAGAGGAAACAGCATATATATACTCAATGGGGTATAGGCATCTGGAGTAAGAAGTGGGGGGACAGGGGGAAGTGGGGGATGTGAGTGATGGAGGAGAGGATGGACTGTGGGGGGGGGAGAGTGGTCAGATATAACACATTTTCTTTTTTACTTCTTGCAAGGGGCTTGGATTGGATGGCCTGTCCGGGACCATAGGGCCAGATGGATATTGGGTAAGGGGTGGTATGTGGGTTCAGGGCCTCTTGGCCCCAGGACCAGGGATCTGTCTGCTGTGCCACTCAGCTACCCTACAGCAGAGACAGAGTGAAAGGAGAGAGAAAATATAGTTCATGGTAGTAGAGAAGTATGAAAGGAAGGATTGCAATCAGCAATGGCAATGGTGTAAAACTATGGAAGCAATTTTTGTAATGGACTTGTCATAAAGAATGTGATCCACCTGTGACAGAGTTGGTGGTGTTAGAACACAGACTGAAGCACATTTATTATCATTATTATTTGGGGGTGGGTGCAGAGCAAATGGGGCTGGGTGGCCTGCTTGGGACTGCACAGCTAGGTGATTGTTGGGTGTCTGAGGCTGGATTTGGACCAGGGTGCTCCTGGCTCAAGGGCCAGTGATCTGTCTGCCACCCAGCCTCCCCTACTATTATTATTACTATTTTATTTTATTTTGGGTCTTTTTTTTTTTTTGGTTTGTGTAGGGCAATGGGGTTGGGGGTAGCTTGCATGGAGTCACACAGCTGGTTGACTGTTGGGTGTCTGGGGCTGGATTTGGGCTTGGGTGCTCCTGGCTCCAGGGGCCGGTGTTCTGTCCACTGTACCACCTGGCCATACCTGTTATTATTATTATTTAATTTTAATTTTTTTCTCTCGCCTTTACTTTATCACTTATGCGGGTCTATATTTTCTTGGGGGGAGGGGGCATTAAGTTTACTCTTAAACAAGAATATTTTAGTAATGTATAAAAAATTATTTTTACAAAATAAGAATAAATAAATTAATTAATTAAAAAAGAAAAAATATCACTAAAAAAATTTAAAAATTTAAAAAATAAAAAAACCTTGGGCCAGTCACTTAAAACCATTATCTTAAATAAATAAAATTTAAAAGAAAAACAAAGCAAGCCATTTTGATATTCTTGGTCAACTCAAATTTTCTTTCTGTTCATATGGTCACCACTCTTCTTCAGTCTTTCACCCTTCTTAGTCTTCAAATTGATCTCTCTTTCTCTAGTCTTCTTCCCACTTTCCTATTCAACCCATCTTCCAAATAGCTATCAAAGTAATCTTTTTTTTTCGGTTTTTTGCAAGGCAATGGGGTTAAGTGGCTTGCCCAAGGCCACAAAGATAGGTAATTATTAAGTGTCTGAGGTGGGATTTGAACTCAGGTACTCCTGACTCCAGGGCTGGTGCTCTATTCACTGAGACACATAGCCACCCCATTATCAAAGTAATCTTGAACAATTCTGACTGTATTACTAGTCTACCAAGGAGTCTTAATGTCTTTTTTATAGACTCCTAATTCTGGCAGTTTAGGTTTTACATTTTCTGGCTTCTATTTTCCCATTTTTCATATTACCCTATTTTTTTTTTTAGATTTTTGCAAGGTAATGGGGTTAAGTGACTTGCCCAAGGCCACACAGCTAGGTAATTATTAAGTGTCTGAGGCCAGATTTGAACTCAGGTACTCCTGACTCCAGGGCCAGTGCTCTATCCACTGTGCCACCTAGCCGCCCCCATATTACCCTATTTTATATACTTTCCAATTCAGCTAAGTATATATTGTTAAAAGAATTTCTGAACAGAAGCTGAAAAAGATGATATTCTTTCTGTATTTTTTAAAATTTACTTAAGGCAATGGGGTTAAATGACTTGTCCAAGGTTGCACAGCTAGGCAATTATGTCTGAGGCTGGATTTGAACTCAGTTCTACTGACTCCATGGCCAGTGCTCTATCCACTGTACCACCTAGCCATGCCTTTTTCTGTTCCCAGGCAAAGGGGCGGGGGGGGGGGAGAATTTATATTCGGCTAAGGTCTTCTAGCTCTTTCTTAAGCTTGAAATTCCCCTCACCTTCATTCATTTTTATAAGCTACTACCATGCCTTCATGTTTAACCATGGGGTTAAGTGGCTTGCCCAAGGCCACACAGCTAGGTAATTATTAAGTGTTTGAGACCGGATTTGAACCCAGGTACTCCTGACTCCAGAGCTGGCATTTTAGCCACTGTGCCACCTAGGAGCCCTCCCCCCTTTTTTAAAGAAAGATTTTATTTATTTTGAGTTTTATAATTTTTCCCCTATTCTTGCTTCCCTTCTCCACCCCTCCACGGAAGACAATCTGTTAGTCTTTCCATTGTTTCCATGGTATACATTGATCTAAGTTGAATGTAATGAGAGAGAAATCATATCCTTAAGGAAGAAAAATAAATTATGAGGTAGCAAAATTTCATAAGATAAGGGTTTTTTTCCTAAATTGAAGATAATAGTCTTTGGTTTTTGTTCAAACTCCATAATTCTTTCTCTGGATACAGATGGTATTCTCCATTGCAGACAGACCAAAATTGTCCCTGATTGTTGCACTGATGGAATGAGCAAGTACATCAAGGTTGACATGATTCCCCTTTTTGCTAATGATCTCTGCTCACAATTTCCCAGAACATTTTGATCTCTTCCTTTCCCCCTTTATTCTCTATTTTGTGTAACACTTATTTGTGTATAACCTGTAGCCTAAGTAAAATGTTGAGCTCCTTGAGGTCAAGGACAAGTTCATCTTTGTCTTTAGATTCCCCAGGGCCTTGCACCTAGCAGGCACTTAATAGCTATTTAATTAAATCTATTAACTGTTGATCAGGCTCTAGAGTGGAAGCACTTTTCATACTTAAAAAAAATCACAGCTCATGCTTGCTCTAGAAGTTTCATGTCAGAGAGCAGCTAATTTTAATTAAAGAGAAACCAGCACACAAATATACCATTTAACTCAGCAGTTACATATATCTTAAGTTCTCTTGTGGCAATTGTCCAAGCACAAAGTTCAGCACTGTTGTGTTATGTATATCATGCATGGATAATTAACTCTGGAAACTCTTTTTTTCTTGAAACCATTCTCCTATATTCTGTTTGAAAGATAGTCATTTTAAATAGCTTCAAGGATTTCTGATAACTAAAGAAGAAAGAATAAATCTAGGATTAAGAACAAAAAGCCAAGAACATCAAGCATGGGGTGAGTTCCCAGCTTTTGGTTTTCTCTTTATGGCATTAAAATTCAAATTAAGGGGGCGGCTAGGTGCCTCAGTGGATAAAGCACTGGCCTTGGAGTCAGGAGTACCTGGGTTCAAATCAGGCCTCAGACACTTAATAATTACCTAGCTGTGTGGCCTTGGGCAAGCCACTTAACCTCATTTGCCTTGCAAAAACCTAAAAAAAAAATTAAAATTAAGCAGGTGCCTTTATCTGATGAAGATAACCTTACAACTCTGGAAGTTAAAGCATAGAGACTCCTATTTTCTGGCCTGTCAAGGAAAACATATTTTTAAAAATATTCCAACAACATGTAATGGTAGTTTTCAGCAATCATTTTTCTTTGCAAGATTTTAAGTTTTACATTTTTCTCACTTCCTCCCTTCTGACAGAAAATAATCTAATATAGGCTATACATGTGCAATTATGCTAAACATAGATCCTTATTAATTATGGAAAGATATTTTTAAGAAAAAAATTCAGTAATCAATTAAGACTATCAGATTAACTCCAATCTGGGTTGGATTTTATTGTCTTCCTTCCAAGCAATGTTAGCATTAAAATGAAAATGTTGTAATATGAACATTATGAGAGAAAAATTGCTTAAGAGAGCCAGCAACACCATGATGATGAAAGCAACCAGAAACTTCCCAGATGCTGATTCTCAAGGAGACTAGAAGGGCTTCTGGTAAATCTTATAACTGTTCCTTTTAACAGAATTCTGGAATGTGACCTTTCCAAAAAAAAATGCAACTTGTAAGACTTTTTCAAGGAAGGAATGGATGCCAGACAACCATCTGATCTGAGTCGCCACCCATCAGTAAACACTGTCACTAAGAAAAATGCTAGAGAAAATGAACTGTAGGACAGTTAAAAGGACAGGAATTACAGTGAGAATAGTATAATTAACATAACTTACCACTTTCCCAACTAAAGAAGTATTTCAGAATCTCAAAGCCCATTTAAGAATAAATCCAGGGAGATGTTATTTTCTATATAGATCAGTTGCAAAAACAAGTTTGCCAACTATAACCAATTTTATATCCATTCCCTATAGAAAGACTGTATGGATTGGTAGAGAGGGTACTGGACTCGGAATCAGGAAGATCTGATTTTAAATATGGATAAAGATATTTATCTTACAAGTAAGTTTCAAAATTATAAGTGACTCCAATAGAAAGATATCAATTAGATATGAATAGACTGAGGTATATTTCCAATAATAATATTGGAGATATCATCAAAGACATATATACAGCAGAAAAGAAAAAGGGTAAATCATGTAATATGAATGTGGGATGACAAATGGATAGACCAAGTGTTGCACTGGTATCCACAAAAATGGTAAAAGAACCATATAGAACATCAAATGTGTTATATAAATTACTCATAGAACATTGTTAGAAGTGTCCATTGTGGAAATTTGCTTTGTTTGATTAGGCAGCTTTGTTACAAGGGTTTTCATTTTCAGTGGGAAGAGTGGGAGGTGGTGTTGAGCAAGAAGAGAGGAAGACTGGCAAATTGGTTTAAAAAAAAGAAAAAGAAAAGAAGAAAAAAGTCAGTCTTTGAAGGTTTTCCCTTATGCTTTATTTTTATTTATTTTTATGTATGTATGGGGATTTTTTTTGGTTTTGTTTTTTAGGTTTTTGCGAGGCAGATGGGTTTAAGTGGCTTGCCCAAGGTCACACAGCTAGGTAATTTGAACCGGATTTGAACCCAGGTACTCCTGACTCCAGGGCCTGTGCTCTATCTACTGTGCCACCTAGTTGCTCCTGTATTTAATTTTTTTTTAGGTTTCTTTAGTTTTGCAAGGCAATGGGGTTAAATGGCTTGCCCAAGGCCACACAGCTAGGTAATTATTAAGTTTCTGAGGCCGGATTTGAACTCAGGTACTCCTGACTCCAGGGCTGGTGCTCTATACACTGAGCCACCTAGCTGCCCCCTCCTGTATTTAATTTTAAAAAATTTATTTTTTGAAAAAATTTGAGTTCTAAATTCTCTCCCTCCTTCCCACTTCTCCCCCTACCTATTGAGAAGGCAAGCAATATGATATAAATTATACATATGAAATCATGCAAAGCATATTTCCTTATTAAATATGTTGGGGGGAAAACAACTCCAAAAGCAAGAAACATAAAGAAAGTGGAAAAAAATACTTCCATATGCTCTTAGAGTTCACCATATCACTGCTTGGGGATAAATAGCATTTTTCATAATGGATTCTTTGGAATTTTCTTGGATTACTGTATTAAGCAGAATAACTAAATACTTTACAGATGATCATTGAACAGTATTGTTACTGTGTACAATGTTCTGCTTTTGTTCATTTCACTTTATATCAGTTCATGTAAGTCTTTCCAGGTTTTTCTGAAAGCATCCTACTTATCATTTCTTATAGCACACCAGTTTTCCATCATAGCCATGTACCACAATTTATCCAGCTATTCCCCAATTTATGGGCAACCCTCAATTTTCAATTCTTTGCCATCATTAAGGGAGTCGGTATAGATATCTGTGTACATATAGGTCCTTCTCCTTTTTGTTTTTTTCTCTCTTTGGGATACAGACTTAGTGTACTGCTATTGCTGGATCAAGAGGTATGCATGGTTTTATAACTACAGTTCCAAATTGCTCTGCAGAATGGTTGGATCAGTATACAACTTCATTAACAGTATATTAGTTGGTGATGAGATAATTAGTTTCAATTTTCTCACATCCCCTCCAACATTTGTCATTTTTCTTTTCTATCATATTAGCCAATTTGATATGTGTAAGATAGTACCTCAGGGGGCGGCTAGGTGGCATAGTGGATAAAGCACCGGCCCTGGAGTCAGGAGTACCTGGGTTCAAATCTGGTCTCAGATACTTAATAATTACCTATCTGTGTGGCCTTGGGCAAACCACTTAACCCCATTTGCCTTGCAAAAACAAGATAGTACCTCAGACTTGTTTTAATTTACATTTCTCTAATCAATAGTGATTTAGAACATATTTTCTTATGACTGACTGTATATAGCTGTATATAGCTTTGATTGCTTCATCTAAAAACTATCTGTTCATATTCTTTGACCATTTCTCAATTGGGGAATCTTATTTTTATAGATTTGACTCAATTCTCTATATTTGAGAAATTTGCTTTATCAAAGAAACTTGCTATGAAATTTTTTTTCAATTATGATTACTGTGTATTTCCTTCCATTCTATTTACCTTTGTTTATCCTACTCTCTCTCTCTCTCTCTCTCTCTCTCTCTCTCTCTCTCTCTCTCTCTCTCTCCTCTCTCTCTCTCACACACACCCTCTCATTCCTCACAACTTTTGATTCTGATTACTGGTTTTTCTCTCAGTCTGTCCTCCATTCTATCAGCCCCCATGCCCTTATCCCCTTCTACTTTCCTATATAGTAAGATAGATATCTGTACTCAACTAAGACTATGTTATTCCCTCTTAGTATCCATCTGATGAGCAAGGTTCAACCACTCTCCCTTCTCTTTCCCCACATTGCCCTTCTGTAAAACCTCTTTTGGACTTCTTTTATGTGAGAAACTTTACCCATTTTACCTCTCTCTTCTGCCTTCTCCTATTGCATTCTTCTTTTTTCACCCTTAATTTTCTATTTTTTTAGATATCATTCTATCATATTAAACTCACACCTATATTCTCTGTCTATGTGTACTCTTCCTAACTGCCTTAATAATGAGAAAGTTCTTGGCAGTTACAAATATCATCTTCCTTTCTAAGGATATAAACATGTTTAATCTTATTGAATCCCTTTATCTTTTTTATTTTTTTCTTGATTTTTATATTTCTTGTATTTCTATTCTGTTCTGACCTTTTCATCAGGAAGGCTAAAAGTCCTCTATTTCTTTGAATTTCCATTTTTCCCACTGAAGGATTATACTCAGTTTTTCTGGGTAGGTGATTCTTGGTTGTAATCTTATCATATTCCAAGTCCTCCAGTTCTTTAATGTAGAAGCTGTTAAATCTTATGTTATCCCAACAGTACCTAGAGGAATTATTAAGTTGTTTCTTTCTGGATGCTTGCAGTATTTTTCTCTTTGACCCAGGTGCTCTGAAACTTGGCTATAACATTAATGGGAGTTTTCAATTTGGAATTTTTTTAGGAGGTGATTCGTGGATATTTTCAATTTCTGTTTTTATCCTCTGGTTCCAGAATGTCATGGCAGTTTTCCTTCATAATTTCTTGAAAGATGCTGTCTTGGGCTTTTTTTAATATCATGGCTTCAGATAGTCCAATAATTTTTAAATTATCTCTCTTGGATCTATTTTCCAGGTTAGTTGTTTTCCCATTGAAATATTTCACAGTGTCTTCTATTTTTTCATTCTTTTGGGTTTTGTTTTATTGTTTCCTAAATTTTCACAAAGTCATTTGCTTTCACATATCCAATTTATTTTTTAAGGAATTATATTTTTCAATTGGCTTTTGCACCTACTTTTCTATTTGACCAATTACACTTTTTAATGACATTTTTTTCCAGTTAATTTTTGTACCTCATTTTTCATCTCATTTGGTCAATTCTGCATTTTAAAGTTCTATTTGGCCAATTCTGCTTTTTTAAAGGAGTTCTATTTAAATGAATTTTTGTGTCTTTTAGCATTTGACTTTTTTTGTTTTTTAAGGTACTATTTTAAGGAGATGTTTTCTTCAATGAATATTTTGTACATTTTTTCCATTTCTGTGCTTCTTTTAACAAGCTGTTCTTTTTTCATGATTTTCTTGAATCACTTTCATTTCTTTTCCAAATTTTTTCCTCAACTTCTCTTATTTAGTTTTAAAATTTTTGAGCTCCTCAGGAATTCTTTTTGATCCTGAGACCAGTTCACAGTTTTCTTTCACACTTTGGATATAGTCATTCTGATTATGTTATCTTCTGAGTTTGTTTTGATCTTCCCTTTCACCACTGTAATTTTCTATGGTCAAGTTCTTTTTTTGTTCTTTGCTCACTTTTCCAACCTATTTCTTGACTTCCAACTCTATATTAAAATAGAATTCTGCTCCCAAGGTGGAAAGGGCATTTTTCCAAGCTTCTAGTCTTTTTTTTTGTTGCTGCTCTCAGAGTAAGTTCTAGAAATATGTAAGTTTTCAGTCCTTCCAAAGTGATATGATCTAAGGAAAGATGAGATAAGTGCCCTCCGACCTGTATTCTTTTCCACCCTGGAACTTTGACCAGGGTCCTCACTCACCTACAGCTACAAGCTATAGTATGCTAGTATTCCTCCTCACTCTGGGATCATGACCAAGCAGTGTAACATGGATTCACCTATGGTTAATGCCACAGAGTCCTATACAAACACCAATAAAGGGATCCCTTTCATCTTCTTGACCATGACCAGTAGTTTATGACCAGTAGTTCATGACCAGCAGTTCAATCCCTTGTTGTCTATTGGCCACTACTGCCTCCACTGATTCATTCACCTCTAAGACCTGCTGCTGGTTTCCTGGGGCCTACACTGATTAAAGCCTGGCCTGGATTGTGCTCCATTCTCAGCCCACTGTGACACTCCTTTCTTGCCAACCTTCTTAGTTATCTTGGACCAGAAATTTGTTTCATCCCAAACTTTTGTGGGTTCTGTCATTATAGAATTCATTTTGAGGTGTAATTTAAAATTGTTTAGAGGTAAAGCTCATGTATGTCCCTATCTTTCCTCCACCATGTAGAGCTTTTTTTATTTGACTATTGCTTACTCTGAAAAATGCCTCATTATATCCTTTGACCATTTATCTGAGGAATGGTTCTTAATTTTTATGAATATATCTGAGAAATTAGATCTTTATGAGAGAAATTTGCTATTAAAAACTTCTAATTTTGTTTGTGCAAAATCTTTTTAAGTTCATGAAATCAAAATTATCTACTTTACTTAAAGTGATTCTCTCTATCTTTTGTTTCATCATAAATTCTTCCCTTATCCATAGATTTGACATTAAAATGTCTCATGCTCCCCTGATTTGCTTATTATATTACTCTTTAGGTCTAAATTATATACTTGTTTTGATCTTTTATTGATATGTGGTAGATGTTGGTCTATACCTAGTTTCTACCATATTGACCTCCAGTTTTTCCAGCAATTTTCATCAAATGAGGAGTTCTTACAATATAGATCTTTGGGTTTATCAAACACTTGATTATACCATGCTACTACTTTATTACTGTGCTATATTATCATATAATAATTATATTATATATTATTATATATTATTATATATTATATTATTATATATACACTCATATTATATATTATTATATAATAATTAGTGATATAATATTATATTATATATTACTTTATTTATTAATTGTATCAGATTGTTTTTATGATTTCCAGTTTGTGATATAGTTTGAAATCTGTTATTTCTAGCTTTTTTTGATTCCCTTGATACTCTTCACTTTTTGTTCTTCCAGATTAATTTTGTTATTTATTTCTAGATCTATAAAATATTTTTATATAGTTTGAGTGGATGACACTGAATAAATGAATTAGTTTAGGCAGAATTGTAATTTTTATTAGACTTGGCCTACCTATGAGTAACTAATATTTCTCAGTTGTTTAGAACTGGCTTTATTTGAATGAAAAATGCTTTGTAATTATGTCCCTGGATTTAGAATTGATCCTTCTTTTTTCTCCAACTTATTTTAGGAATTAGCCACAAGAAATTTGGATAACCCATCCAATTTCTCAGGGAAAATCTCACTGGACTGACAGATAATAAGGGTCTCTAGATCTGGAGGGAGTGCTAACACATTTGGGAGGTCCTGGAAGAGAATAAAAAACTATAATAGCATGGAAAAAACTTTCACAAAGTTCTCACTTGCAAAGAAGGATGTAATGGGGAGAGAGATCTTATAAGGTCCCAAGGGATTTGTTGAATAGAACTCTTGCATGATCCCTTCTATGGGAGAGAACAGGTGTCCATGGGAACCTCGGGACAAAAGAAGCATTTAGAAATAGAAACACTCTGGTAGGTGAGATGCAAATGCACTCTGCTGAAAGAGATTCTCAAACCCTATCTTCCTGAAGGTACTGAAGCAACATCATTCCTTGGAAATGAAATAATTGTCACCTGTAGAAAACTGAAAAGAGCTGCTAATGGAGGGACAAGCTAAACCAGACCTCTACACAGAATTCCACCCCCAACCTCCTTTATAATAAGATATCTTGTATGATCATTGAAAGTTTTAGGTGAAGCAATGCCAGATTTGAAATGAACAGAGAACAGTGAATCAAAGTCATCTGCTAGGAGTTGGGGAAAGCTAAAGGAGCCAGGATAGAAAGCAGCAATGGGTTTAATCTACTCACTGGAGGCAAGAGCTGTGATGAGGCATGAAGGGAAGTTTTGATATAAGGGAATGATTCCCATTTATTACCTATTGGATTCTGGAGAGCCAAGGTGATACTATAAGTGAATGAGATTATTTAAAAGAAAGAAAAGCCCATAAAGATCAGATCCCATTCATAGAAAATAATACCTATCTACTAAATAAGCCCATTCATGCTTTGAGTCTTGTATATGCTTGTAAGAGAGTTGGCAACCACCCACTAGGGCAGTGCTAAATAATGAAGTTTCCTTATCATCTGGTGTGGAATTTTTGTGGGGGGCATGGGGAATGAGTCATAGAAAAAATAAATTGCCCAAGACATTCAGGTCTTTTGTATAAAGACGGAATTTCCAAAATTGTGGTGAGGCAGCCTTCTAAATCTAAGTCCTTATACCAGGAGAGGTAGAGACATTTAGAAACACCTAGAGTTATTAATGAATCTTAAGTGTAACCTCTATGGCACTGTGTACCAAAGTAATTTATCAAGCTCTATGAGCATCTTTTGTAGTCTACTTATAACTAGCCTTTTCAAAGTTTAGGATTGGCTTTGTTTCCCTTTGTTTATTCCTAAATATAAAATAATGTAAACCCTAGTTTCTAGGAGTTACTTTGATAAGTTTGCTTCCTTTGCAGACTAGTTTCTGGACACATTTTGTGTATACTGTGGCATGTCCTGGATTATAACAATAAAGACTTAGGTGGCTATGTACAGACTGATATATGTTTCTCATGTTTCATTTGTTTTAACATCAATAAATTTCACTTAGATAAGTTTTCTGTGAGCATAACCTATGTTTTTCTTCTTTAATTCTAAATAGATCATTACATAAAGATAAAACCATTATCCAGCACCTATCACAATGCCTCACACATAACAACTGCTTTATGAATGCTTGTTGATGTGATTGATTTACTTGATTTGATTAAATGAATTGCTGAAAAGAATAGCAGAGGATAAGACAGAGTGAAAGGATTATGTTCTTGCCTACTGAAGGACCTACTCACATTGGTGAGATTATTGATCCTTCAAAACATGGAAGTAAATTTACCCTTTTCTGACATGCTATTATTTTTGTATATTTCTCATGCAAAATTCTTTAGGACAGGGACTATTAGTTTTCATCTTAATATACTCAAGGTCTTGCACATAGAAAATTCTTAAAAATGACTGTTGAACTAAATAATATCATTTCCACATTATAAAAGATAAAGACTCTTGTTCTGGTAGTAGAAATGAGAAGGATTCATAAACTAGGATACTGGATGAAAATTCTATTGTTAATCTCATTTTATAGGATTTTTTCACTACAGAATACTTCACAGTTTTGTTAAGCCTTTCATTAACTCTGTGAGATATTTTTCAGGTGCTTTTTTTGTTTGCTTTTTTGTTTTTGCAAAGAAATGGGGTTAAGTGACTTGTCCAAGGTCACACAGCTAGGTAATTATTAAGTGTCTGAGGTCACATTTGAATTCACGTCCTCCTGACTCCAGGGTGGGTATTCTATTTACTGTGCCACCTAACTGCCCATCTAACCCTCTTTCTACTCTTCTCATAAAGAAAAGCGTTAACTCTTTGGTCTGCTTGTCTATTTCTTGTGCCTGGATAATTTATTAGATATAAAACTGTAGAATTCTCAGTGAACAACCAGATAGCTGTACTAATATCCTAAGGAACATTTCACTGTGATTAAGGATTCAAAAGCAAAGGCTTAGTTAAAGAACTTAGTTTTTTTTTAATGGAAGAGCTTGCTCTCTTTCTAGGTGAATAAACAGGCCAGGATTAGGATTCATCTGAAGACTGTGCCCCTTCAATCTATTTCTTCAGATAATTTCTATGTAGCTTGTTTTTTGGTGGTGGGGGGGGATCCTTGGATAATTTCTATCATAACATATAACATCAGAAAAGTCCCTTTCCATTTCCCAGGGTTAAACATTAGATCCTGAGGTGAGATGTAAGCCAACTCTGGAAACCTAACCTTGTCAGCATGAGTGGAGATCAAGAAAACCATTCCAGAACATATGTGTTCAGAATAGGATATCCAGAGCATGCATTATATAGGTATGTAGTAAAATTTTGCCATGATAATAATAATACTACTCTGCTTGTCTATGTCTCATTCTGAACTTCATTTTGCTTCTCTATTAAAAATTTTCATTGATTTTTCTTTTCATCTTTTTTTTATCATCACTACCGTTTTGCTCCCCCCCAGAGCTCTCTCCTCAGAATAAAAACTTTCCCTTATAATAAATAAGTATAGCCAAGTAAAACAAATTCACACACTGATAATATCTGAAAATGTATGTCACATTCTAAACCTTTAGTCTATCATCTCTCTTGCCAAGAAAGGGAAGGTATGCTATTGAAATCATGATAGGATGACACATTGATCTATGATCTTAAATTTCTTTTTTTTTTTTTTAGTTTTTTTGCAGGGCAAATGGGGTTAAGTGGCTTGTGCAAGGCCACACAGCCAGGTAATTATTAAGTGTCTGAGACTGGATTTGAATCCAAGTACTCCTGACTCCAGAGCCGGTGCTTTATACACTACGCCACCTAGCCGCCCCCGATCTTAAATTTCAAAGTTGTTTTCCTTTACATTATAGTGAGTCACTATATATTCTGTGGGTTCTGCTTACTTCAACCTGGATCAATTTATAGTTGTCTTCATCATTCTCTCTGAATCATCCCTTTCGTCATTTTTTGTAGCTCAGTAAAAATCCACTTTATTTAGTGGAATTTTATTTAATTTATTCAGTCATTTCTCAAATACTCAAAACCACATTTTATCTAACTTTCTATCAAAAAAAGTGCTGCAATGAATATTTTTGCATTTATGGATCCTCTTGTCTTCATTTTCATTCTTATAATTTTTTGAAGATATTTATTACTCTGCTTCTGCTTTCTGCTTCTCCAAATTAGGTCATTATGTCATTAAAATAAGAACAAAGCCAAAAATTGATCCAGTAGACTCTAAGAACTTCAAAGGTCATTTAGTCCAACTCCTAGTGGAAGTAATGATTCTTCACAAGAGTTATTTCATAGAATCTCTTCAAGTACTTATTAGTATTCCTTGCTAATGTACAGTTCAATAAATATTGTTGATTGATTTTCCTGGACAAGACCTACTTCAATCAACATGGTGGTTTAAGGATACAGCATTGGTTAAGATGGACATAGTTCCTTTTGTTTGCAGAGAGATGGACTCTGTTAAAATGGTATGTTTACAACATAGTAAGGATTCCAACAAGACTGAAGAAGGTCTCCATTTATTGTGAGGTGGTCATGAATAAGAAGCTAGCCCCCTCGACCAGTTAAGTTGTGAGAATGATTTCATTGCCCTGTTTGGGGAAAAACTAGTCTGGCCTACATGTCAGTGATGTTGCTCCTATTGATTCTTATTCAATCTCTTCCCCCTTGATTGTTTTTCCTTCTGCCTCTCTTTTCTCAATTTATGTAATCCTTTAACTAAGGGCATTCTCCAAGTCTGTTTCCATTTTCTGCTCTCTCTCTCTCTCTCTCTCTCTCTCTCTCCATTTCCATTTAGAGATTTCTCCAACTTCCAGCTAGTTTAGCAATCATCTTTTTTCCAAGCAATACTCTCATATCTTTACCTCCAGCCTATCTTTCCTTGAAAGTTACATTCTCAAATTTCTATCTGCCCAGTGGACATTTCTACCAGAATATCCTGTTAAGTCAACTGAAAGCTGACATTCAAAAGTGAGCTCTTTTTAAGTCAGTCGATGAGCATTTATTGTCAGGTGCTATGTTAAATGGTGGGGATTCAAAAAGAGGCAAAAGACAGTCCCTGCACTCAAGCAGGCTCACAATTTAATAGGGAGAACAAGCAAACATATGTGTTCAAACAATTATCTAAATTGGAAATAAATGAGAGGGAGGGCACTACAATTTAGAGGGGACAGGAAGGGCTTCCTGTAAAAGGCAGGATTTTAGTTAGCTCTTAAGGAAAACCATAGAAGTCAGTAGGCAAAAATGAGGAGGGAGAATATTCTAGATTTGGGGGACAGCCAGAGTAAATGCCCAGCAATGAGTGATGAAGTATATTGTTCATTTTGGCTGCCCCTCTATTTTCTCAAATCAATTCATTTTCCTAACACTGTTCTTCATTTCTGTCAGTGACATTATTATTAGCCTAGTCATCATGTCAAATCAGGGGTAGGGAACTTTTTTTTTGGCAAGAGCCATTTGAATATTTATAACAACATTCACTTGTGGTATCTGTTAAAATATTTAATTAATTCACTCCTAAAAAGCTCCTCAATTTTTTGAATTTTGAGACCACCTGCAGTTGCATGATGTTCCTTATCCCTGACTTAAATGAGTAACTCAAGGCAGATTTCAGAAAAACCTGGAAAGACTTACATGAACTGATGTAAAATGCAGTGAATACAGGAGAATATTTTACACAGTAACAGAACAATGATCAACTTTGAAAGACTTAGCTATTTGGGCAGCTAGGTGGAGTAGTGGATAAAGCACCAGCCCTGGAGTCAGGAGTACCTGGGTTCAAATGCAGTCTCAGACACTTAATAATTACCTAGCTGTGTGGCCTTGGGCAAGCCACTTAAAACCTAAAAAAAAAAAAAAAAAACCTTAGCTATTTTCAGCAATATAATGATCTAAAATAATTCCAAAGGACTCATGATGAAAAATGCTAACTATATCCAAAAGATCTGTTGGAATCTGAATGCAGATCAAAGCACACTATTTTCCACTTTATTTTTTAATTTTTTTGCTTTTGATCTATTTCTACTTTACAATACGACTAATATGGAAATGTGTTTTACATGATTGCATAAATAAAATCTATAACAAATTGCTTACCATCATGGGAAGGGAGAAGTGAAAGAGGGAGGGAGAAAATTTGATAAAATTATAAAGAAAAAGAATGTTAACAATTGTCTCTACTTATAATTGGGGGAAAATAAAATATTATAGAAAAGCTTTTTTTAAAAAATTAGCTCACTTCTGACTTATCCCTCTCTACCCCCTTATCTGATTTCTTTTTTTTCCCCTAGGTTTTTGCAAGGCAAATGGGGTTAAGTGGCTTGCCCAAGGCCACACAGCTAGGTAATTATTAAGTGTCTGAGATCAGATTTGAACCCAGGTACTCCTGACTCCAGGGCTAGTGCTTTATCCACTATGCCACCTAGCTGACCCCTTTTTTTAAAAATTTTTTTTGATACTTTCTTTTAAATATCAAAGATACCACCTGATGACTGTCCTCCTCCTCATTTTTATCAGTATAATCTTCCTTTATTAAGCTAAAGAAATCAATATATCAGAGCAACTAGGAGGCATAGTGGATAGAGCTCCAGCTCTGGAGTCAAGAGGACCTGAGTTCAAATGTGACCTTGGACTGGTCTAATTCTTACTTAGCTGGACAAGTCACTTAATCCCATTGCTTTGCAAAAACCAGGAAAAAAAAGAAATCAATATATTATCCATAACTGACAATCTATGTCTTCTTCTGTACCTATAACCCACCACCTCTCTGCCCTAAGAGGGAGGTATACCTTATCATCAGGTCTCTGAAGTCACAATTAGAGACTCTTAACTATTTAGACACCTGTTGGTGACCTCATTCAGTTAAAAGTAGAGCATCTGTTAAGTTCTTAACTTGCCTTGCTGATTATCAAACCTCTCAAAAGGAGAAGCAGCATTAAGTTGAGTTTTAGAGATGGTTATTTGATCTGTGGGCGATTCCATGACTGATCTGATTGCCAGTGAACCTAGTTAACTTCCTGGGTATATATTGGCAAGTAATGAAGCCTGCTAGAAGCTATTTGTTACCCTTTATGGGCCAATTCTCATTTGATATGGCCAACTCAAATCATTTAAATGATTTAAACTGTCTAGTTAAACTGTCTAGTTATTTGATAGGTATAGATATTAACTTATTATGAAACAAGAGTGGAAGTTGATTGCTCATTTTTGTAACACTGTTTTTAAGTACATAATTTTCATCTCTGTCTAGGCCAGCTGAGCTGCATTGAACCTGTGTGGAGGAGGTAGGCCTAAAAAGCAAAAGACTTAAGTAGTCTTTGAGCAAAGAGAGTTTGACTTTTCTGGAATTATCTCAGGCCCCTTGAACACTTCATATTTCTTGAGTCCTTCTTGCTATGTTGGTTGACATTCCTGTTCTGTTCCATTCTTGTTAATTTAATGTCAAGGACCTCCCAGCCCACATTGTATAAGCTGATTCGTAACAAAAGGATCATGACTTGAATTTGATAACTTCCCTTAATTGAATCCTTCCTTTGTACTTTTCACCAGTATCTCCTTACCTGGCCAGACTTTGACTCAGACACTCAAAGTCCTGACCCATCTTACTGAAACCTACAGTATTCACTAGGAGAACAGTCACTAGGGATTTCAATCTATGGAGCAAATACCACAAAACGTACCCAGGGTCAGGCATACAAAAGACCCTGTCAAATCAAATCAAATTTTTAAGACAAATTCACCTGAAGGTGAAATAAAATACCTGACTTTGGTCCTAAGGCAGAGACTCTAAATATAAGACGAAATAGGTTGGGACCAGCTTGGAGAGAGGTCATTGATAGAGTCACTAGTGGGAGGAAGCTGTCTGGCAGCTTCCTTTTAAAACTAATTATTCTTACTAACTAGACTCAAGAGGCATCATGGATTAGTGAATAGAAACCTGACTTGGATTCAGAAGGAACTGGCTTCAAGTCCTGCTTCTGGATATATATGTTAGCTATGTCACCCTGTAAAAATCACTTAGTCTCTCAATGACCTAGGACATTTTCATTTGCCAATTTGTGTGGGTAGAGGTTCCCTTACTAGGAGTTTACACATAAAATCACAGGCTTAAATCAAAGACAAAATTCTTTTGGTTTTGATGCTAAATTCAGTTGTTTCAACCTACTAAAGGAGATCTGGATCAAAGTGCCAGTTGCATAGTCCTCACATCTCTGAACACCAAGCCACCAAAGCAGGTCAAAATGCCACACATGCCAAAATCTTATGTTTTTTCTTTTGTCTACTATCATTTGACTTTGCTCTGATCTATGCTCTCTTTTTTTGGAGGTAATTAGGTTAAATAACTTGCCCAGGGTCATGTGATTAATAAGCATCTGAGGCCAGATTTGAGCTCCAGTCCTATTGACTTTAGGGTCATTGTTCTATTCACTATGACATTGGGCCAGTCCTTGATCTATGTTCTCTTAAGAGGGTAATAAAGTCCAAAATCCTTTTTTATTTTACTATAATTAATAAACTTCTAAATTAGATATTGTATTGTTGTTGCTGGACCCAAATTAAAAAGTAATTCAAGCAGATTCGCAACTATCATTTTCTAGCCAGACTCTCAGGACCTTGACCCATTTCATCCTAGTCTATTGTACATTACTCACCAGTAGAACATTAACTAGCAATTTCAACCTCTGGGGAAAGCATCAAAAAATGTGTCCTAAGTAATACAATACCTAAGGCACCCTCAAATCAGATTTTAAGGGCAAATTCAGTTGAGGATGGAGGGGGGACCTTGGACCCTGGGAGACTAGGTCCTAGAGGGTAAAAGTCAGAGACCTCTCCAGAATATCTTTGTCTTCTAATCTGATTTTACTTCCTTTTATGGGCAGATAAAGAATATTAGGTATAACTTACCAACTGAAAGCATAGCAGAGCTCTGAAAGTTTCAATGATTGCTATAAGAGAGCAGAAAGCTCTAGGAGTCATGATCCTAACACCCATACTACCTAATATTTTCCCTGAAATTAACTGCTTTGGAAAAAGGATAATGTCACACAAAATAGGACCATTCTTTTAATGGAAGGGCCATGTAGAAATTCTTTCTGTAAATTTTGCTGAAAACTTAGTCATCCTAATATGAAAATGTTTTCCATGACTGCACATGAAAAACCTATATCAAATTGTTTGCTCTCTCAGGAAGGAAGGGTGGGAGAGAATTCAGGACTCTAATTTTTTTTCATTTTTTTTTTAGCAAGGCACTGGGATTAAGTGACTTGCCCAGGGTTACACAGCTGGGTAATTATTAAGTGTCTGAGGTTGGATTTGCATTTAGGTCCTCCTGACTCCAGGACTGGTGCTCTAAGAACTCAAATTTTTTGAAAAAGAATGTTAAGGGGAAGCTAGGTGGTGCAGTGGATAGAGCACCGGCCCTGGAGTCAGGAGTACCTGAGTTCAAATGTGACCTCAGACACAATAATTACCTAGCTGTGTGGCCTTGGGCAAGCCACTTAACCCCATTTGCCTTGCAAAAACCTAAAAAAAAAATGTTAAGATGATTTTTACATATAACTGGAAAGAAATAAAATATCAAAATAAAAAACAAAACAGCATTAAACAGTAAATAAAAAACCTTAATTATTATAAAACCCAAATCACTGAGAGTAAAGAAATCTATAGTACAAAATTAAATGTAAATAATTATCCTAATGCTGACTTGAGATAAAATGTGAATTCAGCTTGTAGTCAGATAATTCATAAGACATCTTAATATAAATAATTCTCTGACTTTATAAAAATATCTTAAAATTTTATTTCAACATAATTTCAGGGAAGAGATTTGAAAAATAAATCATCAATATTGATTAGGGCCTCAAATATCAATTTTAATTTTCCATAGACCACATTTGTCTCTACCAGTATAAATTTCTTGTGCTAAGAGATTATTTCAATCTTTGTAATTTTATCTCCAGGGCTTAGTATGATACCTGGCAAACAGTAGGCAACTGATAAGTGTTTGGTTATTGACTGAAGGATTGACTGCAGCATAAACTCATCTATCCTGATTCCAAATCTAGTGTTCTTTTCATCATATCAGTGTTTTTCCTTTTCTAAGTATGAATAAATATAAAAGCATTTAATTGCTTATTATGTGAACCAGTCACTTTGCTAATCTAGATAATTTGAATATTTCCTGTGGGAAATTGCACAAGTTTTGCTGCTGCTTTGAATGTTTTTATAATTCTTTAAACAGAAATACCAGTTTAGGGAAAAAAAGCCCCAAAAGAATAAACAAAACACCTTCTCTTTTTTTGGCATTTTTAACTCAAAATGGTATTCCCCAGATTATTTTTTCATATGCACTCACCAGACTTGACTCTGAATGACTTTTGACCATTTCCAAAAGTCCCAATATATCCTCAAAAGATGAAAATTTGTAACCATCAAGGATTATTTTGTCTTTAGATCTTGACTGGAAACCATTGCAGCATTGCAGATTCCTTCCAGGAAATCCTGCCCAATAATACTGTTTTATTTGCAAATCAGATAGCCCAGTACCTACCCTTTTGCACATGTATGTACACATATACACACATGCATTCACTTGATCATGTATAACTAGATGAACTCACACTCGAGTTCTTCTCCATTGGTTTCTCCCTAAGTTTTCATATTGCCCAAGGGAACATTATTAGTAGCTCAGAACTCTGCTGTTCATATATCTCTATCTGCTAGTTCTTTGGCATCACTGTCCCTAAATATTAAAATACTCTATGGGAATCAGCAAAAGATTCAGAGACACATGAACTTTCTAGTCACCTGTTTCTGCCTCACTCTAGAAACCATTCTCCCCTCTGAATATGCCCTTCCTTTTAGACAGAATTGGCATCAAAAGTTTGTACTAAAGCATCCATTCTCCTCATACTCACTCCTTAGTATCAGACTCCCTCCCTTATACCCTAATTCTACATTGTGTGTTTAATAAACTATTTTACTACTAATATACTCAGAGTTGGATCAGTAGCATCAAGAATGAGAATAAAGTTCTTAGAAAACACTTTAAGATTTGCAAAGTATTTTACTTATGGAGAAGTACAGATAAGGAAATTGAAACTGAGATAGTTACATGGCTTGCCCAACATCACATAGATATGATGATAATGATGATGATGTTTGCCCTTCATTATCAAAGAAGACCATGACATCAGGGAGGTGATGTCATGACAAGCATGAATTGGATTTAAGTGAGGAGGGTGCTATGCTAAGTCACCAGCCTCACTTTCTCCCCCAGAGCCATCTGGGTCCAGTGATCAGATATGAATCAGGACAACAGGACATAGCCCTGGATGTGAGGAAATCAGGGTTAAGTGACTTGTCCAGGGTCACATAGCTAGTAAATGTTTGAGACCTGATTTTAGCTTAGGTCCCCCTGATTTCTGTTTTGGGTTTGTTTTGTGTTTTTTTTTTTTGGCAAGGAAATGGGGTTAAGTGGCTTGCCCAAGGTCACACAGCTAGGTAATTATTAAGTATCTGAGGCCAGATTTGAACTCAGGTACTCCTGACTCCAGGGCTCGTGCTCTATCCACTGTGCCACCTAGCTGCCCCGGTCCCCCTGATTTCTGGGCCAGTGCTTTAGCTACTGCACCATCTAACTACCCTATCATATAACTAGATGATGCCTAAAGCAGGATTTGAATTAAGGTCTTCCTGTCTCTGAGAAATTCGTAGAAGGAGAGCTGGATTTAGAGTATGACGACTTCAGTTTGAATCCCAGCTTGGCTACCCATGTTGCCTTGAGTGAGTCACTTACTTTTTGGTCCTCAGTTTTTTCATCCATCAATTAAATGATTAGACTAGATGTCATTTAAGCTTTTTTATAGATCCAAACCTATCATCCAATGATGCTCTTTTATAGGAGGGAATAATTGAAGATTGTGGACAGAATAATGACCTTTTGGGAGAGTTCTCAAAACTAATACTATCTATCATTTCTTTTCCCCAAGTTGGGCATGGGACAAGCCTCAGGGCATCTTACATTATCATATCAAACATTAATCTCTAGTATCAAGAGAATGTCTTGAAGGTCTTTTATACCTTTCTGGATAATTAACTATTTTAGTCAGTTGCAGGATTGCTTCATCCTCCTTGCAATACTGTGATTCCCCTGTACCGTGTTCCCCAGAGTTGCCTTCCTTCTCTTAGGATTATCAAATGTAGCAGATTCCCTAATCTTGAGAGGAAGGTTTAGGTTTTCCCCTTCTCACATACCCTTACTCCTCAGCAAAGGAAATTCACTACAATATAAGGGAAATAACAAACTTAAGGGGTATTATAACTGATGTAAAAGTTAACAGATTTAGCTAAGGATAGTTGGTTGTCATAGTAGACTGTGTTGAACCCAGAGTCAGGAAGGATCAAGTTCAAATCCTTCCTTAGACATTTACCTGGTATCTGATCCTGTATAAGTTGCTTTACCTCTCAACCTGTTTCCTCATAAATAAAATAGGTTTTACAAATGAAGACCTACCTCACAGGGTTATGGCGAAGATCAAATGGTTAAACATGTAAATTGCTTTGCAAATATTAAAGTGCTGTAATAATTATTTTTATCATTAACATCATTATCCTTTAATAATGACCAGCTACAAGATCAATAAATAGCTACTTTGGAGTTGCTCTTACCTAAACTCATACCCAATCTTGAACTTGATTCTGATTCAGCTGTATTTCATTTGCTATGGATTTAAGGTAGTCAGTTACTGTATCTCAACTCTCCAAAATTTGCTTTTTTTCAGTTATGGAATTGGCCTAAGCCAACTGCTTTACTGGCTTGGCTGAATTGGGAGTACAAAAGATTCTTTGGGGTGTCAGTGAAGGGGGTGAGATATGGAATTCAAATACATGTAATAATGAACTAAAATTTTAGTGAGATAGCTTATCTTACAGAATGCCCAACATCTACAATGAATCCTGAATTTGATTTTCTGATCCATTATTGACTTCCTGCTTTGAATCTCTGTTCTTAAACCCACTTTCTATGTTCACTGGGCCCCTTGAATTTTAACAAGCTGAAGAAATCTTAGTAATGACCTAGTCTGACCTTTCAGCTTCCATTTGCTCTGGTTCAGATTTGGATCCTGTTCCAGCATCTGCTAGGGGAGGATTGCCCCTTCCTCATTCTGGTGTTAAACCATGTGTCAGCACTGCCCTGGGTGGGACACTATTACCAAAGAAATCTAGAACTTAGTTATGTTTTTCCTACAATTACCCAGTTTAGTCATTTTCTAGTTGCCTCACCCTGAGTAACCATGACAAGAGAAATCCTTTTTCTGCTTGCTGTAACTATATGGGAGGCAGGGTGATTCCACTGGAATGGCAGAAAAGGAGAAGCTACTTCTAAGAAGCTTCAATATGAAGAGACTCTTTCCCCCTCTAAGGCTGCTTGTAGACAGTATTCTGAAAGAAAGAGAGAACCCAGAACTCTGAGATAGTTCTCCTAAACTGTTTTTTTTTTATTGTAAGGCTATAGTGCTGAGTGTGATGACAGGAAGGAGAGGAGAGCTAAGTGAAACCCAACTGTGGGCTCCCACAGTGGTTAGATGGTTCTGGAAGTTTGATGAGCTTGGTGACTTTCTTTATGCTACTCTGTTATGATCTGGGCAATGATGACTCTGACTCACAAGGTCAGTGACAGCTCCATTCTTGGCAATACCTTCTGAACACTTCCCTATTCTCAGAGGCCTGCCTATGTCAGAGGTCAGAGGACCTTGGCAATCAGCAACTCCGAGTCACAAGATACTGCCCCACCTCAAAACTCCTAGCAAGAAAGACTCTTCCCTAAATGTGCCCCAAAGCAAATTTCCCTTTCAGACCTTGTGGTGCCTCCCACACTTCCTCTCTAGAGCTTTTAATGCTTTGGTTTCTAGAAGATGTTCTTTCTCTCACCTTTCCTGATCCTCCTACTTCTCACTAGTGAACCAGAAGCTCTTTCTACTAGTCAGGTCTTTTCAGCTGGTTGGTCCCTTAATGTTGAAGTCCTCTTGTATATCTATGCCTTCACCTAATCTTAGGACCTGTGGATCAGGTCAATCCCTTGGATTCTCATATTTCTCAGAGAATCCATCTTTCTTACTCTTCACTCTGTTGATGGCTTATCATTTTAGTTGTGTCTGATTCTTCATGATCCCATTTGAGTTTTCTTGGCAAAGATGCCAGAGCTGTTTGCTATTTCCTCTCTAGTTCATTTAATAGATGAGGAACTGAGGCAAACTGGGTTAAGTGATTTGCCCAGTGTCATATAGCTAAGTATGTTTTTGAGGTCACATTTGAACTCAGGTCTTCCTGACTCCAGGATTGACACTCAAATCCACTGTGCCACTTAGCTGTCCCTCACTCTGCTACTCCTATGCAACACTTTCCTAACTATTCAAGGGCTGAGCTGTACTGACAGTTCAGCTAACAAGGCTAACAAGGCCTGCTAAATTTTCCTTACTGCAAATGAAACCTGAAGATTCTAAGCTTTTAGAATCTACATATGAAAATTATTTTATTTTATTTTTTTTTAGGTTTTTGCAAGGCAAATGGGGTTAAGTGGCTTGCCCAAGGCCACACAGCTAGGTAATTATTAAGTGTCTGAGACAGGATTTGAACCCAGGTACTCCTGACTCCAAGGCCAGTGCTTTATCCACTACGCCACCTAGCCGCCCCTTACATATGAAAATTATAGGGAGATTCGGTGATATCATCTCATACTTACCTTCCAAACCCCAATGACTGGGCAATGCTAATCTACCACAAGAATATTTGAAAGATATATGTTTTCCACCATTGACCTGGGTCTTGATTGAATCTCTTTATGAAGGAATTGGTGTTCTACTGGATTTTGAAGTTGAAAAGGACCTTACAAGTAAAATTAATTAAGTAATCAGAGAAATTAAGTAACCTGCCTGATATCACATATATATTTAAATGGCAGACCTGAAATTTGAACCCTAAATTCAGTCTCTAAATTCAGGGACCTTTCCACTATATCAACTCTTATTTATTTGAGGGCAGACACTAGATCATTTAATTTTCATATCTCCCAGGTCTGCCTATACATAGAAGATCATTTGTTATTCCTTATATTTTCTGCAGACTTTTCCTACCAGGAGAGGGGTACAATTTTATTCCTTAAAGATATAATACCAAGAGCAATTCATTGAAATTAGAATTGAAAATTGAGAGATGACCTGATTCTTTCTTTTTTTTTTTCTTTGAAGGCAAAACCACAGAAAGTGTTCACCACCAAAATCTGAATAATGGTGGAATATGTGAGTAGCCTACCATCTCTAAAGGCAATAATACTCTTTGGGTTATATAAATTCTAGCATAATTTTTTAGGTTCTATTACTTTAAATCTATACTTTCATGTTTAAATGAAATCAGATTTTACAGGACTAAAGATTTTGATCTGGAAAGGACCACTTCAGTCATCAAGTCCAAACCTCTAATTTTACTGCTAAGTAAACTGAGTCCCAGAGGAGATTAAGTGATTGTTCCAGCTAGTAAATATTTGAGACAGAATTTGAACTTGTCTTGCTCTTGTTAGCTTCAAACCTAGCACTCTAACCAGTGTGCCACCTCACTGTAATTTTTCATGATTTGATATGATCCTAAGATTTATGATATGACCCATCTTTATTCTATTGATGAATAGAACTTAATTACAAATCTTCAACTCTAACAGAATCAGCCATATAGGCATGGAGAAGAAGGGCTAACAAGTTCCTTTACCCACCTTATTAAAGTATCTGGCAAAAGATCAACCAATATGTGTTTCTCTTTCTATATAACAGGATGTTTGAGGTGGGATGTTTAAGGGGGGTGGAGGATATACCTTTATACCTGACCTACTTTGTACATTGAATTCTTTCTAGAAGTGACCTTATTAATCCCCCTTGCAGAGACCCAACATGTATAAAAGAGTGATTCATTAATTAAACCCTAACTTAAGAGATTGCCCACAGAATTATGTTCTGCAGTGGGGAGTATAATAAGCCAGATACTGTATGAAAAAGTCTGACTCCTAAGAGGTTAGATGTTCCTAGGTTTAAACCCAGGTCAAATGAGCATAGAGTTAAATTCTTTTAGTTTTAGTTTTAGTATAGAGAAGGAAGTCCCTGGCTCTGGGGCAGTGGGTCTGTTACAGCTATTTGTATCCCTCCAAAGAATGTAATGTCTTCAAGGACAGGAACTATTTTTCATTTTGTCTTTGTGTCCCCAAACCTAGCATAGTGCTTTATATGAGCTATGGAGTAATAAGAGCATATTTTTCTTTGTAGAGGTGGAGAATTATGGGTATGAAATGTTATTTTCATTGTCATCCAGGGCTAATACTTTATTTTGTCTTGTTTAATTGTTATTTATTACAAGGATGAACCAGATATATCTATGATATAAAAGCAAAAGGCATCAATAAATTTAAAATAAGGAAAAATGATTATTGAACTGAATTCAGTTGAATCAAATTGACTAAGAATAGAGCTCCATATCATATATATGTGTATATATATAAATATGTGTATATTTAATATGTATGTATATATGCATATATATATACTATAACCCTTCAATGACATATTCCAAGAATTAGGTGCTAAAAACTTCTTGAAGAAGTTATTGGGTAAATGTCATGAGGGAAATAAAATCCTGTATACAACCTAAAAAATAATTTGGAAATCTTTATAAGTAGGGACTTTGCAGAAAGATTTTATTATTTAATCAATTTATTATAGTTCTATATAGTGAAAAACATAGAGGCAATATGATATAACTAAAGAAGAGATAGATTTAAAACTAAAGAATCTGGTTTGAATTTTGGTTCTTCCACTATGTGACCTTGAGCTAATAAATCACTACCTTAAAGATTCTGGGCCTCAATGTCCAATGGGCTTCATCCATATGTAATAGAGTTCTGAGGCATACCCAGAGTGCCTGGGATTATATCTTTCCACATTGATTCTAGGAAAATTATAATGACATGTAAGGGAAGTGTTTTAGAGAGACTATGGAGATATTCTAGATAGCTTAACTACATGTTGAAGATAAAGCTTTTTAGCTTTATACTGTATCAGTACCCCAAAGAGTGATTATAAGGAGGTGACCTTTAGGATCCAAACCCAGTGGGGTCCCATATAGTTGAAATGTAAGCTCAATAGCACTCATTCTATATTTGGACATGAACTTAGGGGGACCAATGTTACAAAGGAACTGAGCTAAATTTCTAATCTACTGCCTCAGAGATGGAGGTGACATAGGGAAGATAGAGAAATATTTTGAAGGTAGAAATAACAAGACAATAGCAGATTTCAGATGTGGGGTAAGCACAAATGAAGAGAGTTGACCATGACACTAAGATTATAAATCTAGGTGACTAGGAGGATTATAATGTCCTTCTTAATAATAGGTAAAATCAAAAGAAGAGGAAATATGAATTCTATTTTAGACATGTTGAGTTTAAGATATCTAATTTAATAGCTAGGCTTTCGAGTTTTTTTCTCATCTGATGTAGAACATGTTAGGTTAGAAGACAAGTTGAAGTAAATAAATAACCCTGAGAATCATTTGCACATAGTTGATAATTTATTCCATGGGAGTTGATGAGATCACCAGAAGAAAAAGTGTAAAGATAAAAGAGAAGAGGGTGACTTACCCTCTTCTTACTTACTTCTTATTTATCCTCAAGGTCATATGGTTAGGTAATCATTAAGTGTCTGAGGTCAAATTTGAACTCAGGTCCTCCTGAGTCCAGGGTCAGTGTTCTATCCACTGAGTAACCTAATTTCCCTTTGTCTCTCATTCTTTAAGAAGATCATGTTATGGAGAGAAATTTGGAACTACACCCAAAGGGCAACAAAAATGGTGTATACCCTTTGATCCAACAATACCACTACTGGGTCTATACCCTGAAGAGATGATGAAAAATGGTAAAAACATCACTTGTACAAAAATATTCATAGCAGCCCTGTTTGTGGTGGCAAAGAATTGGAAATCAAGTAAATGTCCTTCAATTGGGGAATGGCTTAGCAAACTGTGGTATATGTATGTCATGGAACACTATTGTTCTATCAGAAACCAGGAGGGATGGGAATTCAGGGAAGCCTGGAGGGATTTGCATGAACTGATTCTGAGTGAGATGAGCAGAACCAGAAAAACACTGTACACCCTAACAGCAACATGGGGGTGATGATCAACCTTGATGGACTTGCTCATTCCATCAGTGCAACAATCGGCCAATTTTGGGCTGTCTGATATGGAGAATACCATCTGTATCCAGATAAAGAACCATGGAGTTTGAACAAAGTTCAAGGATTATTCCCTTTAATTTAGAAAAATAAAACATATCTTATTGTCTTATCTTGTTATCTCTTATACTTTTTGTTTCTTCCTTCTCTCATCACACTCACTTTAGATCAATGTACAACATGGAAACAAAAAGACTGACAAATTGCTTTCTGGGGGTGGGGTGGGGGGAGGGAAGTAAGATTGGGGGAAAAATTGTAAAACTCAAAATAAATAAAATCTTTAATAAAAATTAAAAAAAATCATGTTATCAGCTCAGGGAGGTGATATCATGACATGCAAGTGAGTTGGATTTAAGTGAGGGTATGCTGTGCAAAGTTAGCCTCACTTTCTCAAAGGCCAGATACAGATCATGATGATTGGGTATGGCCCTCAATTTATTTGTCTAGAATCACATAGCCAGTATATATCAAAGGTAAGACTTGAATCCATGTCTTCCTGACTTTAAGGTCAGTCAACTACTCCCCCATACTCCACCTCAAAGCTCAACTAAATTCAAGTCAACAAATAAGGACTCTGTATCTACTGTGTGGTTTATAATGATACAAAGATGAAAAATGATACAGTCTCTGAATTTGTAATAAAGAGACATGTGACATAAACATAAATGTTATGATACAAGGTAGAATGCGATGAGAGAAAAATAAAGTATGCCCCAAATACTCTAGGAAAATTTGAGAAGAAACAATTTTTAGCTTCAGGGTGACTTGGGAGGGAAGTTTCATCTAGGAAGCCTTCATGGTGTACCTGAAATTAAGTTAAATAAAGAAGAATTCATTAGACAGAGATAGAGTGCTTTCCAAGCATGAGAAAAGGCCTTTCCAAATTTATATGAGCATAGTGTGCTTTCAGAAAACACCTTATACAATTTAGTTTAATCAGTGAAATAAAATATAACTATTGACTAAAATAAAATTCTGGAATTATATGTAAATACTTCCTTTCCAATAAAACTTCATTTATTTGTATTTGTAGAATCAATAAATCAATTAATATTTATTATTGCTTGTATTGCTGTTAAATTCAGGGGATTCAATAAAGAAACAAAAGACAGTCCCTGCCCTTTAGGAACTAATAATGTAATAGGGGACAAAGTTGAGGGAACAAAGAATAAAGAACAAACAAATGAATCACTTAACCAGTGACCCCAAGTAACTTTTTAAAACCACAAATAGCACAATTGCTGTTCTGCATTGGTAGAGGGAGTTTCCTCACTAGTAGTTAGTTCCCTGTACCAATGACATCTCAAGTATATCTCCTATTCCCTCCCCTCTCTACATGTATCTTTAACTTGAAAGTTCTTAAAAGATGCTACAAAGTGTTTCATCTTTACAATAATAGCTGCCACAAATTCAAAAGAAAAATAAGTTTAGACTAGAGTTTGTTTTCATGCCTTTTTGTTTCATAAAGAAATATTTGTTAGTGGCTAAATAAACAACTGTCTTTTGATGGCAGTGAATTGGCCATTTCCCAATTCTAAGTACAGGATCACACAACATCAAAGTAATTAAAGAAAAAAGCGATTTGCATTATTTTCCTATAAAACTACTCTTGAGTACCAGATGGCAAGCACAAATGTTTTGCTCTAGAGACATATGGGAACCTCTTAGTTATAAAACAACCTCAATGAATATTAACCCCCAATCAATGCTCTTCCTTGCAAAAAGTAAGTGCTTGATGCTTGCTGGTTGATTAAAAAAAAAAGTACAGTGATATGATCATCTCTAACATGACCCTAATCAAGTCACACAACTGCTGAAGCTTCAGAAAAATATCTTAAAATAATTATGACTGTTATTTCATTAACAGTTTTCCTTAATCAGATTACTCACACTAGTTCAAAATAATTAACCTATTTAGCCATCAAGCTTCAACCTCTGATTAAATTGTCACCATCATTTATAATTTTAGATCTTAAAGTGAATAAACCAATACAACTTCTTAATTACACACCTTGTAATTCAGCACCCCTTCTATTCAGCTGGAAAAGCAGTAGTATGAATAGAGTTGCATAGACTTGTTTTGACAAAGGTTGAGGAAAAATAAACCTTTTTTCTCATTTGACCCTTTCTTCTTGTTGTTCAATTGTTTCAGTTGTGTCTGACTCTTCATGACTCTTTTGGGGGTTTTCATGGCAAAGATGGTTTGTCGTTTGCTTCTCCAGATCATTTTTACAGATGAGGAAATTGAGACAAACAAGAATTAAATGACTTTCCTAGAGTCACATACCTAGTAGGTGTCTGAGTATGGATTTGAACTCAAGAAAATGAATCTTCCTGATTCCATTTTGCTACTCTATCCTCTGCATCACCTATGTACCCTTAATTATGTCTAAGGTCTTCTAATGTATATCTAGGAAGATGCATGATCTAAGATATTTGGATTTTTTTCATGTCCATATGTAAAGAGACAGTGATATGGTTAAAAAAAAAGGTCGCTGAACTTAGGAGTCAAGAGACAAGGATTTTGAACACTGACTGACATTATTAGGTCTGTGTCCTTGGGAAATTCTCTTCACTTTCTGAAACTCAGTTTTTTCATCTATAAAATGAGAGAATTGAACCAGATGACCTCAAAAGTTTCCTTCCAGTTCTACATTTATGCAAATAGGAGCTGTTCTTCATCAGAGTTATGAATATGATTTCACTTGGATTCAAATGAAAGACCTAGTTATTTTCCTTGTAACCAAAGAGGTACAAATTGCAAATCATGCTTCTCCAAGAGGATTGAAACTTTGCATTTTGTGGAAAGAGAAAAGTACAGTTTGAGTCATTAAGGGAGTATTAAAAATGCTATTTAGGACAAGGAACTAGGTGTCCTGGGCTTCTTTCCCAGCACCACTCTGTATAGCCTTGAGTGAGTCACTGCATGCCTCTGAGAAAGTCTGATAAGTTGTCCTGCCTCCCAAGAGAGTTGGGAGGCTGGAGGAGATAGGTCATAAATCAACATGCTCCTGCCAATTGTCCCTCTCCCACTACTTAGCCTGAGAGCATGCCAAAATGATTGGATACCCAGAAAACGGAAGCTGGATTCAAAGTAGCAGAATGAAGTTTGAGACTCAAAATGACTTAGATCTTCAAGGCAGAACTTGGGAATAAGTTAAAAAGTTTTGGGTCTGCTTAAATTTTTACCAAGTCTATTTAAGTTGTCTAAGTTACTGAAATATTGGCAAAGGGGCAGATATCTGGGAGTTTGTCTGGTATAACACTGGTTTCTGATAATCTATACTGGATAAACAGATGTCCTAGAAAATATCATAAGTCAGGGGTGGCTAGATGGTGCAGTGGATAAAGCACTGGCCCTGGAGTCAGGAGGACCTGGGTTCAAATTCGGCCTCAGACACTTAATAATTACCTAGCTGTGTGGCCTTGGGCAAGCCACTTAACCCCATTTGCCTTGCAAAAAAAAAACCTAAAAAAAATATCACAAGTCAGTTTGATGGACATAGACAAATTATGGAGTTTTATGCAAGAAAAATTCCAACTTATTCCTATTGAAATTAAATTGGGGAAAACTGATCTTAACCAGATCAGCAGGAAGTAGTTCATTAGGAGGAAGGGTTGTCCAACCCTAATGTCAAGAAATCTGAAGGATAACAAAATTGCAGCAAGGAGACAGTCAGTTTTTGCAAATATTGCAAATAAATTGAATTACACTGGCTTTCACTGATATCTGGAGAATAGAAAGAGGGAAAGAAGAAGATACATAGAGAACCTTAGAAGTGAACTTTGAAAGAGAAAAGGTAAATATTAATGTAAAGGTTTGAACTAAGGTCCTTACTCATGGATGAGTGTATCTGTATGTATTTGCAGGAGTAGGAGTAAGAATAATAAGCGTAAGAGTAATAGGAGGGGTGGCTAGGTGGCCCAGTGGTAGAGCACTAGCCCTGAAGTCAGGAGTACCTGGGTTCAAATCTGACCTCAGACACTGAATAATTACCTAGCTGTGTGGCCTTGGGCAAGCCACTTAACCCTACTTTGCAAAAATCTTTAAAAAAAGTAATAGGAGTAGTCATAGTCATCAGATGAGTCTGAGGGATAAACCTAGACTAGCACCTCATTTTTAATTTTTTTTAAAATTTTACAATTTTCTCCCCAACCTCACTTCCCTCCCCTACCCCCCACAGAAGGCAGTCTGATAGTCTTTATTGGTACCTCATTTTTACAGCTGTGAGTAAACCTTAAGCTTTGTTCTATTAGTACCCAAAGTGAGCAGTGATTATCTTGTGAATATAGATGAAGAGAAAATGCCAGCTAAGGATAATGTAGAGTATCAAAGCAGAGCTTGAATTTCTGGGACATTAGACCAAATATTGTGGGACTAGATTTCTTGGGACTTCCTTGGAGGATCATATGAAGAACCCTGGCATAAAAAAGACAATCTATGCTAGAACTATAAATAACACTGGTATATATTCAATGTGGAACCTTGTGAATCTATGTGGCAGGGTTGAAAAGTCTACTGGATTAGAAGTTAAGATATCTGGATTCTCACCCTGGATCTGCTACTAGATCTGAACTATGCTAATGATCTTCTGGAAGATAATTCCCCAGTATGGGTAATAGATGACATTCCAGGTCATTTCCTGGACTAATACTTTCTGGAATCTCTAGATATAGATGACATAGAATACACATGTAATACACAAAATAACTCTCATGAGCTAAAGTAAACTATCACATCATGAATACCCACATCCTATCTAACTATGGTCTGTTCGGCTGTTCTAAGGGAAATGCAGTTCTCAAGAATTACAGGTATTGTCTTCCTATTTAGTCTTGTTGATTAACATTTTTTCCTTAGTCTTGTTGATTAATGTTTTTTCTTTCTGTTTACCTTTTTACATATCCTTGGATATATAAATTTTCTGTTCTGTTCTGGTCTTTTTATCAGGTAAATTTAAAAGTCCTCTATTTCACTGAAAATTCCTCTTTTCCCCTGAAAGAATATGCTGAATTTTGCAGGGTAACTGATTCTTAGTTGTAATCCAAACTCCTTTGCCCCCCAGAATATCATATTTTAGGCCCTCTGATACTTTAATGTTGAAGCTGATAAGTCCTATGTAATCCTGACTATGACTCCCTGGTATTTAAGTTGGCTCTTTTTTTGTCAGTTTGCGGTATTTTCTCCTTTGACTGAGAATTCTGAAATTTGGCTACAATATTCCTTGGAGTTTTTATTTTGGGAATTTCTATTTTGGATTGATTGATAGAGTCTTCCAAGGATTATTTTATCTTCTTGTTCTAGTATTATATTAGAGCAGTTTTCCATGATAATTTCCTGTATGATATTGCCCAGGATATTTTTCTGTTCATGGCTTTCAGGTAGACCAATAATATATATTATCTCTTTTAGATCCATTTTCCAGGTCAGTCATTTTCCCTAAGAAGTACATCACATTTTCTTCTGTCCCGGACAATATCATGCAGGAAATTATCATGGAAAACTGCCCTAATATACTAGAACAAGAAGATAAAATAATCCTTGACAGAATCCATCAATCAATCCAAAAAAAGATCCCAAAATAAAAACTCCAAAGAATATTGTTGGTTTCTCATAGAGTTATTAGTTTCCACTTGCCCAATTCTAAATTTTAGGGTTTTAGTTTCTTCAGTTTGTTTTGTGTTTACTTTTCCATTTGGTTAATTTGTCTTGATGAGTTAATTCCTTTTCCAATTGACCATTTTTACTTTTAAAGGACTTGTTTCCTTTTCCCATTTGGCCAATTTTTCTTTTAACAGTATTGTTTTCTTCAGTCAATCTTTCATAATTCTCCTACATGACTTTCATTTCTTTTCACTTTTCTTTTTCTCTCTTCATTGATTTTTTTTTTTAGGTTTTCACAAGGCAATGGGGTTAAGTGGCTTGCCCAAGGCCACACAGCTAGGTAATTATTAAGTGTCTGAGGCTGGATTTGAACACAGGCACTCCTGACTCCAGGACCTGGCTCTATCCAGTGCACTACCTAACCACCATCTAGTCACCCCCTCTTCATTCTTTTTTAAAATCCTTTTTTGAGCTCTTCCAATCTTTTTTGGATTTGAGACCAATTTCAAAATCCTTTTGAGTTTTTTATGTTGTATTTTATTACTGCTTTCCTCTTCTGAGATGGTGTTTTTAATCATCCCTCTCAGAATAGTAACTTTTTATGGTTAACACTTTTTCTGTTGTTTTTTTTTTAAATTTTTTAAACTCATTTTGACAGTTGAGCTCAGCTGAGAGAAAAGGAGCACAATATCAAGTTTTCTCTGCTGGGACCAGGTGTATGGTTCCTGGCCTACGGTGTTGGCATATATACGGTGTTTCAGGTGCTAGTAGTTTGTTCTCTATGTTAGAGTAACCCAACTCAGTCCTGCTTATTGTCCTTGCATTCCTGGGACTTGAACTTTGTCTTCTGAGTTGGGGTTATGGTTCCCCACTGGCTTGTTGAATCCATACCTGAGCTGTGTTGTGGCTAAGAACCTCTCACTGGTTTTTCAGTTTTCCTCTTATGCTGAGCTATACTCCCCTTTTATCCACAAAACTGACCTTTACTGAAGTTCCTCCATGAAATCTTGCATTGAGAATTTGTTTCACTCTTTTTTGTGTGTGTGTGTGATTTCTGTCACTTTAGAGTCTGTTTAGAGACTTCATTTAAAGTTGTTTCAGAAAGTACTCTGGGAGTTTTCTGGTTTCACATTGCCATCTTGGCTCAGCCCACCCTGGAAATCGCTATGGTGTTATTTTTAAGTAGGCGTGGTTTCTCTTAAGTTCTTAGTAACTCCAAATGAAGCTCTCAGTAGCTCCCATTAGATCAAGTTAGTGCCACTCCTTATGACCCTCTTGTATTTTTTTTTTGCAAGGCAAATGGGGTTAAGTGGCTTGCCCAAGGCCACCTAGCCACCCCCCCTTGTATTTTTTTAATACCTGCAGATCTTCCATCCAATTATTCATCGCCATCTTTGTTCTCTAACTCATTCTTCTCTAAGTGAAAGAAAATAAGCATAATTCATGGACAAAAGTGTGACCCAAAAAAGGAGTTTTGTTCCTCTGGTTTTGGTAGTTTTTTTCTTTTCAGTGAAAATTCTTCTCTTTTATAACCTCTGCACTGGTACTGCCAGGGGAAAAGCACAAAAATCTTATGTTCTACCCCATTTATAGTTCAAATATTGTGCTAGGCAGCAGGACCTTGACTCTGGAGGCTCTCACTTTGTGCTATCTGCTGATCTCTAGAAGTTAGGAAAACTTATCTCTGAGCTGCCATTGGTAATTGAACATAGGTTGAGATACAGTGAGAAGTCTGACAAAGCATTGCAGTTTCTTTTCTATTATTTTTGAAATTCCTTCAAGTCTCCCTGACTGCAAATTGATGGGGTTATTTTAATTTACCTGGGGATACTTCCTTGACTTGTCCAGGAGGACTAGACCAGGAAAGTCTTTTTACTCCTTAACCATCCTTACCCTGAGAGTAGAGAAAGAATAGAAGAAAAATAACAGTACTTCTCCTCCACCTCCTCTTCCTCCTACTTGGACATTAGAGGGAAGAAAGAGAAAAAGAAAGAAGCAAGGAAGAAGGGAGGGAGAAAAGGAGTAAGGGAAAGATGGAAAGAGGAAAAGAAGGGAAGAAGAGGGAAAGAAAAAAGGGAAAGAAGTAGGAAAGGAGGGAGGGTAAGGAAAGGAAGGGGGAAGAAGAGAGGTAGAAGAAAGTAAGGCAAGAAGGGACAGGGAAAAGGGGAGAGGAGAAAAGGAAGTAAGGAAGTAAAATGGAAGGAAAGGAGCAAAGAAAGGGAAAAGGAGGGGGAGAAAAGGTGGGAAACAGGAAGGGAAAGAAGGAAAGAAAAGCTCAGTTTATTTTTTTTAAGGAATTTTTTTTTTGTGTGGATCTTATGGCTGAGGTAAAGGTTGTTGCTTTTGTACAAGAATTATAAATAAGGCTTAGGAATTTAAACTGAAAGAACATGTCAGAGTCCATTGTTATGAAGAATAAGTAGTACTATGTCCAGGAACTTCAGCTGAAGACAAAAGTTGGGAGCAAGGAAAAACTCTACTGCTACAAGCCCAGAGTCTAGTGGAAACTATAAGTCCAGAGGAGTGTTATCTGGTAGAGACAATGAGACAAGTTCAGTGTGATGCCATCATCAGAACTCAGTGACCCTACAGCTATGGGGGTATGAGTTGTTTTTCCACATATACACTCTGCTCATATGTGCCCTTAGATGTATTCCCTCCCCATATATAGTCATGACATGTGCTTTTCTTATCACTGATATATATGTATGTGTGTGTGAGAATATGCAAAAGTTTATAGGGAAAATGTTTTATTACACCTCTGGACATATTCTCTGATGCAGGGAACCGGAGGATAGTTTGGGGTCGGGGTTCTGAGCTTTGGTTGGACTAAAGTCAATCAAGTGTCCATGCTAAATCCAGCACCAATATGGTGAGCCCCAAGAACAGTGATCACCAGGTTACCTAAGGAGGGACAAATCAGCTTAGGTTGAAAAATAGAGTAGATCAAAGTGTCATTGTAGATCATTATTGGGATCAATTGTGAGTGGGTGCTGTCCTTCTAACTTGGGTGAAATAGGGAGACAGAATCTCAAAACAAATTTTTTGCTTTGAACTACTTGTATCTTCTGGTTGAAGATTTAAGATTTGTGTCTTATTGTTATTATAAGTTAATTCGGACTCAAAGAGTATTTTAAACTTAAGTCTAGAGTAATTGTCTTTGGGGCAGCTAGGTAGTACAGTGGATAGCATGCCAGGAAGACTCATCTTCCTGAGTTCAAGTCTGGTCTCAGACACTAGCTGGGATGTCACTTAACCTTGTTTGCCTCAGTTTTCTCATCTATAAAATGAACTTAAGAAGGAAATGGCAGGGGCAGCTAGGTAGCACAGTGGATAGAGCTCTGGCCCTGGAGTCAGGAAGACCTGAGTTCAAATTTCCCTTATTAATTATCTAACTGTGTGACCTTTGGCAAGTCACTTAACCCCACTGCCTTGTAAAAACCAAAAAAAAAAAAAAAAAGGAAGGAAGGAAGGAAGGAAGGAAATGGCAAACCATTTTAGTATCTTTGCCAAGAAAACCCCAAATGATATCACAAAGTGTCAGATACAACTCAACCACAACATCATTCTTTGAGGAACCCACCCTGTGAATTGGTGGAGAGGGAGAAGGGTGTGACCCAAATTTGACAATGATAATAATAAGCATAAAGGTTTTCGAAGTATTTTATGTACATCATCCTATTTGATCCTCACAGAAAGCTTGTGAAGTAGCCTAGATCCAAGAGTTGGAGTCAAAGGACCTAAATTTAGATCTTAATTCTACTACTTTCTATTTTGTATTTAAGGGGAAAGCTGATGGTATAGCAGATGGAATAAATCAGAAAAACCTGGGTTAAAATTTGGTCTCAGACACTAGCTATGTGATCCTGGGCAAGTCACTTAACCTCTATCTGCCTCAGTTTTCTCATATGTAAAATGAGAACAATAGTAGCACCTATCATAAAGGGTTATCGTGAGGATTAAATGAAGTAACATTGTAAAAAAAAAAAAAAAGCACTTTACTTCTACCAGAGCCTGGTACATACTATGCTCTTTATATCCTTTCCTTTCTTTTCTCTTTTCTTGGGCAAGAAACTAGGAATCTCTGTGTCTAACTTTCCTCTTTTGTAAAATGAGTCTCTTTCACCTCTAAATCGATGATCATATGATTGTGATACTCAATTTTACAGGCTAAGAAGTTAAAGCTCAAATCTCTGGCAGATATACTCTGGCTAAATAAAATTTTGTGACCTGATCTAAAAACCTAATCACTATGTATAACATAATTTCTATTGGAAAATCCATTCTTAGTTCCAAATGACTGATTTCCAAATAAACTTTTAAAGTTTATGTTGATGGAAACAATGTAAAAGGCTAACAGACTGCCTTCTGTGGGGGGTGGGGGGAGGGAAGCGAGATTAGGGGAAAAATTGTAAAATTCAAAGTAAGTTAATTAATTAAAAAAACTTATGTTGAGAGATACCTGCATTCCAACTATAATTGGTGGTATAATTGGTTTTCATTGGATATGCATAAATCTTTTCAATAAACTGATCATAAAATTTTTGGTCAGGAAGGTATTCAAATGAAGGCTAGCTTCTTCATCTCCTCTCCCCCTTCAGATATTGTCATATACCTGTAATATCCTTTTCCCTCAGGAAGATTTCTCTGATAAATGCTAAAAATTACTTCAAGGCCATTGTTATAATAATATTAGTGAAAGTTGATAGAACAAAGCAATGTCTAAAAATTTCCCAAACTGTGATATATATATATGATACATATATATATATATGACTCTCTCTTTGTATAACATGCAAATAAATATATAAATATGGGGAAAAGGAAACTAGTAGTCTAGTTTAGCTAAATGTGAATAAACAAAAGGAACTAGTGAAGTAAGGCTAAAAATGCAGACTGGGGCTGAGATGGCAGGCTAGTGAGTATTTTACCATAGAAGAAGTAGGGAATAGAAAAAAGACATGGGCAGATCTGCATTTCAAGAAGATTATTTTGGCATTTGTATAATTAGGAGGAGAGAAACACTTGCAAGTTCCTGGGAATCTCAAGATGAAAAATGATATAATTTTTACCCTTAGAGAAGTTACAATTTTTTTTTATAGTTTTTTTGTAAGGCAAACTGGGTTAAGTGGCTTGCCCAAGGCCACACAGCTAGGTAATTATTAAGTATCTGAGACCAGATTTGAACCCAGGTACTCCTGACTCCAGGGCCAGTGCTTTTTCTGCTATGCCACCTAGCCACGCCTACAATTTCTTTTTATCTACTGATTCCCTATTTATTGCTGCCTATAAACATTTTGTTAACTTCTCTCTCTATAAACAAAGAAAGAAATAAACAAATACAACCCAACCTCCCTAGATCCATCCATCCATGATAGCCACATTTCTCCTCCCCCTTATTGGCTAAATTCTTTAAGATCTACAATCAATGGATCTCATTTTCTTCTAAACCTGCAATCTGATTTCCAACCTCATCATTCAAGTGAAACTACCTTTTCAATGATTTTTGAACTATCAAATTCTTAACCTCTCTGTCATACTTGAGGGTTGAAGTTGAACCCCCTTCTTTTGAATATTCTCTCCTCTCTTTGTATTTTAGATACTGCTCTCTTCTCCCATATTATTTGTTAGATCTTCCTCCAGGTCAATACTACCAAACATGAATTGTATCCAAGTCTCTGTTCTGAATCCCTTTCTCTTTTAAAACAGGGATGTAAAAAATGTAAATTTTCTACATTATCTCATGTGCTGAACTCATCAACTCTCATGGGTCTAATGATCATCTTTAGGCAGTTAGTTCCAGATCTTTATATTCAGTCTTAGTATCTTTCCTGAACTGTACTTCTACATAATCAACTGTCTTTTGGAAATCTTGGTCATACACATTTCAAACTCAACATAACCCAAACAGAACTCATTATATGTCCCTTTCCTAAAACTCCCCTTTCTGAATTTTGCTATCACTGTCAAGGATGTCACAATCCTCAAAGTTACCCAGATATGTAACCTTAGTGTCCTCTATGTAGTTAGTCCATTTTATTTTTTACAGTACCTCTCATTCATATACATCCTCTTTTTTCTTTCTCCTACTTTAAGTGCTCATCACTTCTTGCCAGGACTTTTGCAATACCCCTGTAACTGTTCTCTCTACTTCAACTGTCTTCCCATTCCAATTCATTCTCCACACAGCTCCCAAAGGAATTTCCCTAAAGAGAAGTTTGATTAGTTCCCACTTACCTACTTGATCAGAAATGCAGTCCTCTGATGAGCATTTAAAGTTCTGTATAATATGGGCTCTTCTTGGTTTTCCAGCCCTTACACTTTCCTCTCCCCCTTCCTCCTTCCTCAACATTCTGTCTATAATCCAGCTCACCAACGTTCTTTTTTTTTAAGGTTTTTGCAAGGCACATGGAGTTAAGTGGCTTGCCCAAGGCCATACAGCTAGGTAATTATTAAGTGTCTGAGGTCGCATTTGAACTCAGGTACTCCTGACTCCAGGGCCGGTGTTCTATCCACTGTGCCACCTAGCTGCCCTCACCAACCTACTTTCACTGTCTCAAGAAATCTTTGATCTCCTTTGTACAGTTTGTCCCCATTGTTTGAAAGCTCTGCCCCACTCCTGTTCCCCCACCTTCATATCTTAGTTTCTTTGAATTCCTTCAGTCTCAAATCCTATATTCTGCAGAAAGTTTTCCTGATTCCCAGGGCTACCAAAGCCTTCTCCTTACAGATTATCTTCATCTCTTCTGTATATATTTTGAATGTATTTAGTTATTTGCATATGGTCTCCTGATTAGAATCTATACTCTTTCTGGGCAGGAGCTATTTTTATTTTTTGCTTTTCTTTTAAACTCAGTGATTAGTACAGTGGTGTTTGGTATTTAATAACTACTCATTGAATGGTTATGGAACTGGGGGGGAGAGAGAGAGAGAGAGAGAGAGAGAGAGAGAATTTGGAAGTCAAAATTAAAAAAATGTTAAAATAATAAAATTTAAAATGTCATTGTTGATTGACAGGTTACTTAGAGAGGGATGGCAAAATGATATTTACACATTACATTTATTCAGATACATATAATACAAGATGTAATGTGATAAGGAGGCAGGAAGAAAGGCAATATCTACAGAAAAATTGCTCTACAAAAATTTGAGTATGGAGTGCTAAGTGGGTTGGGGCAAAAGGGGGAAGGCAGGTTGATCAGAGAAAGTTTCATAGAAGTCATACTTAAAGTGACCTTAAAGGGTGAGAAAGATTTTAACAGCTAGAGAAGTGTGGGGTTTCAGTCATGGGGAATGAGCCTATCAAAAACAAGGGAGGCAAGAAAAGCCAGGATGAAATCAGATTATACCCCAAGTCTGGAAATGGCAGTATCTCCCATAATATCCAATCTATTATTAAATCCTGTCATTTTTACTTTCACAACATCTCTCATAAAAATCTTTTTCTCTGTATTCATACAGATTCCACCCTCCTTTAAGCCCCATCATCACCTCTTGACATGACTATTGCATTAGGGGTATATCCCTTGTCAAATAAGGCACAAAAATGAGTATAAGTCATATTCTGGAAGATCACAAATGTAAGATTTTTGCCTTCTATCTTATGGACAATTGGCAACTACAGAAGTTTTTGAGCAGGTGACCGTTAAAGTCAACCCTCTTGCCTTAAGAAAATTATTTTCTGTGTGGAAAATTGCTTGGAGAGAAGGGTGGGAGGCAAGATGAAGAGTCTGCAACATGGGGGTGGCTAGGTGGCGTTGTGGATAAAGCACAGGCCTTGGAGTCAGGAGTACCTGAGTTCAAATCCGGTCTCAGACACTTAATAATCCTAGCTGTGTGGCCTTGGGCAAGCCACTTAACCCCATTGCCTTGAAAAAAATAAAAAAAATAAAAGAGTCTACTACAAGTAGAGAGCATAGGAATAAATGAATTGTTCCTTAGAATAATAAACAGTATCTATCTGAAACCATCAACAAGCATTATATGCAATGGGTATAGGCTAGAGGCAGTCCCCAAAAGATCAGGGGTGAAACAATCTATCACCACTACTGTTCAATATCATATTAGAAATGTTAGCTTCAGCAATAAGAGAAGAAAAAGAAATCAAAGGAATTAAAATAGGGAAAGAAGAGACAGAACTCTCACCCTTTGCAGATGTCATGATGGTATACCTAGAGAATCCTAAAACATCATCTCAAAACCTTCTAAGAATAATTTGCAACTTTAGCAAAGTCGCAGGATATAAAATAAACTTCATAAATCCGCAACTAGCAAGATGCACCAAAAAGAGCTAAAGAGAAAAATCCCATTCAAAGTAACTTCAGACAATATAAAATACCTGGGAGTCTACCTGACAAGACAGACTTAGAAACTTTTTGAAAACAATTACAAAACACTTCTCACACAAATAAAATCAGACTTAAAAAACTGGGCAAATATCAACTGTTCATGGATAGGCCAAGCAAATATAATAAAAAATGACAATTCAACCAAAATTAAACTACTTATTTAGTGCCCTACCAATCAAAATTCCAAAAAATTACTTTAATGAGTTAGAAAAAGAATTGTTAAGTAAATTCATATGGAGAAATAAAAAGTCGAGAATCTCCAGAGATTTAATGAAAAAAAGTGCAAAAGAAGGTGGCTTAGCTCTACCAGATTTAAAATTATATTATAAAGCATCAGTCATCAAAACTGTCTGGTATTGGCTAAGAAATAGTGGTAGACCAGTGGAATAGACTAGGTGCAGGAAATATAGTAAACCCAAATAGTCCAGCTATTGGGATAAGAACTCTCCCTTTGATAAAAACTGCTGGAAAAATTGGAAGTTAGTATGGAAGAAACTTAGATTAGACTAACACCTCACACCCTATACCAAGATAAGATCCAAATGGATACAGGATTTAGAAAAAACAATACTATAAGCAAACTAGAAGATCAAGGACTAGTTTACCTATCAGATCTATGGAAAGGGAAGCAGTTTATCATTAAGGAAGAGATGGAGAACACTAAAAACAAACTAGATGATTTCGATTACATTAAATTAAAAAAGCTTTTGCACAAAACTACTGTAACCAAAATCAAAAGAAATGAACTGGGAAACAATCTTTATAACTGATGTTTCTAACAAAGGACTCATTTATAAAATATATAGAGAACTGAGTCAAATTTTTAAAAAAAGCCAGTCTCCAATTGACAAATGGTCAAAGGATATGCGAAGGCAATTTACAGATGAGGAGATCAAAGCAATCCATAGTCATATGAAAAATTGCTCTAAATCATTACTCATTAGAGAAATGCAAATTAAAGCTTCTCTGAGGTACCACCTCACACCTCTCAGACTGGACAATATGACCAGAAAGGACACGGGATGTGGGAAGGGATATGGGAAATCTGGGACACTTAATACATTGTTTGTGGATCTGTAAACTCATCCAACCTTTCTGGAGAGCAATTTGGAATTATGCCCAAAAGACAACAAAAATGTGCATACTGGTTGATCCAGCAATACCACTACCAGGTCTATACCCTGAAAAGATTATGAAAAAGGATAAAAATATCACCTGTACAAAAATGTTCATAGAAGCTCTGTTTGTGGTAGCAAAGAAATGGAAACTGAGGGAATGTCCATCAATTGGCGAATGACTTAACAAACTGTGGTATATGTATGTCATGGAATACTATTGTTCTATTAGAAACCAGGAGGGATGGGAATTCAGGGAAGCCTGGAAGGATTTGCATGAACTGATGCTGAACGAGATGAGCAGAACCAGAAGAACATTGTACACCCTAACAGCAACATGGGAGTGATGATCAACTTGCTCACAATCAGACACAATTTGGGGATATCTGATATCTGCGATGGAGAATGCCATCTGTATCCTAAGAAAGAATTGTGGAATTTGAACAAAGACCAAAGACTTTCTATGTACCTTTAATTAATTGATTAATTTATTTATTTTAGTTTTTTGCAAGACAATAGGCTTCAGTGGCTTGCCCAAGACCACACAGCTGGGTAATTATTAAGTGCCTGAGGTTGGATTTGAACTCAGGTATGACTCCAAGGCCAGTGCTCTATCCACTGTGCCACCTAATCATCCCTGTACCTTTAATCTAAACAAAAGTTGTCTTATGTAATTCTGCTTTATCTCCTACTATATGTTTTTTCCTTAAGGATATGATTTCTCTCTCATCACATTCAACTTAGATCAATGCATACCATGGGAATTATGTAAAGACTAACAAACTGCCTTCTGTGGGGGGTGAGGGGAGGGAAGCAAGATTGAAAAATTGTAAAACTCAAAAATAAGTAAAACCTGTCTAAAATAAAAAAAATTAAAAATAAAAATAAAAAAATTTTTAAAAAAAGAATCTACTACAGTATTTGCAAAGCAAACTTTTAAAAGTCTGAGATAGGGTAGCAGCAGTGAAAAATAGAGAAAAAGGGACAAATTTAAGAGAAATTCTAGAGAAAGAAACAACTGACCTTGAAAATGATTGGGATTTGGAAGGTGAAGAATAGAAAAGAGTAAGAAATGACTCCAATGTTTGAAGATTGAGAGTAATTAGGAGGATGGTGTACCTTCAGCAGAAATCAAGAATTTAGGAAGCAGAAGATGATTTCAGTTGGGGCATATTGTGATCTAATTGGCAGCTAGATTCTCCCTTTAGATTATTTAAAGATACTTTTTAAAGGTAGGTAACTTGTCTCATACATATTGTAAAAATCTCTATAAAACTATGTGTTATCTTGAATAAAGGATTGGCTCAAGTTCTTTCTCTTCCATGTAGCTTTTCTTTACCACTCTGTCCCTTAAAGTTAAATTCATAATATAGATTCTCTATACCACTTATTTGGAAATAAATAATCGGTAATGACTATTAACAAATAGCAAGATTCCAATAATACACTTAGTTTTTCAGAAACCCTATTACCAGAGTAAGAAATAATATAGGAGATATTGAGCTTCATTATAAGATGGAAATACCCTTTCTATTAAATGCCCTGGAGTGTAATGCTTCAGTCTTCCTTGATATTCCAGTGAGACTGACTGTAGCTTCGAAATTCATCTCCCATCTCTCTCAGAAATACAAAATACACGTATAACCATAGACTGGGTGGTAATAGCTCATATATTTTACAATACTTTAAGGTTTATAGAATACTTTTCTCACAAGCTTGTGAAATAGGTTAAGAAAACATTATTATCCCCATTTAACAGATGAGGAATTTGAAACATAGTAGCTTCTAAGAATACTGCTTTTCCTCTGGCTGAGCCTAGCTTCAGGTCAACCCTTGAAAGGTTAGTAACCAAGACAGCCTCTTACTCCCCAACTACCTCACCCCTAAGGCAGAAGAAGTAGATTGGAAATTCCCCATGTTCTCAAAATCACAGAATCTCGAATGAGAAAGGACCTCAAAGACTACCTAGTAAGATTCTAATTCATACCTACATAAGAATTCCCTCTACCACATTCATTTTTTTTTAGGTTTTTGCAAAGCAAATTGGGTTAAGTGGCTTGCCCAAGGCCACACAGCTAGGTAATTATTAAGTGTCTGAGACCGGATTTGAACCCAGGTACTCCTGACTCCAGGGCCAGTGCTCTGTCCACTGCACCACCTAGCCGCCTCCCTCTACCACATTCTTAACAATTTTTTTTAAATTTTATGACCTTTGCCTAAAGATATACTTTAAAGAGTAGTCTACTATTTTCCAAAGTGGTCCATTTAACTTTTGGATAGTGCTAATTGTTAGAATGTTTCTCCTTTCAGGAAATATAAATTTTCTTCTTGGAATTTCCACTTATTACATGCAATTCTACCTACTGGATTCAAGCAACTCAAGTCATACTTCTTTTAGATTGTGGCAGCTAGGACACAGCTATGTGATGCAACAAATAGAGCACTGGCCCTGGAGGCAGGAGGATCTGAGTTCAAATCCTACCTCAGACACTTAATAATAGCTGTGTGACCTTGGGCAAGTCATTTAACCCCACTGCCTTGCAAAAACCAAAAAATAAAAAACTATATAAAGAGATTGTAGCAGCTCTCCAAATGCTTAAAGATGGGGACCTTGTTCCCCTTTGGTTTTCTCTTATTTAGACTATATATTCTCTTCTAATTCAATTCATCTTCATCAGACACTAATTAGCTATGTGACTCTAGGCATATCACTTAACCTTGTTTACTTCAATTTCCTCATCTGTAAAATGAGCTGGAGAAGGAAATGGCAAATTACTCCATTATCTTTGCCAAGAAGCTTCCAAATGTGTTCATGAAGAGTTATACAGGACTGAAACAAATGAAAAAGAACAGCAAAAATGATTTTTCTTTTGGACTATCATTCAATCAGTTTGCTATGTAACTTCATATAACTCATATATCATCTAACCCATATCACTCTGTCAATGCTGTATTTTTAAAGCTTTGATTCCAGATGTTTTGTTAATTTAGGAGGCTATTATATTTCCATGTACCATCTTATACTTATATCTTGTAATTTAACTGTTGTTTGTTATTCACTTATATGTGACTCTTTGTGACCTTATTTAGGTTCCCATTTTCTTGGCAAGGATACTGGACTATGTTTGCCATTTTCTTCTCTAGCACATTTTACAGATGAAGAAACTGAGGCAAACAGGATTAAGAGAATTGCCAAGGTCACCTAGCAGGTGTTCCTAACTCCAAAGCTCTATCCATTGTGTCACCTAGCAGTATTTCACTGTACAGTAGTATATTTCTTTTCTTTTTTACTAGTTGTTAACTCTCTAGGGACAGGAGCCATGTCTTATACTTCTTTATAACCTGCATTCATTACAAAGCTATTTCCATAACAAAGTTTGAGAAAATATTTGTTTAATGAATGAATGAATGATAAATTTTGTTGAAGGACAGAGCATATGCAATTTGACCCTTCCTGATTGACCATTAGAAGATTATTCTGGTTCAAGGATCATAAAGGAAATTCCATGCTTGTGGGAATAAAGTTCTTAAAGTTAACTAGTGTTTTAGAGAATTTGAAATTCAAAATGATTTTGACAAATTAGATTGCTATTAGAAATTCAACAAATTTTTATTAAACACCTACCAAGCTCAAAACATTTTGCCAGGCTGAGGCTGAAACACAAGAAAAGAAAAAGTTCCTGTTTTAAGAAACTTTCATTTTATTCCAGAGACAGATGAGGGTGATGAAATGTATACATTAAATGACAAGAGCAGGGAGGAAACAAGCATTTATTAGGAGCCCATAATGAGCTAAACACTTTGCAAATTTATCTCATTTGATTTACATGAGAATCCTGGATGTCCAGGATTTATTTATATGCCCAATTTATAGTTTGAGGAATCTGAGAAAGATATAAGTGATTTGGCTTGAGTCACACAGCTTCTGAGACCACATTTCACCTCAGGTTTTCTTGACGTCAGGCTGAGCTCTTTGCTCACTGTACCATCTAACTGCCTCTAAATGGTAAACATAAAAAATAAATACAAACTAATTTCAGAATGGGGAAAAAATCAGTTACTACTGGCCTCATGGGGTAGCTAGGTGGCACAGGGGATAGAGCACCTGTCCTGGAGTCAGGAGGAACTGAGCTCAAATCCTGCCTCAGACACTTAATAATTACTTAGCTGTGTAATCTTAGGCAAGTCACTTAACCCCATTGCCTTGCCAAAAAAAAAAAATTAGGGATTCTAAGAAGCAAAAGTGAGAAGGGTATTCATCCTTAGGAATGGAAGGAAACTATCTTCAAAAAGGATTTTAAAAAAAGGAGATGGAATGTCATATATAGGAAAAAGCAAATGAGATCATATCATATATAGCTGGACCATAGACCATGTAAAAAGGAATAATGTAAAATAAGTTTGAAAAGGTAGGCTGATACCAGATTGTGTAGGCTTTAATGCCATACAAAGAAGCTTGCTTTTTATTCTGGAGGCAAAAATTTTAGAGTGGCAAAGTATTTTAGCAATGTGGTTTTGGTAGCTGTGTGGACGATGGACTGGAGAAGGGAAGGATTAGAGTCAAGGAAACTAGTTAGGAAGCTACACACCCACACATGTTTACTTAGAATTATTGTTCTCTCCTCTAATACATATACAAATGTTTGTCCTTCATTTCAAAGAAGACCACAACATCAGGGAGGTGATGGCATGGCAAGCACATGAATTGGATTTGAGTTGGGGGAGAGCTGTGCTAAGTCACCAGCCTCACTTTCTTCTTTAGAGTCATCTGCATCAGTGGTCAGATATGAATCAGGGTGACTGGAGATGGTCCTGGTTGTGAGGCAATCAGGGTTAAGTGACTTGCCCAAGTTCACACAGTAATTGTCAAGTGTCTGAGATTGGATGAGAACTCTCCTGTCTCCAAGGCCAGTGATCTATCCACTGTGCCACCTAGCTGCTCCAACATATACAAATATGATAGAATTGGAACAACTAAGTAGATACTAGAATAGAAAAATATTTAGGACCCAGACTGGATTTTTGAAAGTATTTTTAATATTATTTTTTGGAAATACAACAAATAAAGATAAATTATTTATAGTATTTTAAAAGTTAGCATTATAGTCAAATTATAATATGAGGAAAAGAAGAGCTTATCTTATAAAGCTATTTTCCCACTATGTTGTAAGACTTTTAGTTTTGTTTTTTTTTTGGCAAGGCAAATGGGGTTAAGTGGCTTGCCCAAGGCCACACAGCTAGGTAATTACTAAGTGTCTGAGATGAGATTTGAACCCAGGTACTCCTGACTCCAAGGCCAGTGCTTTATCCACTATGCCACCTAGCCACCCCTATGCTGTAAGACTTTTATCTAGTTCCAGTTTTGTTATACATATTTTAAGAGGGATTTTAATTAGGTAAACATCAAATTAAATTTTAATATGATACTATGATTTGTCTTATGAAGAAAAAGTTATGATTGACCTACTGTGTTTAAGTTTCTGAAATATTATATAAGGAATTCAATTCCAAGCATTTAATAAAAACCTACTATGTGCAGGGCATGGTGGTAAGCACTGTGAACAAAACAACAAACTAAAATAGTTCCTGACTTCAAGGGGTTTACATTCTACTTACAGATACAACATTTAGATGATAATTTACCAACTGAAGAAAAGAAAGCATTTAAAACCATATACTTTCCATATAGAAAGTAAACATTAAAGAAATGTTTGCTATTGATTAAGAGACCCAAATTTGATTTAAATTACAGCAAGAAAGGCTCTTAATAGGATAGACGGAAACCCTGATTATGAATAGTTAAAACAAGTATGGAATAAAGTTCAGTGGAGATATTGGTAAATAGGATAATTATCTGACTAAAGCAGCAGAGTCCTCCAAAAAAGACCTCTTGAGACATATTTTTGGACTTAGCCAATACAGAATTTTATTTTGCTAATCTAAGCTTATTTGTTATGACTGTTTTTCAGTGGGGAAAATCCTTGATTAAGTCTTTAAAAAATCAGAAAGATCTCTTGAATACTCTTTCTTATATTATGGTTTTTACAGAAAATTTAGAATGGTAGTTTATTTTTAACCTTGTGACATTAGGCTCTATTGACCCTAGCAGTGATTCCTTAACAAATTATGTGGGTGAGAAATCTTCATTTGTATCACCAACTAACATTCATTAATTCTACAATGCCCAGAGGCTGCTACTAACTCAAGTGTTAAAATCAGTTGGTTAGTATGTATTTTTTTTTAAAGTTTTTTGCAATGGGGTTAAGTGGCTTGCCCAAGGCCACACAGCTAGGTAATTATTAAGTGTCTGAGGTCAGAGTTGAACTCAGGTACTCCTGACCAGTGCTCTATCCACTGTGTCACCTAGCCGCCCCTGTTAGCATGTATTCTTAATAAGGTCAGGGTTACAGGTTCAATCTCAATTGAGGATTCAATTGTGAGCAAAAACTGTGGCTCATAGCCATAAGCTGAATTTCTCAAACTCAGTTACCATCCTTGCAATATCTGTTATAATCAGAACTTGAGCTAGCTAGTAGATAATTTAGTGCACAACTTAAAGGTCAGTAGCATCCTCTTTCTGTTTGAAAGAAAACATTTCTGTGTTACAAAATGAGTTAAGGAGGTTAAAAAAAATGTCCTAAAAGGGAGAGGAATCAGAAAATTTAAATCCCCTAAATTTCCTTGGGGGAATTCTGTTATCCAGTGGGAGTTTTTTGAAATAATTTAGCTTTTGTTTTCATTTCTTGAATTTTTCTCTTCTGTCAGATCTAATGTTGGTACTTCCTAGCATGGTGTTTTTATGTGCTGCTGCTGGATGAGGGCCAGAACTAACTCATTCTTTCTCATGTTGTCAATGTGCATTTTCTTGAACTTCTATATGAATGTAGCAAATGTGTCAAAGATCAGACACTAATTGCTTATGAAATCTTAAAGAATTTGAACTTAAATTCCCTAAGAGAGCCTTGTGTGAAAGTTGGACAGTTGCTTATGACAAGAGAGTGGACTGAGAACTCTGGACTAAAGAGAAGACTCAAGAGGATTATGATCTAGTTGGAAGCAGTCATGAAATATATTAGCAGTATAAAGACAGTGACACAATATTCAATTGAATTTAATGACATGCCAAAATACAAGGCATAGACCTAATAAGAATTATAATACTGTGATATTCATGTGAATGAAAGAGAATAGCAGCATAGTCTAGAATAGTAGATAATGTAAAACTCATTCAATGCCTTGCAATGCACAATAGGATAGTAGTGGTAAGGAAGATGAGATAAAGGGATGGGGGTGGGTGCAAGAGATAAAGGGAGAACATCTCAAAATGACTTGCCTAAATGTTTTGTTCAGGTCATCATTCTAATTCAAGTCAATATCACCTCTAGTCTGCACTATTTACAGTAGCCTCCTAATAGATCTCCCTACTTCATCTTTTCCTAGGTCAGTCTAATCTTCTATCAGCTGCCAAAAGATTTTCCATTATTAAGCTGATAAATGTCACTCCCCTGCTCAATAAACTCCAGTGGCTCCTTATAACCTCTAGGATCACATGCAAACTCCTCTTTGACATTTAAAGCCCCTTTACCAGTTTACAACCTATCTTTTTTTTTAAAGATTTTATTTTGTTTTACAATTTTCCCCCTAATCTTACTTCCCTCCCCCATCCCCCTCAGAAAGCAATTTGCCAGTCTTTATATTGTTTCCATGGAATACATTGATCCAAATTAAATATGATGGGAGAGAAATCATATCCTTAAGGAAGAAACATAAAGTATAAGAGATAACAAGATCAGACAATAAGATATCAGGTGTTTTTTTTTTCCAAATTAAAGGTAATAGTGCTTGGTCTTTGTTCAAACTCCACAGTTCTCTGGAAACCAGTAGTATTCTCCACTGCAGACAGCACCAAATTGTTCCTGATTGTTGCACTGATGTAATGAGCGGGTCCATCAAAGTTGATCATCACCCCCATGTTGCTGTTAAGGTGTACAGTGTTTTTCCGATTCTGCTCATCTCACTCAGCATCAGTTCATGCAGATCTCTCCAAGTCTTGTCCCTCCTGGTTTCTAATAGAACAATAGTGTTCTATAACATACATATACCACAGTTTGCTAAGCCATTCCCCAATTGAAGGACTCTTACTTGATTTCCAATTCTTTGCCACCATAAACAGGGCTGCTATGAATGTCTTTGTACAAATGATGTGTTTTACCCTTTTTCATCATCTCTTCAGGTATAGACCCAGTAGTGGTAATGCTGTATCAAAGGGTATGCACATTTTTGTTGCCCTTTGGACATAGTTCCAAATTTCTCTCCAGAAAGGTTGGATGAGTTCACAGCTCCACCAGCAGTGTAATAGTGTCCCAGATTTCCCACAACCCTTCCAACAATGATCATTATCCTTTCTGGTCATATTGACCAGTCCGAAAGGTGTTAGGTGGTACCTCAGAGAAGCTTTAATTTGCATTTCTCTAATCAGTAATGATTTTGCGTAATTTTTCATAATCGCTTTGATCTCCTCATCTGTAAATTGCCTTTGCACATCCTTTGACCATTTGTCAATTGGGGAATGGCTTGGTTTTTTTTTTCAATTTGACTCAGTTCTCTGTATATTTTAGAAATGAGTCCTTTGTTGGAAATCAGAGTCGTAAAGACTCACACCCTATCTTCCCAAGCTTCTTATCGCAGATTCCCCTTAAGGGACGTGGGTCAAACTGGCCATACTTTCTCCTCACACTCAGCATTCCTTCTACCCTCTTCATGAATGGGATGCAGTCCCGGGTGGGGGCCGCTCCCTAGTCAGGGCTGTCCAGCCTTCACCCTCCCTCCTCGGGGGGTAATTTCCTTCACAGCTGTCAGTGTGTCTGTCCACACGCGGCCCCCCCCCCCCCCCCGCAGGAGGTCAGCTTCTCCAACACGGGGGTCTTCCTTTACCCCTCTGTGCCCCGAGCCCCGAGCCCACGAGCGGAGCTCAACGCGGACTTGTTGCCTTCTGATCCCGGCGGGCCGAAGGGCCTAGAGGCCCCGGCCGCGGGGGGCTGGGCTATCCGCCGGCGCCCCTGGGGGAATTCTGGGGGGCTTCCCTCTCGGGGGCTCCCGAGCTGGAGGCGGGCGGTGTGAACGACGCCTGGCACACCGGCACGGGGGGCTCGTTTCTGCCCCGGCCCCTCGGGCCAGCCTGAGCCCCGCTCAGCTCGGCGAAGCCCCCCAAAGCTCGCGCATCTTCTGGGGGGAACGCCCCGGGGCGGCGGGGGACTACAAGTCCCGTGGGCCCCCGGGGCGCGGGTGGTGATGACGAGCGGCCCCGGGATTGGCCGGGCGTGGCGGGGCGTGGCGGGGGCGTGGCGCGGGCCCCCGGAGGCCCCCCTCCGCCCCCATCCCCTCGGCTCCCTCCCGGGCGGAGGGACAGAGCGAGAAGATGGCGAAGACGTACGATTATCTGTTCAAGCTGCTGCTGATCGGAGACTCGGGGGTGGGGAAGACCTGCCTGCTGTTCCGCTTCTCCGAGGACGCCTTCAACACCACCTTCATCTCCACCATCGGTGAGGGAGGACCAGCCACTGGAGATGGGGGCACGGGGCGGGGGAGGGGACCTGGGGGCGTGTGTGGGGGAGATGGGGGCAGGGAGGGGAAGGGGCAGGCAGAGACGGGGTCCAGTGAAGGGGAGAGAGGGGGGACCAGCGGGGAGATGCGGGGCCGGGAGGGGGAGCCCGTGGAGGACGAGGCGGCGGAGCTCGGGGGACAGTGGGGAGGGGCGCCGAGCAGACTCGGGGGGAGAGTGATGGGGAGACCCTGGGGGACAGGTGTCGGGAAAGGGGCGCGGAGCCACGGCCAGAGGAGCTGGAGCGGGGCAGGGGCGCGGAGGGGGGCAGCGAGGGAGGAGAGTGAAGACTGGAGGGAGCAGAGAGGGGTGCAGGGGGGCCACGGGACAGGGGAGGGGGGGCAAGGAGACAGGGCGCGAGGGAGGGGAGAGAAGGAGATAGGGGGCCAGGAGGGAAGAGACCAGGGTGGGGACTGAGGGAAGAAAGAGGAGACTAGGTGGGGGAGAGGGTAGTAGGAAAGGAGGAAGAAAAGAGAAGCAGCATGAAGGGGACAGGAGGGAGGAGAGAGAAGAAAGTTTGGGGAAACAAGAGGGAGAAAGGGAGTCATGGAGGAGTCAGGGAAGAAAGAGAAGGAAATTTGAGATAAGAGAGTGGAAAGAGGGGCTTTGGGAACTTAAAAGAGGAGAAACAGAAAAGAACATGGTTGAAGGGAGGGACCATCAAGGTGAAAATGGTGGGGCAAGGGGCACATAAAGGAGGGGAATGTGGAGTGAAAAGAGGGGACTTGGTGCAAAGGGGCATGGTGAACCAGGAGAATGGGAGGGAGGAAGGATTGAGGAGAGAAGAGCATGGAAAGGAAAGAATGGGATATAGAGAAGACAAAAGGGGATGTTGGAGGCAATAAGAAGGAATGGAGTTTGGGGGATGAGAAAGAAGGAGATTTAATTAGGAAAAGAAGGGAATAAAATAAGAAGGAGCAAGGACTGAAGAAAGGGTAGCAGGAGGGAGATAAGAGAAAGGTATATAAAGGAAGAGGAGGTGTGAAGAGTGAATAAGAGAAAAACAGAGACACAAGATAGGAAAAGGAATGGGAAGGAGAGATGAAAGAAGAGGGAATGGTGGGGACAGGAGGGAGTAGGTCATGGAGATATCATGGGAAGAGACCTGGAGACAGCAGAAGGAAGGGTACATGGAGATTGAAGGTAATGAGAGAAAATCAATGAGAGAAGAGGAGGAAAAGTTGGGGAAGGGACTTGAGGGTAGAGGTAGAAAGGGAAAAAGGAACCAGAAATATGAGAAGGGTAAACCTGAAGAGGGAAAAGTGGAAAAAATAGAAACATGATTAAAAGAGAACAGAATAGCAATCTTTGTGGGTGGGTATGGGAAAAAGACTAAGTAAAGAGAGGAGGAAAGAGGGTGAAAAGGGGATTAGGAGGTTAGGGAGAGAAGCTGCCAGAGGAAAGGAGAGAATGAAGAGATAAGGGAAGAAGAAAGAGGGGGAAATTGGATGATACAAGAACTGTACAGGACAGAAATAGGAGACTGGAGGAGATAGGACTTAACAGAGGTAATTGAGAGCCAAGTAGGAAAGAGAAGAGCTATAAAGAGTTAGGAAAAGGAAGAAAATGAGAAAGTGGGATTTTGAGGGAGATTGTAGGAACAAGAGAAGTCTGAATGTAGATAAGTGACAGGGAATGGAGAACATGAAAGAAATCAGAATAGAAGATTGGAGTAAAAAAGGGGGAAATGGGGCTATGGAAGTTCTGGATAGAGGGATCACGGAAGCAGACAAAATTAAGGTAGGAATAGAGAGTTAAAGAAAGTGGTGAAGGAAAGAAATAAGGATAAGGAATGTGCTTATAGAGAAAAAAAGACAGTAGGAGCAAAAACAAAAAGGGAAAGAGTGAGATATAGTGAGTGTTGTATAAGCAAAGGGAAAAAATTAGGGCAGAAAATATGAGAAACTTGGAGCAGACAGAAAGGAGTAGGGGTCCTGGACTCTTTCCATAGTAGCTTTCATTTTCCTGTGCTCTTACTTTTTTTGGATCAAATGTAGGAGACAAAGATTTAAGTGATAGACAGTGGAATGATTTAATTTTTAGTTGATTCTCAGTATCAGATTTTTATAATTGAAGGAATTTGTGATTTTTCCTTTTTTGAAACTATACATTCAGGTTTTTATTTTTGTTTGTTTTTTAAAAATTTAAATGTTCATTAGTTTCTTAGTCAGAGAATGTTATCTCATGCTCTTTCCTCCTTACTTTCTGTGGTTTTTACAATTACTTGTTAGATATATTGTAAAATGTTATTTACCTCTGTGACTTTTAATTGATTGGACAAAGTTTTGGTTTTGGTTTTGGTTTTTGCTGGGAACTGACCTCATAACTTTGCTACTGGTAGGTATTGTGTTTTCAGGTATCAAGATATATAGCAGTCTTACTACAAACTTCATATTTAAATCAAAGCTGATTTTATGCTGGGTACAGAGTTAGTGTTGCTTTCCTTTTTCTTATTAAAAAAGAGTACCTGAGTAAGAAACTAGTCTAGGTTTCCTAGCAAATTAACCTGAGTGTCAAAGCCTTATTATTAGTATGCCATTCTTGCATGTATGAATGTAGAACTTATTATAACTTGTTTCATTATGACTTGTTGGATTGGGAACCAAAAGAGGTACTTTTGGGGAGAGTATATTTGAGTCATCCACCTTTATAATTTTTATCTCTACAGGTGTGTTTAAGAATAACTATTTTGTCATATAAGCCAAATATTATTTTTAATTAGTTTTGTGCCTCTTAATTTTCATATGACTTGACTGTTTAAACTCATGAGGTGCTATAGTTTAGTGAGGTTTGGACTGCTGGTTCTTCAAATGTATGTGACAAAGTACAGTCTTCAGTGGGACTTTTTCTTTTTTGAGGAAGCATATTGTAAATGCTATCTTTACACGTTTTCATGAGGGGTTTTGTAGGAACTGATACACAAACTAAAAGGAGTTAATGTTTTAAAATATTACTAATTTAAAAACCTCAAAGCAGTCCTTTTTTTTTCTCTGCTAAGAGTGTACACTTGCTTTTAGATAGTATAGGGAATGTACAGAAACATTGAGTACCATATTGTTTCCTTAACTCCTTTAGAGTTGAAGGGAACAGAATCCACCTATACTTTTTTGGATAAACTTCTTAGACTTGAGTTGTTTGTTTACTCATTCTTTTTTGTTACTTTTTTATTTTCATTATATTTCATGTTTATTATAAGAATATCTATAAGTTGCTTTTTATTTATGTCCCTTTAAATATTTTCATTGTAACAGATTTAATATTCGTTTCTGAAAAAATCTATTTTTAAATAATTGAAATAGAACTTTTGTGTAGGTGCATTTTTTTTTTTTTTTTAGGTTTTTTGCAAGGCAGGGGCAGCTAGGTGGCCCAGTGGATAAAGCAGGGCTGGTACTTTATCCACTGCCACCTAGCCACCCTAGGTGCATTTTTAAAGTCATTCATAGCAGGTCCATTTAACAATTTAGGCTAAGAAGCAGGAATAAAACTGAATCTGCTTTTATCAGATCCTAGATCTCATATTGTTCTTGAAATGTATAGGTAAGAAGGGGTGACCTGACAGAAGGTAATAAATAAACAAACATTCTTTTGAAACGGCAGAAGAATTTAGATACCATGAAATCTTATGTAATCAGGTGAATGTGGGGAAGGTTGGGATGGTGTTGGTAAGACTATCAATCTTCAGGTAGAAAGTACCATACCTACTCTTCTGTGACCACAGGGATAAGAGTGGAATTGAAGTTTCTAGCAACAGACCTGTCACTAAGAGAGGGCAAAAGGTTTATCTTAGAATAGATAAAGTAGATCACCTCCTATTTCCTGAGTGATTTCTATTTCCTAAAACTTATGTGCAGTTTGTGGAAGTTTTCTGTCAGAGTTCTGAGAAGTTTTGAATGACTATGAATGTTCAGATAAAAGTTGTAGATGGTGTAAAGAAGTATGATGGGAGGAGGCAGCTAGGTGGTACAGTGGATAGAGTACTGGCCCTGGAGTCAGGAGGACCTGAGTTCAAATTCGACACTTAATAAGACTTAGCTGTGCAGTGACAGCTAGGTGGTGCAGTGGATAGAGCACTGGCCCTGGAGTCAGAAGTACTGTCAGTTATACTATTTCTTAAATCTAAGTCATAAAATAACATGATAATGGGTAATCTAATTTATCTTTTAGTTTAATATTCTATAATAAATTCATATATGTTTTAGAAAACACTCAAAAGAAGTTTAACACATATCTAGTTTAAAAATAAATGTAGTGGGGGCGGCTAGGTGGTGCAGTGGATAAGAGCACCGACCCTGGAGTCAGGAGTACCTGAGTTCAAATCTGACCTCAGACACTTAATAATTACCTAGCTGTGTGGCCTTGGGCAAGCCACTTAATCCCATTGCCTTGCAAAAAAAAAGACCTAGCTGTGTGACCTTGGGCAAGTCATCTAACCCCATTGCCTTGGTTAAAAAAAAAACAAAGAAGTATGAAGGGAACAAACAAACATAAAAATAAACCAAAAATTCTCAGGTAATTTGAAAAATAAAAGTAAGATGATTTTTTGGGGAAAGCTCTTGGAAGGGATTGGGGGTGGTGGGTGGGGAGAAAGGGGGTGTACTATGAGGAAAAAAACATCATGTAAATAGAAGATAATACATGAGCTAAGTCTTGAAGGAAGCTAGGAATTCAGAGAGGTAGAAATGATCAGGCATGGGGGCGGCATATGTGAATAGACCAGTTTCACTGACCATTAATAGACCATGTATGTCTACCGGATGACTCCCCTTCCCTCTCTGAACCTCAGTTTCCTCATCTGAAACATGAGGCAATTGAATAACATGTTCTTGAACGTCCCTCCTAGCTTTAATGGTATAGAGATGGTAAGTGCCCTTGTGGTGAGATATTTAGTGCAATTTCTTCATTTTATAAAAGAGAAAACATGGAATGAGAGTGAAGTGACTTGTCTGAGTAATCCAGCTAGCTCAGCTGGAAATCAAGAACCTAGAATTCCCCATTCAACCTCTAGAACTTTTATCTAAGTATTCATGATCATTCAGAACTTCTTTTCACAGCACAGGGAAAATAGCACTTTGGTCAGGCTTCTACTTTTTTTTCCATTTAAGAAGTTGAAATTTAGATAAATCTTAAATTGGAAGGTTAAAATATTTCTGTTTGCATCAATTGATTCAATTTATTCAGGGAAATAGATAAATTTAGTCTAACAGAGTTAACCCATCATGTACCTGCTCTTTACTCACTCTTTTTGCATATTTTTTTATGTTCTATGATTTCAAGTTGAGAGATGAAAGCTCATTAAAATTACTGAAATTTAGGACATTGTGCCCACTAGTTGAGGAATGACTAAATAAATTATGACATAAATGTCAAGCATGAAAAATTCAAAGGAACATGATAATATTTGTATGAATCGATGCATAGTAGACAAAACTAGAAAAACAGTATATTCAGTGACTTGTAGCAATATACATAATAATAACAAAATAAATTTGAATGTTTTATAATTGTAATTAATAATCTTGTCCCCAGTGAAGAGATGATGAGGGAAAGTACCTGTCTGTTGATTCCTTCTTTGTTTCTCTATAAATACATATACATATATTTATCTATATCTATATATATATAGATAGATAAATAGATATAGCTATATCTATATATCTCATTTGAACATGGTTTGTTTGCATGTTATCTCCCCCATTAAATTATGAACTCTTAGCACAGAACCAGAAACAAATGATTAATAATTGCATCTTCACTAACTGACCTATGGGTTTGACATGATGCATATGCTGTCAGATATAATTGATAAATCAGTTGACTTCACTTTTTTTTTCCTTTGTTATGGGTAGAGATTAGTGGAAGGGGAAGACAGTATATAGCTCTGAATGACAGTAACATCTAACAAAGGACAAACAACAAAGTTTTATCAAATTTTTTATTAAATGAAATGACTTAGACAAATTTTTTGATCTTATTTTTTTCTTTAAATGAATATCTTTTCTTTTTTTTCTTTTTTAACTTTTTTTTAGATTTTTCAAGGTAATGGGGTTAAGTGGCTTGCCCAAGGCCACACAGCTAAGTAATTATTAAGTGTCTAAGGTAGGATTTGAACCCAGGTACTTCTGACAACAAGGCTGGTGCTCTATTCACTGCACCACCTAGTCACCCCTTAGTGAATGTCTTTTAGATTAAAAATTTTATTTGGTTTATAATGATTCAAAACTTACTCTAAGGCACATATTTAGAAACATTGTCATTTACATTTTGATTGAAGATGATATCAACATGACTAAATATTACTCAGGATGTGTTATAATCTTTACATCTGGAGAATATTGACCTTGATTTTTAGAATTATCTTGGTTTATATGCAAGAAACGTGTACCTGGAAAGGAAATATTTTTATACATAATACATTATAGTATTGGGTTTTTTTTTTGGCAAGGCAGTGGGGTTAAGTGACCTGTCCAAGGTCACACAGCTAGGTAATTCTTAATTGTCTGAGGTCAGATTTGAACTAAGGTCCTCTTGACTCCAGGGCCAGTGCTCTCTCTCTCCAATTATTGCTTACTTTGACATTATATAGTGCCTCTTTTTATACCACTTTGCAGGAAAAAAAAATATTGTAGGGTAAAAGCAGTACTACCAAAATTGTAGTATGAATGTTATAATGAACTAAAAGTAATTAAGTGGATAATAGAATTATAGATTTCAGCAATAGATTGATAGATAGAATAAGATTAAATTAAATGTCTCCCTTTTGCCAGTAACTATGTTAGATCTAGAGCTGAAATAGACTTTAGAAGCCTTCAAATATGAACCCTCATTTTCCAGATGAATAAATTGTGCACCAAGAATTTAAGAAATTTGTCCAAGGTCACTCAACTAGTCAGTATCTGAAGCAAAACTGAATTCAGGTTCCAGTGAATATTTTAGCCTTTATACCAGTTACCTTCTGGATATTAAGACTAGGATGTAGAATATGAGAATTCTAAATAGAACTTTTAGCTGTAGTTTTAAAATAAAAGGACTCATGAAGAGCTTCAGAAAGTATCTTACACCAGAGGTGTAACTCACTGTAGGGGTCAGTCTACTGTAATGTGGTATACAATTTGAACAAATTAAAATGTCGTTGAGAAATTTTTAATAAAATAAATGCAAATAGAATACAATATAGTAAATATTAATTTGTGGTTTTCTAAGTTGGTATATAATCTGCAAGATTCCATCACTGTTTAAGTTTGACAAATAGTTATAATTTAAGGAGAAGGTTCTTGTCAGGAGAAATTAATCAAGAAAAGTAAAAATAACTAAATATGTATCATTTTGATTGGTGATAGGATGGTGAGTTGAATGTAGATAAAAACTAAAACTTGGTTTTGAATTAGATTTTAAAAGAATCAGACAAAACCTCATTGTTCAGTAGTTTTCAGTTGTGTCTGACTCTTCATGACCCCATTTGGGATTTTCTTGGTAAAGGTATTGAAGTAATTTGCCATTTCCTTCTCCAACTCATTTTGACAAATGAAGAAACCAAGGCAAACAAGACTAAGTGATTTTTCCAGACTCACTCTAGGTATTATGTGTTGCAGCCATATTTGAACTCATTTTCCCAGCCCAGGCCCAGTGTTCTTTCCACTATACTACCTAGGTGCCCCAAAGAATGTATAATTGGAACTAAAAAGAATATGGAGCTTTTGGAATCCTTAACTTTCTTCCAGGCATGATAAGATTTTAACTATGTGAGGCCTTTCTTGATCCTCACTACTCTCTCAGTTGTCAATGCACTCTCCCACATAAAATTACTTTGATTGAAGTTAGCCCTTATGACTTTACTGGATAGATTTGAATAAAAATGAAGATAAGTGGGAGTAATTGTACTTGAACACTTAACAAACTTCCAAATATCCACTTCTGTACCCCTGTGATAACCTCCCTGAATTTACTTAATGCATTTTAAAACCTCAATTTAAAACAAATTATTTTTCCAATTATGTAAAAACAGTTTTAACCAATTTTTTTTTATAATTTGAGTTCCAAATTTTCTTCAGTTCTCCTTCCCCTCTGTACATTGAGAAAGCAATTTGATAAAGGTTATTCATGTGCAGTCATGCAAAGCATTTCTATATTTGTTATGTTGGGAAAGAAATCAGACTGAAAGAAAGGAAAAGAAAGAAGGTAAAAAATTATGTTTCTATCTGTATTTAGATAAATCAGCTTTTTCTCTGGAGGTAGATAGAATTCTTTATCATAGGCCCTTCAGAATTGCTTTGGATCATTGTATTGTTGAGAATAGCTAAATTATTCACAATTGATCTTTCTATAAACAGTTGTTACTGTTTATAGTGTTCTTTTGGTTTTATCCATTTCACTTTGCTATAGTTATATAAATCATTTTCTGAAACTATTTTGCTCATCATTTTTTTTTCCTTAGATTTTTGAAGGCAATGGGGTTAAGTAGTTTGCCCAAGGCCACACGGCTAGGTAATTATTAAGTGTCTGAGGTCAGATTTGAACTCAGGTCCTCCTGACTCCAAGGCTGGTGCTCTATCCATTGCGCCACCTAGCTGCCCCTCATCATTTCTTATAGTGCAATAGTATTCTATCACAATCATATTCTACAACTTGTTTAGCCACTCTCCAACTTATGGACATCCCTTCAATTTCTGATTGTTTGCCATCACTAAAAACTGTTATAAATGTTTGTTGTAAATAGAGATCATTTTTTTTATTTAAAAAATCTCTTTGAGAAACAAACCTAGTAGTGTAATTTCTGGGTCAAAGTGTATGCACAATAAAGCCTCAATTTGAAAGAGACATCTTAGGGTAAAGGTATTATAGTAATCTATTGATCTTTCCAAATTGCTTAACTGTGGTATATGTAATACTCAGATTTCTTTCTTTTAATTAATGAAATTACTCAAGAATACCAAATCAAAAACGTGTGAAATCACTTGGGTTTGCATTAGAAGAGCCATTTCTTCTCTATCTTTTCTCATTAGCCTGAAACAATACAGCAGATGATGGAGCTGTGTTTGTTTCTTTTCTCTGCCTCATATAGGGAAGTGGGTTAGTTTTTAGAAATTTGAGCTGACTAAATCAAATTCTTTTGTTAAAAGAAAATATGTATATTAATGCTTACTGAATAGATTTAGTTGTATATATTTGTACAACATATTGTCTAGAATCAAACTGATGTTTAATTATCAATATTTCTGCTTATCAAAGCAGCAAAAAAATTTAAAACTAAAGTAACCAATTATTCAATGACAGGCTATCACCATTAAAAATTTTTTTTATATCAAAGATCAGATACAGGATTCTCTTAAAATCACATTGTTTTGTATTATCTGTTAAGTATATTGGGTTTTTTAAATTAATACTTAAATACTAGAATGTTATTGATATGAAATTATTGAATGTGATCAGCTGTTGCTTCTAAAATTGTATATTCATATCTATTTGAATTCCAGCTGTAATTATTTGATCCCCTTATTCTTTAACTTCTTTTTTTGTCATTGTTTTTTATATTAATTTATTTGATCCCTCCCAGAAACTCTTGAAGGGGTGGATACTTCTGATGTTACTATCCTCATTTTATAGATGAGGAAACAGACTTGGATGTGATTTGTTGGTGGTTACACAACTTGTGAATATCAGAAGTGGGATTTTTTGAAAAAAGATCTTCCTACTTAAGTATAGCACACTATTCACTATCATCTGCCTTTTAAAGTTGCCTATAGATTTTGATTCCTGGAATCTTATTTAGAAGGTAATAGTAAATAGATAGAAATTTGAATTGTAGTTTTTATTTTTTCTAAAGATGGACTAAAAGTGAAAAACAATGAGATACTCTTTCACAGTTACCAGAATAGCTAACATTTATGTAGTGCTGACTATGTGCTAGGCACTATGCTAAGCATTTCACAATTACAGTCAATCTTCAATATTTGCATATTTAACTTTTGTGACTTCAAGCATTTATGTGATTTTATTAGTTATCTTAATTTTTACTTTCATGCACATCTGTGGCTATGTGCAGTAGAGAAGAAAACTGAAAAACACAATGTGCCCTCAAATTCTGGTATGCACTGCCGTTCAGACTGAGTGTCCTCCTTCCCCCACTGCCTGTCTGGGCTTCCAAGTGTCCAGCCTGGGGCAGCATGGAACATCATGGTCTCTTTGCAGTTTGGTTGGTGTAGAGCTAGACCCAGTAAGTCTAAGCCTCCCCCAGCCATGGACGTTACAACCTTAGAAGAGGCATTGACTTACTCTGAGGCATCGGGCAACAGTTTAGTCACAGAGCTGAAAGGAAGATTAGAGATGGCAGATTACATCTTTTTCTTTTTTTAATCTGGGTGGAGAGGGGTTCTTCTGACATCATAACTACACTATTCCTGTTATCCCTCCCTGGATTGCCTATCCTCTTCCCTGCATTTATGTATTATTTCATTGTTACTCTGTTAGAATTAATGTTTTGCTACAAAGAATTGTATGCCCCAAACTGTATTTTCAGCATTCTCTTGCAAAAGATGGCCATTTTTGGTGGTTTGTAGGCCCAAATTTCCTATTTCCCCTAGGTTCAATATATCAACATTCACATTTTTTTTGACTTAGAGCCATTTTCTAAGAACATTCCTCCCTAAAGTTGAGAATTAATTTATTGATATTTGTTCCACACAACAACCCTGGGAGTTAGGTAATATTATTATCCCCATTTTACAGTTGAGGAAATTGAGGTAGACAAAGATTAAATGACTTGAGCAGAGCCACACTGCTAATAAGTCTCTAAAGCTGGATTTGAATTCCTGTCTTTCTTTTCTGACTCCAGGCTTAGTTATGTACCACGGTGCCACTCAGCTACACCAAATCAGTGCTTTAATTCTGCTTAGTTTTTTCCCTTTTTTCTATGTTATGGCATTTGAGTTTTTTGTTGTTGGATTTTTGGGGTTTTTTGCCTTTTAAGGGCATTTTTTGAAGGACAAGGAAGATAGAACTAGAAAAATAGAAACAGATATTAAAATCTATAATAATTATGTGGAGGAGGAAGGGGAGGTTGCAAGGGGAGAAATGTTAACCTTTAATAAGCACTTTGTGGACACTTACAAGTAGATGGGGGATCAGAAACAAATCATGTGGGTTCCTTCCTCCCTTCCATTCCCTTCTCTTTCTTCCTCCCCCCAAAAGTTATGTAGGAGATCTTCTATCCATCATGCCACTTCTGGACTAATCTTAATGCACAGATCTGGTTCTAACCTAATCACTCCAATGATCAGTCCTTCCAAGGCTTCCTATTGTTTACAAATAAAAATGAAATTTGACTGTATTCAAAGCTCGTAGAAGTCTTTCACAAACTAGTACCATCTTAGAGTCAAATTGGAATATTTTCTGCTTCTTGAATTACTTGGTGCTTTCCTTTTTTTTCTTTTTCCTTATGCTATTCCCATTGTTAAGTATGTTCTTTCTCCTTTTCAGTTGTTGAATTTCCTGCTTATTTTTTAAATAAAAAAGAATTTTTTAAAAATCTTACTTAACTTTTCTTTTAACATTCAACTCAAATGCTAATTCCTTCACAAAACCTTTCTTGAGCCTTTTTGTGAGAATTTTTTTTTTACCCTGAGATTTCAGGTAACATTTTGTTTTGAACCTCTGTAATGAATGATGTATTATTGTATAGTGGAGTTATCTGTGTACTTATTCTCTTATTAGACTGGAAGCTCCATGAGGGTAAATGAATAGAAACTTGAAAGTCTTTGTTGCACACATGGGTGCTTAATATGTATTGAATTATTTGCAGTGCTGACTTCCTGCTTCAGAAGGTAATACATTTAGAGCTAGAAGGGACTTTAAAGATATTTTTATTGTGCAGTTGAGAAAACTAAAGAGCCAGATAGTTAATTTACTAACCAATGATCACAGAGGTAGGTGGCAGGGGCAAGATCTGAACCTAGGTTCTAACTCTGGTGCTGTTTCTACTCTAGCACAAGAGATTACATTGTTCACGGTGAAAGAAAAAGAAATACTTTAACCAAATTTTGAATAGCTAAACTCATTGGGATTACTTTGTATGACATTAAGATCTAAACTTTCAGAAACTTATAGTAAGCTGACTTGTTTTCCTTGCTGATGTTGTCTTTTTCTTTTTTTTTTGCTTCCCCTATAGCAGGTAGCAAAATGACTCTGGCTCCTCAGAATTTACTCATTACTGAACCTTTGGAGATTTTTCAAAAAAAATTCTTTGTCTTCTCTGGCTTCGCATTTTAAGTCTAGCTCTCTAGTGACAGCTCTAAAGCTCTTTGTTTTTGTGTGTTAATTGAAGTTACATATACAAATAATGTCAATCTCAAACACATTGTCATTTGTCAGTTAACATATATTAATATATTTATGATTGTCTCTTTTGTAGTTCTATTGTATTATTTAGGATCTTAAATTTGCAAAGTCTTGACAACATTGATTTTACTTCATTAATTCTTCCATTGTGGGGAAAAGACATTTTGGAATTTGCTCTGTCCAAAGCTGTTTAAGGGCTCTAGAATCTATACCTAGGAAATGTTGCTCCAGACCAATTGAGATAGCAGCATATTTTAGCACAGTGCTTTGCAGAAACTGTTAAAACCAGGATCTTTTTTTTTTTTTAGTTTTTTGCAAGGCAGATGGGGTTAAGTGGCTTGCCCAAGGCCACACAGCTAGGTCATTATTAAGTGTCTGAGACCGGATTTGAACCCAGGTACTCCTGACTCCAGGGCCGGTGCTTTATCCATTGAGCCACCTAGCCGCCCCCAGGTTCTATTTTCTTTGAATCATTCCATCTATTAAAAATTTTTATAAGACAAAGTTGAGGAAGCAGATCTCTGATGGATTAGAATAAAGATTTGGGGGGAATCTAATAACAGTGACAAGTCTAAAAGTTGAAGCACGATCATTTTTTTTCCTGTACAGCATATGTTTATTTAGTATGAAAGTTGAATAGATAAAACATATTTTGGGTTTTTTTAAGATGCAAGTTACAGAGTATTTATAGGTAAATATTTCCATAACAAGTCTATGACTTTTAGAAAGGCAAAGTAGTTCACATTTCTCAGAAAGGTAGTGGTCTAACTTTTATCTTCGCAGAGAGCTGTTGAACTAGAGCATTAAAGGATAGCTAAGTTTGGTGGAGAGTTAATTGTCTAATGGAGATGATTCATGTCACTATTCAGTTACCCCCCAAATGACTACCTTTTTGTTATTTTACTATTTGATATCACTTCTATATCATAGTCATAGGAAAGAAAATTTAAAAAATCCCCTAAAACACAAACTTTATTCTCCTTATTTGCAGTCTACTTTGCTGCTTGGTGAAAGCTAGGTGAATAGATTTGATGAGGGGAAGAATCAGAAACTCTTGCCTAAAATGGAGTTTGGGCATTACTAATGATTTTCAGTCAATTACTTTAGTCCCCCCTTTACCAAATATCATTAAAAGTTGATTGTGGGGGCAACTAGGTGGCTCAGTGGATAGAGCACCGGCCCTGGAGTCAGGAGTATCTGAGTTCAAATATGGCCTCATACACTTAATAATGACCTAGCTGTGTGGCCTTGGGCAAGCCACTTAACCCCATTTGCCTTGCAAAAGCCTAAAAAAGAAAAGTTGATTGTGGCTCTCTAGTTAGTTATGCAAATTAATATCTATATTCTGAAAAAAAGCAAACTTGGAGTAAAGGCTGTCAGTACACTCAAAGATTATCTAAAGAAAATAAGTCCTTAAAATAAGTTTAATAAATTCTAGCAGTTATTGTTTTATTAGATTGTAATAGAAATTTGTATCTATGGTTAAGTATTATTGTTTCATATAGAAATGCACATGTAAGGGGCAGCTAAGTAGTGCAGTGGATAGAGCACCGACCCTGGAGTCAGCAGGACCTGAGTTCAAATGCAGTGTCAGACACTTAATAATTACTTAGATTGTGATCTTGGGCAAGTCACTTAACCCAGTTGCCTTGTAAAATCAAGAAAGAAGAAATGTGCATGTTGTTTTAATCCCTAGTTATATGAAAAAAATTTTAATCCCTAGTAATGTGAAATATTGTGGCACTAGTTTGAAGCAGCAGAGGCAGGGTTAGAATTTGGATCTTCCTAACTCATATTCCAGCACTCTGTCTCCTGTGATACACTGTCTCTTATTTAGAACAGCCTGTTCATTTTACAGATCCAGAAAATGAGGACCTAGGAAAATGATATAACTTTTTTGAGGTTCCGTAGTAAATAAGTAGTCAACCAAGGAACCAAATCCAGATATTCAGCCTCTGAGTGTGCTGCTCTTTTATTATGCTGTTGCTTGGTGAGAAGCAAATGTTGCAGCATCCACTTTATCAAAGTACCATTTATCAAAGTATCAGCATTTGTCATTGTGACACTTGAATGTATCAGCTTTGAAATTTAGATGTGCCAATTTTGCCACCAAAAACTCTAGGAAAAAAATACTAACACACATACACAAAGACACTATTTTAAAGAAATGCATTATCACTATGCATTCTACTTGAATACAAATTAATTAAAGCAACTAAAATTTCATTCTACTTCAAATATTTAAGTCCTGTGAATATTATGGTATGAACTGAAGAAGGGATATTAACACATTTAATAGAAGTAGTTTCTTGTTTACTCCTCAAAACAAAATGGTTGTAGGCAGGCTTATAGTTCACATATATAATATAATTCAGAAGGAGAGAGGTAAGGAAATTTGTGTTTGAGAATTACCTACCTGTGACTTTAACTTAACAGGTTTGATAGTATCTTTAAGGAAGTAATAGTGTATGCTTAAGGTAGAATGTTGCACATGTTTGGATTGGGGCAAATTCTGAGTAAGAATTTAACTCACAAACAGAAGGAAACATAATTATAGCTTAAACCTTATCACTATTTCTTCACATTGGACTTATGATACATTTTAGTAATTGTGGGGCTTAGATAGACTGTGGTTGAAACACTAACTGTGAACTTCCTTCCTTTGGTATATACTCAGTTAAAAGCTTTCATGTTAGTTTGAGCTTTCTTTTAAGGATAAAAATGCATATTTTAGTTTATGCAGCCTTGTATTTTCTTTCTCACAAAGATTCCATTTTAATATATGTAGTAGCACTCAATTTCTCTAGCAACTTCAACTCTCTGGAACACAGCTGAGAACCAGCAAGGGGGGGAAAAAACTCTGAGTAGTTAAATTTGATGTCTCACAGTCTATGAACTAACTAAAGCAAATATACTTTATTCATACAAGTATGAAATCTCTAAGTGAATGTCTTTTATATTACATAAAGATCTAAGCCTGATTACTTACTTTATAGCCTATTGAATATTAGAATTAGCAAATTAAAGAAAATGGGTTCATTGGAGAGACAGGTACTTTGGGAACTATGTACCATATAGCCACTTTGGGAACTATGTACCATATAGCCTAAGTATAAGCAGATACAGTAACTCTTAATCTGAAGTCATTTATTGAGGCCCCCACATACCTTAATAGACCCTGAGGCCATCTCTCTTTCATTGCATAATATAATATGGTTCATCATGAACTTAAATTATCAAAAAAAAATAAGCTCAATTTATCATAGTCCTTAAGGCAGCAAAATATGTAATATATTTCAGAAATGATACCATCAAAAAGAATTATAATAAAATAGGTTTTATGCTATATAAAGACATAAGATTCTAATTATTCTTGGCACTCTCTTGTCCCTTGGATTTTCTGGTGCTGCATTCCTATGGTTCTGCTTCTCTAACAATTTCTTATACCTCCTTCCTTGGTTGCTCATCTTCTTCCCTTTTTCCTAAACATAGATTTTCCCAAAGCATTATCCATAGACTGCTTTTCTACCTTTCTTTTTATTGATCTCATTTGCTTCTGTGAATTCTGTTATTATTTCCATGAAAAAAACATAATCTACATTTTCGGGTTGAACTTCCTTTATAGATCTAGTCCCTTATTTTCACTACCTGATGAATATTTCTACTTTTAAGTCTTTTGAGAGATAATCTTGCTTTAATGGAAAGAATTTGGAATTGGAAGTCAGATAAGATCTGCATTCAGTTTCTGATTCTGAGACTGTGACCATGATTCAATTTTTAAAACTCTCTGAGACTCAGTTCCTTCATCTATAAAATGTAGACAATACCTGTAAATAGTTCTTTTTATTTCATAGGTGTATTATGAGGATCAAATGAATTAATTCATTTATTAGATTCTTACTGAGTACAAAGCAGTTTGCTAACTATTGTGGATATAAAGATTAAAAAACAAACATAGTTAGGGAGCTGTAGGGATCTGAGAAGGCTTACTTCAAGGCAATGAGATTAAGTGACTTGTCTAAGGTCACCTAGCTAAGTGAGTATTAAGTGTCTCAGGCCACATTTGATCTCAGATCCTCCTGATGCCAGGGCTGGTGCTCTATCCCCTATGCCACCTAGCTGCCCCTCAAGAGATAGTATTAAACTGCTCCTTGGAGGCAGATAAGGAAGTTAACTTTACCAATACAGTAAAGTTAGATATCAAAAAAATATTCATCATCCCATTCCTCCCCCCCCAAACAAAACCGTGCCCTTCTTCCAACCTCAGTTTCTGTCAATGTCATGATTATTTTCCATCCCAGTCACACAGACTTGAACTCTACAAGTCACTCTTCTTTGGCCTTCATCTCCCAATGACAGTCTGTCAAGTCCTATAAATTCTACTTCCATAATACTTACGGGCTCCATGATTATATCATTATGGTTATTCCTTCTACTAACTCAGATCATAATGACTTTTTAGGTGATTGGCCAAGTAGTGATGAGTCTCTTTAGTATTAGACTGGTACTCAAAAGACAGACAACATATTCAAATCTTTTCAGGATCTGTCAAAACTTGTTTTTTGTTTTTTGGGGTTTTTTTGCAAGGCAATGGGGTTAAGTGGCTTGCCCAAGGCCACACAGCTAGGTAATTATTAAGTGTCTGAGGCTGGATTTGAACTCAGGTACACTCCTGACTCCAGGGCCAGTGCTCTATCCATTGCACCACCTAGCTACCCCCAAAACTTCTGTTTTACTAGTCTAGGGTCAACTGTAAGTCACTCTTGCCACTTTGAACTAGTGCCTCAGTGGAGTGATCTCTACAATATCTCTCCCATTTGTTCTCATTAGAAACACCTTAGTTAAAGCCCTATTATCTGTTGCTTGGAGTGTGCGTACTAATACCATTTGAACTTTCAAAGTGCGTTTATACCAGAGAAACCATCAAATTCTACAAATCAAGGCTTCTTATTTTGTTGATTGTCTACACTTAATAAAGTGATGAGAAAATGTTAATAATACAGATTAAACTTTAAAATTTCTTTTATAGAAAGTCAGTTTTTGGTTGGTTTTTTTTTAGTTTTTGCAAGACAGTGGTTAAGTGATTTGCCCACAGTCACACAGCTAGGTAATTATTAAGTGTCTAAGGCTCGATTTGAACTCAGATCCTCCTGACTCCACAGCTGGTGCTCTATTCACTGTGCTACATAGCTGCCCAAGAAAACCAGTTTTAAACATTGACCAGTACATCCCATCTGTTTTCTTGACTATCATAATGGACTCCTACCACTACCACCCAGGTCTGGAAGCCTAAGTGGAAAAGGGTTACCTGTGAACAGAACACTTGGTCCTGAGATATAGGAAAATGCAGTTCTGAAGGGACTGGTGATGGCTTCCTTGCCCTTCTACTCTTCCATCCTCCCTGCCTCCCCACACCTCCCTGGTCTCTTTTCTTTGTGAAGGGAAAGGTCACAGGGCCTACTGGAATGGGCACACCTTGGGAGAGGGGCCATACCTTGGAAAGATCATTCTGATGATCATCCATCGAGAGACAGGTTTGATTAACTGTATTATTGCAGCCCAGCATTGGTTGTGATGCCTTGTATGCTGCCATTTCATCTTCAGATATCTCATACTGGTGCTTCTCTGATACAGGAAGAAAAAGATTGTATTCAAGGGCCAAGAACTTCTGTAGCACTAGACCCCATCTCTAAAAAGCCCCGTTTCCTATCAGATTAGACCATGGGATGAAATATTTCTGATGAAGTCAAGTGAGGAGGATATCTTTGTCCAAGACTTTCCTCACTGTAATAAACACAATTGTGCAAATCATGTCATCGTGCTTATGATGATGTGGTTCTCTTTGATTATGAAGGATGAACATCAAATGTCTTCTAACTAGTCTTCCTGTCTCTTCTCTATCTGTTCTCTCATCTGTTAGACTGTTGCTCAAGTAATCTGATCATGTCACCCTTCTCAGAAACCTTTAGTAATTCCCCAATGCCTAACCAAAAATATCAAACCCTGACCTGGTAATTCAGATTTTCTGCAGTTTAGTTTCTTCCTGTTTTTTTTTATCCTTATTTCTCTGTACTCTTATATTTCAATCATATTGTATCCTTTGCAAACTACCACTTTCTTGTCTTCATGTCTTTGTGCTATCTTCATCCCTAGAATGGGTTTTTTTAAACCCCATCTTTTGTCTATTGGAATCTTTCCCTTTAAGATAACTCAGGTACCACCATTTCAATTCTTCCAGCTTAACTGATTCCCTACTTATGTTTATTAAGAGTTTTTGTCTGGATTTTATTTTAATTTCTTGGATTATGCCTTATCTTATGGTCTTAAATCGTCTATTTTAAACTTCTTAGATCATCTTTATGCCTTTCATAGCTATCACAATGCCTTTCACATGACTAAGAATAAGTGCTTGAATTAAATTCTAGCTGAAATCTTTATTTTTATGAAATAGTTAATTCTCCTATGATAAATGATAAAAAATAGTTAAACTATTTATTTAGGTTCTTAGATTGTGCCAGGCACTGTTCTTAAATGCAAAGGTTATAAATACAAGCTTACAGGATGGTCCTTGCATTCAAGGAGCATACATCTAATGGAGGAAGACAACACATAAAGCAGGGACAGAGCAGTCTTCAGTTTGCAGCATATTTTGGAAGTAAGCTAAGGTAAGAGTTCACCTTTCAGAGCTTAGTATCCCAAGGATAGCACCCACAGTTCTAGTGAAGGTAATGGGGGAAGAGAAAAAATGAGGTTGGTGGTTAGAGTGTAGATAGCATAGAATGGAAATAAGGATCAGCAGAAACCAGATTTATTTGTATTATACTTTTAAGTTAGAGAATTGTCCAATCAGCTTATTGATCAAAAGTGGAGTGATGGGTAATAGGATTTATTTGATGGGATGAGTGGCTGATGTGATAGACCATCCAGTACTGGTTAGAGGAAGAAGGGCTGCGTGCTTGTGGTTTGTGACTTCCTCATGAGATGTAGAAAGCTACAATGACCTCTCTGGGCATATATCTTAGAGGTGACTCAGAGTTTCTCAAATATTTGGATTTCTTTATTTGACATTTAAGTACTTCATAGTTTGCTATAATTCTACCTTTTTGGTCTTATTCCATTCTTCCCTGTATGTTTCAACTAAAATACCTTTTCAAAGCATCCTAAGTTATACTCTCTCAGGACCTTTTATTTATGTTAGTTTCTGTGTCTAGAATATGCTCTTTTTCCCCCGACTTGATATTTCATTCCTGCTCTTAATTGGAGGTCCATCTCCAATGCTGTCTTCCAGGGGCCTTCCCTCTTTCATCTCAACACTTTGTTTATCAACTCTCAAAAGCACTTGTTTACTTTATGCTACTATATATACATATATATGTATATATATGTGTATATATATACATATATACATATATACATATATACATATATATGTATATATATGTGTATATATATACATATATATATATATAACGTATATGTTGTTATCCGTGTTTATGATTTTCCCTTTTACTAGACTGTGAACTCCATGAGGGGTGGTTAGTACTTAAATGTTTTGTGAGGGTATTATCCTGTAGAATTGCCCTTTCAGTTCAAAAATATCAATTTAATTGGAAAAATATCAATTTAGAAGGAAAGAATTCTTTAAATCTTTTTACTGGGGTGGAGTTAATTGCCATCTCTACTTGCCACAGCTGATTTGAGAAAGGAGTGTAAGAATAGCTTTGTATACAAAATATTAGTATGAAAGCAAAAAATTAGATTCTTATGGTCCACAAGAATTAGCAGGCACTTGGAATCTTGTGGAAAAGGAGGAAAAAACTTTTTTGGAGGATGGAAGTATTTCAATTTGAAAATTCCAGCTCAATTTCCCTATGATAAACTTGTGAATTTTAAGTGCTCATGAAATAGGATTCCTTCCTTCTTGTAAGACCTTATAAATTTTAATGTTTGTTTTCACTCATGCATAGGAACAACACTTTATATCTTTGAGATATACAAGCTAATTTTTGCATAGAAAAGTGCCAAACTTGAATGTTAGGTAAGAAGTTCTTTCTTTTCCTAGCACTGATAATGATTTCTAATGGTGGGAAAAAATACCATAGATTACTTTTCACAATGTGGAAAAAAGCTATTAATTTCTTTTAAAAGTTAATTTTTTGATCAAAAGAATTATGTAGACAAAATGTACAAGCATATATTAACAGTATTTTCCCATTTCATTTTTTTCTTTGCTGTACAGTCCAAATAATGATTATATCCAAAAACTATGTAAAAAGGATTGGTTTTTGTACTATACTTAATTTGAGATGGGAAGATTAGGTAGGATACTATCCAACTTTTCTTTAAAAGGTCCTAAAACCATCCTGCTGTTTTTTAGTAGACTTGTTCCAAAGAACTGTGTTTGTAAAAAAGCCCTACTCCTCTTCCCATGTTTCAAACTGAATTTATACCCAAACCACCCCCACTTTATTCTCTCATTTCTATAGTATCTTAAAAATGACATCAGATCAAAATAAAAATTTTATATTACTTAAAAAACATACATTTGGAAAATTTTCAGTAAAATGCTTTCTACATTATATCATATCCATCATATTATAACTATTTTATACCTTCTTGGAATACAGGATCAAGTTGTAGAATTTTGAGGCTACTGATTAGGTTTATAATATATTTAATTTACACAAATTCAACACCAGATCGATATGTTAGCTTTAAAAGAGGGCACTTGGGGTCAAGTGTGTAGCCTGGAAAGAAATGACATGACCTCAAGTCCTATTGTGCCCTGAAAATGTGTGATATTCAAAGATTTATGCACTCCATGAGAGCAGAGCCCTTTGTATTCCTTAGCCTAGTGATTTCTTCTTTCTTTTAAACATGCAGTGTGCCAACATTCTACTGCACCATCATCAGAATAAAAAAAAACAAAAAAAACCCCCAAAATTTGAGAACCCCTGCCTTAGCTCCTAATTAGTACCTTGTATTCAATAAATATTTGCATTTTTACATTGTGTCATTTAGGTGGGGAAATGATTATATTGCAAGAATCTGAGTCTTTAGACAAGTGGGAGTATTAAGGAACTTTCAGGTAATTCTCAGTGTTGCTAGTTGGTATCTGAAAACAGTAAAGACAGTAGCAAAGAAGCAGTCCACAAGTAGAAGATTCTTAGGGGGAGCTGGTAGAAGGAGAGAGAGAGAAAATGAAGAAAGAGTATTTGAAACTGAACCCAAGATTCTTTTGTGGCTTATAGGGCATTGGCAGGAATCTGCTAATTTTAGATTAGATATATCTGTGCAGTTGGTGTCAGATAACTTTATTCAGTAACATCTGGCAATAAATCTCTCAGTGCAGTGAACAGATAGCAAAAAGTAGAAATTTCAGGTAAACAACTAGGAAAATATTTTTTTTCTGACCTGCCTCATCCCCATCAATTTCTTTATTTCTTTGGCAAATTATATTTTATTTTTTCCCAATTTCATGTAAAAACAATTTTAGCATTCTTTATTTTTAATTTCGATTTCAAATTTTTTCGTTCATACTCCCTTCATCCCAGACAGTAAGCAATTTGAAATGTTATACATGTGCAATTATGCAAAACATATTTCTATATGATACATGTTGTAAAAGGGCAAAAAATAATATCTTCAAGCAGCTAGGTGGTACAGTAGATAGAGCACTGGTCCTGGAGTTAGGAGGTCCTAAATTTGAATTTTGCCTCAGACATTTTTTTTTTTGCAAGGCAAACGGGGTTAAGTGGCTTGCCCAAGGCCACACAGCTAGGTAATTATTAAGTGTCTGAGACCAGATTTGAACCCAGGTACTCCTGACTCCAGGGCCTGTGCTTTATCCACTAGCCACCTAGCCGCCCCTACCTCAGACATTTAATACTTACTTAACTGTGTAACCTTGGGCAATTCACTTAACCCCATTGCCTGGCAAAAAAGAAAAAAGAAAAATAGTATCCTTCAATCTGCATTCATGTTCCATCAGTTCTTTATCTGGAGGTGGATAGCATTTTTCATCATGAATTTTGGAATTTGTCTTGGAATTATCTTAATCTTTGCAGAACAGCTAATTGTTTCACAATTGAAGAACCCTGCAATGTTTCTGTTACTGTATATAATGTTTTCTGGTTCATTTCACTTTGCATCAGTTCATGTAAATCATTCCAAGTGTTTTGGAAAGTATCCTGGTTGACATTTCGTGTAGTACAATAGTATTTGATTACAATTCTATACCACAACTTGTTCATCTGTTCCCAAAGGAAATATTTCATTGTGCTACAAAGATTGCATTGTGTTTATTTCTATGAGTGCTAATGCAAAGTAACAATTATTATATGCAGGTGGATTCCTCTACTACAAGAGAAAATGAAAGATTGGAGGAATGGTTATTTATTCTTTGGCATACCAGGGTGAATCAATCAATTAGTAAACATTTATTAAGCCCCTACTATGTCTCAAGGATAGCTAAGTAGAGCAGTGAACAGAATGGCAAGTCTGGAGATAACTCATCTTTTTTTAGGAGGAGGGGGTTACAAGGCAATGGAGTTAAGTGATTTACTCAAGGTCATACAGTTAAGTAATTATAAATTATAAAATGTTTGAGAGGGCCAGTGCTCTAACTACCTAGCTGCCTCAAGACTAATCTTTCTGAGTTCAGATATGGTTTCAGACACTAGCTCTTTGACCCTGGGATTTGGATTTCTGGATGAGGGTTTAAGGTGTAGAATTGATAGACTCTTGGTTAGTGATAGAAATAAACTTAATGAAGATTGTCTCATTGGATTATATTTCTTTTTTTTAATTTAATATTTCTTTTTTCTCATTTTTTGCAAATAATGTTTTTATACATTAATAAAATATTCTTGTTTGAGTAAACAAAATACCCCTCCCCCCAAAAAAATATAGACTCGTTTGAGCAATAAAGGGGAGAGAAAAAAAATTTAAATTTAAATTAAAAAAATAATAGTAATAATTGTAGGTATGGCTAGGTGGTGCAGTGGACAGAGCACCAGCCCTGGAGCCAGGAGCACCCAAGCCCAAATCCAGCTCCATACACCCTACAATCACCCAGCTGTGTGACATGCAAGCCACCCCAGCCCCACTGCCCTGCAAAAACCAAAAAAAAAAGACCCAAAATAAAATAGTAACAATAGTAGGGGTGGCCGGGTGGCGGACAGAGCACTGGCCCTTGAGCCAGGAACACCCGGGTCCAAATCCGGCCTCAGACACATAACGATCAACCCGCTATGCAGCCCCAGGCAGGCCATCCAGCCCCATTTTCCCACCCCCCCAAAATATAATAATAATAATAATAATAATAATAATAATAATAAATTGTGCTTCAATCTGTGTTAAAACACCACCAACTTTGTCGTGGGTGGATCACATTCTTGATGATAAGTCCATCACAAAAGTTACTTCCATATTTTTCCACTGTTGCCATTGCTGATCACAACTCCCTCCTTTTGTAGTTCTCCACTAGCATATACTATATTTTCTCTCTCCTTTCACTCTGACTCTGCTGTAGGGTCGCTGAGTGGCACAGCAGACAGATCCCTGGTCCTGGGGCCAAGAAGCCCTGAGCCCCCATACCACCCCTTAGGCCCAGAATCCACCTGGCCCTATGGTCCTGGACAGCCCTTCCAATCCCAGCCCCTTTCAAGAAGTAAAAAAGAAAATGTGTTATATCTGACCACTTTCCCCCCACGGTCCATCCTCTCCTCCATCACTTACATACCCCCCTTCCCCCTGTCCCCCCACTTCTTACTCCAGATGCCTATACCCCATTGAGTATATATGCTGTTTCCTCTCCTAGCCATCTCTGATGAGAATGAAGATTCCCTCATTCCCCCTTCCCCTTCCATATCATTGCAATAAATAATAAATAATATAATAATAATTTAAAAATCTTATTATATGAAATATCTTGACCTATTTCCCCCCCTCTCCTTTTTCTTTCTCCCATTACATTTCCCTTTTTTCTTTTGACTCCCTTTTTGCACCATATTTTATCTTCAAGTTCAGCTTTCTCCTGTGCTTCATCTATAAAAGCTCTTTCTACCTGCTCTGTTAATTGAAAAGGTTCATATGAGTATTATCAGTGTCATTTTTCTATGCAGGAATACATGCAGTTCATCATCATTAAGTCCCTCATATTTTCCTCTTCTCCTCCTCCAATCTCTATGCTTCACCTGAGTCCTGTATTTGAAGATCAAACCTTCTGTTCAGCTCTGGCCATTCCAACAGGAACATTTGAAATTCCCCTGGTTCATTGAAAGTCCATCTTTTTCCCTGGAAGAGGACATTCAGTTTTGCTGGGTAGTTGATTCTCAGTTGCATTCTAAGCTCTTTTGCCTTCTGGAATATTATATTCCAAGCCCTATGAGCTTTTAATGTAGGTGCTGCTAAGTCCTGTGAGATCCTGATTGCAACTCTACAATATTTGAGTTGTGTCCTTCTGGCTACTTGTAATATTTTCTCTTTGACTTGGGAGTTCTGGAACTTGGCTATAATATTCCTGGGGGTTGTTTATTTTGGGGGGTCTCTTTCTCAGGGCGATGGGTGGATTCTCTCCATTTCTATTTTGCCCTCTGCTTCTAGAATATCAGGGCAATTTTCCTGTAGTAATTCTTTGAAAATGATGTCAAGGCTGTTTTCCTGATCATGACTTTCAGGTATTCCAGTAATTTTTAAATTATCGTTCCTAGATCTGTTTTCCCTATCAGTTGTCTTTTTCCAATGAGATGTCTCACATTTTTTTTCTAATTTTTCATCCTTTTGGTTTTGAAGTATTGAGTCCTGGTTTCTCTTAAATTCAGCAATCTTCCAGAGTTCTGTTCTTTGTCTGAAGGATTTGTTTTCCTCAGAGAGCTTTCTTATTTCATTTTCCATCTGGTCAATTCTACTTTTTAAAGCATTCTTCTCCTCAATCACTTTTTTTTTAGGGTTTTTTTTTTTGTAAGGCAAATGGGGTTAATTGGCTTGCCTAAGGCCACACAGTAGGTAATTATTAAGTGTTTGAGAGGCATTTGAACCTAGGTACTCCTGACTCCAGGGCCTGTGCTTTATCCACTGCGCCACCTAGCTGGCCCCTCAATCAGTTTTTGAACTGTTTTATCCATTTGACCTAAGCTGGTTTAGCATGCTATTTTCTTCAGCATTTTTTTACATTTCCTTGACTAAGCTGCTGACTTCATTTTTCATGTTTTTCCTGCATCTCTCTCATTTCTTTTCCTAGTTTCTCCCTCATTTGATTTTCAAAGTCTTTTTTGAGCTGTCATAGCCTGAGCCCAATTTCTGTTTTTCTTGGAGTCTTTAGATGCAGGAGCTTGTGCTTCCTCATCTTCAGACTGAGTGTTTTGATCCTTCTTGGGCTCACAGGCAAAATATTTCTCAATGGTGTTTCTCTTTTTACTCTGCTTACTCATTTTCCCCTCCTGAGCCTGGTTTTGGGGTGCTTCCTGAGCTTTTGGAACACTCCCACAAGGATCTCAATGTGTGAGGTTCTGTCTTCCCTCCTGGTCTGTGAATGACTTTAAGCGCCCCCCTGTGCCACAGGGCTGAGGTGGGGGGCCCCTGCTGTTCTATGGGGGGCCTAGACTGTGATCAGGATCTGAATATGGTCAGAACCCCAGAGTCCTGTTCCAGGGATAGAGGACAGAGCTCAGCAGTCTCTCTCCACTCCCTTCCTTACCTAGGCTCAGTGCGCTCGGGCCCTAGGGGCTCTACTTCCTGTTCCTGGATCTGGCCACACTGCTCTCTGTGTGCCCTGAGGGCTGGGCTTCATGTGCTCTCTCTGGCAGCGCTCCCCGTTCCCCCAAGTTGTGCCTGGTGCTCCCTGGGGCGTAGGTCAGGAAACTCCCCCGCTGATGTGAGCTGCGGCTCCCAGCGCCCTGGGGCTGCCTCTGGGAGGCTGAAGTTCTTTCCCTCTGGCGGGCCACCCCTCTGGTGGGCCACCCCTCCGGTGGGCCACCCTTCCAACCTGGGGGAGCAAGCCCTTTCTGCTCTTTTCCAGGTTACCTTGAACAGGAGAACTGCTTCACTGGGTCCCTCTGTGGGTTCTGTCTCCCAAAAATTTAGTTAGAGTCCTTAGTTTATAAGTTTTATGAGAGAGCCCCTAAGAAGCGATCCTCTCTTATCACCATCTTGGCTCTGCCCCCATTGGATTATATTTCTCTAGAGGTTTATTGGATTAAATAAAAGAGGTCTTTAAAATCAAATAAAAGCAGAAAGGAGAAAATTGCCTTTTTCTATCCAGTAACTCAAATATCACAGAGTTATGAGGTGCAAAAAGGGAGAAAAAAATCAGTTAAAAGAGATTGGGGGGCGGCTACTTGGATAGAGTGGATAGAGTACAGGCCCTGGAGACAGGAGTACCTGAGTTCAAATGCAGCCTCAGACACTTAATATAATAGCTGTGTGGCCTTGGGCAAGCCACTTAACCCCACTGCCTTGCAAAAATAAAAGAGAGATTGAGAGAGAGAGAGAGAGAGAGAGATCTCTAGGAATTCACAGAAGATAGTATCCACTAAAAGATATTTTAGTAATCAAGCACATGACTTTAGAAGTTGGTTATACAGTGAATAGAGTACAGGACCTGGTGTCAGGAAGACCTGAGTTTGAATTCAGCCTCTGATGCTTGCTTATTAGCTGTGTGATTTTAGGCAAGTCAGTTCCATCTGTTTGCCTCAACTGCAAAATGGGGGTAACAATAGAACCTTTCTCACAGGATTGTTGTGAGAATCAAATGAATATTTGTAAAGTGCTTAGTACTGACACATTGTAGTTCCCAAGTAAATGTTAGCTGTTGTCATTATCTTTATTTTTTATTGGGTTTTTTTTTAGGTTTTTTGTTTTGCAAGGCAAATGGGGTTAAGTGGCTTGCCCAAGGCCACACAGCTAGGTAATTATTAAGTGTCTGAGACAGGATTTGAAGCCAGGAATTCCTGACTCCAAGGCTGGTGCTTTATCCACTATGGCCACCTAGCCGCCATCATTATCTTTAGATATCCACACACAACTATTAAGAGTATAGGTATATAAGAAACAGGATGAATTAGAGATCATTTTTTTATTTGTTTTTTGAAAGGCAGTGGGGTTAAATGGCTTGCCCAAGGTCACATAGCTAGGTTATTATTAAATGTCTGAGGCTAGATTTGAACTCAGGTCCTCCTGAATTCAGGATCACTGCTCTATCCACTGTGCCATCTAGCTGCCCCTGAATTAGAGAGCTTAATATACTCTGTGATGATTTTCTAGTATATGTTCTTTTCACTTGTACAGATTGCAATCTACCCACTCCTTTTTATTCTCATGTTATTTGTACTTGGATTTCTATAAGGCATCTAACCAACCTAAGTGAGGCCTTTTGTGGTGACTGGTATAATAATTGAGCTGTTTACTATATGTGCATGTGTGTTCATGCACATACACATACACATACACACACAAGCTTTTATTTCATGACCAGCAAATTTCTTTGTTTGTCATACTTCTCCTTGATGACTTTTATGCCAGTACTTATTCATAAGTCATTTTTGGTAAGATCTAATGGTAATAAAATGAACTTGAGGTCTTAGTGCAAGGAAATAAATTCAGCATCATAGGTATCACTGAAACTTGGTGGAATGTCTCATGACTGAAATGTGGCAGAATATGAGTAAACTTTATTTAGAAAAGAATAGATTAGATAAATGGAATGGTAGCGTAGTAACCTTGTATATTACAACATTATATTCTTAAGAGGAAATCTGTGAAGCAAGGTGGAGATCATTTGGTTGAAGAATAATGGAGGGAGAAACAGAAGCAATGTTGTGGTGGAGCTAGAGTTTGAAAAAACAAGACAAAGTAGACCAACAAAAATTTTCCTGTTTTCTAACTGAGAAATGTGTTGAGTCAGCAAGCATTTAAAAAATGCCTACTGTGTGGCAAATTATGCTAAAGCACTGGGGATCCAAAGCCTAGCAAAAACACATATCCTGAATTCAAGGAACTTGCAGTTGAATGGGGTTGAGTATGCAAACAGCTATATACAAACAAGGCATATACAGGATGACTCAGAGGAAAGGAGTTTAGGATAACTTAAAGAAAGTGGGAGGATCATAAACCTGGCAGATAGATATCTTCAGGAGTGCTCTTTGATAAAAATAGAAAGGCTCATTTTTTAAAAGTTGGAATGAGTGCTGAAGGAAATTTCAATTCTGCACAAAATTTTGACTTATAGTGAGGAGTTGTTTTCCAGAGTAGAAATGCCAATGACCTTGTCGCCACTGATAGGTGAGGTGAGAGGGACCAACAGACCTACTGTAAGATACTGTTAACCTACTGCCTGTTGTATATTACTGCCTGAGAGTTGTAGTTATCAAAAACTTAACATGTCCAAATCTCTAAACTCTTCTAAATCTCTAAACACTTCTCACAATTTCTTTTATTTCTATGAAGGGTCTAATCAATCAATAAACATGTATTAAGCACCTAATAGATGCCAGGCCCTCTGCTAAGAATAGGCTACCTTCATTCCTTCTTTTACCCAAATTTACAACTTAGGGGTTATTGTGGACTTTTCAAAATCTGCCACTGCATTCATGGCTTTCTCTAATCATCCTGATCCATATCTGACTACTGGACCTAGAAAGTGGAAGAAAGTGAAACTGGTGACTTAGCACAACACTGCCTCACTCAAATCCAGTTCATGTGCTTGTCATGGCATCACTTGCTAATGTCATGGCCTTGGAGATTAAAGGACAAACAACAATAATAACCATCTACTCTACCCATATCTAGTTGATTGCTACATCTTCATTTCTACCTCCTTGAGATCACTTGAATCCACTTCTTCTCTCCAATCATAGCACAGTTATCCTAGTGTACATCTTTATTATCTCTCTTCTAGACTTTTATAATAAACTAATAATTAATTGGTCCCCTTGCCTCCAGTCTCTTCCTTCTTTGTTTCATCTTCCACACAGCTATCAAACTCATATCCAGGGCAGAGGTCTGACCATGTCACTTCCCTGTTCAAGAAATTTCAGTGATTTCCCTTTGTCTCTAGCAAAAAAAGCAAACTCCTCTGGCATCAGATTTTTCCCAATCTGGTGGCAGTCTGTCACTCACAATTTATTAGTCATTGCTTCCTGTCACACTATTCTGCAGTCAGATTTGTTGCTTCCTCTATGTGGTATTCCATCTCATAACTCCCTGTCCATACCGTTGTCTAGGTGGTCTTCCATAATTACTTCTGCCTCTTGGAAGCTCTCATTCCTTTCAAGGCTTAACTCAGATACTATTTTAAGAAGTCTTCTGATCTCCCCAATTGTTATTCTACCCCAGTAATTTCTTTGTTTTTTTTAATATGTATCCATTATTTACTTATCTGTGAACATGTATCCTTTCAGTATAAGTTCCTAAAGGGCAGTAACAATTTAGCTTTTGTATTCATATGCTCATTGCATTCTTCTTTTTTTTTTTTTATTGATTCCTGTTGGTGGATTTTGTAAGGGTGTATTTCTGTTGGTTTAAAGACTATTTTTTTTAGGTTTTTGTAAGGCAAATGGGGTTAAGTGGCTTGCCCAAGGCCACACAGCTAGGTAACTATTAAGTGTCTGAGGCGGGATTTGAACCCAGGTCCTCCTGACTCCAGGGCTGGTGCTCTATGCACTGTGCCACCTAGCCGCCCCTAAAGGCTATTTCTTTAAAGGATTTTATTTTCATTGTGAATTTGACAGACATAAATCTTTCCACAAACTAACAATAGAAAGAATTTTATATGATGTTTTACATTTCTATTCGATATAGCATTTTTCAAATGTTTTAATTTTAACAAATTAATTCTAACACTATTCTGTTTCCTCTTCTAAGTTTTCTGCTCGTTTGTGTATTTTTGTTGCCTTTTTCTACTATTATTATTATTATCATATATTATTATCATATATTCTAACATTTCCCATTCCCCCTCTTCTTCCCTCCACCATTAAAAAAAGCCCTCTCTTTTAAAAATTTAGTCACACAAAAAAGAAAATTCTACTTTGGTCATCTCTGAAAATATATCTCTTTCTGCCAAGAGATAGGAAGCATGCTTCATTAACAGTATTCTTGAAGCTATAGTGATTTGGTCATTTCATTGATGAGAATTCTTAAGATTTTCACAGTTATTTTCCTTTATGGTATTTTTGTCATTGTATACATTGTTCTACTGCTTCTGTTCATTTCATTCTATGTTATTTCATTTCATTCTTCATTAGTTCACAGTAGTCCTTCTAGGTAACTCTGAATTAGTCCTTTTAATAATTTCTTATGAAATAATATTTTCTTATAATTATATCCACATATAATGTTTTGTGATTTTTTTAAAAAGAAGTATAAGATGGGAGAGAAGCATGGTTAAAAAGTAGTAAATTAGGGGCAGCTAGGTGGCACAGTGGATAAAGCACCAGCCCTGGAGTCAGGAGTACCTGGGTTCAAATCCCGTCTCAGACACTTAATAGTTACCTAGATGTGTGGCCTTGGGCAAGCCACTTAACCCCATTTGCCTTACAAAAACCTAAAAAAAAAGTAGTAAATTTTGGGAAAAAATTGGAAATTTTAAGTGACTATAAACAATATGAATACATTGCAACTTAAGAAGATATAATGTCAAAGATGAGGGAGGTTCACTGTCCTAGTCAAACCATATTTTGAATAGTATGTTCATTTGGAAGACTTTGCAAACTGAAGTATGTTCATAGGATAGAGATCAATATGCTGAAGGGAAAGATGCTTGAAGCCAAATTGCATGACGAAGGAACTGAGAATGTTTATTCTCAGTATATAAGAGAGGAAAATACTTGGGTGATGGATCTGAGATGAGATATGTTATATTACTTTTAAATATTTTGGGGGCTGTTAGGTGGATGAGGGATTAGACTTGTTTACTTTGGCTTCAAGGACAAAATTAGAAGGGTATGGCAGTTTCAGAGAGGCAGATTTTAGGTTGATATAAAGTAAAACCTTGACAATTAAAGTTTTCAAACATTGCAATGTGCTGCCTTAGGATATAATATTTATCAAATACTTGTCAAATCTTTGCATGGGATATTACAGAAGAGTTTCATGTTTCACAATTTGTTGGGAATAAGTGAATTCCAAAGACTCTTCTGAGACAGCTAGGATAGAATGCAGGTTGTGAAGTCAGACTCATCTTCCTGAGTTCAACTCTGACCTTAGACACTCACTAGCCATATAACCATGGACAGGTCACTTAACTCTGTTTAGCTCAGTTTCCTCATCTGTAAAATGCTTTGGAGAAGGAAATGGCAAACCATTCCAATATCTTTGTCAACTAAAACCCAAATGGAGTCATGAATGCATTCAATAACAAGAGCAAGGCTTCTTCCAATTCTGAGATTCTTTAATTGTAAGGAACTAAGGCACAGTGACCAGCATAACTAAATTATAAGTTTTGAGGAATAAATTGTGCTTTCACTGTTTCAATAGTTTTCCATCTATCAACATATGATAAAAAATTGTATATAATGACAAAACAAGTTTTCTGTGCCTTGTGATATTTTAAATATCTTATTAAAAATTTAGAATAATACCTTTGAAACAATTTGGCCATTTAAAGTGTTCTTTACTTTTCTGAGGAGGGAAAATTTTTGTTTTAGTATTTTCCCTTATGTTTCTGGAACCAAATCTGTAATATGTAACAAAAATTCATTTGAAATGATTGGATCTATCTAATCCTTTTATTTCACAGATAGATTTATAAGTTTTAGGTTAGTTAATGGTAGAACCAGTACAAGAATATCGACCTTTTCTCAGGGCTCTTTCTACTACACCATATTATCTCATTACTTATTCTAGAATATTATAATGGACATATTAAGGGCTTTTAGTTTTGCTTTGAATATGGGATTTAGTAAGAACCTTTTTATGAAACATCTGACACTTTGATATGAAGTTTATGTTTAAACTTGATTTAGTTAAATTTTACTAAAATACTTACTGAAATTCTTTTCTTCCTCTGGGCTACAAATTAATCATCATATCCTTGTTTACTCTGAAGTGCTATAGGGCAGCTAGGTGGTGCAGTGGGTAAAATACTGGTCCAGGAGTCAGGAGGACCTGAGTTCAAATTTGACCTCAGACACTTAATAATTACCTAGCTGTGTGACCCTGGGCAAGTCACTTAGCCCCATTGCCTTGCCCCCCCAAAAAACCCAAAACAAAACAAAAACTACTAAAATGCTGCCTCTGATTTTTCTGGAATAGAAAGGATTATGTGAACATTAGCCTAACATATATATATATATATATATATATATATATATATATATATATATATATATATATATATATGTATATGAAAGTCTGAGGGGATTAGAACAACAGATTCACCTGCAGTATGTCTAATTATACTTGGGAGAAAGCAATCTATGTCCTTTTACAACCCTGTCATTTATTTTTTACTCTTCCTTAACCATTTACTTTTAGATATCAGTTACTCATCTTGCTTTGCCTAACCCAATTTCTCAGTCTTTTTTTTCTTCAAAATGCAAACTTAGGGAAGTCTGTTAAAAATGTATTTTTGGAGAATCTTGTTAATAATAGTACGCAGTAATCACTACTTCAGGGGTCCCTGATCATTTTTGGATAGGGCATGCAGCAGAGAGGGCAAGACATATGGTAATGACAGTCAACTGGGAGGCATCACAAGTAGGACTTTCAGAGCCTAATTTTCATATTAGAGATGCTTACCTTTTAAAGGGTCAAGAATGAGTTCTCTCAAAGCTTGAACACCTAGAGTTGTATCAAGTAATTTTTTATTAGGTAATAATTAGTACTTTAAAGCAGTTGTGTCAAATACCAATGGAAATGATCCTTGTAGGCTTAGAAACCACAGATGAACATTATCCTTGTTGTATTACATTTTCATTTCTTTTGTTAAACATTTCCCAGTTGCATTTTAATCTGGTTTTGGCAGCACTCAGGAATTTTGAGAGCCTCATGTGGTCTATGAATTTGATACCTCTGCTTTAAGGTAAATACAGATTGATAACTGTGAAAAACATTTCCTTGTCTTAAATTAAACTTTTGTCTCTTTAGTGGTTTTTATAGCTTATATTTTATTGAACTTCTTTTTTCTAAGGCAATAGAAGGATGATTATGGTTGTGAGGTTTCTTTGTTTTATTTAAAATGGGTCACATTTGGGAAGTGGGTGAAAGAATGAAGGACTAATTCTTTTTCCATAGGATTATGGAATTTCTTGACATTAAAATTCCTGAATTTTAATTTTACCTATTAATTCATTAACCTTTTTTTGTGAGAAGAAAAATGCTGTACGATACATTTTGTAGATGAGATCAGAATATTTTACAGATGTTCTTGAAATTAAAGCCAAATTGAGTGAATTCTTTTCTCTTTGCTTGTTGGGTGGTTAGAAAAGTAGTTTGACATGGCACAAATGTGTCTCCACTTTAATCTGAACATACTCTCCAGACTTTTCACTTAGAGTGTTTACCTGTTAACCCTATATGCCTAGGGAGAGTGTAAAAGAAAAATATTTAATTTGAATGTTGTTGTACTTTTTAACCTTTATAAGAACTTTAACAAAGTTGAGTTTTCTTAAAATATCATTATAGCAAAAAAAAAAAACCTCAAGCAAATGTGAAATGATGTCCAAATGTCCAAAAGTCTGTCTTAATTTGAAATCTAACATAGAATTTTTTTTTCTGTGTATTTGGTCTGCACTAAACTTTTGTCACTATGAATTGACTGGTTAATATATTTAATATAAATTTTGTTTAAAAAGGAAATAATTCATTTTTTTTACTGTAATCTCTTAAAAGCACAAATACTTTTAATATGATGCTAATTTAGCAAATTGTCTTTTCTATTAGTTCTTCTTTATTTAGAGATAGAAAATGCAGGATCATCTTGTAAACTTTCTAGGTAGTACAAATCAGTAATGCAATCCCTTTATTTATTTATTTATTTATTTATTTATTGATCAGTCCATTTATTTATTTATTTTAGGTTTTTGCTAGGCAATGGGGTTAAGTGGCTTGCTCAGGCCACACAGCTAGGTTAATTATTAAGTGTTTGAGGCCAGATTTGAACTCAGGTACCCCTGACTCCAAGGCAGGTGCTCTATCTACTGTGCCACCTAGCTGCCCCAATATAATCCTTTTAAAGCAGGAATATAATTAGTATACTTTCTGTTTCAGTTCATGTTCAGTTCGGAATTAAATTTGATGTTGATCCAACCCAATTCTGATTAGAATGACTTCATATCAGAAAATATTTCTTTCTATTGAAAGAGAAGGAAATGGTTCTGTTTAGATTCATCATACTTCAAAATTAGTGGTTGTAATTTGAGATAATTTTTTTTCAATTAAGAAATAAAGATAAAATAAAAATGTTCTAAGGTACAAAAGACTTTTCATAATTGATGAATAGAAAGAAATGATTTCTCTAAGCTTTAGGTAGAATAAATCAGAATTTAAGTAATATAAAGCATTTATGTTTAATGGGAAAATGGCCAGCTATTAGAGTTCCCTAACTGTTTGGTCACTTCAGAGAATCAATCACTTTAGTCAATTGTCCAGTTCTTGGACCATGATCAGAAAGTTACCAGAACTTTTAAACTAGATCCCAAAAGGCCTTTCCTTATATATAATCATCCACATATGTGTGTATGTTGTTATATACTCTTATGGTGAAGTATGCTGGATGAAGCATGATATGACTTAGCTTTGCTTACTTGAACATTTTCAGGGTATAATTAAAAGCACATGTCATTGGCAGTAGTTTGCTCTGATATTCCCTTATATTTTTATTAGACTTTGGCAAGAACCTGAAGCATGTCATAGGATCTAAATCCTCTAAATTTTTTTTTAAGAAAAGCTTTTTTGGAATCAAAATTGATCTCACTGTACTGTGGTTATTCTACCTTAAAATTATCCTATTTTCATGGTCATGGGTAAATTCAGGTTACTGATAGATTTTGCTTCATTTTGTAGAGATATGTTAATCCAAAATTCCTTTTTGTATCTCTCTCAAAAACAAAACCTGCAGAGAATAATTCCATTCTGTTTCATTGGTGAATTTATGCTTTCATGTACTACCTACAGCCAGGCCATTAGTGCAAACAGTGAAACAGGAATACCTTCATGAAGTGGTTGCATTGTTTGACTTTACCCTTTATTGACTTCCATTGGGCTGGAACAAATTGCCATATTTTACATAATTGTAACTCTGAATAGTGCAAATTTGAATGCATGTAACCACTTTATGGGATTCATTATTTTGACAAATCAGAACTAGATTTTGTACTAGTTCTAATACAACTAGAATTTGTGCTTTCTTAAATTAAAAATATTTTTTAGTATTTTGACAATAAGTTGATAATTTTGTTTTAGTGTATGTTATTCTAATGGAAAAAGTTCTAGTCTGTTTTAATTCAAATTTGGCCAAATTCTTTTACTTCCTATATGTAATGCTATTGAGTAACTTAGGTCACTGGTTTGTCAGTAAATCTTTGTTCCAATGTTCTAAATTGTACTCAAATATCCTGAAAAAATTATCACACCCTCTAAGATGTCTGCCTTACTCATCTAATATAGTTACTATGGTAAATGTCTATGCCTAAGACTAAAATCTGTCACCTCATTTAAATTATGTGGACATCAGTTTTTTAAGTATGGTTATTCAGATTGCAGGTTGTCTTCTTACATCATTAATTTTAAAGAGCATAAAAGCTTGTGTCATTAATTTAAAAACTGTAAGGTAAACACTACCTTAGCAGGGAACAGCTAGATGGTACAATGAATAGAGCACTGGCCCTGGAGTCAGGAGGTCCTGAGTTCAAATCCAGCATCAGATACTAGGTGATTAGTCAATCCCCTAGCTGAGTGACCTTGGGCAAGTCACTTAATCCCATTACCTTTCAAAAACCTAAAAAAAACAACCCTACCTTAACAGGAAGTTTTTAATGACAACAGATTCTTAGAGAAGTTCTTTCAGTTAATTTTCTTCTCTTTTTGAGTGAGTATAACATTGGAATGGAATAGATTTCATCTCCTCAAAACACCAAACATTTTCATTTACTCCTTACTCTCAAGAACAGACTAAAATCCTCATACTTTGTATCATGTGAGGTATGCCAGGACACATGCCCTTCTCTAAGCCAATTTTTTAAAAACAAGAGTTTCATACATTTTGAATTTAAATCTATTTTTTTCTTTCAGAATTCTCCAGTTTAGTTGTTAAATAGAAAACTTATTGATCATAGAGTTTAATATTATTATAGATAAAATCATTCTCGCTAGGGTGCCAATTTCTTTTGAAATGGGTATTCTTAATTCATTACATTTGACAAATCCTTCATTTTTGATCACTCCACCAACTAAGAAGGGCAACTAGGTGGCCCAATGGATAGAGCACTAGACTTGGAGTCAGGAGAAAGGGGAGTTCAAATCCAGCCTCAGATACTTGATGGTAGCTGTGTGACTTTGGACAAGTCACTTAACCCTGACTGCCTCAAATCCAGGGCCATCTCCAGTTACCGGAATCCATGTCTGGCCACTGGATCCAGATGGCTCCTTATGAGAAAGTAAGGCTGGCAACTTAACACAGCACTCAAATCCAATCTACTTTCTTGTCATGATATTACCTCCCTGATGGCATGGTCTTCTTCAAGAACAAAGGGAAAATATCATCATGTTTGATAATATAAATAAATTGATGCATCTGTAATACCATAGTCATCAATTAAGGAGAATAGACCAACTAAAACTGTTTGGTGTTAAAATACCACTGTTTAGTATTGGTTATTACCCATGGCATTGGGTCTGATTTAGAGAATTATTTATGACTCTTCAAAACCAAATAAAATGAATACAGATTTGAATGTACAGGTCATCAGTAATGAAACTTCACATTAGCTTTGGGTGAGCTAAAACACTCATTGAAGCTTCCCCCCCTTTTTTAAATTTTTTTTTTTTGCAAGGCAATGGGGTTAAGCGGCTTAAATAAGACTACACAGTTAGGTAATTATTAAGTGTCTAATTATTAAGTGTCTGAGGCCGGATTTGAACTCAGGTACTCCTGACTCCAGGGCTGGTACTCTATCTACTGCACCACCTAGCCACCCCTCATTGAAGCTTTTAAAAGATATCTTAGGGCTTTGGGAACTTAGAACACTTCATTTCAGTTCAGGAAGGAAGCTGAACATGGATTTTGCCTTGAGTTAGAGCTTGTTGCTTTTGTTCTGCTCTAGTCAGAACTCCTTATTAATGGTTTAGCCTGATTTGGCCAATCAGATACACAACCTGTATAGAGACAGATTTCCCATAGGAATAGTTAATGCAAAAATTTTGTTTGATGGGACCTGTAATTTAATCAGGAACTTCCTGCAGTTCAACACATTCCCTGGAACTTTTAGTCTTGGGAGAACCATAGACTGTGGCCATGGAGAAGTTAAATGATTTACTTGCCCAAGATCTCTTAGGTTGCTTGTTTCTGATGATGGGCTTGAAATCAGTCTTCTGACTCAAGAAACCTGTTTTCTACTCACTATACTATGCTGCTTTATTTAAAGCAAGAATTTTAGTAATATTTTCATTCTAATTTAGCATGTAATATTTTGGAGTATTAAGAGTTATAGAGGTGGCTAGTGCAGTGGATAAGCACTGGCCCTGGAGTCAGGAGTACCTGGGTTCAAATTTGGTCTCAGACACTTAATAATTACTTAGCTGTTTGGCCTTGGGCAAGCCACTTAACCTCATTTGCCTTGCAAAAACCTAAAAAAAAAGTTATACATCAGTTTAAAATAAAGTTGCTTAATACGCTGAGGATAAAGAAGATACTTTATTGGTTTTGTTTAGTCTTTGAATCAGAAGCAAAAACTTGCAGTTTGAAATTAGTCTTTGTTTTTTGTATTTCAAGATCCATTCTCCTAATTCAACAATATAGAGTCCTTATAGTTCTTAATTTTAATATGCTATTAGAAGTTCAGGACAAATAACCATTTGAAAGATTGTTTCAGATCACTAATGCAAATAAAAACAAACCTGAAATCACCCACTTCTTAGCAAATTGGCAAAGTTGACAAAGGATGGGAATAGTTCCTATTGTAGAAGTTTTAGAAATCGAGACACATTAAACATGCTATTGGTAAAATTGTGAATTCATTTAACTTCTGGAAAGAAATACGGAATCATGCTCAGAATGTGAATAAATTGTCTATATGCTTTGCCCCAGTAATAACCCTGTTGGGCATATTTTCCAAGGATGCAAAAAAAGATCCAAAAGATATCAAATATCCATAGCTTCACTTTTCGTAATAGCAAAAAAAAAATGAACTCAAATTGATACCTAGATTTGATTGGTTTGTTGGTTAGTTTTACTGAAATAGTTTTCCTTCCTCTTTTCTATATAAGGAACTACTCTGGTTGGGAAAGAGGAATAGTCTCTATTGGGAGATGAAGATAATTTTAAAACAAAGAATCATTTAAAAACTTAAGTACCAGATTAAAATATATGTATCTCAAGATAAGGAGAAACTATTTTTTGAAGTAATTATCCAATATATGTTAAGACTGAAGTATAACATGTTAAAAAAAGAATCTTTTAAAATAATTTTTGAATATTTTCTTACATTCTTTGGTCATATGCATTTTACTGGCAAAGAAATATACTTCTGGAAGGTGGAGACTTAGAATATTATAAATCAGACATTTATGAGAATTGTCAGATTAATTTCTTTTAATTTGCTTATATCTGTAAATACTAAGTCAGAGTGATTTAAAAAAAAATACAGTAGAGGTCTTCATTTACTTCTGAGCCATTTCACCAATTAGCCATTTTATTGCTATTTTGAATAGCAATATACTTTGTTTCTAGTTTGTTACTATTTAGTACTTGCTACCAAAAAAACCCAAACAAACTGTAATTGATGTTTTAATGTATAAGGGATCTTCCTGCTTTTGTTAGCCTTCAGGTACATGCCTAACAGTGAAATTTCTGCATGTGGATTTTATTTTTATTTTTTCTTTTTGCAAGGCAATGGGGTTGTCACTTTCCCAGGGTCACACAGGTAACTAATTATTAAGTGTCTGAGGTCAAATTTAAACTCAGGTCCTCCTGATTCCAGGGCCAGTGCTCTATCTACTGTGCCACCCCTTGCATGTGGATCTTTTAGACACTTTTTTTTTTAGGATACTGTAAGTTCAAATTTCTTTCCAGAACTTTTAGGTACTTTTATAGCTCCTCCAACATTGTCTGACTCTCCATGGCTGAGTCTCCATTGTCATGACCAATTTGCTAGATGAGAGGTGAAGGCTTCTTTAAGAGAAAAAAAATGAGCATTTCAGTATGCAAAGTGGCACAAAAAAAGACTTTTATGTGAAACTGAATCTATACACAGCTTGCTTTTCCATTTTAAGCATATAACTTTATCATGTAATTTTCAAAGCTGTCTTGCACATCTACATTACTTGCTGAAGTTCCTTATTTTGAAGAATTGCCATTATGTCACTCAGTACAATCTTGTTTTGTTTGTATGGAATGAGTTTAGTTTCTTAAGTATATTAAAGGGGCGGCTAGGCAGTACAATGGATAGAGCACCAGTTCTGGAGTCAGGAGGACCTGAGTTCAAATTGGGCCTCAGACACTGTGTGGCCTTGGGCAAGACACTTAACCCCATTGTCTTGCAAAAATTAAAAAAAAAACAACAACTTTCTTTCTTATGTATATTAAAGGTACTTCCCTTTAATGTATAATCTTTTATGTGTTCTAGTGTTATATTCTCTCTGGACTGACTTTCTTCACTTTTCCTTAGGGATCCTTTTTCCTCCAGCCAGGGGGCTTAAGAGCCTCCATCCAGTGTATTTTCCATTAACAATTAATAAACAACTTCATTTAGCTTTTAGAAATAGATATTGCCTAAGTATGTGTATAGCAAGAGCAGTTTATACAAAAAAATACCAGTCAGAAGTCTGAGATACTTTTTTAAATTTGTTTTTATACTCATTTTGTACAAATGTTTTTTTACATTAATAAAATATTCTTGTTTACAAGTAAACAAAATACCCCTCCTCCCCCATGCATATAGATAGACTTGCTTGGGCAAAAAAAGTAAAGGGGAGAGAGAAAAAAATTAAAATAAAAAAATAATAGTAATAATTGTAGGTATGGCCAGGTGGCACAATGGACGAAGCACCAGCCCTGGAGCCATGAGCACCCGAGTCCATATCCAGCCTCGTAAACCCAACAATCGCCCAGCTGTGTGACATGCAAGCCACCCGATCCCCACTGCCCTGCAAAAACCAAAAAAAAGAAAAGAAAAAGACCCAAAATAAAATAAAATAGTAATAATAGTAGGGGTGGCTGGGTGGCAGACAGAGCATTGGCCCTTGAGCCAGGAGCACCTGGGTCCAAATCCGGCCCCAGACACCCAAAGATCACCCTGCTATGTGGCCCCAGGCAGGCCATCCAGCCCCACCTGCCCTGTACCCTCCCCCAAATAATAACAAAAAATGTGCTTGAGTCTTTGTTCCAACACCAACAACTCTGTCATGGGTGGATCTCATTCTTTTTTTTTTTAAAGCAATAAAATGTTTATTAAAGATATTATTTGAGTTTTACAGTTTTCCCCCAATCTTGCTTCCCTCCCCCCCACCCCCCACCCAACAGATAGCACTCCATCAGTCTTTACTTTGTTTCCATGTTGTACCTCGATCCAAATTGGGTGTGATGAGAGAGAAATCATATCCTTAAAGAGAACAGAATTCTCAGAGGTAACCAGATCAAACCATAAAACATCTGGGTTGTTTTTTTTTTCCGAATTGAAGGGATTAGTCCTTGTACTTTGCTCAAACTCCACAGCTCCTTATCTGGATACAGATGGTACTCTCCTTTGCAGACAGCCAAACATTGTTCCCAATTGTTGCGCTGATGGAATGAGCAAGTGCTTCAAGATTGAACATCACTCCCATGTTGCTGTTAGGGTGTACAGTGTTTTTCTGGTTCTGCTCATCTCACTCAGCATCAGTTCATGCAAATCCCTCCAGGTTTCCCTGAAATCCCGTCCCTCCTGGTTTCTAATAGAACAATAGTGTTCCATGACATACATATACCACAGTTTGCTAAACCATTCCCCAATTGAAGGACATTTACTGGATTTCCAATTCTTTACCACCATAAACAGGGCTGCTATAAATATTTTTGTACAAGTAATGTTTTTACCCTTTTTCCTCATCTCTTCAGGGTATAGATCCAGTAGTGGTATTGCTGGGTCAAAGGGTATGCACATTTTTGTTGCCCTTTGGGCATAATTCCAAATAGCTCTCCAGAAGGGTTAGATGAGTTCACAGCTCCACCAACAGTGTAATAGTGTCCCAGATTTCCCACATCCCTTCCAACAATGATCATTATCCTTCCTCATCATACTGGCCAATCTGAGAGGTGTGAGGTGGTACTTCAGTGAAGCTTTAATTTGCATTTCTCTAATAATTAATGATTTAGAGCATTTTTTCATATGGCTATGGATTGCTTTGATCTCCTCATCTGTGAATTGCCTTTGCATATCCTTTGACCATTTGTCAATTGGGGAATGGCTTTTTGTTTTAAAAATATGACTCAGTTCTCTGTATATTTTAGAAATGAGTCCTTTGTCAGAATCATTAGTTGTAAAGATTGTTTCCCAATTTACTACTTTTCTTTTGATCTTGATTACATTGGTTTTATCTGTGCAAAAACTTTTTAATTTAATGTAATCAAAATCATCTAATTGGTTTTTAGTGATGTTCTCCAACTCTTCCTTAGTCATAAACTGTTCCCCTTTCCATAGATCTGACAGGTAGACTAGTCCTTGATCTTCTAATTTGCTTATAGTATTGTTTTTTATGTCTATGTCCTGTAACCATTTGGATCTTATCTTGGTAAAAGGTGTGAGGTGTTGGTCTAATCTAAGTTTCTTCCATACTAACTTCCAATTATCCCAGCAATTTTTATCTAAGAGGGAGTTTTTATCCTGGTGGCCTGACTATTTGGGTTTATCAAACAGCAGATTACTATAATCCTCTCCTGCTTTTACACCTAGTCTATTCCACTGGTCCACCACTCTGTTTCTTAGCCAATACCAAACAGTTTTGATGACTGATGCTTTATAATATAATTTTAGATCTGGTAGTGCTAAGCCATTTCATTTGCATTTTTTTTTCATTAAGCTCCTGGCAATTCTTGACTTTTTATTTCTCCATATGAATTTACTTACAATTTTTTCTAACTCATTAAAGTAATTTTTTGGAATTTTGATTGGTAGGGCACTAAACAGATAGTTTAGTTTTGGTAGAATTGTCATTTTTCATTATATTAGCTCTACCTATCCATGAGCAGTTGATATTTGCCCAGTTATTTAAATCTGATTTAATTTGTGTGAGAAGTGTTTTATAATTGTTTTCAAAAAGATTCTGAGTCTGTCTTGGCAAATAGACTCCCAAGTATTTTACACTGTCTGAGGTTACTTTGAATGGAATTTCTCTTTCTAGCTCTTCCTGCTGTTTCTTGCTAGTCATATATAGGAAAGTTGAGGATTTATGGGGGTTTATTTTATAACCTGCAACTTTGCTAAAATTGCTAATTGTTTCCAGTAGTTTTTATAGATGATTTCTTGGGATTCTCTAGGTAGACCATCATGTCATCTGCAAATAGTAAGAGTTTTGTCTCTTCCTTCCCAATTCTAATTCCTTTAATTTCTTTTTCTTCTCTAATTGATGATGCCAACATTTCTAATACAGTATTGAATAGTAGTGGTGATAATGGGCACCCTTGTTTAACCTGATCTTATTGGGAATGCCTCTAGCCTCACCTCATTGAGTATAATGCTTGTTGATGGTTTCAGAGAGATACTGCTAATTATTTTAAGGAACAGTCCATTTATTCCTATACTCTCTAGTGTTTTTAATAGGAATGGATGCTGTATTTTGTCAAAAGCTTTTTCAGCATCAATTGATATGATCATATGGTTTCTGATAGGTTTGTTATTGATATAATTGAGTATACTAACAGTTTTCCTAGTATTGAACCAACCCTGCATTCCTGGAATAAATCCTACTTGATCATAATATATTATCCTAGTGATGACTTGTTGTAGTCATTTTGCTAACATTTTATTTAGGATTTTTGCATCTATGTTCATTAGGGAAATAGGTCTATAATTTTCTTTCTCTGTTTTAACTCTTCCTGGTTTAGGTAACAGTACCATATTGGTTTCATAGAAAGAGTTAGGCAGAGTTCCATCTTTCCCTGTTTTTCCAAAGAGTTTATATAGGATTGGAACCAATTGTTCCTTAAATGTTTGGTAGAATTCACTTGTGAATCCATCAGGCCTTGGAGATTTTTTTTTTTTAGGGAATTCAATAATGGCTTGTTGAATTTCTTTTTCTGAGATAGGGTTGTTTAGGTATTTAATCTCTTCTTAATTTAACCTGGGCAACTTATATTTTTGTAAATATTCATCCATTTCAAATTAGATTATCAAATTTATTGGCATAGAGTTGGGCAAAATAATTTCAAATTATTACTTTAATTTCCTCATTGGTGGTGAGTTCATCTTTTTCATTTATGATACTAGCAATTTGGTTTTCTTTTTTTTAATCAAATTGACCAGAGATTTATCAATTTTATTGATTTTTTCATAATACCAACTTTTGGTTTTATTTATTAATTCAATAGTTTTTTTTGCTTTCTATTTTATTAATTTCTCCTTTAATTTTTAGAATTTCTAACTTGGCATTGGGGATTTTTGATTTGTTCCTTCTCTAATTTTTTTAGTTGCATGTTTAGTTCATTGATTTCCTCTTTCTCCAATTTATTCATATAAGCATTTAGAGCTATAATATATCCCCTGAGAGTTGCTTTGAATGAATCCCATAGGTTTTGGTATGTTGTTTCATTATTATCATTATCTAGGATAAAATGGTTAATTCTTTCTATAATTTGTTTTTTGGTCCACTCATTTTTTAAGATGAGGTTATTCAGTTTCCAATTTGCTCTGAGTCTATATCTCCTTGGCCCAGTATTGCATATGACTTTTATTGCATTGTGATCTGAGAAAGATGTATTCACTATTTCTGCCTTTCTGCAGTTGATCATTAGGTTTTTATGTCCTAGTACATGGTCAATTTTTGTATAAGTTCCATGTACTGCAGAAAAAAAAGATATATTCCTTCTTATCCCCATTTAGTTTCCTCCTTAAGTCTACCATATCTAATTTTTCTAACAATCTATTTACCTCCCTAATTTCTTTCTTGTTTGTTTTATGATTTGATTTATCTAGATCTGATAGTGGAAGGTTGAGGTCTCCTACTAGTAGAGTTTTGCTGTCTATGTCTTCCTGTAATTCTTTCAGCTTCTCCTCTAAGAATTTGGGTGCTGTCCCACTGGGTGCATATATATTCAATATTGAAATGACTTTATTGTCTATGGTACCTTTTAGGAGGATAAAGTTTCCTTCCTTACCTCTTTTAATGCTATCTATTTTTGCTGCTGCTTGAAATGACTTTATTGTCTATGGTACCTTTTAAGAGGATAAAGTTTCCTTCCTTATCTCTTTTAATGCTATCTATTTTTGCTGCTGCTTTGTCTGAGATAAGGATTGCTACCCCTGCTTTTTTTACTTCAGCTGAAGCAAAATATATTTTGCTCCAACCTTTTACCTTTACTCTATATGTATCTCTCTGCTTCAAATGAGTTTCTTGTAAGCAGCATACTGTAGGATTCTGGTTTTTAATCCACTCTGCTATTTGCTTACATTTTAAGGGAGAGTTCATCCCATTCACATTCAAGGTTATGATTACTAATTCTTTATTGCCCTCTGTGCTATCTTCCCTCTGTTTGTATTTTCCCCCTTTCCCCCCCCCTTTATCCATATTCCCCAGTATTTTGTTTTTGAATACCACCCCCTTCGGTGTGTTTGCCCTCCTATATCACACCCTCCCCTTTCTTTCCCCTTTCCCTGTTCCCTTCCCTTCCTTTTGTTATTTCCCCTTATTTCCTCCACTCTCCCCTTCCCTTTCTCTGTACCCCCTTCCCCTTTTCCCCTTTTACTTCTTGAAAGGTTAGATGTTTTATAAGTTGACTGAGTATGTGTAGGTTGACTTTAAGCCAAGTCTGATGAGAAGAAGATTCAGGTGTTTCTCCTCTACTCCCTTCTTCCCCTCTATTACCATAGGTTTTTTTGTACCTCTTAGTGTAATGAGATTTGTCCCATTCAGTCCCCTCCCTCCTCCAGTCTCCTTCCTGTACCCCTTTTTAAGGAGGTAGTGTATTTTTTTTAGATCATTCTATCTAATTCATAGAAAATTCTGAGTGTCTGTCACTTCTAATTCAGTATATTCTGTTGAATAGAGTCCAAATTCCTGAGAGTTATTAGAGTCTTTCTCCCCAGTGGAGTTAAAGCCAGTTATATCCCATTAGATATCAGTCTCATGGATAGGTCATGGATGTCCATCATTTCTGGCTAGGTATATTCTCTCTGTTAGAGTTACATTTCTTAGGATTTATGAGAGTCTCTACCCCCCCCCCCCCCATGCTGGGATATAGCCAGTTTCAACTTGCTGGATTGCATTTTTTTCCTTTTACCCCCCCCCTTTTTTACCTTTTCATGTGTCTCTTGAACCTCCTGTTTGATATCCAGATTTTCTGTTTAGCTCTTGTCTTTTCGTCAGAAAATTTTGGAATTCTTCCATTTCGTTAAATGTCCATCTTTTTTCCCTGGAAGAGAAGGCTCAGCTTTGCAGGAAAGTAGATTCTTGGGTGAATTCCAAGCTCCCATGCACTTCGAAATATCTCGTTCCAGGCCCTTTGATCCCTTAAAGTTGATGCAGCCAGGTCCTGCGTGATCCTTACTGTGGCTTCTTGATATTTAAATTGTTTCTTTCTGGCTGCTTGCAGGATTTTGTCTTTTATTTGATAGTTCTGGAGTTTGGCCACAACATTCCTTGCTGTTTTCCTTTTAGGATCTTTTTCTGGTGGGGATGGATGTACTCTTTCAATAACGACTTTGCCCTCCGATTCCATGATGTTAGGGCAGTTTTCCATCACTAGATCCTGTAATATTAAGTCCAGGCTTTTTTTCTCTTCAGTGTTTTCAGGAAGTCCTATAATTTTCAGGTTTCCCCTCCCCGATCTATTCTCGAGGTCAGTGGTTTTGTTGATGAGGTATTTCACATTTGCTTCTATTTTTTCTATTTTTTGATTTTGTTTAACTGACTCTTGCTGTCTCCTGGAGTCATTAGTTTCTGTAGACTCCATTCTTTTTTGGGGGGAGGAGTTTTCTTCATTAACCTTTTCCAATTGGTCAATTCTACTTTTGAAAGAGTTTCTATTTGACCAATTGCGGTTTTGAGAGAATTAATTTCTTTTTGCATTTGCTCATTTGAGGATCTGAGAGAATTATTCTCATTTTGTAATTGTCCAATTGATGATCTGAGAGATTTATTCTCCTTTTATGTTTGTCCAATTGTACTTTCTAAGGTTTTGTTTTCTTGTTGCAAGGTATTAATTGTCTCCCCAAAATTTTCCAGTTGATTTTTAAACTCCTTCCTTATTTCTTCAAGGAAGTCTTTCTGTGCTGGAGACCAGATTGTATTCTCCTCAGATGTTCCAGGTCTCTCTGGGTTGGGATCTTTCCCTTCCAGGAATTTTTCTGTGGATCCACCTTTCTGCTGACCCTTCTTCATTATGCTAAGACCTTGAGTTGGGTGGGGCTGGTTCACCTGGGCTTGAGATCGCTAAAGGCTTTACTGAGTGCAGTTTCTCTGCTGGCCAGTAGGAGGTGCTGGTTGCCCTCTCTGGGGTGTATGTGACCTTGGTTGGAGGCCTTCTCCCTTTGCTTGAGGGAGGGAATTGGAGCTATTGAATTCTTTTGCCTTCAATCAATGGTGGCCTTTACCATGGCCTGAGGTGATTCCTCAGCAGGGCTGGTTCTTTTGTTCACACACCTGGGCCTGAGGCAGAAATAATTTGCATTTGTTTGGGAGGAGGCCTCAGTGCAATGGAGGTGTGGGCTCAGAGTTTCTCAGACCTGAGGAGCCCAGGGATGCAGCTCTCGTGCACCAGACCTCTTCCCACAGCCCCTTCCCCAAGCTCCAGGGGGCCAGCACCAACACCAGTGCTTCTGCTTCCCTGCTGACCCAAGCCCCCTTCGTCCAGCCCCACCGCTGATCCAGCAGGTCCGGCTCTTGGGCCCTCACACTCCCGGTTCCGATTCAGCTGTTGTTCTGGCTGATCTTCCCTGGGAGACTCACCTGCCGGTACTCAGCCAAGGCTGCTGCAGGAGACAAATCCTGAGGTAGATTTTCCTCTCCTGGCTTTTCTTTCTGGGTTTCCTGGTTCGGATTTCTTTTAAGAGGTTTGTTTCATGTGATAGATAGGGAAGAGATCAGGAGACTTTAGAACTGTGCCTGTCTTCTCTCTGCCATCTTGGCCGGAAGTCTTCCCCCCCTCCTTCTTACTCCAGATGTGTATACCCCATTGAGCATATATGCTGTTTCCTCTCCTAGCCATCTCTGATGAGAGCAAAGGTTCCTTCATTCCCCCTTGCCTCCCCCTTCCATATCATTGCAATAGCTCATTGTAATAAAAAAAATCTTATGTGAAATACCTTGGACTATTCCCCCTCTCCTTTTTCTTTCTCCCATTCCATTTCCCTTTTTTTCTATTGACTCCATTTTTACACCATATTTTATCTTCGAATTCAACTTTCTCCTGTGCTTCAACTATAAAAGCTCTCTCTACCTGCTCTATTAACTGAGAAGGTTCATATGAGTATTATCAGTGTCATTTTTCTATGCAGGAATACATGCAGTTCATCATCCTCATTAAGTCCCTCATATTTCCCCCCTCTCCTTCAATCTCCATGCTTCACCCGAGTTCTGTATCTGAAGATCAAACCTTCTGTTCAGCTCTGGCCATTCCAACAGGAACATTTGAAATTCCCCTGGTTCATTGAAAGTCCATCTTTTTCCCTGGAAGAGGACATTCAGCCTTGCTGGGTAGTTCATTCTTGGCTGCATTCTAAGCTCTTTTGCCTTCCGATATATTGTATTACAAGCCCTACGAGCTTCCAATGTAGTTACTGCTAAGTCCTGTGTGATCCTGACTGCAGCCCCACGATATTTGAACTGTGTCCTTCTGGCTGCTTGTAATATTTTCTCTTTGACTTGGGAGTTCTGGAACTTGGCTATAATATTCCTAGGGGTTGGTTTTTGGGGCTCTTTCTCGGGGGGGATTGGTGGATTCTCTCCATTTCTATTTTGCCCTCTGCTTCTAGAATATCAGGGCAATTTTCCTGTAGTAATTCTTTGAAAATGATGTTAAGGCTCTTTTCCTGATCATGTCTTTCAGGTATTCCAATAATTATTAAATTATCTTTCCTAAGTCTGTTTTCCCTATCAGTTGTTTTTTCAAGGAGACATTTCACATTTTCTTCTAATTTTTCATTTTTTTTTTGTTTTGAAGTATTGATTCCTGATTTCTGGTAAATTCATCAATCTCCTTGAATTCTATTCTTTGTCTGAAGGATTTGTTCTCCTCAGAGTTTTCTTATCTCTTTTTTCCATCTGGCCAATTTTGCTTTTTAAAGCATTCTTCTCCTCAATAACTTTTTGAATTGTTTTATCCATTTGTCCTAAGCTCGTTTTTAGCATGCTATTTTCTTCAGCATTTTTTTGGATTTCCTTGACTAAGCTGCTGACTTCATTTTCATGTTTTTCCTGCATCTCTCTCCTTTCTTTTCCCAGTTTTTCTTCCAACTCCATCATTTGATTTTCAATGTCTTTTTTGAGGTCTGTCTTAGCCTGAGCCCAATTTCTGTTTTCCTTGGAGTCTATAGATGCAGGAGCTTGTGCTTCCTCATCTTCAGACTCAGTATTTTGATCCTTCTTGGGCTCATTTGCAAAATATTTCTCAATAGTCTTCCTTTTGTTTCTCTGCTTGCTCATTTTCCCAGCCTGGGCCTGGTTTGGGGGTTGCTTCCTGAGCTTTTGGGACACTCCCACAAGGGTCTCAGTGTGTGAGGCTCTGTCCTCCCTCCTGGTCTGTGAATGACCATAAGCGCCCCCCTCTGCCACGGGGCTGAGGTTGGGGGGGCTGCTGTTCTATGGGGGGGCCTAGACTGTGATCAGGATCTGAATGTGGTCAGAGCCCCAGAGTCCTGTTCTAGAGGCAGAGGACAGAGCTCAGCAGTCTCTCTTCATTCCCCTTCCTCAGCTCAATGGGCTCATGCCCTGGGGGCTCCTGCTTACCAGCTCCACCTGCTTCTGTTTCCTGCTCTGGGCTGCAGAAAGACCATGCTGCTCTCTGTGTGCCCCGAGGGCTGGGCTCCATGTGCTAGCTCTGGCAGAGGTCCCCCGCTGTTCCCCCACTTTGTGCCTGGTGCTCCTCGGGGTGCAGCTCAGGAGACTCCCCCGCTGCTGTGAGCTGAGGCTCCCAGCACCCTGGAGCTGCCTCCGGGAGGCTGAAGTTCTTTGGCTCTGGTGGACCACCCCTCTGGCAGGCCGCCCCTCCAACCCTGGGGAGCAGAGCCTTTCTGCTCTTTTCCAGGTTACCTTGAGTAGGAGAACTGCCTCACTGGGTCCCTTTGTGGGTTCTGTCTCTGTAAAGTTTAGTTTAGAGTCCTTTGTGGGTTCTGTCTCTGTAAAGTTTAGTTTAGAGTCCTTAGCTGATGAGTTTTATCAGAGCGCCTAAGACTTGATCCCTTCTTGTCGCCATCTTGGCTCCGCCCCAGTTTTCTTACTTTCTTGTATTCTTGTACAAGTACATATGTAGTCTAAACGAAAGTGGGCTCTAACTTAGAATGTGGCAAAAGAGTAATTACTAGATCTTTTTTTGTTTGAAAGCTTTTTTTATTTTAACTTCTGGAAACCTTCAGTAGAGCTTTTTGTTAAATGCTTACATTCAGGTCCATGTACAATTCTGAAGCTGCCTTTCCTTAAATTTAGTTTATACCTTCTATAATTCAGTGAATAATCAAAGAAGAATTCTCACCAGATAAGTATCATGATCTATCTTCTTTTTAGTTTTAAATAATTGGTTTGGGAGCGTGAAACACCCTCTCACCCTCTCACTTTTTTTTTTAAGATTTTATTTATTTTGTGTTTTACAATTTTGCCCCTAATCTTACTCCCTCCCCCTTCCCCCCTACAGAAGGCAATTTGCCAGTCTTTACATTGATCCAAATTGAATGTGATAAGAGAGAAATCATATCTTTAAGGAAGAAACATCAAGTATAAGAGATAGCAAGATCAGACAAGAAGATACCAGTTTTTTTTTTCTAAATTAAAGGTAATAGTCTTTGGTCTTTGTTCAAACTCCACAGTTGTTTCTCTGGATACAGATGGTATTCTCCATTGCAGACAGCCTCAAATTGTTCCTGATTGTTGCACTGATGGAATGAGCAAGTCCATCAAGGTTAATTATCACCCCCATGTTGCTGTTAGGGTGTACAGTGTTTTTCTGGTTCTGCTCATCTCACTCGGCATCAGTTCATGCAAATCCCTCCAGGTTTCCCAGAATTCCCATCCCTCCTGGTTTCTAATAGAACAATAGTGTTCCATGGCGCATATATGTATGTATGTATATGTACCACAGTTTGCTAAGCCATTCCCCAATTGAAGGACATTTACTTGATTTCCAATTATTTGCCATCACAAACAGGGCTGCCATGAATGTTTTTGTACAAGTGATGTTTTCACTCTTTTCATCATCTCTTCAGGGTATAGACCTAGTAGTGGTATTGCTGGATCAAATGGTATGCACACTTTTGTTGCCCTTTGGGCGTAGTTCAAATTTCTCTCCAGAGAGTTTCACACAATTTTTAAACTAAGGATCTCAGGTGAGTCAGCTCTGAAAATTTTCAGTAGCAGATATGTTACTAAATCAAGGTTTTATTCCTATACTTTTTATTTGTTTTTATTTTTTAATTGCTATTTTATTTTTCCAGTTACATGTTATGAAAGTTTTTCAAATTCATCCACATGCATATTTGTTACATTTCCCCCTTCCACATCCCTTTCCTCAGCAGCAGTGTAGTGAACATTGTACATGTACATTTGTATTTAACATATTTACTTACATATTAGTAATTTTTTTTGTATGAGGATTCAGGATTAAGGGAAAAGGAAAAAAATGGGATAAGAAGGAAAAAATAAGAGAAAATTTTAAAAAGTGAATGTAGTGTTCATTCAGATTCTGTAGTTTGTTGGATTTTTTTTTCCTTTTTGCTTTGTTTTGTTTTTCTTTGTCTGGATGTGGATAGCATTGTGCATAAGAGGTCTCCCAGGGGGTTGTCCTAGCTCTCTGAGTTGCTAAGAAGAGCAGCATTCATTAAAGTTGATCAACTCACAATGTTGTTGTTAATGTGTACAATATTCTCTTGGTTCTACTCCCTCCAGTCAGCATCAGTTCCTCTAATTCTTTCCATTCTTCTCTGAAGTTGGACCACTCATGGTTTCTTTTTTTTTTATTTTATTTTTTTTAGGTTTTTGCTAGGCAATGGGATTAAATGGCTTGCCCAAGGCCACACAGCTAGGTAATTATTAAGTGTCTGAGGTCAGATTTGAACTCAGGTACTCCTGACTCCAGGGCTGGTGCTCTATCCATTGTGCCACCTAGCCACCCCCATATGGTAAGTTTTATTATTCTCTGGGCATAGTTCCATATTGCTCTCCAGAATGGGTGGATTAATTCACAACTCCACCAACAGTGCATTAATGTCCCAATCCTCCCACAACCTAACCTCTCCAGCATTGATTTGTTTTCCTTTTTTGTCATTTTAGCTAATCTGATAGGTATGAAGTTACTCCTATACTTTAAAAAAATACTTATTTTTTTTTTGCCAATTGCATGTAGAAACAATTCTTAATTATTTTTTAAAAATTTGTATTCCAAAACCTCTCTTCTCTTTTCCTCTTTTTATTCCTCTTGAGGCAATAAGCAATTTGAAATAGTTATACATATGTAATTATACAAAACATTTTCAAAATAATCATTTTATGAAAGAAAATATAGACAAAAAAGAAAAAAGTGAAAAATAATTTGCTTTGATATACATTCAGCTTCCATCTGTTTTTTTCTCTGGTGGATAACATGTTTTATCATGAGTCCCTTTGGAACTGTTTTGGATCATTATATTGCCAAGAATAGCTAAGTTATTTACAATTGATTATCATTCGAAATTATTGTTACTGTATAAAATGTTCTCCTAGTTGTGCTCACTTCAGTCTGTATCAATTCATGTAGGTCTTTACAGATTTTTTTGAAAACATCCAACTATTCATTTCTTATAGCACAAAAGTATTCTTTTTTTTTAAGTTTTTGCAAGGCAATGGGGTTAAGTGATTTGCCTAAGGTTGCACAGCTAGGTAATAATTAAGTGTCTGAGGACAGATTTGAACTCGGGTCCTCCTGATTCCAGGGCCGGTGCTCCAACCACTGTGCCACCTAGCTGCCTCAGCACAACAGTATTCAACCACAATCATATAACACAACTTATCCAGCCATTCCCCAATAAATAAACATCTCCTCATTTACCAATTCTTTTCCATGAAAAAGAGCCACTATTTATATTTTTGTACAATAAGTCCTTTTCCCTTTTTAAAAAATTCTCTTTGGGATATAAACCTATTGGTGATATTGTTTGATCAATGCATGCTTTTATAACCTACTGAGTCCCTTTCCTGGTCTCTTATGTGGAGTCCTACTTCTGGACTCCTTCAGTCTCCCCAGGTGAGTGTTGGAGGGGCAGGAGACAAGGACTACAAAGGAGACAAGTACTCCATCAAGATCTTCAAGTGCTCCAAGGTCTCTGTTTATTCACCAAAACACCAGTGCCTAAATACCTTTCCAGTCTCTAATCCACTCCCACTCCCTTGGCACTTAGCAAGACAAGACTCTGATGTTCAAAGATACTAGGTGAAGATAATTTATAATGTTCCTACACACAACAGTTCCTAACAATAACCCTTTGGACATAATTCTGTATTGTTTTTTAGTGTAGATGGATGAGTTTACAGCCAACAGTGCATTACAATTTTTCCCCACACCCCCTTCAACATTTGTCATTTCCTTTTTTGACACTCTCAAAGGTATAAGGTGTTACCTCAGAATGTTTTAATTTGCATTTCCCTAATCAAATAGTGATTTTGAGCCTTTTTTAAATAACATTTTAGATAGCTTAGATTTCTTTTTGAAAACTACCTGTTAATATCCCTTGACTATTTTATTAATTGGGAATAACTTGTATTCTTATAAATTTGACTCACTTCTATCCATACTTGAAAAATAAGGCCTTTATCAAAGATACTTCACTGTAAAAATTGTTTCCTGGCTTTTTGCTTTCCTTCTAATTTTGGCTGTATGGGTTTGTTTGTACAAAAACTTTTTAATTTAATATAATCACAATTATCAATTTTTTATCTCATGATGTTCCTTCTCACTTAGTGGTCAAAATTTCTTCCCTTGTCCATACATTTCACATTTATGTCTAAATCATGAACCTATTTTGATCTTATTTTTGGTATATGTATTGGTCTATTGGTAAACCTAGTTTCTGCCAAACTGTTTTTCAGTTTTCTGAGCAGTTTTTATCAAATAGTGAGTTTTTGTTCTCAAAGCTTGGATCTTTGGGTTTATCAGACACTATTGCTAGGTAATCTGTTCCACCAATCCACCTCTCTATTTTTTAACCAGTGCCATATTGTTTTATTGATTATTATTTATAATGAAGTTTGAGATCTGGTACTATTAAGTCACCTTCCTTCAATTTTTTTTTCATTAATTCCCTTGAATTCTTGATCTTTTGTTGTGTTTTTTGTTGGACTTTGTTGGTAATATGTATAGAAATGCTGATCATTTCTATGGGTTAATTTTCTGTCTTGCAACTTGGCTAAAGTTGTTAGTTATTTCAAGTAATTTTAAAATTAATTTTTTAGGATTCTCTAAGTTTACCACCATATCATCTGCAAAGAATAATAATTTTGTTTTCTCACTGTCTATTCTAATTTTTTAAATTTCTTTTTTAAGGATTATTTAGTTTCCAATCAATTTTCAGTCTATTTTTCCATGAGCCTTTATTGAATATAATTTTTATTACATTATGATATAGAAGTGATACATTTAATATTTCTGCTTTTCTACATTTGTTTGTAAATTTTTATGCCCTAACATAGTTAATTTTTGTGTAGATGCCATGTACTGAGAAAAAAAATCTATTCCTTTCCAGAGGTCTATCAAATCTTAATTTTTCTAAAATTCTATTCACCTCTTTAATTTCTTTCCCTTTTTTTGGTTAGATTTATCTAGTTCTGAGACAGAATAATTTTAATATAGTTTTACTGTTTCCTCCTGAACCTCATTTAACTTCTTTAAAAATTGAGATGTTATACCATTTGGTACATAGATGTTTAGTAAAGATAAAATTTCATTTTCTATTATACCTTTTTAGCAAGGTGTAGTTTCCTTCCTTATCTTTTGATTAGAACTATTTTTTTCTTTTGATTTGTCTTTATTTTGTTTTTTATTCAACTGAAGCTTAATAAATTCTGCTCCAGTCACTTACTTTTGCTCTGTGTGTACCTCTCTTCAACATATTAGATGATTCTGGTTTTTAATCCACTGTGCTATCCCACTTTAATATTCTGGATGAATTCATCCCATTCACATTCAGTTATAAATACTAACTGTAATTTTTCCATCATATTTTCCTGTGTCTCTCAATCTCTCTCTCTCTCTCTCATTTTTTACCCTGTCCTTTCTCACAAGTGCTACCATCTCACCCAATCTACCTTCTATTGCCCCCCCCCCCCCCCGCTCCCCCCATACATACGCACTTATATCCCTCTTTCCTCCTGTTTCTCTAGGGGGTAAGAGATTTCTATATCCACCTGAGTGTGTATGTTATTACCTCTTTGAGCCAATTCTGATGAGAGTAAGGTTCAAGCTTTTCCTACCATTACCTCCCTCCATATTTTTCCCCTCTTTTATGAGATAATTTTATCCTATTCTACCTCTTTCCCCCACTTCTCCCAGTATATTCCTATTTTCTCTTCTTTTAATTTTGTTTTTTTGATGTCATCCTATCACAGTCAACTCTGAGGCCTCTTTATTCCCCTTCTTATTGCCCCAATAGTGATAAAGTTACAAGTATATTAAATTAGAAGCATCATCTTTCCATATAAGAATATAAACAGTATAACCTTATTGAATCCCTTATATTTTCTCTTTCCTGTTTATCTCTTTTTTTTTAGGGTTTTTTTTTCCAAGGCAAATGGGGTTAAGCGACTTTATTAAGTGTCTGAGACCGGATTTGACCCAGGTACTCCTGACTCCAGGGCTAGTGCTTTATCCACTGCGCCACCTAGCCGCCCCCTGTTTATCTCTTTTATACTTATTTTGAGTCTTGCATTTGAAAGTCATATTTTCTGTTCAACTCTGGTCTTTTTATATGGGATGCCTAAAAGTCCTCTTATTTCATTAAATATCAATTTTTTTCCCCCCCCGAAGGCTAAACTCACTTTTTTGGGTAAATGATTCTTGGTTGTAATCTTAACTCTTTTGCCCTCTGGGAAATCACATTCCCATCCCTCCAATCCTTTAATGTAAAAGCTGCTAAATATTTTATAATCCTGATTGTGATTCCATGCTATTTGAATTGTTTCTTTCAGACTGTTTGCATTATTTTCTCCTTGACTGGAATTTGGCTATAATATTCCTGGGAGTTTTCATTTTGGTATCTTATTTCAGGAAGCAATTTATGGATTCTTTCCATTTCTATTTCACTCTAATTCTAGATTAAGGGCAGTTTTTCTTTGTAATTTCTTGAAATGTAATATCTAGGCTTATTTTTTGATCATTTTGTTCAAGTAGTCTAATAATTCTTAGATTATCTCTCCTGAATCTGTTTTCCAAGTCAGTTATTTTTTCCAATGAGATATTTCACATTTTCTTCTATTTCTTCTTTCTTTTGATTTTGTTTTACTATTTCTTGATGACTCATTTATTTGATATTTAATTATAAGGAATTATTTTTTCTGGGAGCTTTTTGTACCCCCCCTTTCCCATTTAGCCAGTTCTACTTTTTTAAGGAGGTCAGGGAATTTTTGTATATCTTTTTCCACTTTTTGTGTTTCCTTTATCAAACTGTTGATTCTTTTTTCATGATTATTTTCATCATTCTCATTTCTTTTCCCAATTTTTCTTCTACCTTTCTTATTTGGTTTTTAAAATCTTTTTGGAGTTCTTTCAGGAGTTCTTATTTTAGAGTTCAGTTGTGTTCTTGGAGTGGAGAGGCCAATGGCATAAACTTCAGATTTTTGATGCTATTGTTTTAGAGTTCATTTTGTGGATTCTTTTTTTGGATTCTTTCAAATAGTATGTTCTAAGAAATTTGGTCATTGCTCTCCTGGTCTGTGGTCTGTCTGTGAGTGAATACAAGCACTCTTCTCCACTGGTCCTGTGGCCAGGATACCTGCTCCGCTGTGGCTGCATGCCTTTGTTTACTGGTTCTCCTCTTCACCTGGGAACCATGAACTGAATCTGTGACTTGCAACAGAGTTCTTCACCCAGTGCCAGCATAGTGTTTCCAGTATTGTTCTGGCCTGTGGGATGCGTAGAGAGCTCCAGGAGTTCCTGACAGTGATGCAGTTGTCTCTTTGACTTGCACCAGCTTCCTGGGGCAGAACTTGATGCTGACTTTCATTGAATCTGTGGCCTTGCTCCACTGGCCCCTTGCACTATGGATCAGGGAGCTTGGGGACTTGTTGCTGGTTTCTACCAGGATGGGGGTGGGGTGGGGTGGCTGCTGGCTTGTGCTGGGCAGGGGACCTTGCTGCTGCTGCTGATTGGTTTGGACCACATACACTGGACCTTTCCTGATGACCTTCTAAGTTGTCTGGGGCCAGAAAATTATTTCATTTCATCCTTTTCTTGGTTTTGCCATTCTAGAATTTGTTTTGAGGGGTTATTTTAAAGTTGTTTGGAGGGGAATTTGGGAAAGTTCAAGTGAGTTCCTATTTTACCACCTTCACTTTGCTCTCCATTAATCATATAATTTTTCTTAGACTTATCTCTTAAAATTAGTTTGTGTGGAGCAAGTTAGTTTCTTATTTTTGTTAATTTCCCTTAATATTAAATTTTGGTTTTGTTTGTTTTGCTTTCTGGCATAACACTTCTGGTCTGAGTTTCTTCATTCTCACTCTATTACTTGTATTGGATGGCTAAGTACTTCCCCCCCCTTTGTGGATCTAGGAGACAACTTGAAGAGGGTGAGAGTTTTCTTCTTTTTTCTTTTTTTAAGCACCAACTTCTTTCTCCCAACAAAAAAAACAAACAAACAAAACAGGAAAAACTTCAAAACCTATCCAAACTTAGCATTATACTCTTTAAATGACTATTAAATAAGAGGAAATTGCTTACTGTTCTTTTCACCCATTTCAGGAGAAGCTTTGGAATTTAAAAAAAATTCTAAAACTGTGACCTTTGTTTGATTTCTTGAATATTCTCTTTGCAGTGATCTGTCATTTGGAGACTTCTTTTCAAACTAAACTACATTTGTAAGGAAAAATCCATTTTTTTTTTCTCTAAAAATATTTGATTTTTTAGTGTAGCAGGTTATCTTTTAGGGATCTAAGGTTTATTAGTTTGATTATGTGTTTTTATTAAGATGAAGAGAGTCATGAGTCTACTAGCTGCTTCTTGTTGGATGGCCTGCCTTTAATTTTATTTTGAGCCAGAAAAGCTATCTAGTAGCTTTAATAATAAATGAATTTCTGGCTCCCCCCGTCAAAAGTCATCACAAACCAAGTAGTTTAGTTACAGAAATCAAGATTCCATCCTTAAGAAACATCTCATTTGTTTCAAAGAGAAAAATGTCTTATTTGTATCCTAGATTTCAACTCTAACCAGTAGATCAACTCTAACCACATAAATAATAATCGTCAAACATATAAATATTCAGTATTTTTCAGAACTGAATACTGAGTATAATGACTTGTCATTTGCTTTAGTTTATGTTTGGAAGACTAAGATCATTTTGACATTTAAACATTTGCTACATGCCAGACCACTGTTCAAGACTGGAAGAGATAGGTTTATTCACGGGTTCTTAACCTGGGGAGCATTGTACTTGTTTTATCATAATCTTTTTTTTTTAAATTTATTTAAGGCAGTGGGGTTAAGTGACTTGCCCAGAGTCACATAGCTAGGCAATAAGACCAGGTTTGAACTCAGGTCCTCCTGACTCCAGGGCAGATGTCCTATCCACTGCACTACCTTAGCTGCCCCAGCATGTACCTTTTTTAAAAAAATATATTTTGTTAATATAATTAGTTGTCTTTTAAAGTTTCTATGTCTTATTTTATGCTTTTTAAAAGCATTACTCTGAGAAAGAAACTCATTTCAGTCCTAAAATTCATACATTGCAAGTACCCTATCCCCTTTTTTTCTCTTCTAATTGAATGACTCCTCCCAGAATCTCCATTTTAGGAAGGCTATACTCAATTAGACATTGAGTGTTCAAACTTTTAGATCTTCTGGACCTCATCATTGAAGAAAAATTTGTCAAGGATTGTATATGGAATTTAATATTTACTTATGACTACAATGTAATCCATAATTAACAATGAGTATAATAATCATAAATGTAATAATGTAAACAAAGAATAAAATATAGTAAAGTATAATAATAAAATAATGAATATAATAAAATGTTTACTTGTTAATAAAAATAAGAATATGCCATTTTTAATGTGAACACAGCCTGGTTTTAAATTTTTTTTTATTTATTTAAGGCAATAGGGTTAAGTGACTTGCCCAAGGTCACACAGCTAGGCAATCATTAAGTGTCTGAGGTCTGATTTGAACTCAGGTCCTCCTGACTCCAGGGCCAGTACTTTATCCACTGTGCCACCTAGCTGTCACTGAGCCTGTTTTTTTTTGATACCAGTGCATCTATATCTGGTTTGATAGATGTAGCAATGCAAAGAATACTTTCAAATATTTTTCTATTTTTTACTTTTTGTTTGCTTTATATAGGCAAAAATTTGCTCACAAATATACATACTCCCAAAAGAGACATCATGAATAGGGCATGTTTGTAAAATATCAGATGTTTTCCATTAGGCAGGTATGACTTATAAAAGTCCTATAAAGACACTTAAATAAAATTTTCTTTAAGTTGAATATCTGATTGCAACTCTACATTCTATTTGCAAGTTTGCAGGCAGTATATTGATGTCAACTGAGAATGGAGTAGCAAATATACTGAAAATCAGTTGGTGTTTTCTAAAATCTTGAAATCTTTTCTCAAATTTCCTGTGACAAAATAAGAAATTAATTCTGAATATAATAAAGTTGTCTGTTGGAATTACATTGTAATAATGTTTTAAAAATAAAGATCCTAATTCCTATATGCATATCTTTTGTCCATGAGACCATACAGTGCTAGATACCTAAAAAAGTTGAACTGTGTCAGCTAAGGGTTAAGGACAGTGCACATTGGTGCATGTCCCGCATGTGCTCACCTGTTCCTTCTTTTTCTGGTTACAGACCATGGGCCACATGAGTAGGCTTTGAGGGATGTGGATTGCATATACATGCTCTAGACCTTCTCTGCCCTCAGTGATATGGTATCATTTAGCTAACACTTCTCCATCCAAAGATGCCAAATATTTCTTTAATTTTCAAATCTAATGGTCTCTTTTTGTCCTCATCATTCATGAACTTTCTGCAGCATTTAAGATTTGGTCAGCCTTTCTTCCTAATCACTGCTTTCTCTTGGTTCTTTTTCTACTATCTGCTCCTCATTTCTGATGAAAAGATCTTATGGATTTTCATTCATGTCCCTCAAAATAACAGTGGGGTGTCCCTCAAGACTCTACTCTGGGCTGGCTTCTCTTTTCTTTCTATGCTGCCTCCTTTATTGATCTCAACTGTCCTAGTTCAAGTCTGTCATTTCTAGCAGGAATTCTTGTGGTAGCTTTCTAAATGGATTCTTTTGTTAAGTTTCTGTTCACTCCTATCCATTCTCCTGAATAGCTGCCAGCAGGGGTTTTCTAAAGCCTAGGACTGATCTTTTTCTACTTAGTAAATTCCAGGGGCTCCCCATCATCTCAAGTAGGAAATATTTGTTTAGCATTTTAATAGAAGGCATTCCCCATTAGTTCGTGAGCTTCTCCAAGGCAGGAATTTAGCTTTCTTTGTATTGCCAGTGTATGGTGCTTAGTATATTTTGACTAATTTACTGACATTTAAAGCTCTGCACAAACTAACCCCTACCCACCTTTCCAGTCTCACACTTTACTCATCCTCCTACACTCTGTGATACAGTCATATTTCTTTACTTGCTTTTCCTCCCATACAATGTCCTATCCTACAGGATGTCCCTATCCTAGACCAGTCTCTCTCCTTACTTCTGTCTCTTAGAATCCTTCAGAATTCTACTTACAGGCCACTCTGCAGGAGCCTTTTTCCCAGCCCCCCCCAAATGCTAATTCTTAAATGTGGGCTTCCTTATTAATAGATAAATTTCTCAAGAGCAAGAAGTGTTTATGCCTCCCTTTGTATCCTCAGTGCTTATATGAAATGCAGAAAGAATTTAATAAGAGGATATTCTCTTATGATGTTATTGCATAATAGGTTGGATAAGTAGAGTGGGAGAGTATAGCTAATCATGATAGTACATAAACTCTTTCAGGTTACTATGACTATTTACCAGAGTTTGCAATCTGTGGATTAGGGAATAGAGTCAACAGATCCACAGTCAGAGTCAGTTCATGGGCTATAATGCTCTGTTCTGACTCAGAGCTTGAAAATGTTGCTGGTGCTGTGCCCAACTTCTGATTTGGAAGGCCTGGCCAACTAGCATGTCAACATATTACCACTTCAGATCATTAGGGCATCCTGCCCCGAAATTTACAGTTGAGTGGAAAATTGTAAATTGATAGTGAGAGAGTCTGTGATTTTTGCCCCTGATGGAAGATAATGAGCCATTTTTGAAGCCCAGGCACAGACATATACATGTACTAGATTATACTATGTCAGACTTAATAAATTAGATAAAAAGAAAATATATTTAACATAAGTGAATATAATGACTATTTTTCTATTTATTTCACAGGTCTGTTGTCTGTTCTTTAGAAATTCTACTTTGCAGCAGAATTTTGTCATCTTCCAAAATCTCAACTTTCTTCTATGTTCAAGTTCTAAACTAATGCATCTGATATCATGGAATATCAAAGACATCTCTGCCCTATACTACTCTCCAGGGAAACTAGGTCAATTCCAGATCTAATCCAGAGATTTAATTTTGGTTGGACCGAGGGAAACCTCATAGATTAAGAACCAAAACATAGAGAGGACCTATTCAATTTTTGGACATTTTTAATTGTTAGGAAGCTCTTGACATCAGTCCTTACTGCCTCTATCTTAGCTTCTACCACCTGTCTTGGTTCTACCCCCTAGAGTCAAATGGAATGCCTCTAAGTCATTAAGAGGGATCCTACTAAAAATAGGATCAAAACTGGAGGGGACCTTAGAGGCCATTTATTCTACCTCCTACATTATACAGTTGAGGAAACTACATCACAGAAAGGTTAAATGATTTGCTCTGGGTTCCACAGTTTGTAAATCTATGAGACAATATTTGAACTCATGTCATCTAGACTCTTAAGTCTGATGCTCTGTCTCCTACACCATGCTGCCTCCATTATATCCTTTCATATAACACTTGACTTGCCTTCTTTAGGTTAAACATACTTGTTCTTTTATCATCTCCTGATAACGTGACCTTGTATCATTGTGTTGCTCTCCTGGATTTTCTTTAACATAAAACTTTTTAATGGAGTTCAAAACTGAATACAGGATTCCCAATATGGTCTGACCTAAAGGGTAAAGAATTACTCCTAGGAGTTAACACATCTCTTCATGCACGTCCTATTAGGGTATTTTTTGGCCACCACATCACATTGCTGACATGCATTGAGCTTGTAGTCCCCTTAAAACTCCCCTAATCTTTTTCAGACAAACTTCTACCTAATGATGCCTTCTCTGTGCCTTCTCCATTGTGAAAGTGATTTCACTAAAATGTGAGACTTTTCATTTTTGTCTAGTGGAGTTCCTAACCTTAGATTCAATATCACAATCCTTAACATTAATTTATTAATCTCCTCCATAGTGTGATATTCTAATAACATGGATTAAGAATTAATTTAAAATTTTCCAAGATTGAAAGTTTAGAAGGATATATGGCAGACATGGAGAAAGGTGTTTTGGTATTTGTTCCTGTGTATGTTTTTTAATATGGCAACTTACTTTCAAAGAGCTAAATCAGACCTTCTAAACAGAACAGTGAAAAATGACCATATTTGTTATTTGTGACAGACATAAACTACTTGTTTACCCTGTTAGGAGAGATAATTATTTGCTTTCATGTTGATATGGCAGAATTACTGCTTGGAGTTTTGTATAATAGAAAATCATTTAGAAATCATTCCCCAATATATTACTTATTACAAAGTGAAACCTAGAATGTTATCTTTAAATCCTTTCATTAGTCAACTTGATTTTCTTCAAGCATCCCCCTTTGGGCAGTTAAACTAAGATATAGTAACAACCTCCACTTAGTTTCTCCACTTTGAGCAATTTATACCAGTTTTATTCTGACCCTTAAAAAAATTACATTCTAAAATGAAAACTAAACTAAAATGAAAACAGAAAGGGTTCCATTTTCTGTTCTATAATCTATATGTGGGAAACCTGTGTTTTAAAGACTAACAGTTGTGGCTAGGTGACTCAGTGGATAGAGCACTGGCTCTAGAGTCAAGAGGACCTGAGTTCAAATTGGGCTTCAGACACTTAATAATTGCCTACCTGTGTGACCTTGGGCAAGTCTCTTAACCCCATTACCTCAAATAAATACAATTAAAAAAACTCACTTAGATGTCTGCCCTGAGTACTGCAGAAGTCTTTTGATTACCAAAATTTGGACTGACTATTCCAGATGCTTTTCTGATACACTGAGCTTATACTATTTTCCTTGATAGTTGTGTTTTATTTTTCGGGTTTGTTTTTTTGCCAGTTCCTGATGTTCATTATACTGTTTACCTCAGCAAACTCTATCCTGCTGAATAGGTGCTATTCAGGGTGAAAAATAACTAGTCATCACCATATTTCTTAACTTCTTTTCATCACTGATAGATCCACTTCCTGACAGAATGACTATCTTCCTTACCTAAAAATTGTGACAACACATTGTAGAAATCTTGCCCCAGGCTTGATTGTCAGTACATTGTTAAAATTATCTTGTCCAATACAATAATCCCATGAATGGATAGTTTTGTTTTTCTTTGTGTTTTTAACCTGCAGTTGAAATTAGGATATTACTGTCAGTTCATTGAAATTCTGATTACGTAGAGATCTATGTAAATAAGTATATTTAAGCATAAAACATTAAAACATGACAGATTTTTCAAAAACCCATGTGTTTGTGTATATTTGTGTTTGATATTTCCCTTAGAATGAGCTCAGGCAATTCCTCCTTACCATACCCAAGAAGTAGGTTTATTTTAATCCCTCAATGACATGGTTATAATAAGGAATCCTGAGAAGAGGGTCTTTTCTTACAGAATGAGGAAGAAACAGAAAATCTGCAAAGCAAAATCATTCAGGGCCTTTGTGAGTTTGAGAGGATATCCAGCAGTTATCAACAGAGTTGCTTTTTAAATTCTGTATTCAGTTTAGAAAGGAGAACTCAGTTACCCATTTCCTCTTATAATAATTATATTAGTTGTAAATGATTAATAAATTATAGTATAAATTAATTACAGAAATCCTTATTTTTAAGCTTCTTCTTTCTCACATATTTTAACTGAAATTGTACTTTTATCCCCTTTGTCTTTTGAGTGACTTTCTTAAAGTCTCTGCTAAAAATTCCCCTTTCTTCATATCTTTCAAGAAGAATTTCCCACTCTTTCATATTATTAATGTCTTTCCTCTAAGCTTGTCTCCACTTTGTCTTGTGTATAGTCTGTACATAATTGTTTGCATGCTGTCTCCATTTGACTTCTTTCAGGGCAGGACCTTTTGCCTTTCTTTATATCTCTGGTACTTTAGCCCTTTGCTTTATTATTATTATTATTATTATTATTATTATTATTATTATTATTATTATTAGGTTGTTGTTCAGTTGCTTCTGACTCTTTGTGACTCTTTTTTTGGGGGGGGGTTCATTTTACAGATAAGGAATTGAGACAGATCCTTGCAAAGTATTATAAATTATCAGGTCCGAGGATAAACAACCCCCCTAACTGAGGAGGTTTTGTTTGTCCTGAAGTTCTTTTGTAAGTTAGTGGTTTGGTACTCAAAACTCATCTTCTGTTAGGTATAGAGTATTACACAATAACCTGTTTAAATGATAATAGACATTAATAATAATTACAAAAATACTACATTTAATCACTGTGTATAACATTCTATCTATAATGGAATATACATTCCAAATCCCACTTTTAGGCATCCAGGTACATTGGCTGTGTTTCTGTATCTGTCCTTTATCTACATGAGAAAAAGTCATCTCTGTATTTGGATGAAAGATGGCACCTCTCTGGGTCAGTAATGAGGGGACAAGAAATTGGTTCATATATAGGCATCATTCACAAATATTGGGGACTCTCGATACTTGATTTTTTTAAAAGTCAGATACTATGCTTTTTAAAAAAATGTTTCTTTTTTGCCCAAAAGGCTCAAAGTGTTAAAATATTATCAGTGATCCTAGTACTAATGCCCAGTTGTTTGGAAATAGCAACATGTTTTGAAATATAATGGGTAAAAGGAAGTAAGTGTATGAGAATTTTTCTTAACTAAGATTTTAGAGAGAGAGCTGAAAGAAACAGGCTAGGTGCAGGGGATAGAGCACCAGTCCTGGAGTCAGGAGTACCTGAGTTCAAATCTACCCTCAGACACTTAACAATTACCTAGCTATGTGGCCTTGGGCAAGCTAGTTAACCCCATTTGCCTTACAAAAATCTTAAAAAAAAAAAAGAAGAAACAGGCTACAAAACTTCTTTTATAATTGCTGATGATATTTCAGTGTTTTAATAAACAAGGAAAACCTTGAAGGATCCTCCTTTTTTATTTTTTGAATCCTCCTTTGTTGACATTTAATTTCACAAAAAGCAGACTTTATTTTTTTTCTTCCCACTAGAAATAATTAACTTCTACATCATGCTTGCAACTAAATGAAAAGTGTTTGTCAGTGCAATATTGGCTGATTTTATAGGATGCCTTTGTTATAGGTTCCTGTGAATATGGTTTGGCCTGGTATTATATGGATGTCAGTAAAGAACATAAAGACCCCTAAAGAATATTTTGGTACTGCATTTATTTTTTATATTTTATATAGTTATTATGTGTGTTCAAGAGAATATATAGTTTTACATTAGCTATAAAAATGAGGGAAAATAGCTGATGAAACTTTTTACCATTTGGCCCAGTCTTTTGGTTCAGTGACATAATCTATCAGTGATAGCTAATAACTAATGTTTCAGACTGAAGTAAAGACTTCTCCTTTGCATGTTTTCAGTTGTGTAATATTACTTGTCTGTTTCACAATATACAAGTATATTGTACATACACTTCTATAAATATAAAATATAGTTTCTATGATCTTATATTCTTTTTTCTCCAAGGGATGAAAAAACATTGATTTTAAGAATTTTGGGGGACATATTGCTCTCTTTCTGTATATATCTAATTGACTTGTATAAGTTTGTTAGACTATACATGCATTTTAGGGTATGAATTATACATTTTGAAATCTTGTTTTATGGAGTATTTTATTTATGTTAGAATAAGAGGTTTTAGAATAGTAGGGCTTTGAATTTCAAAATGAGTTAATATAAGTAAAATGCTTTATCAATATTAAATTAGTACTATACAAAAGTTAATATTATTATTATTATTATTAATAGTGGTAATAGAAAGAGAAGAGAGAAGAATGAAAGGAAAGCAGAAAGGAAAGAGGAAGGGAAGATGAAAAGAGTTGTTTTTATTGCCTAATTGGAAAATATCTTTCATTTCTCTCATCCTTTCACTTGCCTATGTTCCATCTGTTTGTTTTAATCTTGTTAGTCAGCATTAGATTGTTATAATTACCCATCTGTTATACTAGCCATGGTAGCTGCATGATTTTGCAGCAGTTTAGTGACAATGATACTGGTTTGCATCGAAGCTAACAAAATCCTTAACGTTGTGAGTTGCACATCTGGCACTGCTTTCATTTTGGATTGGGTGGTAGAATGATTTCATTTTTTTCCCCACTCCAGTCATTAGTTTATGCATTCTTAAAAGAATGTTCCTTTTCTTAATAACTGAATCATACTGACTAGGCAAAGCAGATTACTTGATTTTTTATCTTTTGGAAGGGTATAAATACTTACAGGGTTAGGAACTTTGGAACTCTTCCTGGAAAACAATGAGGCAGGTAATAATGATTTCAGATTAAATTATTTTATCAGATTTTGTGGAATATTTTTGCAATTTAAAATTTTTTTTGCTGATTTCAGGATTAATGGAAAGTATGACACATATTTAATACTTGAGTCCAAAGGATTAGCTTCAGTATATTTTGGAGGAAATGTCATTGATGTGTTATTTTTTCCAGTGATAATTTCAGTGATTTACCAATGGGGCTTTCTTATAATAAAGGATGATTAAAAACAGTGATTTTTTTACTTCATCTTTTAGTTTTGAAGGGATCCAGCTTAGAGGAGAGTCATATCTGGTCCTTATGCAAGAAGTTTAGAAGATTAATAGACTCAAGTACTCTTCTAGTTTTTAAGGTATATTGTCTAAGAAACAATGAATTAAGAAAAGGAATAGCAAACTTCATTGTTCTTGTTTTGGGATTACTTTGTTATAGCTTATCATGAATTTTTGATAAGGAAAAATACTGAAATCTTAGGAACATTTAAATTCTTTTTTCTGTAAGAAATTTTTGTTGTTTTTTTTTTGCAAGGCAATGGGGTTAAGTGACTCTAGATATTTCAGCATTCTTATCAGATTTTTCACAATATGGTTGTGTTTTATTTTCTATTCATGTTTTTCCCTTTGACATTTTAATGCTTTTAGTGTTTTAGAGTTCCTTTATCTGAAATTGAACATGTGTCTATGTTTTTATTATTAGTTGTAATATAATTTGTTTTTTTGTCAGAAAATTTGAGAGATAAGTATATAAATTATCTTTTAATCTATGAGTTGCACAGTAGATAGATCACTGATCCTGGAGACAGGAGGACCTGAGTTCCAATTCAGCCTCAGACACTTGATGCTTACTAACAGTGTAACCTTGGGCAAGGCACTTAACAGCATTTTCTCACAAAAACAAAAGAAAAAAGAAAAAATGCCTTGAATTGCTAATTAACTTCAGTGTTTTAGCCTTTAGCTTTAATATTGTTGTAATTCAAAATAAAAATGAGGATATCTTTCACATTTATAATTCATATATTAATTTTTGCCTCTTGCTAGCATGCTTTGAGTTTGCTATTGTAGTTAGCTCATCCTTAATATCTAGGATTGCATTTAACTGAGTATGAAGTAGAAAACCACTATTAAAATAAACAGATTTGTAACCTGTTCCACAGGAAGTGGTGTTCTATAGCACTATTATAGATTTGTATTGTAAATGTAGTTCAGCTTTCCATTTCCTATTCACAGAATAGATTATCTAAAGTTTTCTAATTCATTTTATTTTCTTTAGTTTTCTGATTATGTTTTTGGCATTCAGTATTTTCTTTCAAGTTCAAAATGTTTGCTTTATACTTGTTTATATTCAGCCTTTTTCTTGTTTTTTTTTAGGGTTTTTTTTTTTTTTGCAAGGCAATGGGGTTAAGTGGCTTGCCCAAGGCCACACAGCTAGGTAATTATTAAGTGTCTGAGGGCTGGTGCTCTAGCCACTGTACCACCTAGCTGCCCCAACACCCCTTTTTCTTTACATTCATTTGGAAATGATTAATCTGTTTTTGTTTACTCCAAGTTAATACTAAAATATATTCTAAAAATTCTACTAAATTTTCTTTTTTTAGGAGTTCTAATAGAATCCTGGGAATTCCAAGTGATTTTTCCTCAGAAAAATGTTAGTGATTCAATAAATAAGATGAAAACAAACTATTGTGAACTAATAGACTGTATTTTCACAAAGAAATGGCTCCATTAATAAAATCTTTTCTGTTAAGGGAAAAATGAAAATTTCAGTCCATGATACATCTCTTCCATCTCATATCATACTTGTTTTAAATAAAGAATTTCAGGTAATTAAAATATTTTGAAATTCTCCTATAAGTATAAGGTAAAATGTATCTTGGTAAAATTATTAAAATGTGATCTATAACCTAAAGATTATCAAAGGCTGCTGTGAATTTTCACCATCTCTAAAACATCTTTTGTAAGGAAGTGTAATATTTTAGCCCTTCAAAGTATATTTTGGTAATGACTGGTTTTTCAGCTTTCTGTTTTTCTTGGGAGCTCTGAAATCTAAACAGACAATTGGAATAGTATTAATAATAATACTAAAAAGTAATTTTGCAGTAGTTTTGGTTCATAAAAAATGTTAATTGCATTCACTTTTACACTTAAGAGATCGAAAAAGGATCTTAGAGGTGATCTAATCCAGATGTCAAGCTGACCAATAAAATCCATGTGGCCAGAATCAGATTAAAATGTAATTGTGAAATGTCTAATAAAATGAGTACAAGTACAGTACAGTTTCTGAGTCTGGAGCCCTCCTTTTCCTGGGATTTAGTCCTTGCTTTACCACTAGTTAGTCCACTTTGTTGGATCTTTGAGGCATATTCAGATCTTATCACTTACTTTCTCCCTTCTCTCTCTTTTCTTTCTTGGTATCTTGTCTGCTCTCTTGCACTCAGTTATCAACTTTATGCAGAAATCTACTTAGAGCATCTCATTTACCATATCTAATGTTCTTTTCTCAATCCTTATTCTTCTTGACCTCTTTCCAGTCTTTGAATCACCCTCTCCTTTTTTTACTGGCTTTTCTCTAGGTTTTCAAAATATTGCTCTCTACAGGTTCTACTATCTGTCAGACCCTTCCTTTGCTGAATCTTCATCTGGGTCAACTCACTAACTAGAGAGGTTCCCCCAGTGTTCTGACTGGACTCTGTTATCTCTTAAGATTTTCCTTAGTGATACCTTTTGTTGTCTTGGATCCATTATCTCTATGTAGAGGATTCTCAGATTTGTTTATGCACTTCTAACCTTTCTCTTGACCTTCAAACTTTCATTTCTAATGAGATGTCTTAGTGGACATCTCAAACTGCATGTCTTGGAAATATTTTAAATTCAACATGTTTAAAATTTATCTTTCTTTTTTCCCAAGCCCTCTCCCTCTTCCTAACTTTCTTGTTAACTTTCCCACAATCCTCCCAATCACTCAGGTTTGCAACCTTGACATCAACTTCAATTCTTTACTTTCTGCTTCCCTCCCTCTCCCCAGTACCCCCCCACTTGCATGTTCGTCTATTGTCAAGTTCTTCATAACATCTCTTTAATATTCAGCCTTCTCTCTTCCAACCCTGCCATCACCCCGGTTCTGGTCCTCATCACTTCACCATTAATACTATTCTATCAGCCTGCTGGCTGGTTTCTCTGCCTCAGTTCTCTCCCCCTTCTAACCCATCCTCCTCTCATCTGTCAAATTGATCTCCCTAAAGGACTAGTCTGACCATGTCCCCACCCCAACCCCCATCTAATAAATTCTAAATGGCTCCCTTTTACCTCTAGGATCAAATATTAAATCCTCTAGTTTTTAAAGCCCTTTATAACCTGGCCTCTTTTTTCTTTCCACTTTTCTTACACCTTCCTTCTTTCCATGTACTTATCTCTCAACTCCATACATCTTTACTGACTATCCCCCAGGCCTATAATTCTCTCCCTCTTCATCTTTGTCTCCTGGCTTCCCTCAAGTTCCAACTAAAATCCCATTTTCTATAAAAAGTCTTTTCTGATCTTAATGATAGGCCTTCCTTGGGATTATGTCTAATTTATCCTGCATGTATCTTATTTACACAGGATGTTTGCATGCTATCTCTCCCCCATTAGACTGTGTGCTCCTGGAGAGCAGAGGTCTTGCTTAACAACTATCTGTTTTGATTCTCACATCACCCCCTCAGAAGTAGGTGCTGTTATTAGACTCTTTTCTATAGATAAGAAAACTGAACCTAGTCGAGGTTATGTGACTTGCCCAGGGTGACACTCCTAGTCTATGACTGAGGCAGGTTGGAATGTAGATTTTCCTGATTCCAGGCCCAGGACTCTATCCATGGAGTCACTTAGTGGCCATTGTTGTTGGTCAGGCACTCCAATTCTTCATGACCCCACTTTAACCATACTGTACATCAGGTTTTCTTGGGAAAGATATGCCATTTCCTTCAGTGGAGGTTAGGGTTAGGGTCAGCCAGCTAATAAGTGTCTGAGGTTGCTTTTGAACATTCTTCTTGATTTCAGGCCCAGCCCTCTATCCACTGAGGCATCTAATTACCCCTAGTAGCCTCATAGGTAGCACTTAATAAATGTCCTATGGTTTTCAGAGTCCATTGATTCTTAATTTCTTTCATTTAGACTTTTTTTCTAAGTCACTTGTTTTTTATGTCATATTTTATTTTCTTTTATTTTTTCAATTAATTGACTTCTGATATTTCTTGCTGTCTAATAGAGTCAATGATTTCTATTTGATACATTCTATTTTTCTTGGAGGTTTTTTTAGAAGTTTTGCCACTTTTGGTTCTAAGCTATATATATTCTTATAGTTCTTTCCTTTTGAGTTTTTAATTTAATAGTTTTTAATCTCTTACTTAATTTTTTTATAAAATAAATTTAGTTTATTTTTATTCAGAATTCTCTGCTTCTTTCCCTCCCTCCTTCCTCCTCACCAATTGAGGAGGCAAGGAAAATCATTTATTAGACACATACACACACACACACACACACACACACACACACACACACACACACACACACAGTCATCCAAAACAAATTCCCATTAACTTTGCTGAAAAAGGAAACAAAAATACTTCAATTTGTTCTCTAAGTCTATTAGGCCTTTATCAGGAAGTAGATAGCAAGCTTCATCAAGAGTCCACCAGAATTATGATTGATTACTATATTGATCAGAGTTCCCCATACTTTCATTTTTTTCAAGTTATTAATAGAGTCTTGTGGAAGGCCAAATTCAGAAATATAACCATCTCTAGAACCAATTTAAAGAATATAATGTAGCAGTGCACAATTATCACAATACATTGTATAGAAAGATGGCAAGAATTTAGTAAATTACTACTTATATTTACTGACTAGGTAATAAGTAGATATTTGTAAGGTATTTGATTGAAATGAACTGTTTAGGTGTTCATAGCATTAGTAGCCTAAAAAGGGAGGTTAAAATGCCTGAGTCCCAAATAGCTTTCCTGTATTGTCAGACCTGCTGATTTTCTTTGGACCCAAGAGTAAATAAAGCTAGGTAGTTTAGATTCTAGCATGAAGGCTATTGTGATGGTACACAGAAATATTGATATAATATTGTTAACTATATTAACATGAATAACTTTAATTTTTTTTGGCTTTTGCAAGGCAATGGGGTTAAGTGACTTACCCAAGGTCACATAGCTAGGTAAATATTATGTATCTGAGGTCAGATTTGAACGCAGGTCCTCTTGACTACAGGACTGGTGCTTTATCCAGTGCGCCACCTAGCTGGCCCCCCCACTTTAATTTTTTAAAATAGCTTTTTGGACTTATTCATTCATTTTAATTTTTTAAAGATTATATATACAGCATCTTAGTACTAGGGGATGAAAGAAACAAAAAAGATTATCTAGTATAGAATTTAAGTGACCAGAAGAGAAAGGGAAAGTCTTAAAAGTGTTCTACTCCTTTTACCAGGAAAAAATAATTCAAGAATTTAAGCTAATATTGTCATCTGTTTGAGGAAAAGAATATTTTCCCTAATCTCCCCGAATGATAGGAACTTTATACTGTATTCTATTTATCTAGAAATACTAAAGTTTGTAATATATAATATTTCATGTGTGTTGGAATTCTCCGCAAAGTGGTTGACATTCCTTTCTTCAGCATGAGTTATATTATTCAAAGAAAACATAGCATTTTCATCCTATGTGCACATTTTCTAGTGCGTTGGAGAATACTAAATTCAATGGAAATCTTTGTTTTTTCTTGAAATTTAACCACAAATATATATATGTATTTTTTGAACAGGAATTGACTTTAAAATAAGAACAATAGAGCTTGATGGAAAGAAAATCAAACTGCAGATCTGGTAAGTCAGGCACAAGTGCACCCCCTTTAGCTTAATCAGGATTATGAACAATACCTCTTAATTTTATCAGATAGTATAGAAAACTAACGAAGTAATGTTGAGTTCAGTTAAAACAAAGGCCTTCAAATATGGAAAAAATTTACTTTACTATTTTTAAAAAATCTTTCTAGATATCTACACATTCCACCCACACAGCAAATGCTAACTAGTTGCAGCAACGAGCCTAGATAATTTTAGAATATAAATACCTTTCTTCATTTTTGAACCTAAATAGAGGTGATCATTGAAATGGGACAGGAGAAAAAGACTACATATCCCATCTTTATTCTCACAGTAAGTGAAAAGAAATGAGATACATCTTTAGGTTTATCTACATGCTTCACTATTAAGATCATTTCTCTTTTACCTTTGTATTTAGCCAGTAAATGCCTATAGCTGAGAGGCTCATTGGATAGAGTGCTGGTCTAGAGTCAGGAAGACCTTTAAATCCAGCCTTAGACACTTATTGTGTGACCTTGGGCAAGTCACTTAACCTCTGTCTGCTTTAATCCACTGGAGAAGGAAATGGCAAACAACTCCAGTATCTTTGCTAATGGACAGTATTGGCATGATATGATCCATAGGGTCATGAAGAATTGGATACAACTGAAAAACCACCATAAGTATCTGAGGAATTTATCAACACTTGGTTGATGAAGGGCTCAGAATTGAATAGAGAAAGGAGGACAGTCTTGAATGAATCTGGGAAAATTACAGAATCTGCTTTTAATGACCCCAAGCTTCTCCTTGGAATGTAAATATTCTATTAGTGACTCAATGAGTCTATATGACTTTGAAACACAGAATAATACTTTCTTCAAAGAATTAAAGTTGCAGCTAAAAAGGGCAATAGAAAGATGCATGGTGGGCCTGTATAGGGTCAGCAATGAAAAATTTTTACAAAAGTAGACTGAGTAAAAGATACTGGTAAAATTATCTATAGTCAGAAAGGGAAGTGGACCAGTAGTGTAACCAAAAAAGAGTCAAAGATGGAGAGTCTGAGTGCTATATTAGTACCTATGAAATGTAAATAAGTCTACAAAAAGAATTCTATTATTATAGATAGACCTTACATATAAGATTTGTGGAAGAATGTGGATAAGAATCTTGAAGGATGAGAAAGCATGGATGTGTTTCAGTCTACACTGTTGCACTGATAGCCATGAATTTATCCAAACAGTTAATTAAGATGGTTCTTATAAACTGACAAATTAAATGGTTTCTCTTGAAGGCAAAAACCAATTGTCCCTGTCTTCATAGAATCATAAATATCTCAGTGGAAAGAGATTTTAGCAATTGCTAGTTTAATTTGCATGTAAAGAAAATTAATTTCAGAGAGAGTATATTGCTCAAGGTCACCAAACTAGTTAGTGACAGAGTCAGGTTTCCTGTCTCCTGTCTCCTGTCTCCTGTCTCCTAGGCCAAGACTTTTTCCATCAGACTATGCTGAGTTCACTGGAACACAGCATTTACAACATAGGTTTTTCTTTTAATAATTTAGTATGCAAAAAAAAAGTTTCCAAATAATTTAGTATCTAGTGTTACTGGTATATACATACTCTATTTGGTATTCAAACATTTAATTCTTGATTTTAACATAATGCATTCTCTTTCCATTATGTTCTAGCCTAATGCTATTTCCTGAGTGTTTTGGAAGAGAAAGAATTCCTGATCCCATTTTCTTATAATTTTGTGTGTAGGAACAAGGAAACAAGGATGCATAAGAACTTGTTGATGAGTAGATAATTTTAGGTTAAAGAGAGAATTGGATTATATTTTCAAGGTTGATTTCAGCTGATATCCTTAGAGTAAGCAAGATGTTTGTAATTCTATTCATTATCACCTCCACTAGCAACTAGTTCTACATTTAAACCTCCAGCCTCTCACTTCTCATGGCCAATAAATCTGATCAGGCTGTTCTAAAATGTTTATGCTCTCTTCCTCCCACTGATTTTCATTTCTTTGCCCTTCCCCTCATATCTATTTGTTTTTCCATATATCCACAAACAGATGTTTTCATAGATTTATCCAATTTACCCTGAGGTGCGTAGACCTTTTTAGTTAAGTTTGCATTAGTTTTTTTGTTTTGTTTTGTTGTGTGCGTTTGTGGTTTTTTTTTGTTTGCTTGTTTTTTGCACTTGTATCAAGTGCAAGTGCATTTTAAAACTACTTAGTTACTCTCAATTAATTATTTCCAGATACAAGTAGCTAATTTTGGGACACCGATTTTCCCAATTGTCAAGAAAATCTAATTTTTCACTAGAGGTTTCTTGAAAAATTTGGAGTCTGTTCATTAGACACAGCCAAGTGTTTATGCTGTACTACTTACCTAAAAAAAGTGATCACTCTAGTTTAAATAGCTTGGAGTTTTTGTTTGGAAGTCGTGAGAAGGATTACCAAAGGATATATGTTAGACTCTGATATCTGTTTATTGATGAGTGCTGTTGTCTATAAAATTATTCCACAAAATCAATTTAGTATGCTTTACTGAGTAGTTTCTGTATTATTCCAGTTCACTTGATTATTTTGTGGAGAAATCTATATTAAAAGGAAATTTCGCTTTTTAAAAATGATTTTAATAGTCCCACTTGGAGTCAGAATTTGAGACTATTATATCCTCCTACAAGTTTGGAAGGGCATTATATTCTAGTTTCCACTAGAGTCACCAATTTTTCTCTTGCTCTGTGGATTCCTGAGATACAAGATTTTTACAGATGTCTTTGTGATCTCCTATCAGGTTTTGTAACTGCTACCACCTCCAAATTTCAGGGGTTCTTTTTCTTCTTTCTTAAGAAAATAATGCACTTATTACCCTGAAATATGCTGCTTATAGTTTATAATTTTTCTTCAATAATGATGGCTTTTAATATTATTATTTTCTTTGTTTTGAATTTTAGGGACACAGCTGGTCAGGAAAGATTCCGAACAATCACAACAGCATATTACAGAGGAGCCATGGTGGGTATATATTAAGGTTTTCTAACTATTCAAATGAAAATAAAACATTAGTTACTCCTTTTCAAGGTTATAGGATTGAAAGTTAGATTCGAAATTATAGTGGTCATAGTTAAAGAGTTTTCTTGATAAAGAAAACTAAAACTAAAAATGCCCTTTTTAATGCCATGTTCTTTGCTATTGTTACCTTTTAGTGATAATCATAAGGTTACAAATTTTGAGATTGTATCATACTTATGACTGACTTTATAGTTGTTCACTGTTATCACATTTTTCTTGTACCTCCCTATAGTAACAAACTTTTATCACTTTCATCTCTTATCTTTCTCACTCTCCACCCTAGCATCATCCCTTTTCTGTGGCTAACCTCTGCTAGGTTTCTTTGGTAATCTTTTAAGTGGTGAAGGAATAAATGACTAGAGACTTGGAATTTAATGGAGATAAATATTGTCCCCATAAATCTTGCCCACCAGATCCTTATTTGTTACTTCTTGACCTAGACCCTCTTTGATCCCTTATCTTTTGGTCATTGTTTTCCCTGGTAGCTTGGGAGAAAGGCTGACCTGAAGTATAAGGTCAGTTTTAGTCACCATGGCTAACCTCTGGCTCTCAGTTATCTCTTATCTCTTTCAGTTCAGGAAAACTCACATTCAAACCTTATGATACAATTTTAATATGTTCAAAGGTATCTTGGGCTTCAGTACCAACTAGATCTGGAAGGTTTTAAGGTACCGTCCCATAAATCAAAAGTTAAAGTTTAAAAGACTTGCTAATAAGGCAAAAAGGAAAACTTTCTAATTGTCATCACAACTCTTCAGCCTTAGACAAATTGCTTAAACTTCTATTCCTTTAACTCATTTTTTGTTGAATTGAGATCTTAATGTGTAGAATAAAGATAGTTTAGATTTTTGAGCTGGGTTCTAATATCCCCATTGTCTTCAGCTTGAAATATATAATTAAAATGAAGAATATAATGTTTTTGCTGGTTTGTCAACCTTTGAATTAAAAATCCTTTTCATTATGGTACTAAGTACTTTAGAAATACTGAAAATGGGGATTACAGCTTTAATTCAAAGAACGCTTATTAAGCATCTATCAAGGACAGGTGAGGTGATATGGTAGACACTTTGGGATACAAAGAAAAATGAGAAATATAGCATCTGCCGTCAAGTAGCCCACATTCTGGACTGTATACTTCTAATAGATTTGTCTAGTAAATTTACTGTATGATTTATCTTGATTATTCCTGAAATTTTGTCCAGTTTACTTTAGAAGAAATCTTTTAAAAGTAGCAGCTGTTTTCACTCTTACTTCAGAAAGAATTTCTCTTTTTTCCTTTTTTTTTTTTGTGTCCCAACACATGGTAGGCTATTTTATTCCTTCTCCTCCCCATTGTACCATCTTAGCCTCTAGAGAGGGGAGGGGATTAGGTTGATAGTTTTTTTTATTTAATATTTTTTTCTCATTTTGTACAAATGTTTTTTATACATTAATAAAATATTCTTGTTTAAGAGTAAACGAAATCCCCCTCCCCCATAAATATAGACTCGCTTGAGTGGTAAAGTAAAGAGGAGAGAAAAAAATTAAAATCGAAAAAATAATAGTAATAATTGTAGGTATGGCCAGGTGGCGCAATGGACGGAGCACCAGAGCCCACATCCAGCCCTGTAAACCCAACAATCACCCAGCTGTGTGACATGCAAGCCACCCGATCCCCACTGCCCTGCAAAAACCAAAAAAAAAAAGAAAAAAAAGACCCAAAATAAAATAAAATAGTAATAATAGTAGGGGTGGCTGGGTGGTGGACAGAGCATTGGCCCTTGAGCCAAGAGCACCCGGGTCCAAATCTGGCCTCAGACACCAACGATCACCCTGCTATGCGGCCCCAGGCAGGCCACCCAGCCCCATTTGCCCTGCACCCCCCCAAAATAATAATAATAATAATAATAATAATAATAATAATAATAAATGTGCTTGAGTCTTTGTTCCAACACCAACAACCCTGTCACAGGTGGATCACATTCTTTATGATAAATCCATCACAGAAGTTACTTCCATATTTTTCCACCATTGCCATTGCTGATCGCAACTCCCTCCTTTCGTATTTCTCCACTACCATGTACTATATTTTCTTTCTCCTTTCACTCTGACTCTGCTGTAGGGTAGCCGAGTGACACAGAAGACAGATCCCCGGCTCTGGGGCCAAGAGGCCCCAAGCCCCTATACCACCCCTTAGGCCCAGCATCCACCTGGCCCTATGGTCCCGTACAGGCCATCCAATCCCAGCCCCTTGCAAGAAGTAAAAAAGAAAATGTGTTATATCTGACCACTCTCCCCCCATGGTCCATCCTTTCCTCCATCACTCACATCCCCCCCTTCCCCCTGACCCCCCCTTCTTACTCTAGATGCCTATATCTCATTGAGTATATATGCTGTTTCCTCTCCTAACCACATCAGATGAGAGTGAAGATTCCCTCATTCCCCCCTTGGCCTTCCCCCCTTCCATATCATTGCAATAGCTCATTGTAATAAAGAAAAATCTTATTATAAGAAATATCTTGGCCTATTCCCCCTCTCCTTTTTCTTTCTCCCATTAATTTCCCTTTTTTCTATTGACTCCATTTTTATACTATATTTTATCTTCAAATTCAGCTTTCTCCTGTGCTTCAACTATAAAAGCTCCCTCTACCTGCTCTATTAACTGAGAAGGTTCATATGAGTATTATCAGTGTCATTTTTCTATGCAGGAATACATGCAGTTCATCAACATTAAGTCCCTCATATTTTCCCCCTCTCCTCCAATCTCCATGCTTCACCTGAGTCCTGTATCTGAAGGTCAAACCTTCTGTTCAGCTCTGGCCATTCCAAAAGGAACCTTTGAAATTCCCCTGGTTCATTGAAAGTCCATCATTTCCCTGGAAGAGGACATTCAGCCTTGCTGGGTAGTTCATTCTTGGCTGCATTCTAAGCTCTTTTGCCTTCCGGTATATTATATTCCAAGCCCTACAATCTTCCATTGTAGTTGCTGCTAAGTCCTGTGTGATCCTGACTGCAGCTCCATGATATTTGAGTTGTGTCCTTTTGGTTGCTTGTAATATTTTCTCTTTGACTTGGGAGTTCTGGAACTTGGCTATAATATTCCTAGGGGTTGGTTTTTTGGGATCTCTTTCTCGGGGGGATCCGTGGATTCTCTCCATTTCTATTTTGCCCTCTGCTTCTAGAATATCAGGGCAGTTTTCCTGTACTAATTCTTTGAAAATGATGTCAAGGCTCTTTTCCTGGTCATGACTTTCAGGTATTCCAATAATTTTAAAATTATCTTTCCTAAATCTGTTTTCCCTATCAGTTGTTTTTTCAATGAAATGTTTCACATTTTCTTCTAATTTTTCATTTTTTTGGTTTTGAAGTAATGAGTCCTAATTTCTTGTAAATTCAGCAATCTCCCTGAGTTCTATTCTTTGTCTGAAGGATTTGTTCTCCTTAGAGAGTTTTCTTATCTCTTTTTCCATCTGGCCAATTTTGCTTTTTAAAGTATTCTTCTCCTCAGTAACTTTTTGAACTGTTTTATCCATTTGACCTAAGCTGGTTTTTAGCATGCTATTTTCTTCAGCATATTTTTGGATTTCCTTGACTAGGCTGCTGACTTCATTTTCATGTTTTTCCTGCATCTCTCTCCTTTCTTGTCCCAGTTTTTCTTCTAACTCCCTCATTTGATTTTCAAAGTCTTTTTTGAGCTCTGTCATAGCTTGAGCCCAATTTCTGGTTTTTTTGGAGTGTTTAGATGCAGGAGCTTGTGCTTCCTCATCTTCAGACTGAGTATTTTGATCCTTCTTGGGCTCACAGGCAAAATATTTCTCAATGGTGTTCCTCTTATTTCTCTGCTTGCTCATTTTCCCAGCCTGAGCCTGGTTTTGGGGTGCTTCCTGAGCTTTTGGGGCACTCCCACAAGGGTCTCTGTGTGAGGCTCTGTCCTCCCTCCTGGTCTATGAATGACCATATGTGCCCCCCTCTGCCAAGGGGCTGAGGTGGGGGGTAACCCTGCTATTCTATGGGGGGGCCTAGACTGCGATCAGGATCTGAATGTGGTCAGAGCCCCAGAGTCCTGTTCTGGGGGCAGAGCTCTGCAGTCTCTCTCTCTCTTCACTCCCCTCCCTAGGTTCAATGGGCTCATGCCCTGGGGGCAGGTTCCACCTGCTTCTGTTCCTGGATCTGGGCTGCCAAAAGACCATGCTGCTTGCTGTGTGCCCTGAGAGCTGGCCTCCATGTGCTCACTCTAGCAGAGATCCCCTGCTGTTCCCCCAATTTGTGCCTGGTGCTCCTCAGGCCGTAGCTCAGGAAACTCCCCTGCTGCTGTGAGCTGGGCTCCCAGCTCCCTGGGGCTGCCTCCAGGAGGCTGAAGTTCCTTTGTTCTGGCAGGCCACCCCTCTGGTGGGCCGCCCCTCGGACCCCGGGGAGCAGAGCCTTTCTGCTCTTTTCCAGGTTACCTTGAGTAGGAGAACTGCCTCACTGGGTCCCTCTGTGGGTTCTGTCTCTCGAAAATTTAGTTAGAGTTCTTAGCTTATAAGTTTTATATGACAGCGCACCTAAGACATGATCCGTTCTTGTCGCCATCTTGGTTCTGCCCCCCTCAGAAAGAATTTCTAAAGAAGCATAAATTCTGTGATGACAATCTACTACAAATATTATTGCTGCTTTTAATGATAAATACTCCTTCAGTTCTAGTTCAGCCATTCTGGAAAGCAGTTTGGAACTGTGTCCCCAAAGCTATTAAACTTTGCATATCTCTTTTCTCAGTCATGTCACTACTAGGTCCATATGCTAAAGAAATTAAAGAAAGAAAAGGATTCATATAAAAATATGACAGGTTTTTTATGATGGCAAAGAATTGACAACTGAAGGGATTATTTGGGCAAATGGCTGAACAGGTTATTTATATGAATGTGATATAATACTTTTGTGCTATAAGAAATTATTAAAGGGATGGTTTCAGAGAAACTTGGAAAAACTTATGAACTGATGCAAAAATGAAGTGAGCAGAAACAATAGAACAGTTTATACACTAACCATAATATTGTAAAGACAAACAATTTACAAAGATTTTGTAATTGTAATAAACATAATGAACAGTGACAATTCCAGAGGATTAATGAGAAAGCATACTACTCATTTCCAAATAGAGAGGTGATGAATTTAGAATTTACAATGGTGTTTAAGGGTTTGTCAGTTTTTGATATGGCCATCATAGGAATTTATTTGACTTGACCATACATGTTTGTTATAGATTTTCTTTTTCTTGGTTACTCAATGGGGGAAAGGGGTGGGGGGAGCAAGAATTAGGACCTGAAAATAAAATAAAATTGAATTTAAAAAATACTGTTTTTTAGTGCTACTTAATTCTGAATTGTGTCATAGAAGATAAATTGGAATGGTTATTTCTACTTAAAACTAATGTATCTCCTTATCTTTAACTAATGCTTAATTATGATCAGAGTTTAATAGCACCTTTGTAAGGTGCTTTTAGGAAAGATAAGTAATAATGATATATGATATAACAATAATCAAATGTTTTTTCTCTCTTAGGGAATTATGCTGGTATATGACATCACTAATGAAAAATCTTTTGAAAATATTAAAAACTGGATAAGAAACATTGAAGAGGTATTTGAGGGAAATTTTTTGTTTAGTGGGAAAATAGGGAAGGGACAAAGTAAAATTAACTTTTCCTCATGGACTAATAAATAAGGCTTCCATTTTTCTGTCTAGGAATTAGATCAGTCTGATGAGATGTAAGAAGTTTGATTTGGTAGGATACAGATACTACTTCAGTAATTCTATAACATTATAGAAGATTTTAATTTCTAGTAAATCAATCTGACTTTTTTCATTAGCAGTTAACTTAAGCTTGACTGAAACTGAATTCTTAAAAGTGGTACTGAATAATGGAGAACTGGTTTGATTTGGAGCCCCAAACAAAATTGGTCAGTATGGTAGAGTGGGAAAACTGGATTGAGAATGATGATTTGAGTTGAGTCTTGGCTTAACTGTTTACTGGCTGTGTAATCCTGTGAAAGTTAGTTTACTTCTCTGAATTTCGGTGTCCACATATGTAAAATGGAAAGGTTTAAGTTCTGTAGTGTTTACCTTACTGGGCTATTGGAAAGGAGCTACTACCTAGGGTGGCTTAGAAATTTTCATGCAGTGCTGAGCTGTTAATGCTTTCATTATTAAATATTAACATTTTAATTATTAAAGCTTTAATAGTGTTCAATTTTGCATCAAGATTTCTGGTACACTCTGTATAAATGCATTCTTCTGAAAAAAAAGTTGAAATGAAATGATTTCACTAAATTTTAGTTAAAAGAAACCTTAATGTTCTTGTCCAAAGAGTAGCAGGTCCAGTGAACTTCAACTCTTTCAAAACTCCCCACCCCCCCCAGTGCCTTCCATACAGATCTAGTACATGTGGTAGGCTCAATTCTGATTGGGAAATTCAAGAAAAAAATCAGTGAGCCATTTTTCCAGCACAACTCTGCAAAAGAAGAAAACTAGAGGGATTCGTCTGGGAATACTCTATAGGAAGCATTCCAACCAGGAAAAAGCTGTGGATCAGGGCCAGAAATCCCAGATCCAACATAAAGGGCCCTAAACTTATGTAGGTGTGGTACAATCAAAAGTTCTGTTGCTTTAAAAAAAAGGTTCTGTTGCTGACCACCCAGTTGGGGGTTGGAGATCCAAGAAAGACTGAGGAGGGAACTGACTCCTGTGGTTACATTCCAGGGTAAGGTCCTTAAGCTATACACCAAGCAAAGTTCAAATTCAGAAGCAAAAAGAAGCTATGTGCCTTGGACCCCACCTTCTAGCACAGTCTGAAACCTACAAAGGAATAACCAGGGACCAAACAAAGGGAATTCACTTTTTAATAGCAATGCTTTCCAAGTGACTGAGATGGCTCTAACAGTCATCTGCTAAAAGTTCAAGGGAGGCAAACCTACATACTTGCTGATCAGGCTCAAATACAATTTGCTAACTTACAGAGCTCTGATAAAGGTGAGCTAATAGCAATCACACTTTGCCCAAGGATCAGACTACTTTGGGGCATCAAAAACTTTCAGGTATCCCACCTAAACTATCCCCAAGATCTAGAGTAACACAATATTCAGTTCTCTAAGAAACTAACATCAGGACCAGAGGCACAACCTTTTTTTTTTTTTTTACTTTTTGCAGGTGATGGGGTTAAGTGACTTGTCCAGAGTCACACAGCTAGGTAATTATTAAATGTCTGAGGTTGGATTTGAACTCAGGTCTTCCTGACTTCAGGGTCCATATTCTATATGCCACGCCATCTAGCTGCCCCCTAGGAACAACCTCTTGAAGTACACAGAGTCTAGCTACATAGAGTTCAAAGTCAGGAAGTAGGCTGGAAGAATGAGAAAGCAAAAAATCCCACCATAAAAGTTTCTTATAGTGACAGATACCTAAGACACAAACTCAAAAGGAGAGAATGATTCCAAAATATCTACAAGTAAAACCTCAAAGAAAAAATACATCTTGAGCACAAGATAGAGATTTCCTAGAAGAGATAAAACAAGAGAACTAAACCTGTTTTTATAAATGAAATGAGAATATTAGAGGAAAATATCTGAAAAGAAAGGAGAGCTATGGAAGAAAGAATTAAATTTGCATCTTGGTGCAAATGGTACAAAACTTTGCCTAAGCAGAAAATTCCCTGAAAATTAGAACAGACCATCAGAAGCCAATGACTTCATGAGACAAGAAAAACATTACTTTAAAACAAAGTCAAAAGAATGAAAATATAGAGGGGAAAGTAAGGTATTTTACAGCAAAAACAAATGTTTCAAAAAATTATAAGGAAAAACTTCCTAGATTTCTTAGAATCAGAGAAAAAAGTAAAAATAAAGAAAATCAATCTATCAAATATGAAAGGTTCAAGTGAAAACTTCCAGAAACATGGTCAGCAACTTTAGTAATCGCCACCATGAAGGATCTTGGCATATGACATCCCAGAATGTGAAACTTAATAACAAAGAACAACCTACCCAGCAAAACTGAGTATAATATTACCAGGGTTGGGGGTTGGGGGTTAGGAAGGGGAATAGATCTTTTGATAAATTAGAGGTCTTAAAATATTCTTGATGAAATTTTGAAGTGCAAACACAGGGGTCAAGAGAAAAAAATTATCACAATTTCAAAGAACCAATTTAGAATAAATTCTTATAATACTGGAAAAGGATACATATGACCCCTCTGAACCCTATCATTATCAGTAGGTCATAGAAAGAACCTAATTAGACATAAGGCTTATGACTGGTTCTGTTATATAAGGAAAGAAGAATACATATTGAGTAAAGGGAGAGGGATAGGGTTTTCTCATGTAATCTGGGGTGCCCAAATGGGAAAATGACCAACATATGAACCTCACTCTTCTCAACTGATCAAAGATTAGAGCAACATACCATCAATTGGGAAATGGTTGAACAAGTTATTGTATATAAATGTGATTGAATACTATTGTGTTGTAAGAAATAATGAAGGAGATGGTTTCAGAGAAACCAGAAATACTTGCATGAACTGATAAAGAGTGAAATGAACAAAATCTATAATATATATATATATGTATGTATGTATGTATATATCTTTAGAGAGAGAGAATATATATATGATATATATGAGAACAATATATATAGATATGCTCTATCTATCTATATATCTATATATAATGAGAACAATCTATATAATAATGACAATATGGTAAAGACTACCAACTTTGAAAGACTTAGGAACTCTGGTCAGTGTAATGACCAACCATGACTCCAAAGTACTAATGATAAAACATGCCATTCATTTCTTGATCCAGAAGTGAAGAATTCATAGTGCAGTATGAGGCAGTTTTTTTTGGACATGGTCAGTGTGGAAATTTGTTGGGGTGTTTTTAGGTTTTTGCAAGGCAAACAGGGTTAAGTGGCTTGCCCAAGGCCACACAGCTAGGTAATTATTAAGTGTCTGAGAGGGGATTTGAACCCAGGTACTCCTGACTCCAAGGCCGGTACTTTATCCACTATGCCACCTAGCCGCCCCTAATTTGTTTTTCTTGACTGTATATTTGTACCAATAATTTTATTTTTCAATTTGGAGTGGAGTATCAGAGGGAAGGAGGGGAGATTTTTGCTGATTAAAAAAAATTAATTTTTAAAAAAGGATGGGGGAAAAAAAGATCTAATCCAATCTCTTCATTTTATAGATGATGACACAGTTAGGACCCTAAGTGATTGTCATTAGTTATTATAAAGCTAATTAATAGCAATATAATATACTATAATATAAATATATTAACTGACTCTCAATACAGTTCTTCCCACAAGCTCATGTAATTATTTTATTATACTTTTGCTCTTATGACATATTTTTCCCCTTCTTGGAAACTCTTAGATTTGAAAGTATAAGTACTATAGTTTAATTCAGACTTCATTATACATTTTTAATTTGACAGTTTTTTCTCTTTGATTTTTATCAAAAGAAACTATCAATATGAAATGATTTTTAGACATATCGATACCAACTTCCAAAGAACTTAATCTTATAGTAGTTTTGTATCCAAGATATCTTTCACTTGATTTCTTTCCAGATTGTATTATTGGTATTAATAATTCAAAAAGTGAATCTTTTGTGAATAAGTTTCATTTCAATGTGTTCATACTTTTAGCAGATCCCAGAGTGAACTAAGCAAATTTTTACTCAGACTCCTTGAAATTTTATGTTATGGCTTTCTCTGTCTTCTTTTCTTTCTACTTTTTAAGCATAAGACTTTTTATCAAATGAATTATTTCATTTTATTTATTATAAAATGTGTATAAACTTTCTGACAAAATTTAGAATTTATCTGTTGAACAACTGTTACTTTCTTCAAGATCTTTTTATAAGATTTTCTTTTATCTCTATAGCATGCCTCTTCAGATGTTGAAAGAATGATACTGGGCAACAAAAGTGATATGAATGACAAACGACAAGTATCAAAAGAAAGAGGAGAAAAGGTAAATTTTTACTGAATATCAGATTAGTTGAAATTTATCCAAGATAAGCAAACATCATCTTGACTATGTATTTCTTTTATAGTTCTTTAAAGGTAGTTATTCACCTAAGAAATAATCCATATAAGAAAGGTATAAATTAGTTTTTATTCAGCAAATGAGAAGTCATTCCTGAGAAATATATTACATGTTGTATATGAAAAGAAAGGTTTTTAAAACTCCCTTACATATTATTATTATTATTACGATCTTATCTCTAAGTTTGTTATATAAACATATTCAGAAATTTTGGGGTGAGGTGAGGGATTAGAGTATCAGTGAAGTTTTAATAGATAATTCTCTATTCATAATTTTTATAAGAATTTGTTACTGCACAGTAGTCACTTATCACTGTGCACAGTCAGCCTTTTAGTTTTTCAAGCCATGGATTAAACTTTTCAGGTTTATTAAAATTTTCATAATTTCATATTTACTTAATTCAGGTACTTGGGATTCACTTTTAAAGATTAGCATTTTTGTGCATATCTTTTAAATTGGTTTCAGATGTTAGTAGTGTAGATTATTTTAACTCTTATAATTTAGCTTTATACTTGACTTAAATGACATGTACAAGATATAATTCATGTGTTTCAAATAGGATTGCAGATATTTTTCCTTTCACAACATTTACCTTAGTGATGTTATTTAGGAGTAAGTGGAAAAATTAAATAAACATTTTGTTAATCAAGAAAGGATAAAGCCTTGCATGTTTGACACTTAAATTTGCTTCTGTACTGAAGGATTCTGTCACACCAATGATTCTATTAAAATGGCTATTGAAAAATTGTACAAAAAAGGTTAATTTACACCCTTAGATAAATGGGCTAATTTATGTGTATCTCAAATTAATGAGAAGAGTTCTGTTTTTATAGCTAAAAGAAAAAAAGTGTATCCTTTTCTTGTTGCTCTGTAAACAGAAGCTATCATAGATATTCTAAAAATAAAAGTTGCAACTTTATTATCTACTTTTTTATACCTAAGTCAGATTATTATTGTATATTATTTGTGATTTATGATTACAATATAGTCTGAATAAGAAGTCAACAAATCTCAAACCTTCTAAGATAGCTTGCTTCTTGCCCTTGAAATATAAATAAGATATTCTTTTTCTGATCCACTGTGAGAAAGGATCAAGGAGAAAACAGGAGAGCACCATAGCAGCTTGTAGTCTATCCATGAAAAAAAAAATATATATATATATATATATTTATATATATGTAAATATACATGTGTGTATGTGTGTACATATACTTCTTTTGAGCATATGAATAACTTTATATGTAATAGAAATATTTTTCATTTGTCTTACAGTTAGCGATTGATTATGGAATTAAATTCCTTGAAACAAGCGCAAAATCCAGTATAAATGTAGAAGAGGTAAGAGATTCTTGGCAATTAGTTTTTCTAGTATTTGGGAGCATATGACAGAGCAAATTCCTTAACCATTTTACCTCTAACCTAGTAATGACTAATATTGACAACCTTTATTCTACATTTCTTTTTTTTTAACAACTGACTTTCATGATGACTCTGGTTATTGGATTTCTAGTGTTCACCCTTTATATAAATTGCCATTACTTAATAGAGAATTAAGTTCTTTTGAATTAAAGATGAAAGGATTGTTTCATTTTTTCATTTATCTGAGAAGTTAGAAGTATGGGAGTGAGTAGTAATCTTCCTTACGTATTTATAACCATTTTTATCATCTAAGCCCAAAGCAGAAAGGTATTAATTTCATTTAAGACTCCCTTAGAACTATACTGTTAAGTTTATTAAACAGATTCTTTCCTTATCCCCATTTGGAATATACCAAAGTATCACGTATTATGACACAATGGCATTTAACAACAATGTATGATTTATGAGAAAATATCTTTAATTTGGAAGATAAAACATAACAAGAGAAACTCCTATAAACTCATCAGTTTTTTAAAAGAAAGTATTATTTGTTATGTCATACATTTAGTTTCTTAAGACATTCAATTTATAATTTAGATTTGAGTAGATAAAATATAGTGAAAAAACACATTATTTCCCCTCCCAGTTTGAGTTTTCTTTTTTGATTAGGTAAAAGAAGCTTTTTAATTTTAGTTTTTTTTGTTTGTTTGTTTTAGTTCTTGCAAGGCAACGGCATTAAGTGGCTTGCCCAAGGTCACACAGCTAGGTAATTATTAAGTGTCTGAGGTCAAATTTGAACTCAGGTACTCATGACTCCAGGGTCAGTGCTCTATCCACTACACCATCTAGCTGCCCCAAGAAGTCATTTTTTGCCTCATTTCTTACCAGTCTTAATCACTGACTGTTGCTTCAGACAAATTGAGACCTGGGAAAGATCTTAGCTTAAAAAATCAAAGTCTGCCACTGCATCTGGTGCCATTTCCAGTGGTCCAGGTCTATATCTTAACATTGGACTCGGATGGCTCTGAGATAGTGAGGCTGGTGACTTTGCACAGCCCTCCTTCACTTAAATCCAATTCACTTGCAAGTTTCAACATCTCTTTCCTGATGTCAGGGTCCTTTTAGACATACAGTAACAATAGCAACAACTTGGAATCAGGAAACATCCAAATTCAAATCCCATTTCTGACACTTAATGGATGTATAGGGTAACCATTTAACCTCTGTGAATCTCATTTTCCTCATCTATAAATGAGGATAATAATATCTATAGAATATTTCTCACAAACTTGTTGTGAGGATACTTTTTTAAGTTTTTTTTCCTTTTGCAAGGCAATGGAGTTAAGTGGCTTGCCCAAGACCACACAGCTAGGTAATTATTAAGTGTCTGAGGCCGGATTTGAATTCAGGTCCTCCTGACTCCAGGGCTGGTGCTCTATCCACTGCGCCACCTAAGCTACCCCAAGGATACTTTTTTTTAAAGTATGTAAAATGCTTTGTAAAACTGTGCATGCGGGGCAGCTATGCTTGACTTAGTGACTTGGAACAATCAAGTTGCAAAGATAGATTTTTTTAACTTTAAGGGAAAAGTCTAACCCATGTGGAAGGGGGAAGCCCTGTTAGGTAGTTTAATCTTATTAAAATTAACAATTTTTTAGGCATTTAGGTACCAAGAATATAAAGAAAGTCAAAAATGAAGTCTTTGTCCTCAAAAGTCTTAAATTCTAATTGTGTGTACACACACACACACACACACACACACACACATACACACACGATATATACAATGTAAATTGGAGATAATTCTAGAGGATGCATTAGCATTGGGGGAGAAAGTGAAGGAGGTCTCTTGCAGAAGATTGAATTTGACTTGAATCTTGAAAAAAAAGCCAAGGAATCCAAGAGGAAAAAGGAGAGAATTCCAGGCATAAGACACAGCCAAGGAAAATGCAGAGTGAGCTGTGGAATCATGTTCTAGGAGATCCAGCAGAGAGCAATTAGCTATGTCAAGACTGCAGGGAGGTTAAGAATGATGAGCATTAAGAGGACATTAGATTTAGCAAATAAGAGGACATTGGTAACTTTGGAGAAACTAGAAGTCAGACTAAGATGTTTTAGAAGCGAGTCAAAGGAGTAGAATTGGAGGTACCAGTTTTGGGTACCTTTTTCAAATAAATAAATCAAGTCAGCAAGTGTAGTTTAGCCACAAAAAGGAGGGTGAGGTATTAGAGTTACATAGGTAGTGGCTAATGAGGATTATTATAAGAGAATGTGGATTTTTTAAAGGATGGGGGAGACAGGAGTGTTTTTGTAGGCAGTAAGGAAGCAACCAGGAGACAGGCAGAGATTAAAGTAAGTGGAACAAGGGGCCTGTTACAAGAAGTAGATGGAATGAGACCCAAAGCTTTGCCTTGGCCAGGAGAAGGGTTACCTCCTTATGTGAGACAGGGAAAAGACATAACTGGTGGAAGCAGATGTCTGAGTGATGTTAGGTAAGGAAGGGAAAAGAGGGAATTCTCAACAAATGGCCTCAAATTCATTCATTCATTCATTCAGTGAAGTAGGAGGTTGGATATTCAGCTGAAAGGTAGGGGAGAGCTTTTTGCTTGAGAGGCCTTAGTAAGAATGAAGATTTGGTGATGAGTGGAAATAAATCAAGTAAGGATTGAATCACTCCCTTGCTGTAGTGAGGGTCCAATTAAGATTATGTAACATTTGTTTCTTGGTTTTCTCCAGCTTCATTCAATACAAAAAAGAATCCTGAGAGTAGTGATGGGAGAAATCCATGTTTGGGCCTTGACAAAGCATAATCAGTAATAGGATAAAAAGGGGGCAGGGGACTTTCTTGAGTGTAAAGGATAAGTAGAATTTAATTTAACTGGTTCACAAAATATGGAAGGGTGGAGATTATAGCCACTTTGAGTGGAGATTATGGCAAGGATGAAAGGGTTAATGGTCATTCGGCAGAATGAAAGAGGGGACGTTAGAAAGTTATGATCAGATAAAAGGAATTTTGAGGGGCAGTAGAGCACCAGCCCTGGAGTCAGGAGGACCAGAGTTCAAATCCAACCTCAGACATTTAATAATTGCCTAGTTGTGTGACCTTGGGTAAGTCACTTAACCCCACTGCCTTATATAAATAAAAAGGAATTTTGAAGTTATAAAACTGGAAAAAACATTTGTAAATGATGGCAAAATCAAGTGTTGACCATTTCTGAGTATAGTTGAAATGGAAATGGAAGGAAAAATAGGTCATATTAGTTAATTGATAGAGTAGATTGAGGAACCAGTTTGTGTATTTGTGAATATCAGTATGCTTGATGAAGTCCCCCATATATGAGTTCGCACTCAGAAACCTCCAAAAGAATTATATACCTGTGGTAGAACAGTTAAAAAGAGTGCAACAAGAGGCCTGTTACAAGAAGTAGATGGAATGAGACCCAGGATACATGTAGAAAACTTTGCCTTGGCAAGGAGGGGTTACCTTCTTCTGCCCACTTCTTAAGAACAAGCTATCTCCAGACTAAGAAGATCTAACTAAGAACCTTCTTTGACCACTTGGTTAATAAATCTCTAAGCTGATTACTTAGCATTTAGCTCCTCCCATGTTTCATGCAGTAGGGGGCATAACTAGACCCCAACTTGTGCTCCACGACCCACTTAGCAACCTTCCTGCTACTGCTACAGTCTGCCCCTTTCCTTACCCCACTATTCTGAGAAATATCAGACTTCAACTCTAAACATTTGTGGTAAAGGGAGAAGTAAATGAAGTCTTAATGACTGCATTTAGCCAGAGATAAAGAATGACAGGAACAAGGGTAGGATTACAGTTTTTGGAGCTGTACTAGACCTGAAGAAACAGGGATTGGCATCCAGCTCTTATTAGACCTGTCCTCCAGAAATCACTTGGGGTTGTAACTGAGGCTATTGGAAAGTCAACTCCTTGAAGTAGGAGGAAGCTGGGACAGTTTTGAGGTCTATCCAGAAGTAAACACACCATTCAAGGAAAAGAAATGAAAAAAGTGAGTGATAGAGGATATAAGAGAAAAAAGAAAAAAAATTACCAAAGGGCCGAGGGGAAAAAGTCAGTCAGTTAACTACCTGTAACATAAGCAGGTAAATTATCAGGAAAATACTAAAATCAGAAAGGAAGTTGTTTACTGAGACACTTAAAAGATTTCAAATCTCTCCAAATAAATACCGCAAGTCAAAAGGAATTAAATCAGTGCCTGATGAAACACAAAATCCAATGAATTTTTGAGAGCAAAGAACTGTAAGTAGATATTCCTGAACTGATCAAGAGAGAAAAGAGAAGGGGCAGCTAGGTGACACAGTGGATAGAGCACCGGCCCTGGAATCAGGAGGATCCAAGTTTAAATCCAGCATCAGACACTTAATAATTACCTAGCTGTGTGACCATGGGCAAGTCACAACACCATTGTCTTGCAAAAAAAAAAAACGACAGAGAGAGAGAGAGAGAGAGAGAGAGAGAGAGAGAGAGAGAGAGAGAGAGAGAGAGAGAAACAGAAACAGTGAGAAACAGCATCTTAAAAGCAGTTAAAGTGGCAGAATTTGGCCTCCACAACTGAAATAATCCTTAGAAATGAACAAATTGAATTCATGGTTATCTCTTCAAAGAAGTGAAAGAGAAAGGCAACCAGTTTGGAACACAAATGATATTGAAGTAAAGGACAGTCTAAAAGAAAACAAAATCAAATGCTAGAATGCTAAAACAGCCCCTGATTTCTATACAAACAAAATACATAATACATTCATAAGCTACATGGATATGGGAGATAAGGAGTGAAAATTGTCATAAGGTTGAATCAAAGATGTGTCATAGATTCTTTACATGGCATATCATTAGAGATAGTTGTATTGCCCACTGTGTCAGAGACAATATTGAAGAATAGGTCATAGTTCACAATTTCAAAAGGAGTATTAGAGTTGAAAAAGCTTGTAATTATAGTAAATACAGATTCTGTTAAATGCAGGTAGCAGAAATCAAGAAGTCCAAGAAAAAGGTACCGGGCAATAAATTTACATGAGGTTCAGAAAAACACTTCTGAAGTAGCTTAACAATGAAATTAATTGAGGGAAATGAGGCAGTAACAGAAAGTGAGTTACTCCTACCACCTCCTTTTGCTTCTACTCACATGTTAGAAAATGAGACTGGAGGAAATTATGAAATGATGCTGAAATTATCCACATAAATTTATATTATCTAATCTCAAATGGGTCCTCACAACAATAAGGCAAATATTCTATTCCTTCCCAATTGATTGCTATTTCACCCGCCATAGCGACTATGCCAAAACCTTTTTTCCTTTTCCAGCCTTCTGTGTTGCACTCTCTCCAGCACCCTCTCAACTAAGGAGCTGGCCTCATATAACTTCACTGAAAATAAGAGGGCTTAGACTTCCCTCTTTTCCCATCATTCATGTCTTGTACACATCATCCTTGTAACATTTAAAAGATTCAAGACATATAATTTCTGGGTAACTAATCATCTTATTAATAATATTAGATTTTAGTATTTAAAAGGTCAGTGACATTCTTTTTTTTTTTTAAATTGCAAGGCAATGGGATTAAGTGGCTTGCCCAAGGCCACACAGCTAGGTAATTATTAAGTGTCTGAGGTCAGATTTGAACTCAGGTACTCCTGACTCCAGGGCCAGTGCTCTAGCTACTGCGCCACCTAGCAACCCTAGTGACACTCTTGAATGCCAGAGACCTCTCATGAACCCCACTCAATGCTTTACATACTCTTGGAAGGGTGGATTGGGTTCCTGAGGGTGGCAACTGTGATTAATTGATTGATTGATTACTATATAATGAGTATTATAATGAAAGGTTTACCTGGTCCAGTGAGTGTTTTGAGTTACATAACATTGAACACCCAAATCGTGGTCGAAGAGACTTCTCAATTTTCATATTAGCTGTCTGTCAAAAGGGTGAAATCACATTTTCTAAGACCTGAATAAACACAGTGAACAGCAATCCATCCAGTGAGTGTCTTGAGTTACATAACATTGAACACCCAAATCGTGGTCGAAGAGACTTCTCAATTTTCATATTAGCTGTCTGTCAAAAGGGTGAAATCACATTTTCTAAGACCTGAATAAACACAGTGAACAGCAATCCATCCATTCACCTAAATTTAGAATTTCTTTACTGTCTTTGATCTTAGCTCTCATGACTGGGTAAGTCTTTAAGTAATATTTCTCAAACTGGTTTATGATTTCTGGATAAGGAAGTAGAAAGGAGGAAAATTCTTAGTCCTTATTAAATAATTAGTTATTAAATACAAAAGAGAAATAATCATCCCCTTCATCCTCCACTATTCCCTCTTTCACTGTGATCTCAGATGAAGAGATAGCTTTTCTCTTTGCTAAGAAAAATTCCTTTGCACACAGCTTTGATCCTATTCTCTCCTTTATTTTCTTGCAGATTTCCCCTTCTATCGTCCCACCCTCATCTTTAATTTCTTCCGCTCTACTGGCTCCTTTTCTGCTAACTACAAACATGCCACATCTGTAAAACAATCCTCATTGGATTATACAAACCTGATATTTATCATTATATTTTTCTTCTCCCCTTCATGTCTAAATTCCTTGAGAAATCATTACTAGGTACCTACACTTGCAATATGTTCTCATTTTTTCAACTGAACCTGTCCTCTCCAAAGTTACAAATTATCTTTTAATTGCCAAATCAAAACCTTTTTTCAGCCTTCATCCTGCTTGACTTCTGCTACTTTTTTTTAGGGGTTTTTTTTTTGTTTTTTGTTTTTGCAAGGCAAATGGGGTTAAGTGGCTTGCCCAAGGCCACACACCTAGGTAATTATTAAGTGTCTGAGACTGGATTTGAACCCAGGTACTCCTGACTCCAGGGCCGGTGCTTTATCCACTGCGCCACCTGGCAGCCCTGATTTCTGCTACTCTTGACATTATCAATCACATTTTCCTTCTGGATACTTCCTCCTCTTTAAGTTTTCAAGTATTGGATAATAGAAATAGCAATGAACAGTTACAGATGAAGGTGAGAGAGATTATGAAGAAGGAAGGCACTAATTTATGAAGATGAGAGTCTTCATAGGATCATAGTTAAAGAGCTTGTAATAGTTGTGATTCCCTGTATTGAAAAAAAAGGCAGACTCACATATATCATTCTATTTTTTTTTTACTGAACTTAAGAAATAAAACAAGAAATAAAATTACACAGTGTAATAGAAAAAAGTGCACATGAAATAGCAAATCTATTTACAACTTGCTCTTCCTTTTAAATATATATTAAAGTTATATAACTTCGGAGTTTTTTTCACTTTTTTTCTTCCTTCCCCACCCTAGCAATTGCTACCATTAGATACAAATGTGCATATTTGTATAAAAATCATTCTACACATACTTCTATTTATCAATTCTTTCTTTGGATACAGAAAGTATCTTCCTTCGTAGGTGTTTGTAGTTAATTTGGGTAATTATAATAGTCAGAATGACTTAGTTGTCACAGTCATTTTTAAAACAATATTACTATTAATGTATATAACATTTTCATAATTCTATTCATTTAACTCTTCATTATTTTGTGTAAATTCATTTCTTTCTTTCTTTCTTTCCTGGTTTTTGCAAGGCAGTGGGATTAAATGACTTACCCAAAGTCACACAGCTAGGTAATAAGCATCTGAGGTTGTATTTGAACTCAGGTCCTCCTGATTCCAGGGCTGGTGCTCTATCTACTGCACCTCCTAGCTGCCTCCAAAACTTAGCAGTAGACTGAGTCCTCAGTTCCTCCCAATCACTTCCATTATAAAAGGAGGTCAGCTGAGAATGGGGCCTGGTTCTCTCTGGTTTGGTTTCTTCATGATCTAGATTATCCTAAACTCTCATGAAGAAGAGCAAGAACAGGAACTTCCTTACTCCACCCAACTAGCCTCTGTCACTGAAAAGAACCTAACTTACACTAGATCCTGCTTATTTGGCAGAGTAATCAGGTTCCTGGTTGGGTCCACGCCAGCCCAGATGCTTTGGGAAGATGGCTTGAAAAGAGTTGAAATGTTTTTGGCATTCTTTAGTGGGAAGCACTTCTCTTTAAGCTTGCCTTTTGACAGAAAAGAGAACATTACAAATTATTGTTATTGGATTTTTTTGTTAGTTTTTGCTTTTTTTTTGGTAAGGCAATGGGGTTAAGTGACTTGCTCAAGGTTACACAGCTAAGGTAATTATTAAGTCTGAGGCTGGATTGGAACTCAAGTTCTCTTGACTCCAGGGCTGGTACTCTATCCACTGTGCTATTTTAGCTGCCTCACAAATTATCATTATTAATAATCAAATGGTAAAGTATTAAAATTAATTTATCTCAATAACCAGATACTACTTAAAATTTAAAAGTGAATATAAAGACAAGATATGAAATTTTTATTGTAACTGTTTAAGCACCAATTTTTCAAAATAATTTTACCTAAAATACATTTTTAGAAACATTTTTTAATACTGAAAAAAAAATTTGGGTTCCTTTTTCTTTTTTTATTAACCTTACATATCTATTTTCTTGGCTTCTCATTTGACAGAAATAGAGGTTTAAAGAACAAGAGCCTAGGGGCAGCTAAGTGGCACAGTGGATAGAGCACCGGCCCTGGAGTCAGGAATACCTGAGTTCAAATCCGGCCTCAGACACTTAATAATTACCTAGCTTGTGGCCCTGGGCAAGCCACTTAATCCCATTGCCTTGCAAAAAAAAAAAAGTATAAAAAAAAGAAAAAGAATGAACAAGAGCCTAGGTTTTAGTAAAAACTTTAGTAAAAAGTTTTTTAGTTTGTGTAAAAATGTGTATGTAGTAATGATTTTTTTTTAATTTCAGGCATTTTTTACACTTGCACGGGATATAATGACAAAACTCAACAGAAAAATGGTTTGTGTCTTTTACAGTTTTTATTTTCTTATGGGTCTTTTATTAATTAATCATCAAGCATTTATTAAGATATAAAGACAAGCAAAAGCAGTCAGAAGAGGTATTTTAAGGATGTGTGCATCCAGGTTAATATGAGTGATAGGGATGGAAATAGTCTTTGAACATTGAACCTTCTCTATTTCTGGAAGCTTTTATGAATCCTTCTCTTGATAATATTATTAAATGATCTTTGAAATGCAAAGAGGTTTGTTGATAAAAATTCAACATTACTGAATTTTTAACTGAATAAATGAAATGCTTTATTATGTGTTGACATTTATGCAACTGTGTAGTTCTTTCTGGTTTTAAAGTGTGCTTAATCATAAAAGTATCTCAGTGACATGCAATAGACAATTTTGATATCATATTTTAACTTGACCACTGAATAAACCCTTTGAATATAATGCTTATATAATAATGCTTGATATTTATCTTAGATTGTAAGGCTATATTGGCAGTGCTATTATAATTAGACATGTCCTATTTTCCATTGCCTATTATTTCTTTAAATATGGGAAAAGCTTCCTATTTAATACAGTATTAATCTAAATGTTCTTTTTTTCCTTTGTCTCTTCCCTCCCCTCTCAAAGGAATAGGTTGAAGGGTTTTGCTAAATATCTTGTAATTATTAGCTTTTGCTAAATATCTTGTAATATGATAGTTTAGTCTTTTAGGATAATGGGGTATATTATGACTTCCTCCATTAATTGATTTTATTCTGTTTTCTTCTTTTTAGAATGACAGCAATTCACCAGGGGCAGGAGGACCAGTGAAAATAACAGAAAGTAAATCAAAGAAGAGCAGTTTCTTCCGCTGTACGCTCCTTTGATAAACTCTTAATAATAGACTGCAGCACACCTAAAAGAACCTTTCCTGCTTTTCTTAAAGCACAGGGTCTTGTAGCCCCAGAGACACAATACCACCAAGCTGCCACTGAGAGCTTCATGGAACTCAGACTTCTTTTAAACAAAATACAACATGGATTATGGCCATGTGGTCTTTCAGCAGGTCAGGCTCCTTTCCTCAAACTTGGAAGAAGTGAAGTGGAGACACATGCAGGAGTTAACTTTTTGTTTGTTTTCTTGCCTGTTGCAAAAGCTGCTATCTTTCTTTTAACTTTGCACATCAGTGTTAATTCTTGCCTGTTAACAGCACAGTTGTACACTCGTATTTACATTGCACAGTTTTGTCTTGTGAAGTTCTTAACAGATTTGTGCATTTTCAGGGAAGTTTACAAAAGAGAAATTTTTAAATTTATAAATTCAGAGTCTTCATATGGTTCAAAGAGACAAATGAGATTTGTAGTATGTTCTTCGAAAGCCTCTAGTCTTATATAAATTTCTTAAAAAGAAAAGTTAAATGTTAAAATGAGTTGTTTTTTTTTTAATTCAAGAAAATGCGCCAGTCTGTACAGAGCCTAAAACTTCCTTTCTTAAGAATATAGGGCTTTGCTTCATTCTTGTCTATTTCACCTCAAAGGTTTTGGGAGAATCTAAGATTTTAATTTTCTAAACTTCTATCCTTTCTTTTTAGTTTGCAAAAATTGCTCTAAATCACTTTTGCCCATTCTAAAAATATTTGATGCAGCGTGGTATAATGGATGATGGTTCAGCTTCTGTGTACCCACAAGCAGTCACTTTACCTCCTAGTCAGGGTCCCAAGTTACAGACTAATTGCCATTCCTTATTTGTGGGGGGAGTTTCTCCAAGCAAGCTCTCTACTGGTGACCATACCTGACTCTACTATGATACATTTTCCTCATCCTCCCAGTTTTTTTCCTTAGCCTCCTCTTCTCTTCTCCCTTATCTTAGCTCCTCACTTTCTGTGTATTAAATGTCTTTGACTTCCAAAAATGACATTTAAAAAAAAACTGAGATCTTGAAATTTTTTTTTATACACAGTGGTTTTGTTTTGCTTGTGGCTCCTCCATAAGGCAATACTCAAAATTTTCTTCTTGGATTACAGCCCTTTTGCTTTTTGGTATCTCCTTTATACTATTTGTAATCTGACCAGGGTTAGCAGGAGTTAGTTTTTTTAGCTTGCAGAAAACTTACCTGTATAAAGAGAACAACCTGAGTAGATGGTGTAATTTTAGAAAATTTTAGGGAGTCGGATTTTAAAGAGACATATATATATATGCCTATAGTGAACAGTGCCCTTTCAATAAAGAAAAACATCAACAATGTTTTTACTTTCAAAACAGCTATTAAAAAACCTAGTTCTCACATTCTAAGTTACCTTGTATAAAGGTCGATGGTATTATTTTGGGCAAAGCTAACCGGAAACTTGCCAGCTTTTCTCACTGAATTCCTCGAATAACTTTGCAGATTTTTCAAGGAAAATAAAATGTTTATGGAACAGAAATAAGATACATCAATGGTTATTAAGGTGCCAAATTCAGGTCAGTGCAAGCCTAACAATGTATTTAATATCAATGTCATAACATGGAAAGAGGATAAAAAGGATGTCTAGGTGAAATGTATCCCTGTTAGGAAATTTTTTCTTTGTATACTTGCTCTGCTTTATTAAAAGCACTATCATAATTGATGGGTAAGAGAAAAAAATTGATTGTCAGAACAGAGAATTTTGTTTGAAATAAGATTTGTCATTAAGATGCTTTGACTGATTTACTTATCTCCTTTTTTTCCTAAATTATATACATTTCATCAGCAGTAAATATGCAAAAAGCTTTTTCTGATTGGTGTTAAGATCTTAATACTAAAAAATCATCAACCTCATAAGACTCTGTAGTCACCTTTTGTAGACTTGATGGTTGAGGTGTTTATAGATGAAACAATGCTCCCTTTTGCTGTATCCCATATAATAATGCTTCCTTATAACTTGACAATGAATCATTATTTGTTATTAAGATTGATTTTTTTTAAAGAGAAAAAAATCATGTTTAAAAACATCCTTAATCATTTTGTGTATATGTATCATTTTCTAGAAAAGAGTCAAGTAGTTAAATTTTCTTTAAGGTAGTAAAGTGCTTTCTATAAAAGCAAGTATTATGACACCATTTATGAATGTAATTATCTTTTAGTAATTTACCTCTGACTATTTGGTGTCTTAATACTGATTTTTATCTCAGGGGTTGTCTGCAAACCAAAACTGACATATTCTGTGGCTAGTAATGTTGTTGGTTTGTTTTAAATAGAATGCTTTGCCTTGGTTCTATTTTCTCTTCGGTTTTGTCCTGTATATGTTAATGCATAGTCTCCATGAATTTCCCTCTGAAAGAGCCTATGAAAGTTTATGAGTCCAAAATTTTAGCTTTTTGAAGTAGCAGCCATTTGGGGTATTTGCTCTGTTGTATAAAAATGAGATATCTTTTGCTATTTTCTTACATTTAGCCATGCTAAATTGTATATAGATTTGAGGTGAGACCATAGGAAATTTCACTTGATGCATGGTAAAAATGATCCAGTAAATATTTCATTTTGCTTAATAATGTTCATATGTTTTTTTTTCTATTTGTAGAAGGATTTAATAACAGATAATTTTGTCTGTTCCCTGTTGAAACTGAGGACTTTTAGTTTCACGTGCATATTTTTTGGTCTTATAAAGTAAAATGCAGATATTTGCAGCAGTATTAAGTGGTTCAATGGCTGCACTTTACTATCAATGTGCTAATTTTTTTTATAATGGTTGATGTAGACCTTTTCAAATATAGTCTGAGAGTGTCAGACATGAAAAATGTGCTGTATCTAAGTAGCATGTAAATCATTGATTGTACCATTTTGTTGGGAACCTATTTTAGCTATATTTTACTTTAGAAACAGATAACAATAAATTGTATGTTTTGCCTGTGCATCAGTTCCTGGATGCTACAGGTTTTCTTACTATCCATATAAACATTTTGTGCAGTCTTTGTAAGCTTTCAGAAAACTATTATCTTTACTTTGAAGGATTTTTAAAATCTATACCTCAGTTTGAAAACTAGTATTCTAATATCTACTCGAACAAAGGTGAGCCAGCTGTTATACATTTTACAAAATAGTAGATTTATGTTTTGTCTTAAATTAAAGGCATCAGTAGTCTTTAGGTGGACATTTCAAGGTTTAGACTAGAACCTATTATGTCCAATAATGCAAAAAATATATATATTCCAGCTCTTTTTAAAAGTGTAGCTGTGCAATATAGATAAATTTCTGCAAAATTTCCTTCAAGATTACAGTTTAAATTTTTAGGTTCTCAATCATCTCTTTTATGGCTAATAAAACTTTGAATTTATGATCAGCAAGTGAAACATATATTAAGATTTTTTCTTTTTCTTCATTTTCTTTTTCCATGACCAAGACTGTTTTATAGAAATTTAATACTTAACCTTTGAAAAATGATCTTTCATACTTACAATTTAAACCATATTTGGTTTACTTATGTAGAAATTAGGGCATTTATTTCTAGTTGACTTTGCAAATGTCTCTTTTTAGAAAGAGCATTTCCTCTTCTTTTTTGCACCATCTGAAAGAAAAGGGATGCCTCAACATGTGACCTACAGGAACAGGATGTTAGTGAAAATCATATTCTTCAACTTGCAGTTTTATAGTATAATTAAAATGTTTTTAGGCTAATAAATTTGATGTTTCTTGTTCTCTATGAAAACTTTTAACCTTCATTTAGTGAAATGCGCAAATATGAAGCTTAAGAAACAATTATTTGTAGTTATTTTCAGATCACTTTATCTCCTATGCTTGTGCCACATTTGATTGCATTTAATTATGCCAAGAAATAACATAATTTTCCATTTCATTTTCTTAGTTTTCACTGAATTTAATTATTGCAGTGCATTCCTATGGCCTTACAAATGGGTGTTTTTTGTTCATTTGCAACTGACACTGCTGACATCAACTTCTTTAATGCAATATATAGTTTAATTATCTGACTAAAAAACAAAATCCTAACAGAAAAGGCTTAGTTTTTCAATAGATTTACCCTACCCTTTGTGTATCTAAGCACATTTTATCTTTGCTTCAAAAGCTCAATGTGAAAAGCTCCTGCAGATAAATGGACTTGTTATGTGGTTAAATTGTTTGAATCTAAATCATTAACTGTGTACTGATATTGATACTGTGTTAAAAAAAAATAATGAATTTTATTCCATGTCAACTTTTTTTACAGAATATGTCTAAAAATAAAGACTACATAATTATGAAATACATTCCATTTCATTTTGTTGTTTGAAATTTCCTTCAATCTACCAAGAATGGAAACAAATCTTAGCTGACATATGACTCATTATTTTCAATAAAAATGAAGAGACACAATATTTAAGCAACTCATTGCAATGGAGTTTGTCTCTTAAACAGATTTTTGATTGTTTTGAAAGAACAAGGTTAGGAAGATAAGTGCTTAATATAGCTGCACAGAGAACCATATATATGAAACTATAAAGATGAACAAGGAAGCAGTAAGGAATAAAGGATTTTAGTTTTATTCAAATAGGATAAAGTAAAAACTTTCTTAAATGTGAGTTATAACTTTTTTTCCTTTCTAAGACAAGATTTAAATAATGAGATGATTATCTAAAGAACACTTTTTTATGAGTAGGGAATGTTATGTGAGTGATAAAAAAATCAAATACTTGAATATACAATTATTAGATTACTTGGGAAAAAAGAATAAAGGTGACTGGAATAAAGTCTGGGTAAACTGGCAAAATTAATTTAAATAAAAATTTTAAAACTAAACATATGAGGAAGAAGAGGGGGTTTTTTCTTTTTTTTAGGTTTTTGCAAGGCAAATGGGGTTAAGTGGCTTGCCCAAGGCCACACAGTTAGGTAATTATTAAGTGTCTGAGACCGGATTTGAACCCAGGTACTCCTGACTCTTAAGGTCGGTGCTTTATCCACTATACCACCTAGCCGCCCCTTAGGTTATTCTTTTATATAATTAATTTGTGAAACTTACTTTCAAACTTGGATCATTAAATGTCATTTCCATTTAGATAGTTCTGAAAAGTTGAAAGGCAGAAAAGGACATTAGCTCTCTAATTTACTGTATCTGCTGGTTAGAAAGTAATTCTGATCTATATAGAGGCTGCTGTTCAGTTGTTTTTTAGTCATATCTGACTCTTCATGACCATGGCGTTTTCTTGACAAAGATATTGGAGTGGTTTTATCATTTCCTTTTCCAGCTCATTTTACAGATGAAACTGAAGCCAACAGGAATAAGGGTCTTAACTAGGGTCATCCAGCTTGGAAGGATCTGAGACCAGATTTAAACTCTGGAAAGATGAATCTACTTGATTTCAGGCCTGGTACTCTATTTACTGCATCACCTAGCTACCCACTATTTAGGGGACAAAACTCTAAATTGTCATCACACTGACATTTCATTTCTGAACTCCAATGCTCCTCATTTTACAACACAAATTGTACTAAAATTGTAATTCTTTCAAGGCTATTTCCTACCTTCATTTAGAAAAATAGTTTTTGTTTCAGTCAGCCAAGATCCACCTTTTCATCCTTCAACCCATTTCTCATTTGAGAATGCAAGAAAAACAAGGTCCATTACAATTATATATAGTCAACTCAGACAAGTTTTCACATTGGCCATGTCCAAAACAATTTTCATCTTATTTTTCATTTTGTGTATTTCACCTCTTTCTGGGAGTGAGTAGTAGGTTTTGTCATTAGTCCTCTGGAATTATGGCTAATGGTTACACTGCTGAGAATTGAATACTGTTCCTTCACATTTAGATACTTGTTCATCTATTTTTCAACTTATGGGGACCCCTTTAAATCCCCATTCTTTGAGACCTCACAGAAAGTATAAATATTTTTGTTTAACTTTAGAGTCTATTTTGTTTCAGACTAATCCCTCTATCTGCCTTCCTCTTCTTCTCCCCTTTCTCTTTAATTCAATGTAATATAATGCCTATGTGTTCTTTCAACCAATACAGGAGTGGGGTTCAAATGTCAACTACAACCTTGATTTCTTCCTCTTTGTATAAACGTTTACTTGCAAATGATATAATTTTCCTTAACCTTTCTTTCTCTTTCCTCACCTGTGTATTTCTCTTCCTTTCCCATTCTTTTAAGAATATCAAGCCATAACACAATCACTCCTAGGCCTTGTTACTCTTTTGACTTCCTGATAATGATAGTTAAGAGAAGTGTATCATGTCTTCATATTTGATTATAAGCAGTTTGTCTATGTTTAGTCCTTTATTGTTGTTCATATGTGCCTTTTTATATTTCTCTCTACTCCTCTATATTTGAACTTAAATTTCTAGTAAGCTCTGGTCTTTTCATCAGAAGTGTTTGGAGACCTTGTTAATTAAAGGTCCATTTCTTTTTCTATAGCATTATACTGAATGATTAAGTTAGTCTTAGTTATGAATACATATTGTTTGCCTTCTGGGATATTGTATTCTAAGTTTTCTGCTTTTTTAATGGTGACTGCTAAATCATGTGTGATCCTGATTGGCTCCTTGGTACTTGAATTCTTTCTTTTGGTTGCTTGCATATTTTTCTTTGACCTAGAAATTCTGGTATTTGGTTTTCATGTTGCTAGTAGTTTTGATTTTGGAATTTTTTTTTAAGGTTTATTTTGCAAGGCAAAAGGCTTGCCCAGGCCACATAGCTAGGTAAATATTAAATGTCTGAGACCAGATTTGAATCCAGGTACTCCTGACTCCAGGGCTGGTGCTTTATTGGAATTTCTTTTAGAAGATGACTAGTGAATTCTATTTCTATTTTTGCCCTTTAGTTCTAAAAGATCTGAGTGATTTCTTTCATGATTTCTTAAAATAGGATGCTAAGGCTCTTTATCTGGTCATGTTGTTCAGCGAGTCCAGTGATTCTCAAGTTTTTTCCTTCTAAATTTTCATGTCACTTATTTTTTGCTCTACCTTAAAATTTTTTCCCTAAATTTTAGTCTTTTGATTTTATGTTAATATTTTTTGTTTCTTCATTAAGTCATTAGTTTCTGTGTAGCCTGTTATAATTTTAAGGAAATAAGTTGCATGGGCAATGGTTTCTTCTTGTGTCAAACTTATTTCCTTTCCAATTCTTACTTTCATTGCTCTTTTCATTTTTTTCCCTCAGGTGTTTTTGTTTTATTAAAAATATTTTTAGGGGCAGCTAGGTGGGGCAGTGAATAGAGCACCAGCCCTGGAGTCAAGAGTACCTGAGTTCAAATCCGGCCTCAGACACTTATTACCTAGCTGTGTGGCTTTGGGCAAGCCACTTAACCACATCTGTCTTGCAAAAGCCTAAAAAATAAAAATATTTTTATCTTTTTTTCTAAACTGTCACATCATTTATTCCAGGAATTTTGAATTTTTCTCAAGTTGTATATTTTCACAAGGTTTTACTTGTAAATATTTGGAAGGCATTTTTTTCTTCTGGGTTTGTGGTTTTGGTTCCTTCCCATCACACTTTTTTTTTTTTAATGGTGGAATTTTTTTTTTTTATTTGCTTATTCTTTCAGCCTACTTCTTGATTTCAGGATTAAAGTTAAGGCCTTGCTCTGTACACTTCTGAAAAAAGATCTGAGCTGGGTCTTGTTGCTGATTTCTTGAAATTGTGTATGGTGCTATTCCAGATCTCAGAAACAGGCTGGGCACCTGTAAGCTTTAAATCCTCTCACAGCGAGTACTTTGATTAAGGAAATGTGTTTGCTTCACTTCCTTTTCTGACTGAAAATTTTGTATCATGGTTTGGGTCAGAGCAAGAGTAGACTACTACTGCCAGTGGGAACTCAGAACAGCAAAATTCTAGGTTCTGTTTCAGTTGGGTATTTTTGCCCTCTCTGTTCCTCTGCAGGCTGGCTCAGGTGCTAGAAATGAGATATTGCCCGGCTCCCAGTGTCCGAGCCTCACCCCTACCGCTGGTTTCTGAGCTTACTTATTTCTGGTAGAGGACCTCCTTACTGGGCAATATGTGGGTCCCCATTCCCCCAGTTGGTGCTTTTAAATGGATCTAGTGCACTGGATTTATGACCTGGAACTGATTGGAGAGCAACAAAATTGCCATTTTATACTTTTTTCCCCTTCACAGTGCTCCAGAATGGATCTAGTAGTGCCCTGGGACAAGTCTAGGACTTCCTCGTCTCTGATACACAGTTTCCCTAAGCATCAGAATACTTCAGGTCAATGTACTTGACCCACCCCCATTTCCTTATACTGATTTGGACAGTAAAAATGATTGTGACTTTGAATCTCCCCATCAGAATTCAGTCTGGTTCTGGCTGAAGAGTTATGTGGAACCCATTGTTATTGATGTGCACATTGTTCTCTTGGTTTCCTACCACTCTGCCATGTTGGCTCTTCATCTCTTGGCCATCTTTATGTTTCATTTCTTCCCTTCTTCCTTCCTTTCTCCCATCCACTTCCATACTGAAGAAAGGAAATTAATACTTGTTGAGCAGCTACTATGTGTCACCCATTGGCCAAGTATTTTATGAATATATCATTTGATTCTCATAACAACCATGGAAAGTAAGTCCTGTCATTATCCCTATTTTCCACTTGAGGAAACTGAGACACAGAGTTTAAGTAATTTGCCCAGGGTCACACAGCTAATAAGACTAGATTTGAACTCAAGCTTTCCTTTTCCAGAAACCAGTGCTTTGGCTACTATGTCACTTGATGCATGAGAAAACAAAAAAAGCCAATCCAGGAAAAATGACAAATTCAACTTCTTCATTGTTTTTATTCAAGAATAATATAATCTGGGAGCAGCTAGGTGGCACAGTGGATAGACCACCGGCCTTGGCGTCAGGAGTACCTGAGTTCAAATCCAACCTCAGACACTTAATATATTACCTAGCTGTGTGGCTTTGGGCAAGTCACTTTAACCCTATTGCCTTGTAAAAACTTAAAGAAAAAAACAATTTTGGCTCTACAGAAACTGTCAGTTATACTATTTCTTAAATCTAAGTCATAAAATTTAACATGATAATGGGTAACCTAATTTATCTTTTAGTTTAATATTCTGTAATAAATTCATATATGGAGAAAACACTCAAAAGAAGTTTAACACATATCTAGTTTAAAAATAAATGTAGTGGGGGTGGCTAGGTGGCACAGTGAATAGAGCACCGGCCCTGGAGTCAGGAGTACCTGGATTCAAATCCAGCCTCAGATACTTATTACCTAGCTGTGTGGCCTTGGGCAAGCCACTTAAACCCATTGCCTTGTAAAAACCAAATAAATAGATAGATAGATAGATAGATAGATAGATAGATAGATAAATGTAGTACCCCATGGAACTTAAATGCCTTTTAAGAAAACTGTAGAAATTGCCCTTAATTAAATGGTGAAATGTTTTTCTGAAAGTAGCACTATATGTGCAACATAAAAAGCTGATGACTTATCAGAAAGAAAAATATTAGTTTTAACATATTCCTCATATAAGCTATTTTCCTCTCTAAGAAAGTATCTTCCTTTAAGGAACCAGACAAGGATAGCTCCACAGTTATTGAGAATTGTATTAATCATTTTCAGTTGTGCCCAACTCTGTGTGACCCTATTTGGATTTTTTCTAAGTAGTGGTTTGCCATTTCCTTCTCCACTTATTTTACAGATAAGGAAACTTAGGTGACCAGGGTTAAGGGATTTGCCCAGGGTCACCCAAGTATCCAAGTCTAGAGTTGAATTCAGGAAGATGAGTTTCCCTGACTTAGGTCTGACAGTAGCCACTGTACCACCTAGTTGACCCATTGAGAATTAGTAAACATTAAAATCCAAGTAAGTTAGCCTTTCTTATATAGTACATAATTAGTGCATATGCTCTGCCTTTTATAAAAATAAATTATCTGGAAGCCTAAATCATCTGAAAAAAGGCTTCATTTCTTTCCAACACTATTTATTCATAGGGCATGAAAATATTCTGTCTGAAAGATGTCAAACAAGACATCTGAAAGTTATCATCCATTGAGCTTCCTCAATTCCCTTCTTCCTTACCTTTAAATTACTCACTCTCTCTCTTTTTTTTTTTAAGGTTTTTGCAAGGCAAATGGGGTTAAGTGGCTTGCCCAAGGCCACACAGCTAGGTAATTATTAAGTGTCTGAGACCGGATTTGAACCCAGGTACTCCTGACTCCAAGGCTGGTGCTTTATCCACTGCACCATCTAGCTGCCCCTTCTCTCCTTTCTTGTCTTGAAGGATGGTTTGATCTTCATCCTGACAAATGTCAATATATCTAATTCCTTAATTCCATCTTTTCCTTCTTCCTCCACCATTTTGTTCCATTAATCAACCTCATCTCTCCATCTCTACTGGTTTCTTTTCCCTTGTTTAATAAATTCAGGTCTTTGATATTTGAAAAACCTGCCCTTGACCTTTCTTCTCTGAGGAATTACCTACCCAAAATTTAAAAAGCATGTACTATATTCATTGCTTCCTCTTCTTTACATTCTTTTTTAACCTGCCTTCTCTTTACATATGAATGTGAAGAATGAAATAGGTTTCCTAGTAACCAAATTCAATGGTCTTTTTAAAGTCTTGCTCTTCCTAGGACTTTCTGGAGCATGTAATGCTAAGGTCTGTGATGACTCACCCTGGAATTCCAACCATAAGAGCAAATCCCCACTTTGGTCTGTACTGGATCTATGATCCAGAACTGGGTGGTGAGTGATAAAGTTGCCAGTTGGCACCTGTTCCTATACTCTGTCCTGGTGCACCACCGCAGTCTTTTTTCAGTCTCTGGAGACTGGACAAATCTCCTGAGTGAACTCCTGGCCAGACGCATTCTACAATGTTCAAAAAATCTCTTTATCTCCCAAGGCCAAGATAGGAGTAGAAAAATGAGTCACTGTGACTTTTTCTTAAATTTCTCCAACAGGATTTGGTCCAGTGCATTTTCTAGATGCGTTTGGAGTTTTAGAGAGGAAGGAAATGTGCTAAAATTCTTCCTGTTGCTCAACATTTTGGCTCTGTCCCCTGTAAGCAATCATTAAACATAATGATTTCAATTCTGATCTCTCATATCTACCACCAACCTATTTCTGTTTCAGATGCTACTATTCTAACTTGAATTCTCATCAACTCCTCTGAACTACTGTAACATGCTCCTAACTAGTCTCATACATTGAGAATTAGAATAGACCTTAGTAGTCATCTCCTCAAGCAACCTTATTTTACAGATGAGGAAACTGGAACACAGAGAGTATGAATGACCTGCCAGAGGTCACAAAGGTAATAAGTATATTAAGCTCATTTAAGATATTAAATTAGGATTCAATCCTGGTCATCCTAATCCGAGGTGCTGCAACTGTACCACACTGCCTCCCAGTCTACTAGTCTCTTTAGTCTTTCATTTTACTCATTATAATCAAGACTATTTAGCTTTTAATGCAAAGGTCTGATCATATCACTATGTTAACAGCAGCAAAAACAAAACAAGAAAGTTTCTTTAACACTGAATAAGCTTCAAACTCTTTAGTTATCTTGGTCTTTTCAGGCTTTCTATAACCTTTATACAGTTTTATTTAACACTATTTAACAGTCTTCATGTTATCTACATTTTAAGTCAAACTTGATGAATTGATGTTCAGATCGTGTCCATACATACTATAATGCCCTTGCTTCCACCTTCACCTGCTAAAATCTAAGAGCCAGCTTGAATGCCAGTGCTTCCTTGAAATACCTTGAATACCAGTGCTTTTTTGAAACCTTTCCTGATCTTCCATTGAGGAATTTGTCTTTCCTTTGAACTCTCAAAAGAACTTGAACTTTTTAAAAAAACCCTGTATTTGGGGGCAGCTAGGTGGTGCAGTGGATAGAGCACCAGCCCTGGAGTCAGGAGTACCTGAGTTCAAACCCAGTCTCAGACACTTAATAATTACCTAGCTTGTGGCCTAGGACAAGCCACTTAACCCCAATTATCTTGCAAAAACCTAAAAAAAAAACCCAAAACAACAAAAAAACCCTGCATTTGACTTGTATCTTTATCTTCCCCACTAACCTGTAAAATCCTTGTAAGCAGGGACTTTTAGGTCACCTATCATCCCCCCATGCTTAGCACACAATAACTACACAAATGATGATTATGGAATGAAAAAAATGATCTTATTTAGAAAATATACAGTCATTAAGAGATTCTGTTGATAGTGCTAACAAAATGACTTGGCTCTATTTTTTTCCCTTATTGTCAAATAAAGTAGAGTAATGGTAATAGGAGAAAAAAAATACCAAAGGAATTTCAAATATGATAAGCATTGTAACTACTGCATTTAGATACTTAGAATTTTAGAGAAAGCTGATAATTAAAATAAGTGCTCTATCAACTATCTAAAATGTTTCAAAGTCATCTCTGAACAAGCCTAGCAGCACAGGAATGGGAATTAATATCTAAATCTGGTTTTGTCTTCATTTGATCTTTAGGCAAGTCAAGTCACCCCTTCTCTGGATCTCAGCTCCCTTACCTACAAAATGAGAGATGAACTTGATTTCTAAGAGTCATTTCCATTTCCAAAATATGTAATCATGTGAAACAGCACTTTGATTTACCTAATAGAATTTGTATTATCCTATGTTCATTAATTGTTCCTGAGATAGTGCTATCATTTTTGCATTTGGTGTTGTGTTTTAAAAATACGTGGATATAGTAACTACAGCTTCATGGTAATATTTCTTGTTTTCCTGTTTATATAGGACAAACAAGGAATTAACGTGGCTACTTTCCAAAGAAATTAAATAACAATTTATCCCTCCTCTTGACCTACTTTTCTTTGTTATAACCATCATCTTCCCTTTTTCTCTTGCATTGTACTTTTTCCGTAATCCAATATTGCTCTCAGAGTAAAAGATTTAGTTTAATTACAAGAGTATTTAATGGCAACTTGTCATTCTCTCTTTTGTTTGATTGATTTTTTTTTGGTAAGATTTTATTGTACCTTCAAAATAAAGGCCCTGGTATGATTAAGGAGACCAAGGTCATAAGGTTATTTCCCAAACGATCCAGTTAACTTTAATCTGTTAGATAGCCACAAACTTTACTCCAAATACTAGTTTTTTTAGCTGTACTACTTTTTATTAGGGGAAACTTGATAATTATCTATTAATCCAAGCAAATATATTAGCACTATTGTGAAGACAATTGAGAAAACCATTACTTAATGCAATGATCTCCACCCAATATCAATTGGCAACCTTAGTTGGTAGACAGACCTCTCACTTTAGTAACTCACCAAGTTACTAAGTTTCTTCCTCTCAGCCCTCTCCCCAAACTTTGCTGGCAATGAGATTCCTGAGTCTATATTGAACAAAGTCATCTGCAACCCTCTTCTACATAAGGACTTTAGTGCCAACATGGTCCTTGCCCCTCCCTGGTGATCTCAAACCTTGAGGGAAATGAATAGTATCTTCTCATAAAAAGATCAGCGATTGATACCTTGATCAGTAACATTACTTTCAAATAATGATAGCAAAAATTTATACGGTATAGTGTTTTACATTTTATAAGGGGGAAAAATGCTTTGCTTGTAGCAACCCCAAAGTTAACATATACTACATTCTAGCTTGTACTTATTTGTACACCTTTGATCTCTTGTGACTTTATTGTAAGCTTCTTAATGGTATGTCTTGTGGCTATGTTTGTATTCCTAATGTCTAGCACTGTGTTAAATGTAGATGGCATTTAATGTTTGTTGAATTTAAAGGAAGTGAAGCAGGAATACGCCCACATACTTTTGTCTGATCTTTCCCAACTTTACTGTCATGATGAAGATTTAATTCTAGGAAGGACAAGATGGTAGGAAACTAAATTCTCCTAATAATGTTTTTAAAGATCTTTAGTATCCTAGGAAGCAGCTTTGTTGGGCCAGAAGTTAGGCAGACTGAGTTCATACTATGGAAATATGTGTAAAATAGTTATACATGTATAACATATATCAGATTACTCACAGTCAAGGGGAGATGGGAGAGAAAGGAGGCAGGGAGAAAAATGTGGAGCTCAAAGGCTTACAAAAAAAAGGATAATGTAAATTGAAAAGTTAAAATGAAAATAATTTTAAAAAAAAGACCTGAGTTTAAATTTGGCCTCAGACACTCGCTCACTGTATGATGCTAGACAAGTCACTAGACCTCTTTTTGCCTTAATCTACTGGAGAAAGAAATGGCAAACCCCTCCAGTATCTTTGCCGAGAAAACAGCTGAACACAAAAGAAAAACAATGAGTATACTTAGGCCAAGATTTATTCTTATTTGCCTAAACCTTCCTATTATAATTTTTTTTTGGATTATAACCTAGTTTGTATGTGCCATTTGAACATATTTCTTCCATGTCATTGTTGCACAATTTTTCTGAAATTCTGAGTTCTCAAAAAAAAAAATTTGAATTTACAAATTGCAGTTAATATCTTGTCCAGCTGAGGATGATGATTATTTTACAGAGGAGGACTCAAGACTTTACAAATGTGGATCTTTAATTTTGGATCGAAAAATATTTGTAAAGCACTTATCATCACATTTGTTCCTCTTTTCCTAACCCCACTGCCCACTAAAAACAATCACTTGACTCAGTCACTCAAATTATGGAAATGTTTCTGGTAAGTTTTCTATACTGCTGTGTTTTTACCTTATTCCTAATGCTCTTCCCCTTCTTAAGTCTTCCATTTAGCACTGGTTTGTACCTTTCAAAACATGAGAATCTTTTATACATAATGTTTTTTAAGAATGGTTCTCCTGCCTCATATAAATAGAAGGGAAACAGGATTTAAAGTCCAAGTTCTATTTTGTGCATGTTGGCAAATGGAAATAAATGGAGTGCAGGTATTCCACAAAAGATGGCCCTTTTGCCTTGCTGGAGTAGTTCAGAAGTCCCAAACTGCTCCAGTCATTGGTTGAATGTATTTAATATTTTTCTGCTAAAATATCTATGTTTAAGGCAGAGAATTAGAGAGGAGGGGCATGGAGCCCTAAGCAGAGCATCACAATGAAGCTCCAATAAAAAAAAGCAGAATAATCACTTACGACTCTAAGCAACTTTGCTCTTTCTTCAGACCTACGTGACCCTGACCAGTCAATTCATCTGTTCCTCATTTTGTTTCCGCAAAAATGAGGACCTTGTTCCAGCCAATGGTCCTGGATTGCTGGTGAAGCCTATAGCCCAATTTTCAAAATAATATATTTAAAGGCATCAAGTAAAAATGCACAAAGGAAAGTAGTGATAAGGAAATAGGAATAATGAAAACTATGTATATATATATATATATAAAATAAGTTTACCAACATATATATATCTAAATATATCTCTCTCTATATGTTTCTATCTCTCTCTATCTCTCCATATCTCTATCTCTAAATATATATCTATATCTCTCTATATATAACTCTATATCTCTATATAAATATATCCATATCTATCTCTATATTTATAAATATATCTATATCTATCTATAAATATCTATGTCCATATCTCTATGTAAATATATCTCTATCTATAAATATATCTATATAAATATATATCTATATCTCTAGCTCTATAATATCTATATCTATATATCTATACCTACAAATAATATCTCTATATTTATATAAATATATCTCTAAATATATCTCTATAACTAATCTCTATGTCTATAAATCTATATCTGTAAATATCTCTCTATCTCTAAATATATCTCTATCCATAAATATCTCTATCTCTCTATATATCTATAAATATCTCTATCTTACCTATATATCTATATAAATATCTTGGTCTCTATGTCTATATCTATATCTCCATCTAAGTATGTCTCTATATGTTATCTATTTCTCTATCCATATCTCTATCTCTATCTTTCTATATAGCTATCTCTATATCTCTATTTCTACATATATCTCTATCTCTATATCCATATCTATTATCTATATCTCTGTCATCTACATCTATATATATATGTATCCATATCTGTCTCTCTCTCTATCTACAACAAGTTTACCAGCCTGGGCTAGGAAGGCCGGAGCGCCCCGAGCACGTGCCGCCCTCGCCCCGCCCCCAGGCGCACAATGCGGCGCGGGATTCGAGGTTCGGCTCCCCGCCCGCCCCTCCCCCAGGGGTCAGGTCTCCCTTTTCCGGGAAAGCTGAGGCGCGGATAAAAGGAGCGGCCGCGCCACGGCGTCCCCCTCCCCCTCCCCCTCCCCCTCCCCCGCCCGCGCCGCGGCGCGTCGCTCCGGGGCTTTCCCGCTCCCGCTCGGGGCCGGCGCGGGGCGGGCGGGGCCGGGGCGCGGGGCGGGGTTACATGCGGGCGGCGGCGGCGCGGGGCGGCGCGGGGCGGCGCGCGGCAGCCCGCAGGCCCTGGGAGCGCCGCTGCCTCTCCGCGCTGGGGGTGGGGGTGCGGCCGGCCGCCCGCTCACCTGGCCCCGCCGGACGCCGCCCCCTCCTCCGCCCCGCGCCGGCGCCTCGGAGCCGCCGCCGCCCCGGGCCGCCATGACGGCCGCCGTGTTCCTCGGCTGCACCTGCATTGCCTTCGGGCCGGCCCTCGCGCTCTACGTCTTCACCATAGCGTCCGACCCGCTGCGCATCATCTTCCTCATCGCCGGGTGAGGCCGAGGCGGAGGCGGCCCCGACCCGCCCCGCCCCCACCCGCCCCCGCCGAGCCGGGGCCCCGCGCCGCCGGCCCGGCCCCTCCCCGGGCCCTCGGTGTCGGGCAGCGGGGCAGGCGGCCGGCGCCCCCGGCCCGGGCCCCGCCGCCTGGGCGGCCCCCGCGCGCCCCTCCGCCCCGCGCCGCCCGCGCTCAGCCCCCCGCATTCGGCTCCTGCGCGCCACGCACCGCAGCGGGTTCCGTGGGGCGAAGCCTGGCGCGCTCTAGAAAGCCCTTTAGTCTGGAATAGAGCGGAGTTCAAAGCCCCTTCCCCCTTCGTTTTCTGTATTCGGGGCCGGGGGAGCTGGACACCGCCCCTGGAGCCCCACCGGCGGGTTGCCCCCTCCCTCAAGTGACTGTGGCCTCTATTTTCTAAATTAAAGTGAATTAAAATTAAAAAAAATAGAATCCTGGAGGGATAAAAGTTTTACAATCTTCCTTAAAGTAAGTGAAGACCATCTGGGGTATTTTAAAATTGAGGTAGAAGAAAATCCTATAAACATTACAATAATTTATAAATTGTATTTAATTCCAAACTTCTCAAGTAGAATTAGAGATTGAGGTGTTTTTTTTTAAAGGTGCGTCTTATTACTGTGAGTACTTAAATGACATTTGTAAATTTTTGAAATTTTCAGAGCTTTCTTCTGGTTGGTGTCTCTGCTGCTCTCCTCCCTCATTTGGTTCGTTGCAGTAACCCTTAGTAGAACCAAAGATGAATCAGTGCAGAGAGGTTTGCTTATCTTTGGAGTATTATGCTCAGTCATAATCCAAGAGGTCTTCCGGTTTGCATATTATAAACTTTTAAAGTAAGTTAATATTTTGCTTTGCTTTTTTAAAAGTTGATTTTGAGTAGTATGATAAATTTGGTCCTTACTATTTTGTTGCTGGGTATTCCTATCTTCACCCCACCAAATTCTTACTATTTAGTCAGAATTTTTAGCATAAAATATAAAACATATTTAGTCAATGATAGCTAATTTTTGTTTTTTTCCTGAATTAGTTTAGCAGGGCCAAGGACCCTCTGGGGATTATCGGTTAATTCCCTACCTCCCTCCTCCCACTCAAAGATTAAATCATTTTGGTAACTACACTTTGTGCATAAAGGTCCATCTATAACAGAAAATAGAATTTAAAAAATACATTGTTGGTGTTATCCCTGACTAAGCAGTGTATTACCTAGATGATCCTTGGGGAGATCTTAGTGGCCTCTCAAAAACAAACTGAAGATTAATCAATAGTTAAATTTAACCTTGAATTTTATAACTACAGTCTTTATCTGATACGAGTTTTCACAGAGGCATGAGTTGGTTTCAATTTACACAATAAACAATTAATCTACTATGTTCTAGGACATTGACTTGGTACTATAGAAACAAAATTAAACAATCTTTCCTCTTAAGGATTCTATTTCATGAAGGGCAGCAAGGTGGTGCAATGACTTTGGAGGCAGAAGTACAGGAATTCAAATTTGGCTTCAGACACTTGACAACAGCTGTGTGACCTTGGACAAGTCACTTAACCCTGATTGTCTCAAATCCAGGGCCATCTCCAGTTGTCCCAATTCATATCTAGCCACTGAACCCAGAAGGGCTCTGGAGGAGAAAATGAGGTTGATGACTTAGCACAGCAAACCCTCACTCAAATCCAGTTAAGGTGCTTGTCATGGCATCACTTCTCCTGATGTCTTTTTCAAAAATGAAGGACAAACAAGAACATTGCATGAATTTTCCTTTCCTGAAGTAAGTTTTTATTTGAAGAAGCCTTTTCGTGGATATCCTAGAATTAACCACACAGATTCCAAGTGACTTTTATCTCTTTTATCTCTATTAGTATTTTAGGACAATGAACACATACCTTAGGAAATTGAAATTATTTTCATTTTTTGACATTTAAATGATGGTTCTTATCTAGTTAAAAAATAAAGACTTTTTGTGGAACCATTATAGACTATACCACTGTAGTTCATAAATGGAATAGATTTATAGTATTAACTTTGCTCTTAAAGATCCCCAGACTTTACTTTGCCAGAATAACTGAGCAGGTTTTCTCCAATCTTTTTTTTTTTTTTGCAAGGGAAATGGGGTTAAGTGGCTTGCCCAGGGCCACACAGCTAAGTAAATATTAAGTGTCTGAGACTGGATTTGAACCCAGGTACTCCTGACTCCAAGGCCGGTGCTTTGGGGCAGCCACCTAGCTGCCCCCCCCCCCCCCAATCTTAATATACCTAAAAATAGAATCTATTCTTAGAGTTCAATTCAAATATCTTTGGGCACTGTACCAAATGTGAGAACACAAATTTTAGATAAGATCTGAACCTTTTCCTCATTAAGTGTTCAGGTTAGTTTGGGGGGATATTTCAATTAAAGAAATAATTATAATGTAGAAAGTTTGATGAAAAGGGCTCTGTTAAATATGTGAAGGAAAGGGAAATTAACTGACCAGAGTTGTCTGGGAAAGCTTACTAGAAAAAAAGGCATGTGAGTTGTATTTTAAAGGAAAATTAAGAATTCAGTCAACTCTGGGGCTAGGGGTCAAGGTAGGTCATTTCAAGCATAGAATACATTTGCATGAACAAATGCTTGGAAATGGGAAAGAACAGGACATGACATGGAGATGATTAATATAGTTTGACTAGAGTGTGAAGTACTTTGAGACAAGTAGTATGTAAAGTCAGAAAAGTGAGTGCCAGATGATACAGGACCTTGAATGCCAGATAAAGGAGTTAAAATTTTATTTGGTAGGAAATGGAGTGCTATTGAGGGCTTTTAACCAGAATTTGACTAGTAGATTTGGACAAAAGGAAGATTAGTCCAACAAAAATTGTGTAAAGCAGGCAAATTATAACTGCTTATTTTTGTATGACCCACAAGCTAAGAATGATTATTATATGTTTAAATATTAAAGTTTTATTTGCATTCAAAAATGTAGAAATTATTTTCTGCTTTGCAAGCCATGTAAAAATAGACAACTGGCTGAATTTAGCTCTTGGGAAGTAGTTTGCTGGTGTGAAGGATTCATTAGAGGGGAAATGAAGTAGGGAAGATAGGAGATTTTTACAGTATTTTAGCTGGGTGATAATGAGAGTTTGTATTAGGTGTATGTCAAGGGTACTGAAGGCAAAGCTATTTTGGAAGTAGAATTTCCTCTTGCCCAGGTCTTTTATACAAAGCTTGCTTCAAGGTTTTGAACATAGGACACTGGGTGGTACAGCTGATAGAAATGATTCAACTAATTGGTCAAATGTTTATTAAGCCCTTATGTGCTGGTCACTGCTCAATTCTACAAATACAAAAACAAATAAAGCTGCCCCTGCACTCAAAGAGTTTACAATTTAAAAAGAGAGACAACATTAATATGCATGTGTATATACAAATATATATAACAAATGGAAAGTAGTGTTGAGAAAGAATGTCTTAATAGATGAGTGGCAAAGGGGAAGGAAGGTTCAGGAAAAGCTTTGTGTATGAAGGAAAAGCCTTCAAAGGAAGTCAAGGATTCTAAAAGAGGAATTCAAGTAGAGAGGAAATGCATATCAGATTTTCTGGACAACCAGTACAAAGACATTTGAAAAAGTCTGGAAAATGAAGCATCATGTGTGAAAAACAGTGAATACACCAATATGACTAGATTATATAATGTGAGGAGGGATGTATAGTATAATAAGACTGGAAAAGTAAGAAGGGAGCAGATTTTGAATAGCTTTAATTACCAAATAAAGGAGTATATATTTTTGATTCCAGAGGTAAGGGAGGAGCCATTGAAGTTCACCAGGGTAGTGAGGTGACATGGTCAGAGCAGTGCTTTAGGAAAAATTGCTTTGGTGGCTTGTGGAGGATGGATTAGTGTGACAAGAGTCTTGGGGTAGGAAAACAAAAAAGGAAGCTATTGCAATATTCCAGACAGGAGATGATGAAGGCTTCAGATAGAACAGTGGTTTTGTGAATAGAAAGAAAATGGATATAGTAGAGATAAATATGAAAAAATTTGGTATGCTGATTCTAGATTTTGTATGAGAATGAAGAGTTGAAAAATGAAACTGAGGCTTTTGAACCTTAGTGAATGAAAAGATAACATTGCCCTTAACAATAAAAGTGAAATTTGGAAGATTAAATAGATTTGAGAGGAAGAATTCTATTTTGGGTACTTTGAGTTTGGGAATTCTATGGTTTGAAACTAGTTTGAAATGTCCAGGAAAGTAGTTGGTGATGTAGGACTACAGCTCAGGAAAGAGTTCTTTGTCCTTTGTTCTTGAGGGAGATGATTGCCTCAAGGAGGTGATGCTATGAAAAGGCATGAATTGGATTTGAGTGAGGCTGTGCTATTACCAGCCTTACCTTCTCCAGTCATCTGGGTCCAGTGGCCAGATATGGATCAGGATGCCTTGGAGATGGATCTGGATGTGTGGTAGGGCTAAGTGACCTGCCCAGAGTCACACAGCTAGTAAGTGACTAGTATCTGAGGCTGGATTTGAATTCTGGGGCTGTTGTTCTAACCACTGTACCACCTAGCTGCCCTCAAGAAAGAGACTAGGGCTGTGAATATTATATATTTTATCCATTGGAACTAGTAAGGCCTCTAATCCATAATTAGTGAGAGTGACATAGTTGATGAACAAGTGAAGGGGATAAGCAGTAGTCTTAGAGGAATAGGAAGGAAACCAAGAGAAAGTATTGTGTGAAAACCCAGAGAGGAAAAGTTATTCAAAAATAGAGGGTGAACTTCATCCTGGAGAGAGATCAAGGTATGAGAGTTGAGAGGAAGACTTTTGGTTTGGCAGTTAAGAGATCCTTGGTAACTTTGCTAAGGGCAGTTCCAGTGATTAGATTTCAAAGGATTTAGAATAGAGGAGAGAAAACAGAAGCACTGAGTGAAGGTGGTTTTTCCAAAGGATTTGACTGAGAAAGAGTAGAGATACAGGAAGATAAAGGAAGCATTTTGAGGTATAACCATTTGGTTTTTTTTTTTTTCAGCAAATTAAAGAAGACAAGTAGATTTATAGGCAGCAGGGAGAGTAACTTTTAAGTTAGGGAGAGATTGAAAATTAGAGAGTGAGGGAATGATAGTGAGAGTGGTCTGGAGAAAAAAATTGGGATGAGATCAAAGGTATAAGTTGAGGGATTGTTTTTAGTGAGAAGTAGAGCTGTCTATCAGAGAAATTAAAGGAAGAAATAGTTAAGGATAAAGAGTTGAAAGAATACAAGGGGGAAAGAGGGAGCTCTTGAGGGTAAAAAATTCAAGTTTTAAGATTTCAGCTGAAAGTTGGGAGGGCTTGGTGGAAGTCTTCAGAGAAGATAACTTAGGAGAAAGAATAGATTATTGGGGAAGATAACCTCTGTTTAGAGATGTTTTGTTTGAGGTACTGGGTATGATAATTTGTAGATAATTTGATACACAAGTTGATCTTGGGAATAAAATCAGTTACAGATAGAGATTTGGGATCATTTACGTGGAGGTGATCATTGAAGATGTGGAAGTAAATGGATTACTTTTGGGGAGTGTAGTAGAGTAAGGAGACCAGGGAAGCCAGGGAAAGAGACAGAAGAGGGTAGAGATGGGACAAGTCTGAGGATAGTGAATATTTTAGAAGTCAAGAAGGAAAAAGGCTTCAGAGGGGTCTAGGAAGACAGGGACTGGAAAAAGGCCATTTTTAGAAAACTGATGATTGGTAAACATCTTTTGCCTCTTTGTATTTCCAGATCTTAGCTAATACCCAGCACATAACAGGTGCTTTAAAAATGTTTGCTGATTGACCTTTGGGAGAGCAATTTCAGTATAATATATAGTCTTTTTTTTAAGGTTGTTCTGGTTTTTTTGCAAGGCAAATGGGGTTCAGTGTAATATATAGTCTTTATGGATAGAAGATTACAAAGATTTGGGAAGATTGTTGATGAAGTAGAAGTATCTAATTTATTTTTCAAGATGTTTGGTCTTGAAATTTGATTCAATGGATGGGATAGAAACTGAGGAAAGACTATATCAGAATTTTCTTTTAAATAATAAATATAACATCTAAAAAACCAAAGAACAAGAAGAAGGGAAAGGTTTTTAGTATTGGAAAAACTTAGGCATATTTTTTGGACTATGGAGATGAGGGAAGAAGTCTGTTTCTTTTTTCCATTTGTAAAATCTGACAAATTTAGGAAATGTTTACAAAATTCATAGTGGAAAAGGGGCTTTCAGAAATGGCAGATGTAATTGTGTAATAAAGTAACTTAGAGAATTATAATAATGAATATATCTTTTTCCAAAGTAGATATTTACTTCCTCATCATGATAGATTATTTGTGAATTTGTGATATTAATTCAGGAAGCAACCATTTCAACAGTGCAAATGATGGTACTAGGGAATAAATACAAAGATGAGTAAAAATAGCCCTTACCTTCATATACTTTAAATTTTAGTCAGAACATCACTCACAAATAACTAAAACATTAAGAGTTTAGTAAATGTATAGAGATAAAGTCCTAGTGGAAAAAAAAATTCAAGGAGAGAGGGAGTTTAAAAAGAAAGTGGCACTTGAGCTGATAAACAGATTCTGTTGGCGGGGGTTAGGTGGAGGGAAGATAGTTTTTTCAGGCTTAACAGCATTAAGGAAGATATAAAGATATTAGAGCATGATGTATGCATAAATGTGTGTGTATATATATTTGTATATATATACACTTTGACTAAAGGAGAGGTTAGTCTGGCACCAGACTGGTCATCTTTGAATGCCAAACTAAAGGGTTTAGATTTCATTCAGCAGGATTAAAAAGTGAAGGATTTATATTTAATTTGTTACAGATTGAGATCCAAATGAAATCTCATCATTGTGTAGTCAACTAGCTTTATTCATGGGACATACTTTAAGATACAATTGGTACATGTTTAAAAAATGAGTAGTAGCTTTCAGACTGACAGTGTTATAGGATGAAAATTCATTTGATTCGTTGGTCTGGATTGACAGTTCTTTGTATATAATTAATAATTTTGAAATGAGAGTAGAGACAGCCCCAAATAAATAATAGATTTTTTTTTTATCCTTTGGGATAGAGATGTTCATAATACGAGTCATTTTTGTCATATAATAAACCTTTTGGATTGACAGAAGTGTTAAGTCTCCGTAGTACTATTGTCATAAGTGTTAAGTATAGTAAAAAAAAAATCTTAACATGTAAATAGAAAGGAATTTAACAGTGGAAAAAAAAATAAAGGCAAAAAAAGATTTTTTTTCATAAGGACCTTTTTAAGTCGAGTTTTTCTACAATGTTTTGCTTATTTATTTCATTCTCCTAGAAACACAATAATACATTATCCTTGGAACTATAAAGACCAGATAGAAAGATCTTTCTAATGTAGTAAGATGGTCAAACTGAAAACATTGACATTTTCAACATCTTTTTATTTGTGTTATCAGAAGCATGGAAATGAACCTTTGCCCTTTTTCACTTCCTTATTTGACCATTAGGCACTATTAACATGATAACAATGTTTTATGAGGAATTTATAAGATTTAGTTTAAAAAAAAAGGAAACACGACACCTTTTGACTTGATATATGTTGGTATTTTTTTCTCCAGAAGAAAACTTTTAAGTATTCATTTTCTGGCTACAGTAGTTATTTACATGATTTTATTTATTGTTTATATATTTGCTGCATCAAAAAGATTCATTAAGAAGTTAGACAAAGGAAACAGTACTGGTTATGTTTTTGTATGCATGTATGTATGGGAGACTTCATTATTGTTCATATAGCATTAATATAATAATATATTTTGTATTAGCCAAGAAGCCTTTAGTGGCCTTCATGTGGTACTTGGATAGAAAAATTAGGTGTTTAAATTGTCCATGGTCAAAAAGAAACCATTTGAGAAATTTTTAATTGTTTCTTGAATTCCTTCTAACATATCTTCCCTTTTATTGTACTCAAAAATCACTTTTTTCCTTTTTTTATTCCTCTCTCCATTATAGTTGAATTAATAATAATAATTTATGTAATTCTTACAGTGGTGTCAGGCAAAATGCTATGTGCTTTTACAAATATTATCTGATGTTTATCCTCAGAGCAATTCTGGAAAGTAGGTGCTATTATCATCTCCATTTTACAGATAAGGAAACTGAAATAAATGGGTTGAGTGAAATCACACAGCTAGTAAACATCTGAGGAAGGATTTGTACTTGTCTTTCTGACTCTAGGCCCTATCTCCCTCCAGCACCCTATCACTATACCTCCTTGAACTAGAAATGAATCTTTTCTCTCTTTCACCCTACTCTTGTTGAACATATCTCTTGGAAACTTGGGAAATATTCCTGACATTCGTCAAGAGGAACCTAACTAATCCTGAAAATTAGTTATTGCCTGTACTCATGTATATAGTTATCTAAGATACATTTAAAGAAGGAATTTATACCTTTTGCAACAAGTAGTCTCAATTTCAGGATTTGACATGAATTTATATTCAACTTCAAAAGACTCATTATTTCTTCCCCACAATTTCTTCGAAGATTCAAGAGTCAAGCTTTCCATTCTTTAGTAGGTAATCTTCATAAATTGATGTGACCAAAAAAACCTGAAAATCTGGAATTCAGTCTTCTATTACTCTTTAGCATCAGTGTACCACCACCTTCTGAGTGTAGCCTTTACAACTGGTATACTTGCCCTTTGCTGGCATAGCTTTTGAGAATTCTTTGAAAAGGCAATAAACTGAACTGTAGATACCAATCTACTTTAGTAGAAAGATTTTTCTCACTGGGAATTCCATATGTCAGTGAATTCATAAGCATGGTTTTTTGAAAAATGGTGATTGTAATGAAAACTTTGTTTCAAGGGCTTCTAAACTGAAGGTCATTGCTATGAGTACTCATTTTAATTATACTTACTGAATGAATGTTATGTGAGTTGATCATTACAGTAAGTCAGCCCATAACTGGACAAGAATCCCTTCTATAGCATAGATAATAAAGTCTTTCAGGATTTGCTTGAAGACATTCACTATATCTCTTGAGACTTTTAGGTAATTCTGTTTGTTAAGTGGTTTTTCCTTAACTTTAGATCTAAATTTACCTCTTTGCAATTTCTACCCTACCTGTGGCATTTAGGTCAAACAGAACAAGGTTTATCCTCCTTCCATGTGATAGTTCTTTAAATAATAAAAATATGGTCATATTTCCATTTGTTAGAATCTTCCCCCTTCCCCCATCTTCATATGGCTTCAAATCAAAATTCTTCACTCACCTGGCCATACTGCATACTTTTAAGGCTGTCATTATCCTTCCTAAAATGTGATGGTCAGAACAGCACAGGATTCTCTAAATGTAATATGACTAGAGCAGAGTACAGTGAAACTGTTAGCTTCCTTAGGTCTGGAGATATATATATATATATATATATATATATATATATATATATATATATATATATATATATATATATATATATATGTATGTATATATGCCTTTCTTTTTGTACTCTCATCCTGTATTGTCTTTCTTGGTTGTACTTTCACCCTGTTAACTCATTGAGCCTCTAGGCTGCTAAAATACATGTGAACAACTGTGCAGTCATGTTAATATAAAATTGTTTTTTTCATTCTGATGTTCAGAAAAGCATTAAGTATTAGGCACTGCACTAAGCACTGAAGATTAAAAGACAAAAATGATGATCCTGGCCCTCAGGAAACTTACATTCTGTTGAATTAAACTTCATAAAATTAAACTTCATAAAATGTTATTGTGTTGAAGAGAAGCACAAGACTATCTGCCCAGAAGTGCTTTATAAAACAGTTGAGGAAAAAAGACATACTTTTATATAATGATACTAGATAATATTTAGGCAAGGAAAAGACCAGTATTTACAAAAGAGACCTAATTCCATTATATGACTCTTGAAGAATATAGAATTACATTAGGCAAAATGTAAAGAGGAGACATTCATGCAAGAGACTATAGAGTATAAATAAAGTCATAAGAATAGAAAGGTATATTTGGAAGGCAATGGGATGTTAATAGTAGCTTAAGAGTTTGTACTAAATTTAAGCTTAGACTGAAATTCATTTTCTGAATGCCTGATTGATAGCTTTTTTTCTTGTGCTTTTAATATGTTATAAATAAAACATAATTTCTTGTCAGTTAGGTTAAAATTAATGTGTTTACTATATATTCAGTTAAATATTACAATTCATGACCCAGAGCACATAACTAGATTTGTAAACCTGAATTTGAAATATAATTTAGATTTTTCTGTTGTTTTTATTTTAAAAAAACTATGCTTATATTTATTTCAGAAAAGCTAATAAGGGTTTGCTGACCATAAGCCAAGAGGAGACATCACCAATTTCTATAAGACAGCTGGCCTATGGTAAGTTAGAATTCAGTAACAAACTTAAAAGCATATATTTTTTATTTTTTAAAATAAATTTTTTTGATATCTTCTAGTTTTATGTCCCAAATTTCTCCCTTCATCCTTCCTTTCTCAGATAGCAAGCAGTCCCCTATATCAAGGATTTAAAAGAGGAGAGAAAAAATAGTTCAGCAAAAGTTAGCAACTTTAAAAGTTTAACCAATATCTGCAGTGCTCCATTCTCATAATTCTCAACTTATGCAAATAAGCCAGGGGAAAATGCACCCTTGTCTTTTTTTAGGGGACTAAACTTAGTCATTGCAGTTTTTTTGGTATTCAGTTTTAATTGTTTTGTTCTCTTTGTTTCTATTGTGTATATTGTTTTTCTGGTTCTGTTTACATCACCATACATCTCTTCATATAAGTCTTCCCATACCTATCTGTATTTATGTCGTTACATTCATGTATCACAACTTGCTTATTAACCTTTCTCCAAGAATATTTACTTTGCTTCTAGTTTGTTACTTCTATAGAAAATGCTGCAATAAATATTTTGTTGTGTGTGTATACACACACACACACACACACACACACACACACACACAAAACCTTTCTTTTGGTCATTGACCTAGCAGTGGAATTTCTGGATCAAAGAGTATGGATGTTTTATTCACTTTATTTGCAGAATTCTAGTAGTAGGCATGAAATTTTAAAAATTCTATTCAATAACTAAAACAAAAGCATGCTTTAAATACATATAGCAACTAAAAACTATAATCTTTCACTCTTTTTTGATTAGATACATTTTAAAAGAGTTTAAAAATCAAAATTTTATAGAAATCTTTCCTTGCTCTTATATAATCCTTTTTGTTGTCATTTTCCATTGCAATAAAATATTCCTTTACTTAAAATTATCAGAGTCTTGACTAAATGACCTTTTAGGTTTCTTCCAACTATTAAAATCCGATTCTTTGATATATGGCATAACTGTAAAAACACATACATGTATGTATATAATTTTTGAAAACATTTCTGTTAATATGTATTTTAGGAAGTGAGATTTCCTCACATATTATGAACAGTTTAATAGCTTCTCTTATTTTTTTTTCCAGGTTGGTTTTAAAATGCTTTTGCTAATTTGCATTGAAAATGAATCAGTAGGGGGTGGCTAGGTGGCACAGTGGATAAAGCACCGGTGTTGGAGTCAGGAGTACCTGGGTTTAAATCCGGTCTCAAACACTTAATAATTACCTAGCTGAGTGGCCTTGGGCAAGCCACTTAGCCCCATTTGCCTTACCAAAAAAAAACCCCTAAAAAAAATGAATGAGTAGGTAATCTGCTTTAATTGAGTTTTACAATTTTTATTTTTGATAATTTAGTAGGTAAGAAATAATACATTTTAATTTGCATTTTAAAAATTATTAGAAATTAATTTTTTCAAATATTTTATTATTGTTTGTATTTCTTTTGAGGATTTCCTTTTCATTCATTTGATTATCTTGTTCCTGGATATGTAATGTTGCCTTATATATTGAATCATTTCCCTATAAATTGTAGAAATTAAACTTTTATCCATCATAGTTATTATCAGTTACTAAAAAAACAGAAATGCAAAAATATGATCTTTACTAATTTTACAACTAACCAATTCAGTAAACATTTACTAAGTAACTAAGACACTATGCTAGACTCTATAAATACAAAGATAAAATAAAAAAAATCTTGGCCCTCAGGGATCTTAGATTATATTGAAGGAATGTTCATTTATACAGATTAAGTAAATATAAAATAACTTAATGCAGGAGAGATCACTAACAACCAGAGGACTCCCATAAGATTTAATATGTGAGATGACCCTTAGTTGTTCACATCTGTTGAGTGCTTTAGGATAAAACAATTGCTTCAAAAAAACCCTGTGTGCTAGATAGTGAAAGTCTTTTTATATCCAGTTTATATAGATAAGGAAACTCAATTTCTGGGAGGTTAAGTGATTTGTCCAAGATGATACAAGTAGAAAGTGTCAAAGCAGGCCTAGAATCCAGGTTTTCAAAGTGCTTCACTTTAATCAACCTTTATTTCTGCCATCATCATTTTCTAATTCTTAAGTCTAATGAATCATTCATTAGGTTTATTCTCCCAAATTTTTTTTTATTCTTCATCCAAAATATCTTGTATATAACTTCTTATAGCATTTTCTACTGTACTATCTAGCTACCCCATTACCTGGACTATCTTAAAGAAGTGACTTGGAAAACAGGAAGCAATGAGAAAATTTCATATTCTCCAAAACAATAACAAAACCAAATACCTGAACAAGAAATCAAAATTGCCTAGGACTATTAGAGCCCAAGGGCAACTTGAAAAGTAAATTTACAAAAATAAAACAAAACAAACAAAAAACAGTTAACACACTCATAAATGTGATTGCCAAATACTGGTCAAAAAATAATACAAGCAGTTAAGAAGAACCAGATCATATACTAAGAATTCCTAGTCAGAAATACAAAGGATTGCTCTAAATAGAAAGGAAAAAAGAGCATATAGTATCTCAAGGCAAAAAAAAAGTTTCATATCCAAGAATAACTTATCCTTGCAAGTTGAACTTAATTTTAAAGAGGAAAAAATAGATCTTATTTACAAAACTGGAAAATTTTAGAGTCTTTTAAACAGAATTGCAGGAAATGAGAATCCTAGAAGGGTAAATAAATTTGAGTAACTTAAAACAATGATTAAATATATCCTTAAATAGATTCATTTTGTTCCTTCAGAAATTCGTGATCTCTAAGGGACAATGAGAATGTAGACATTCCTAAGACTTTTTTTTTTAAATTTCCCAATATCTTTGAAATTCATGGAGGAAGAAATTTACTGTCTTTCATATTTGGGACACTACAAGAGAAGAATATGCATGTCGAGTGAATGAGCATTTATTAATCACTTCTTCTGTACCAAGCACTATGCTGGGGATACAGTGAAAGGGGAAAAAAAAGTCCTTGCGCTCAAGGACTGTTTAATGAAGAAGACAACATATGCAAACAGCTATGTGTGCTACAAGAGATAATCTCAGAGAAAATCCTAGAATTAAGGTGGTTTGGGAAAGGCTTCTTTCAGGTGGTATTTTAGCTGGCTTCTAAAGGAAGTAAAGGAAGTCAGGAGACAGAGATAAGGAAGAAAGGAATTGTAGCTATGGAGACTGCCAGCAAAATTGCACACTTGGGAAATTTAAGTGTTGTGTATGAGGAATAACAAGGATGTCAGTATCAATGGATCATAGATTAGAGGGATCACAAAGACAGAGAAGTGAATTATAGGAAAATTTGAAAGATAGAAAGTGACAGGTTAGGAAAGGCTTTAAAAGAGCATTTTACATTTGGTCCTAGAGGTAAGTGGGGGGCCACTAGAGTTTATTGGGTGAGGGTGGGGAAGAGACATGGTCAGGTCTGCACTTGAGGAAGTTTTATATTATTAAATGTATTTTTTTCCCTTGGATATATTGTTTATAATTATGTTGAAAAGATTTGATCTGGTTTCATACTGGTATCAGTCTATGAGATTGAATCATTTTGAAGAAATAGCTAAGTTATAATATCAACCTTCCTTAGGGATCATTTCTTAAAGGATTTTGACATATACATATCATTCATGTCCAGTCTTAAACTGTCAAAGTATTTATTTAAAAACCTATTTTAAAAAGTTAAAACTAACAGAAATTTTCCTTTCCTATTTTTTTCCCTTCTTACTTTTCTCTGTCTTCCATCCTTCCTATCTTTTCCCTTTCTTACTCATTTCTTTGGTTTTTTTTCCTCTTCAATTCTTTCTCTTTCCTCCTTTTATCATTTAGTCAAGGGTGTACTTTCTCTTCCATACTTCTTATCTTTTTCCTTTCTTACTCATTTCTTCGGGGTTTTTTTCTCTTCAATTATTTTCTTTCTCTTTCCTCTTCCTTTTATCATTTAGTCAATTGTGTGCTTCTCAAAAATGTAACTTCTAACCCTGTCCATTTTTTACCCTTTTCCTTCACAACTAAGCTTTACTTCCCAGCCTATGTTGTATCAAAAAAAAATTAGATATGGTCAGTATCTCATAGTATTGAGGAAAAAAAGGTTAAGAAAATATAGAATTATAGATTTATAGCTAGATAGGACCATAGAGATCAACTAGACTTGTGGTGTCAAACTTACAGGAGGCAATTCAGCCACATTCAAGGATCCCTATGGGCTTCATTTTGAATCAGAAAACTATATCATAGCTGCATTTTATTGTATTTTCATTTATTTTTATTAAGTATTTCCCCATTACATCTTAATCTAGTTTAGGCTGCACTCAGAAGTTTTGTGGACCATAAGTAACCCTCAATCAAGTGTTTGACACCTTGGATCTAGTCCAGACTCCTCATTTTTTATGTAAGGATACTCAGGCCCCATGGAGATTAAGTGACTTGCCCAAGATCACATAGTAAGTGACAGACCTAGAATTTGAAATCAGTCCTCCACTCCAAATAGAGTCATCTTTTCTTTATACCATTTTGTCACCAATGAACAGCCTATTTTTTTCTTTTTCAGTATCTGGCTTAGGTTTTGGAATTATGAGTGGAGTATTTTCCCTTGTCAATATCCTGTCTGATTCCTTGGGACCAGGAATAGTGGGTATACATGGAGATCCTCCTCAGTTCTTCCTTGCATCAGGTATGTAGTTGGTAGCTATTTAATAATGAAGATTTTCTGTCTCTGTCCTCAAATATAATCCATGGGTTTTAGCTATTTAAATTCCACATCTTTTCTTTAAGATATTTCAGTCTCACAAAAAACAAAACAAAACACAAATTTAGTGAGTAAGTTTTAGAGTGAGTTAGTGTTAGATCTGGGATAAGAACTTAAGATAGCTTTCCCCCCCACTGGCTTGATAACTGAAATGAATAACATGAGAAAATGACAACTTTATTTTAAGTGATTTAGGATTGTGGATTGAAAATAGATTGCATAGACTTAGTCTGCTGAAGGTAGATGATGTAGCTGTGCAGTAATAGTAAATAAAGGCTTATATTTGGAAAGAGAGAAACAAGGTTTTAGTCCCAGACAAAGTTCTCATTAGTTCTCTGTCCTTGAGCTTTAGTTATCTATAAAATAGTGATGATAATGTTTTGTCTCCCACAAGGGATCATTGTGAGCATATGAGCAAGGCTTTTGTAAAATTGAAAGAACTCTATAGTTAAAGAGTTGTTTTTAATTATACCACACTAACAACTTTGCTATATGCTTTTAATTTTGGAAGTGAATATTGCTGGGCCACACTCTTCCTTAGTTTTTAATTAGTTTCTATTTATTGTAAAAATATTTCCTGGACTCTGGTTTATTGGTGTTTTCAATTTCTTTCTGAGATGATGAGTATAAGTCAGACAGCTCTCCTCTGTCTTATAATATTGGGAGATAAAAGATTTAGACATGAAGCTGTACAAAATAATATAAGACATGGGTTTTGATTCTAGCTATGTTATATACTACCCATTCTTAACCTTGGAGAGATCATTTTCCCATGCTGAGAGTAATTTTTTTCTCATCTGCAAAGTGAAGAGCTTGGTTTTGTGAGGAACTTTGCCATTTTCTGTCCTGCGTTCCTATGTGTCAAAATGCAGTGTACTTTAACTTCTGTTTTTATTAACATATTTTACTTTTATATCAGTTTCATTGGTAAATAAAGCCTCACCCTCATACCTTACCCAACAAACCATACCTTGTACAAAGATTTAAAAGGAAAACTTAACCACACACACACAAAAAAAGAAAAATCAGATCAGCAAGACTAGCCAGTACCTTGATTGTATCTGTCTGCAAGTAAGGGGTGGGAGTGCATCTCAGCTCTTTTTGAGAGCCACACTTGGCAATTATATTTTCAATGTCACATGCTTTTCTAAGTCCTTCATAATTGTTATTTATTGTGGTGCAATAATATTTCATTACATTTATTGACCACATTTGATTAACCATTCCTCAGTCAATGGACATCCATTTTTGTTTAGAGTTCTTTGCTATCAGAAAAAACTGCATCTCTGAATATTATGTAGAATATGGAACCTTTTTTTTCAGCCTTTTTTCTTCTTGAAGAATGTGCCTGAAAAAAAGTCTTACTGTTTTAGCCACTTTCAAATTGCTTTCCAGAATGATTGGAGCAGTTCACAACTTCAGTCATATGTTATTAGTATTCCTATTTTTCTTAGCCCCTCAAACAATTATTTTCATCTTTGCCAAATTGCTGAGGGGGGGAAATGAAATCTCAGCATTGTTTTCATTGTATTTCTCTTGTGTTATCTGGCACATTCTTTCATACGGTTGTTAATAACTGGTAAATATCTTGGGAGTTGTTTGTTCATGGCCTTGAGAATGGTTTGTGGTCTGGTATGTTTGTGTTAATGCCTTACATAATGTGAATATTAAACCCCTATCAAAGATAAAAGTTGCAACCTTTTTTCTCCAATTGACACTTTACCTTTTTATGTTGGCATCTATTGATTTTGTTTGTGCCCAACTTTTAATTTCATGAAATCCAATTATATTTTATCATTTTTATTACTTTTAGTCCTAATTTGGTTAAGAAAGGTAGCTGGACTGTTTTTTTAATGATATTATCTCTTAAATATTCAGACCATATTTCTATTTTTTTTTTGGTTTATTGTGGTATATATATATATATGTAAGCTGTTGCTCTAAACCTAGTTTCTGCCAGACTCCTTTTCAATTCTTGGCCATTAACAAGTTTTTCCTCAAATAATTTGTGTTCTCAGGTTTATTAAATACTGTATTATTAAATTCTTTTTTATTCTTACATAATCTATTCCACTGATCTATTTTTAAACATTCTCAAATATCATTTTAAAATGATATTTGAGGACTATGGTTGCCATTCTTTTTTATTCTTAATTAAAAATTCCCCTTGAAATTGGACGGTTTGTTCCTCAAATTAATCTCATGATTACTTTATTTAGCTCCAAAAAATACCTTGGTAGTTTGATTGGACTGTACTAAATCTATAAATGAAGTTAGAAATTATTGTAATTTTTTATTATATTGATGTAACCAAATCATGAACAATGAATATTACCTCAATTATTTGTCATTCTTCATTCCTTTAGAGAATATTTTGTTATCGTATGTCTAGAGCAGGGACAGGGAACATCTGGTCCGATGGCCATATCACTGAGAAATCATTTGGTCTGGTGCTACTAAGACAACCACAGGCAGGACTCTAAATTCAATAACTCTTGGAATTTTTTAGGGCTGAAGTAGTTAAATATTTGACCAAATATGACCCTCAAATGATGTTATAAATATCTAAATGGCCCTTGGCAGGGAAAAAGTTCTCCACCCCTGGGCTAGAGTATGTCTTGATAAATTAAATCCCAGATATTTTGTAGTTATTTTGAATAGGATTTCTCCTATTATTTCCTTTTTGGTTTTGTTACTGCTTCATAGAGAGATACTGATGATTTTGTCCATTTTTTTATTTTTTAATATCTTACTACTTTATTTGTGTTCAGTAAGTTTCTTGCTCATTCTTTGGAGTTTTTTAAGTTAACCTTCATGGCATTAACAAATAGAGACAAGGTTGTGTCTTCTTTACTAATGTTTTTGATTTCTTTTTATTATTTTATTGTTATCCCTGAGATTTCTAGAATAATGTTAAGTAACTGGGAAAAGAAAATATCCTTGCTTTACTCTTGTATTCATTGAGAAAGCTATAGTCTTTATGCATTGAAAATAATACTAGCATTTAGTTTTAAATATATAGTTTTAGTAAAAATGGTTGTCTGTGCCTATACCTTGTAGAAATGGATCTTAATATTTTGTCAAATGTATCTATTGATATAATCATTTGGTTTAAGATATTCATGTTTTGACATGATTCTATTGTTTTCCTCATGTTGGTTCATCTTTATATCCCTGATATAAACCAAACTTAATATAAGGAATAGTTTCCTTGTTTACATTTCCACAGTCAGTTTGCTAGAATTTTATCTAAAGTTTTTATATCTATATCATTAGTGACACAGGACTCTAGTCTTTCCTTTATCTTTCCTTGGTATAGGTATTAGGAATGGAATTGCTTAATAAAAGGAAATTGATAGTCTTTCATTAGTGACACAGGACTCTGGTCTTTCTTTCCTTTATCTTTTCCTGGTTTAGGTATTAGGAATGGAATTGCCTCAAAAGGAAATTGATAGTCTTTTCTTACTCAATTCTTGAGAATAATTTGTATAGCATAAGTATTCATTGCTCTTTATACATGATAAAATTCACTTCCATATCCACCAGGCACTAGGTTTTTATCCCCTTTGGTAGTTTATTTGTTGTAATTTCAATTTAGTTATCTTTTCATTTGATAATTTGATTTTCTTGTCTTGTCTTTTTGAATAGATTAGCTGAAGACAATGCTTTTATTAATCTTTTCAAAGAATCAGGTTTTAGTTTTGTTTATTAGTTCTGTTATCTTCCCCCCCATTTATGCATTTCTCCTCTAACTTTGAAGATTTCCTCTTTTGTGCTTATTTTGACAAATAATTTTTTTTATTTTTCTACTTTTAAAATGCATGTTTAATTAATTTTCATTTTCTGTTATAATATTTGATATGATGTGATATTTCTTCCTGGCTACTTAATTATATTTATAGTTTCTTTTTGGTCACCTGTTTTATAACAGCCAGATAGATTGGAAGAGAAAATTGTTTCTGTCCTCATAGATGCTTGCAGTTTCCTGGAAGACATAGCCTAGTCTGTAAAGGTGTTTTGTTTTGTTTTGTTTTTGTTTTTCTTCTTGGGATTAAGAATAACTAATTTGGGAAAGCTTTGATTCAGCCAGTTAAGAAATTATTCATCCTTACTCAGACCTCCTTTAACTTTCCTTATTCTTGTATTAAATATTCTGATGAGAATCTTGGCTTGTATTTCACTGAAAAAATTTAGGCAATTCAGGGAAAGCTTCCTCTTATGCTCAACTTTTCATCTCACATCACTCAGATACCTTCCTCCTCTTTTTTCTCCTTTACTGCTCTTTCTTATCAAGGCCAACTTATCTACATACCAAATGTCACAAAGGAAACAAACATGTAGAAGTAGAAAGTGCTATAAAAGTATTACTCATGCCTTGAAAAGGCCTTGCCTAAGAAAAGGAAATGAAATTGTTGAACTTATTCAGTCTGTTTCTTTTAGTTTTTGATGTATGTAACTTTTAAAATGGTTGTGCTTGCTCTTGGGTAGGCAAATATATAGATAATCAGAGAGGACTGTTCAGCAGTTTTTAGTATGGATGGGAAAATATTGTAGCAGTCAGTTTAGCTAGTATGACTTACGTTGTCATATTTTGTTATTGTTCCTGGTAGAATTATACAAGAAATTATCTTCCCAACAATCTATAGTGAGATTTATTAATGAAAATTAGATTTAAAAAATTATAATTTGATGGTGAAGTTTTTTGTTTCTTTTTTAATTAAGGTTCACATACGATAATATATGTATGTTTGTTTTTTACTCATGTGTAATAATAGTAGAATTTGGTTCATCTGTCCCAACTTATAACTAATTAAATATTGTCTTTATTGGTTCTTATAATTTTTTGCATTGGTAGATATCAATTGTTATGCTATCTAATTATTTTTAATTTTTTTCTGCCAAATGAAACTTTATTAATGAAGCATTAACTTTCTAATGCCAATTTTTTTCACTAGATGGTGCTGACTTCCTTTCGAAAGTCAAACTTGTTATCATTTTACATCGTTTTGTTTCGAAAATATATAGCTCATGATGATTTTAGAACTTATTTTTAATTTTCCTAAAATTTAACACTACCATTTAAAATAAATTCTTTTTGTACTCATAGGGTTATGTCAAATTCATAAATCAAGAATAAGCAATGTTATTTTCATCATGTGTTGCTGAAAGGATATATACAAAGAATGAAAGTATTAGTTTCTTGATAGTTTGCTGGATTTAGCTGTTTGATCATCTGAAAACATATTGGAGGTGTTAAACTTTGAAAAATAATGGCTTTAAATTTTTACATGCCTACAAAGACAAGCCAATTCTTCTTAAAGTCTTGGTAAAGTAATGTAATAATTTCAGTTAGATTTATGGAACTGTTCCATGGATTAAACACATACCTACAATATAGTTTTCTGGGTTTTAAGGTTAGAAGAATATTCCTAATAGTTTAATCATGAATTAGAAAGGATATGAGTCTGTTATTTTTTTAACAGTATTCTTAGAATCAAACTTTAAAATAATTTGTATTGTACTTATATAATATAGAAGATTAATACTGTGTGTCTGATTTTAAATTTCATTTGATTGTTATTTATGAAGATACTCTCAATTTTAGCCACAATGCTTTGGTTTTTCTTTAGTTTTGTGTTTTTGGTTTTTTTTTTTTTTTTTTTTGCAAGGCTTGCCTAAGGCCACACAACTAGGTAATTATTAAGTGTCTGAGGGAAGATTTGAACTCAGGTACTCCTGACTCTAGTCACCTAGCTACCCCAGCCACAATGTTTTTAAGATCTCTGTAAAATGATTATGTTTAGAACAGGGATTCTTAACCTTTTTTTGGTGTATCATGGACCTCTGGCTGCCTTGGGGAAACCTTTGAATGCCTTTACAGTAAATAATATTTTTGAAAGCAGTCAACTAATTATTTTGAAATAAAGATGTAATTTTTCCTACCTAAGCTCTTGGATTCCTTGGGATTGTGAATTCCAGGTTAAGAACCCCTGCCCTAGGGCATTTAATCATTCATTAAACATTTATTTAAGTATCTACTATGTGCAAGACTCTGTGTTAAGTGCTGAGGATACAAAAGACAACCCGCCCTCAAAGATCTTACAAGCTGATGAGGGAGACATCTTATAAAAATTTATACAAAGCAAGCTACACATAGGGTAAATAGGAAATAATTTAGAAATTGAGAGTTTGAAAAAGGCTTCCTATAAAAGATAGGATTTGAATTGGTACTTAAAGGAAGCCAGGGAAACTGTGAAACGAAGTTGAAGAAGAAAAGCATTCCTCACATGGTTAATGAAGAGGAAAAAATGGCCATATCCTAGATATGGAATGTCTTGTTCATGAAACAGCCAAGAGCCCGTTGTTACTGTATTGAAGAGTAAGAAGATTGGAAAAGTAGGAGGGGTCTGGGTTATGAATAGCTTTGACCAAGATTTTGATTCTGTAGCCAGTAGGGACTCAGAAGTGTGTGTTGCTGGGGAGAGAGGAGTATGTGTGACAGACAGGCAGATAAGATCTTGATCAGCATTTTAGAAAAATTCTTTTGATAACCTAAGGGTAGACTGGACTGGGGAAAGACAAGGCAAGTAGATTCACCATTAGATGATTGCAGTTATCCAGTCAGTCATGAAATAATGATGGCATGCACCAGAGAATATTCCTATAGTATATTATACTAGTTTGTTTTTGTTTTTGTTTTTGTTTTTTTCGCAAGGCAATGGGGTTAAGTGGCTTGGCCAAGGCCACACAGCTAGGTAATTATTAAGTGTCTGAGGCCAGATTTGAACTCAGGTACTCCTGACTCCAGGGTTGGTGCTCTAATCCACTGTGCCATCTAGCCACCCCATACTATAGTTTTAAGGTGGGTTTTGATCAGCAAGAATTTTGGCATTTGTTGATTGACTCACTTGAGACAGTTTTGAACATTATCAAACCAGGAGGGAAAGTTAAATATTGTAGACTCAAAGTTCAAAATGATGAAAATAATGAAACAATAGGGGAAACACTACAAAGTAAGAATAGAACTTAATCAGAAGTAAAATGGCAAGGCTTCTCTAGTTCTCATTCTTTTCATATACCAAATAGTTTGGACTAGAACCTTCCATATTCCATTTTAGTTCTTTGTTTTGGTTTTGGAAATTCTAACAAATTACTTTCTAAATATATGTGTTGTAATATTGACTGACATTTTGTAGTATATATTAATAGGCTAGATATTCTAATTGTTATCAGCAAAACTATCACATAATATATAAATATAATTTAGTAAGTAAGTAATTACTTAATAAAACCTGTTAATTAGGTTTTGGCCCTTCATTAGGCAAAGATGTTCTTTTATTTAGTATTTAATTTCTTATATCACTGCAGTCTTAACCCACTCTTCCAGATCCTCCCTGTAAATTAAATTCAATACAGTAATTTCAGCCAGTATGCTGTGTCTTCTTCACTTTGTTTGGATAACACAAAGCCATCAGTGAAATTCATGGGCTCTCCATTAGTCATCCTTTGCTCTTGCCACGGCACTAGCCTGTCATCTTTTTGTCTCAGTCATTTCAGTAATGGCATCTTTTACTCCTGTTTGCCTTCAGAATTACTTTTATGTAATGTGTTACATCCTGCTAACCCCCATCATGACCCTCTTCCATTTCTCTCTGGATGATACTCATCTGTATTTCTTCAGTGACCCTGGTATATCATATCTTTTGCCCATGCAACAACTGAGATAGAATATTGGTCCAATTATGTTTTCTAATTTAAATTGTCATCTTCCATAGGGCCTAATAGAGTGCTTAGCAACAGTGAGCACTATGTGTGCAGTCTTGGAGTTCAGAAATAAGGAAAAAATGCTAAATTTTGGAGCATGTATGTGTGTGTATATATATATGTGTGTGTGTGTGTGTGTGTGTGTGTATATGTATATATATATATATATATATATATATATATATATATATATATATATATATATATTCTTCTCCTATTTACTACTTGTGCAACCTTGAAGTTATAGCTCCAAACTCTTGAATAACATGTGGGAATGCTCTTGACAAACTTCTTGACAGATGTTTTATCTAGATTAACTTCTGAATATATCTGCCAATGAGAAACTTACTGCTTATAAAGCAGCTTATTCCATTGTTGAATAACTCTTAATTGTGAAAATTTACTCTTTTATTCAATCAAAATCTACTTCTCTATAGCTTTTACCTTTTATCTAATATTAACATCTTGGGGAGTGAGAATAGATCATGTCCATGGCACCCAGATAGTTGAGAACAGTTATTACATCCTTGTTAAATCTTCTTTTTACTGAACTATGCATTTCCATTTTCTTCAGATTCTACTCCTAAGAAATAATATACCATTCATCATACCATTTGCCCTCCTCTGCATGTCCTCTGTAATTCATTATTTACCTTTCTGATGTGTGAATCCTACAATGAGCATAAAACATCAAATGTATTCTGACCTGTGTGGAATTGTTACTGCCCATTCATACAACTGATTTGTAAATATAGTGGTAGTAATACATCTAGTACTAGTATAGATAGTAGCCCCCAAATTTTGCTCTCGAATTTTTTTTCCAGGAAAAAAAAGATTTAGAATGATTTTATTCCCAAGAAACTACTAAGTAGAAAGCAGCAGTGTGAAATTTAACATTAATAAATTATATAGGAACAAGTAAGAATCAATGAAACTTTTTTTTCCTTTTTTTTGGAAGCAGTTGGGATTAAGCATTTTGTACAGGGTGTCTCAACCTGGTTTTGAACTCAGGTCCTCTGAAATCCAGGGTCATTGTTCTTATTTACTATGCTACTTAGCTACACCAGGTCCCAGGTCAGTGCAGTCTTAAACTTCAATGGATCATGTTCTCATTATTTCTCCAGTGGTCCAGATTATATATAATCCATTCATACCTTTTTATTCTATATAATTCTTGTTCATATGCTTCTAATAAATCATCCTTTGGAAAGATCTACCCAACATGCTGAAAGGAAGTCCTTTTTTTTTTTTTAATGTTAAGTGTTTTACCAGTTTAGTATTTTGGCTTTCAGTTCTCTCTCCTGTTACATGATGATCCTTTTTCATCATTTATTTTACTTGATTAATCTTTGTACTACTTTTTTTCTCATGCAAATCAGGATTAGTAATATGTTACAGATTCTATATGCCCACCATACATAATCATTTATTGTCCTCATTCCACCCAATTTAAATCCCAACTCTCCCATTTAACTACCTTTGTAACTGCCTTAATCTCACAGACACTCAGGTTCTTCATTGCTAAGATTAAAAGGCTAGATTAGATGAGCTCTAAGATCCTTCATTCCTATAAATATATCATTCTATGATCCTTTCCTGTTGCTTCATCGCTGTTACAAGTCTGAAGCCTATTTTGTATTTTTGCTTTCTAACCTAGAAGCCAACCTACTGATGATAAGTTTCTCTTTAATTAATTGTCCTTGACCTGAAGACAAAATATGTTCTTGGGATCATTGTCAAGAGTCTATCCAGTTTGACAGAACATTCTAGAACTTTAGTTCTGCCTTCATAGTACTTGAGAAAACAATGTCACCTCCACAACATGCTGATGCTTCAGAGAAAGATTTTCATAGAATGGAAAATAGAATATAAAAATAGCAAGAATTCTGAATTTTAGTATCACAACTCCTGGCTTCAACTTTTCACTCTATTTAACTACCTATTTGACCTTGACCAAGTCATACCTTTTCTGAGGGATTCCATTTTCTCTTAAGTTAGAGACTTTAGACTTATTGTCCTTTAAGATTTCTTCCAGCTATAAATATATGAGTTTATGAGTATAGTCTTATAGAAACTTTGAGTTTCAGATTTGAAATGTAGATGTAATCATCTGACTTCTCAGATAACTGTATTATTAATTGCAGTCTGAAGTAGCAAAATGTAAGTGATAAACTAGAATGCATCCAGAGAAAATTAATAGAATGTTGAGTTTGTAAACTCTGTCATGTGAGAAATAATTGAAGGACTTGAGGCTATTTAGCTCAGTAAAGAGGAAAAACTAAGCAGAAACAGGATGATAGCTATTGTCTTATATGGAATATTCCAAAGTCTTGGTGCAATGTTAAGCTGCTTGCTTAATGAATGAAAACTGTCCAAAGACTTTTGGAATACCCTTTGTTTGAAAGACTGCCATGTGGAGGAAAAAAATAGATTTGTTTATTGTTGCTTTTGGGAGCAAAACTATTGGTAGAAGCTACAAAAAAGCAAACTTACTTTTGTGTGTGTGTGTGTTTAATATGTTTTGTATTTTTTTTATTAAAGATATTATTTGAGTTTTACAATTTTCCCCCAATCGTGCTTCTCCCCCCCCCCCCCAGATTGCACTCTGTCAGTCTTTACTTTGTTTCCATGTTGTACCTTGATCCAAATTGGGTGTGATGAGAGAGAAATCATATCCTTAAAGAGAACAGAATTCTCAGAGGTAACAAGAACAGACAATAACATGTTTTTTTTTTCTAAATTAAAGGGAATAGTCCTTGTACTTTGTTCAAATTCAACATCTCCTTATCTGGATACAGATGGCACTCTCCTTTGCAGACAGCCCAAAATTGTTCCCGATTGTTGCACTGATGGAATGAGCAAGTCCATCAAGGTTGAACATCACCCCCATGTTGCTGTTAGGGTGTACAATGTTTTTCTGGTTCTGCTCATCTCACTCAGCATCAGTTCATGCAAATCCTCCAGGTTTCCCTGAAATCCCGTCCCTCCTGGTTTCTAATAGAACAATAGTGTTCCATGACATACTTATACCACAGTTGCTAAGCCATTCCCCAATTGAAGGACATTTACTGGATTTCCAGTTCTTTGCCACCACAAACAGGGCTGCTATAAATATTTTTGTACAAGTAATGTTTTTACCCTTTTTCCTCATCTCTTCAGGGTATAGACCCAGTAGTGGTATTGCTGGGTCAAAGGGTATGCACATTTTTGTTGCCCTTTGGGCATAGTTCCAAATAGCTCTCCAGAAGGGTTAGATGAGTTCACAGCTCCACCAACAGTGTAATAGTGTCCCAGATTTCCCACATCCCTTCCAACAATGATCATTATCCTTCCTGGTCATACTGGCCAATCTGAGAGGTGTGAGGTGGTACCTCAGAGATGCTTTAATTTGCATTTCTCTAATAATTAATGATTTAGAGCATTTTTTCATGTGGCTATGGATTGCTTTGATCTCCTCATCTGTAAATTGCCTTTGCATATCCTTTGACCATTTGTCAATTGGGGAATGGCTTTTTGTTTTAAAAATATGACTCAGGTCTCTGTATATTTTAGAAATGAGTCCTTTGTCAGAATCATTAGCTGTAAAGATTGTTTCCCAATTTACTACATTTTTTTTTATCTTGGTTACAGTGGTTTTATTTGTGCAAAAGCTTTTTAATTTAATGTAATCGAAATCATCTAATTGGTTTTTGGTGATGTCCAACTCTTCCTTAGTCATAAACCGTTCCCCTTTCCATAGCTCTGACAGCTAGACTAGTCCTTGATCTTCTAATGTGTATTGTTTTTTATATCTATGTCCTGTAACCATTTGGATTTATCTTGGTAAAGGGTGTTAGGTGTTGGTCTAATCTAAGTTTCTTCCATACTAACTTCCAAATTATCCCAGCAGTTTTTATCAAAGAGGGAATTTTTATCCCAATGGCCGAACTCTTTGGGTTTATCAAACAGCAGATTACTATAATCCTCTCCTGCTTTTACACCTAGTCTATTCCACTGGTCCACTACTCTATTTCTTAGCCAATACCAAACAGTTTTGATGACTGATGCTTTATAATATAATTTTAGATCGGGTAGTGCTAAGCCACCTTCGTTTGTACTTTTTTTCATTAAGCTCCTGGCAATTCTTGACTTTTTATTTCTCCATATGAATTTACTTACAATTTTTTCTAACTCATTAAAGTAATTTTTTGGAATTTTGATTGGTAGGGCACTAAACAGATAGTTTAGTTTTGGTAGAATTGTCATTTTTATTATATTAGCTCTACCCATTCATGAGCAGTTGATATTTGCCCAGTTATTTAAGTCTGATTTAATTTGTGTGAGAAGTGTTTTATAATTGTTTTCAAAAAGATTCTGAGTCTGTTTTGGCAAATAGACTCCCAAATATTTTACACTGTCTGAGGTTACTTTGAATGGGATTTCTCTTTCTAGCTCTTCCTGCTGTTTCTTGCTAGACATATATAGAAAAGTTGAGTATTTATGAGGGTTTATTTTATAACCTGCAACTTTGCTAAAATTGCTAATTGTTTCCAGTAGTTTTTTAGATGATTTCTTGGGATTCTCTAGGTAGACCATCATGTCATCTGCAAATAGTGAGAGTTTTGTCTCTTCGCTCCCAATTCTAATTCCTTCAGTTTCTTTTTCTTCTCTAATTGCTGATGCTAACATTACTAATACAGTATTGAATAGTAGTGGTGATAATGGGCACCCTTGTTTCACCTCTGATCTTATTGGGAATGCCTCTAGCCTCTCCCCATTGAATATAATGCTTGTTGATGGTTTCAGATAGATACTGCTAATTATTTTAAGGAACAGTCAGTTTATTCCTACACTCTCTAGTGTTTTTAATAGGAATGGATGCTGTATTTTGTCAAAAACTTTTTCAGCATCTATTGATATGATCATATGATTTCTGATAGGTTTGTTATTGATATAATTGAGTATACTAACAGTTTTCCTAATATTGAACCAACCCTGCATTCCTGGAATAAATCCTACTTGATCATAATATATTATCCTAGTGATGACTTGTTGTAGTCGTTTTGCTAAGATTTTATTTAGGATTTTTGCATCTATATTCATTAGGGAAATAGGTCTATAATTTTCTTTCACTGTTTTAACTCTTCCTGGTTTAGGTAACAGTACCATATTGGTTTCATAGAAAGTTAGGCAGAGTTCCATCTTTCCCTGTTTTTCCAAAGAGTTTATATAGGATTGGAACCAATTGTTCCTTAAATGTTTGGTAGAATTCACTTGTGAATCCATTAGGCCCTGGAGATTTTTTTTTTAGGGAGTTCAATAATGGCTTGTTGAATTTCTTTTTCTGAGATAGGGTTGTTTAGGTATTTAATCTCTTCTTCATTTAACTTGGGCAACTTATATTTTTGTAAATATTCATCCATTTCACTTAGATTATCAAATTTATTGGCATAGAGTTGGGCAAAATAATTTCAAATTATTACTTTAATTTCTTCCTCATTGGTGGTGAGTTCACCTTTTTCATTTATAATACTAGCAATTTGGTTTTCTTTTTTCTTTTTTTTTAATCAAATTGACCAGAGATTTATCAATTTTATTGGTTTTTTCATAATACCAACTTTTGGTTTTATTTATTCAATAGTTTTTTTGCTTTCGATTTTATTAATTTCTCCTTTAATTTTTAGAATTTCTAACTTGGCATTGGGGATTTTTGATTTGTTCTTTCTCTAATTTTTTTAGTTGCATGTTTAGTTCATTGATTTCCTCTTTCTCCAATTTATTCATATAAGCATTTAGAGCTATAATATATCCCCTGAGAGTTGCTTTGAATGAATCCTTTTACCTTTTACCTTTTACCTTTACTCTATATGTATCTCTCTGCTTCAAATGAGTTTCTTGTAAGCAGCAGTTTTTAATCCACTCTGCTATTTGCTTATGTTTTAAGGGAGAGTTCATCCCATTCATCTTCAAGGTTATGATTACTAATTCTTTATTGCCCTCTGTGCTATCTTCCCTGTTTGTATTCCCCCCCCTTTCTCCTCCCTTTTATCCATATTCCCCAGTATTTTGTTTCTGAATACCACCCCCTTCAGTGTGTTTGCCCTCCTATATCACACCCTCCCCTTTCCCTTTTCCCCTTCCCTTCCTTTTGTTATTTCCCCCACTCCCCTTCCCTTTCTCCATCCCCCCCTCCCCTTTTCCCCTTTTAATACTTGAAAGGTTAGATGTTTTATAAGTTAACTGAGTATGTGTAGGTTGACTTTAAGCCAAGTCTGATGAGAAGAAGATTCAGGTGTTTATCCTCTACTCCCTTCTTCCCCAATATTACCATAGGTTTTTTGTACCTCTTAGTGTAGTGAGATTTGTCCCATTCATTCCCCTCCCTCCTCCCCATCTCTTTCCTGTCCCCCTTTTTAGGGAGTTGGTGTATTTTTTTTAGATCATTCTATCTAGGTCATAGAAAATTCTGAGTGTCTGTCCCTTCTAGTTCAGTATATTCTATTGAATAGAGTCAAAATTCCTGAGAGTTATTAGAGTCTTTCTCCCAAGTGGGGTTAAAGCCAGTTACATCCCATTAGATATCAGTCTCATGGATAGGTCATGGATGTCCATCATTTCTGGCTAGGTATATTCTCTCTATTCAAGTTACATTTCTCAGGATTTATGAGAGTCTTCCCCCCCCCCCCCCCATGCCGGGATATAGCCAGTTTCAACTTACTGGATTGCATTTTTTTCCTTTTACCCCCCCCCCCCTTTTTTTACCTTTTCATGTGTCTCTTGAACCTCCTGTTTGATGTCCAGATTTTCTGTTTAGCTCTGGTCTTTTCATCAGAAATTTTTGGAATTCTTCCATTTCGTTAAATGTCCATGTTTTTCCCTGGAAGAGAAGGCTCAGCTTTGCAGGAAAGTAGATTCTTGGCTGCATTCCAAGCTCCCGTGCTCTTCGAAATATCTCGTTCCAGGCCCTTTGATCCCTTAAAGTTGATGCAGCCAGGTCCTGCGTGATCCTTACTGTGGCTCCTTGATATTTAAATTGTTTCTTTCTGGCTGCTTGTAGGATTTTCTCTTTTATCTGATAATTCTGGAGTTTGGCCACAACATTCCTTTTGGTGTTTTCATTTTAGGATCTTTTTTTTGGTGGGGATCAATGTACTCTTTCAATAACTACTTTGCCCTCCTATTCCATGATATCAGGGCAGTTTTCCATCACTAGATCCTGTAATATTAAGTCCAGGCTTTTTTTCTCTTCAATGTTTTCAGGAAGTCCTATAATTTTCAGGTTGCCCCTCCTCGATCTATTCTGGAGGTCAGTGGTTTTGTTGATTTTGCATTTGCTTCTATTTTTTCTATTTTTTGATTTTGTTTAACTGACTCTTGCTGTCTCATGGAGTCATTAGTTTCTGTAGACTCCCTTCTTTTTTGGAGGGAGGAGTTTTCTTCATTAACCTTTTGCAACTCCTTTTCCAATTGGTCAGTTCTACTTTTGAAAGAGCTTTCTATTTGACCAATTGAGGTTTTGAGAGGATTAATTTCTTTTTGCATTTGCTCATTTGAGGATCTGACAGATTTATTCTCCTTTTGTGTTTGTCCAATTGTACTTTCTAAGGTTTTGTTTTCTTGTTGCAAGGTATTCATTGTCTTTTAAGCTCCTTCCTTATTTCTTCAAGGACGTCTTTCTGTGCTGGAGACCAGATTATATTCTCCTCAGAGGTTCCAGGTCTCTCTGAGTTGGGGTCTTTCCCTTCCAGGAATTTTTCTATGGATGCACCTTTCCGCTGACCCTTCTTCATTATGCTAAGACCCTGAGTTGGGGGGGCTGGTTCACCTGGGCTTGGGGTCGCTAAAGGCTTTACTGAGTGCAGTTTCCCCTGTCTGGGCAGTAGGAGGAGCTGGTTGCCCTCTCTGGGGTGTCTGTGACCTTGGTTGCGAGGCCTTCTCCCTTTGCTTGAGGGAAGGAATTGGAGCTATTGAATTATTTTGCCTTCAATCAGTGGTGGTGCTTTACCCTGGCCTGAGGTCATTCCTCAGCTGGGCTGGTTCTTTTGCTCGCACACCTGGTCTGAGGCAGATGTAGTTTGTACTTGTTTGTTTTGGAGGAGGCCTCAGTGCAATGGAGGTGTGGCCTCAAAGTTTCTCAGACCTGAGGATCCCAGGGATGGTGTCCGCAGCTCTCCTGCACCAGACCTCTTCCAGCAGCCCCTTCCCCAAGCTCCAGGGGGACAGCCCCAACACCAGCGCCTCTGCTTCCCCGTGGACCCAAGCCCCCTTCACCCAGCCCCACCGCTGATCCAGCAGGTCCGGCTCTTGGGCCCTCAGACTCCCGGTTCCAATTCGGCTGTTAACCTGGCTGATGGGGTTGGTCCTCCCTCTGAGCCCAGACTCACATTACTCAGCCAAGGCTTCTGCGGGAGACAAATCCTGAGGTAGGTGTTCTTTCTCCTGGCTTTTCTTTCTGGGTTTTGTGGTTCGCATTTCTTTTAAGAGGTTTGTTTCATGTGATAGATGGGGAAGAGATCAGGAGACTTTAGAACTGTGCCTGTCTTCTCTCTGCCATCTTGGCCAGAAGTCTTGCCACTCTGTTGTTTTTTTTTAAAGATTTTATTTATTTTGAGTTTTGCAGTTTTTCCCCTAAACTTACTTCCCTCCCAATTTGTCACTCTTTACATTGTTTCCATGGTATGCATTTATCCAAATTGAATGTGATGGGAGAGAAACCACATCCTTAAGGAAGGAACATGAAGTGTAAGAGATAACAAGATCAGACAATAAGATATCAGGTTTTTTTCTAAATTAAAGGGAATTCACAGCTCCTTATCTGGATACAGATGGTATTCTCCATTGCAGACAGCCCCAAATTGTCCCTGATTGTTGCACTGATAGAATGAGTGAGTCCATCAAGGTTGATCATCACCCCCATGTTGCTGCTAGGGTGTACAGTGTTTTTCTGGTTCTGCTCATCTCACTCAGCATCAGTTCATGCAAATCCCTCCAGGCTTCCCTAAATTCCCATCCCTCCTGGTTTCTAATAGAACAATAGTGTTCCATGACATACATATACCACAGTTTGCTAAGCCATTCCCCAATTGAAGGACATTTACTTGATTTCCAATTCTTTGCCACCACAAACAGGGCTGCTATGAATATTTTTGTACAAGTGATGTTTTCACTCTTTTCATCATCTCTTCAGGGTATAGACCCAGTAGTGGTATTGCTGGATCAAAGGGTATGCACATTTTTGTTGCCCTTTGGGTGTAATTCTAAATTTCTCTCCAGAAATATTGGATGAGTTCACAGCTCTACCAACAATGTGATAATGTCCCAGATTTCTCACAACCCTTCCAACAATGATCATTGTCCTTTCTGGTCATATTGGCCAGTTTGAGAAGTGTGAGGTGGTACCTCAGAGAAACTTTAAGCAAATTTATTTTAATAAGAAATTATTTTATAACGATTAGAAGCTTTGTGACAGTGAACAATGGCCAGCTCTTGAAATAGTGAACTCACTGCCACCTAAAATATTCAAATAGAGGTTGAATCACCATCTTCAAACATATCTCTGACCACATTGTTCCTCTCTAACAAACAATTCTATTGATTCTTGGATCAAATGCAAGCTCCTCTATGTGTCATTTTAATCCCTATGAAATCTGTTTCCTGTTTACATTTAAGACTTTGTCTTCATTCCTTTAGTACACCAAGTCCAGCTAAAATGTCCTCCTTGCTGTCCCTCACACTTGGCATTCCATTTCTCAGGTTGACTTTCATGAATGAACTCCCTTCTCATTTGTGCCTCTTAGATCCCTAATTCCTTTCAAAACTTAGTTTAAGTACTACCTTTTTTTTTTAATTTAAGGCAGTGGGGTTAAGTGACTTGTCCAAGGTCACACAGGCCATTTTTATATGTGTCTGCAGCTGAATTTGAACTCAGGTCCTCCTGACACCAGGGGTCCACTATGCCACCTAGCTGTCCCCAAAGTACCACCTTCTAGGAAACTGGATTCCATCCCCTCTCCTCCCTAACTCCACCACCTCTTCAAGTGCCTCTTTCCCCTTGAAATTATCATTGCATATATTTTGAATCTACTCATACACATTATTCCAAATAGAATATAGGCTATGTAAGGGAAGGCACTGATATTTTTTTTGTCTTTAGCTGAACCTTGAAGGAAACAAGGGAAGCAAAGAGGCAGATGAAGGGGAAAATTCCAAGTATAGGGGGTGTGAGAAACAATAAAGAACCATTGTTGACAGAATCACAGGACATGGAGAGGGGAGACAGGTGAAAGTCTAGAGTGATGGAAAAGGCGAGGTTGAGAATTGCTTTAAAAGCCAAATAGATAAACCATTAATAGGGGGTAACTAGGTGGCACAGTGGATAAAACACCAGCCCTGGAGTTAGGAGGACTTGAGTTCAAATTTGACCTCAGACACTTAATAATTACCTAGTTGTGTGACCTTGGGCAAGTCACTTAATCCCATTGCCTTGCAAAAACTAAAAAAAAAAAAAAGCCAAAGAGAGATAGTAGGGAACCACTAATTCATTGACTAAAGGAGTGACATGATCAGACTTGTACTTTAGGAAGATCATTTTGACACCTGAGTGGAGAATGAACTAAACAGAGAGAGACTTAGGACAGGAGACCAACTTGCAGGTTATTATGAGTAACATAAGGAGAGGCTAAACCAGGATGATAGTGGCAGTGTCAGAGGAGAAAAGGGGAGCACAGATGAGAGCTATTACAAAAGTAGAGTGAACAGGATTTTGCAATAGTTATGTTTGTGGGGGGCTAGTAGGTGAGAAATAGAAAAAGTAAGAGATGACATCTAGGTTGTAAACCTTGTATACTGAGAGGATGGCAGTGCCCTAGATAGTAATGGGAACATGAGGAAAAGAAGAGAGTTTTGGGAGAAAGATAATTCATCTTTGGACAGGTTGAGTTGAAAATGTCTACAGGATATCCAGTTTGATAAGTTGGTTAGGCAGTTGGAATGTGAGACTTAAGTCTGGAGGAAAGTTCGAGCTGAATTAATAAATTTGAGAATCACCGGCAAAGAGATCACAGTTGAATCCATGGAAAACAATGAACTCACCAGCTGAAATAGTGAGAGTGAAGATGACCCAGATATTTGCAGGTAATAGGAAAGCAGCCTAGTAGAGACAGAGAAATTAAAGGTTGATGAGAGAATGGGGTTGTTAGAGGGGTCAGTCTGCTAAAGAAAATAGGATGCAATGGGGTAATTTAGCATATAGAAGGATTGGTCTTGGCATGGAGAAAGGTCACCTTTTGATAGGAGACAATAGTGAAGGAGAAGATAATAGAGGAAGGCATCATTAGAGTGGGGAGTGATGAGGAGCCAGGTCTAAGCCATAAGAGGTTTGAACAGGAAGGAAAAGGTTTGGAAAAGGTGTTCTTTTGATTAGGGAGAAAAAAGTTTCGCCTTTCTATGCTGAGGACCTAGTTGAGAATATGACATATAAATGTGTAGTGTCACCAGGGTTCCATGATTTTTTCCAACTTTATTCAGCAGTACATGGTTGGAATGAAGGTAGCAGGTGGTAGGAGTAAACTCTTGGGTTGAGAATTCATAGGACAAGATTTTTCAATAGAATAAGGAGGCAAGAAATTCAAGAGAAAAATAATCTGCTGCTGCCTTAAGCCACCTGTTCTATTTTGTGTGTGTTTATGTGAAGAAATATATTCTTAGACTCTGCCCATACCAAGTGGCAATTTTCAATTTCTGATAAACTGAGAAACTTTTGGTGGAAGATGGAATATGATTGTAACAATATCTGTGTAAAAGTATTATGAGATTAAAAAGATTATAAAGAGGCCATTATTATCCAGATCATACATATACCACAAGTAAAAAAAGCAAAAGTTTTAATTATGTCATGTATGTGTACATGTGTTATAAGTATTGTTGATTATGCTTATAGTTTTTAAAAAGTATTATATATAAACTTTTTAGTAATTACATCTAACTTTGCTTATTTTTAAGTTATTCAAAAATTATGTAGTAAACTTAGTGAAGGATACTTAGTTCCATATTTATGGTCATCAATTATGATGAAATCACTTAAGGGATCATAAAATATGAGCTTTAGGGAATTACATTATTTCTGTTTTATAAAGAGTACATATTTTGCTAGAAGAGGTTTTTATGATGTGTTGAAGTGCTATTTATGATAACTGACTGACTATACTCATATCTTCATATGGATCTTTGATCTCATTGATTTACAAATTCCCTTTAGTAATGCAGATTGAATTTCACTCATGCCTGCCCTTTCTATGTGGTTTTTCTTCTTGTCTTGTCATAAATTTTTCATAGAAAGTACCATTAATATGCTGGAGACATTCTTTGCCTTCTTGACATTGAGAACATACCATTAAAGCAATAGGGTTTTCCAGCTGTCTTTCTTACCATTTGTCCAGAATATCTCCTCCTGTAATAATCACACATGTCTGTCTGAATTATTTATTTTTATGTCTTTTGAGACCCTTGTATTCCTATCATATAGCCATACAACAATCTTGGTGGTGGGTGGGTAGGTGGGTGTGTGTGTGTGTGTGTGTGTGTGTGTGTGTGTGTGTGCGCATTAAAGAGATAGGCCTTGTTTCTAGAAGATTTGAGTTATTTAAGGAATTTTGCAGTTTCTTGAAGGTAGTCTAGTCCAACTCTCCTCCATTTGTAAACTGAGCTTAGTTTCCTTTTGTGATGTCTGTAGCAGATTACCCACACACATACACACACACACATCTTTCCAATGGACAAAATTTATTAATAGTATAACATTTTCTTTTTCTTTAATTCTACTTTGTATATGAGAATATTAATTTTAATTAATTTTATTTGGAAGTTCAGGATTTTTAAAAATGAAAAATGGAATATTATGATATTATGAAATCATAATTTTTATTGTAGAAATATTAGAAAATATTCTTTTTGTTGTCCTTAGCTTCCCTTGACATGAATGAACTTCAGCTCATTCTGAGAACGTTAGCACTATTCTTAAGTCTCTGGGCAAGGTCTTATAGTATTCTTCTGTCCTTGCTTTCATCCTTTGTAGGTAGCTATTTCAAATTTAAGTTGTTTGAGAGAATCTCTGTGCATTTACATCACATTATTATTTTTTAAAGATTTACTTATTTTGAACTTATTATGAACTCAAGCAAGCAAAATATTATATGGGAAACTGCAAATCTATCACATAGTGCTTTTAAAAGACATATACCAAATTCATTACATCAATTGCAGAAACTGTCCTGTATATCTCTGTTCATTCCTTTTTTCCCTTGCTTTCCCCTTTTTTCTCTTTTTTATATATACTCTTTTAAAATTTTATTATATTTTTTATTTTTATACAAATGATGTTTTTTAAACATTACTAAAATATTCTTGTTTAAGGGTAAACATAATGCCCCCCCAAAATATACCCTCATGAGCAATAAAGTAAAGAGGAAAAAATTAAATTAATAATAATAATAATAATGATAGGGGCAGCTAGGTGGCACAGTGGATGGAGCACTGGCCCTGGAGTCAGGAGCAACCAAGCCCAAATCCAGCCTCAGACACCCAGCAATCACCTAGCTGTGTGACCCTGGGCAGGCCACCCAACCCCATCTGCCCTGCAAATCGCCCCCCCCACATACATAAATAATAATAATAAATGTGCTTCAGTGTGTGTTTCACCACCACCAACTCTGTTGCAGGTGGATCACGTTCTTTAGGATAAGTCCATCACAAAAGCTACTAACATCTTTTTCCCACTGTTGTCATTGCTGATTGCAACTCCCTCCATTCGTACTTCCCCACTACCATACACTGTATTTTCTCTCTCCTTTCACTCTGTCCCTCTTCTTAAATGTGCTGTAGGGTAGCTGAGTGGCGCAGCAGACTGATCAGCGGCCCTGGGGCCAAGTGGCCCTGAGCCCACATACCAACCCTTAGGCCCAATAACCACCTGGTCCTGTGGTCCCAGACAGGCCATCCAATCCCAGCCCCTTGCAAGAAGTGAAAAAGACAGTGTTATACATCTGACCACTCTCCCCCATGGTCTACCCTTTCCTCTATCACTCACATTCCCCCTTTCCCCCTTTTCCCACTTCCCTCCTTCTTACTCTAGATGCCTGTACCCTATGGAGTATGTATGCTGTTTCCTCTCTGAGCCATTTCTGATGAGAGTGAAGGTTCCCTCATTCACCCTTGCCTTCCATGTCATTGCAAAAGCTCATTGTAAAAAAAAATGTGTGTGTGTGTGTGTATATTTAATAGATATATATATATAAAACTTTTACATGAAATATCTTAGCCTATTCCAACTCTCCTTTCTCTTACTCCCATTACATTTCCCTTTTAGCCATTGACTCCATTTTTACAATATTTCATATCTTCAAATTCAGCTCTCTTCTGTGCTTCATCTATAAAAACTCCTACCTGTTCTATTAAATGAGAAGTTTCTTATGAGTATTATCAGTATCATTTTTCTGTGCAGGAATACATGGAGTTCATCATCATTAAGTCCATATCTTACCCTCCATTCTCTATGCTTCACCTGAGTCCTGTATTTGAAGATCAAACTTTCTGTTCAGCTCTGGCCATTTTAACAGGAACATTTGAAATTCCCCTGGTTCATTGAAAGTTCATCTTTTTCCCTGGAAGAGGATGTTCAGTTTTGCTGGGTAGTTGATTCTCGGTTGCATTCCAAGCTCTTTTGCCTTCTGGAATATTATATTCCAATCCCTCCGAGCCTTTAATGTAGTTGCTGCTAAGTCCTGTGTGATCCTGACTGTAGCTCCACGATATTTGAACTGTGTCCTTCTGGCTGCTTGTAATATTTTCTCTTTGACTTGGGAGTTCTGGAACTTGGCTATAATATTCCTGAGGATTGTTCTTTTTGGATCTCTTTCTCAGGGAGATTGGTGGATTCTCTCAATTTCTATTTTGCCCTCTGCTTCAGATAGCAAAGTAATTTTCCTGTAGGAATTCTTTTAAAATGATGTCAAGGCTCTTTTCCTGATCATGACTTTCAGGTATCCCAATAATTTTTAAATTATCTATCCTGAATCTGTTTTCCAGATCAGTTGTTTTTTCACATTTTTTTCTAACTTTTCATTCTTTTGGTGTTGAAGTATTGTGTCTTGACTTCTTGTAAAGTCATCAGCTTCCTTTAACTTCATTCTACATCTGAAGGATTTGTTTTCCTCAGAGAGCTTTCTTATCTATTTTTCCATCTGGCCAATTCTGCTTTTTAAAGCATTCTTCTCCTCAATAACTTTTTGAACTGTTTTATCCATTTGACCTAAGCTGGTTTTTAACATGTTATTTTCTTCAGCATTCTTTTGGATCTCCTTGACTTAAGCTGCTGTCTTCTTTTTCATGTTTTTCTTGCATCTTTCTCATTTCTTTTCCCAATTTTTCTTCTGTCTCCCTCACTTGATTTTCAAAATCCTTTTTGAACTCTGTCATAGCCTGAACCCAATTTCTGTTTTTCTTGGAGTCTTGAGATGCAGGAGCTTGTACTTCCTCATCTTCAGATTGAATATTTTGATCCTTCTTGGGATCATAGGCAAAATATTTCTCAATGGTATTCCTCTTTTTTCTCTATTTACTCATTTCCCCAGCCTGTTCCTGGTTTTGGGGTGTTCCTGAGCTTTTGACTATTATTGTTACACCCCCCCCCCCCCCCAAGGATCTCCATGTGTGAGGCTCTGTCCTCCCTCCTGGTCTGTGAATGACCATAAGCGCCCCCCTCTGCCTCGGGGCTGAGGTGGGGGGGGCAGCTGTTCTATGGGGGGGCCTAGACTGTAACCAGGATCTGACTGTGGTCAGAACCCCAGAGTCCTGTTCCAGGGGCAGAGGACAGAGCTTGGAAGTCTCTCCGCTCCCCTACCTAGGCTGAGCGCTCAAGGCGCAGTTGCCTGGGGGCTCCTGCTTACTGGCTCTGCCTGCTTCAGTTTCCTGGATCAGGGCTGCCTGGGTCACTGAGTGCCCTGAGGACTGGGCTTCGTGTGCTGGCTCTAGCAGAGGCCCCCCGCTGATCTTGCAAGTTGTGCCCAGTACTTTCTGAGGTGTAGGTCAGGAAACTGCCCCTGCTGCCATGAGGCAAGGCTCCCAGGCACCCTGGGGCTGCCTCCAGGAGGCTGAAGTTCCTTCACTCTGGAGCGCTGCCCCTCTAACCCTGTGGAGCGGAGCCTTTCCGCTATTTTCTAGGTTACTTTGGGCTGGAGAATTGCCTCACTGGATTCCTCTATGGGTTCTGTCTCTCGAAAATTTAGTTGAGGCCTTATTTCATAAGTTTTGAAATATTATAGCAAGAGAGCACCTAAGAGAAGCTCTTCTCCTGTCACCATCTTGGCTCAGCCCCTCTCTGTTCCAGTATTATTATTATTCTGTTCTATTTTTTTTTATTTTGTGACATAAAAAGGAGTTGGGGAGAGAGATTATATGAAGAGGATTGAGGAGAAGAATAAAAGAACAAAAATAAAAGAACAAGATGAGAAATCTTATAATGATAGAAATTGTGTAATAGTCTAAGGATTCGTGATTTCTTAAACCTATAGCTATTTATCTAGGAAATAGTAGAAAGGAGCAGAGCATTATAAATTGAATTTAAGTCTTAAATAACAGAGTATAGCTTTTTTTTTTTTTTTTGATCTGCTTCCTTCAAAATTTTAGAGTTGAGGAGATAAGCTGAGTCTGTTTGAAACTCATAGAAAGATTTGTTTACCCAGGATTAAATGCATGTGCTGTTCTCCTTGTTCTCAGTATATAAAATCTATTGATCGCTCTTAATCTTTGTAAAATAAAGAAGCAATTCATTGTAGTCCAGTAGATAATAAATTGAAGTTTTCGTTTCAGTGTCTTATAGTTGATTGACCTTGAATTTTTAGTATAACTTTTTTTTTTTGGTGTTTGTTTTTTGTGCTTTTTTAACTTTTTTTTTTTTAGTTTTTTGCAAGGCAAATGGGGTTAAGTGGTTTGCCCAAGGCCACACAGCTAGGTAATTATTAAGTGTCTGAGGCTGGATTTGAACTCAGGTACTCCTGACTCCCTCCAGGGCCAGTGCTCTGTCTACTGCACCACCTAGCAGCCCTCCCTGGGCAACTTCTTTAAGGTAACTTTCCAATTTTCTAACTCTTCTCAATTGAAGAAATCACCAATCTATATTAGTAGAGGAAATTTCTTCCTCAGGAGTTCCCTTAAAACAGTGAGTTCATAGAGTCTGCCTCCCTGCTTCAAAAAAAAGTCTTTTAATTCATATTGAACTTTCAGTTTGCTAAAAAACTCCAATCACAAAGACATGTTGACAGTAAGGAGTGTCTAAACTACAGTGGTGAATATGAGAAGGAAAAAAGGGGAGATGAATCCAAGAGAAGTTGTGGAGGTAGAATCAATAGGAATTTAATGATCAGATGAGTGGGAAAGACATAAGGAAAAGTAAAAAATCCAGATTAATTCTTAGTTATTGATCTAGATGACTAGGTGATAGTGGTACCATCAACAGACATTTGGAGGAGGAATAGATTTGGTTGGAGAAAGAATGAGTTATTTTGGTCTTACTGTATTTGAAGTAGGACATCAAGATGGAGATGTCTAGTAGTCATTTGCAACATGGGACTAGAATTATGAGAGATTGGGGATGGATATTTATAAATTTGGAAATCATATGTGTGGAGATGATAACTGGAAATAAGGGAATGAACTAGACTTTGAGAGTAGAAGGAGAAAATTGAAGAGGGCCCAGGACAGGGCTATAGAAAACACTTATACTTAAAAGAATATGAAACAGGATCAGTTAATAAAAGAAACTGAGAAGCAACAGAAAGAGAACCAAGAGAGCAATGTCATAAAAAGTCCAGGTTAAAAACTCTATCCAGGTAACAGTTGTAGATGGTTAATGGGTTCTAGAGAGATCAGGAAGCTTTAATACTGAAAAAAGGCCAATGAATTTAGCAGTCAGGATCACTAGTAAATTTTAAATAGCAAAATGTGGGAATTGAAGAGGAAATGTTGGTGATTCTTTGTAGTTTTTCAGTAAAAAGGAAAGAAATTTAGGACAGTAAATTGGGGGAATGTCAAAGTCTTGTGAAAAATTTTAAGGATAAGGAGAGATTGCCATTTTCTACATGTATGTTCTTAATCTCCATGGCTTCAATTTCCTTATCTGTAAAATGACAGAGTTGAATTAAATGTCATGTAGTTTTTAGTTTTAAATTTGTAGCTCTGTGTGATTCTGTGACTTCCATATGTTTGTGAGAGCAAAGAATATACTAATTTATAGAATAAAATTAACAGTAAAGTGGAGAGAGGTGAAATGATCAATGGACAAACTCTGGAAGACATGGGAGTAGAGAGTATATCTAAGGATACAAGTAGAGATGGTTAGCATTGACAGGGAGAGCAAGCAACCTCTTCCTTAGAATCTACAGCAAGGGAGAAGAGAATGGATGAAAATATAGAGAAAATATGAGGTGTGGAGTAGGAGAGATGAAGGAAGGCATATAGTGGATAAAAAAGAGAAAGATTGTAAGTCAGGTACTCAACTCTTTAAGATAGAAGAATGACATATAACGCAATTAGTTCATCCATTCTTCCAATCATTGGACACCCATTTTGCTTCCAGCGTCTTGTCAGGTGGTATGGTATATTGTGTTGGACTTGGAGTCAAAAAGGCTTGAGTATGAATACTGTCTCAGATATTTACTGTCTCTGAGTAAATCACTTTTAACTTTCAGATTCAATTTTCCTATTTATAAATAAGGATCATAATAGTTCTTACCATTGCAGGGTTATAATGATGATGAGATGAGGAAATTATGACCAGTGCCTCTTAAAGTGCTATATTAAAGTTTTATTGTTATCATAAAATATTGAAGCTTTTTTAATTTTTAAAATTAAAATTATTTTCTTCCAATGAGAAAAAAAAATGACCTAGAAACTTATAGGTGATAGGAGTCAATTATCTGGAAAGGAGCACATAGACTAAGTGTACCTTAAAAGAGGATTTTTTTTCTGAATTGTGTCAGCAAGCAGGAAGATATGCAAGTGGCATTGGTAAATAAAATACAGCTTCCTCCTCTTGACTCAATGTGTTGTAGTTTATAATGTTTATAATGTAGTTTATAATGACCAATGATAAAGATCCAAAAAAATAAAACCAGGTTTCTAAGTCAAAAGAACAATGAAAGACTGAATGAAAGGAGGTAGAGAATGAAAAGGAATTTATAAACAATGGTACCTTCAGTTTCAGAGGACAGTGTGGAAATGATAAAGGCAGAGGAGGTTAGAAACTGAGTTGAGATAGGGATGAGTTTGAAGAAATACAGCAGAAAAAAGAAGTTTTTCGTTTTGGCAAATATGTTGAATCTCTGAATCACAGGGATTAAGAAGTAGAGGGTGGGAATTATCAATACATTATGGGATGTGTTGATAAGAGTTGAAGGAGGGGGAGTTTATTGATAAGGTAGGTCAGGGAAATTCTACGATAGGAAGGAAGCAAGCAGTACTTTTTCAGTCAGTCTTTGATAGAGGTTGGAGCAGAGGACAGTATTTCTCTTTTTTTGCTTTGCTTTTTTTTTAGTTTTTTTTTTTTTTGCTTGGCAGTGGGGTTAAGTGGCTTGCCCAAGGCCACACAGCTAGGTAATTATTAAGTGTCTGAGGCTAGATTTGAGCTCAGGTACTCCTGACTCCAGGGCCAGTGCTCTATCTGCTGTGCCACTTAGCCACCCCAGCAGAGGACAGTATTGGCATCAAGAAGGGTTATATGATGAGAGTGGCATGTAGTCTTTGGTATCATGTGTTCACTTCATTGCCAGTGTCTATCACAGTCCAGTTGAGGGCTGGGTCTCTGGTGTTGGCCAGAGTGATAATAAAATCTTACAATCCCTGTCTACATTCCTTTGCCACTTTGAATAACTAAAGACTGAGGACTCAGTTTTTCTTCCTTGACAATGGTAAGACCTAGTGACAGAGAGTAGGGGTGGGTATAAGCTTTCACCATTAGCAACTAAAAAGTTCTTGTGTAGAACTATCCTGAGACAGTCTTTCAACCCTCCTTCAGTAGTTTTGCCACTGAAATGGGGTTATCATTGTCAGCAATTTACCCTTTCTTCTCAGCCAAATCATGTCCCTCACATCCCTATTGCATTTCTGGTGACAGGGCTAGGAGGTGCACCTCAGTGATCATCATCTTTACTTATTTTATTATTTTCTCATTTGTCTTTAAAAGTTTAGAGGAGAAATTTAAGCTTTGTGATTTGGTTCATTGAAAATCACATCTATTTATATATTTATATTATATTTGTATATTTATATATTACATATATTTGTGCATATGTGTATACACACACACACACACACACACACACACACACATATATATATATATATATATATGTTGATATTGATATTACCCATATTTGGTATTATTTTACTCTCCAGTTCTCCCAGAAGTCAATCCCTTATAACATAGAATAAAAGAAAAGGAAAAAAGATTTAATATAACTAACCAAACATCAGCCAAGTCTAACATTACATGGAGTGTGTGATTCCCATAGTTTTCCAACTCTATAAACAGGGAGGGAAGGACATTTTATATACATACATACATACATACATATATATATGTATGTATGTATATGTATATCTTCTTTGGAGCTAATCTTGACCATTATAATTCCATGATATCCATTTTCTATTGTTTTTTCTCTTTACATTAATATAGTCATTGTGCATATGTTGTTTTCCTTCTCCTGCTTACTTTGCATTATACATACATGCCATCCTATGATTTTATATATATATATTTATATTTATATTTATCCTTTCACAGTAATATTCCATCACATTTGAATACAGCTTAATTTAGGCAATCTCCAGTTGATGAGCATCTACTTTTTTCCAGTTTGTTACTATATAAGTACTGCTATAAATATTTTGGTATAATGGGGCTTTTATTTCTTTAATGATTGATTTCCTTGGGGATATTTGCTTATCATAGATTATAAACATTTTATTCATTATAGCATAATTCCAAATTGTTTCCCAGAATGCTTGCCTAACTCAAAACTCCATCAGTGTACTTATCTTTCCATAACCCCTCTAAATTTAACTATTCCTAATTTTTGTCATCTTTGACATTTTGTTGGGTGTGAGGTTTTGTTTTGATATACATTTCACTTTAATATGGTTAGTTATTTACAATTCTTTTTTAAAAATTTCATATCCTTTGATCACTTACCTATTAAAGAATGGCATTTAGTTTTTCTTTTTGATATTAATTTCTTATCGGTCTTGGACATCAGATCCTTAATAGATACAGTTATTGCATCTATTTTCCCTAATTCACCTCTTTTTCATCCTAGTTAAATTAATTTTATTCTCAAAAAATACTTTTCAGTTTCATGTAATCAGAATTTTTTCTTCTGTGCTTATCAAACCACTATCTTATTCGGCTAAGAATTCACTTCTTAGCAGTAGTGTAAAGGTACCTAATCAGTTTTCTCATGATTTTTTAATGGTAATACTTTGAATCATGTATCATCAGTTTTGAGGTTTTGGGGGTATGTGGTGTAAGATGTTTATAATTATTCCTTTTAGATGAGGAAATATTTTATTTATTATAGACAGAACCAATAGAGACGGTTATAGTTGGAATTTAAGAATAAACAGTATTCTTAAACCAGTTAAGAAAATTGCTTGAAACTCTTGAAGTTCTCTTTTGGAACCAGTCATCTTCATTTTATTTAATAGATACACAGACACACACACACATATATATACTAGCTGTGGAGATACCATACTGCTCAGTGCATTTATTGAAATATAATTATCCTAAGATAAAAATTACATTCATTGCTTTCTTATATATTGCATGGATAGCATGCTATGATATTCACTGATGAATATTTACATACTTCTGTTGTGATAAAGGCAATTTGATAGCCCAATAAAGCACATCTATGATGAAAGAACAGTTCAGTCAGAGAGCTTTTAAATCCTAATTTTAATTTCCTTTTTATGATTGTGTACTAATAGTTCACTGTCTTTCAGCTTTCATGACTCTAGTTATGGTTTTGCTGCATGTCTTCTGGGGAGTTGTGTTTTTCGATGCATGTGAGACTAAAAACTGGTGGGCACTAATCGTGGTCATCATGAGTCATCTGCTGGTGTCAGGTCTGGTGAGTCTGGTTTATATGTTCATACTATAGGCACTCTGTGAAACTGCACTTTTTTATATGCTAAAGAAAGAAATGACATTTAAGAATAAGAATTTTTTAAAAATATGAAACTATGCCTTTTCAAAATTTTCTTAAACTGGAAAAAATTTTTAGAACCCCTTTTGTAGTTGTATGGTATTTTTTTTTTGCAAGGCAAATGGGGTTAAGTGGCTCGCCCAAGGCAACACAGCTAGGTAATTATTAAGTGTCTGAGGCCAGATTTGAACTCAGGTACTCCTGACTCCAGGGCTGGTGCTTTATCCACTGCACCACCTAGCCGCCCAGTTGTATGGTATTCTTTTAGAACCTCTAGTTTTTCTTTAATTTCATTCATCTGTACTTAGTTGGTTTTTCTTAGAATAAGAGGACTCTCATTTTCTCTGCTTTATTCTAGGAAATTGCCTTTTAAAAGCATGTTCACTTATGAATACTATTTTAACTTTACATATGAATTATTCATTTATTCTTGTTTAAAGAGGGAACTAAAAGTAAATTGGAACTTTGAAGCAATTTTATTCACGTTATCATTATTATTGTTATTATTACTATTATTATTATTATTACTAACAGCTATTAATTATAGTATTAACAAAAGACTTCTGAGAAGATAATGGAATAACACCCTAAGATGTTCCATCTTTGCTTACCTCTCTTCCTTATAGAAGTATTTGAAATATTGAAAAACACTCAACAGAAAACAGTAAGATAAACTTCAAAAAAAAAAATCAGAAAATCTTATAAAAAATACCAATCCAGGACCAACCACTGCTTTTAATCTCATAGGAGGAAAGCAAGTGACTTTGGGCAAGAAACCTGTTTAAAGCACCCACAATTAATGAAGCAATACTGTTGGGCTTTTGGAAGCCCTTGGGCCACAGCACTGCCAGACTTAGCTTGTGCTTGCCATAAGGCAGAGCCCCAAGATACTTTACCCTTTCACTAGTTCTTCCCTGATATGACGTACTGATGCTTCCCCTCTAAGATTCAAATGATAGCTCCTACTGCAAGACAGGCAGTTGATGGTTGTGATGAAACCTCAAAGAAAAGATATCTTGCATTTTCTAATCACCTATCTTTCTCATTGTAATTCTTATCTGCTGATTCTCTGCCTGAACTTATTCTTCAGTGGTTAACATATTCCTTCTACCTTTATTCCAACTTCTGGAAAAACAAACCTTACCAGTGTGGATTGTTTGCTGTGTTATTCTCCTCTCTCAACACTTCCTTAAGGGAAGGCAGCAAGATTGATTTCCAAATATATCTTGTGCCTTCCAGCATTCCTGTCCCCTGGGGGAAGAGGAAAGTTGATGGGGAATGAGACTTCATTGTTCTGCTGTCCATGTTCAACTTTTATCTTGTCTTTCTGTCTCTCTCTCTTTTTGAATGTTAATTTGTTTTATTTTTTTTTCCTAATTACATGCAAAGGTAGTTTTCGTATTCCATCTTTTTGAGTTCCATATTTTTCTCTCCCCTCCCCCTCCTCACGACAGTAAGTGATCTGATATAGGTTATACATGTACCTTTGTGTTTAACATATTTCCATATCAGTTATGTTATGTTATGAAAGAACTAAAGGGAAGAAAAACGACGAGAAAGAAAAAAAAAACAAAAGTTTAAAAAAGTGTAAATAAATGTATACTGTGGTTTGCATTCAGACTCCATAGTTTTGTTCTCTGATTGTGGATGACATTTTCCATCACAAGTCTTTTAGGATTATCCTTGATCATTGAACTGCTGAGCAGAGCTGCATCCATTATCACACAGTGTTGCTGTTGTTGTGTACAATATTCTCCTGGTTCTGCTCACTACATTCAACATCAGTTCATGCAGGCTTTTGTGAAGTTCATCTACTCATGATTTCTTACAGAACAGTAGTAGTACTCCATAGCATTCATATGCCAAAACTTGTTTAACCATTCCCCAAATGATGGATATCGCTTCATTTTTCAATTCTTTGCCAGCACAAAAAGAGCTATTGCACTTGTCTCTTGCCTAGTCTTCAGATTGAAAAGTAAAAAGGGGCTTTTTATCTGACCATGTGCATTTTACCTTATGTTATACTTGCCTCATACCTAATCTCCAGCTGCTTCTGGAAAGCGAAGTGACACCTTCCATACTTAAACCTAGCCATATCCTACACATCCCAGTGATTTTGAACCCCCCATTTCCCACCCCTTAACCCTCCCATGCTAAAATCCTAACTAAATAATACCCTCCTTTCCACTGAACAAGTTGGAATGCCTGTTCCATTGGCAACAATTTCCCTTTATCCTAAACTTTTCTTGTCCCACTAATTCCATCTTGTAATAATCACTGACACCTGATTTCTCCATGATGCCACAACCACTGTCTCCAATTCTTGGTTATACCTTCGCTCATTTCCCTTGAGGCAGGAAAGTTGGAATTTTCCTTATTCTCTATTGCCATTTCTAGGTTCCCTCTCTACCTTTATCACTCAGTTACCTCTTTTCCTTTGAGCTTTGTGAAATCTGTATCTACCCAATCAAAATCCTAGTACTTGTGGCCTACAGATCCCCAAGTTCAGTATATAATTCACAATTTTTCTCTCCTTCCCAACTCCTGCCTTCATAGAAGGGAATTTCAACATATATATTGACTCTCCTTCAAACACAGTAACCTCTTGATTTCTCAGCCTATACATTTTTCATGAGCTGTTTCTCAACTCCATTTGAATCTGTCTACAATAGACAAAGCTCACTGATTTTTTTTTGGAGGGGGTGGTATTTTTTTTGGTAGGGCAATAGGGTTAAGTGACTTGCCCAGGGTCACACAGCTTAATTAAATGTCTGAGGTCAGATTTGAACTCAGGTCCTCCTGACACCAGGGCTGACGCTCTATTCACTGTACCCACCTAGCTGCCCCAGCTCACTTTGTTTGTTAAACTAGTTTCTTGCCTTTTCAGTTTTTCTTTTTTAAATTTTAGTCTCATTGATTTATGCTTATTGCATATCACATAAATTAAACATTAGGTGAAATAAGCCTGAGCTATTGAATATATTCTGTTTACCTTTTTTGTCTTTGATCTTTTCAGCTGCCTAGTATAAAATCTTATATCACCCCAGCTAATTTACTTTTCTCTCCCTACAGACCTTCCTGAATCCCTATTATAAGGCAAGTTTAGTAGCATCATATGTTATCATGCTGCTCATGGGTATCTGGGCATTCTTCACTGCTGGTGGCTCTTGTCGAAATTTGAAACGATGCCTGTTGTGCCGAGACAAGGACTTCCTTCTTTCCAACCAGCGTGCCAGATAACATCTGAGAATTGGGACCTCCCTGAACAGCTTTCTGTGTTTTTAGAGGAAGCACAACTGTGCCTTTTTCTAAAATTCTTTTTCTGGTTGATTTTAGAAGGAAAAAAATGCTAACTAGATACGTGATTCTCATTTAATAAGGCTTCTGTCCAGCAGCTGTCTGAAATGCATACATAAATGATAACTCCCTGGGGCAAGTCCAAGAATATATGAAAGGAATGTGTAGCTGTGTCTTTATATATTCAATATGGTTAAATTAATACATGAAGAATATGCTGCTTGCTGAACCTACATCTTTTTTAGTTATGGATCCACAAAAAGTTAAAGGGCTATTCATTTCTGTGGTCCTTTTTGTGTGTGTCATTAAAGCACATTCCTTTTAGGGTTAGTTTAATTAGTGGCTTATAAGACAGAATAGACACTGATTCTAAATGCTTTTTAGTCAAAATAAGATGTTTATTAATAGTTATGTTTTTGAAGTTTTTTTCCCCATCCAGAATTAATGTTAGAGATTTAAAAATTATCTTTGAAATGTTGGAAAGTAACTGTAATTGAAATTAGGATAACTATCCTTTTTTTGGGTTTTTTTTTTTTTTTTTTTGCAAGGCAAATGGGGTTAAGTGGCTTGCCCAAGGCCACGCAGCTAGGTAATTATTGAGTGTCTGAGACCGGATTTGAACCCAGGTACTCCTGACTCCAGGGCCAGTGCTTTATCCACTACGCCACCTAGCCGCCCCAAATGATCCCTTTTTTAAAAAAAATTTTCTAATATATTTTGTCCCAATCTGATGTAAAAATAATTTTTAGCATTTATTTTTAAATTCTCTCCCTTTCTCCCTCTCCTTCCCCCAGTTGAGAAGGCAAGCAATTTGATAATAGGATATACATGTACAGTCATGCAAAACATTTCCATATTAGTCACGTTGTAAAAGAAAATACAGACCACAAGAGAAATAAAGTTACCAAAAAAAGTATGCTTTGTATTCTGGCTTCATTAGTTCTTTCTCAGAAGATGGATAATATTTTTTTTATCATGGGTCTTAAAGAGTTGTCTTGGATCATTGTACTGCTGAGAATAATTGTAATTCACAGTTGATCATCATACAGTATTGGTTTACTCTGTGCAGTGTAGAACAACTATCCTTAAGGATATTAACAATTTTACCCTGGATTTGCTGTATAAAGCATACTCAGCATAGCCCAGATATGTTTAGAAATTAACAGAGGTGACATTTTGTGTAACCAGAATTTGTCCTAAGGGTTGTAGGCCTATGAAAATTGGGGAATTTTTTGCTTTCATCATTTTTCAAACTTTTTTTTTATTTTGAGGTTCTTCCTGGGTTCTTCTTGTGGCTTTCAGGTTAAATTGTTCAACTTTCTGCTCAGTTTATATGGCAGCCCTGTATTTTGTATCTGAATGTCCTTGTTAAGAAAGTAGATACTAAGTTCTTGAATAAAACTCAACAAAGTAGATAAAAATTAAAAGAGAACATAAGAAAAGCAAACCAGTAAAGTATTGACAGTTTTACTTTGTCCATATGCTATTAAATGGTGAATGGTATTTTCTTCCCCCCAAATAGCATATAATACCTTTAGCCACAGAGTTATGTAAAATTGAACTATATCTGAAATTAACAACTTTGTACTTTGTGTGATATGTATACTTTCAAAAATTGTGATATTTTTGTTGTTTTGAATAGCAGATACAGTATTCCCTGTTAATTCATCTTTTAAATCTCCTTTTACTTTCATTTTTTTCAGAAAAAATACAATAAATCATGCTGGTTATTAAATAGCATTTGATTTAGGGAAGATAGTGGTATTGAATGGAAATGATGTGCACATTAAAGTGATAAATCACCAGATCTTTGGTTGCACTAGAACTTTTAACCAAAAGAGAAGGGGGAAATACTGAGTATTGAATGCTAACATGACATATTGATCAGTCTGGTTAAACTTTAGGGAGGTCATATGTCAATGAAGAAATTTAAAAAGATTGTAACCAATGTTCTAAGCTAGTTACACATGAAATTCCAGAGAGGGAACACTTGATTAGGAACTTGACTTTTTTTTTTTAATAAATTTTGCCCAAGGTGTCTAAATTGCAGATTTCACTTTGTTGAATAAAGGAACTGAATTTCTAACATGCCTTGGACAGACATGCAAGGAATTACAGTCATTTTCCTTTAAAATTATATATTTTTCATCACTTTAGTTTAACCCTGGTTTTTACTTTGGGCAAAGAGTAGTATAGTCTGAGTTTCTCATTTTCTTGCCTTAAAAAATTCTCATTAGAAGAATTCAAGACAGAATTCTCATCTGAGGAAATGAAATCTGTATGTAGACCAGAATTATGATATGTAAGGAAATCTAGAATATTTTAAAATCCCTATTAGAAAAACTAAATGACTCAGAAGAAAATTATCTTTGAAATTGTTGATTTCATTTAGAAAACTTCATTATCTGGTGATTCTAGAAAAGCTGTTAGTGAAGAACCCTTTCAAGTTCCCCCCCCCTCAGTTTTGCAATTAAAAGCTGAAGAGTTGGGATCTATTATTTGATTGTTCTAAATAATGCTGCTTAGTCTGATTTGAAAGAAGACTCCTTTGTGTTATGTATAAATTAAGTTGCCTTCTACCTTTGTTATTTATAAAAAGCCTTATTAACCCTCAGGGAGCTTGAGGGAGGAGATGGTATTTATGGGGATTTTTGTCCCCCAAGTAGGATCTTTGCAGCATGTAAAGAAATGCAGTTAACATGACCTTGAAATTGTGAGCACTGTGTTGCAATGCTTGGATATATTGGCATGTAAGTGATAAAAATTAGATCATTTGTTTAAAAAGCTATATTTATCTTTAATGGCTTTGTATTATAGCATGTTTCAAATGGGAAGATTGTGATGACCATTTGTGGTCCTGGTGATGAAGATAATAGTAAATGTCTCTTCAGGTAACTGAAGAAATTGGTAAATTTGCCAAAAAAAATAAATTATGAAGTCTATGAATTATATAGAAAATGATGTATTTTTTTAAGTCAGTGTTAAATCCTTGTTGAGTGGCAGATTCATATTCTATAATCCTTTTTAGGTCCTCTTAATTATCAGGTAAGTGATAAGCATAAGCAAGCATTACCAGAATAATCTTTCTTCTTCCCACTGCCCCTTCACTGTCCTGAGTCCAAAGTCAAAGGCTAAGAAATGAAATTCATCATTAATGCCACTGCTTATGCCACTCTTAAGTGCTAGTTTTTAGAATGCAATGTCTGGGATATTTCAGTAGTAAATTCCTTAGATGAGACAGTTGCATTTTGCCTTTTTATCTCTAGCACCTCTTACAGTGCCTGGCATATGGGAGCAGACCCTTGATTGATTTTTTTTGACTGAATTTACGTGCTCCCTTCCAAAATAGATTTTAAAAAAATTCCTGGTATATATTAATTCTACAACACCCCAAATCTAAAAAACCCACTTTACTCCTAAGCACCCCATGAGATAACCAAGGCAACTATTACTTGAAAGACTCAGTGAAATTAAGCCAGCAATTGTGTAGATTAGAGTCAAAGATAGAATTTAACCTGCTATCTCCTGTAGCTAGGTCCAGCATTCTTTCTGCTGTAACATTTTGCCTTTAACAAAGTCATACAAGTTTGATTTAAGTATTAATTTATTGCAAATATTCTACTCATTCTACTTTACTTCAACTAGTCACTTTGTGACTCAAAATGCTTGTTAGATGCAAATGTCCCTAAATGTCTGGCCCTCATTTCGTATATATTTTTTAATTTAAAACTTTTAAATTTAATTTTAAAATTACAATCAAAGATTGTTTTCAACATTCATCCATTTGCAAGTATGAGTTCCACATTTTTTTTTATCACCCTCTGTTACTTCCCGCGCTCCCCATGGCAGCAATCAATCCAGTAAAAAAAAAAAATCCAGTAACTGTATAATTATATTTAACATATTTCCATATTAGTCATGTTGTGAAATGATAGTTCTCATTTTATACATAAAAATGATCCCCACATAGTATGAGTGACTTGCCCAAGATCCCACAATTAAGTTATAAAAGGGAAAGTGTTTTTGAGGATTTTCCTTTATATAATTTTTTTTTAAATTGTCAGGGCCCCAAATATGTACAGTGCCTTCTCCTTGGCATATGGAATTTGCTATTTTAGGTTTTCATTTACTATATTTCATGAAATACCCTCTGGATTAACACATGCTCAAATGTTACCAAAAAGAATCCAGTCTTGTTAGCAATTCCAAAATGTTATATTTTCACTGAAAATCTTTCCTATTTGACTCAGATTTTGCAGAGGACAGAGTTGCCAATTACCAACCCCAAACATTTGACAAACTTGTGTCATGTGTTAACACCATAAAACAGTATCCTCATGGGAATGTATAATGTTACAGCTGCTCTTTTTCCTCCCTCCCAGCTTCAGTGTTGCCCCAGGAGTCTGAGGCATCATCAGGTAAATAGTAGGCTATGATTTTTTAGTCAGTATGTTGAACATCACAGTTTTGCTTACAAATGATAATACCTTTTCTCATGATGGGTAAGAAGCCTGAATACAAAATGGAAGTAAATTTCGTTAATTAAGTATTCACATGAGCCTTTGCTATTTGGAGTAGAGATAGATTCCCATTAGTGCGAATGGTTCTAAAGTGCCGAAATTATTTGAATTTGTATTGTAATTTCAAATTTTATGAACCTAAATACAGGTGACCACTTAAAGGGATTCATTATTCAAAGTAATTGGGACTTAGGTGTGTATGCTGTACTGAAGCCATTGTTGAAAGAAGGAGGCATTCTAATAGAAGACAGTTCATGCCCTCAGGAATACTATAGTTGGAGATATTAAAATGGACAAAAATGACAAAGCAATGCAAGATGTTCAAAATAATATAGAATAAAGGCACAAATACATTCTCCTTAACTTTTTTCCATTCCATATTAACCCCTTCTCCTCCAAACACACCTACCTTCATATTTTGTCCTTTGGAATCATAGTCATTGCATTGAGAGTTGTTAGAGGATCTTTCAAAGTTGGCTGTGTTTACAATATTGTTATTGTATAAATTGCCAATGTAGGCATGATTTCACTGGAATAAAATGAATTTTGATCTGGGTTTGAATAATGTGTGGACTGGAAAATAAAAAATCAATTTAAATAGTATTTTAAGATTTGCAAAGTACTCTCACAGCAATCTTATGGGTAGAAGGGCATGAATTTGAAGTGTGGAATCAAGATATAATATTTGGGAATGGGAAGAAGTAGGCTGTGTTGGTTGAAATTAAGCAACTGCTAAGTAGCGATAAGAGTTTTGTCAGCAATTGAAATGTCTTGAATCATAAATAGAAGAAAATAGACTTGATACAGTGGGTAAGAGCGATTAGTTATTGAGTAAGAAGATTGGGAACATTTTTTTAAAGTCACAGAATCATTGAATTTTTTTTAAGAAATATTTTATTTTGAGTTTTACAGTTTTTCCCCTAATCTTGCTTCCCTATCCCCATCCCCTACAGAAGGCAGTCTGTTAGTATCTACATTGTTTCCATGGTATACATTGATCCAAATTGAATGTGATGAGAGAGAAATCATATCCTTAAGGAAGAAACATAAAGTATAAGAGGTAGCAAGAGCAAACGATAAGATATTAGGGTTTTTTTTTCCCCTAAATTAAAGGTAATAGTCCTTGATCTTTGTTCAAGCTCCATAGTTCTTTCTCTGGATACAGATGGTATATTCTCCCATCACAGCCCAAAAGCCCAAAATTGTCCTTGATTAATCGATCACCCCCATGTTGCTATTAGGGTGTACAATGTTTTTCTGGTTCTGCTCATCTCAGCATCAGTTCATGCAAATTCTTCAGGCTTCCCTGAATTCCCATCCCTCCTGGGTTCTAATAGAACAATATTGTTTCGTGACATACATATACCATAGTTTATTAAGCCATCCCCCATTTGAAGGACATTCACTTAATTTCCAGTTCTTTGCCACCACACACAGGGCTGCTATGAATATTTTTGTACAAGTGATGTTTTTATCCTTTTTCTTCATCTCTTCAGGGTATAGACCCAGTAGTGGTGTTGCTGGATCAAAGGGTATGCACATTTTTCTTGCCCTTTGGGCATAATTCCTAATTGATTTCCAGAAAGGTAGGATGAATTCACAGATCCAGAATCACTGAATTTTTGAGGTAAAAAGGACCATACCAAAAAGGAAGTACCACTTTAACACACAAACAGCATAACCAAGTCTTCCAATTTTTATCTGGTAACTTTCAGGGAAAGAGAAACCTTATCATCTCTGAAGGCAATCCATTCCACTTTGCCGGGGTGGGGTGGGGGTGCAGAATCTCTTAAGTCGAGAAAAACTCCTTAACAATTAAAGCACAAGTCAGATTTTCTATCTTTTGCCTTGCTTCTATTTCAGTCCTTTTGGTTTAAATAGATCAATTCTCATCCTTCCAGATATTAGCCTTTCAAATGCTGGAAGTTAGCCATCATGTCTTTTCTTCAGAATCACAAACCCTCATTGTCTTCAACTACTAACTTCATATGAGATGGACTCAAATGCCTTTACCATCCTAGCTGCCCCTCTGGATGCTATCTTGTCAATGTTTGTCTTAAACTTGGATCCAGAATCAAACATAATACTGGAGGTGCAGACTAAGGCTGACTAGGACTCATTCAGTAGTTTCAGTCATGTTCCACTCTTTATGGCCCCATTTAGGGTTTTCTTAGCAAAGATAGTGGAACAATTTGCAATTTCCTTCTCCAGCTCATCTTATATATAGATGAGGAAATTGAGGCAACCAGGATTAAGTGAATTGCCCAGGGTCACACAGCTATTAAGAGTCTAGAGGGGAATTTGAACTCAATAAGTCTTGCCCAGTACACCATTTATTGCACCATCCACCACCCCACCTACAGAGGGACTCTCACCTCCCTTATTCCAAGAAACTACACTTGCAGCAACCCCAAGATCTCATTAGCTTTCTGAAGTTAATGTTTATTGAGATGTTTTTCTGGTAAACTGGTAACCGTGATTTCCCCCACCCTTTACGAGTAAAGCTGATGTTTCTGAACTGAAATGTAAATTTACATTTAGTCCAATTGAATTTCATCTTATAATGTTTGACCCCATGATTTATCTTCAGGAAGATCAGTTAAGATTCTTAAACACATATGGGAGTTGTAATGAAGAACTTGCAATAGATGACTTAGGAAGCTAATTTCTGCAGATGAGCTCATTGATTATATTGATTATGCTAGCTGGCTCCTTTATAATAACATGTACTATTAGTTGACTGGACATTGTTATGATCTTGTGTTTCTCCAGAGGTCTTTGTCCTTCGAATCAGTAAATATCCTGCTTTTGCTTTTCCTTCAAATAATTAAAAAGTTAATGTTTGAAATAAATGAACAACAGTACAAGTAATGACTGACTTACAGTGTTGAGAGGTCATTTTCTACTGTGTGAAGAGATCTCACTTTTTCCTGTGCTTTCATACTTAGAGTTTACAGATGAGCAATGGCATACCATTGTTGAGTTGTGAATAGAAATGGTTCTTCCAAATGGTCTGTGCTAGAGTGAGCTTGCTAGGATGGGGTAGCATGCACTTTGACTAATGACAACAATTGGACAGAACACTAAAGTTCACAGAAATCATTACCTCACAAAAGTCTTATTAACTGAACAACTTATGTTATCCCTATTTTATAGGTGAGGCAATGAAAGGTATGCTAAAAGAGAAAATCAATTTAGAGCCAAGTGATTTATGTTGATATATGTTCCCTGACATTACCTGTTATTTACTTTCAGTCATGTCTGACTCTTTGTCACCTTATTTGGGATTTTCTCTGCTAAGAGACTAGAGTAGTTTGACATTTTCTTTTCCTGCTCATTTAACAGAGGAAGAAACTGAGGGTGAGGTGACTTACCCAGGGTCACATAGCAAATAAGTGTCTGAGACCAGATTTGAACTCAGGAAGATGAGTCTAACTCACCCTCCTGACCCAACACAATCCACTGCAACATAACTATCCCTATTATCTGTGATAGTCTTAGGTAAATCAGTTAACTTCTCTGAATTTCAGTTTTCTCATTTATGAAATGAGGGGTTTGAGAAGTTAATCTTGAGAATCCTTTTCTAGTTCTAAAATCAATGTTCCTAAGTGGGTTACCTAATCAGTATCTAATTTAGAATTAAAATCTACTTCTGCTCCAAATTCTCACTTGAGCTCCTAATTGCAGTTGTTTCTAGAGAGAGACCAGGAGTTAGTAGAGACAAAAATGAATATAAAATTTCTCTGTTCCTTATAATGGTTCAGACTAATCTTTTTCAGTTGCTAAATCACTGTCAGAGGATGATATATTTATGAGCAATCAAAGCCTTGGAACAAGTAAAGTCATACCAACTCTGCCTGAGAAAATGTAGCTAGCTGTAGTTCCCAGACTTCCCTATAGATGGCTCCAGCTGTTCATGTTCTTTGACTTCTAAGCCTGACTCCACTTCTAGTGGCCATGTGTGAAAAGAAGAACACTAAACAGTATCATTTAACCATGTCTCTGCATCATTTATGGCAGTAAGGAGTGGGAGAAAAGGGCCAGATGTCATAGATATGAGCATTATTGGGCACCTTTCTGAGCTCAGCGAATATAAGAGGAATTATTACATCCTTGTGGAAAATTTTAAGGCATGGACTGAATTAGGGTATTGTCAATACCTTTGTACCTTCTAAGAAGTGAGCAGCAGTCTGCAATGGCCGTCCAAATTTGGATTGCTTTTCTCATAGTGTAATGTCCTAATAATAAAAGAATTTTTTAGAAATGAAAATGACCTTCCTGTGTGAGCCAAAGCCCCCCCCCCTTTTTTTCCTTTTTATGAAAACTGCCTACAAACATACCATTTAAATCAGGGAGGAAGGGAAGTAGTTGATATCCTAAAGTGGAGGAATCCTTGGAAGTCCATAAAAATGGTAGAGAGGAGGAGTTAGGGGAAAACTAAAAAAATGTTAGCTCTGGAAAAATCTGACTACACTGGATATTAAGAGAATTGTGGGAAATGAGTGAATGGCACTTGACTCCATCTTGTTATTCAGTTCTAATTCCATTCACCACACTATGCTTCTTCTATATCTCATTTTTCTTCTTTCCCCTAAAAAATAAAAACAGACAAAAAAGCCCAACCCTAAGATTCACTTAGACTGTTCTCATCTAGTTGGAGATGGTGTGAGTTCCAGTAGCTTAGCTTCCTAGAATCCCAACATTTGAGAGCTGGAAGGAACCTCAGAAACCAACTAATTCAACTTATCCATGAGAGAAAATCCCTAATGTGATATGCTCCATAAGTGGTGGTCTAAGCCTCTGTTTGAAGCCAGACAAGAAAGGGAGAACTCTACCTTTTTTTTTAATTTTTATTAAAGATCTTTGAGTTTTACAATTTTCCCTCCCCCACCCCCCCACTGAAAGCAATCTGTCAGTCTTTACTTTGTTTCCATGTTGTACATTGATCCAAACTGAGTGTGATGAGAGAGAAATCATATTCTTAAAGAAGAGAAAAAAAGTCTAAGAGAACTCTACCTTTTAAAGGCAGATCAGCCCACTTTTGAACAGTTCTGATAGGTGTTTTTCCTGACATCAAAATGACCTTTACAACCACTACTAATTGCACCTAGTTTTGCCTTTTAGAGCCATTCAGAACAAGTCCAGAACCTCTTCCAAGCAACCCTTCAGATGCTTCAAGATAGTTCTTATGTCCTCTCTGGAGTCTTCTCTAGATAAATTACACAGGTCTTCAACTGATTCTCATAGGATGTGAGCTCAAAGATCTTCACCATCCTGATTACCCTCCTTTGGACACTCTCTAGCTTATCCAAGCCCTTGTTAAATATTTTTCCCAGGACCTAAGACTCCAGATGTGTTATGACAAGGGCATTCTAAAAAATGAGTTCCTTACGCCCAAAGGGCAACAAAAATGAGCATACCCTTTGATCCAGCAATACCACTACTGGGTCTATACCCTGAAGAGATGATGAAAAAGGGTAAAAACATCACTTGTACAAAAATATTCATAGCAGCCCTGTTTGTGGTGACAAAGAACTGGAAATCAAGTAAATGTCCTTCAATTGGGGAATGGCTTAGCAAACTGTGGTATATGTATGTCATGGAACACTATTGTTCTATTAGAAACCAGGAGAGATGGGAATTCAGGGAAGCCTGGAGGGATTTGCATGAACTGATGCTGAGTGAGATGAGCAGAACCAGAAAAACACTGTACACCCTAACAGCAACATGGGAGTGATGATCAACCTTGATGGACTCGCTCATTCCATCAGTGCAACAATCAGGGATGATTTGGGGCTGTCTGCAAAGGAGAATGCCATCTGTATCCAGAGAAACAACTGTGGAGTCCTTTGACCAAGGACTATTACCTTTAATTTAGGGAAAAAAACTGCTATCTATTGTCTGATCTTGCTATCTCTTATACTTTTATGTTTCTTCCTTAAGGATATGATTTCTCATCATATTCAATTTGGATCAATGTATACCATGGAAACAACGTAAAGAATGACAAATTGCCTTCTGTAGGGGGGTGCATGGAGGAAAGTAAGTTCGGGGAAAAATTGTAAAACTCAAAATAAAATATATAAAAAATGAGTTCTTTAATTCAAATAGAGTTCTAATTACTGTAATAACTGAAGGACAAATGGAATGTTTTCAAAACTATATTTCACTCCTTCAGTAGATAGGGACAAGCCACAGCTTTTCCACAGCTAAGTTCTACAAGAGTTCATGTGTCTGAATAATCCATTAGCTGGCAGACATGACACTGAACTTCCCTGTCCTTAAGCAGGCTGTCCTGGGATGACAGTTCTTACAGTCCATCACTGAGGCATTTTCCACTTTATGACATCTCAGAATTTGTGCTTGTTCTTCTCTACTCTTTACCCCTTGGAGACATTGTCAATGGGCAAGTCTTTAACGATGACTTTTGTACTGATTTTAGGACATTAGAACTGGAAGGAACTTTAGACAACATATGATCTAACCCCTCAGCCATTCAGCAAACATTTACTAAATGTCTAGGATGTGCAAGGCTAGGCTATGAGAGGGAGACAAAAGCAGCATTCTGTCTCACAGAAATGTAATAAGAAAACCTGCCAAGAAGGATCCAGTCCTTTGTAGCTTTTGAGAAATCTATAATGATGTGGATTGGTGGGGCTTTCCTTCCCATTTCAAAGCATGCATAAGCATGTTTCCTGAGTTCATATCCAGCCTCAGATGTGTGATCCTGGGCAAGTCATTTAACTCTGCTTCAGTTTATATTGGATTATCTCTCAGTAAAAGTTAATTGATCTTAATAAACTAACTTGAGATGGTGGTAGAAGTAGCAAGAATATTAAAGATCTGGTGATTGATATTTGGTAGAACTCACCAGAGTGGAACCTCAAGCTGATAGTTTTAAAAGAACTGTTAGGAACCATTGTGTATAGGAACTTTGTGAATCATCTTCACCTGATGTCTTTGAACATCAGTCTTGTTCTACTAAGTACCACAGGAGTGGGAGTGGATTAGAGACTGGAAAGGTATTTAGGCACTGTTGTTTGGGTGAATAAATGGAGCACTTGGAGTTCTCCATGGAGTACTTCTCTCCTTTGTCTTGTCTCCCACCCCTCCAATGCTTGCCTGGGAAAGATAAGAGAGTCCAGAAGTGGGACTCTACAAAGAACTAGTAACTCTTCAATTGTATCCGCTAGAGTCCTGAGGAGAATTGTAGCCTTGCTGAGTTCTGGGAACTTAACATGTGATGAAATTGTAATAAAGACCTCTAGAGTTTATAAAATAGGCCTGAGAAAGTAAGAATAAATAGTAAGGAAAAAAGTACTGTAATTGGTTCTGCACTCATATTGTTTTCAATCTCATAGATATATGTTTGAATTGATCCATTAAAATCATCAGCATGGAAAAATGATGAAGGTAAAAATATTGATCTTGAATATAACAATTTCCTGCAAATAAAATATAAACAGCATAACAATATAAAACAGTAGCTGCAATGAGTAAGTCAATAAAAAAGTATAAATATAAACAATATAAAACAGTAACTGCAATAAGTCAAAAGAGCCTAGAAATTGCTTTAACCAGCAAACTATCTTTTCACCAACTGAAAAGACCCAACAACCAATGGAGACACTGGTTGTTGACTGCTACAGAAAAGGATGATGGAAGATTTCAGATAACAGCACCTTCTAAAACAGCAAAAAAAAAAAAAAAAAGGAATTAACAGACTTACAGAATGTTTAACAAGAGACCCACCTGAGCCAAATCATCCCAAGGATATCCAAAAATGTAACTGGCAGGAGCAAAACAAAGATAAAATGAATAACTTTTCATTGTTAGATTTAGGCCCAAACAATTCAATGTGTGTGATGTGAACAAAAAGTAAAAATGTTAGAAGGAGCAGCTGGATCTGACAAACCTGACTGAAGACAGTACAATCTAGAAAGCATTGAATGATTATAGAAAACAATCCCAGTCAGTATTAATATTCCACAAAAGGCAATGGAGAAAAACTATCACTTCTGATACCATCAGTTGATAGGTTACAACTCTTTGTGACCCCATTTGGGATTTTCTTGGGAGACATACTAAAGTAGTTTGCTATTTCCTTCTCCAATTTTTTTACAGATGAGGAAATTGAGGGAAATATTGTAAAGTGACTTTCCCAGGGTCACACAGCTAGTAAGTGTCTGAGATCATACTTGAACTCAAGATGAGTTCAGGCCCAGCACTTTATCCACTGCTCCAACTGCTAGTTGCCCCTTTTTAGAATGTCCTCGATTAAAATGTGAGAAAAAACAGGCAGACTCTTGTGAATAATTTTCCTCTGAAGATCAAATCTCCTTCTGCACACTAGTGACTGAAATGTTCCAAGAGGACAGGATCCTTTGGTGTTTTCTGCTTATTATTACAAAAAGCATTTGACTTATAACAAGGTGGCTCCTCCAAGGAGTCTCTTATGCATAAGTTTAGCTCATTTAAGATTCCTTAATGAATTGACTATAAACAATTCTTTTCAATGAACCTGAGATTATTAACATCAAGAGAGAAATAAACTAGGGAGCTCTATGCATTTGTAAAACAGCCTACCCAGTGTCCCAGGTGGAAGGATTTTTTTTAGGTTTTTTTTTGCAAGGCAAATGGGTTTAAGTGGCTTGCCCAAGGCCACACAGCTAGGTAATTATTAAGTGTCTGAGACCAGATTTGAACCCAGGTACTCCTGACTCCAAGGCTGGTGCTTTATCCACTACGCCACCTAGCCGCCCCTGGAAGGATTTCTTATTGAGGAGGAACAACTCCAGAGAGGTCAATGAACTTATTTTTTTATTCTTTAATTTTTTCCAAATTATATGTAAGAACAATTTAACATAATTTCCTTCAAATTTTGAGCACCAAATTCTCTCCCCCCCATTGAGAAAGCAGGCAATTTGACATAGTTTATACATGTGTAGCTGTGAAGAGTACATTTCCATGGTAAGTTTTGGTGTGAAAGAAAACAGACAAAATCCTCAAGAAAATAAAGTATCTGTATTCATGCTCCATCAGATCTTAATAATTTACTTTTTTTTTTTAGATTTTTCAAGGCAATGGGATTAAGTGGCTTGCCCAAGGCCACACAACTAGGTAATTATTAAGTGTCTGAGACCGGATTTGAACCCAGGTACTCCTGACTCCAGGGCCAGTGCTCTACCCACTGTGCCACCTAGCTGCCCCACTCAATAATTTACTCTTAAAAGATATTTTAATAACTTTACTTCAAGATAATTCTTTTCCTTTGTAATTTCATTTTATACATTTCAAAGAATTTTCCTAATAAATGGGCTTCACTAGACTGCTAAAGGGATCTATTTCACAAAATTGGTTAAGTACCTCCACTTAAAAATGATGTGCTGATTAAATCAATCCCCAAACATAGTCCTCCCCAACAAGACACTAAAGGAGAAGCCTACCCATCCATTCCGGTAAAATTAAATGGATGAAAAATTCTTCTTTTCCTAAATACAAATCCAACAGAACAAAGGAGTGATCTTGAATTTAAGTTAGAGATTAGTGTCAGTAAAAAAAAAAAGAAGTAAGAATCCCACTGAATTCTTTTCAGGTCAAACCACATATAGATTACTGTATTTATTTTAGGGAGGACACTGATAAAGCAGAGAATGAAGAAGCTGATGAAGGGCTATTTGGAGAATTTATTGGAGGAAAGGAAGCTATTTAGCCTAGAGACTTATGGAGGCTATGACAGGGATCTTCAGATGTTCAGAAGATTATCATGTAAAAGAGGGGTTTAATTTGTATTGTTTGAACTCAAAGGATAGAACTAGGAATAATGAGAAGAAGTTAAAGAGAGGCAGTTTTAGGAATGAGGAAAGACTAAACTTCCTTTCCAAAAGTGGCATGGGCAACCTCAGTAGACACTGAACACTAGAGGTTTTCAAGTGAAGGGTGGGTTAGCCACTTGGGGACACAGTAGAATAGTGGTATCAACCACTGCTGGGTCTGTACCCTGAAGAGATTATGAAAAAGGGTAGAAACATCACTTGTACAAAAATATTCATAGTGGCCCTGTTTGTGGTGGTAAAGAATTGGAAATTAAGTAAATGTCCTTCAATTGGGGAATGGCTTAGCAAGCTGTGGTATATGTATGTCATGGAACACTATTGTTCTATTAGAAACCAGGAGGGATGGGAATTCAGGGAAGCCTGGAAGGATTTGCATGAACTGATGCTGATCGAGATGAGCAGAATCAGAAAAACATTGTAGAACCTAACAGCAACATGGGGGTGATGACCAATCTTGATGAACTTACTCATTCTATCAGTGCAGCAATCAGAGACAATTTTGGGGCTGTCTGCAATGGAGAATATCATCTGTATCCAGAGAAAGAATCATGGAGTTTGAACAAAGATCAAGGACTATACCTTTAATTTAGAAAAATAACCATATATCCTATTTCTGATTTTGCTGTCTCTTTTACTTTATGTTTCTTCCTTAAGGATATGATTTCTCTCTCATCACATTCAATTTACATCAGTGTATACCATGGAAACAATGTAAAGACTTCCTTCTTTGGGGGGGGGGAGGGAAGAAAGATTAGGGGGAAAATTGTAAAACTCAAAATAAATAAAATCTTAAAGAATGGAAAAAAATAGTGGTATCAAACTAAAAAAAATGGGGGCCACCACACCACACTAAGAATCCGTTTTAGCTGCATATTGACTTGGAAAGCCATCAGGTGGTGTTCAGCTGTGCTCAACTCTTCAACAACTTCCCATTTGGAATTTTCTAAACAAAGACATTGCAGTGGTTTGCCATTTCCTTCTCCAGCTCATTTTTATAGACGAGGAAACTGAGGTAAATAGGATTAAGTGACTTGCCCAGAGTAAGACAACATCTGAGGCCAGATTTGAACTTCAAAAAATGAATCTTTCTGACTGCAGACCATTCTGTCACCTAGCCACCCCTAGAAAACCATGTTAGTTAATATATATGATCTATTATATTTTATTTATTGTTAAATTTTTCCCAATAACATCTTAATCTGGTTCCAACTAGGAGTGTTGTAGGTCAGTATATGGCACCACCACTGTAGAACAGAGGGTCAGTAAGTAAATATATTGAATATATAAAATGTAAAGCAAACCTTAGAACTCTGTCCAAAAGTTCCTATTATTCTTTCCAACTCTGTGATTCTGTGATTCTTTAAGACAGTCAATTTACCAGTAATTAGATGTTGTTGTTGTTGGACTGGGTGAAATGATAGCACTGAGCATAAAGGTCTCCAAAAATATGAGCTATCTGATTGGACAAAGAAAAGAACATCTGTAATTATCTCTTTGAACCAATATTCAGGACCTTAGTGTTGATAACAATGGTGGCAAAGTGGACCTGAATATCTACAATCATCCTGATTATTTAAATGTTTGACACATCATCTTTGAAATTTGTTTAATCTTTTTTTATTAAAGATTTTATTTATTTTGAGTTTTACTATTGTCCCCTAATCTTACTTCCCTTCTCCCACTCCCCACAGAAAGCAATTTGTCAGTCTTTACATTGTTTCCATGTTGTACACTGATCCACATTGAGTGTGATGAGAGAGAAAAATCATATCCTTAAGGAAGAAACATAAAGTATACAAGATAGCAAGATCAGACAATAAGATATCAGGGTTTTTTTTTCTAAATTAAAGGTAATAGTCCTTGATCTTTGTTCAAACTCCATGGTTCTTTCTCTGGATACAGATGGTACTCTGCATTGCAGATAGCCCCATATTGTCCCTGATAGCTGCACTGATGGAATGAGTGAGTCCATCAAGGTTGATCATCGGCCCCATGTTGCTGTTAGGGTGTACAGTGTTTTTCTGGTTCTGCTCATCTCACTCAGCATCAGTTCATGCAAATCCCTCCAGGTTTCCCTGAATTTCCATCCCTCCTGGTTTCTAATAGAACAATAGTGTTCCATGATATACATATACCATAGTTTGCTAAACCATTCCCCAATTGAAGGACATTTACTTGATTTCTAATTCTTTGCCACCACAAACAGGGCTGCTATGAATGAAACTTTGCTTAATCTTAGCCTTAGTCCCTAGTTAATATTTTCTTTCTCAAATTACCTGATATATATATGTGTGTGTGTATACAGAATTTTATATGCTTATATATGCATGTGTGTGTATGCTATAGATATAAATCATATACATGTATACCATGTATATCGATCACATCCTGACTCTCCCACTATGATCCCCCAGCAAAATGTCCTCCAAGGCAGGGTTGATTCTGATTTGGATTAGTATCAGAAAATCCTAGCACTGTTCCTTATACTTGGGAAATGCTAAACCATTATTTATTTTCAGACTCCAAAGATTGAAATGGAAAACATTTTATTTGTAATCTTTTGTATTTACAATGTACATTTTCATTAAAATTGCTCATAATACAAAGTCAGTATCTGACAATGGAAATGATAGGATTTTTCTTCATTTCAATCAGATATCATTGGAGAAACTGAGCAGAGACCTACATCCTTATAATCAGTGAGAAGCAATAAGAGGGTTGAAATCTTGGGAAACTATTTTGAACACATTACTTTGGAACCCCAGTGATAGTTTCAGGGTAAAAAGAAAATATATTATTTTCATTCATCATCACATTTCTTTTCTTGAAGCTAAAGAAATTGATATTTTAAGGGGGGGGGAAACAAGTTTGTTGCCTACCTGCAGAAAGGATTTGATGGATAGGAAGGGCTTTGATTTTTTGCTACCTGATTTCCATTTCCTTGGGTTTATCACTATTGTGGGGTTTGCTCTCTTCTGGGGCCATGCACTTGGAGTTTGGAGAAATAAAAGGAAGAGGAAAAATGCTATATCTCCACCAAATAGTAAGTTTCCTGTTTTATGAATAACCCTTGTGCCAGGTACAATGATTGATTTTTCTGTTCCTTGGCATAAAACCCACCTGCAAATTGTGTTAAGAATATTTTAAAGGGCCCTCATTCTGCTATGGAATAATTGTGCTCACATCTGATGGGCTGCCTTGAGTCAAGGCAAACAGATCTCACCAGTTTCATACTACTCATTTAAAAAAGACTATAGCTGCTATTCCTCTAGAACAGGATAAAAAGGGTCAAATAGCAAGATTAAAAGTCTATTAAACAACTAAATAACAGTCCTTGGATCCTCTATATCTTTCTAGTTTCTGGGTGATGGTTACAACAGGTCTCATTAAGAATGTGGAAATGTCGAATGTGACTAGGTAGGTGTCCAAGCCCAATGGTGACTAACAGATTATTCCCTGAGTCCCCCTAGCAAACTAAGCTACTAAATCCTGATACTGGTCTGTAAGAACCCCTTCAGTTTTGTGCAGGTATCCAAGTGAGGAGAAAGGAAGTCTCAGGAATCATCTATGTTGAGGACACATGAAGGGGTGGGGAGTTAGTTTAAATGTAGATTTCTGTAACTGGATGTCACATGCTGTCACTGTCACTACTTAGAGAGAGAAAAAAGAGAGAAGGGGCAACCCCTTCAGAAAGAACCTTGTGAACTAGACAAGTGCAAAAGCTATATTTGGTTGATACACTCAAGAAAAAGACCACAGATGTATCAAAGGACTGGAATCCAAGAATACAACTAAAGGAGATTCATATTTCTTGAGGATGTGTGTTTGCTGCTGTATTTATCCCTTAATAAAGCAGAATGACCCATGACATCTGGCTCTCTGGTCATGAAAATCTACCAACTCTTTGCTTTTGCCTTTTTCCTTAAAATTTACAGGTAATTTGATTCTCCTCTGATTCCATTTTTGCTCTAATATGAAAAACAGCAATGGCAAATTTTACACCTCATCCCCACCCCATTCTGATGTTAAAACAAATATTTTTGTTTGTTTTGTTTTGTTTTTTGCTCTGGACCTTTGATTTCATCAGCGTAAGGAACTCCTGGTGAGGAAACCCAAAGCAGATGGCAAGCATTCTGAAATCTTAGAGAGTTTTTCCCCCTGCTCAAAAAAGTTCATCTGTATCATATGTAAAACTGGAATAGTGATCATCCTGCCTGATACCAGCCCTCTATCTACTATCCCAGTCTATCTTTCTAGAGTCTGAAGTATATATTTTTTTAAGTCTGAAAGACACATAAGATCACAGTCTTACAAGAAATTATCTCGGGTAGGACTGTACCTAGCTAATCTTTAATTTTCAGGACCTTGGAAAATGCCTTTGCATAACTAAGTATTCAGAACTTACATGAAAATTTGCACACAACCTAAAATTTCTAGATTAAGCACCACTATCTATCCCAAGTTTAGCTATTCCTTCCCAAAAACAAAAACACTTACTTTTGGCCACATTATTGTGGCTAATATCCATAGTTGTCAGTGTCCTTGACTCAGTGCTTCCACTCTAAAATAGACAAGATTCTACAGATAATTTGTATGCAGACATTAGCATCCAAGGTTAACCCTAATTTGCCTTTTTCTTGCCCCACATCTTCTCTCTGCTCTGATACATGTGAGTATTTTGCCATTGTTCAAAAGGATTGGAATGGAGGACAACTCTTCCTAACTAGAGGGGAAATAATTTCCATAAACCAAACCTTGAAAAGGTTTATTCATTTTAGCCTTATGGAAATACTTGGAAAAGAGAATTGGCTCTAGAGTCAGAAGTCTTGGGTTTAAATCCTGCCTGTATCACCTGGGCAACTGCATAAATGACTTCATCTTTCTGAGTCTCATTTTTCTCACCTGTAAAACTAGGGGGTAGGACTAGATGGCTTCTGTGGTTTCTAGATCTATGACAAGAGGTTCATAGACCTTTCAAGTGAGTTTTAAGGAACAGATGCATTCCCCAACAAATACATTCTTTGTCGTGAGATTTAGCAGGTTATGAAAATGAGAGTTGTTAGTGAAAATGTCTGTTTAAAGTTGGAGGTCTGTCCTCTGCCTCTTATAGGGCTTTAATTTTAATACTCATTAATGCTATGCAGGCTATTAAACGAAAATGTAGTTTAAAAAATCAATCTAACTACACTATTTTTTCAAATAAGTGGCAAGAGCATAGCATGATATGTAAGTCCCTGATACATGGTCTAGTGACCTTATAGTTATCCTTAAGGTATTGTAGAGGCTCCTTAGCAGAATATGCTGGACTAATCTAGCTAGAATAGTGGATAACTCTGTTCCTGGACCTGTGACTTCAGAATCCAGATCATTTCAATAGCTTACCTAGATTTGCCAACTGACTCAGCTTCTCATCGAAGCTATAAAGAGTGAAAACTTAAGGGGACAATTTTTTACACCTTACTCCCTACTTAAGTTACATCAAGATAACAAGACTAATGGGAGTTTTTGGTTGATCTATTCTGGAGAATGCCTAGTGGCCGCATACTGTCCAAGGCAAAGGATCTTCCCTTGGATGAGGGTCTCAAAGGACTTCAAAGTTTCTCAGGGATTGATATCAGCCTCCTTCTTCACAGCAGGTTTGTAAATAACTCCTTTGTTTTCTTCTTTCTTGCTGCTGGAACAAGGAAAAACAAATAAATCTAGTCAGCTAAGAGAAGGGGGAGTCTCAAGTACCAGGGCTGGGGAGCCAATGCCTTCTCATGGGCTTTTTCTAATTCTTAACTGGAATGGCTCTAAAAAGATTAGCCAAGCCCACTCATTCCTTTTTACAGACATGATCATTCTCTCATCAGAGAGGTAACATGAGATAGTATACAGCAGTATACAGTAGTCAGAGATCTTAGGTCATTTTCACTGAAAGAATACAGTGGAAAGAAGCCTGAAGTTGGAAAATGTGGGTTCTGCTATCATCAAACTTCTCTGGTTCATAGTTCCTCATCTAAAGAATGAGGGGGTTGAACTGCATGGTTCTGCAGTTCTTTCCAGACCTAAATCTATAATCTGATAAAAAAAAAATCTGCATTGTTTATGTAGAAGTCCCCTTTAACACATTTTGGACTTAACCTTCACAGGATTCCTTACACATATATTCCAGTGCCAAGATAAGCTCAGCTTTTGGTAAAAGTCTGGTCCATGGAGAAATGGAATCTGTTTTAGTCTTTCCATAGTATTGGAGCATAATGACGATAAACCAGCTCACCTCTTCTTCCGTCGGAGAAACCAAACTGATAATGCAAGGATGACAGAGACCCCTAAAACGCCAGCGATTGCCACAGAGAAAATGATTCCTAGTGATGAGAGAATCAACATAACAGCATTTAAACCTTATCCTTCCTTCCCCTCCATCTAATCTTATCTTAGAGATGTGAAAATGAATCACAACTGTAAAATCATTCTCAGTTAGAGACATAAATTGTCTTGTCAGCAGTACACAATTAGATATTCTCTATTGAGGCATTTGAAAGGAGGCAACTACAAACAATGCTCCTATAAAATTATGTAACATAACTTTTTATTTTTTTACTTTGATTTATTTGCTAGATTCAATAATATTCTACAATTTCCATGTCTTATTATTAATAAAAATTACAAAGCAGACTTTCAAGCATTCACAGAGCAATGAACAGCTTATTCCCAAGATTATATACCTAATCAACAATTAATTTTTGGCTCACCCAACCTTCACCAGCACATCTGTAGGAGATGGCTTCATATCCGAGCCAATTGGAGCCTAGGAAAGATTCTTTGGAAATATGCTATTGATTAAAATTTTCATTCAATGAATGTCTGATTGGTAAGTTCTCTTTGATTTAAACTGAGAGGATTACTCCACATATAAGACCCATTACAAAGACATGGAAAGTACCCATAGCAACAGCACAAAAAAGCAGATAGAAAAGATCAAAGTTACCACAAGCACAAATCACGAAAAGAATCACAAAGATAGTTCTGCTGGGAACATGCACAGTTGGCCAGCCAGCAACATACCCATACTCAGTCCTGCGTAGGAAAAGTCTCGCTCTTTAAAAAAAAGAGGGGGAAAAAAGTGGAAATTAACCTAGAGTCAAGTCTTTCCAGATTGGATTCCATGTGTTGAAAAGACTCTGTCCTACCTTATTTATGGGAAGTTTCTGAGGTTATGCAGGTCTCCTAGGAATATTTCTAACTTAGAGAGGGCTTTATAACTGGTGGGGATACTCTTCCAGGAAGATAAGAAAGATTGTCATTCTTCCTTGAGACCCTTCTAAAATGCCTTTCTGTTGAGAAATCACTGTATTACCTTGTTAGAATTATTCTTTAGAGGAAGCTCCCTGCCTTTGTCATAAACAATGTAAGGAAAGAGAGTTGCTCATTTGAGATCTAAGAAGGGCTAAGTTAGGAAGCAGGCTGACTTGGGAAGGTCAATGTGTCTACTTCTGTAGACTCAGCTCCAGAGCTTATATTCTCTGCTCTCTAAATTTTTAACTGTCCCCCTTGCCAATTTCATCCACTCTTAAGGCTTCAGTGATCACTTTTAAGGTAGATGATCACAATATCTGCAACCCTTCCCTTTCCCTTGGTTCTTAATCTAGATCTGGAAGCTAAATTAATAGAACCAGAAAGGTCACATTGTGATCCTAAGCAAATAAACCTCTGTAGAACTATTTCCTTGTGTATGCATTGAGCTCTGATTCAATGATCTCCAAGGTCCCTTCCAGTTCTAAAGATACCTATGATCAATGAAGACCCATGGCATTTCTCCCTGATATTCTGTTAGCATCTCAAATTCAAAATGTCCCCAAACTGAACTTATCTCTTTTGCCAAACCAATGGAAAATGCATTGCTCCCTCCAAAGGGATCTACTTCAGATATTTTACTCTCTGTATGACCTTGGACAGATCGTTTTCTTATCTCTAAAATGATGGGGGTTGTACTAAGTGACCTCTGAGGTCCTGTCTAGCTTTACATCTATGATCCTATCATCCTTTCCTCCATATCTATCTTTTTTCCTTTAGTGCTACTAGTACTCTTCAAGATACTCAGTTTTGAAACTTTAGCTCTGCATACTCTTCTCTCCCTCACACCTAATCAACCGACAAATTCTGCCTACTGTGGCTCTGAAATTTCACTCAGAAACACCTTGGACTCTCTTTTTCTTCACCACCCTAGATTGGGTTCTTATCATCTTTCACCTGAGTTACTATGATGACTTTCTTGTCTCCCTACCTCCAACCTCTTCAAAATTACAATCCCTTCCTGGGATTGAAAAATTGCTTGAATGTAAGCTCTTTGATTTCAGCAACTACATAATTTTCTCTCTGTGTATCCCAGTGCTAAGCCTGCATAGTGCTTTGCATATAGTCGATATTTTCTAACAATTTAAATGAAAGTCTTCCATATTTTCTTTACCATGAATGCTCCAGAAGCCTCTTCCCTATGGAATTTGCTCCACCTATGTCCTTCTCACACTGAAAGTTCCCTCTTTCTTTTGATTACCTGATTCCTCCCAGAATCTTCATTCTAAAGAGAATGTCCAGGCCTGTCACAAAAGCCCTCCTCGGCAGGCTGTACTCCAGAATCTCCCTAACTTTCTCTTCCCATCGCACCACTCTTCCTTGTTAGCTTTTGAAGGGCAAAGTGCACTTTTCGGCTATATTGTACCCCAGGGCTTACTGAGATAGGGTATGCCACAGTGCTTGTCAAATAGTAAGCACCTTACTAAATGCTAATGGAGCTGAATGAATTGAATTTCCAAGAAAGACAAATGTCCTGTTTCAGTATCATTTCCCTGACTTGATTTCCTTTGCTGATTTCCTTTCTTCACTTCAGCAATTCAATGGCTTTGTGAAGTCACTGAGCCAGGGGTAAAGACTGCAATCCATTCATGCTCATCTGTTTTGAGTCTTCTCTGTATCCTGGGTAAATCCTTCATAAGGATTATTTAACACCTGCAGGCTTTTCTCTAATTTTTTTTTTTAATATTCCACGGGTATAGTGTAGCACTGGAATTATCTGTCCATTATCTCTCGATGAGCAGCCCACCTCACTTTCTTTTTATACATCTCCTAGATTCTATCTTTTATGCCATTTCTTTCATGCACATCATTGTTAGTAATATGTTGCAGCCTAGTTGTGCCCATCGTAAATCTCCTGATCCATGAAGGAAAGAAAGAAGAAATTAGTATTTATTAAGGGCCTACTATGAAAATTATACAAAAATATACAAACATTACCTCATTTGATCCTCATAACAAGCCTAGGAGGTTATTCTCCCCATTTTTTTGGTTGAGGAAAAATTGAGGTTAAGTGACTTGTCCCAAGGTCACACTGCTGGTGACTGCAGTGAAATTAGAACTGGTCTTTTTGACTCCAGGGTCAGTGCTCTGTGCAGTATGACCTCAAAATGAAATAATATTTATTCTTAGAATAACTGGAGATTCTCTTTACATCCTCCAGACAAATCTTAGAGTTCAGTGACTTTGGATTCAATTATGTACATAATTACTTTACTCTTTTGCTTGGCCTAACTGAATCTCTACAAATTTTGACTTTTCCTTAAGAACTTTTTTTATCCCAAAGGAACTCATTCCTCTTCTCCCTGAAGCCAAATTAATCAGATGAACATCATAACACTCCAAATAATGTGGATCCCATCAATGAGGATTCCTGAAGTGGACCAATTCTTTAATCCAATTGGGTAGCAGTTCTATCTGCTGCAAAGATCATAGTCATACAACTCACCTGTGGTCACCCTAATTCCTCCTGCCATACTCAACCAAGCTCTGTAACAATGTCACATCTACTTAAGAAATATGGAGGTTTCAGTTCAAGTCAAACATTTCTCAAGCATATACTTTATGTGAGGCCCTGAAGAAAGGGGCTCCCTCCTTTCTCTTCCCAAGGCTGGAGTCTGATTGTCCTCTCAGAGCTGTATCTCTTTTAACCCACATATTCTCCTTTATCCTAGACTAATTTAATGTTGTCTACTGGCCAGTCTGTGTTCCTTTAAACCCAAGTCCAACGTTTGACTTATCATTATGAAGCAGAGATACTGAACAGAGATAAATGACCTGGAAGGGTGTACCCCACCAATCTAAGGGGAAGCTTGCTTGTTTACCATTCAGCCCAATTGGCCTCTTTACCCAAATCCACTGTAGTGAGTTATTCCCATCCCTGGGAAGAAGGACCTCACTCTGGTTTAAGGAGATGCTGTTACTCATGGGAGGGTTGGATGCTATTTGTATCACCTTTGCTCTGATCCTTTGTGGCTTGTGGTTTTGAGAATAATTTGGGTTTTAGATTTGTATCAGAATGTCCAGAGTTTCTGGTCATAAGGCATTGGGGGAGGGGAAGAGAACCTTGCTTATGGTTTAAATTTTCCATTTCTTTGATGAAATAGCTCTTGTTCTTTGTTCCAGGATCCCAGGATCTCTGTTATTGCCAAACCTTTTCTCTCCATATAAGACTATAATTGGCAAGTCTAACTGCTTGGCCAAGTCTTCCAAACTGGAGAATTTCTAAAGCTGTCACTCCAATAATCACCTCAAATACCACAAAACGAAGAACAAACAACTGAGAAATCCCAGTCTTGGCTGAATAACAGTACTTTCCATCCTGTCACCATGGAGGTACTTAATAATCTCTTTTCAGTGAGAATCAAACTTTTCCATAGGTGAAGAAACTGAGTCAATGGAAGATAAAGGGATTTCCCTTAAGAGAACACAGATTGACTACATAGTTTTTCAAGAAGAACCCAGTTTTATTGATCCTCCATAATATTTTTACCTCAAAAGAATTATAATCAGTTAGATAATACAGTGGTTAGAATATGGGGATTGGAATCAAGAAAATTTTAATTCAAACCCTGCCTCAAATACTTATTAGCTGTGTAATCCTAAGCAAATTACTTAACATCTCTGTTTACATTTTCTCCTTTGTAAAATGGGAATGATAATAGCACCTATCTCCCAGGGTTTGTTTTTTTTGAGGATGAAATGAGATAATATTTGTAAAGTACTTTGCAAACTTAGAATATAAAAGCAAGCTATTATTATTATTAATAATAATAGTATTACTACTACTACTACTACTACTATTTACTACTTACTACTTACTACTACACAAAATTTGTATGAATGTCTGTCACAGCCACCCAACCTTAGCCTGTAAGAAAGATTTAGAATTTAAGTCCCAGAGAAGATATAAGGAATACCAATAGTGAGACTGAGCTCAAAACTAAGTAATTCTAGATGGAATCTGGATTCAGGAATTTTGCCAAATCATTTCCTATCAAAAATGTTGAGATTAGAAGATCAATATATGATTCTAAGACTTTGAATTTCCAGGAAGCAAGGAGAGGAGACAAGCAGTTTTCTTTAAGGGAAGTAGAATAGCTAGAAGAACTGGTTCAAAGAGCTAGTTCACTTATATGGCCTCTGAAATTAGTAAGTTTGGAAAGCTGAGCAACCTTAAAGGGTACAGGGAACAAGAGAAACAGAGCCATAAAATACACAAAAAAAGGAAAGCTGTGCACTGAAAAATATGTGACCAACTTCAGAAAAGCTACAAACTCAAGCAAGCTGCAGGAAACTATTAAGAGGTTGACCAATTACTTGCCACAAGAGTACACAGCTGTAAAACTGTAAAACTGGCTCCATGGTTACATGAGCTGAGTTCTTCCAATGGCATCTTGCTGGACCAAGAGAAACTGGTTAATTGGTTTTTAAAGATTTTCTATAACTCCCAAGAAAAGCACAGAAAAATCTAAAAGGAGGGACACGCACCTCATTTACACAGCTTGTGGTTCCTGGATCAATCTGGCATTCTCTAAGAAGATCTGGTATTTGATTTAAAGTCAATACATGGTCCTTTTTCTTTCAGAGAAATGTCATAATACCCTTCTGCAGATAATATGCGACATAATGATGACGGGATATAATGAAAGCAATAGAATAATTCTCAATGACTTCCAGACATATCACATAATTGAATGACCTGAAGTTCAAGATTCCAAACATACCTTTTGCCAATTTAGTTTGTAAAACCTTTGGAGAAATACACCAAATATAAGCCAAAGCTACCAAATACCTCAAATATTAGTTCTCTCTTTGGAGAGCTAAATTCATCTCAAGGAAAATCAGATTGGGAGAATATGGAATACAAAGAACAGAAATGACTTTAGAATTTATATTGGGAAGTGGTGAGGTCTTCCTTAGTCATATACTACTTCTTCATCATAATTCTACTGTGATGTCCTTTGATTCTGGCCTCTTAAAGGCTATGTGAACAGAATTCAGGCTCTCTAAATTCTTTACCAAACTGGCAAAACTTTGAAAATAGAACCAAAAATGGATTGTATGTCTGCTATTATAGAATCAGGCTTGCTAACTTTGGAGCAGCTCATTACCATAAGACTGGCCACCTGTTGAATTTTTCTTCAGTTGAAGGAATTTATGAAAAATGAGACATATATAAATTGTAATTTGTATCAGTTGAGGGATACTCCCACTGATAAGGACATGGATCGTTTAAGAAGTGACATATTGAATATTTTATTACTTTTCAGGTAAACCATTCTACATCAAGAAGGTGCCTAACTCAGTCCCAGACTAATTCATTTGGTTCCAGATTTTAGAACATAGAATGGGACTGAAACCTATAAAAAAAGAATTCCATTTGCAATTTTTTTTAAATAAGAGAGTGAATTCTATGATATTCTGGGTACTTCAGTTCAAACTAGAAATACTTTAGAATTCCTAACAAGCTCAAATCTTTGGTCAATAATCTCTATAGGATATTTTAGAGTTCCCCACAATTTGTTTTTCCTTTTTCGAAGTCAAAGCAACAGTAAAACATTATAATGTCAATAAGAAAATATCTCACATCTGTAAATCCAATAAAAGAGGATTATGTATATTTAAGAGCCTTAAGGAATTTCCACTAATTTAGAATTTTAATTTTTCTAAATGAATAGGACATTTTAATACATTAGCAAATTAATACTCCTATAAACCACACTTAAGTAAAGATTAAAGTTTAAATATTGAAAAAATTTGCATTTAAGATCAATTTTCCTCAAGGATACAGATTAGGGAGGTGAGTGTCTCCTGCAATGCTTACCCACCTGTTTCTGCCACTTAAGATCTACTTTGTCAATCCAGAGCAGGATGGCCAATAACTGAATGGCCTTTTCAAGGCATGTCCTTTCAGTGAATGCTACTGTGTACTAACATGCTCTAGAAATAAATGTAGCATTCATATAAATGAAATGATTCTTCCTTTGCCTCTAGGAGCATTTGTTCATGCTTCCTGACTTTTGGACTTACAATTTCCAGTTTGAGTATCTGTAATGTGATTTCAACTGTATGGATAATGTCAAGGACATTGAAGCAGATCTGTCTAATTTGTAATCTTAGAGATTTGCCTGAAGCTTAGGTGACTTGTCCATGGACATACAGCTATGGAGTATGAGATATGGGATTGGAGCCCAGATCTTTCCTATTCCAGGTGAAATTAAGAAGTTAATTTTTTTGTTTTGTTTTACAAGGCAGTGGGGTTAAGTGGCTTGCCTAAGGCCACACAGCTAGGTAATTATTAATGTCTGAGGCCGAATTTGAACTCAGGTACTCCTGACTCCAGGGCTGGTGCTCTATCCACTGTGCCACCTAGCCACCCCAGAAGTTAAGTTTTTTTAATCTACCATGCCACACTGCCATCTAATTTGAACTAATTCAGAAAAAAAGTGATGCACTAATTACCATCAAGTTTTCTTTATTTACAAATGATGAAGCCTCAGACACACTGCTTCAAAAAATATATAACTCAACAGACAAAATACAGGAACATCAATTAAGGAGGTTATGTTCCCTGATAATTCCAAAATTAGCCATCTTAGCTTTTTTAGGTTCTCTGGGGAGTTTTTAGCTGTTAGGTTTTTAAGGAACTGAAAGATTGGTTAGGGCTAAGCAAGATGGAATTTTACTTTTACTAAACCAAGCTGCATACTAATTCACTCTGAAACCATCTCTTACTTCATTCACATTCTCCACAAGGGTTTAATTCCTGAGACCTGTACTGAGATTTAATTCTTCTTTTAGCAAAGTTTTATGGTTTCTTTCAAAAACTCTATAACACTGAGTATAAAATGGTTGACCAAAGTCCATTGGGTAATTTGGGCATTAACGCCCTGTTGTTTCACAGATTTTGTTTTGGTTTAAGAAATGGGTTCATGTGCCCAGCAGCTCTGAGTCATTAGTGTAATTTAGCTGAGCCTGAGCCTCAGCTGTAAATTACATTTACCATCAGGACCTGATAAGCAAGCTTAAGAACATGGTCATAGAAACTCCTTGGCCCACTTCGTCATGCTAACTTATTTATTTAACATTTGGCCTGCCCCAGACCTATGAAAACAAAGCATAATATTAGTATCTTTTAAAACTGATAGTTATTTTGCTTTGTTGATCTTTTTTTCCCAAGACCCACTGTTGTGTGGTCCTTGGTCCAAAGAGTTTCCATTGGAATTTGGCCAAGTAGTGAACTCCGGGCCCTAGATAAGAAGCAATCTATATATTCAGTCCCTGACATCTTTCTCATTTTCACATAGTATGACAGGGTTTTTTAACTTAAAGAAATTGAGAGCCAAAAAAAAAATCAGAGCATACACTTTTTTATGGACCCTACCTTGACAAACACAAATCTTACTTCCTTTTTTTCTTTTTTTGAAATTCTATATTCTATTAATACCCCAGGAAAGGAATACTTTTCCAGGGCAAAGAAAATACCTAGTTATATCTACAAAAATGTATTGTCTATAAGCAGGAAAGAATTTGGTAGAAAAGATATAAAGAATAAGAATGGAAAGGGAAATTTAGTTAGAATAATAGAAGATTTTAAATCCTCTAAAATTTGGCTCTGTGCTCTCTAGAATTATCATCATCATCATTATTATTATTGATCCAAACAAGGAATTCCTTATTATGAAGAACTCCATGTAGCAACTCCCTCTGTGGATGTCAACAATTAGTCTATAATTCATATAGAGGATTACCTAGGGCACTGACAGATTGTGATTTGCTTAAAGTCCTATAACCAGTGTGACTCAGAGGCAGAAATTGAACTCTGGTCTCCCTAATCCCAAGGCTAGCCCTCTATCCTGTACACCATGCCGTTTCTCTATTACCCATCTGTCTTAAGATTTTCAGCTTGGATCTTGTCTTATTATGTCTTTCATCATCAAGTCCTCTTCAATTATATTTTTAAAAATTTCTTCAATCTTTCTCATTGTTTTCAGCACCCAGCATGGGGTTGAGTACATAGTAAGCACTTAAGAAATGCTTGGTTGTTTATTGAATGGCAAATGTTATTAGACTCTTGGTTTCATGACACAGAAGTATTGTGTTTGTACATAATATAAATTATTTTGTGCAATATTTGGTTGGCTTCATGTTAACTGAAAAAATTTTTAAATGTATTTCAGGAAGCCAATTTATGAACAACCTCCAAATTAAACTGTAGATCAATTGGAAGTTTTTGGAGGATAAGCTTATCATGTCTTCTACTTCTGGATCATTAATTAAACAAAGAACAGAGCTGTGAAACTTATGAACCCTTTTTGATAAATTAATTTTTTTAGGGCTGGAGCTTTATCCACTATGCCACCTAGCTGCCCAATAAATTAATTTCTACACAAGCAATTCAGACTCTGTCTTTCTATGAATTAAGAAAAAAAAAAAACTTTCCCTCTTCTAGGGACTGCCCTTAACGATGATAATTCTCACACTAGCTGGTTCTAGGGCCAATAGCTCTTACTTAGTAATTCAAATGAATCTAATTATAACTGCAAAATTGTTCTTGGTTTATAATAGTTTAGACTACTTATGAATTCTTAATAGTTATGATACATTTCTATTAGTAGATTTGTACCATAAACCTAAACTTGCATGGGAGCTTGTTATTGATGCTGGATTTAACTGCACTGGATAACAGGGAGACTCCTGAATATAAGCAGCTTCCAATGGATCTTGATTTCAGATTTCTGACATTGCTTCCTGATCAGTCCTAGAAAAAACAGCCCTTCTCCTAACTCTGGCTTTACAAAGTGGAATACTGGGAGAGTGAAGTGTCCAGCCAAGTTTCTACGATCCATTTTCCACTGTCCAGGATGGTCAGTTTGCCTCCAAAGAAAGTTTACACCCGGCCTGGGTTTTCTGAAGCAGCATTCACAGCTGAGCTATGCATTAGCAAAAGTGGCAAAGCTGCACTGAAACCTTCCTTTTGTTGTTGTTTTCTAGAGCAAATCTGACTCCTTGAGCTTGGTGCAAAAGAGGCACCCAGCAGAATCAGAACAGGATACTAAAGCACTCTCTAGCAAGCTTCACTAATCTGCCTTCTTTTGCAGCAATGACCTTAGACCTGTATCAGGTCTAAGAAGATGGCTAATTTTTCTCAACACATCAATCAGTATTACAAAGCAATGATTACTTTTAGATGGCAAACCCAAAGTCCTGCAAGCTTTCTTCTGATCCTCTGTATTTTCCCCCATAGGGTGTCCCTGCAATGTAAAATCAGGTTTTGATTCATAAATATCCACTTTGCCTGCCCCCATGAGGTTCAATATTGAAGACATCTTAGGGAGGGAAGTTTCCTTACGAGAGTAAGAAAAATAAAGTAGTTTATGTTGGTTCAGGTATCTACTGCTGGTTCATAGAATAATTTATCAGTCTCCTATTTCATTTAGCTTGGTATATTCTCCTAAATCAAGGGAGAATTTTGAGTTTTACTCAAATAAAAAGTGAATAATTTAAGTTTTAATACTTAAGGGACACTTAATGAAGTGTCACTCAGTTTTTGATAAGTGGGGGGGGAACATCATATCATAGCAGAAATTAAAGACAAGCAAATAAAAATTTCAAATTCCCAAAGGATCCAAAAATTCAATTGTTATGATGCAGACTCACTTTCTTAGAAACCATTAATGTTGGTAGAGTTTACCAGGGAAGGAACAAAGGGAATATAATTGCCTGAGGTTAAGAGATGAGAATTTAGGAGATCAGCATAGAGGCACTCCATCTACCTCTTAGGAAACAAATATAGCTTTTTCTCAATATGCCTTAAACAGAACAAAATGTAATTGAATAAATAGAATCTATTTAGATAGATCCCAAAGCTCTTATTAAGAACATTTCCCAGAAAGCACTTTTTGAAAAAAACCCTCATCTGTTCTATTAAGCCCATTATCATCTTGGTATCAAAGAAAAGACTTCTGGCCAAGTGAGAAATACAATAAACCTGAAAAGAGGGGTCTATTTTCTGTCAAAGGATCAATAGGGTCTTCTTTGAGTATTCATAAAAGCTCCATTATTCCATAAGGGATTGAAAGGTGAGTTGTACAGAAGATAAGAATTATTCATGAGAATTGTCCTGCTAATAATTCCAAGTAGGGAAATTTTATCTAAATATCTTCAATTAGAGAGGGAGATGGCAAAAAAGATATGTGAATGCCAGGAAGACCCTATTCACATGCCTTTAAGCACTGGGGAAAAGAGGATGGTTATAGATGGTAAACTCAATTTTAAGATATAAGAATAATCTTCTGTTAGTGTATGTTAGTGTATCACTTTATGTGAGACAGATCTAGCCAGAATGAACACTTGTAGTGACACTTGGGAGCAGAAACTTAGAACCCTTATCTGTAACAGTTAAATGGGAAATAGATTCAGAACAAAAATTACCTTTAAAATCTGTAGTAACATAGACAAACTCCTTCAAAAAATATGTTTCTCTGCTGTAGAACATCAGTGGAAGGACTTAATTCCATCAATGTTCTCTCAGAAGCTGCAGATTGAAAGTCAGGGGAGATAAATCCAGAGAAAGCAAGGATTCCTAACCTGTGTTTTTCTTAGTATTTTGATCACTGAATTATTGACTAGAGAAATGCAAATTAAGAACAACTCTGAGGTACCACCTGACACCTATCAGATTGACCATTATATCTGTTGGAGGGGATGTGGGAAAACTTGGACACTAATGTACTGTTGATGAAGTTGTGAACTGATCTAAGCTTTCTGGAGAGCAATTTGGAATTATCCCCAAAGGGCAATAAAATTCTGCATACTTTTTGAACCAGCAATTCCACTACTAGGTCTGTATTTCAAGGAGACCATGAAAAAGGGGGAAAAAACTCACATGTACAAAAATATTTATAGCAGCTCTTTTGTAGTGGCGAAGAACTGGATTAAGGCAATGCCCATCAATTGGGGAATGGTTGATTAAATTGTGGTATATATTATGTGTTGAAACATTTCTGTTCTGTAAGAAATCATGAGGGATGGGACTTCAGAGTAGCATGGAAAAACTTGCATGAACTGATGCTAGGTGAAGTGAGCGGAACCAGAAGAACATTGTACACATTAATAGCAACATTAGGTGATGATCAACTATGAAGGATTTGTTTATTTCAGTAATCAAAGACAATTCAGTTTGTTTTTGCAAGGCAGTGGGGTTAAGTGACTTGCCCAAGACCACACAGCTAGGTAATTGTTAAGTGTCTGAGGTCAAATTTGAACTCAGGTCCTCCTGACTCCAGGGCTGGTGCTCTATCCACTGCACCACCCAGCTTCTCCTAATCAAAGACAATTTTAAAAGACTTGTGATGAGAAATACCATTCATGTCCAGAGAAGGTACTATGGAGTTTAAATACAGACCAAAGTTTACTATCTTCAGTTTTTAAAAGTGTATGTATTATGTCTTTTTTTTTCCTCTCTAATTTTCTTCTGTTTGAATTTGATTCTTATTTCACAACATGATTAATATGGTCTATGTTTAGCATGGTTTTACATGTAGTATCTTTATTAGATTGTTTTCTGGCAGGGGGAGAGGGGAAGGAAAAATGTAAAACTCAAAATTTTGCAAAAAATTGTTCAAAACTACCATTGTATGTAGTTGGAAAAATAAATGAATAAAATGTCTAAATTAAAAAAATTTTGATCACCATATTTCTAAAGAATTGGTTCCCTTTGTCATTTTGTGGATTTTTATTTTATGATTTAAAAAAAACATTCTGAAAGGAGTTTTACTAGTCTACAAAAAGGGGTCCAGGACACCAAAAAAAAAGGCTAAAAACTCTTGGTTTTAAATTTTTTCCATCAAGCTTGGAGAACATGATTGGATGCTTATAAGGAAAACCCATCTCTGCTTTACTATAACATCATAAGTAAAACCTATTAAGTTTTCTTGATTTTAGATATATATATGTTTAAGTTTGCAAATGCTTGTGAAGGACCTCAAAGGAAATTTGGCGAGAAAGCAGCAAATGATGGACTTTTTTTGGTTTGAAGGGCCATAACAAATATTATTAACACCTTTACTATGAGAAAGCTCAGGTTCTGTGAGCACATGAAGACAAATTGTGAAGATGGTGGTGAATCCCAGCAGCAGAAGGGCATATGGGACAGAAAGTTAGAGTCTCAAATTTAAAGTCAGTCTTTCTTTTATTGAGTATCTCAGGAATTAAAAGAATTCCTTTACTATCCATTGCAGATTTATGGCTTCAAGGTTAGCCCTTGAAATGAGGGACAAGCTTAGAAGGGCTCCATTCTAATTTCCCTATGAAAGTCTTTCTGATTTCATAAGGACCTGGGGTCCTGAGCCATTTACTCAAGTAAATTCCTGATTTGAAATTCCTGAAATGAAGGAAAGTTTATCAAAGCTTTCTAGGACCCTCATAAAATTCAGAAGTTTTCTGAACCACCACCAGTTTACTTAGTTCAACTAATAATGAAGTCAGACAGCTGTGGAAACAATAGGTTCTTTGCCTCCCTGAGTTCAAGAGGGTTCTCCATCATTCTTCCTTTCTTCCCACCCCCACTGAAAAAAGGGTTGCATCCTCTTACCTTTTTGGAAGGAGACCCTTACAAGCCTTTCATCAAATTTTTGAACTCTTCGGAAGTTGTTGGTCATTTCCACAGGTGAGGGATCATCTATATGAGTGCAATACAGAGCAGTCTCCAGAGCCAGCAGCTATGAGGGAGTAGAGACACACACTGCCATTAGGAGGTAGTATGCAAGTGACTTAGGCTTTTCTTCAGTTGGGTGAAGTGTGATGCCAATTGCACTTGTATGCACGTGGGTTTCCTTTTTCAAAGGTGGAAACCAGAAACGAGAAGGATATTTACTCTTCCAAACTCTTTCCAACTCTAAACTTTGCATAAACGTGAAGCACTCTGAGTAATCATTTTTTTCTACTAGTAAGGAAAGTTCTTTATTAGTCTTAGCCTCCAAAAGACTCAAGAGAACAACTTACTCTCTAAGGTAAAGTATATTGGGGAAGAATGATTCATAAGCAAGTATTTTCTTTTTGTTGTTGTTTTTGCAAGGCAATGGGGTTAAGTGGCTTGCCCAAGGCCACACAAGCTAGGTAATTATTAAGTGTCTGAGGTCGGATTTGAACTCAGGTACTCCTGACTCCAGGGCTGGTGCTCTTATCCACTGCACCACCTAGCCGCCCCTGCAAGTATTTTCACTCTAGGAAAGCAAAGGTCCATTTCTGCCTCTTTACATTTGACTGTCCCTCCATCTTACCAAAAATAACTAGTGATTTGGTATTCATCTCCACTTATACTTCCCTATTAAATTGAATTGAAGGTTGAAATCAGATCTGACTATGGATATTTTAGGTGATGTGGAGGAATATATCTGGTTATAGGGTCATAGGTCATTGAGGAGCATGGATTTAAAATCTACCGAGACATCAGAAGTCATCAAGTTAAGGAAACTGAAGACCAAAGAGATTAACTGATCTCCCCAGGGTCATATATTTAGTAAAAGGTAGGATTCAAATTTAGAAAGGGCAAAAAATTCTGAATTGTAAAAAAAAGTTCTAGATGAGATGTTCTCAGTTTTTTCTCAATACCACATTAAATTACATGAAATAATTAGGAAGGGCTCAAGCAGGAATGTGCTAGAACCAGTTTGAACTAAGAACTAGCATTTAAATTTTTAGTGTGAGCATTTACAGCTTGGAAATTGGCAAATACTACAAATCAAAGCTTGATTTACTGTTTTGTTAAATGTCTAGACTCAAGAAAGTGATGGAAAATGTAAATAATTCAGATTAAACTTAAAAGTATGTCAACACATGTTTTTGAAAACCAGTTGTTAAGAACTTACTAGCATATCAGTGAATACAAGAGTTTTGCCATTATTTGTATAGGGATTTCATGAACCCAATAAAATTAGCAACCTCTTTCAAATCAGTTTTTGAGTTACAATATTACTATTTCACTATAGAAATCATTTTTTATTCTTTCCATCCAATCAAATTAATTCAATACATATTTATTACCCTTTGATGTAGACTTCTTATATCAGAAGCCTCCATCAGAGGAGTCAGGAAACCAGGAAAAAGGTAAGAATATGAAAAAGATGACCAATAATATCTTTGCAAATAATCAAAATTAGCATTCATATATTACTTTATGGTAGACAAAGTATTTTATGTTATCTCATTTGACTGTCACAACTTTAGGAGGTATGATATTATTATCCTCATTTTACAGATGAAGAGACCAAAGTTTAAAAAGGTTAAATGACTTTCCCAGGGGTCACAGGTTTTGAACTTGGGTCTTTCAGATGCCAAGATCAATCTTCTATCTGCTAGATCACAGAACTGTAAACTCCCTTTATTTTGTTCATGAAGACAATGGTTAACTTAAACTATACCTAATTTTAACTTAAATCCAAAATCTGCCTATTGGAAAGGTTAGACTTTTACATTCTTTTGTGAAATAATTTGCCATTCATTCCATTGATATGAGCTAGGTATTGAGTAATATCTAGGTATAAAGAGGCAAGGCAGGGCTCTTGGAGGATAGGGACTACCAGGGCCTTCTCTGTTCTATTTTCCTTCCCACTTTCTTATGACCATTTTTTTAAAGACCTGTGCTAGTAAACATTTGTGATTCTCATCCTTCTTAGTATTTCCATTTCCAATATCACTTTTGTGTAGGAAATAAGAGGGGACTGAGTGTTTGTCTCTGATTTTCTCATGGTTTTTCCTAGACTTACTCAAATGATGCACTAACTCAGTTTTCTAAAAATTAAAATATGATATAGAATCCAGAATATCTCCCTAGTTACCTGGTCCTGGGAGATTTGGACAGGGTTTCGGAAAACTGTCCAGAGCACACTGGGGAAGCAAGGAGGAGTGGTCAGAGAACCTTGGTAGCGGTAGTATTCATCTAGATTCTTAGGAAGAAGTTCTTGGATGTTAAGACCTGGAATTTGAACTTTCTGATCTGAAAGAAACACAATTATGGATAGGGGTAAAGGAGTGATATTAACATCTCTGCAACATATAGAAATGTTCTGATAAGAACCCTAAGCATATTTCTGTTTCCAGTTATGCAGTGACCTCCCTTCACTATAGCTCACAAATTCCCCATTGTCTTGCTGCCCACCCTCCAGATTTTGCCTCCTCACCCCCAGTTCTGCCAAGTGATCTTTTACCTTATCTGGTCAGGAATTAGGCCTCTATGTCCCCTTGCCATCTCTATATCAAACTGTTGGATCTCTACCCTCTCTCCCTTTCCAACTCCCCTTCATGTGTTTTCTTTCCTTAGAATGGGAGCCCTTTGAGGGTAGGCAGGAACCAGCTTTGTCTGTTTCTGTGTCTCTCCAATTGTTTTCTGCTGCCTGTTATCCACAAGTCTCTGAATATGGACACCACCATTTCTGTTTTTCTTTGTCATACATTCTTTATCTTTTGCATCTTGTCCCCAGAAAATACCAAAGTATCAAACAAGGGACCCTCGGGCCACTTACCTTTGTACTTAACATCCTGGAGATGACTGAAGATCTTGTCATAGGAAGGACTGAAGGAACCTATCTGTAATACATTTGACATGGTTGAGCTGCTTGAACTGAGGAAGGATTCCTTTGAGCAATTAGATTAGAGCAGGGTTTCTTAACCTTTTTGTGTATCATGTATCATGTATCATGTATCTCTTTGGCAATCTGGTGAAGCCCCTGAAGACTTCTTTCTCAGAATAAAGTTTTTAAATGCAGGATAAGATCACCCATAAAAAAATTGTGTTGAAATATAGTTTTCCAAATATCTATCTATCTATCTATCTATCTATCTATCTATATATATATATATATATATGTATGTATATATTTACATAAAAATCTGTTCATGGACTAGAGGTTAATTACTCTTGGATTAGAGGAAGTTCTCAGTCATTAGCAGGCAACAGGCACTTATGTTACAGCCTTGATCTCCTGAAAGATGTACTTTGATATTACAATTAGGAGGATCATCATGGGAAATTGTTCTATTATTAGAGAATTGCCATTGAGTTCCTGCCATTTTGTATTCCTCCACAAGTCACTGCCCCTTGGGTTTCTAAAGCATTGTACTAAGTGCTAAATTATACTGCTTTATTTTGCAATATTACTGCAAAAATGGTAATCAAAAGAAAACTCTAACTCAGATCTTGAAGAGGTATGCTAAGAACAAAAGTTCACCTAAGAATGACCTGTTTAAGAGATCTAGATAAAGCTAGCATTTATCACTTAAAGCCCTTCACAATTTAATCCCCAAATCACTCTCTAAACCATCTTTTCATTTCTACCATGCACTCTTTGACCCCAGTATAAAAAGATATCATCATTATGTAGGTCTCCCCCCCAGACTAAAGAATTTTCTAGAAAGAAAAACATTGTATCATAAAGGTCATTTTTATCTGTAGAACACACAACAAGCCAGCTGAACCTTTGAGGTAGGAGTCCAGGGACAAAACTGTCAGATTCCAGCTATTTGAAATCACATTTGGAAATCCTCTAAACCAAAAGATGGAGGGGGAGGGTATCAAGAGGACCAGTGAACTTCTTACCTCAATAAGAACAGCCAGAACAGCTAGTCCATCTGATTTGTCCTTGGCTGTGGACACATCAGGATATTTGTCTGAGTTATAATGGACAATATGTAGCTATAATGGAGAGAAAAGGTCAAAATGTCAGTGTCAAAGAAATATTAAACTTAATTCCTGTAAAGAGTCATGGAAATACTAAATTATTTTAGAGAAATTCTATTTCTTTCTTGAGGCTATAACTAGTTATTTTTGATCAAATGGAAAGGCTGTATTTAATACGTAGTCCCCTCAAATTCAGTCACTCCCAAATACCACTTAATTTAGAAATGCTCAAGGGCTGAGATGAGAACCCTCCAACCACCAGCTTATTTTAATTCAACCTACAAAGCCAGTATTTATCCTGTAAGCTAAAAAAACACAGATTTAAAAGAATTTAAAAGTCTATATAATATTCTATGTTGCCACAAAACAGAATATTACCCCATAAAAAAGGTATTCTTCTCTCTAAATGAACTACAGCATTCTCTAATTTCCATAGGAGAAAAATATTTTTCCTATAAAACAAGCAAAAATATAGTTTTATAACACATTATGAGAATTTTACCCTCTTTGTGACTGTATTTTGTTCACAATTATCATTTTCCATAAAAATTAGTAAATTATTTAGATCCTTGGTTCTTAAGACTTTAACAAACATTGAAATTCTGTCTCTGAGTATTTCCCTACCTCCTTTTTCCTATCTATCTCACCATAATTGGCTCTAATATAGAAATTTAATGTGTTTGTAGAAGTTATAATTGGTAAATATAATATTTCTCGTTTTAAATTTAAAAACTGGATAAATAGAACATGAAAAAGCTAGATGGAATCAGGAAGACCTGTTTGAATCCCACCTTATAGTTATCAGCTGTGTAACCTTCCCCATTAACAATCTTTGTTAATTCCCACCTTCCCTTTGCTAATTATCTATAGTTTATACTTTATACATCTTGTTTGTACCTAGTTGTTTGAATTTTTGTCTCTCCCAATAAATGGAGAACTCGAGAACATTCAGTGTTTTGCCTTTCTTTGTATCTTAAGCATTTAGCCCAGTATCTGATATATAGTGTAATCACTCATAAATGCTTGTTGATTGATTGACCACAGTCTCCTTATCCGTTAAATGGCTATAATAATATATCATAATATAGCTATATAAAATACAATAGCTATATTAATAAAATATATTGTGTCACATATAATCATAATATAACCTATTATAATATATAAGCATGTGGGGCAGCTAGATGGATAGAACACTGGCCCTGGAGTCAGTAGGACCTGAGTTCAAATTTGATCTCAGACATTTAATAATAAAACCTAGCTATATGACCTTAGGTAAATCACTTAACCCCATTGCCTTGCCAAAAAAAAAAAGAAAGGCTTGTAATTGGGCTAGCTAAGCAGAACAGTCTTTTAATATGCAGGTTCCTTTTTCAATATAAATCATGTAAACAAAATCTTGCAATCCTTAATTTGTAATTTATGTGTCATTTCTTTGGTCACACAAATAACTACCTAATTTCTGAATCAAGAGAATTTCCTAAATCATCTCAGGAATAAAATATATAAACTCCATATCATCGATATGACATTTTCTAAAACAACAGTGGAAGAGCAGAGGCTGATAGGTGTTGCAGTGGATAGAGCACCAGTCTGGGAGTCAGGAGGACCTGAATTCAAAGCCAGCCTCAGACATTTAATATTTGTCTAGCTGTGTGACCTGGAATGAGTCACCTAGCCCCATTGCCTTAAATGAATTAAAATTTTTAAAAAATGGAGGAGCAAAGGGATGAGATGAAGCATAATTTAACCCCTTCTGTGCCTCAGGATTTCAAAATTACAAGGATACTTAAGGCCATCTACATTTTATTAAGTTTATGTGCCTTTTTTAAAGGCATTAAAAAAAAGATAATCTTGATTGAGATTTGTTTTCTCCCCAGAAAGCTGATTAAGAATCAAATCTCCTTACTACTGGGTATATATTTATCTTTAGTTATTACAACATCTCAGTTCTTTTTACTTAAATTTTTTTTTAAAGTAATGTCTTACAACAACTCTATGAAGGAAAGTAGCATAAGAATCATTATCTTCATTTTCCATATAAGGAAACTTAGATATACAAAAAATAACTTGACCTGAGTCACTTGGCACTTGACTAGTAAGTGCCCTATCAGGATTTGAAGCTCGTTTTCCTGAAAGCAAATCAATAAGGTTTATGTGCTACACACACACACACACACACACACACACACACACACACACACACACAACTTGAACCTTCGTAGAAGAAAGAAAAGCAATCAAAATGATCTGCAACTACCTAAATCCTAATTCCTTCCAGGACCATCTCCAGTCGTTCTTATTCATATTTGTCCATTGGACCTAGATGACTCTGGAGGAGAAAGTGAGGCTGTCGATTTAGCACAGCACCTCTCACTCAAATCCAATTCACTTGCTTATCATGGCATCACCTCCCTGATGTCTGGTTTTCATCAAGAACAAAGGATAAACCTCATCATCATCAACATCATCATCATCAAATTCTAATTTCTACCTGTACTTCAGCTTCTTTATATTCCCCTGAGGAAGGAAAGTATCCACTTAACAATTAGCCAGAAATAATTGCAGTGTTTGAGCTTTAGAGAGGGACATTAAAATATGTGAGCTTCTAATAGTACCATCAAATATCATGTCCAGAATTATACCCCACCTTACTTCTAAGAAGACCTATAATTAGCCTGAGACATGAAACCATTTAGCTGTTATGAACAGTGGAGAATCGACTTGTAATTATTCACTGTAGAATCCATTGCCTGATCTGTGGTATTTACCCCTTGTATTGCATTATAAACATTTACAACCACTCCCTTGTGTTCCGGCCTGTAGGAACTAAAAAGTGGAGTAAAAAGCCAGCAATTATGAGTTGTCACTAAAGGAATAAGGTTCTGCCCCTCCTCCCATTCTCTGTTGACATTGTGGATTTGCACACCAGGGTTATACAGTGCAACATAACCCAGGGTGGCATATTATAACTCTAAGCTACCTTTCAGCAGATCTTTAAGCAGAAAACATGACTCCCTCTATCAAAGTTTGATGGGTTTTGTGTTTTTTCCCTTCAATATTCTGACACTGTTCATTATTATTATTTGTCTATTATGTTAAAGTAGGGATTAGAGAGAAAAATAGAAGGGGGATTCATCCCAACCCATGCCCCCACTCCTCCATTCTATATCTAAGACTTCAATAAATAACCAAAGATAGCATAATCCTGAATAGAGCTGCCAGAATAATAATGGATTATTCCTGGTAAGAGAGGCTAATTTAAACAGTGCTACAAAATTGTGGAATGTAGAAGTTATAGAGACTATTAGTATCTAATGTGATGATAGTAGAAGGAATTCTTCATTTTCAATGGATCATTTATAGACTTTAAACTGGAAGTTACCTTAGACATCATCTTGTCTAGGTCCTTTATTTTACATAAGGTTACTGAAGCTCAGAGAGATTTATTCTAGACCACATAAAGAGTAAGTGACAGAGGTGAGATTTGAATTCTTCTTCTGAGTTTGGAGAGACAGTAGCAAATGATGATAAGAGCACCTTATTAGACTGTAAGCTCCTTGAGGACAAAGTCTATTTTTTGCCTTTTTTTTGTAACCCAGGTGATCAGTACATTGCCCCTCACAAAGCAGATTGACTGACTTTCCTTGGGACCAAGAAGCCTGATTTGTGGATCTGACAATTACTGGATGTGGTGCCCTTCACCAAGTTGCTTAATCCCTCTGAACCCTCATCTTTGAGATGGAGATAATAAAATGTGGACCACCTCTCTCTACATTCTCCACTCTATCTGGACATCTTGAAAGATTTGTAGTATGTGTCTACTGCTAAGCTGGGGAAAAGGGCAAATCACAAACCTCCATGAAGCATTGATTACAAATAATTTATCTAGTAAATGTTCAAAGTAATTAAAATGAAGAGAAACTCTTGCTTTGTCTATATAACAGTGTATTCTCCTTTCATCCTAACCGGATGTTTAATTAGTCACATGAAGGCATCAGGCAGGTTCCTAGCACATTCACTAGAATATTTCAGCTTAATTAGATATGGGGGGAGGGAGAAATAGAGTGAATTTTCAGATGCCTCCAACCCATCAACTGCAGCTAGATTGCTTAAAACCTTCCACATATCATTTATATAAAATAGTGGTCAAGTGGTAAATGGCATTAACATCTGAACTGTATGTCTACAAGAAGCACAACCATTAGCCACCCAAGCAATGTGCTCATCAGAAGGCAGATGCAGTTCCACATCAGTATTGGGGACAACTTGAGCACTGCCTTCAATCTTCCCTCCCACTCCACTTACCTCAGCTGCAAAATGCTTCCCATCAACTGTATGTTCAGAGCCATGGGGATTATTCTGATTGCCCCAGTGCAAATGAAGCTCTGTTGCCTTGTATCTGGGACCCAGGCCTTTAATGAACATATCTGGAGAGAGATCTAATTTCACTGTGAGGGGAAAAAAAAGCAATTGATTCATTAATATCAATGCAGGGAATAGAGGTTTAAAAACAATGAGATCAGAAAACTCACAGACCCAGATAAGTAGAGCTAAAAGAGATTTGGAAATCAGAGTCTGGCTTCTTCTCACCCTGATAGGATTGCCCAACTCTGTATACCTTCAAGGCCTGAATTTTTCCATTTGTAAAATGTATTTGATACTGGCAAACCTATTTCACCAGAGAATTTGGAAGAGTTTATTAATCTATATGTTTAGTACTTCAGGATAATAATATACTCTCGAGTAGACATTGGGTTAATTAACCTTTAATATCATTAGAAATCTCAGGTTGTAAGTAGGAGCCAGGACCTGGTATTAGTAAGTTATCTAAGTTGGGTGACTGAGATATAGAAATATCTCTTGTTACTGCTGCTGTTACCAGTATAACCAGGGGATATAAATGCTCCACAGTAGGCATTTTCTCTGGAGAGATTCTGCATTTTCTAGTATAATTCTTGATGAAATTCTAACAAAGCAGTTTAAAAAAAACTCACATCCATCTTTAAAAAACCATTTGTTAAGGGCTGCTAGTGGCGCAGTGGATAGAGCACTGGCCCTCGAGTCAGGAGTACCTGAGTTCTTAATAATTGCCTAGTTGTGTGGCCTTGGGCAAGCCACTTAACCCCATTTGCCTTGCAAAAAAACCCATTTGTTAATAGCAACAAAGCTGGCAAACTTGTAGAGCAGTCACACTTCTGTTGAACAGAGTAAAGCCACCACAGTCACAAATAACATAGACATCGGGAAGGACATTTGAGAGAAGAGAATGAAGGAAGAATGGGGAGAGCTGGAGGTAATTACATGAAATTTAGATACAATAAACCCCAGCATACTTTTGGTGATTAGACTGACCACTGAGGTTCTAGGGATATGGAACACTGAACACATCATTTGAACCTTGGGTGCTAAAAAAGAAATAGGGTTGTGATCCTGGGTTTAACAGTGATGACACAGCTCACTGTGTTATTAGGATTCCTAGGTCCCAATAGTACTGAATGAATTTTATGATCCCTGGGGTTCCATAGAACTATAAATCTAGAATCAGAAGGGAGACAAAGAGACCACATGATCCAACCCCCAGTGAAGGAGGGATGCTCAATAATCAGTAATCATCTGCTTCAGGGACAATTGAAAAGGTTCACTTTCAACTCTGCATATTGTCAGGATAAAGAGCTGAATTTGTGTAGAGATTCCATTCTATAACCTATACATGCTCACCACTCCTTCCCTACAAAACATTAATCTATCCTTCCTAATACCCAATGATATCCTTTTTTAAAAAGTATTTTAAGACGAAGGACAAAGCATGTTACTTTGTTGACAGTGCTATGAGATTATATTTTGAAGTTGTGGTCTGTTTCTAGGACAATTTTGTCATGGGACTCAATTCTCAGACTTTGAAGGTCTTAGATGCACTATAATGCAGAATATGTATAGCTGTTATTGTTATTATTTGATCCTTTCAGTCATTTCTAATTCTTCATGACCCCATTTGAGATTTTCTTGGCAAAGCTTACTGGAGTGGTTTGTCATTTCCTTATGTAGTTCATTTTATAGATGAGGAACTAATACAAACAGGGCTAGCTGACTTGCCCAAGGTCACAAAGCCAGTAAGTGTCTGAGGCCAGATTTCAACTCAGAAAAATGAGTCTCCATGACTTGAGGTTGGGCACTCTATCTACTGTGCCACCTCATTGTCCAAGTAGTATCTCTACTGTTAGATCTTTTTTACTCTTAAGATCTTTCAGTTTGGCTTGTTCTTTGTTCCTTCTCTTACCACTGGAGGTTAGATCATGTCACTCCATGATGGAACTGCTTCTGGAGGGTGTTTGTGTGTGTGTGTGTGTGTGTGTGTGTGTGTGTGTGTGTGTTGGCAGGGGAAGAAAAAAGCTTAAATTGTCCTTGGGAAGAGCCCATGATGATGTCATTCTCCCTAAGGGAGAGAACCCACATACGTGGTATAAAGTTTTGGCTGTGTTGGTTCCTATAGTAGACCTACTATGTTTTCAAGTGGGGAAAATGGAGAGAAACAGTGGGAAAATACTTCTTCAGTGTCCAACTTACCAGAATGTCCATTATTAGTCAGAATAAACTGCTCATTAGAAGACATATTGTAACCTTCTAGTTCTATGGGAGAAAGGGTAGAATCATATTGAAGGATGTCACTGTGAAAATCTATGGGAGACTGGGACACTCCTCCACAGGAAGGAAAGGACTTTGGCCAAGCTTTCTCTCCATTATCACCTAGAGAGAAGAGTTAAAGCAGACATATCTTGATCACTGTCTTCTAGTTTTTGTTTCAAGATGATTGCTCTTTCCATGTTTGCAACAAGAAAGCAATGAGCAAATTCTTCAAAGAAAACAGTTCTTTATTAACTTTGTAGTAGGCAACACTTATAAACTGTTTCCATTTAGCTGAATGGGCATGAAAAAACGAGAAACATCTAGAGAAGTTTGGTCAAATAAACATATCTCCTCATTCAAAAAAACAGAGCTGCTGACTATTTATATTTTTATGTATTTATTTAACATTACAAACACATTCAGAATATACAGAAATCTTCCCAGCCTCTATTGGCAATTGCCATTTACAGGTATTTTATGATTATAGTGTATATTACTTACATTATTCATTCAGTCCTCACTATAACCCTGTATATTAAGCCAATTTTACAGATGAGTAAACTAAAGCACATAAAATTTAATTGAATTTCCCAAGGTTGTACAACTGATAAAAGGCAAAGCCAAGAAATGTATCCAAGTCATAAGCCTAGTACTCTTCTGAGATACTGCTTTGCCTCTGTAATCATTAGTCCACTAGAGGAAGCTAGGTGTTACAGTGGATAGAGCTCACTGTTCACTGAGTTCAAATCCAGCTTCAGATACTTAATAATTTTGTGACCCTGGACAAAATGAAATTATCTCACAGAAATTTACATAGCTATAAACTTTTGTCTCCTTTTCTTTTGTCTTTTTGCCTCGTCTTTCCCTTTTTCTATCCATCCTCCACACAGCTGCCAAAGTGACTTTTCTAAGGCATCTCATTCCCCTCTTCAGTCTGTTTCTTTTTGCCCCTGGGGTCTTATGTAAACTCCTGCCCTTGGCATAGTTTTTCACAACTTGGTTCCAAAGTACCTTTTCAACCTTATTATACATTTCTTCCCTTCAGGCATTCTATGTTCCAGTCAACTGTGCTGTTTCTTGCTCCATCTCCCATTTTTGTTTCTTTGTAGTCTGTTTCCCCAATGCCTAGAATTCGTTCTCTTTATCTCTGCCTCTTTAGTTTCTTTCAAAACTCAACTCAGACTCCTCATTCTACTTAAAGTCCTTCCTGATTCCTCTCTCTAGTTGCTTTCTCTTCTAAATAACTGAATTCCTTTTGGATGATGATGCAATTTTATACTTTGGGGGCACCCTCTATTTTGTATCTACTTTTATGTCTCCCTTGATTGAATATAAGCTCCTCAACCCTCCTTCACTTTTTTTTAAGGTTTTTGCAAGGCAATAGGGTTAAGTGGTTTGCCCAGGGCCACACAGCTAGATAATTATTAAGTGTCTGAGGCCATATTTGAACCCAGGTCCTCCTGACTCCAGGGCTGCTGCTTTATCCACTGCGCTACCTAGCCCCCCCCCCCCCCATCACTTTCATTAATGAATCCTCAACACCTAACTTAGAGCCTAAGTTGGTACTTAAATACTTGTTAATGATTTGATCTGCTAGATCAGGTTAGGCTGCCTGACTTGTTCATTCTAATATACAGATAATTTCAACCTGACCTCAAAGTCTTTGTGGATTGATACATTTTTATGCTGCTTGTGTCATCTAATTTCACTGAATACAAATCCTTAGATGTGCCATTTGGATTATGCATAGCATCCCTCACCTTGTGGATGCTTAAAGACTATAAAATAATTATAATGCTAATATTTTAAGATTAAGTTCTCCTTTGGGCCAAGAAGAGAAAGAAAAATTCTAAAAACTCATTGAAACAACATATCTGTAGTTCATAGATGACAAGTAATACCTGGGGATGGAGAAACTTAAAAAAAAAATCCTTCAGGGCTTGAGTTCTTATGCTATTTATTAGATAACATTCTATCCTCCGGAAATGAAAATAAACTACCCCCAAGTTCATATAAATTTTCTCTTTCCTGCAGGCAAAAGTCTTTATGGAATTTAAAGCATATGTTTAAAAGATTATTTTCCATGGTAATTAAATTGCAGCTGATCTTTGGTTTGAGGCATTTCCAAAGTATCAAGTAATTGGCATGTTATAGTTTCTTGGGTTACAGACATGGATGCACGGTTGGCTTTATTAGAGTTGGGAACAAGCCTTTATGATCTGGAACCTACTTAGTCTTACAGAAAAGGGGATAATGTGAAATAAAATGTGGACAGCATATTTAACAGAAAGATTGTCAGCGTTCATTTAAATTCACATTTTCTAGAGAGGCAATCACCAGTGCATAGGACTTTAAGAACTGGATGAGATCTTGATGTTCATCTAGGTCAGTCCTTCCATTCCATAGGTAAAGAAACAAATCAGGAAATATAAAGTCCAAGGTTACACATCAAAATTATGAGGGTGAAAACCTGGATTTAGTCCAAGACTCCTTTCTGTTAAATATACAATGTCTCTTTTTCCAAGTGCTCAAAGCCCTAGGCTCATAGTGTTCCATTGTTTCAGGTCTGACAGGTACTGAGGGTGGGCAGCCCTCAGACATTAAAATTGCAATATTCTTATAACCTAAAGCAAAGCAATCATAGGGGAAGGAGTGGTATGTGTATGCACAGAGGAACAGCATTTTGGAGATAAAAGGAAACAGAATTTGAGGAACTAATTTAACCAAGAATCAAGGGAATTAAAACAAAATAAGCAACAGGTAGATCAGGAGGTTCAAAAGTCACATCTAAAACAGATAGGTCTTGTAGGCTAAGTGAGAGACCTTATCAGAGTAGAGAAAACATTTATTCAAAAAGGATAAATTGAGCACAGCCAATGTGTCAGAAATTGCAGTTCAAGCATGAATGAAAGACCCTCTTATTAAACTGTAGCGAATTATTCATTGCTATCTCACTACAGAAGAGTTTTAAAATATTTCATTTGCTCTATTACAGCTAATTCTTATTCTCTCCCACAGTTTTCTAAAAGACCACACCAATCTTAGATAGCTTAGTGACTCAAATGGAGAAATGATTTGAAGGGAACAAAAATATTAATACAATAAGGGAGATAATATGATATAGTAGAAAGAACAGGGAGGGGAAAAGAAATTTATGTGATCTCTTTATTATATATTTAAAACCAGTACACAATAGTACATAATAGATCTGCAATTTCATGTGAAATCACCTTTTTTATTATACTATGTTATGTGGAAAGGTTTGTTTTATTCCATAAGCTAAAAAGAAATTTTTTTAAAGTAACAAATTAAAAAAAAAAGAAAGAGAACAGGATATAGAGAAACTAGGTTCAAATCTTGCTTCTGTCATGTACTATGTGTGTGACTATCAACAAGCTATTCATTCTTTCCAGGTGTCAATTTTCTCACATATATATTAAAGGGAATGAACTGGACATCCTCTAAAGTTCCTCCCTACTCTATATCTGTGATCTGTTCTCAAAGAAATTTAATTTTTGGGAGTAACTAGGTGGTGCAGTGGAGTCAGGAGGTCCTGAGTTCAAATCCAGCCTCAGATACTTAATAATTACCTAGCTGTGTGGCCTTGGGCAAGTCACTTTTAGCCCCACTGCCTTAAATAAATAATTTTTTTTAAAAAGAAATTTAGTTTTCCTATCTTCAAAAACTGTCTGACACACCAGGCTCTTCCTTTTTCTCATGCCTGTGTCCTAACTTTCTTCAAGACTCAGCTCAAAGTTCATTATGTGTACATAATTATCGTCTCAGCTATTTGTAGGTTGATTTCCAAACTGAAATGTGAGGCATGGACTAACTCAACTTTCTTTGTATTCCTGTGTTTGTGGACAGCTAGGTGGCAGCTGGGTGCATAGAGTGCCAAACCTAGAGTCTTCCTGACTCCATCTTGAGTTCAAATTTGACTTCAGATTCTGCTAACTGCAGCAAGTTCCTTAATTTTGTCTGCCTCAGTCTTACTCATCTGTAAAAAGAGCTGGAGAAGGAAATAACAAATCACTCCAGTATCTCTTCCCAGAAAACCCCAAATGAGCTCCTGAAGAGTCAGTCATGCCTGAACAACAACAAAAATTAATCACCAGAATAGAAAAATGCCTCGAACATATTAATTGCTTAATAAATGCTTGTTGATTAATTGATTGATTGATTGGATCAGAAGCCAAGGGCCATATAAAGTAGTGTAGAACTGCAAAAGGGATTGAGAATATTAAAGACAGAAGAATCAATGCATGGAATGAGGGAAGAGGAAAAACCTCTCCAGAAAAAGAAATTGGCTTACAGTACACATCCCTTCTGGCTGTAGAGAGGTGGGATACTACTGGAGTATAATATTACATATGCTGTCAGAGAGAAGTCATTTGGTTTTGCTTATCTGTTTTTCATTGTTATTAAAGGAAGATTCAGTTTGGGGACAGTAGGGGAAGAATTATACCAAGAAATAATTGTAACATCAAAACCAAAAGGCATCAATAAAATTTTTTCATTTAAAAGATAGCTGAGAAAGGAATTACTTGAAATGGGCTTGAAAGCCTACTATTTTTGTATTTTTTTTTTACAAATAGGAGCAAGGCAGGGAAAGACACTTCCTAAGCATACACTAAAGTCCATGGACAGAGACAAAACTTTTTTTTTTGCAAGGCAAATGGGGTTAAGTGGCTTGTCCAAGACCATACAGCTAGGTAATTATTAAGTGTCTGAGACTGGATTTGAACCCAGGTACTCCTGACTCCAGGGCCAGTGCTCTATTCACTGCACCACCTAGCCGCCCCTAGACAAAACTTTTTAAAAGTCTCTAAATCCCATCTCTCCAGCCCCTTACCCATTCAGGTACAACAAAACTGCAGAACACTCAAATTATAAAGAGTTTTCCTGCCCAAGGGCAGCACCTAAAACTCAGAGTTTTGTCACAAGGAAACAAAACCCCAGAGAGATAGCTCTAAAACTTTGTTCTTGGACCACAGTTGAAGCAACAAATACAATTTAATCAATTTTTTGTTGCAGTCAGAGTTACTAAAAGTGGTAGTTTACTACTTGGCATGATTGTTACACAAGTCCCTTAACATTTCCTGATTCTTTTTTCTGTGTAAAAGAGGGAATAGACTGTGTGACCTCTGAGATCCTGTCCAGTTCAAAACTAAAAATAAACTGCTGTGGAAAGCAGAAAGAGCAGAGGTTATTACTCCTTTTTTACAGATGACAAACCAAGGCACTAAAAATTAAAAAAAAGTTGCTGAAAAATAACACAATGAGAAAGGGATGTTGGGAACTATGTTATACAGCAGTCCTAGTCTGTTACAACAACTCTTGGACTTCAGAGGAATTTGTCAGTAGAGTAATGCTAACCATTGAGTAAGATTAAAAGCAATTAACCTTTATTGGACCTGTTTTAATTCACACAAGGGAAAATTTGAGATTTAGGGGCCATTCAATGTCATCTGTCCTTCATATTAAAGAGGACCAATGATATTACAGTGCGATGTCATCTTGTGTGTGAATTGGGAGACACCCAAAAAGGAGCAAGAGACAGACATAGTTAGAGATGTCCCCCCCCAAGCCATGGCATTAGTTGACATCTCCACAGCAGGGCAGAAAAGGGACAAAGCTAGGGATGTTGCAAGGAACTCTGGTACAAGATTATGGTAGCAGAAGGAAAGGAGTCCTGTAAGAAAACTTGGAATATCAAGTTTTTGCCTTTCCTGGTTGCACTATGATGCCTCTATTTCATGCATCTGGATAGATAAATAGAAGGTAGGGATCCTTGCAATTTGCTTTTCTACTTCTGATGACCTAGGCAGGGATGCAGTAGGGATTGTCAGTCAGTCAACAAGCATGTAATTGTGGATTGGTCCATAAAACTCACTATGGGGTATGGATGATTCTAACACAGAGAAGAGGAAGTTCTGAAAAAGGACAGAGTAATAGTGAGGAGTGTATCTAAAGCAAAGACAGTCTACCTCACGATACACTAGGCTGACACCAAAAAAAAAAAAAACCCAAAAACCAAATCCACAGAGTTTGTCTTTATCATTATAGTAAATCTTCTCACATTTAAAAGTGTTCTTTTCTCTCAGGAGAATTTCCCCCAAACTGGCTTTGCAGCCTAAGAGGAAAGACTGCCAAATTTAGAGTCAGCAAACTTGATTCCAAATTCTGATTTTTAACACTTACTAGCTGTGTGATCATGGGCAAGTCACATAGTCACAGATCCCATAGGAACAGTCTCTTCATCTATATAGTGAGGCTGGTAATGTCCATAGAATCTACCCCTAACGACTGTCTTGAAAATAAATCTTGTCTAAACTGCATTGCCAACCTTAAAGTCTTAAGTCATATCAATGTTGATATGATTCTTTTTGTGGAAAGAAGAGAAATGATTTGCTCATCTAAAAATTTATTCTCTCTACCTCCTTATGTTGGCTTTGATGTAGAGTTATTAAGGGTAAGACTGTTCCTGCCAATAACTGATCTTCTGTCCATGAACTTAAAGTTGATAAACTGTACTTTTTCTTTTTCTTTTTTTTTTTTTTTAACTTTTTCAATGGTATGGAGGTAAAAAGTGGCCAATTCCTCAAGGAAGGAAAATTTCTGGCAAGGGAAGTTTCTGACTGTCCTTTTCTATAGTTGTTTAAAGGGGGAGATTCTACAGAAGTGCACTTAAGCGTTTAGGAAAAAGGCTTTCAAACTCTGGAATGGTGTTAAACAAAATACAGGGAACAGAAAGCATTTCAAGAAGAGAGCAAAGATTCCAACTTTGTCTATGCAAAATGATCAGTGTGCCCCAAAGCTTGGAACCAGATATCCTGGTGACCCCAGTCTTAAGATTTGCTAGCTCTTTAATGAAATATTAAAACGTTCTGCAGCAGAGAGCAGAAGGAAGTTTAGAAAGTGATCACAGAAACTAATGCAGCAAAATAGAACTAGTATGTCAGATATATCTGGATCTCATCTGTAAAAATGAGGAAATTGAATTTGACAATCCCTAAGGTTTCTTTTAGTTTGAACTCTCTGATCCCACAAACATATATATTTCTATATGTATATATAAATATATATATATATATATTCACCCAATCTTTATACAATAGTTAATCACAATATAAAAACCCCCTCTTTTCTGATTTTTTACTTTTATTTTAGAGAAAAACACAAGAAAATGGGCTCCTTTTCTTAGACTTTTGCATGATGGTTAACAATTTTCTGTCATTTCTTCTGCCTAAGAAATACATCACCTGTGAATAGAAACTAATACTTAGCCTTTGCTAAGAGTTTCCTAAACTCTATTCCAGGACCTCTAAATTCTACTTTCCATAGCATACTCCTGCCAGAAAATCTATGTTGGAATTGATGTTAAGTAGACAAATTGTTTCCAGCTATTATTTAAAATAATTTCACCACCACCACCAAGCTCAAGCCCCACCTAACAAATTAAATCCTTTATGGTATTGAAGAAGTCATCCTTTTTTCCAGATAAAACCAAAAACCAGAGTTATGATTTAATTAACAATTGTTCTGTAGTATATTATTAAATTAACAAGGTAATTCCGCAGTGCAAGGCAGCTAGGTGTTGGAGTGGATAGACCACTGGACCTAGAATCAGAAAGACTTGAGTTCAAACCTAGCTACTTTCCTCACCTGTAAAATGTGTGTGTGAGGTTTTTTCCTTAGGCAATGGGGTTAAGTGACTTGCCCAAGATCAGCTAGGTAATTATTAAGTATCTCACTCTGGTCCTCCTGAATCCGGAACTGGTGCTCTATCCACCACACCACCTAGCTGCCCCACTGGTAAAATATGGATAAAAACAGCACCTACCTGGGAAGGTTGTTCTCAGGCTCAAAAGATGTAATATTTGTAAAATGTATGCAGTACCATGTCTGACATATAATAGATTCTTAATTATTATACTCTTTTTTCTTTTAATGTTCTTGTTAAAAGTATTGTAGGGATCAGTGAAAAGGGGAATCTGTGCTTTTAAATTTGAATTTGGCAATACAATACCTCCTCCAAAAACAGACCTACTGGTTTTACCTTTCTCTTGGATCTATTTCTGTCTTTCCCTGTCTTTTGGCTTTTTTTTTTTTAAGGTTTTTGCAAGGTAAATGGGGTTAAGTGGCTTGCCCAAGGCTACACAGCTAGGTAATTATTAAGTGTCTGAGGTCAAACTTGAACTCAGGAACTCCTGACTCCAGGGCCAGTGCTCTATCCACTGCACCACCTAGCCGCCCCTTTTCCTTTTCTTTTGGAAATGAGCACTCAAGATTCCACTCTTGAAATCTCTTTCCTATCTATCTTTCCTATTCATTGTTACTGCAGCTTCCTGAGTTCAAGCACTTATCCCATCAGAATGGGATCAATGTACTGAACTTCTAATAAGTTACTCTAACTTTAGTCTCTGCCTGTTCCCATCAGAATGATTTTTGTAAGGCACTGCCTTCATGACAGACAACGTTTTGTGGGACTCGGATTTTTAGATATATTTCAAACTTATGGTGGCTTTGAAAGCCTTCCATCAATTAGCCTCTTGCAACCACCTATCAAACTTTATCTATTCTAGTCCTCAAATCTCCACTCTATCCAGATCAGTCTCCCTAAGGTCCTCTGAATGTTAGTATGAAGCTCAATAAACAACTATTAAACATATACTATGTTAAAGGCACTGGTATATAAGCATAGAAGATCAAATAGTTCTTTTTCCAAAAAAAAAGTCAATAGAAGATATGTATTAGAATCCTGGTTTGGACACTTTTTAACTATATGACCTTGAGGAAGTAACAATTTAACTGAGCCTCAGTTTACTCATCTACAAAATAGAGACATAATAGTATCTATAGTATAGTATCTGTCTCACTGGGTGGGTGTAAGTGACAATGTTATACAAATTATTGAGTTATTACTACTATAAAAACCTAGAAGCATTATCACTCTAAGAAATATTTTTATTATACAGATTGACTTTGGAAGATGAATAAAAACTATGCCTTTTCTCATAAAAATCCAAAAAGTTTAGTAAATTAGCAGTCCCAAATTTTCATAGTATACATCTTAGCTAAGATCTGACTCATCTAGGAAATACCAGTTAAGCTAAACTCTGTGTATTCTTTTTCTGGCATTAAGCTGCAAAGCTATAACCATAAAGGACAAGATCCTGTCCAGGAAGAAACAGTAATCACTGGAATGTAGGTTAATTATTTATGGATGAGATTTTATTGCTTACAAATCAAAGGCAGGAAAGAAAACTGTATTAGAAATAAAGCCATGCTGTACTCACTCCTCATGAGTACCTGAAAAAGGTCTTTCTCCTTTCCTATGCATACTTCATCTCTGGAAAGGGCCATGTTTAGAGTAAGTGACTGTTAGCAAAATTTCAAGAGGAATTCTCCTCTAATGCCACTATCCACTCCATTTGTTACTGATGATGCTTCTGAACCATCCAGAATGCCCAGCCTTGCCAATGTTTATTGGGAGAGGAGAATGAAGAATCAAGCTTGAAGTGGAACCATGCTGGGCTTTTCATAGGAATTGAAATGTAAACCTAAATCTTATCTAGGGCAGAGAATTTCTGATTGCTGAAAATTTACCTGATTCAAAGTCAAGGTACAATAAGCTCCAAAGTTGATCTGTAATATTAATCAGCTGCCAAATTGAAATTCTTTGTTTTTTTGTTTGTTTTGGGCTAGGCAATGACTTGTCCAAGGTCACAGCTAGGTAATTATGAAGTGTCTGAGGCTGGATTTGAACTCAGGTCCTCCCGACTCCAGGGCTTGTGCTCTGTTCACTGTGCCACCTAGTCACTCCTGCAAATTGTTATTCTTAAAACATAGAGCTATGTCATACACACACCCTACCCCAATCTTCACCTTTCAATCAATAGTCGCCAGTGACTCAGATAAAATACAAAATCCTTAGTCTGGCTTTTAAAGGTTTCCACAATCTGACTACCAATTATCTTTCCCTATTTCTTCATATTTGTTCCTTTTCATATTCTCTCCATTCTGGTTATGTTGATCTCCTAACTGCACTGTTTACATGTCATTCCTTATTGCTGCTTTGAACAAGAGATCCTTCATATCTGAAATACATTTCTATTCACCTCTTCCTCAAAGACTCACTGGTTTTCTTCTCTTTTTCCCCCCCAATTTTTAAAACATATTTATTTGAAGTTTTGAATTTCAAATTTTAGTCTTCCCTCTCTCCTTCCCTTCCCACTCTCTGAGATGGTAAGCAATCAGATATATTTTATATAATTTGCAAAGAAATCAAAGCTATTTCTAATCATATTTTAAAAAAATACTCTAAATCACTATTTATCAGAGAAATGCAAAATAAAACAACTCTGAAATATCTCATACCTATCAGAAAGTAACAGAAAAAGCAAACTGTTGGCTATTGGTGGGGTATTGCAATTATATAAAATATTTCCATTTAGTCATTTTGTATAAGAAGACAAATAAAAGAAAAATTAGAAAGACAGTGAAAAATAGCATCATTCAGTTTGTATTCAATCAATATTAGTTCTTTCTCCAGAAGCAGGAGAGTATGCTTCATCTTTAGTCCTTTGGAATTGTCTTGGAGCATTGTAATACTGAGAATAGCTAAGTCATTAATAATTCTTCATAGAACAATGTTGCTGTTACTGTGTACAATGTTCTCCTTGTTCTATTCATTTTACTATGTATCTGTTCATGTAAGTCTTTCCAGGTTTTTCTGATAGCATTCTGTTTGTCATTTTTTTTTTTTTAGGTTTTTGCAAAACAAATGGGGTTAAGTGTCTTGCCCAAGGCCACACAGCATGGTAATTATTAAGTGTCTGAGATTGGATTTGAACCCAGGTACTCCTGACTCCAGGGCCGGTGCTTTATCCACTGCGCCACCTAGCTGCCCCTTGCTTGTCATTTCTTATAGCAAAATAATATTCCATTACAATCAGATACCACAGCTTATTTAACCATTCCCCAAATGTTGGCCATACCTTTTATTTCTGATTCTTAGCCTCTCAATTTCCAATTATTTGCCACTACAAAAAGAAATGCTACAAATAATTTTGGACAAATAGGTCCTTTTTCCTTTTTTGGATATCTTTGGGATATAAACCTAGCCCTTTGGGCAGAGGGCCAAATTTTTGGCCAGAATGGTTGTATCAGTTCACAACTCCATAAACAATACCCCTCCAATAGTCAACAGTTTGCTTTTTCTGTTACTTTCTGATAGGTATGAGATGGTATTTCAGAGTTGTTTTATTTTGCATTTCTCTAATAAATAGTGATTTAGAGTATTTTTTAAAATATGACTAGAAATAGCTTTGATTTCTTTGCAAACTATCTACTCATATCCTTTAACCACTTGGAAATTGGGAAATGATTTTCATTTTTGTAACTGACTTAGGTATCTATATATTTGAGAAATGAGGCCTTTATCAGAGAGACTTGTTACAAAAAAATTTCCCTAGTTTTTTGCTTTCTTTATACTTTTTGGTTGCATTGGTTTTGTTTGTGTAAAACTTTATTAATTCTACATAATCAAAATTATCTATTCTATTTTTAATACATTCTATATTTTCTTTGGTTCTTACCCATCTTCCTTTATTCATACATATGATAGATAAACTATTCCATGCTCTCTTAATTTACTTACGGCACCACTCTTTCGCTGTAAATCATGTTCCCAGTTTCACCTTATTTTGGTATATAGTGCGAGATGTTGAACTATACCTAATTTTTGCCATGCTGTTTTCCAGTCTTACCAGCAGTTTCTGTCAAATAATGAGTTTTTTGTTACAAAAGTTTGGATCTTTGGGTTTATCATACACTAAATTATTATGATCATTTACTATAATGTAATTTGTAACTAGTCTATTCCCTGATTCACCACTCTATTTCTTAGCCAGTACCAGTTGCTTTGATAATGACCTCTTTATAATACAGTTTGAGATCTGGGACTATTAGATTACCTTCTTTTACATTTTTTTCACTGATTCTCTTGATATCCTGGAGTTTTCTTCTAGATGAATTTTGTTATTAATTTTTGTGACTCTATAAATAATTTTTTTGATAGTTTGATTAGTGTGGCACTCAATTTAGTAGAATTGTCATTTTTATTATATAGACTTGACCTAGCCATAAGCAATTGATTTTTTTCTAATTGCTTAGATCTAACTTTATTTATGTGAAAAAGTGTTTTATAATTGTGTTCATATAGTTTGTCTTGGTAGATAGATTCCCAAGTATTTTATGTTGTCCACAGAAATTTTAAATAGAATTTCTCTCTCTACCCTTTGCTGCTGGCTTTATTGGTAATATAGAGAAATGCTAATGATTTATGTGGGCTTATTTTGTATCCCACAATTTTCTTAAAGTTGGTAATAATTTCAAGTAGTGTTTTGTTAATTCTCTAGTATTTTCTAAGTATAATATCAGCAAACAGTTTTGTTTCTGTATTCTATTCCTATTTTAACTCCTTTTAATTTCTTTTTCTTCTCATTGCTATAGAGAACATTTCTAGTATAATATCAACTACAAGTAAGACATGCTTGTTTCACCCTTGATTGTATTGGGAAGGCTTCTAGCTAATCCCCATTACAAATAATTCTTGCTGATGGTTTTTTGATAAATATTACTTATCATTTTATTCCTATATTTTCTGGTATTTTTAATAGGAATGAGTGCTATATTTTGTCTGATAGTTTTTTGCATTTATTGAGATAATCAAATGATTTCTGTTGGTTTTGTTATTGATATGGTCAATTGTGCTAATAGTTTTCTTAATATTAACCCAGTCTTGCATTCCTGATATAAATTCCACCTGATCATAGTATATGATCCTTGATATATATATATTGTTCTAATCTCTTTGCTAGTATTTTATTTAAAAATTTTGCATCAATATTCAATAAGAAAATTGCTATAATTTTGGCCTTTTTAGTTTGGGTATCCACACTATATTTGCATCATAAAAGGAATTTACTAGGACTTCATCTATTTTTCCATGTAGTTTATATAGTATTGGGGGGCGCAGCTAGGTGGTGCAGTGGATACGGCCCTGGAGTCAGGAGTACCTGGGTTCAAATCCGACCTCTGACACTTACTAATTACCTAGCTGTGTGGCCTTGGGCAAGCCACTTAACCCCGTTTGCCTTGCAAAAACCTAAAAAAAAAAATTCTCTAGTTTATATAGTATTGGAGTTAATTTTTCTTTAAATGTTTGGTAGACAATCAAAATTCCAAAAAATTACTTTAATAAGTTAGAAAAAGTTGTAAGTAAATTCATATGGAGAAACAAAAAGTCAAGAATTTCCAGGGATTTAATGAAAAAAAGGCAAAAGAAGGTGGCTTAGCCCTACCCGATCTAAAATTATATTATAAAGCATCAGTCATCAAAACTGTCTGGTAATGGCTAAGAAATAGAGTGGTGGACCAGTGGAATAGACTAGGTGCAATAGTAGGAAACGATTATAGTAATCTGCTGTTTAATAAACCCAAAGAGTCCAGCTATTGGGATAAAAACTCTCTCTTAAATAAAAACTGCTGGGAAAATTGGAAGTTAGTATGGAAGAAACTTAGATTGGAACAACACCTCACACCCTTTACCAAGACAAGATCCAAATGGATACAGGATATAGAAATGCAAATTAAAGCTTCTCTGGGGTACCACCTCACACTTCTCAGACTGGCCAATATGACCAGAAAGGATAATGATCATGATTGGAAGGGTTGTGGGAAACCTGGGACACTATTACACTGTTGGTGGAGCTGTGAACTCATCCAACCTTTCTGGAGAGAAATTTGGAACTACACCCAAAGGGCAACAAAAATGTGCATACCCTTTGATCCAGCAATACCACTACTGGGTCTATACCCTGAAGAGATGATGAAAAAGGGTAAAATTTTATCACTTGTACAAAAATATTCATAGCAGCCTTGTTTGTGGTGGCAAAGAATTGGAAATCAAGTAAATGTCCTTCAATTGGGGAATGGCTTAGTAAACTGTGGTATATGTATGTCATAGAACACTATTGTTCTATTAGAAACCAGGAGGGATGGGATTCAGGGAAGCCTGGAGGGATTTGTATGAACTGGTGCTGAATGAGATGAGCACAACCAGAAAAACACTGTACACCCTAACAGCAACATGGGGGCGATGATCAACCTTGATGGACTCGCTCATCCCATCAGTGCAACAACCAGGGACAATTTGGGGCTGTCTGCAATGGAGAAAATCATCTGTATCCAGAGAAAGAGCTGTGGAATTTGAACAAAGACCAAGGACTATTACCTTTAATTTAGAAAAAAACAGATATCTTATTGTCTGATCTTTCTTCCTTAAGGATATGATTTTTCTCTCATCACACTAAATTTGGATCAAAGAATACCATGGAAACAATGTAAAGATTGGCAAATTGCCTTCTGGGGTGGGGAGGAAAGTAAGATTAGGGGAAAAATTGTAAAACTCAAAATAAATAAAATCTTTTAAAAAATAAAAATAAATGTTTGGTAGAATTTTCTTATGAATCCATGTGGTCCTGGGGATTTTTTTCTTAGGAATTTCATGAATGATTTGTTCAATTTCTTTTACTAAGATTGGATTATTTAAGTGTTTTATTTCTTCTCTTAACCTGGTACTTTGTAGATATTATCCATTTTATTTAGCTCATCAAATTTATGGGTTTATAATTGGACAAAATAGTACCTAACAATTGTCTTAGTTTCTCCCTCATTGATAGTGAATTCACTCCTTTTACTTTTGATATTAGTAATTTGGTTTTCTTTCCTTTTTTAAATCAAATTAACTAAAAGTCTATCTATTTTTTTATGTTTTTTCATTAAACCAGTTCTAATTTTATTTATTAGTTCAATGGTTTTCTTACTTTCAGTTTTATTACTCTCTCCTTTGATTTTCAGGATTTCCAAATTGATGTTAAAGTGGGAATTTTTAAAATTTTCTTTTTTTAAAAAGTTTTTAGTTGCTCAATTCATTGATCTGCTTTTTCTCTATTTTATTGATTTAAGCAATTAGAGATATAAATTTACCCCTAAGTATTATTTTTGCTGCATTGCATAAATTTTGGCATGTTATCTCATCATTTAGAAATGAAATTATCAATTATTTCTATGATTTGTTATTTGACCCACTGGTTTTTTAGGATTAGATTATTTAATTTTCAATTAATTTTTAATCTTTTTTCCTTTGCCCATTGCTGAATGGAATTTTTAATATATTATGCTATTATGATCTCAAAAAGAAAGTATTTGTTAGTTTTGCTTTTCTGCATTTGGTTATGAGGTTTTTATGTCCTATTACAAAGTCAGTTTTTGTGTAGTTGCCATGTACTACTGAGAAAAAGGTAAATTCCTTTCTATTCCCATTCAGTTTTCTCCAGAGATCTGTTAAATCTAACTTTTCCAGAATGTTATTAACTGCTTTGATTTCTTTATTGTCTATTTTCGGTTTGATTTATCTGGTTCTGGGAGGGGAAAGTTGAGGTCACCAACTATTATAGTTTTTGTTATCTATTTCTATCTAATTCATTTAACTTCTTCAAAAATTTAGATGCTATACCATTTGGTGCATATATGTTTAATATTGATATGACTTCATTGTCTACGATACCTTTCACTACCATATAGTTTTCATCTTTAGCTCTTTTAATTAGATCTGTTTTTGCTTTTGCTTTGTCTGAGATCATGATTGCTACTTCTGCTTTCTTTACTCTAGTTGAAGCATAATAGATTCTGCTCCAGATCCTTACCTTTACTCTCTTTGTGTCTCTCTAAAGTATTTCTTGTAAACAACATTTTGTAAGATTCTGGTTTTTAATCCATTCTGTTATCTGTTTTATGGATGAGTTCATCAATTCACATTTATAGTTATTATAATGTAACTGTGCATTTCCTTCCATGTTATTTTTTTCAATGTTTATTCTCCTCTCACTTATACCCCACCCTTTCATTCCCTTCTGATCACTGCCTTCCCCAATATATTCTCTTTTTTTCAGTCTTCCCTCCCCTTCTGTTATCCATGTGCCTTTTTACTTCTATATTGAGTATGATAGATTTCTGTATCCATTTGAACCTGTATGTTTTTCCCCTCTTTGAGCTGACTTTGTCAGTAGGGAAATGCACTTCTTCCAGATAACAGCTTTTCAGAGCCTCTTCCTCTAATCTTATTTTCAAGCTATTCTTAAATGATTTTCCTAAAGCACTGGTCTGACCATATCAATTCCTACTAAAGAAAATTCACTATCTCCTGCAGGATCAAATAAAAAAAATTATATGATGTCTAAAGACTTTCACAAAAGCCTTTCCTACCTTTCCAGGTTTCTACTGCCTTATTCCTCAATCCATTTCTGGGTACTTTCTCTGGTTATCTTCTCTTCTCCATTCCCACTTGCTGTGCCTGAAATATTTTTTCCTCCTCATCTCTGCCTACTGGTTTCCCTGGGTTTAAGACTCCATTAAAATAACTTCTGTAAGAAACCCCTACAAAACCCTCTTGGTTCCAATGTCTTTCCTCTTTAAATTTCTATTTATCCTTTATATAAATTGTTTATACATAATTCTTGGTTTGTCAGATAGCAAGCTTCTTGAGGGCAGGAATTGTCTTTTGCCTCTTTTGGTATCTTCGGTCCTTAATGGAGGACTTGTCTATAGTATGTCTTTAATCAATTTTTATTGATTGATTGACTAGGATATTTCTATTTAACTCTTGCATAATCAGCATTTGTTAGGTATCCAAATATCTTTCAGATATACAGAGACAAAAATAAACAGTTCTTGCCTTCTAGGAGTTTTTGAATTCTATGATGGGGGAGGGAAGGGAGTGAGGAGAGGTCTTAGTAATTGGAGAGGGAGGAGTAAGGTAAGATATAAGAGGCAAAACTGGACTTGAACTTTATTTTTTTAAGGTTTTTTTTTTTGCAAGGCAAATGGGGTTAAGTGGCTTGCCCAAGGCCACACAGCTAGGTAATTATTAAGTGTCTGAGGTCAGATTTGAACTCAGGTACTCCTGACTCCAGGACTGGTGCTCTATCCACTGTACCACCTAGCTGTCCCTGGACCTGAACTTTGAAGGAGGCTAAGGATTTTAAGAGATGGAGGTAAAGAGGGAGACCATTCCAGGTATGGAACCAGTCAGGTTGAAAGGCAAAGAAGGAAAGGGAAAATGGAATGTTATATGGGGGGAACTACTAGTCCAAATCTTATTTAGTTTAGTGGAAATTCTTAGCTTAATAGAATTCAGCATGAGTATAAAGCCCTTGGATATTCTTCATTTACCAGTTCCATGCCCAAATTTTTAAAATTATAATGTGGTCTTTACTAATAATAATCTAAATGTGGTCAATTGTAATAATTTTTTTACTGAAAGGTCAGATTGATTTCATTTGAATATAAGCAAAACCTTGGGTTTTCTTCTGTTTGGAGTTTAGGAAGTATATTGTAATTAAAAAAAAGGATATCAAAATACAGTCCTATTTTCTGGAAACAAGGGACTGGGGGTATATGTAAAAGACACAATTATTTGCACCTAGTTCCTAAATGAAAAGAGAAACCTTCAAATATAAAAATAAAGGCATATTCCAAATAAAATGCAACTCAAATTACAATTTCATGAGAACAAACATGGTACGCAGAAGATGATTTTAGAACCTGCTTCTTTTATTATAAAGAGAAATTAGGATAATTTTAATTATTGGTACATTCTTGGAACAGTACATCTATCTCCTCTGACAAGAAATTGCTTGCTTTTTCCAATCTACCTGTCCACCCCCAGAGCACTAACTTGGGGGTTGAGTCATTATAATTTAATTGCCAGGGAAAAACTATTATTTCTTTAAAGCCATACTATATTCAATTTAGACATTTAGTTGAGTGCTCTGTTATTTTATTTTTCTTCAGCTCTTTAAAAAGAGTTTGTGATTTTGTCAGTGTGGGCACCTCCCTCCCCAGAGAGCTCATCCCATTTATAACTTAGTAGATGATTTGTATTAGTTACTGGGGTGAGAAGATATAGCATGAACCTCTCCAAACAAGTAGCTAACAGTTTGTCTTCAAGGTTCTACCAAAAAACCTTTTCAACTTGGCAGTACCTGCCAGGGCTTGTGTTCCCCTGGTTCATGTAGTCTTTGAGGGACACCTACATACTCACTCAGGTAAGGTGTCAGAGTAACATTTTAGCAGAACATCTTTATTTTTAAGCTTTTTATATAATAAGAATAGTATGAGTTCTGAGTTCTGTGAGTTAAGGCAAGCACAAACTAAGTTCAGCTGGTATATTATTAATAATTTAATAGGAAGTTCTTTCTGATATTTACCCTATACCTCTTTTTTCTTCATTTAAGACCATTTTCTCAGTCTTTCTTACTGTGGGAAAAGAGTCAATAATTATTCCATTATGAATAATCCATGCACATGAACAATATTATTAAATCAAAATTTCAGTAATTTATTTTTCTTAATTAATCTCAATTTCTCCAGGTTCTCTATTTTCCAAACTTTTTGCCAAATCTTCCTTTTTTACTTCTCTAGAAAATGAATTACAGTATTCCATATATAACTTTTCTTGTTTCTAATGGAGTTGTAAGTTAACTTGAAGCTGATTTATCAAAATCATATGAATATTTAAGACCTAGTTCAGATGCTCCCTCTTCCTTGTTAATTTCTCAGTCATCCCATCTAAATGTTAAACAAATCTGCTTGGCAATACTATAGTACTCAGCTGTTATAGCACTTATTACATTCTTTCTGGTTTTGTACTTATTTACCCATGAGTTTTAAATCCACAAGTAAACCATAAGCTTGAGGATAAGAACATCTTTGTATTCTTCTCAGTACCAACAAAAAGTAGTTAATTAATAAATCTTTTTGAATGAATAGAGGTTTTCTCTGAAGACAAAAGATGTATCTCTTCTAATTCAGTAAATAAATTTTTGGGCACAGAAGGAATCCCTGAGATGTAATTTATTTAATCATTCATGAGGATTTTAAAAAACACCCATTATGTCCCAGGAACTTTCCTATGTCTGCCAGAAAAAAATTTTTTTATTAATTCAACATTAATTTAATATCCAAGTATTTTGACCTTAGAAAAAGAAATGTTCATACTGGAATAGTTCTGTCGTATCCCATCCCAACCCATAGATATAGTGCTACCCTAAGAAAATTTGACATATCATTTAATATGAATCCTGAAGACCAAAAAAGTCATAATATGATAAAATATAGTTTGAAGTTAATATTCTAGAACAATAGATAATCTCCAACTGTTTGATTTCTCCCTTTACCCTTTCTCTCAGGGATTGAAAGAGAGCCTCCTCCCTGAAATCAATACCTATATTGCAATGCTTTCTGAATAACAGAAGAGGGCACTTCCCTCAGAGTAAAAATGATGCTATTTCCCTTAGATAGGTCATAGCCCAACCCCTTTAGGAGACAGGGAAAGTGGCCAGAGGTACTCTGTTCAAGATTTGGTTTCCACCCTTAATCCATTTCCCTAAGGAAGACCTTTTGTTCTACTCACTTTCCTAAAGGGAGAGATGGAAAATGTTCCTAAGCTCGAGAAATATTTATTTCTTAATATGAATAGAGAAACTACAAAGTTTTTTTTTTTTAATTTACTTCTACTGGATAAAAGACAAAAATGAAAAATAGTGTCTTTTCTCAGGCAGTTTTCATCCTAGAATAATTATTCTTTACACACTGAGCAATTTGCAAAGGATCACAAATTAATTGTTCCACAATTTCAGATAACACCATTTTCTTGAGCTGAATGGGAGCTGAAAATCATTCTAGTTCAACCCATCCATGTAAGGATATGCAGTATAATAAGATTTACAAGTGGTTGTTTGACTTCTATTAGAAGACCTCCAAAAGGGGGAGCCTAGGACTTCTTGAGGCAGACTACTTTGAAAGTTTTTCCTGACATGGCTTCTACATTTGTCTCTTTGCTCCTTTTACCCATTGCTCCTGATTCTGTTCTCAGGGATTAAACAGAACAAATCCAATCCCTCTTCCATATGATAACTCTTCAGATATTTGAACCACAGCTATCATATTTCCTTAAATCTTTTGTAGATTAAATATCTTCATTTCCTTCAAATGATCATCATATGATGTATCAGTAAGATGCGTCAGCATCTTTGCTGCTCTTCTCTAGATGCAAACCAGCTTATAATTGCTGTTCTTAAACCACAGCAAACTGGACAGAATGTAAAACTACAGATAAGGCCCAATGAAGACAGAACACAAAGCAACTATTTATCCCTTTTTGTTCCCAGAAAGTAAAAGACTCTAATCCAACTCTTTCAATTTACAGATGGAGTAAACTGAGACTCACTGAGGTTAAGTGACTTGTTCAGGGTCACAAAAATAGTAGCAAAGGTGAGATTTTAATCCAAGTTCTCTGATTTCAGAGCCAATATTTTCCTACCACACACACATATCTACATGGAAAAACTGTGCTGGATCCAGTATTTTTCAAATGGATATTCCTCATAAAGTACCCTGTTTAACAGACTAGTGAAGTCTACTTGAGAATAATGTTTTTGAATTATTAAAATACATGGGAGAGTAAAGAAAATCAATTATGTTAAGATAATTATCAAAATATTAATAAGTTCACAAAGCTCACATTAAGAGCTCCTTTTGAAAGTCTTAGTATCAGTGATTCTAACATCAATTTTCTTTCTTTGCTAATGGTTATTAAAAGAAAGCTGCCTTTCCCTTTATAAGATAGATTTGATATTAACTAGCAATTTTATACCACTTTAAACCAAAGAAGTAGGTACTATTTTTATCCTCCTTTTCCAGTTGAGGAAACTGGGGCAAAGTGAGGTTAAGTGATTTGCCCAGGGTCACACAGCTAGTAGATGTAAGAAGCAGAATTCAAAACCATCTCCTAAAGGGGTTGGGCTATGACCCATCTAAGGAAATATCATTTTTGTTGGGGGGGGGTTCAGTTACGTAAACCAATTCCATATTAGTCATTTTATATCAGAATATTTGAATAAAAAATGAAAGAAAGTGAAAATAGTATGTTTTAGTCTATATTCAAATAATTTCAGTTCTTTTTCTGGAAGCAAATAGTTCTGTGGACTTGACTTAGATGATTAAATTGCTGAGAATAACTAAGTCATTCATAGTTCTTCATTGAACAATATTATTGATACTGTGTACAATGATTTTTCTGATCCTATTTACTTCATTATGCATCAGTTCATGTAAGTTTTTTCAGGTTTTTCTGAAATCAGCCTGTTTGTCATTTTTTTTTTAGGTTTTTGTAAGGCAAATGGAGTTAAGTGGCTTGCCCAAGGCCACACAGCTAGGTAATTATTAAGTGTCTGAAACCGGATTTGAACCCAGGTACTCCTGACTCCAGGGCCGGTACTTTATCCACTACGCCACCTAGCTGCCCCATGTTTGTCATTTTTAATAAAACAATAAAATTCCATTACAATTATAAGCCACAGCATGTTTATGCATTTCCCAACTGATGACCATCCCCCCTTTGGTTTCCAATATTTAGACACCACAAAAAAAGCTACTATAAATATTTTTGTACAAATAGGTTCTTTTCTTTTTTCTTGAATGTCTTTGGGATATAGATCTAACAGTGAATCAAAGTTTTATAGCCCTTTGGGCAGAGTTCCAAAATGTTTTCCAGAACATTTGGATTAGTTGACACTGTACCAACAGTGTCAAAATTTTCTTTTTTTTTTGTCATATTAGTCATTCTGTTAGGAGAGAGGTAGTATCTCAGAGTTTTTATTTTGTATTTCTCTGATCAATAGGGCATTTTTTCATTTAACTATAGATAGCATTAATTTCATTATCTAAAAATTGCCTGTTCATGTCCTGTAACCATTTCTTTTAGTCTTTGAAAGGCAATGGGGTTAAGTGACTTGCCCAAGGTCACACAGCTAGGTAATTATTAAGTATCTGAGACCAGATTTGAACTCAGGTCCTCCTGACTCCAGGGTCAGTATTCTATCCTCTGTGCCACCTATCTTCCCCCTATATCCTGTAACTATTTATCAATTGGGGTTAATTATCAATTTAGTCTTATAAATTTATCTCAGTTATTTATATATTTGAGAAATGAGACCTTTATCAGAAAAGTTGGTTATAAAAGTTGTTTCCAGGCTTCCTGCTTTCTTTCTAATCTTGGTTGCATTGGTTTTGTTTCTGCAAAACCTTTTAAATTTTATATAATCAAAATTATTTATCTTACATTTTGTAATGTTCTCTCTGTACCTTTTTGGTCCTATTTTTTTCCCTTATCCACAAAACTGACATGTGAATGGTTCCATACTTTCTTAATTTGATCATATTATTAATTCAGATCTTTTTGATTCCAGGTCCACTTCCTCTACTTCACCACCTAGTTGCTTCTGTATAGTAGAAACTTCAGACCAAACTAAAGGTCCATAAAGCAATAGAACTCTCTCATATCCTATAGGGAACCCCAAAGCAGAGGCTGTTCCTCACAAATTATTTCTGTTTACCTGGTTTTTAAGACTGGAGAACAGCAGAATCCCTGAAAAGCTGTAGTTCTGAGTCAGTGAAAGTAAAGCAAGAACAAGTCAGGGACAAAGAATTACTTTAAGAATTCACAGAACACAACCTCAAGATGTGAGGCAAAAACTCCATGCCTGGAAATCAACTGACAGGCTGAATCTTGTAGTGTATCAGAAATAGCATTCTTTTTGAGCAGTCTAAGTCTGTTGTCATTTGTACTTGGAGAGGACTAAAATGACAATACTATGTTGGGATCAATGTACTCTATGTCCAACTGTGGCTGATCAGACCAATGTGAACTCGTAAGGCTTTCCCACAGGTCAGACCCAAATAGTCCATCTGAACATTTGGAGTGGAGATGGCTCTAAATTTGCACATCTCACATTTCTTTAGAGTTACTGTAATTCTGCTTCGCTCATAGAACAAAGTGCCTTTTTTGATGCAGGCAGAGGCATGTTGGCAACAGATAATTCTGCAGAGCAGCTAAAGACCCTCAAAGGAGAACTTTGAAGTGCACATGGTGTGGTAAGGGAATTAATTCAATATTTCTTCTTTTCAAAGTTACTTCCTTTCAAAAATTCTAAGTGCTGATAGTGATCTCCTGGAAAATGCTTCAATTTTTTTTTTAATGCTGGGAGCTCCAGTGAGGGATATCCCTTATTGGCACTGATCAGCATCTTCTCTGAAATTTATAGTCTCAAAGGGTGTTCTGGAGCACTAAATGACTCAACCAGAGTCACACAATGAGTATATATCAGAGTCAGAACTCTAACCCTGGTCTTTGAAAAAAGGTCTTGCTGATTCTATCCACTTTAGAAGGTGCCTTTCTCCTCTTTGAAAATGAAAGATAGGGGTGGCTAGGTGGAGTAGTGGTTAAAGGACCAGCCCTGGAGTCAGGAGTACCTGGGTTCAAATCTGGTCTCAGACACTTAATAATTACCTAGCTGTGTGGCCTTGGGCAAGCCACTTAACCCTGTTTGCCTTACCAAAAAAAAAAAGAAAATGAAAGATATATCCCTATTCAATCCAAATATAATTATTAAGCCCCCATATCATATAAAGGCATGTTCCAGAATCTGGAGATATAAAGACAAAATGAAAAAATGGTCCTGCCTTCAAGGAATTTAACTTTTTACATGTGTATAAACATTATTTAATATCATATTTTAGTAGCTTGCTGAGGGACAAGAGAAATTTAGACACACATTATTCTGAATTGTAATTTTTTTCTTCCCCCCCCCCTTTTTTTTTAACCATCCTGGGGTTTTCTCTTTAGTTCTAGTACTAATCACTCCATACATGTCCTTATCATGTTTTTGCATCCATATCCATTCCTATACTTTGGCTTCCTACCTTTCTCCTCTTTCCTGTGAACAATCATCAAATTGATGTCATCATTCTAGGAAAGGATGGATGGCAGTCAATGACCCTATGACTCCTATGTTATTCCCTCTGACTTTGCTGACCTTTGAAAACATCCCTTCCTAGCCACTTCTCCTCTTATGTGTTATATTCTCCTAGTATGTGAAGCCCTTGGGGGTAATCTTGTTTTTGTATTTGTGGCTCCAGTGTTTAGCACAGTCTCTAACATATAGCAAGTGTTCAATAAACATTCATTCATTCATTTGTTCACTTATGTGACTATACTACTACCTTTCTATTCATTTAAAACCTTTTCATTTTAGCCCTTCAATCACAGGGCATCCTTCTCTCCATATCCTCCATTCCAAATCTATTGTTCCCAACTCTGATTAGTTTAGCACAAGGCTGAGGCACTTGATATTATTGGATTGGATCAGATTATTGATTTGGTCAACTACCCAAGTCAGCCTCTTAGTGGGCCTGTATCTAGTACAGTACTGACCCAGCATTATCCCAATAGGAACCTCCTTTATATTTCTTCCCAATAAAGGACTGATGTTGAAAACACAGAGCCAGTCAAGAATCATAGCAGATACGGCACAGGTCTGGAATCAGGAAGAATCATCTTTCTGAGTTCAAGTCTAGCCTCAGACACTTAGTAGCTGTAGGATCCTGTTAGATACTTAACCCTATTTGCCTGTTTCCTACTCTATAAATGAACTAGAGAAGGAAATGTCAAACCAGGAACTTTGACAAGAAAATACCAAACGGGGTCACAAAGAGTCAGACACAAGTGAAATGACTGAAAAACAACATCAATATGGACTTGCTCCTTCCATCAGTGCAACAATCAGGGACAATTTTGGGTTACCTACAATGGAGAATACCATCTGTATCCAGAGAAAGAACTATGGACTTTGAACAAAGACCAAAGACTATTACTTTCAAATTTTAAAAAAAAGTTATATTATTATGTAATTTTACTATCTCATTCTTTATGTTTCTTCCTTAAGGATATGATTTCTCTATCATCACATTCAACTGAGATCAATGTATAACATGGAACCAATGTAAAGATTAACAGAATGCTTTCTGTGGGGGGGGGGAGCAAGAATGGTATACTGTGTGGTTTTTATTTTGTTCTGTTTGCTTGATTTGTTTTGAAACTAGATATGTGAATTCATAGATATGATGTGTGATGAGGAACATCCTCTACTACTACAGGTTGGCTGCAGGTTGGCACTTCCTCTGTAATAGCTAGTCTCAGAATAGTGTACAGAGTACTGAAATATAAAGTGACTCTCTTAGCATCACAGAGCCAGCATCACAGAGCCAGCATATATCTTTTTTTTTTTTGGCTAGGCAATGGAGTTAAGTGACTTGCCCAAGGTCACACAGCTAGGTAATTATTAAGTGTCTGAGACTGGATTTGAACCCAGGTACTCCTGACTCCAAGGCCGGTGCTTTATCCACTGTGCCACCTAGCCGCCCCTCAGATTGTATCTTAAACATGAACTCTGGTCTTGCTGCCTCTGAGGTTACCTCTTTATGCACTATATATCACATTGCCTCAACTGATTTATTTTTAACCAAAGATAGTGTCTATTGAATTTTTTGTTTGTTTGTTTTTTGCATGGCAATGGGGTTAAGTGGCTTGCCCAAGGCCACACAGCTAGGCAATTATTAAGTGTCTGAAGCCGAATTTGAACTCAGGTACTCCTGACTCCAAGGTCAGTGCTCTATCCACTGCGCCACATAGCTTCCCCTCTATTGAATTTTTATTTAGTTTTCCTCTAAAAACATTGCACTGCAGCCCAGGTTGTCATTTTGCATATACCACTGGCTAATTGTGTGATTATGAGCAATTCAATTCAACAAATATTTTTAGACACTTAATGTGAAAAAGATAATGTGCTATGTACTGGACTTCAAAGACAAAAATAAAACAATCTCTACCCCTCAAGGAGCTTCCATTCTGCTACAATGTTTCTTAAACTTTTTTCTTTGTTCATGATGCAATACTCTTTTTTTTGTTTGTTTTTTATGTTTTTGCAAGGCAATGGGGTTAAGTGGCTTGCCCAAGGCCACATGGCTAGGTAATTATTAAATGTCTGAGACCGGATTTGAACCCAGGTACTCCTGACTCCAGCGCTGGTGCTTTATCCACTGCGCCACCTAGCTGCCGATGCAATACTCTTTATGGGGAATCATGGCACATGAAACATTTCAACTGGTAACAGGAAGGGCACTGTGGCAATCAGGTTTCCAGATCCAGTTATTACTCAGGCCTTCAGATTTCTGAATAGTCTACATAGTATTGGAATTAATTTTCTTTAAATATTTAGCAGAATTCACTTGTGAACTCATCTGGTCCTGGGAATTATTTCCTTAGAGTTTATTTTCTAAGTAGAAATTATTTAAGTTAGTCTGTTTCCTCTTCTGCCAATTTGAGCAATCTATATTTTTATAAATATTTATTAATTTTGCTTAGATTATCAGATTTATTGGCATATAATTAGGCAAAATAATTCCTAATTATTGCTTTAATTACCTCTTCATTGGTGTAGAATTCTTCCTTTTCATTTTTGATACTGGTAGTTTGGTTTTCTTTTTCTTTTTAAATCAAATTAACCAATGAGTCCTTGGGATTCCTCTCCTCTTTCCCCTTCTCTACTTTCAAGTCTTTTTTTTTTTTTTAGGTTTTTACAAGGCAATGGGATTAAGTGGCTTGCCCAAGGCCACATAACTAGGTAATTATTAAATGTCTGAGGCAGGATTTGAACTCAGGTACTCCTGACTCCAGGACCCGGTGCTCTATCCATTGCACCACCTAGCCGCCCCTACTTTTAAGTCCTGAAGGTGAGCAATAGGTAGATTTGTACCCCTCCGACAGACTCTCTGTGCCATCCCTGGGGAAGAAGAACAAGCAGAAAACTGCACCATATTTTGTTTATGCTTTGATGATTCATAACATTAATTGCAAATTCAAAAGGAGCCAATATATAATGGAGGCCAAAATATTTGGTTTATAATTTACCAAATTTTAAATGGATATGTGAAAAGCAAAATTTTATGGTATGCAATTTGTGAGAGCCACTGTTGTCCTGAGGCACTCACACCATCTTTCTGGAGCCCAGTTTTCTCCTCTGTAAAGATGCTGCCCTAGATGACCTTTAAGCCCTCAGCATATTGCCTGGCACATGGTAAGAACTTAATAACCACTTCATTATTTGACTTGTTCTTCCAATTCTAAATCCTTAGATGACTCTAAGAGCCTAACCAACCTGAAAGACCCTTCCCTTTAACTTGTGATATCAGTTTCTCCCTTGCTTCCTCCCAAAAGTGAATGTAATCTTTATCTTTTCTACACACCTATGTTTGTTTAAAAGTCCAATGATCAGAGAAGAAAAAAAAAAGAAACCCAGCAGCCTGAGAGTTATACAACATTCACATTCAATGACTCTCACAAAACCAACCATATCTCTCCAGTTTCTCTTAGCCTTGATTGTCTCTGAGGAGCTAAAAGCCAAGAGCTTCAAGAACTATTCTTTGCCAACTTTATTGTGACCTTTTACAGCCGATAAAAATCAAACCCCATATTTGTCAAAAATAGAGGAGCTTCCTGAGTCACTGGAGAGAGCAACCCAAGCCAATTCTATTGGTATTGTTTTGTGGGTAGCTACCTGTTTCTGTTCTCTATCCTGAAAAATGTTACAAGGCTCATACAACAACTCGGAAAACTTTTTTAAATCAAGATATATTGAGTCAGCTTTATTTAGCTCTGGATTTGTACTGGGCTAACCTTTACAGAAGTGGTAAGCAATGAATGTTGGCACAGCTGTATGTCATTTTACACATCGAAGTTGATCCTGAAAAATTGGGTAATTATCAAATTTTCATAAGGTAAATATTTTAAATGAAATATAAGCATGCAATATAAAGGGAATTATTAGAAAATTGCATATTAAAATTTTTTAAACTTTTTCAATTATACTCAAATTTATCTTTCAAAACAAGGACAATCCTATAATACTTATTCTCTTTTCTATTCATACTACTGTAACAATGATAACATAACCACTTAGGTAGTGTGTTAAGGCTTATAAATAAATCTCTTTCCCTATATCATCTCATTTGATCTGCACAACAATCCCAGGGAGGTAAAGTGTTTATAATTCTCATTATTTAAAGCTGATGAAAGTGAGATTGAGAGATATAAAGTGACTTGTCCACTGTCACACAGCTAGTTTCTGTCCTTCTGACTTGAATACTCTATCCATTGCATTACCAAGCTACCTCAGTAAGAACAACAAAAAAGTAAAAACCAAATGCAAACTACATAAAAAGGTACCAACCCCCCAACTTTCCCAAAATGTGAAAAGAACAATAGTTCTTTTCTTACTACCACTGGTTACAATTTTTTAAAGATCATTTCTATCTGCTGTTACTAGATAAGTCTGTGAGAAAGAGTTTGGATTAGTAAACACGTTCAGCAGCTATATTTACCACTAAGGCACTGGTGTGGATTAGCTGCTTCTTATCTGCAGCTTTTTTTTTTGTGGCATAATTCCTGGAGTTGTATACCTTTTGGTTTATGTAATTGTGATAGTGCCCAAATTTTTCCCTCTTATGGTTTCTTAATCTGTTACTGTATCAGAAAGCGAAAATTTGTTGTCCATAGAAAAGACATTAAATATCTGGTATTATATTGGAAGCTAAACTCAATAAATATAACTCGTGATGTCAAAGGGATCCATCTGAAACAGTCTAAAATCCATTTCTTTCTTCATATTAAACTAATCTTTCCAGCCCCTCCAAAACCTGGCCTTCCTGTTACATGTTTTATTTCAATATATTTGTTTCCCCTCTTCTTTTTTGAAATTCTTCACCAGAAAGTCTTGAGGGTACTTTCTACCCTTTGTCTGCTTATGATAGACTTGTATCTGAGGGCTAGGATTACATTGCTGTGTTTTTCTTAAGGGTTAGTACCTGCCTCTGCCTCCAAATTTGATCCTTTAAAACTTTCTGCAATTCCTCAAAGGAGAAAAAAAAGGCAAATAAATTCCAACTAGCACAGGCAGATAACTGACAAGACAATATAGCTTTTATTACTTCCCTGTTTATTCTGAACTATTTTTACTCAGGATTATCTTCTTTGCCAAAAAAAAAAAAAAAGCTGAGTGGTTATAGGGCATGGCAAGGAGTTGGGAAATGGAGTTCAAAGTTCTGAGTTCCCTGAGATGAGTCAGTCAGTGGTATAGCCCACCCATACCACTGGATCATTTGAAAGTATTTAACTTCCTTGTGCTTCTGGTACTTCAACTTCAGAACTGGAAATCATTATCCTTTTGTGACTATCAGAAACCAGGTCTTGGGTACCAGCATATATGCTATCTACAGGAGAAAGGTGGAATCATAGAATCTGCTATCTGAAAGTTAGCGTCAAAAGTTAGATTGTCTTGGTTAGGAAACTGGATTCCATATTCAAAGAGAAAAACTAAAAGAACAATTTCTTCCCTTTGGGATCTGGCTTTTGAAGCCTGAAGTCTCTCTCATTCTCATTTCTACTAGTTCCTTTTTTAAAATTCCCAATCCATACAAAATCTGTATCCCAATTTCACCCTACACTTGTCCAATGCCATATTTTTTTTCTTTAAATAGCTAATCCTCAATTCCCAGTTTTAAAGACAACAAATAGTAGTAGAGGGACTGCTACCTAGCCTGGTGCTGGCTAGCCCAGGATCAAATCAAGTCCTAGGGGAGTAATGAGAGATGCAAGGATGGATGAATTGGAAAAAGAGGGCCAGAAAGGTCATCAGGACTTAGCAATTTCCCTTGTTCTCCTCCAGGTAGTTGCCTCTGCCAAGTCTTTAATGGTTGCGTGGTGTTATTTCCTTTAGCCAAATCCAAACAATCTTTGTTCCTGTGCTCAAGTCACATCTGTATGGAACTGTATTGATATGTATGCTGGAGACAGTGATATTCATGCCTGTGGTCCTGGGAGTTGTTGGGCATCCAGAGGTTCCCATTTTTATCAGTGCACACCTGAACATAATTATGAGTTCATTGCTTTTGTTCAGCTCCTAGAGGATTATCATAGATGAAGAAAATCGGTTCCTAGGCCTAGAACCAAAAGGAACTTAAGAGACCTTCTAGTACAATTCTCTCATTTCATAGGTGAGGATACTCAGGCCAGCAGGGATTAAGTGACTTGCCTGAAGCTTCAGAGGCTCTAAGTAGAAAAACAGGTATTTGAACCAAGGTCTTCAGATTTCAAATCCAGCCCACTTTCTGACTCCTAGACCAATTACACCAAAATTGTAATTTCTGGGGTCTTGCCTTCCTGGCACTAAATGTTATATTGTAGCCTAAGAGGGGCATATGTCTGATATTAATATGCTCATGTTTTCTCTTTCCACTCTATACTTTATGGAGGTGAGTTGGTGAAGTATATGCGAGAAATGAGGAGGAATAGGAGCTTCTAAGAAAATGAGGATATGAGACCAAAGATCATGCACACAAACACATCTCTAAATTGAAGTCAGAACCTGGTCCAACATAAACAATGGAACCTTACCGTGGATGACAACTAAGTGCCCTAAGATTCTCAACTGAGAGAAACAGGGAAATTAGCCAATACCACCTGCTGGTGGCAAGGATTACCCTACCAGATCCAGAACCAGATTTGTGAGCTCAAATATAGATCCATATAGGTGAGCTCTGCAGGAATTTCATTATAATAAGTTAAGAAATAATTACCCTTGGACATACCACCTGGTATTCACACAGTATTGGTGTGACAGAACCCAGAATAGGCTAGAACTTCACTTGAGAGTAACTGAAATTAAATTGTAGGGCAGATTCAATTAATGATAATGGATAAGACTACTGTCCTTAAGGGAAATACATAAGGAATAGAGGTATATTTACATGGGGAAGGTCCCTCTTTTCTAAAAGATCTTTGCTGACATCTGTCAATGATTATCAAAGACTGCCCTCCTCCTATGAGACACAGGCAAGGCCAAGCATAAAGGCGGCTGTGTTCTTTTTCAGCTAAGTTATTCTCTGTACCTTTTGTGAAGAGTCATCCTTAATTAAATCAGCTCTATGTAATTGCACTAGGTCCCTAATTGATGTGGAACTGGGATTTGGGGTAACTGCCATTTTAAACTCATTTTAACTCCTAAAAAAATCCTTCTTTTAATATTGTGGTTTCTGTTTGAAGATATACATCCTCTATTGCCAAGGAAGGAAAGGTAGCAAATGGAGTGAGGAAAGGAAAATTCATTTTTTTCTTTTCAATTTTCTAATATTTTTTTCTCATGTGTTTCAATTGTAGTACTTAGTAAAGGTCTTAGGGAGGAGGGGAGGAGATGATGGCAGAGGTGTGAATATTATAGCTTAATAACTAGCAGATGCAAGATAATTGTATCCATGTATATAAAGGGGAGGTGCTGAATTGGAGAGCATGGGAATCCTGAGAGACCAAGAATGTGATTTGGTTTCACGGTGAATTAGGATTCCCATAGGAAATTCTTCACACAGTGAATCTATTGTCCAGCAGTAACAGACATGTTTATAAATGGGGTCTAGGGCAGGAGAAGGGAAAGGAAAGGATAAAGAATGAGTATCTCCATCAAGCTATAATCCTCCCTTTCTGAGATTCATTTCAGCTCTAATAGGTAAGGGAATTGTGGAAGCTGAATATTTGGTAAACACACTTGGAGTCAGAAAGAATTGGGTTCAAATCTTGTATGGCAATGTGCAAGTTGCTTAACCTCTTCTGTGTCTCAGTTTTCTTAGCTATAAAATAAAGGGATTGGATTCAATAGTATCTAAGTAAGATCTCTTCTGGCAAATATAATGATGATGATGATGATGATGATGATGATAGCTCTTTAAGACTCACAAAGACTTACTGATGGACAATAGATTCACAGCTGAGGTAACAAACTCAGAAAGGGTATGTGATTTGGCCAAGGTCAGACACTAGTATCTGAGGCAAAATTTGAGCCCAGTTCTTTCTAACACCTATCTGGCACTCAACATGTCAAACTGTGCATACTATCTAAGTTTATAAAAACCTAGAATCCAATTTATGCTCAATGTAATTAGCAACAAACTCTTCTATACAATGTGTTTTCAAGTTGCTTTCTCTAATTGATTTCTGACTTGGAGAAATCTTGGCATAAGATAGTTTTACCTACTTATACTTAGCTCTTGAAGCATTGGAAATTTTTTCTTGGACCTTTATTTACAAGTATTTTTCATTTACAGTAATACACTATTAGAGCTAAAAAGGATGATTGGAGGTCCAGCACCCTCATTTTACAGGTTAATTGGATCAGTTAATTTAGCAACTGAGCTAGGTCTAGACTCACAAGTGGTCTCCTGTCTACTAGTCTCACATCTCACCAATACATTGCCATAGTCAAGCAGCTGTAGCAGAATTTATGTTTGACTTTTTTTTTTTAAGTAGCAATGGCTTGTGTAAAACCATCTACATTTTTTCATGCCTCAACAGTAATAAAAGCACAATACAACTCTGGTTGTCTCCTCCATCACCATGAATAGGGAGTCAGTCATCATGAGGGAAACAGTTCTGTCTGCCTTGAAGTTGTGGCCTGGAGACCAGTCATCCAAATTTGTGTCCTGGGGAGTTATTTTATGAAGTCAGTCTGATGAGTTACTCTCCAAAAATAGATTCCCCTCTTCACATACTTCTACAAGGACATTATTATGTGCTCGAGGCTATAGGAGTCTTCCAGAACAGATGATGACTCAGCAATGTTTATGGGGAGTCCTACACGTACCAGGTTTCAATTAACTTTGTATTTTCCCTGGCAACCACTTAGCCTTGTGAATGCCAGTACCTCATGAGGATTTTCTTGAATGAATGAATGAATGAATGAATGAATGAATGAATGGAAATTGGGCAATGTGCTGTGAGGTATTAGATTTAAAATGGCTCATTGAGTAGAAGCCCTACATATTCAGAAACAAACTGAACCCAGACTGTGCTGCTGCCAGCTCCAAGCAATTCTGGGCCTCAGTGAAAGGCTGTTGCTGATTGCCTTTTCCTCCACCCCACTCTGCTATAGGGTAACTCTTTACCTAATTTACTTTTTGTGTTCACTACATGAAATCTTTGTATCATCCAACTGTGCCTGCCCTTGGCTTTCTCGACTAAGATCTGCTCTAGTACAAAGTCCTCACCTCTATAGAAGAAGGGTGACACTGAAAAGGGGCAATGGCTTTTTCCAGTTGATGGTTTGGAAAAATATATTTCTGGAAGCTGTCCCCTATGCCTGGACTGCTCTCTTTTCTTACATTTTCCTCTTGGAGTCACAATTACATAGATTTACAACTGGAAGAAATCTCAGAGGTCACCAGTCCAACCCTTCATTTAATAAATGAGTACACTGAGGTCAAGGAGGGTGAGTGATTTGCCTGAGATTCCACAGATAATAAGAGACAGAGTTAAGACTTAATTAAACCCAGGTCCTCTGGATACATACAAGAGTTCTTTTCCACTGTAACATCCTACCTTGCTTTAGAAGGATCTAGGTGGTATAGTGGATAGTGTATCGGGCTTGGAGTCTGGAAGAGTTGTGTTCAAATCTGGTCTCAACCCCTGGGCAAGTCACTTAACCTCTGTTTGCCTCAGTATACTCATCAATAAAATAGAGATAATAATAGTTTCTTCCTCCCAGAGCTGTTGTGAGGCTCAAATGATATTTATAAGGCATTTTGCAAAACTTTAAGTGCTGGGGTGGCTAGGTGACTCAGTGGATAGAGCACCAGCCCTGGAGTCAGGAGTACCCGAGTTCAAATCTGGCCTCAGACACTTAATAATTACCTAGCTGTATGGCCTTGGGAGAGCTGCTTAATCCCATTGCCTTGCAAAAAAAACAAAACAAAACTTCAAGTGCTATATAAATGATAGCTATTATTATTACTATAGTTCCATTCAATGCTCACCTCAGAAACCACTAATTACATCCTTCCCCCTCAAAATTTTGTATTTACTTTTCTGAGTACACATTGTCTCCCACTCCTCCTAGGATATTAAGTGCCTTGAAGTCAGGAACTACTTTGTCTTCAGATTCCCAAAACAACCCCTTGCAATCAACCAAAAATGATTTACTAACTATTTACTGTGTGCCAAGACTAAACGTTTGTTAAATCGAAATGGATTGTCGATATGGTCTGAGGGAGGCCCTCTACTTCAGGGAGTACTCTAACAAGTCTTCAAGCACCAGTATCACCTACACACACACACACACACACACACACACACACACACACACACACACACACACCCCTACACCTACCTCTGAAGAGGGCTTGGCATATAAATATGTAAGTTCCTCCATTCTCTAAGTAACAACCTTTACTTTGAAGTCATATTCTTTATTAATCATTAAACGATATATCTTAGAAACAAGTAGAGAGGGAAAAGCAAGTACATCTATCCCGTTATAAAACTATTTTTTAAACAAAAATAAATACCCAGCAATATAGAGACTTTCAATCATCATTACAACAAACAAACCTCTTAACAGTTGCCATTCAACTCCAATCCTCTATCTTTTAGAAACCCTGGCTTCAAGATTCAGCCTATCCAACTCTCAGAAAGAGGTTGTCCTTTCTTAGTCCTCCATCTTTTTTAGTCTCCCCTTTCAAGGTTACCTTCCATCTATCTTGTGTGTACCTATTTCTTTATACAGTATTTCTATATTAGAATGCAAGTTTCTTAAAGGCGGGAGTCTTTTTTGAATACCTAGCAGCTTAGTACCTTGCCTTCTTTGTAGAGATTATGTTCTTAACAAATGTTTGTTGTTTAAGCGCTAGATACAATATTGAAAATTTCACCTCAGGATTTCCCTTGAGTACCTACTAGACTAGAACTTAGTGATATATAAGATGCTAATTTGGGGTTTCCATCTAAGTGAGTTACAATTATCTATCTAAAACAAGGGTTCTTTTACCTAGAATCTGTGAATTTTAAAAAAAAATTAGATATTTCAATAAAATTAGTTTCATTTATAATCCTATATATTTTGTTTTATACATTTACAAAATTTTTCTGAGAAGGGACCCATGACAATAAAAAACGTTAGGAAGTCCTGATCCAAAAGAAGGAAAAGGTAATTTCTTTGGACAGTAGCTGACTAGAACAATGCCAGATAGTCTCCTCCAAGCTACCTCAACTGGTTTGGTTAAAATCCTACTTTAGAAACATGAGCTAATTTCTCCAGGTCTCACCAAGGTGTTGTTTTGGTCATAGAAAATGCTGGTGCTTGCAGTAATCTATGCTTATCTAGGCCAAGGAAATTGATAGGATCATTAGAGGCAGGTAATAATTTTCCACTTAAGTGACCCAATAAAAGTCATTTAGAAATCCATTTTGGGCCTGTGGTTGTATAAGGTTTAGTTATGTTTTGTGACTAATGGGCCTTAAGCAAAGTGAGAATTGAATAGAAATATTTCAAGTTAAGTTAAAATGTAATCTGTTGTACTGTTGTCAGACACGAGATGGTCCCCAAGAATGTGGTAAGTAGGATTAAAATATAACTTTCATTTAACAATGATGGCAAACGATAGAGGTTATGGCATGCTTCAGATCACCACCACAACAGCTGACAGGAGACCAGAAGATGGATCATGGCGGTACAAAAAGCTGCCACATTATTTTTTTTTAAGTTTTTGTAGGGCAAATGGGGTTAAGTGACTTGCCCAAGGCCACACAGCTAGGTAATGATTAAGTGTCTGTGTCTGGATTTGAACTCAGGTACTCCTGACTCCAGAGCCAGTGCTCTATCCACTGCGCCACCTAGTTGCCCCCCAAAGCTGCTACATTTAATCATTCTTGTCTGAATGAAGAAAAAGTGGTGAAAGTAGAACAGAAATGTGAATCTCTATTGGTATCTCTGAACTGAGGCATCAGATACTTGAATTTAGAGCTGGCAGGGACCTTAGAAGTCACCTTAACCAAACTTATTATTGTACAAATATAACATTGAAAATTTTACCTGAGGATTTCCCTCAGGTGAAAACTGAGGGAAACTGAGACCTGGAAAACATGAAGTGACCTTCCCAAGTTCTCAGTTTTCATTCCCTGACTTCAAACCCAGGACCTCTGACTCCACAACCAATGTTCTTGGCATTATATCACACTGACCCCTATCTTTTACTATTGCTTTAAAGCAAACCAAGGTTCATCCACACTTCCTCAAAGTCACTTAACCTCTATTTGCTTCAGCTCCTCATCTGTAAAATAGGGATAATGATAACACCTATTTTCCAGATAGGATAAGAATAAAATAAGGTATTTATAATGTGTGTAGTACCTTAAAGTCCTACATAAATTCTAACTACTATTATTGAGACTGCTGGATGGCACAGTAGATAGAGCTCTAGACCTCTTAACAGTTGCCATTCAACTCCAATCCTCTATCTTTTAGAAACCCTGGCTTCAAGATTCAGCTTATCCTACTCTCAGAAAGAGGTTGTCCTTTCTTAGTCCTCCATCTTTTCTAGTCTCCTCTTTTAAGGTTACCTTCCATCTGCTCTGTTTGTATCTTGTGTGTACCTATTTCTTTATACATTATTTCTATATTAAAATGTAAGCTTCTTAAAGGCAGGAGACTTTTTTTGAATACCTAGCAGCTTAGTACCTTGCCTAATGACTTTGTGATATTAGGTAAGTCATTTTTCTTCTGTTTCTGTTTCTTTATCTTTAAAATAGGGATAGTAATGACACCCATTGCTAGGCTTCTTGTCAGCATAAAATGAGACTGTATTTGTAAAGTACTTCTCAAACTTTAAAGAGATATATCAATTCTCAGCTATTACCATCATCATCATCATCATCATCATCATTATAATTATTATGAGAAGTCAAGCGAATGAGAGCCTTAAATAGGATCGTGTGGAGGGAATGGGTTGAGGAAATGCTAGCACTATATGGTATACATTAATTTAAATAGTATTAATAGTTTAGATCTATATTCTTTATTTCAAAGAAGAACTACTAACCTTTCATGAATGAATGATTCCTCAAAGAAAAATATTCAGGATATTGGACATTTTAGTTTGAGCCAAGAGCAACTAACCTTGAAGGGGATAAGTAATGTGTAAGAAAGAACCTATTATTTGTCCATTTGAAATTAACAAAGATTTCCTTGAATTCCTTGGGTTCTGCAATCCTGTCCATTGTCTTCTGTGCATATATGCATGATCAAATGTTGAGCTTTTGTCAGTTCAGCAGTCACTTGGCCCAAAGCCCTTTTTTATCCAGGCATGCTAATGAATGTTGTTATGCTACATAAGCCACAAGCCCACGTGATGGGTTAAATGGCATTGACCTTGGAGTCAGTAGGACCTGACTGACACCTAGCTGTATGACCATAGGCAAATGACTTACCCTCTCGGACTCCCACTTTCCTATTTTGTGAGATCTGGAAACACACCGTGATTTCATTAGTATATGAAACTCTTAATTGAGGAAAATACCTCAACCCATGCAAGCCCATCCTTTTTCTGAAATTTAAAGTTGTCTTACCTAGAAACAGGGTGTCAAACTCAAATGGAAATGGGGCCACTTAACTATACAGAAAGATCCCTTTGGGCTACACTTTGACTTAAAAACCACATATTAGCTTTATCTATGTTCTCCTGTATTTTTATTTATTTTATTAAATATTTCCCAATTACATTTTAATATGGTTCAAACTGCATTCAGAAGGGGGTAGTGGAAGGGCTGCTAGGTGGCACAGTGGATAGAGCACTGGCCCTGGAGTCAGGAGTACCTGAGTTCAAATGTGACCTCAGACACTTAATAATTGCCTAGCTGTATGGCCTTGGGCAAGCCACTCAACCCCATTGCCTTGCTAAAACCTAAAAAACAAAACAAAACAAAACACAAAACACAAAACCAAACAAACAAAAGGGTGTAGTGGGCTGCAGTGGGAACTGTTTGACACCTCTGGTCTAGTCCGCTAAGAATGGTGAGGTGTCATGTTACCAGAAATGTATCAGAGACTAGACTCCGGTCTTCTTGTCTCAAGGCCAGTTCTCTAACCAATACTCCATGCTGATTTTCTTCTGTAAAATGGGGATAATAATAATACCAGTCCAGCCTATTTCACTGGATTGTTTTAAGGTACAAATGAGATTTTATATCCACAAATGAGATTTTTATATCCAAAATCTTTAATAGCTTAAAACTGTACTAAGACTTTGGGGGTATCATATGTTTATATGTGTGTATATGTATATGTATTTGCACATGCACATTATTTATATATATATATGCATAGTGCTCTATAAATATCACAAGATCATATTGTTAGAACTAGAAAAGATCTCAAAGGCAATCTAGTTGAGCTCTTTCTTCTTACAAATGAGAGAACTGAGACCCAAGGAATGACATGCCTAAGATCACATAGATAGTGAACATCATAGGTAGGATTTAAACCACTTTTTCCTAGAACCAGTGTGCTTTCTATTATATTAAAATAGATAAAGAAATGCTACAATGTGACTTTTACAATTTTCAGTCTGACGAAACAGCTTCTGCTGAAGTTTCAATTTGGAAATCTAGGTCAAATATTTCTCTTCCTGGACTCTGCTTCCACTGCAGTAGTTGACTACCCTGCTAAAAACATTACTGCATGCTCATGTCAACCCATATCTTCAACTTTTGCGGCTTCAAAGGAATGAAGTCTTTTTCATGAATCGTCTGATCTTGGATATTAGTAGATTTAATTTGCCCTGGGCCACTGTCCCCAATTCTGCCCTCCTGCTTGTTATACCAATGTAACCTGCATCTATCTCCTTTCTCTCACTATTTTCAAGTAGCCATTATTAATAAGCTCTGTGCTACAAATAAAATCACTGTGATAGAAGAGACCTACCTCTTATGCCTTTGGATACATGGAAAATCAGTGATGTTGCCTCTTTACTTCCCAGTCCTGTTCTGACCATTAAATAACATATTCTTTTTATTTCTACATATCAAGTAAGCTCAATTTATTTCTGGTCTTGCAATTCTGACCAAAATGACGGTCAGGAGTTTGAAAAAATCTTTGGCATTAAATTAAATCCTGTGAACATTTCACTGCCTACAGCTCAGATACTGAAGTGACAAGGCACAACAATTAGCTGATTCCTATAAATGTAATCACCAAAACTTTGTTCTCAGTCTTTGGCAGGTAGATACCTGAGAACTAATAAGAACTTCTAATTCTTTTGCTTCTTGTCTTCTTCCTCCTTCAGCCAAATTTTCAGAAAAGATTGCTTTATTCATTATTAAATGCAAAGTAAATCTATCTCTGGTAAAGAGTACCACTTTTGTGCATTCCCATCTAGAGGTTACTTGTCCAGTATCTGTGAACTCTGAACACTCCTTTTTCATAGGAATCCTTATGAGACTCTGGCAGCCATGACATGTGACTCAGAGCACTGGGCAGCTTGATAACCAAGGTTGTTCAATCCTCTGGAGAACAGTATGTAACACACACCTCCTGAGTGATAGGAAACTCATAGGGAACCAATCTTTCATAAAAGTCTTTGTATTTTCATTTAAGAATGAAAGTACTTGTGGTTCTCAACAGACTAGCTCTATGGTTGTTTCATTACACTTGCTGATTGTAATGATAAACACCCCCTCCACCCCATTCTACTATATCTCCCTACTCTCTTCAGAATATCTATATTGCTCTGCAATTCTGCCATCCTCTCTAGTACAATCCTCTCCTGATGAAAGGAATTAAAAGTCACTACTTACCAAAATAGGTCCACTTTGATCCTGCAAAACAAAATTAAAACAAGTAAGTACAAGATAAAAGAATAAGGAATTTTTAATACTGAGAAAATATGACTGGGGGAGGGGAGCATTCTAGCTGTTTTCAAGTATCTATAGGACTCTCATGTGGAAGAGGTTTAGACTTGTTCTACTAAAACCAATTAGTGGTAGTTTCATAGAGGTAGGTTCAAAGTGAGGAAAAACTTCCAAAAAATGACAAGAAGAATTTATAGTGACACAAAAATAGAATGGGTTACCTGACTAGGAAAAAATACTACTAATAGAACAACTTACCTTTAAATAGCAAAGCACCTTACAAATATTATCTCATTTCATTCTTACAACAGCCCTGGAAAAGGTTTATTTTACAGATTGAGAAACAGAGACAGACAATGCATAAAGAGACTTATTCAGAATCACACAACTAGGAATTAAGGTCAGATTAGGTCTTCTGGTGTCTCAAATGTAGTGCTCCATTCACTGTATCATCTAGCTGTCCCTTCACTGGAAGTCTTGAATCAAAGGCTAAATGTTAACTTCTGGGTAAAAGTAGGAGGGATTCTTGTCAGGTTCAAACTGGATTAGATGACCTATAAGGTTCCTCACAACTCTGAGATTCTATGATTTTGTGAACTTCTCAGTTCAGAAAATTCCAACTCAATTCAACAAACATTTATTAAGGGTCTTCTAGGTTTAAAGCCATTTATTTGCTGGATAATTGGGATTATTTTTCCCTTTTATTCTTAACTTGAGATTTCATTGACACAGGGAATTTTGCATTTAAAAAACTCTTTCAACTAAGATAGATCAGCTAGTGGTCTATAGTTTATCATTTTCTCAGTGACTGGAGCAATGAAAAGTTAAAGTGACTTGCCCAGCTAAAGTGACTCACAAAAATTATGTTAGGAGCAAGACTTGAACTTGGATTTTCCTAACTGCAACATTGGCTCTATCCATTCTACCACGCTGCCTCTCAGGCTCTAGGAATATAAAAAATAAAATTGAATTGTTTATCCTCAAGCACCTTATATTTTAATGGAAAGGAGGAGAGATTGATACGACATGAATGCAACTATATGCAAAGTAATTAAAAATATCTTTGAGAGTGAGAAACTGTTAATACCCAGGGGAAGGAGGAGGAAGCAGGAAAGGCCTTATTTAGAAAGCAACACCTTGAGCTATGTTTTGAAGGAAGGCAGTGATTTTATGACATGGTGAGGAAAGATTGTATTCCATATATGAAGACCACTCCATATAAAAACATCTGCCAGGCAAAGTTCAACTAGAATATAGAGTGTGTGAAGGGAAATAATATGGAATGAGATCAGAAATGTATGTAGGAACCAGATCTAATAAAACAGTGTCAAGCTAAGGATCTTTTTTTTTTTCAGTTTTACTCTAGAGAGAAGAGAGAATCACTGATGATTCTGGAGAAAGGTGAATACAGGTTTAAATCTATGCTTTAGGCATATTAATTTGGTAGCTGCATGGAGGAAATTGACAATGTGGTATAGAGGATTGAGAACTGACCTCTAAGCCAGGAGGACCTGACTGATGCATATTGGATGTATGGTCCTGGGAAGTCACTTGACTTCATGGTTCTCTGAGCCTATAAATTATATACAAGGTACCAATCTGCATTGGTACTCCCAGGTGTATCCTATACCAAAGAAATCAGAGGTCTTGTCCCTATCCCTAAAAGAAAGGAAGAAACTTTACCTTTTAAATACGACTTTATTGCAATAGTCGGGTCATGATGAGGGTCTGAATAAGGACTTGGGTGAATGGAGAGAGAAATTGCATAATAAAGGTAAGATCAATAAGGTTTGGTAACTGGCTAAAAGGGATGAAAGAGAGGGAAGACTCCAGGATATCTCCAAGACCATAAAACTGGGAATCTAGAAAATTGGTTGTGCCATCAGCAAGAGTTTGAAAGAATGATGGATTTGTGGAAAACATGGAATCAACACCACAATTCCACCTTGGATCTTGCTAAATTTGAGTTGCCCATCGAACAGACAGATAATAATTATTTATAGGTTCTCTCCCTCATTAGAATGCATGCTCCCTAAAGGCAGGAGCTGATTTGATCTCTCTTTGACTCCCTGGTGCTTAGCATCATGACTAGCACATAGTAAACGCTTAATAAAAGTTTGTGCTCTGACTGCCTGGAGTGTAGGATAGAGATTAGGACTGGATAGGGATTTGGGAGTTATCTACATAAAGATGATCGCTGAACCATGAGAGCTGATTAGATCATCAAGAGAGAAGATTAAGCAGAACCCTTAATTTTAAAATGAATTAAATTAAGATGAAGTTTGATTTTTGTCATATCGACTATTTTATTTATTTATTTTGCAAGACAATGGGGTTAAGTGACTTTCCCAAAGTCACAGGTAATTATTAAGTGTCTGAGGTTGGATTTGAACTCAGATCTTCCTGACTCCAGGGCCAGTGCTTTATCCACTGCACCACCTAACGTCTCCACAGATCAACTATTTTAAATAAAGATATCTGCTTTGCCTGGGCTCCTAAATAGGATCTCTGCATTTGTTTGTTTGTTTCTCTCTTAATTTGGAAATAGCTAGCTACTTGAAACTTTTTCAATGGCAACTCCAGAGGCATTTCAGAGAATCTCTAAGAGGGAAACTTTCACTTTTTGGTTATCTAGTCCTCCATTCAAGGATTTTTCTGGGACAGTAGACTTTTTTTTAGGGTTTTTTTTTGTTTGCTTGGTTTTTTGCAAGGCAATGGGGTTAAATGGCTTGCCCAAGGCCACACAGCCAGGCAATTATTAAGTATCTGAGACTGAATTTGAACTCCTGTAACTCCTGACTCCAGGGCTGGTGCTCTATCCACTGCGCCACCTAGCTGCCCCGACAGTAGACTCTTAATTCCACAACATAATCTCTGTGTTTTTGGACCTCAGTTCCCTCATACATATATAAAATAAGACAGGACAAGACCAGTAGTGTCAAACTCAAATAGAAAAGGGGCTACTACTCCATATATAAGGATCCCTGTGAGCTACATAATGAATTAGTCTTAAAATGTAGTGTTTCAGGGTGGCTAGGTGGCGCAGTGGATAAAACACCGGCCCTGGAGTCAGGAGTACCTGGGTTCAAATCCAGTCTCAGACATTTAATAATTACCTGGCTGTGAGGCCTTGGGCAAGCCACTGAACCCCATATGCCTTGCAAAAAAAAAAAAGAGAGAGAAAATGTAATGTTTCCTAAGTTTTCACTTTATTTTGTTACATATTTCCCAATTACATTTTCTTATTTTTGGTGAAGCAATCAGGGTTAAGTGACTTGCCCAGGGGTCATACAGCTATGTCAGATGACTTGATGCCAGATTTGAACTACAGTCCTCCTGATTCCAGGGATGGTGTTCTATTCACTGTGCCACTAGCTACCTCCACCCTCAATTACAATTTAATATGGTTTTTGGCTGCACTCAGGAGTGCTTTGGGGCCACATGTTTGACACTTCTGAATCTGATGATTCTAAGGTCCCTTTCATTTATATGAAGGTAAAAAAAAAAGTAATCCCAAACATAGAGTACTTGTAGCCAATAACAAGGAATTTATAGAAAAATTCTCCCCACTACTTTCTTCTATGGAGGATGACTATCTCATCCTTCGGTCTTTCCTTCCTTTTCCCCTCATTCTTATATATCCATCCTATTAATCAAATTACCTGCAGAAGAAAACCTTGCCTCTTCAACATTTTAATGTCTTTATATCTTCTGTCATTCCTTCTTCTTTCTTTTGTCTTTATATTAAAAGGTCATGTTCCCCCTGCACTTACTGAAATAAACCATACATTCTTGTCTTTGACCACATTCCTAAAAGTTCTTTCATTTTTCCTCCCTACATCTTGCCAACATTTAAACAACCTTCCAACTCATCTCTCTGTCCTAATTTCTCCCTCCTACAAATCATCCTACATGATTAGGATGTTACCTAATTACTAGGTTACTCTTTCTTAAAGACATATTTATAGGATCCCATCACTTCCTTGCTCAAAGACCTTCCCTGACTCCCTATTGTTGAATGACTGGTCATTATTCTTTAGTGTGGCATTCAAGGTCCTCCATAACCTAGTTTCAAACTACTCTTCCAGTTCTGTTTTCCAATACTGCCCCATAACACAACTGTATTCCAGAAAAAATAGATTATTAACATTATTCCAAATATATCATATCCTTTCCCCCCCTTTTATACAAGGCAATGGGATTAAGAGACATGTCCAAGGTCTTAGAGCTAGGTAATTATTAAATGTCTGAGGTTGGATTTGAATTCGGGTGCTCCTGACTCCAGGGTTGGTGCTCCATCCACTTCACCACCTAGTTGCCCCAACATCATATACTTTCTTGGCATCATACCTTTGCCAATGCCTAGACTACTCTTATCTCTCTGCCCATCCCATCTCCATATGTTGAAATCCCAGTCACGAGTGAAGATGTAGCTTGAATGTTATCCTCTTCCTTGCCCTCCTTTTATTGAGAGTGTAAGGATGGAAGTCAGGCAAAGTAATTGTGGAGGAAAGGGAGAAGGTGGCAGGAGAGAGAGGGAGTAAAGTGAAGCTTGTCCTGGAATTTCCTGAAATACTGTTCCAGGTGAGGTAATCATCAGCCAAAGAAGCTGGTCCCCCCCCCCCCTTGGGACAGAAGCTGGAGTAACACATGAATTTAAATAAACAGATTAAGCTGAGTCTTCTATTGGATTGGGAATCAATCTGAGTTTTCCATGGAGCTGTTATACAGATGTTGAGAATAGATCAAGATTGGTCCTGTGGTTTATTTTTTGTTTTTTTTAGTTTTTTGCAAGGCAATGGGGTTAAGTGACTTGCCCAAGGTAACACAGCTAGGTAATTATTGAGTGTCTGAGACCAGATTTGAACTCAGGTACTCCTGACTCCAGAGCCAGTGCTCTATACAGTGTGCCACCTAACAGCCCTGGTCCTGTGGTTTTATTAGAGATTCCCTGGTGAGGAACTTCCTAGACTAATAGACATCTGCCCCCTTCTCTTCTTCTTGTTGTAGACAGTTTTCTGCAGCCACTGAGAAGTTAAAAAAGACTTACTTAGGATCACACAGACAGTTGGTGTCAGAGATGGACCTTACACTACTACATCAGGCTCCCTCATTCTCCTGCCTTTGTTCAGGCCAGATGAACTGTTTTAGCTTCCCATTGTCATGAAAGAAGTGCTTGAAATTCTGGGGCAGCAAAACTGTTCAAGAAAGCTCCTATAGTTTGCTGACTACAGTTTCTCTCTCAGCAGAAATAGGACCAAAGAACAAAGAGAAGAGAACTGACTACTCAAGGGCTAAACAACAGAAGATCTCTTTTACTCTCTTGTGTTAATCCCTGAACATTTGTTTTCTTCAGTTATTAAGCATGATGATAGATTGTAGAAACATATGGCAGCTACTCCCACAAGGGAAGCTATGCAAAATTTGTAACAAGAGAAGGTTCTAGCCTAAATTTCCATGAATGGCAAGATATTTCCACCCCATTTTTCCTCTGGAAAAGCACAGTAAGTGCCAGTTACCTGACCCTAGACCACCAAGTAAACAGTCAATTTTCCCCTGACTAGTCTATCCTTAACCAGAGTGTTCAAATTGCACCTGCCACAAACTAAATAACTGCCAACAAGAGGATTGTTAAATATCTTTGCTGCTAACTCTAGAAGTATCCCAGGTTGAATCTTTTCTTTTATTGTGGATCTTCATCAAGGAAGGAGCAACTGCAAAATGTCTAAAAACACCTCAGTGACAGCTCTTTACCTCATCTAATGTCAGGGACAGTGAGGAGCCAAAAGGCTGACTGACACAAGGCTGGGGATTGTCTACTGTAAGGGAGTGGTATCAGAAGCTAACCTCTTGAACTGTCTTCTCTCTGAAGCTTGAGACTCTTAGGGGTGTGTGTGTTTGTGTGTGTGTGTGTGTGTGTGTGTGTATGTATGTAGGGTGTGTAGGGTGCAGTGGGGGAGGAATAATCAGCGCCTGGATAGATTTAGGAGTGGGTGGGGTGCTGAAAAGGAAGCAAAGTTAGTCTAAAGAAAAATCAAAGTTAATAAGGACTGAGTCAAAAGGGCTTAGCTTTGCCTACTTTTATAGATACTTATCAATGCCAAATCTGGTTAGTTAGCTCTCTGAGGTGATGTACCAGCCCAAGAACTGGCATGCACCTATATCACCGAAAGGGACTGTTACAATTCTTATTAAAGAAGTTTTTCCTGGAGTGGTTGCCACTCATCCCTGGAGAGATGTTGAAGAATAAACCTGGACTATAGGGGAAATTCATGTCTAAAGGCAGGACAGAACCTCCATAAAGGAAGTGAGGCAAATTTCTCATCCTAGCACCAGGTCTAGTTTCTTCTGACTAGTAAGGCCTTCTGTAAGGGAAAGAGATTTTTCCATCCTAGAGAAGGTCATCTGAGTGATTTAGGGAGGCTTGAGTAACTCAACCTTGAATGCCTGTTTGAACCTGCAAACTCACTACAGACTGGGCAAGGAAAAAACCTTGGGTATGTTCTGAAAAAAAAATGATTTGTAAAGATCTAGGTCACAGGGTTCAGGGCATTTGGAGCACCTTGTACCCACTCTCAGAACTTTCTCGATGTAACCCTATGCTGAGGCAGAGCAGCCCAGCTGCAAACTCAATTCCTCACATGAAATACAGTACAAACTGGTTTAGGCTAGACAAGATTTGGCTCTGCAGAATTCATTAAAAACCTGCCCTAAACAGCCTCATAAAGCCATAATACAAGGTTTTCTCTGCCTAGGACTTCACATTTCACCTTTTATTCACTTCTCTCTCACTCATACCATCCCCCATGCATTTTTCTTTGACATTCACCAATTTTAACAGCTCGAGGAATTAAAAACTGTGAAGTCTGGGGTAGAGAACAAACCCACAGTTTATGCCAGACTACATTCCCCCCTCTACCCCCAAGGCCTGGTCCTACACCACAGGTGTAGGGAGGGAGGTACAAGTATGTTGGACCTCATGCCCAGAGGCTTTAAAAGAGTTGAGAAAGGGGGGGCAACTATATAAAAATATGTTTTGTGGATAGGAATGAGTGCAAGGTCAGCTAACTACAGAGTGAGATGAAGAGCTCCTTTCCCTACCCTATTTCTCCTCCTCCTCCAACCCTCCCTCCTTTCGAGTCTGGAAAGTTTTTTGTTGTTTTTTTTTTTGTTGTTGTTGTTGAGGACTGGGGCAGTGAGAGGTAGCTGGCCCTCAAAGGATAAAGGTCCTTCATTCAGGGGTGTTGGGAGAATGAAAAGGACTAATGAATAGCTAGTTTTCTCTATTGTCCTGGGATGGTTAGAGAGCAGAATAAACGGGTGGGGGGGGCGGTTCTAGGATGAATATAGATCACTTACTACTCTTTCAGGCAAGGGGAAAAGGGTAAAGGAGGTTTTTTGACACACAAGATATTTAAACTTCTTCCACTTTTCATTTTAACTTCTATATCACTTCTTTCTCCCATCTCCTTACCATTTCTTCCTTACCAGAAGTTAATATGAAATGAAGCCTATCATGCCTTAACTTCATTAAGGGCAATCTCAAAGTCACTAACAATATATTCTACTATTAAGGACTCTCTGCTGACCTCCAGAATGAAAAAAGAGGCATGGAAGTTTTCTGGTCAGTGATTGAAGTGATTTTTAGCTCCCCTGCCAAGCCAGCAAAACATCCCACATGTCTTAGCTGGAGGTAGGCGTAAATCCTCTGGATTTGTAGCTCCCACAAATGACCCAGGCTGACGATCTCAGAGCATACCCCACACAGGGCAAGAACCATCATGAATTATCCATGAAATACCCATGAATTATCCATGAGCTATCTATCCATCAGTGTCAGTCTTCTCCCCCCCAGAAAAGCACTAACCCTAGGCGCTGGAGAGATTCCCCACCCCCACACTCATTCCTCACCCTCTCCAGCAGGCAAAGTTTGGCATTTTTCTCTTCTTCCAAAAATAACTTGAAACCTGTCTTCCCCCCACCCCCACCCGCACCCCCACTCCCTACACACAATGTAGCAGTTCAGCAAAATGCACTGACCCATACCTGAATCTCACGATTTAAGCTTCCAGTCCCCAATCTTGCTTTTAGATGTTATAATACTGATTAAACTCAGGAAAAAAATGAAAATAAAGTTGGGGGGAGGTTGGGGGGCTCTCTTTTCAGAGAGGATAATGATTGAGGCTAATATGCATCATCGCTCCATCTTTAAATGAAGTTCGTGGCATGAAGAATCTATCCCCTAAGGGAATGAATCTTGTCCCTGAGATCTCTCAAACCAATAAGCAATTTTCCTGCTTCTAATAAAAAGAGCATCATAAAACACTAGTCAATAATTTATTGTCTGCAGGTGGATTATGAATATTGACTTTTTTAAGTCTATAGCAATTTCTCCCCACCGGTCAGCACATTTCCAAGCTCCCTTTTGTTCAGTGCACGTTCAGGGAACATTATGGATGATTAAAACATAATTAGTAAATTCTGCCTTAACCTCCTCTTCCCACCCCCACCCCCCAGGTAAAGAATTTTAAGTAAAACTAAAAGAAACTTGATTATTTGCTGCTCTAGGGTGTACATTATTCTTCTCCATCCCCATTAGGTGAGGATAAGAGCTCCCTGTACTATTTAATATGGCATCAAGTAATTCAACTACTCAGAGATTCTCTGCACAAAATCTAAGAGCTCAGGAAGGTTAATAAAGGGGGAAAAAAGACAGCAACTTTACCATTAAGTGGTGCTGGTACAGAGGTTTGCACCTTTAAGAAAAGGATAAGCACGGTGGCCCCAGCTGCACTAAAGCTCTGGGCTGGCATGGTCAGGAAAGCTCCCGGTCTCCCAGTAGGTAGCTCACAGGATTTTTCTTTTTTTCTCACTCAGTAGAAAAGCCTCTCCTGGAAGAAGCTGAACGCGAGCACGTGTTCTCAGTTGGAGCACCGTGGCCAGCAGGATGGAGCTCCAGGCTCGCAACTCTCTTAGGGCTGTTTTTATATAGCGCTCCTGAAAGACTCAGCCCCAAACAAATGATGTCATTATGCAGGGGGAAAGCCCTGCCTCCCAGAGTTCTGGTCTTTAGGAAAGTTAGAGTTCTTATTGCCCTCTTATATTTCTAAGTGAGCCATGAGAGGACAGAGCAGGAGAAATGAATCCAACTGACAATGGGGATGGTCTGAATCCAAAATCAGGATGAATACCTGAATTCAGATCTTGTCCCAGACTCTTGTTGTGGGCAAGTCACTTAAACTGTGTTTGCCTCAGTTTCCTCATCTGTAAATTGGGAATAGCAAGAGAACCTACTACCTCCCAGGTAAAGATTGGTGTAAAGATTAAATGAGATAAGACGGTATCTGGTACCATTATATAATTGTTAGCTCTCATCATTTTTAGCTGTGTGAATTTTGGGCCCGTGACTTTACCTCTGTTAGCTTTAGTCTCCTCATCTGTAAAATGGGGTTAATAATAACACTCCAGTGGCACTAGACTACCTGCTCTTCCTCACAGAAGACAGTGTATTCTGACTTGATGCATTTTCAGCACATAAAATAGGAATTCTCTCCTTCCTCCTCTAAATCCACTGGCTTTCCTCTCTGACTTCATATCCCAGCTTAAATTCAATCTTCTACAAGAAGCCTCTTGTGAACCCACCTCTGATATTATCTGCATTTTATTCTATATGAATTCTTGTTTGCATGGACTAGTTTTCATATTGTCTTTAATGGACATGACATGTAAGTTCCTTCACAGAAGGTTTTTGACTTTTTTTTAATTCCCTGGATTTAGCCAGGGCTTGGCATGTAATAAACTCTTTTTTAAAAAAAATTATTTACTTAAGGCAATGGAGTTAAGTGATTTGCCCAAGGTCACACAACTAGGCAATTATTAAGCATCTGAGGTTGGATTTGAACTCAGGTTCCCCTGACTTCCAGGGCCAGTGTTCTATCTACTGTACCGCCTAGGTGCCCCAGCATGTAGTAAACTCTTAATAAATGCTTAAACTGACTGACTGATTACTTGCCCTGGTTTTTATAAAGATAAAACAAGATGATTTCTAAAGTGTTTCGCATTTAAAATATAATATAAATTTTAGCTACTATTAGTATTATTCATTCATGAAAGGTTCATTAAGAACTTGGGATATTGTTGCAAAAAGAGAGAGAATGGATGACCTTGAGTCCCATTTGTGAGCAGAAAATTTGAGATGGGGGATAGGGTTATGAGTAATAATGTATTTACTTATCTATAAACATGTTTTATCTTGTTAATAAATTACTCCAACTTCTGCAGAATAATCATAATCTAATTTTTGTATTTATATCTTAGAATCTACATGCCTTACAAATATTTATTGATTGGTTGGTTGGTGAGCTAAAAACCCCAATTTCTTTGTCTGGTTAGGGCCATTTGAGTATATCAGGTAGTAAGTACCCACTTTGACACTAGTGACTTGTTTAGAGTCTTGAAACATCCCAACCTGTTGCTTTGACTGTCACTACAACTATTCAATTCAATTATTATCCCTATAAACTTAAAGTTTCTAAAACTAAAAAAGTACTTTGAGATCTTTGGAAGATAGCAAAGACATCCTAATGTAATTGTTTTTAAACCATAGCAAAAAATTTACTTGTTGGATGATGACTTTTTTTATCTAGAACTTCTGATAAAAGAGTATTTAGGCCTATGGTTTTTAGGAGTACCTAGCATTAATATGTATACAACTCTTTTTGTCTGTAGATAGAATGGAAAAGCAATGTGGTACAATGTATGGAAAGGTATATTTGGTAAAACCTGGGTTTAACTCTAGCCTCAAAAATTTAGCCATGGGACTCTGAGCAAGTCACTGGCAGCTTGGTGGCACAGTGGAAAGAGCACCAACCCTGGTGTTCAAATCCAGCCTTAGTCACTCAACACTTAATGAGCTGTATGATCTTGGGTAACTCACTTAATCCTGATTGCCTCTTTTCCAGGACTATTTCCAGTTGTCCTGATTCCTATCTGGTCACTGGACTCAGATTTTTCCAGAGGAGAAAGTGAGACTGGTGACTTAGTACAGCCCCCCTCACTCAAATCCAAATCATGTGCTTGTCATGGCATTACCTCCCTTCTTCTAGAACAAAGGACAAACAACAACAACAAAAATTAGAGGGTTAAACTACATATTTGTTGAGCTCTCTTCTATAACTAAATCTATTATCCTATTAATTCATCAATGTGGGGAATTATCAGTTGAGAATCAATCTCTACCATAACAAATCAAGCAATCCACAAGCATTTATTATTATTATTTTTTTTATTTATTATATTTCAAAAATTTCAGATAGAAACAAAAATCAAAAACTTATTTTTAACTGGTAGCCTTGAAGAATAATGTAGGGCAGAAGTGAAAGACTCAAATAGAAACATCCCTTTGGCAACATATTGACTTAGAAAACTACAAATTAATGTTATCTTTGTTATATTTGTATTCATTTTCCAATTACATTTTAATCTGGTTCAGGCAGCTTGGGAGTTTTGCCTTTTGGCATTTCTTGCCAGCACATTGAAAGGTTAAATGATTTGCCCATGTTGATTTGTCAGAGTCAGGACTTAAACAAAGATCTTCCTGGCTCTAAGGTACAGTGTCTATCCACTACTCCAAACTGCTTCTCACTGAATACCTTTGTGATAAGGAAGCAGCTGGTGGTGCAGTGGATGGAGTGCTGGGTCTGGAGTCAGAAAGACCTGAATTTAAATTTCGGAAGTTTCTTCCTAGCTGTGTAACCTTGGGCAGGTCATTCCACCTCTGTCTGCTTCAGCCTACTTAACTGTAAAATGAGGATAATAATAGCATCTACTTCATAGGGTTGTTGTAAGGATCAAATATGATAATATTTATAAAGTGCTTAGCATAGCATCTGGCATATAGTAAGTACTTAATAGTTGCATATTCTTTCCCTTCCTCCTCTAATGATGAGTAATCCATTTAGAAGCTTAAATGAGCTGCAGAAATGTATCATGTTCTGATATCTTATATCATTTTATAATTTTCAATATAAATATGTTTAGGTATAAAACCATAGAATTTTGGAGAAGTATGGAATTCTAATTTAATTTAATTTAATCTCCTTATTTTATAGCTATGGAAGCTAAAACTCAATGAGACAACTAGAGTTGTACAGTGGATTTGGAAATGGAACAGTACTAAATTTGGAGTCAGAAATAGCCTAGGGTTTTTCTTTTTATTAATTTTAGGTTTTTTGCAAGGCAATGGGGTTAAGTGGCTTGCCCAAGGCCAAACAGCTAGGTAATTATTAAATGTCTGAGGCCCGACTTGAACTCAGGTACTCCTGACTCCGGGCCCGGTGCTCTGTCCACTGCACCACCTAACCGCCCCCAGAAATAGCCTAGTTTTAATACTGCATCAGACACTTATTAGCTGATTGACCTTGAGCAACTTATTCTCTCTCAACTTCAGTTTCTTCATATGTAAAAAAAAGAGATAATGACAGCACTTACCTCACAAGGCCCTTGCAAGGATCAAATGAGATAACCCATATAAAGGGCTGTGTAAGTCTTAAAGTATTTTAAAACTGTGAGTTATTTTAATAATAGTAATAACTATGATGGTGTGATTTAACCAGAATCATACAGTTGGAGGTGAAGTAATTAACTAGACCTAAATAGGTACTCTCCTGAGTACTATTCCAGGTCTCTTTTCACTGCACCAGGCTAAATATTAAATGTAATCAGTCCCAAAACAAACAATTTAAAAGGAGTACTAGAAGTATAGGTGGTAATTCAATTGATTCATAATATTTGACTGTGACTATTGAACAAAGAAAGTTCTAGAATTAGGCTATTCTGCCTGTCTGTACTGAATCATTCAATAAATTCATAGCAATAAAGAGGGGATTGAGAATGGAAATTGAACTCAATTGCCATTAATGTTTTGAGGACATTTTTTTCATTCTTAGGAAATCAGAAAAACTAAAGAGATCAGAGGTGGGTGAAATGATTAAACTTCAAAAGAACATTCTTCAAACTGAATTCAAACTGACACTAAAAAAAACTATAACATAAAACTAAATAAATTAAATTCTCTCTGAATAGCAGGAGAATTAATTGACAGGGCAGTTTCCTGTTGAGAGGTGTTCTTGAGGAATATTTGGTGTTGATTTGAAAGGAATTGTGCCTGCCATCATCTTTTTGGAAAGTATTGAGATGGATAAACTCATTGCTTTCTTGGGTTAAGTTGGTACAGACTCTAACCTTGCAATCTAGCATAGTCAGTTGCTAAACATTTATTAAACACTATGCCAGCACTGTGCTAAAATTGGAGGATACCAAAAAAAAAAAAAGGAGGAAGGAGGAGGAGGAGGAGGAGGAGGAAGAAGAAGAAGAAGAAGCAGCACAAGCAACCCAGCCCTCAAGGAGCTAACGCTCAGCTGGGGGAGACAACATGCAACAAAAACTGTGAACAATAAACAAACAGAACACATATGATTATCATATGATTTTTAGAGTTGAAAGATAACTTATGGATCATTTAGTATAAGCTCTTTATTTTATACATTAGGAAAATGAAGCCTGAAAAGTATAGTGATTTGCCACAGATCATATAAATAATATGGAACAGAAACAGAATTTGCATTTAGATCTGCCTCCAAATTCTATTTCAACTGTGCCGTCAATCCACTACCAAATGGCATACCCAGGCAAGTGAAGCTGCCAAGAAAACCCACCTCTAAAATTGAACCCCTGGTTAAAGATTTGGATGAGGATCGTGTTTCAAAGCAAACAATATAGCCAGCAAGCACCTGCAAAAATCTGCTTAAGTTTTATTTTTTCCATGGTATCAGAACAAGCTTTGAGATTGGCAATTTACACTAATACCTAATATACCTTATTTTCCTAGCTCTGGCTTGTGTAGTCTCTTACATAAATTAATCCCTGGCATTTGAAGAATAAGAATTAATTTGGAGTGGGTTTTCCCCCTTCAAATTTAAGAATTATTTCTCTGGACAGTGTTAGTCTATTTCAAGTACTACTAATTCCAAGTACAATAAATGATTTAAGTGCTTCTTTTCTGGTTATACCCCTTTGGGTTGGGGAGTGATTGTTTTCTAGAGGCTTTGATCATTTGACTAAATAAGCAAACCAAGAACACTTCTCTTTTAGATCCTGACAAAGATGGAATTTTCTTCAAGAAAATTGCCTGTGTGTTTATCTCACCAAGCCAAACTAGAATACAAAGGAATATCAATAAACAGCACATCTGCCAAAATGGCACATGGTAAATTACAGAAGCCTCACACACTTTAAATACAGTCTTCAAGGAATCAAATGAAAAAACAACTCGAGAGTTCCTTATTTTAATAATGACTTCCATTTGATCAAAAAGAAAAATCAGGCAGAAAATGTCCAATATTATTAGAAAGGAGTAGTGGCAGAGGGGAACTCACTATCTGTCTCTTCCACATTAATCATTTCCTGTCTTGGTAACATTACTTTGTTTGTTTAAAGGTTAACTTGATGTTCCATACTTGTATCTTTGAATTATAAACTGAGTAAGCAAGTAGACTTTTGAAATTGCAACATTTCAAAATTTGTCACTGAAAGGCAGCATTGGCATTAAGAAAATATGAATTTGAGTCCTGGCTTTGTTTTTAATCAAATATGTGGTAGGCAAGTCACTTAACCTCTCAATGCCTTAGTTTCTTCATCTTCAAATCAGGTATAACTAATTTTTGTCCAAAATACCCCATTGGGTTGTTAGGATAAAATTAGTTATTCTATAAGTATTTTTTAAAATGTCTACTATGTGATGACAGCCTCAATGTCATCCTCAGTTTCACTCACTCTCAATCTTCTCATTTGTACCTTTACATAATTTTTTCCTATTCTCTCCTTTGCCATTATCCTCAGCTTTGTACTATCCCCTTATCACCTCTTATCTGTATTGTTGTATTGCATCTGGTTGGTTTTATTGCTGCAAGTCTCCGCTTGCCAAAGCTCAGTCCCTTCTCCAACCCTCTGTCCAACTGACCTTACTAACATGTAGGACCTGGTCATGTCATCCTTGTACTCTATAAATACCAGCAGCTCCCTTGACCTTAAGGATCTCCATCATTTAAAGATCTTTACAATTTGATCTCTTCTTACCTTTCTGGTCATCTTGCATTTTATACCCCTCTTCATCCTCTATGATTCAGGTCTATTGTTTTGTGTGTCTGTGTCTTTGTGTGTGTGTGTGTGTGTGTGTGTGTGTGTGTGTGTGTGTTCCTTGCATAGGACACTCCATTTCTCCAGGTTGTCTTCTATCCATAGAATGCTCTCCCTCCTCACCTTAGCCTCTTGGCCTTTTCTAGTTTCCTCTAAGACTCATCTGAAATGGCACATAGTAAATAATGCTTGTTGACCTACAGGCATCTCTGGAAGTCCCCAGCTCCCTCCCTTTCATTAAAAGTAAATCCTTTCACAATCTGGGCCCCCTTCCATCTTTCCAGCCTTCTTATACGTCACTCATGCCAACCTTCTTGCTAAGTCTCACAGAGGACACTCCATTTCCCAATTCTGTGAAGCTACTGACTTCATATGCTTTCCCTCCATAGTCCAGCCTATTGGTTTTGTGCATTCCTTCAGGACCCAGCTCAAAACTCATTTTCTGACTTCTGGGAGTAAAGCCAAGATGTATAGAGAAATTGCTTAGCTTCTGTATACTCACATTCTCCTCCAAACAACGATAAATGTCTCAAAGTGAAATTCTGGAGTAGCAAAGCCAACAAAAGTTCAGGATGAGACATTCTTTCAACCCAAGACAACTTAGAAGATTGGAAAGAAACATCTGTGATAGGGCTGGCCCAGAAACCATGTGTATAAAACACCAATTATGGGACTTACCAGAGATGGTAAGGGGACCTGGAAAATGGTCAGCAAGAAATTACAGAAGATCTCTGTGCTATCACTGGACAAGAATCAGATGCTATTTGACAATTCCATACCCTCAACTGGGTACAAGGGTAGGAGGAGCACTTTTGGTCAAGGAGGAAGTGGAAGTCCTGAGGGGCAATATCAATTTTGGTTACAAAGGAATCAAGAACCGTGAGGAACAGTTTATTTTCTGGTCCCAGGGGATCAATATATTGTTTACAAGAAAAACACTTGAAACAGAGAGAAACACAGAGTTAAAATAAGGGGCAGGAGCAGAATCGATAATGCTTCTGCTGAAATAAAAAAGATAAGGATAGCTGTCATGATCTTGCAGGGAAACAACAATGAAGTAATGTTAATATCAATACTACACATAAATGCATCAAATGGCATATCATCCAGAATCTTAAAGGAAAAGTTAAATGAATTACAGAAGAAAATAATACTAAAGCTATACTAGTAGAGGGACCTCAGACTTTTTCCTCTCAGAGCTAGACAAATCTAACCATAAAATCAATGAGAAAGAAGTTAAGAAGATAAAAAGAATCTTCAAAATTTAGATCTGATAGACCTCTGGAGAAAACTGAATGGGACTACTATTTTCTCAGCTGTATATGGCACCTTCATAAAAAACTGACCATGTATTAGGGCATAAAATCCTCACAAGCAAATGCAGAAAAACATAATATTAAATATACCCCCTTTCAGACCAAAATGTAGCAAGAATTACATTTAATAAAGAACTGTGAAATAATGGATTAAAAATTCATTGGAGGGGCGGCTAGGTGGCGCAGTGGATAGAGCATCGGCCCTGGAGTCAGGAGTACCTGAGTTCAAATCCAGCCTCAGACACTTAATAATTACCTAGCTGTGTGGCCTTGGGCAAACCACGTAACCCCATTGCCTTGCAAAAGCAAAAATAATAATAATAATAATAATAATAATAATAATAATAATAATAAATTAATTGGAAACTGAAGAATCCTAAAGAATGGGTGAGTCAAAGAAAAAAACAGAAATAATAATTCCATTAAATAGAATGACAACATGAGACACATTCCAAAATTTGTGGGAGGCAGCCAAAGTAATACATAGGGGAAATGTATATCTCTAAATTTTTACATGAAAGATAAAAAAGAGCAGATCAATGAATAGGGTATGCAATTACAAAAACTGAAAAGAGAATAAATTTAAAATTCCAAATTAAACACCAACATGGAAATCATGAAAATCAAAGTAAAGATTAATTAAATTGAAAGTTTAAAAAAATCATTGAACTAAATAAATAAAACAAGAAGCTGATATTATTTTTTAAATCAATTAAATAGATAAGCCACTGATTAATTTTATTTTTAAAAAAGAAAGAAGAAAACCAAATTACTTGTATCAAAAATGAAAAGGGTGAATGTACCACCAAAGAATATGAAATTAAATTAATTATGAGAAGTTATTTTATCCAAATATATGCCAGCAAAACTTACAATCTAAATGAAATGCATGAATATTTATGAAAATATAAACTGCCCAGATTAATAGAAGAGGAAATAGAATGCTTATATAACCCTATCTTGGGGGGCGGGAATCGAACAAGCCATAAAAGAGCTCTCTAAAAAAAACTCAGAACTGATAAATTCTACTAAATTTACTACTAAATCTACTAAATTTAAGGAACCCTTCCTAGGAAACAGAGATGATTTTGATACCTAAACCAGAAAGAATATAAACAAAAACTATTTCCTTTATGAGTGTTGATGCAAAAAAATTAAATAAAATATTTTCTTGCAAAAAGATTATAGAATGTGCAGGGCTGGTTCAACTATCAGCATAATTGATCATAACAAAAGCAACATAAATCATATGATTATTATCAATAGATGCAGAAAAAAGCCTTTGACAAAAATCTAACACCCATTGCTATTTAAAAACACTTGAAAATAAAGCATCAATGAAACTTAAAATGTTAAGTAGTATCTATCTAAAATCAAGTGCAAGCATTATCTATAACAGGGATGAACTGAAACCTTCCCAGTGTGATCAAGGATGAAGCAAGGATATCCATTATTATTCTGTTTTTCATTGTGCTGGAAATGCTTCCTATGGTAATAAGACAAGAAAAGAAACTGAAGGAGCAAAAATAGGCATCAAGAAACAAAACTATCACTCTTTGTAGATATGATGGTATAATTGGAGAATCCCTAAAGAACTGACAAAAAAACTGAGATAATTAACAACTTCAGGAAAGTTTCAGGATATAAAATGAACCCACATTACCATCAGCATTTCTATATGCTACTAACAAAATCCAGCAGCAAGAGGGAAAAAAGAGAAATTTCATTTAAGATAATTGCAGGCAATATAAAATATTTAAAACAAATCCAGGGTTATACGAACCCAATGACAAAATATTTTTCACACAAAGACAGTTTTAATGTGGAGAAGTAGTTATTGCTCATGGATAGGCTGAATCAACATAATAAAAATGAAAATTCTACCTAAGTTAATTTACTAATTCGATGGTATATCAAATTTCCAAAATAATTTCATAGAGATAGAAAGAATAATAACAAAATTCATCCAGAAAAACAAAATATCAAGACTATCAAGGGAATTAATTAAAAAAATTTACAGTTCCAGATTTCAAACTATATTACAAAGTAGCAATCACCAAACAATCTGGAACTGGCTAAGAAACGGTGTGGTAGATAGTAACATAGACTAAGTAGAGAATACTCAGTAGGATATGACCATAGTAGTCTAGTGCTGATAATCTCAAAGATCCAAAATTTTGGTGTAAGAACACAACATTTGACAAAAATCACTGGGAAAATTTGAAAGCAGTTTGGTAGAAACTAGGCATAGACTTCACACTGTATCCCAAGATAAGGTCAAAATGGATAACTGATTTAGACATAAAAAGTGATATCATAAGTAAATTAAGGAAACAAGGAAGAATGCATCTGTCAGAGCTATGGTTAAGGGAAGAATTTGTGAACAAATAAGAAACACAGAGAATCACAGGAAATAAGAGAGATTTTTTAATTGCATGAAATTAAAAAAAAGCTTTTACAGAATGAAACTAATGCAGCCAAAATTAGAAGGAAAACAAAACTGGAAGTTTTCTGTGAGGAGTAGGATAGTTTCAAAAAAAAAACATGATAAAACTTATACAAATTCACACATATTGAAGTGAGCAGAACTAGAAGAACAATATTGTAACAGCAATATTGTAACAATAAACAAATCTGTGACAGATTTAGTTATTTCTGTTCAGTACAATGATCCAAGACAATTCTAAAAGACTCATGATGAAAAATCCTATCCAGCCCCAGAGAGAAAATTGATTAACTCTGAAGTTTACTTAAAAAAAAAACTATTTATCTTGGGGTTTTTCTTTTTTCTGTATTTTCTATAGCAAAATAACCAATATGAAAATATATTTTGCATGATTTCACATGTATAATTGATTTCAAATTGCTTGCCTTCTCAAGGAGGGGGTAAGGGAGGGAGGGAATTTAGAACTCAAAATCTTTAAAAATTGATTGGTAAAAATTCTTCTTCTTATTTTTTTTTTTAGGTTTTTGCAAGGCAAACAGGGTTAAGTGGCTTGCCCAAGGCCACACAGTTAGGTAATTATCAAGTGTCTGAGACTGGACTTGAACCCAGGTACTCCTGACTCCAGGGCCAGTGCTTTATCCACTATGCCACCTAGCTGCCTCTACTTATTATTATTTTTGCAAGGCAATGGGGTTAAGTGGCTTGCCCAAGGCCACACAGCTAGGTAATTATTAAGTGTCTGAGGCGGGATTTGAACTTGGATACTTCTAAGTCCAGGGCTGGTACTCTATCCACTTCGCCACCTAGCTACCCCTAAAAATTCTTTTAAAAATGTAATTGAGAAAGATTTCATGAAAGAAATTTTATTTCCATATATACATATGTATATCTGTATATTTTTTCAAGAAGTATTTCTCAGTTCTTCCTGCCCCCAAATCCCTTCCTACCTAGGGTTTTTTCCCCTGGGATCTCCTTGATAAAGATATGGACATGTATTGTATGTGCATATGTATATATGTATATTATATGTATACTCAGAAACACACATTTATATATCTTCTGTGTACATAGTTTTTGAATGTCATCTTTCCTTTAGAGTGTGATTTCTTTGACAGAAGGGATTGTATTTTTGCCTTTCTTTGTTTTTCCAGTGCTTAGCATAGTGTCTGGTATATAGTAGGCATTTAATAAAAATTTGTGGATCAACTGATTTGACAGGCACTGGGGATAAAAATATAAAGGAGTTTACATTTTTTCCAATAATGAGGTATGAAAATCTTTAAAACTAGTTATTCTAATTTTAATGGAATGTATTTTCATGGAATATAAATTCCTTGAGGGCAGGGACTTTCTCTTGTTTAAATTTTTATATATATATATATATATGAATTCATATAAGCATATGCATATATGCATACATACACACATACTCACTGGATATTCTTGTTTTTCCCCCCCATAGAAATTTAGCTCCTTTAAGCAGAAAGGACTGTTTCATTTTTTTTTAAATGGCATTGTGCATGTCACAATGCTTCATATCATAGACAATACATTTCTTGATGTTGTTATTGTATTATAATTAGCAGAGAACTTTGGAAAGGAGAGGACTGGCATAATTAAAACACCTATCTTTATTGGGTGTACAACAATTTCTTTTTCTAACAAGTTTCTCAACAGACCAATCATAACATTTTTTACTGGCCATAGGCCAATGCTGGCCAAAATCCAACTTCCTCCTAAACCCTGAGAAAGGTCTGTGATAGATCTAGTGTCCTACAAATCAGGTATAACAGCTATGTTTTGTATTAATTTTGGAAAGGCCAACAAATTTAAAGGGACCTCATTGGAAACTGTTGCTCTTTATGTCTTGATCAAATATTATATGAAATATAAAAGAAATCCCACTTGTATGATAAACTTATCAATAGTGGTTCTTAAAGACTACATATTATGCCCCAAGTAAGTGTTTTGTTCTTACTTTGGAGTGGCATGTCCTACTTCCGAGGCCATTTAAAACTTTTGGTGTGGATAAGGTAGAACTCAGGTTCGAAATTTGGTAATTGTAGTTTTGCTAATTTATAGGGTAATCTGTAGATGATAGAAATGATGATGAGATGATAATAAAGTCTTTAAAGTAGAATTATGTTCTAATCAATGGAAAACCAGAATTCCAGAAACTTGGACTGAGATTTTCAAATTCTTGATTTGAAACTAGAGCTCCATTTAACTAAATCCCACCCCAGTTATTATTTTTTTAAATCTTTACAATAGCTATAATACTACTTAGTGCCACTTAATGCTTTTAAAACACTTAAATTCCTTAGTTAAGGCAAAGGATTTTAAAAGTAAAAAAGGTAGAAACTATGAGATACAAAGCTCTGCATTCTTCTCACTTCTAGGAAGAAATATAAACTCCTTTGAAATTCCTTTACTACCTAGCTCTAACCTGCCCTTCTTGCCTGATTACTCCCCTTCATACATTCTTCAGTCCAATAAATTTGTGCTTCTTAGCATCACTTATTTCTAGAACTCATTTCCACTTCACTTTCATATCTTAGAATTCATTTCCTTTAAGACTCAACATAAGTTCCATCTTTTAGAGAATCCTTTCCTGACTCAATCTGTGGGTGCCCCCCTCTTCTAAATATACTAATCTAGACCAATCGATGCACAGATTGGTTTTCCCTAGAATAGAAATACCTTTGAGGGCAGACTCTATTTCACTTTCATAGATAGATCACGGTCCCTTTATTCCTTAGTACGTGGTCTTCATGAGTTGCTGTGATCTCAAAAACATTTTATTTGGTTGACAGTTTTGTTTTTTAATTCTCCAAATTTAACCAGACTGTTCCTTGGGCAATACATGTGAAGTCCATGACCAGGGTCCTGCTCAAAATGTTTCTATCTTTGAATGACTACTAGAGTTTGCTCTCTGTTGGAATAGACTTCAGGATCCTATCGTCAACAATCAACAATCAGACAGCATTTATTAACCACCTATGATGAATCTAGCACCATGCTATGTGGTGGATACAAAGACTGAAATAAAACAGTTCTTTCCCTCAAGTTTATATTTTACTTACCTGTACATATTTAAATATATACAAAAGAACAAACATAGAAAGCAGATGGAAGGTTTTCTGTGGGGAAGCAGTGCACTAATATTGCCAGAAATGAGGAAAGATTTCATGGAGAAGGTGACACTTTTTTTTTCCTTTTTGCAAGGTTGTGGGGTTAAGTGACTTGCCCAAGGTCACACAGCTAGGTAATTATTAAGTGTCAGACTGGATTTGAATTCAGATCCTCCTGACTTCAGGGCTAATGATCTATCCACTTTGCCATCTAGCTGCCCTGAGAAGGTCTCTTAAAGGAAACCAGGTATTCCAAGAAGCAGAGGTGTGAGGAAGAAGGACATTTCAGGCATGGGGATCAGCCAGTACAAAGGCTAGAAAATGGTAGTGAACTAGAGATCATGTGAAGAACAGTAGGAAGCCAATTTGACTGTAGAGTACATTGAAGGGAGTAACTGAAATAAGCATTGAAATAGGATTTCAAAGGAGATTAGTTTATAAAGTCTAGGTAAGTGTAGCAATGAGAAGATTGTAAATAATGGCTAGAATATTTGATGACTTGTTACAGCAGGAACAACTGGAAGATGAGTAAGTGAAAGTGGACCCTTTTGTTGGCTGGAGGTCCAGTGAAGTCAATTGAAACAATTAGGAATATAATACTTTACAAATTTTAATGGTTCCTGAGTCTTAGAATTCCTGATGGGTATCACGATGATTGAACAATATAAAACTATAGGTAGTTTCTCCAGTGAGGGAATAAAGATAATGGTATGTAAGGTTGAGGGTCAGTAGCATGGGAGAAACAAGCAAGTTTTCAACCATGACTTAACTCTCAGGATAACTCACAGGATACTCTCCTAGGCCTTCTGGTCTCCTACACTTCTTCACTGATGATCTTATAGACTCTTAAGGATTTAATTACTGTCTCTACATTGGTGATTCCCATATCTACTTATCTTTCCCTAACCTCTCTGCTATTCTCAACTCTCACAGATCTAGCTAACTTTTGGTCATCTTGTATTGTAGGTCCAGTAGAAACTTTAAAATTCAACATATCCAAAACTGAATTCATTGTTTCCCCTAAACTTTCCCTTTCCTCCTGACTTTCCTGGATTAAGGATTGGACCATCCTCTCAGTTCCCAGGATTACAATCTAGATATTATCTCTAGCTCCTTACTTTATCTTACCACCCCCTAAACTGTCATAGCCAATCTGTTACCAAGGTCTGTCAAATTTTCCTTTGTAATCTATCTCAAATACTTCTCTGATACCACTCTCTTTGTGGCACAGGCCCTCATCTCCTCATACCTGGAGAATGGCAATTGGTTGATGGTTGGTCTACCTACCTCAAGTCTCTCCCCAATCCAGGTCATTCTTCACTCAGCTGCCAATAATCTTCCTAAAACACAGGTCTGACCATTTCACCCCTCCCCCCTACTCAATTAATTCTAGTGACTCCCTTTTGGCTCCAGGATGAAATGCAAAGTCTTCTGAGGAACTTACAAAGTTGTTATAAGCTATCTCCCTCTTTCCCTTTCCAGGATTCTTTTATCTTCACTCTACTACACACTCTTTGATCCATTGATACGGGCTTCCTTCCTCTTCCAAGAACAAGACACTCCATCTCCTGATCTGACCATTTTCAGTGGGAGTCTCTCATGTGTGAAATGTTCTCACTTTTTTTTTTAGGTTTTTGCAAGGCAAACGGGGTTAGGTGGCTTGCCCAAGGGCACACAGCTAGGTAATTATTGTCTGAGACGGGATTTGAACCCAGTTACTCCTGACTCCAGGGCTGGTGCTCTATCCACTGCGCCACCTAGCTGCCCCAATGTTCTCACTTTCTATCTCTGCTTCTGACTTCACAGGTTTTCTTCAAGTCCCAGCTAAAATCTCATCCTTTATAAGAAACCTTTTCCAATTCCTCTTAATTCTAGTGCCTTGTTAATCATTTCCTATTTATCCTGTCTATAGTTTATTTGTACACAGTTGTTTGTATGTTGTCTCTTTTCATTAAATTGTGAGGGAAGAGGCTCTCTTTTTCTTTTCTCTGTACCTCTAACTCTTAGCACTATGTCTGAGGCAAGTAGACACTTAAAAATGGTTATTGACTGATTGACTTTCTATTTTATACAACTCACTGAAGAAGTAGGTCATAGCCTTCAACATAGTAATTCAAAATGTTGGAAAAGTAAGCAACTCATGGAATCACAGAATCTCAGAAGCGATCATGTCTGATTCATATTTACATATGAATTCCCTCCATAACACACCTGGATAGTGGTTATCCATCTTCTGCTTGAAGATTTCTAGGAAGAAAAATGTACTAGGTAGGGTTCCAAAGCTGACTTTTGGAATAGTTTCTCCTTATAGCAAGTGCAAATTTGCAAATTCTACCCATTGCTATTATATCTGTCCTCCAGGATCAAATAGGACAAGTTCAACTTCTAGTCTTTCAAATACTTGAAGACAGCTATTATATCCTTCCTAAGTCTTCCCCTGTTAAACATACTCCATTCCTTCAACTGATCCTCAGATGATACTTCATTATCCCAGTTAACTTCTATTGGCTACCTTTAAGTTTATATCAAAATCCTTTCTAAAATATGGAACCTAAGGGGTGGCTAGGTGGCACAGTGGATAGAGCACCGGCCCTGGAGTCAAGGGTACCTGGGTTCAAATCCGGTCTCAGACACTTAATAATTGCCTAGCTGTGTGGCCTTGGGCAAGCCACTTAACTCCATTGCCTTGCAAAAACTAATAAAACCCCCCCCTAAAAAAAACCCCAATAAAATATGGAACCTAAATTAAATACTGGATGTTCCAGAAAGAGTCTGACCAGGTCAGAGAAGAGGAAAGATTATCACCTTCTTGGACATTATGCCACTCCCAATATGAACCTTCTTGATTACCATATCATCCTAATGACTCATATATATTGCCTCGCACTTGATGAGAACACCCAGATTTTATTCAGATAAACTCTTATTTATTTATTCATTTATTTATTCTTTCATTTACTTACTTATTTATTTATTTGTTTATTTATTTATTTACAGGTTTTTGCAAGGCAAATGGGGTTAAGTGGCTTGCCCAAGACCACACAGCTAGGCAATTATTAAGTGTCTGAGACCGGATTTGAACCCAGGTACTCCTGACTCCAGGGCCGGTGTTCTATCCACTGTGCCACCTAGCCGCCCCTAAACTCTTATTTAACCATCTTTATTTATGAAGTTGATTTTTTAAACTCATTTACTTATTTACATTTATCCTTTAAAAGTTCCACCATACTGGATTCAGGTCAATGTGTTTTAGCCAGTAAAAATCATTTTTGGATACTAAGTATCATCCATTGTATTGGCTATCATTTGCACCTCTCAAAGGAACAATATGACCATAATATACCATGCCAAGCATAAATACGTATCAGTGTAGTTTGAGGCAAAGAAAAAGTTCCATATGAAGAAAGAGCCAATTGTTGAGCAGAAGCAAATGCCTCACCTCTTACTGTCTTTCCCTCATCTCCCCATTTTCTCTTCTCTCTCATTTTCTCCCTTTGACAAAAAAGGAAACTCAAAATTGGGAGGGATTGCTAACATATTAGATGACAGACAGAATAAAAAAAATTCTTGACAGGCTAGAACATGAGATAAATCCATATAGATGTCATTCAATTTTTGTACCTTGGTTAAAAAAAAACAATTTCACAAGTACAAGGTAGGGTAAATATGACTACACAGCAACTTATCTGAAATAGATATGATACTTTTTTCATATTTTAATGATGAATTTAACAAATGTGAGAATTTTAATATACAAAGAATAGGAAAAGTGTTAGATATGAAGTAATAAACTTGTTATACATTTTAAGTATAAATAAAAATTCAATATACTAAAAATAATAATCCTGCTTGTTGGCATTCACTTCTGAGCTTCTTTCTTCAGTCTTCTGAGTATGTTTTAAAAATGAATTGATATTCTTTTCTTCCTTCCACATCTCTGTAACTACCTAGCCAGGTTCCTCCACTCCACAATTCTTTTCTCCCCTTGCAAAAAATTCCTCCTTTATAGCAAAAAGTATGGGCAAACAAAAAAAAAATTTTGCACATTTGGCCAGGTCTGCAAATTTTTGTATTTTTCTGTAGACTTATCACCTCTCTGTCAAAAGATGGGAAATGTGGAGTCTTGATTAGTTGCATTGATCAGAGTTCTGTCTTTGAAAATAATTTTTTTACATTATTATTCTTATCTAAAAATGCTCTTTTGATTTTGTTCACTTTACTCTATATCAGTTCATAGAACTAGATTCTTTTTTTTTTTTTTTTTTTTTTTGCTAGACAATGGGGTTAAGTGGCTTGCCCAAGGCCACACAGCTAGATAATTATTAGGTGTCTGAGGCCAGATTTGAGCTCAGGCCCTCCTGACTCCAGGGCTGGTGCTCTATCCACTGCGCCACCTAGCCACCATATAAACTAGATTCTTTTGAATCAATAAGATCTTGAGTTCACACTCTGCCATGATATCCAAGAAAATGAAGTTCATCCCTTCCTCTCCTTTCATATTTATCAACCTTTACCTTACAATATAAAAATGAAAGATCAGGAATTTTCTTATTCCCGACTTAAAGTCCTGTCTTTTGGGAGAGTTCAACAAGGAAGTTTAGAAGAAGAATAATGAAAGATACATTAAAGAAATCTTCAGAGTTAGGAAGAAAATCTATGAGAAGACAGTGCTCAAAACACTGTTGTATAAATAAGTATTTAAATATAAGTATCCAATAAAAAGGTCTATTAATGAAACAGAGTTTTCAAAGAAAATGAAAATGAAGAAGATATCTTTTACTTAGTTAATTGATAAGCCCTTAGTGGAACCAATTTCACTAAACTAAAGTGAACAAAACTACACTGAAGGAGAAAGTGTCAAAGAAATTTTACCATAGGGGATAGAAATGGTTAATTTAAAGACTTAATGTAGGAGGGAGATATATTTAGAGGGGACATTAAGATTCATTAAAAGTTTAAGGAAAACTTAGAGGAACTGACTATTTTTAATTTTACTTTTTCCAATTACATGTAAAGATAGCTTTCAACATTCACTTTCTTTATTTTGAATTTTACAATTTTTCCCCTAAGCTTCCTTCCCCCCACCCCAGAAGGCAGTCTGTTAGTCTTTACATTGTTTGTTATACATTGATCCAAGTTGAATATGATGAGAGAGAAATCATATCCTTTAAGGAAGAAAAATAAAGTGTAAGATATAGCAAAATTATATAAAAAGATAACATTATTTGGTCTTTGTTCAAACTCCACAATTCTTTCTCTAGATACAGATGGCATTCTCCATCAACAGATACTCCAAAATTGTGCCTGACTTCAATATTCATTTTCTATAAGATTTGAGATCTATATTTTTCCCTCCTTCCCTTCTCCCTCCCTATGACAATGAGTAGTCTGATATAGAGTATACATGTACAATCATGTTAAATATTTTCCATATTAGTCATATTTTAAAAGAAGAATAAGAACAAAAGAGAAAAACCATAAGAAAGAAAAAATAAAACAAATTTTGTGAAAATAGTATGCTTTGGTTTATATTTAGATTCCATAAATCTTTCTATGAATATAGATTACATCTTCTATCACAAAATTTTTAGAATTTTCTCTGATCATTGTACTGCCGAGAAGAGCTAAGTCTAACATAGTTGATCTTCACACAATGTTGCCATTGAGGTGTACAATGTCCTCCTAGGAAATGAGTATTTTTGAAAATAGGAGGAAATGGTGCAGATAAGACAGTTTGAAAAAAAAAGAAAGAACAAGAAGAAAGTTAGATGGGGGCAGATAAATTCTATTTTTGAAAGTCTATTTTATTTTCAGGTCTCAATTCTCTTTTTATTACTTCTCCACCTTTCCCCACTAAGAAAATTAAAAAAAAAACCATTGCAAACATGTATTATCAAGTAAAGCAAATTCCTGAACTGGCCACATGGAAAAGAATATGCCTTAATCTTCCCGCTGAGGCCATAATCTAGCTATCTGGAGGTAGGTAGCATGTTTTATCATGAGTTCTCTAGAATTGTGGTTGGTCATTCTCTTATTTGTGGGTACTCCTTCAATTTTCAGTTCTTTGTCACCACAAAAAAGAGTTGCTGTAAATATTTTTGTACATAAAGGTCCTTTTTCTTTGAACAAGGAGGCAAATTCCAAAAAGAAAACACAGGTAGTAAATACTCATTTGAGTGGCATGAAATATGTCAGTGGATGAGCTAAGTGTTTTGGGGGATGGGAGGGACTCCAGGGAGTTCCTTGCTTTTAGGGGAGTAGGTTAACTGAAAAAAAAATAGTTTGAGTGATAGATGAATATCTGGATGAACTGGAATAAATTGTCTGATAGGAAAATCACTATGGATGAGATAGTATTCTTACTTAACCTTCTTTTGGGTGAGGTCACAAGAAAACTTATAGTGAGTCAGAAGCCCTTCAGCATGACACAACTAGGAGAGAAGGAGAGCCCATAAATTAGGAAGTTTTTTAAAATGTATCTGAAAAATCACTGGAGACCTTTAGTAATAAATAATATATAAATGCCAACTCATGATGATACTTGTTTTCCAAATCTAGCCTTCATTGTACTAAACATCCTTTTGCACAGAAAAGCCAAATGCACCTATAAAAGACAACTTGCAGGGGCAAGTGAAGAAGTTAACAAGTTACCAACTGACTCTGAGGGTTCTGAGGGTTCTAATTATACTGTCATTTAAGTACTTATGTGGCTGTTTTTATATATATATGTGTATGTATATTTATTTATGTATATATGTATTTGTACATATATATACATAGATGCCCACATATATATATATATATGTATATGTATATGTACACACATAACGGCTACTTGTAGGCAAAAACTAAAGTCAGTGACCCTTTTTGAAATTCTGAACTTCCCTCTTTGGCAACAATAGTTACTTAATGAAAAAAAACATATTGACCCTGGGAAAAGAATACAGTAACTTGATAAAGGAGTTTAAGAAAACAGACAAGGCAGTGAAAAGTGAATTAATACAGTTTATGAAGTTAACTAATATAGTATATTAAAACATTTAAGCTTTTATTGCAATGGGGGAAGGGGGCATTAAATGAAGTAACCAAAATTCCATAGTCTTGTTAAGGGCAGAGTCTAGAAACCAGGTCTTCTGGATCCTAAGTCTATAGTCAGTAATATTTTCTTCCAAGTGAAAAAATATATTGATTAGTTAATTTTTATTGATGTTTAGGTAGATATATGGAAAACTATGATTCAAGTTTTAAATTTAGAACTGCTTGGAAATAGAAGTATAGCAAAAATTTTGATGATTTTGTTAAGAAATAATTTATTTCACAAAGAATGGAGATTTTTAAAAATGTATTTGAACTTAATAATTACCTAGCTGTGTGGCCTTGGGCAAGCCACTTAGCCCCATTTGCCTTACCAAAAAAAAATGTATTTGAAATCCAAATGCTTTTGGCAGAGTTAAAAAAAAAAAGATTATTTAGTGGTAGAAGCAAAAAAACGCATCTATGTTCCAAATATATTTGTGATCTCATTGAAGTGAATACTCCCTTCAGTGATTCAGTCTGCACCCTATATATGCCTATCTATTCTGTGCTACTCTTGTTTACATCCTCCCATAAATTCAGGACAAGTGGTTCCTAAAGTGTTTGTATCTTTCCTCTCATTCCCTTATCATCATAATGATATCAGTGGAACTACTCAATTATCTATTGGTTAACCTTAATCTCACCAATAATTGAGTCCCCCTTTGTTTCTGTTTCTATAACTTTGAAATCTATCACAAGATTCCTCTTACCTAATTCTTGATTGGCAATGTGTCATAGTCTACATTCAGGTCTACTCTCCACCTCTCCAGTATGTTTGGGTGACACCTGACTTTAATTCTCCAGATGCTGAGGTATTCCACAACTCATAGGCAAACAACAACAGCAGCAGGATAGTATTGTTGAAAAGATATGTTTTTGTTTTTGATTGGTTTCATTGAAAGGACTTTTCTGTTTTTCAAAAATAATCCAGCCCATTCTTTATCCTATTCAATTCTGAGTCCAACTTATCTATTTGCTGTATCTTTCTAGTTCCTCAGGCTCTCTATCAAACCACAGTATTACATGGCCCTAGTCAGACCACATTAAGAAAGTTATTTTAAATTCTTGCTGTCATGTTAGGAAAGACTCTGATATAAGCTAGAAAATGTCAAGAAAACACTTCACCAAGATGATGAAGGGGGGGGACGACGACAAGATTCTCCTCTATGGGGAGATTCTTGCCTGGAGGATCTGGAAATACCTGATAGAAAAGGTGACTTCAGAGAGATAAGGTCTTTCTCTTCAAGTTGAAGGTCTATAACATGGGAAAGGACTATCATGTTAACTTTTTCTTGTGTGGTCCAGAAGACAGAACTAGGAAAAATAAGTAGAGGTTGAAAAGAAGCAGATGTTTATATCTACCATCAGTCTATAGATCTATAGATATATCTTTAGATAGAGATGTGGAAAATTGCCCTAATGTATTAGACCTCTCTAAAAATAAAATGGGCTATTTCAAGAGGTAATAGGTAAACCCATTATTAAAAATTTTTAAGTCAAGGCCAGATGACTATTTGTTAGGATTATTGTAGAAGGAATTTCTTTACAGAGGCTTCTAGGTGTCAGAGTAAATATAACACTGGGCCTGACATCAGGAAAATCTAAGTTCAAATCCAATCTCAGGTACTTACTAGTTATATGATCTTGGATAAGTCATTTAACCATTGTCTGCTTCAGTTTCCTCAAATGCAAAATAAGGATAATAAGAGTACCAGAGTGGTGTGATGATCCAATGACATTATATATATGTATATATATAATGTTTAGCACAGTGTCTGATAGATTCAGACACTTAATAAATGCTTCCTTCCTTCCTAGTTATAGATTAAATGCCCTCTGAGATGTCTTTTGTCTCCTAGATTTTGTAGTCCTAAGAATATTAACAGAAATCAGTAGAAATATTTTTAACTGGAAAGCCAAAGTATACATTGAGTCCTTTGGAATAAGGAAGCAGAAAATGGACAAAAGGCAAGAATCTAAAAAAAGTATATAGCACCTAAATCTTGTTTGAGTACAAATCTCCTAGTGAGGGCAAGGAGGACATTAGGTCTTAGAAAAATTCAGGACTGAAATGTGTGAACAGGAATAAAGGAACAAGCAATAGTATGAAAATAGATAATCACTATTTTATGACATAAACTAAATCCAACAAATAATTATCAAAGAAATACCATAGGTAAAATTCTATGCTAAGCATGGAGATTACTGTCAAATAGACTTATAATTGAATCAATATGCATATTTTTTACAGTGAAAGTCCATGTATTCTCATCAATACATTATTGGTGGGGCAGAGAGGTATGGAGGAAGATTCCATTCAATGTACTGGTAGCCTTTTGATTTCTCTGATATCACAAGGATGTCAGTAGAGGATATAATGAATCAGCAATCATTTATTAAGTATCAACTGTGTGCTAGGCTTTGTGTTAGGTGCTGGGGAAACATTCAAAAATTAAAACAAACCCTATTCTCAAAGAACATATGTTTTTCAGAAGACAAATATTCAATTTTAAGTATATGCCAAATAAATATATGTGCAATGAGCACAAAATAAGTGTGACAGGGAGGGGAAGGCCCTCCCTTTTGAAGGGTTGGGGGCAGGTAATGGGACAGCAGTGAGGTTGTTAAAATAGGATGTTAGTCTTTGAGCTGTATCTTGAAGAAAGAGGAATTCTAGAAGGTAAATATAAGGGAGGGAGTATGTCCCAGTTTGGGGAGGTTGACCAGAATAAACACATAGAAAGGAGATAGAGAATGTGTATGTGAAGCATAGAGAAAAGGTCAGTTTTATTGTCATAGAATGTGGGAAGAGGAGTAATGCATAATGAGGCTAGAAAGACAGGTAGAAGCCAGGTTGTAAAGGATTTTAAAAGCCAAACAGAAGGTTAATATTTTATGTAAGAAGCAATAGGGAGGGGCAGCTAGGTAGCACAGTGAATTGAGCACCAGCCCTGGAAGTGGGAGGACCTGAATTCAATCTGGCCTCAGACATTTAAAAAATATCTAGCTGTGTGACCTTGGGCAAGTCAATTAACCCTGTTGCCTTGCCAAAAAAAAAAAGGAAGCAATAGGGAACCACTCACATTTAATTAAGGCATCTGCTATAGTGAATAGAGTCAGGAAGACTCATGTTCCTGAGTTTAAATTTGGTTTCAGTCACTTACTATCTATGTAACTCTGGGCAAGGGGCAAGTAACTTAATCTTGTTTGTCTTAGTTTCCTCATCTGTAAAATTAGTTGTAAACAAAAATGGCAAATCACTCCAGTATCTTTGCCAAGAAAACCCCAAATGGAGTCATGAAGAGATGGATATGACTGAATAATACCAATCAATCAGAGTTTAATGAATAGAAGAATGACATAGAGCTATGATTAAGAAAAATTGCTTTGATATCTTATGTAAAATGATTTAGAATAAAAAGATTTAGATTTAGAATGGAAAAACTTGAGGCAGGGAGACTGATTAGTAGTCCTTTGCAGTAGTCTAGGCAGCATCTAATGAGGTCCTGAACTAAGGTAATGACTGTATAGAGCAAAAAGGTCAAATATTAGTGATGTTATGAACATAGAAATAGCACAATATTGCAACTGATTATATGTGTGGGATGAGGGAGAATGAGAGGTCTGAGATAATGCCAAAGTTACAAGCCTAGAAGACTGGAAGGATAGTGGGAGCTTCCATAGAAATAGAGAAGGTTGGAAAAGGGGTAGGTTTTTTGGGGGGGATATTATGAGATGCATTTTGACTATATTGGGTTTGAGATGTCTCCAAGACATCTAGTTTGCAATGTCTATTAGGTAGTTGATAATGTGGAATTGAAGCTCAAGGGAGATGTTGAAACTGGATACATAGATTTATGAATCATCTACATAAAGATAATAATTAAATCCTTTGACAGTTATTGAGATCAGCAGGAGAAAGAATAAAGAGAGAAAAGGGCCCTGACAGAATACCCATGGCTCTTAGGCCATGACATGGATGATGATTTAGCAAGGGAGACTAAAGAGCCATCAGTCCAGCAGAAGGAGAACCAGGAGAATAATGTCATTAAAAAAAACCCAGAGAAACAGGAGTATTCAGAAGGAAAAAGTGGTCAACAAGATAGAATGCAAGAGAGATGAAGAAAGTTAAGGATCAACAGATCACTCATTAAATCTAGAAGTGAAAAGGATGAATTTAAAAGACTATTATTAAAATAACAGGAGACCTGTTAAGAGAATACTACTATAATCCATAAGAGAAATAATGAAAATTTTTATTAGAATGGTTGTAATGAATAGAAAAAAGAAATTTCAAAAATAGAAGCAATAGATCTTAGCATCTATTAGATATATGTGATATTGAGGGAGAAGAAAAAAATCAAGGTTGACTACAAGTTTACAAGCCTCTGTAAACTAGAAGAATAGAAGAAGCATTGACAAAGATAGCAAACTTAAAAGAAAGAAGAGAGGTAGGGAGGAAAGATGAGTTCTGTATGACTAGAGAAACAACTTTTCTTTTTTAAAATTTTTTATTTATTCAAGGCAATGGGATTATGTGGCTTCCCAAGGTCAAACAGCTAGGTAATTATTAAGTATCTGATGTCAGATTTGAATTCAGGTCCTCTTGACTCCAGGGCTGGTATTCTATCCACTGTACCACCTAGATGCCTGACAACTTTTCTTAAATAAGATATGAACTCCTTGTTTATGTCTCATTTTAAACAACTAAAGTATAGTTCTATTTCTTTTTATGCCATTTGTACCCTCACCAGATCTTCTGGTAGAGTATATTACAATTCATTTGAACTGGACTAAAAATTGCCAAGCACAGTGCAGGGTAATAGGTATACAAACACCAAAGAAAGGGAAAAATAATTTCCACACTCAAAGAGTTGACATTGGGAGTCCGGGGAAGTTTACACAGATTAGTAGAATATAAGGAAGGGGATTAAGGGGGCAAAGGAAAGATGAGATGAAGTGCTCTAGGAATATTTGGAGATAGAGAGAGTAGTAGATGGGAACAATCAGAAAAGGTTTCCCAGAGGAAGTGATACTTCATGAGATAATCTTTGAAGAATGAGAAGATATCTGAAAGGTAAATGCAAGAGGAAAATATGCAAGGGGAACAATGTGTACAAATGCACAGAGGTGAGACAAATGATCTATTGATTTTGGGAATCATTAGTGTGACTTGGCTGGAATGATGTGAAGGAAAGAAATAAGACTGAAAAGGTAGATGATATCAGATTTCAAAGGACCTAAAATAATAGGATAAGGTGTTTGTGTTTTAACAGTTAATAATGACCCACTGGAGGTTTTTGAACAAGTAAAGGGAGGAGACAAGGGGACTGACTAGGAGGTGTTAGAATAATCCAGAAGAGAGTTGAGAACTGAATGAACAAGGGTAAAGACCAATTTAATGAAGACATCTAAGGTCACATTGATATGGCGCTGAAAAACAATTGACTTTGAAGAGTGTGGCAAAGAGGAATCAAGAATATATCTCTGAAGTTGCAGGCCTAAGTAACTGGAAAAATAATAATGTCCTCAATAAAAATGTGGGAGCAAGTTTAGGAGAAAAAAAATGATGAGTTAAATTCTGGGCATGCTGAATTTGAGTTGCTGACAGTATTTTTAATGAAGACATCCAATAGGTAAGGGGAAATGCAGGATTGTACTTTAGTTCAGGAGAGATTTTAAGACTACATTTACAAAGATCTGGGAATCTTTCTGAATACCAGTGAAAACTGAACATGGTAGCAGATGAGATTACTAAGGTAAAGAAAGTTTTGAGAGAAAAAGAAGGCCAAAGACCGAGATTTGGCAGGGGTGGGGGATAGAGGAGGATAATAGATGCTTAACACGTAAGAAATAAATAATGGTTCAGTTAAGGGAAAATGAGGAACAATCTCATAGATAGGAGAACCAGAAAACAAAGCTATATGAAGAGAGTATCAAAGAGTATCAAAAAGCAAAGGGGAGGTCAATAGTTTCAAAAGCTACATTCAGGGAATTCAACAAGCATAAAGTTCTTAAGAAAAGGCCAGGCAATTTAGCAAATAAGGGAGTATTGATAACTTGGGAAAGTGGAAGAATAGGAAGATAGATTTCAAAGGGTAGAAAATGAGTAGGTGATGAGGAAGCATAAATAGCCACTGTAAACTACCTGAGCCATCATCTAATTGAATTCCTTCATTTTCCAGATGATAATTATAGTACACATGAACATTTGGTAATTTTGCCTGACTGAAAACTTGGTGATTTTTATTTAATCTTCAAGACTTGATGAGGGATGACTTTCCCACATGGTACATTTGGATGGGGAACAGAAAAGGCATTGAGTGAGTAACTCTTGAAATTATAGTGTTCTGAAATTCCTAGTTAGCTTCTCTGCTGATATTAAGAAGAAATTCCAATTTACCCAGGATTTAGTTTTTTGAGCATAATTATTTATATATTGTTTCCTTTATTAGATTATAAATTCCTCAAGAGCAAGAATTGTTTTTGGCTTTCTTTCTATCTCCAGTGGTGCCTGACACACAGTAGGCTTTAAAAATTTTTTTCTGACAATTGTAGATTTATCATCTCTTCAGAAACAACAGGAGCTAACTTTAATCCCTAGCAAACACTAAGCATTATAACCTGTCACTCACAATGCATGTTTGTTGTGTTTTAGAAGGTGATTAGAACAAAAGTAGCTTTCATGGTGAAAAGAAACTCACACTAAAATGGAATAAAAAAAAAATCTCCATGGTAATCTAAATCTGAATATTCTAACCAAAAAGAATTTTCAGGACAAAGAGTATTTTGCTGGTGGGGTAAATAAATGGCCAAAGCAAATAACAAAAAAGATGTATGACATTGTATGTACTGCTAGGAGAATTTAAAAAGAAATCTACCCTTTAGGGAACAATTATATAATTCTGCAATTTAAAAAAAACTCACTTTGGTTTATGGTGACACCTAGTGGACTATTAAAACTTGGGGTTTGAATGAAAATTTCAGAGCCAATTGGCATCTTAGAGATCAGCTAATTTCATTTTCCAGATGATCACAATAATCATTTCGATGTAATGCTTTAAAATTTATACAATTTTTTCTATATATCTTCTCAATCATCCTGCAGGTACGTAACATAAGTCACCCCCATTTTATAAACGAAGAAACTAAGACCCTGAGTGTGATGTTGACCTCTTTGATGATCATGGTCTTGAAAGTCATTTACTCTGTCACTATCACTGAATAATGGTCTAGAATAAGAGGTACTTCATCTGTTCTTCTTAAGTCAATATTTGATTATTCACAAATACTTTTCATTTTTGTTGACTCAGATTTAGCACTGTGTCTGGCACATGGTAGGCTCTTAAATGCTGGTTGATTATTTACTGATTTTGCTGTTTCTTCAGTGGAGTTGTCCTTAAGTATCTCTCTACTGTCTACCTTCACTCAGTATGACTCCAATTTATTATACATTTCTAGTTTGGGTATAATATATCAGTGTACTGTGTAAACTTGCTAAATTGAACTTACTTGCCAAGCTGAACAAAGAAATACACAAATATGTAATCATGTTGGCCATTTGTGTGACTTATTATGTCCTTATGATATAAAAATCATGTTTACAGTACATCAGATAACATCCAAATAGAAAACGCTGAACTGGAAGATGATTTGAATCTAGAGTCAGTACTATACTTGGAAAAAAGGAAGAAATTACCTTCCTTTTTCTCCTCCTTTCCCTCCTACACTCTTCCTTCTCCTCTTCCTTGTACTGATACCTCTTAGGATCCAGAAAGTTGGTTAGTACCAAAATATAATTATATTATTATTATTATTCAGTTTGTTTTGGGTGTTTTTTTCCTCATAAACTTAACATTATTTTATAACAGTCTTTCTAATGAAAAATGATCTTCCAACTCCAAACAACTAATTTATAAATGGATTTTTGGAACTAACTGATTTAAGATTGTACTCTAAATTTATGACCACCACATTAAACCATTTATATTTCTTTATAGCAGACTTTTACATAGTATTCCCATAGTATTAGCAGAAGAAGAGTTTTAAAAAAGAATCAGCTCTAAAGATGTTGCCAATTCTAGAAATGGATGCATTGAGGTAGGGACTTAAGTAGCCTGTCTAAATTGTCTAGTAATTTAGTTGGAGCTGGGTTTAGAAGTCAGAGCTTCTGACTTCTCGTAAGGCCACCTAACATCAAAACCATATAATCAAGGGCCTTTGGTGAACTGAGCATCTGTGTGTGTGTGTGTGTGTGTGTGTGTACTCATCTAAATAAAACCTAGTCTGGACCTTGTATCCCCTATGAATTGGTTTGTGGCTCATTCTAACTGTGGACTTCTTGTGTCAGCCTGGTCTTGGATGGGTTCTCCTAAAAGAATCGTTGTGTTGCTCTTGGTCTCCTCTAGAAATTTGGGTATCAGTTGCTAATGAAAGTACAGGATAATGGAAAGATTATTATATTTGGCAATTAGTAAATCCAATTTCTGATCTTGGTTCTACCATTAATTAGCAGTGTTACTTTTATGAAGGGGGTAATCAGAGGAGCCTTTAATAATCAACTTGATGAAACATAGTAGATCTTTGTCTGAAGGTTGTCCTCCAATGGAAGTAGGTGTGCCCTTTATAGACCCTTCATAAGATGATGCAGAAAACTCCTCTGATTGATCTCCAGAGACTGGGGTTCTTTCAAAAGGAATTTGTGGGGGCGGCTAGGTGGTGCTGTAGTCAGGAGTACCTGGGTTCAAATCCAACCTCAGACACTTAATAATTACCTAGCCATGTGGCCTTGGGCAAGCCACTTAACCCCATTGCCTTGAAAAAAAAAAGGAATTTGTGGGCAGTGCCAAGGTAGGGGCATGAAGCTAGCATACTCATGGAATTTTTCCCAACACAACTTTAAATGAATTCTCTACACCAAAAAAGGGCAAAACAAGTTCTCAATTCAAGATATTGTGGAGGATCTTTAGTAAAGGTCTGTCTCTTTGGGTGTAAAGGGAAATATACATAGCCCAGCAAAGGTGGGAGATCTGGCTCTTAGCCACAGTGCAGGTTCCAACTCAGTAAGCCAGCTTGATAGCAGGCCAGCAGGAAGGGTTCCATTCCCAGAAAAAGTCCAAGTTCTGGGGATATTGGGGCAACAGAAAGGACTGATTCAGGAACAAACCATTACAAAGGCAAAATCTAGGCATAAAGGAGGAAACAAATCTCTGCAGAGGCAACACCTGGGCTACAGGCACTTTGGCTAGCCATAAGCAAGGGACCAGATCTTGATCTCAGAAAAAAAAAAAAAAAGGTTGGGAAATATACTCCTTGTACTTCAGGAGCAGAACTTAACTATCAAAATGAGCCAAAAGCATAAAAAAGTGCTAATCATAGAAAGCTACTATACAGATACAGTTGATAAAAATGTCAGCTCAGAAGAAGGAAAGTGACTAATTGCCTACATGTGAAGTCTCAAAGGAGTTTATGGATTAGTCTTAAATTGAAAACCTAATGAAAGAACTTAAAAAGAATTAAAAAAAACCAAAGAGAATAGGAAGAAAAATGAAAACAAGAAATGAGAGCCTTGCAGGAGAATTATGAAAAATTGACTGAAGAAATCAACTCCTTTTAAAGTAAAAATGACTAAATGGAAAAAGAATGTAACTCATCAAAAATGAAATTGAAAAGGGATTTGTGATTGAAAGACAGAAGGGATAGACTCTTATACTGGTTCATAAAAAATGAGATATTTTATAATTCACCCCTTTTCTTTCCTATAATTCCTCTTCCTTGGACTTACAGATAGCAGTGCAGCAAGGTTAAGAGAGAAAATTCTTCCTCCCTCTCCAGAAACAGAAAATAGTGACTTGTTGGAGAATAACATGACAAATGGTCTCTTCTTGCTCAAGATATTCAGAGGGGAGTTTCTAGACTTATAGTTCCTGTCTATCTTCTTTTATCCTTCTATTTTCTTTTCTGAGTGATTCTAGGAATGGATTTTTTTTTCAATCTTGAAGAATACTTGGGGATAATCCTGAATTTGGTATATCCCAGGTTCTCTAGATTCTTCAGTTAGTTAAAACTTCTTGAGTTTACCAGCCTCTCTGAGAGAGATTTTCTTAGCAGCATGCTTCTCAGAAAAGAAGGAAAGGATCCTCCATACAAAGACTAAAAGCCATGTCATGAGGAGCCAGTTCCAAACTTTACCAACTTGTGTCCTGCTCAGATGGTGTAGGCCTGAGGTTCTTGAAGAGTATTTGTTCACCAATCACACAAATCTCTTTATCTTCCAGCATGGTCTAAAGAATCTAGGCTGTTTGAATACTTTTTACTTGTTTATTTGTTCATGGAATACTGAGTTCTTTGTTTCTTTGACATTTTCTGTGGTAGCTGAAATAAAATCTGCCTCATATTTCATATCCATGTTGTTTTTTGAATGATTATTTAGGAGTTGTGACCTTGTTACCCATTTGTGGGGAAACCTAGATATATATCACATTAAAAGTTTATTTAGAAAATTTTCTCTTGAATAAAATTGAAATAGGTGTCTGAACCAAAAAGAAAAAAAAATGGTTTTTTTCAGAGTTAGCCCCCAGGATTGAATCCCATCTGTGTGAAATTAGGATCACTGTGGAATGGACTGATGAGGCTTGATCATGGACAACATCTGTGTTTTACTTTCTTCAATTGTAAAAATCAGGAGGCTGATTAAGATGATCTATAAGATCTCCCTTTAGACTTAAACTGATAAAATTCTAAGAAAGTTTCCAGAGAACTATAGATATCAAAGAGTTTAGCTTAGTTAATTCTTTATTGAAATGGTCTACCCTTTCATAATAGGTCCCTGTTTTTGTACCTAGATTGTACCTTGTATAACCCAGGAAATTCAATGTCAAAGAACTTAGAATATAAAATTAGAAAAGAACTATCTTGGTAAGTCACCCAACCTAGTCATCTTTCCACTAGCCCATATTGCTAGCCTTCTTGTGCTGTTCTGAGAAATCCAAAAAGAAGATAATTTTCCTTATCCTATGAGGGGACAAGGAAACTATTGTTAGCATCTAAAAAGATTGAAAATACTAAACTTCTTAATATTTGGCACCAGGACAGGATCAAAAGAATTAAATGGACCTTGCCTCCTCATTAATAAGCTAAGATGATATCATCATCATCATCATCATTGTCATCATCAGTATTCATATGGTGCTATTCTAGTCACTAATTCAAAATATGCTTAATTTTTTTCCCTTACTATAAACTTCCAATGACTAATTGTGGCAACTCCTTCATTTGACTCTTCAGGGAGAACATATGAGAATTTTACCCATTTACTTAGAGTTTTCTTTTACCTTTTGGTTTCATTTACACTAAGAATGCCAACATTTAATTAAATGGGGAGAGGCTAGAGACGTTCCCAATAAGATCAGGGGTAAAACAAGGATGCCCATTATCACCACTACTATTCAATATCATATTAGAAATGTTAGGTTCAGCAATTAGAGAAGAAAAAGAAATTGAAGGAATTAGAATTGGGAAGGAAGAGATAAAACTCTCACTCTTGGCAGATGACATGATGGTATACCTAGAAAAGCCCAAGAAATCATCCAAAAAACTACTGGAAACAATTAGCAATTTTAGCAAAGTTGCAGCATATAAAATAAACCCTTATAAATCCTCAACTTTTCTGTATATGACTAGCAAGATACAGCAAGAAGAGCTAGAAAGAGAAATCCCATTCAAAGTAACTTCAGACAATATAAAATACCTGGGAGTCTATTTGCCAAGACAGACTCAGAAACTTTTTGAAAACAATTATAAAGCACTTCTCACACAAACTAAATCAGATTTAAATAACTGGGCAAACATCAACTGCTCATGGATAGGTTGAGCTAATATAACAAAAATGACAATTCTACCAAAACTAAACTACCTGTTTAGTGCCCTACCAATCAAAATTCTAAAAAATTACTTTAATGAGTTAGAAAAGGTTTTAAGTAAATTCATATAGAGAAATAAAAAGTCAAAAATTTCCAGAAAAAAAAGTGCAAAAGAACGGGGCTTAGCTGTTCCTGATCTAAAATTATATTATAAAGCATCAGTCATCAAAACTGTCTGGTATTGGCTAAGAAATAGAGTGGTGGGGCAGCTAGGTGGCACAGTGGATAAAGCACCGGCCCTGGAGTCAGGAGTACCTGGGTTCAAATCCAGTCTCATATACTTAATAATTAATTACCTAGCTGTGTGGCCTTGGGCAAGTCACTTAACCCCATTCGCCTTGCAAAAACCTAAAAAAAAAATAGAGTGGTGGACCAGTGGAATAGACTAGGTACAATAGCAGGAAATGATTATAATAATCTGCTGTTTGATGAACCCAAAGAGTCCAGCTATTGGGATAAAAACTCTCTCCGATAAAAACTGCTGGGAAAATTGGAAGTTAGTATGGAAGAAACTTAGATTAGACCAACACCTCATACCCTTTACCAAGATAATATCCAAATGGATACAGGATTTAGTCATAAAAAATAGTACTATAGGGGCGGCTAGGTGGCGTAGTGGATAAAGCACCGGCCCTGGAGTCAGGAGTACCTGGGTTCAAATCCGGTCTCAGACACTTAATGATTACCTAGCCGTGTGGCCTTGGGCAAGCCACTTAACCCCGTTTGCCTTACCAAAAAAAAACTAAAAAAAATAGTACTATAAGTAAACTAGAAGATCAAGGACTAGTTTACCTGTCAGATCTATGTAAAGGGAAGCAGTCAAATTTATAAGAATACAAGTCATTCTCCATTTGGTAAATGGTCAAAGGTAGTTTCCAGATGGAGAAATCAAGGCTTTCTATAGTCATATTGAAAAAACTCTAAATCATTATTTTTTTAAGGTTTTTGCAAGGCAAACGGGGTTAAGTGACTTGCCCAAGGTCACACGGCTAGGTAATCACTAAGTGCCTGAGACCGGATTTGAACCCAGGTACTCCTGACTCCAGGGCCGGTGCTTTATCCACTGTGCCACCTAGCCACCCCTAAATTAGAGCAATTATAGAGCAATTAGAGCAATATAAATTAAAATAACCCTGAGGTACACCTCACCTATCATGACAGAAAAGGGAAATGATAACTATTAGAGAAGCTGTGGGAAAATTTAAACAATAATGCATTATTGGGGGAAATTGTGAATTGATCCAGTCATTCAAGAGAACAATTTGAAACTAGACTCAAAGACCTATAAAACTGCATATTCTGTCACCCAGCCATACCCCTACTAGGTCTCTATCCTAAAAAGATCATAAAATGGGAAAGTGACTCATTTATACATAATTTTTACAGTAGCTATTTTTATAGTGGCAAAAAATTGGAAATTGAGGGGCTGTCCGTCTGTGGAGAATGGCTGAACAAGTTGTGATATATGAATATAATGGAATTCTATTGCATTATAAGAAATGTTGAGCAGGCAGATTTCCAAAAAACCCTTGGAAATACATGAACTGGTACTAAGAATACTGTATGCAGTAACAGCAACGTTATGTGATCATCAACTATCTTAATTGATCTTAGTTGACTTAATGCTTCTCAGCAATAAAAGGATCCAAGACAATTCCAAAAAACTCATGATGGAAAATGATCCCAATTCCAGAGAAAGAAATATGGAGTCTGAGTATAGTTTGAAGCATATTCTTTTTTCTTTCTTGTGGTTATTTTTCCTTTTGTTCTGATTCTTCTTTAAAAGATGACTAATGGGAGCAGCTAGGTGGCGCAGCGGATAGAGCACTGGCCCTGGAGTCAGGAGTACCTGAATTCAAATCCGACCTCAGACACTTAATGATTACCTAGCCGTGTGGCCTTGGGCAAACCACTTAATCCCATTGCCTTGTAAAAAAAAAAAAAACTAAACTAAAAAAAAACCCCTAATAAAAAAAATTTAAAAAAACATGACTAATGAGGAAATATGTTTAACATGGCTGTACATGAATAAACTATATCTACATCATATTAATTTCTGTCCTGGGAAGGAGAGAGGGAAAAAATTGGAATTCAAAATCTTACAAAAATGAATATTGAAAATTATTTCTACATGTAATTGAAAAAATACTATTTAGTGGAAAAAAATAATTAAAAAAAGAAAAATCAAGTGGATCAAGAATATATATTGCGGGGTGGCTAGGTGGCGTAGTGAATAAAGCACCGGCCCTGGAGTCAGGAGTACCTGGGTTCAAATCTGGTCTCAGACACTTAATAATTACCTAGCTGTGTGGCCTTGGGCAAGCCACTTAACCCTGTTTGCCTTGGGGAAAAAAACCTAAAAAAAAAAAAAATACATATTGCAGGGAGGCTTAGGTGATGCAGTGGATATAGCACCAGCCCTGGAGTCAGGAGTACTTGAATTCAAATCTGGCCTAAGATACTTAATAATAATTACCTAGCTGTGTGACCTTGGGCAAGTCACAACTTCATTGCCTTGAAAAAAACATAAAAAGAAAAAAAAAGAAATGAAATGAAAAGAATACATATTGCCCTGGCCATTGGAGTGACAACTGATAAAGCTGATTCATCAATAGATATTTATGGACAGCTACTGTTGATGGACAATTATGGATAGGTTCAGAACTAAGAGCAGAAGGAGATGGGATTTAATTGTCTCTGGGGAGCTGTAAAGATAGGATCTGAATTCCACACCAAAAGATATTTGAGATATGTATGTATATACATATTGACATGTATGTATGTATGCATACACATTTCTTATATGTAATCAAGCTATGTATTTTAGATTTCTAAATTCCTAGAATGTTTCTTCTTTGTCTTGTAAACAGACAAAAACCTAGGTCTCTGATGGCTTTCTTTAAGCAGTTACACCACACACACACACACACACACACACACACACACACACACATACACACACACAAACACAGACACACCCACGAGTCCCTCCCTGGTATTTAAATCAGTATGATTAATTTAATGAAGATATTCTTGTTTTTCATTATAGACTTCCCTTATTCTACTACTAAAAATGTACACCATCACCTTCAAATTTTTATTCATCTTTTATTGTATCTAAAATTTTTGCATTTATTCCTTCCTTCCTCTCATCTATTCTTCTCTTTTCCCCCTCTTAATCTCTTTACTATTCCAGCATCCTGTCTTTGTCTTTCTGTGTCTCTTTCTTATGCAGAAACAAAGATCTAGCAAGAGAAAAGCAGCATCTGTTATCATTTTAGGGTTAACCATTTAAGTTCCAAATATTTTATCAATGTTAAGACAAGTAATAAACCTTTCTTTTGAAGTTTGTTTCTTTTTATTAAATCACATAGCCTTTTTCCTAATATTATGAATACTGTGAAATTTATTGGTGCTTGAAAAAATTAAGATAGAAAAAGAAAATAATATGTAGGCAACCAAGATGGTAGAAAAGATGAAAGAGCAAGAGGAAAACTGACATCTCAGAGCAGAATAACAGATGGCAGGAATTTTTGCATGTTCTTGAATATATGTTGGATATTAATTAGATGTCATTTTCTTTGAATCAAAAATAGTCCCCCAAATGTTTTTGTTATTTTTTTTTTACAATATATAAAATGCATGAAACAAAAAAGAGGAGGAGAGGAATGAAATTATAGTAGAATGATCAAAGGTTATATATCTTATATATATATGCATATGCATATTAATGTGTATATGTATGTGTATGTGTATATATAGAGATGTCTGTGTGTGTGTGTGTGTGTGTGTGTGTGTGTGTGTGTGTGTGTTTCAAGGAAGAGAGAAAGTAATTTTACTGTGAGGGGAAAAAACTTTTCACCAATTAATTGTCCTAATTCATGAATCCTGTTCCTGGTTTGTAGGAGTTTAGTTAACCAAACAAAAATATGCCTTACAAGTAATATATAGATTCAGGTATTGGAGAAAAGGAACTGATAAAGAGGAATGTGTGGTTTTCTTTAAGGGAAAATTACCTGAAACTTCAAATGCCATAGAGTACAACCAGGAGTTCAGTGAACCATGTTTAGTACAAGAGAAAATTGTGAACAAGGAAAAGATTGTTTTGAGTCTCAGGTTGAAAGACAGAAATATTTGTGCTGTCATGCATTTCTTCTCTCTTAACTCCTTCCCTCTGTAGCAGCTGAGAGGTAGGAAAAGATTAAGTTGGGTAGGGGGGAAGAATGGAGTGGGAGAGAGAAAGGGGGAAAAGATTAAAGGTGTCAAGTCACTGAGCAAATTGCAAATTTATGATATAGTAGTGGATGTCTGTTATTGCTATTCCCCATGGACAATTTTAAAGGGGCTGGGGTTTCAGAATAAGCTCCAGACTTTTCCTGCATGTGACATTTTATCAAATTTCCTTTATCAGGCATTGATCAGACCCTCTGACCTTTAAGCTGCTAAAAATGCAAGCTGAGACTCTAATAACAGCACATAACAGATCTTAATTAGAGCCATGAATAGTTAAATCCTGGGCTGGGGTCCAATTCACCCTGAGGAGCATACCTTACCCTGATTTTAAATTGTAAAGATGTTGTTGGCTTAGTAGAGTGAGGTAAATGAGTCCCAGAGGACCCTAGCAAATTTCACAGGCTGTTCATATGCCTTACTTCTTAGATTTTATGTGTTAAAAAACATTTGGGGCAAAAAAAAAAAAAAAAGAAATAAGGTATTTCCTTCCCTTTAGTAGATGTCTATCGATCTTAAATGATTTTGTGTTATTCCAGTTAGAAAGGAAACAGGTAAATAATCTGTCTATTTCCCTTTTAATAAAAGTCCTAGTGGAAATTTTTGTGTGTTTAATTTATCACCCAGTGCCTCATGGTTGTGGAAACGGAAAGAATTAGAATAGCGTGCTGCCTCCTGAAGCTAAGGAATGATCCTTTGGGAAAGGACATCCCCAGCATTTTTTATTTTTTACTTTTTTAGGTTTTTGTAAGGCAATGGGGTTAAGTGTCTTGCCCAAGGCCACACAGCTAGGTAATTATTACGTGTCTAAGGCTGGATTTGAACTCAGGTACTCCTGACTCCAGGGCTGGTGCTCTATCCACTGTATCACCTAGCCAACCCTCCAAGAATTTTTAAAAAGAACGTTATAATAGCATTAGAGCGAGTTATAGGGACAATAGGACCATGTCCCTAAGAGGAGGCACTGGGGGTTAAATAGAATACATGACTTTGGAAATAGTGAAAGGGAATCATTGGTCATGTGATTGCTTCTGGGGGAAACCCCAAAGATTATTTCCCTTGGGTTTCCTAGGTTCAAAGTTTTTTAGGGGAACTCTGACAAAAAAAAATTGTATTATATGCCTAGGGAATTACTGGGTCCTCCATATCATAGATGCCTCTGATAACAAGGGAAATTAGTGATTCTATGAGAGCAGAGTATTTTGTCAACACAAATTAACATCTGATTCTGAATAGCATAGCTTATAATTCAGACTTTTTTCTTTTGAATTTCCTTTCCTCATCCCCCATTGATTCTTGTTCTCTCCTTCCTTTCTCCTTGTCTTGATTTCTCAGCCCTATGACTATTCACATTCTGTGCTCAATGGTTTGAGCAATTCATAATGAGGTTAATACTGAACTCACAAAAATCTAGCCAACACCCTACCAGACACTACCATTCCTGAATTCTGAATGGAAGAAACTGTGTCTTGAGGATCTAGAAGTTCAAAGTTCTTCATGTGCTGTAACTTTTCAGTCCAAACAGATGACAAAATGAAATGGTCTTGTTAAACACACAGATAATATACTCCCCTACTCCTATCCTTTCTAATTGAAGATAAACAGATAGAATATTTATTAGGTGTTTGCTAAGTACTAGGTACAGTGCTAAGGTATAGGATTGTAAATCTTAGAAAACAGGATCATCCCCCCCCCTTTTTTTAGGTTTTTGCAAGGAAATTGGGGTTAGTGGCTTGCCCAAGGTCACACAGCTAGGTAATTATGAAGTGTCTGAGACAAGATTTGAACTCAGGTCCTCCTGACTCCAGGGCCAGTGCTCTATCCACTGTGCCACCTTAGCCACCCCAGATCATCCCTTTTCTTAAGGCGATTACCATTTTAAAAAATTAAATTTTCTTTTTAGCCTCAAATTCTTTACCTTCCTCCAATCACTGAGAAAGCAAGAAAAAACAAACCCATTGCAAACACACGTAATCAAACAAAATAAATTACAATAATAACTCTCCAATTCCTCCAAATACATATTTTAATTTGCACTCTAAGTCCATCATCTGTCTATTGGGAGGTGCACAGCAACTGGAGTTCTCTGGAGATGTGGTTAATTCTTCTGTTGATAAGGGTTTCAAATCATTTATTTTTTCAATTTTGTTGTTGTTGTAGAAACTATTCTCCTAGTTCTATTCCACTTACTTTTCATAAAGTATTCCCTTCTTCATTTCTTATAGTGTAATAATATTCCATCATATTTATATGCCATAACTTGATCAATCATTTTTCAATTGATGGGCACTCCTTTAGTTTCCTTTTTTTGTCACCATAAGAGCTGTTATAAATATTTTTGCACATAGGGGTTTTTCCCCCCTCTTTCTTCGATCTCTTTGACCTATGGATCTAGTAGAAATATCTCCTGGTCAAATAGTTTTTGTTGTTTATTTGTTTACAGTTGTATTTGACTCTTTGTAACCTCTTTTGAGATTTTCTTGGCAAAGATACTGGAGTGGTTTGCCATTTCCTTCTGCAGTAGTCAAAGTCTAATAATTTTTTTAGACATGGCTCCATATTACTTTCCAAAATGACTAGACCACTTCAAAGAGGAATGTGTATTCTAACAAGGGAAGATTGATTGTGGATCCTTAAGAAAAGGTAATATTAGCTGGAGACTTACCACCAAGCAAGCAAGCCTCAGAAGTCAGCCTGAGATGGAAAAACAGCTGCTGAGGAGATAGAGCAGTCAATTGAGTGAGTGAGCTGGGATTAATAGCTAGCCAGATTTCTTATAAGTTAAGTGGTAGAGAAGTAGACAAAATAGAGGCATCGTGGAATCATGATGAGGATTAGGGAGTTTGGCCTAGAGTCAGGACAATTGGAGTTTAAAATCTAGCCTCAAACACTTAATAGCTGTGTGACCTTGGACAAGTCACTTAATCTCTATATGCCTCAATTTCCTCATCAGCAAAATGAAGCTAATAATAGCACCTACCTCCCAAGGTTTTCATGAATATCAAATGTAATAGGGGCGGCTAGGTGGTGCAGTGGATAGAGCACTGGCCCTAGAGTCAGGAGTACCTGAGTTCAAATCCGACCTCAGACACTTAATAATTACCTAGCTGTGTGGCCTTGGGCGAGCCACTTTAACCCCATCTGCCTGGCAAAAACCTTAAAAAAAATCAAATGCAATAATATTTGTAAAGTACTTAACCCAGTGTCTAGCACATGGTAGACATGTAATAAATACTTTTTCCCCTTCCCTGTTGTTAACTTTATTTTATAAATGAAGAAACTGAGGCTGGAATTTGCCCAGAATCACACAGAAGATAAGGCATTGCCATCGCTCTAGATATCATATCTCCAGATATGAATTCCTGGGAGCCCCCTAATCTCAGTTACCTAGATCAGAGCTGTCCAAAATGTGGCCATGGGCCACATGCGCTAGCAGTGTGACTTTATATGACTTCCTGTGGGTTTACTGAATCAGTAAATGAAACCAAGCTATCACAGAGCTCTCACTAATATGGCAAATCAAAATATGTTGTCTATTGTTTCAATAAAATCTTTTAAAAATAAGGTTGGACAGCCCTGACCTGGATCATGGGACTTGGGACCAGTCTGGGACTTGACCGGTCTTTGATGCTTTGAAATATCCCAGGTTCTAGTAATTAGCAAGAGCTCTCTCAGTTTTTGCTGATTGAGCCAACATTGATGATAGATGGATTATCTTCCACCATGAATACTCCTAATTCAATACTCAAAGTTGTTATCTTTCCTAAATAGTCCAGAGGTATGAAGGCTATGGGCATATTTAAGAACCTTGTGTCACTTGAGTCCAGGCAAAGATAAAACTCCTGTTCTTGACATGATTTAGCAATTATTTTGCCAGCATTTGTAAACCAAAATGTGTTTAACCTGCTTTTATATATTATGGAAAAATCAGGAATCAAGAGTGTTCCTAGTCCTTTGTTTTTTTTTAGAATATTTAGATTGAGTTGTGGTCTCATCTAACTAATGGTGGGACAATGGAAATATTTGTGCTTCATAAAATCAGGAGTGGTAACAGCTCTGATAAATGTTCCCAAGCAGGTTCAGGATGGTGCTATAATAATGATGTCAAACAAACTCAAGGTTTTTCAGTCCACTTCTCTGTACATGTGCCCTGTCTTTGAGCTTTTTGCAGTTCCAAAGCAAAAGTGTAATTGTCTTTTGTTTATTATAAACTGAAATTCTTTCAGAGAATAATCATTAGCACAGTTCAATCTGGCAGGTAAGGAAAGTCTCAAGAATTTCTTTCAGTAAACAATTACTGGAAGCAGTCTATTGAAGGGGATAATTAATAGTCAGAAAACCCTGGGTTCAAATATCTTCTCTGCCATTTATTAGCTATGTGAGCTGTGTGGGCAAAACATTTAAAATCTACGTACCTCAGGAAACTTCTCAAGGCTTCTCTAAATCACAGTCTGAGCCACTGGACAAAAGAATTTCCTGATTTCAAATCACAAGATACTTTGCATGTATTAATACTTGAAAAATACATTATTTCAGCTATAATACTCATCCACAATCATCCCATAAATAATTATACTCATGGCTGCAATAGCCTGCTGAAATGTAATCAAAGATTATCTTCAGATAAATTGACCTCTTCTTTACTCTGATTTGAGATATCTGAAATACAGGATAGCTGATGATTCTTTCAAATCTAGAAGTCCCTGTTTTCAGTACTTCTGTATTCCAATTAATAAAACAGATCATAAATAATAATAATTATACAAGTAATTCTGATGAATAAAACAGAATTGAACTGAAAATCTCAAAGCTCAAAGCAACTAAATAATGTTTCCTAGGTGGAGAAATTGAGGGTCTTAGAAGAGCCCTAAACAATAAACTGATCCTGCCACCACTAATTTCTGTCCATTTCTCTGCCTAAGGAATTATTATTTATCACTGAAAGTATGATAAAAAAAATACTTTTGGCAATGTGTATTTTGGAGAAACCTGTCACTGTAATATTCAAGTTTTGAATTGGTCAGATTTAGGGTTTTAATAAACAGGGTTTTCAAGAAATAAATAATGAAGGTTTTGAGAATTAATGTTGACAAAAATGAAGGTTAGAGGGTTTTTAAATGAGCATTACCTGCCTGTGTCTAACCCCATAGAAAATAGGAAAATTTGCAGTTAAATAAAAGATCTGAGAGCAGAGGGAGTAGTTCATTTGGATTCACTACTGACCTTTTACGCCTATTTTCCTATCTACATAAATTTTTTATGGGAATCATCTATACTACACTGAGAGCATACTTGATGAAGATATTAGTAGGGAACAGGCAGCAGTTTGCTAGAGATAGTCTACAGTAGAATCATCACAAATTTGCCATCATAAAATTTGCTGAAATATGTTAAAATACCATTTCCCTCTGTGCTTATTATTTGGTGATTTATATATTTAAAAGATTTAATCTGGTGAAACAAAATGCCACCTTCAAGGGTTTATTCCAACAGTATCTCTCCTATCCTTGCATCAAAATTATTCAAGATTCCTTTAAAATATAATAGAAATGGTGTTCATTGTCTCTCTAATCAAAGACATCAACAAAGCCTAAAACTGTAAAGAGAACATTTGTCAAAGGTGTTTGGCTCTATGATGGAGGAGTTCTTTGCAGGATGGAATTTGCTGAGGGATTCCCTAGCAAAGGACCAGAGAGGTTTCTGTGCTTAAGAAATGCTTGTTGATTGATTCTAATTGTTATTCCAGTTCTTGTTGATCCCAATTGTAGATTCCAATGCCTGTTGATTAAGTAGTTCTCAGAGGAAGAATTGTAAATGAATCATAGCCTAATGAGAAATACCCTGAATAACTAAAGAAATGCAAATCAAAATAATCCAAAGGTTTCATTTTCTATCCAAAGCAATGACAAAGATGACAAAAGATAAGAATAATCCGTATTGGAGGGGTTGTGGCAAGCCATGTACACTAATATATTGTTGATGGAGCTGTGGATTAGTGCTGTTGCTGGAAAGTAATTTGGAATTATGCAAAGAAAGCAACTAAATGTTGCTTTATACGAACTAAAATGTTCATATTCTTCAACACAGAATCCACTGTTCAACATATACCCCAGGAATATCATTGAAAAAGAAAGGCTTCTTGTACACCAAAATATTGATAGCAGCATTTTTTTTTCTTCTGGTAGTAAAGGACTGGAAACAAAGTAGATCCTCATTAATTGAGAAAGGGCTTAATGTAATGGAATATTACTGTGATGTAAGAAATAACAAACATGCTAAAATATAGAGAAGCATGGAAATACAAAATGAAAAAAGCAGAACCAGGAAAATAGTACATACAGTAACTATAATAGAACAACCATAACAATTGCAACTGAATGCTGTGAAATTATAATGACCAAGTTCTACTCCTCCCCCTCCAAAGAAGACATTTTCCCCTGCTCCTTTGCAGATATAACAAGATCACAAATAACAAAATTTTTCAATGAGTTGATTTGTTTTGATAACTTTTTTCTTTTAATCCTTCACACCCCGTTAAGGGATTTATCCAAGGACACACAGGTGAATGAACTATTTAGTTGGATTTGAACCCAAGTCCTCCTGACTCCAGGGCCAGTGCTCTATCCACTGTGTCACCTAGCTGCCCCTCTTATTCCTCTTTAAAAAAAAAAAAAAAAAAAAAAAAAAAGCTTTGTTATAAGGAATGGCTCAGGGGCCCAAAAGGGCTAGAGGGGAAAATAAGGTGATGTAAAAAGTTACTAACAAGAATGTATTTTTTAAATATATTTTAATAAATATGTGATCCTATCCATGTGGGGACTCTTCAAAGATACAGAGGAAAATCCATCTTATGTCTACCCTATGTGGTTCTTGTCCATATTCTCCTGTAAATTATTTACAGGGAGCCCTCCCAACTTGCTGAGAGTCTTGTAGTTGTCTTGAAATTATATAGATAATAATGAAGCACATGGGTGGTCCATCAGTTAAACTGCTCTTAGCACATAACTAGCATATCTTCTCTGCTGCCATCCATATACTCTATGATCCAGAGATTTGACCTTCTTGATCTTCCTTATACAAAACACTGAATCTCCATACTCCTTTTCATTGACTTTTCCCCACACCTAGAATACTCTCCCTTCTTATGTCTAAGTCCTGGTTTCCATGACTTTCTTCAAATCTCAGTTCAAATCCTACCTTCAATGATAGTGTCTTTCTTCTGAGATTGCCTTCAATTTGTCATATATATCTTGTATGTATTTAGTTGTTTATGGGTTATCTCCACCATTAAAATGTTTTCTCCTTGCCTCTATCTTCATCACTTAATACAGTGTCTGTTAAGAGGGCAGCACTGAATTCTTATTGTGGAGGTCTTTAAGAACAGTCCAAGGAGATAATATATAACTCTTTATGCAATTGACCTTAGATTTCTGCAGGCTGGAGCCACACCATTAAAGAAAAATTCTCTCAATTAGATAAGATGAAGTTTTTCACATATCAAGGAAAAACAGTGATAATCCCACAAAACTAAGTATCATCCATGAAGAATAAAATGAATTGATAAATAAATAAATAAATGTCAAAATATTGCACTCTAAAAAGCAAAGGAAATTAATTAGTGATTATTAAAAATATTATATGGAGGTGATTGTCTTTATGATGAATTTTCAGCAGAAGGGAAGAAATTTAATCATTCATAGTTGAATAAACCAGAGATGAGAGGAGAGCTTGATATGTAAACTCAACAAACAAAATAAACTCAAAGTCAAGAAAGTAGAGGATTCTTTTGTTGTTGTTTTTCTGTTTGATCTTTTTTTTTGTCTATGATTTTATTAGTATGGGAAACTCCTACTATGGAAACTCTCTTCGCTAATGCAGATCAACAACTCATTTGTATAACCGTAGAGAGCTGCCAGACACTGAAAGGTTAAATTACTTATCTCTGTTCACATAGCTAGGATGTGTTGAAGACAGCAAGTGAACATAAGATCTTTTGGACTCCAAAGATATTTATCTACTTACTTTGCCTCTCTGCCTCTGTCTTGTCTAAATACTCTGGAAAAAATAACATAAACCATTGTTTACATGTGCAAAGACACAGATAATATCTTTTAGCAGTTTTGCTTTATCTAAAGAACACAGAAAAAATAAAGAAAGCATTTATGGATAAAACCATCAGTACAATCATTTGTTACAATTATGATTTAGGGAGGGGAAAAGAGAAGAAATGAGAAATAATTAGATTTATAATTTTTGAAATTGGTTGTTATTGATGGAGGTCATTCAAACTACATGAGAGGGAGAGAAAAGTTAGAGGGCAAAAGATGAAGGGGAAGGATTAAATATTTCTTGGAATAGGGTATTGCACATATCTCAAATGTAATAATAGAAGGGGATTGGGGTGATGGATTCTTGAATCATACTATCTCTTATCCATACAAGGGAAGCATATGTTTTAAAAAGAGAATAACAATCAAAGTAAAATAAAGGAATCTACACTTACATTGGCAGTTGGAGGAGGGTCAGTGAGAGGAGATTAGGACCAGATGAGTATAAGCAAAATAAACTGTAGGGATCTAATGTAGAGCAAAAGCAGAATTAAATTATAGAATTTGATTAAGATAAACTCAAGCTTAACAATTATAACTTTGAAAATTAATGAATTTACACAACAGTCACACATTATGAGAAAGGACAGATTATTTATTTATTTATTGTTCCCACTGGTTGTATCCATCTGTTGACCACCTGTGACCTTTGGTTTGATGTTAACTTGGATTAAACTTCCTACCAATAATGGCAACTGGATGATGACTGTTTGTGAATGTGCTAACCACATTGGCATCATGCCAAAAGTGGTCTATAGATTCAATGTCTACTTCAAGAGGGAAAAATTAAAGAAATTCTCTTTTATTAGTTAGTCTTGCATATAGTCCCATAGTGTGGACCAGGTTGGGAAATGGGGAAAGGAGATGGTGATGTAATTAGTAAAAGAAATTATTTTGCAGTACTAAACTTTCATATGGTTTGTAATTAAAAGCTTGGTACAAGTTATTTTTAATGAACTAAAATATTAGAGTGGATTAGAAAACAGAACCCCTCAAATTTGCTGCATATAAGAAACTAAAGCCATAAAGACACATATCAGATTAAAATAAGGCCCTGGGATGAAATTTATTATATTATTAAAAGCTAAAACAACTGTTTGGGGAGTAGTAAGGTGGTGCAATGAATAGAGCAACAGTCCTTCCTCATGAACCTGAGTTCAAATCCTGTCTCAGATACTTGACACTTACTAGCTGTGTGACCCTGGGCAAACTGCTTAAACCTAATTGCCTTGTCAGAAAAAAGAAAGATTAAAAAATAATGAAACATCTGGTTTTGAGAATAATAAAATCAATTAATGATGCCATGATGCCAAATTAATGAAAACAAAGAGAGGAGAAAACCAAAATTTCAAAATAAAAATTGAGACTAATGAAATCACAAAAGAATGGAAGAAATAGAAAATATCATAAATTGCATTTATATATAATTTAAATTGGGCATGCCCAAGTTAATAAATAAGAAATATATATATATATATAATAAAATATAAAAGCAACCTAATATCCAAAAGAGAAATTGAACATTATAAATAAAAGAAAAAAACTTTTTATTAAATAAATATGTTCCTGACACCTATATGAGGAAAAAAATAAGAGAAAGAGAAATATATATATCAATATTGTTGAAAATTATTCATGTGAGCAATTCAGACTTCTATTTAAGGATGATTAAACAGAAAAACAGCACAATTAATCATGTTAATATTAAAGCACATATTTATATCAATAGATTCGGAAGAAAAGACATGTATAAATACACTAAAATATTGCATTAAATAGAATAGGAATAGAATGGGAAAACATTTCATTAATATGATCAAATATTTTATTTAAAAGCAAGACCTAGTATTATTTGGAGAAATAAGGAAGCTGTCTCAATTAGATTAGAGAAGAAGCATTTCTTCTACCTTTATTATTATTTTATATAGAATTAGATATGCTACCTAAAGCAATAAGGTTAAAAAAAGTAATTAAAGCATTGTAAAAAGAATCAAAATTATCTCATTTTCATTCTATGATCATTTACCTGGAAAACTCTAGAGAACAAACAAAAGAGAGAATAATAGATGTGGTGGAGGAGTGACTTTTAACAGGTAAGATGAACAATTTCGATTACATAAAATTTTATAAAAGCAAAAGTAATATAAGCTAAAAGTAAAAGAAAAGAAGGAAATTATTGGAAAATCTTTTCAACAAGTTTCTCTAATAAAGATCTCATTTCTAAGATATATATAGGAAATGGATTTAAATTTATAAAAATAAGAATCATTTCCCAATTGATGAATCATCAAAGATATGAATAGACAGTTTTCAAGGAAAGAAATACAAGCTATCAAATCATATGACAAATGTTCTACATCACCTATAATTAGAAAAATGCAAATCAAAACAACTCTGATGTACTACCCCACACCCATCAGATTCTAAAAAGTTGAGGGGAAAAAATAACAAATGTTGGAGGGCTATGGGGAATAGGCACTGTGGAACTGTGAACTGGTTCAGCCATTCTAGAAAGCAATCTGAAATGATTTCTAAAAAGCTATTAAACTATAAATATCCCTTGACCCAGCAATAATATAACTGCATCTATACTCCAAAAATATCAAAAAGGAAAAATCCTCCTATGTATAAAAATACTTGTAGCAGTTCATTTCAAGATGAAAAAAAAAAAAGGAAACGAGGTGGTTGTCCATCAGTTGGAAATGGCTGGATATGAATGTGATGGAATATTACTGTAATGCAAGAAACGATGAAGGAGGTGGTTTCAGAGAATTCTGGGAAAACTTGTATGAACTGAGGTAAAATGAAGTGAGCAGAACTAGAAGAACAATTTATACAGAAACAATAATACTGTTGAGGCAAATAACTTGGAAAAATTTAGGAACTTTGGACAACATAATAACTAATGGTAATTTTAGAGCACTCAAGATGAAACATAGCATCCACCTCCACACAGAAATGATGGACTCAAAGTGCAGATTCAAACATATATATATATATATATATATATATGATTTGTTTTTCTTGACTATATATGTTTTTAAAGGTTTTTTGGGAGGGGGGTTGGTGGGTGGATGGAAAAATATAGATCTGAAAATAAAATCAAATTGAATCTTTAAAAATTCAAACAATTATAAGCTAACAAATCATATAACAATGTTCTAAATCACCAATAATTAGAAAAATGCAAATCAAAACAACTCTGATATGCCATCTCACACCAATCAGATTCTAAAAGTTAAGGAAAAAAGAAAAATGACTAGAGAATCAATAATAAAATAATCAGCATAATTAATAGTTTTAACCAGTGCCATAACTCAGGTAAATGGGTTGGAGTTTTGCCTATAAACATAACAATTTAGACAATACTGACAACACTTATTCTCACTGTGGAAAGGACATCTGGAATCTCCTCCCAGATCCTCAGTTTGAGGAGGGCACCCAGGGATTTCACTTATTCATTTCCTACTTGGACACTTTTCTAGACTTCCTGATCTCCAGAAACTCAACTTTCTCCAAGAAGAAATAAATCTCTGAAACTTTCAACTCCTCAGATCATTTCTCACCCAGTTGAAGGACTTCATCATGCCCACCCCATTTGAGCTTCCCTTTTCAGACTATGAGGTCTTTGCTGTCAGAAACTATCTTGTGCCTTTTTTTTAAAATCCTCATCACTTTAGACAGTGCTTGGATACATTGGAGGAGCTTGATAAATATTTATTGATTGACTCTAAGCACTTGTACTCTTTTAGCAGAGATAGCCAGGTTTAGCACCAAGTTAGCAAGAATAATTAGTTAAATAGGGAAGCTACTTAATGGAAAAATTCTTCCCAGTAGCCAACCCAGGTTAATTTATCTCCTTCCTGGCTCTTACCTTATACAATATTTCAGCAGCAGTGAACTTTTAGTATATTAATACTTCTCCTCAATAAAAGAATGATGTCCTAGGGTCTTCCCTTATTCCACACACTCTTCTCCCCCATGTAAATAGGATTGAATTAATTTTAAAATGTGGGTTGAAGTTGACTTTCACATTGCTTTTCCTGGGTTATGTTTTATAATGCTTGTTCTGGGTGCCAGAACTGATAGTTATAGCTCTAACTTTCCAAAACTTTGCTGTTCAGTAAGTTTTCAGTCATGTCTGACTCTTTATGAACTAATTTGGGTTTTTGTTGGTGAATACTGGAGTGATTTACCATTTTCCTTTCTAGTTCATTTGACATATAAGGAAACTGAGGCAAACAGAATTAAGTGACTTTACCCAAGAACACCAGCTAGCTGTCTGAGGCCAAGATCTGAATTCAGATGTCTTCCTGATTCCAGGTCTGGCACTCTAGCCAGTGTGCCACCTAGTTGCCCTTTCCCAAATTATTAGGATACAAAATAAAATTCAAAAATGATGATCATAAATATCTAACTAATAAAAACCAAGAGGAAATTTTTTTTAAAAAAATAAGAATCCCCCAAATTGAAAAAAAGTACTATAGATTTAACCCTTCAAATTTCTAAGGATTACCTACCTCATTTCAAAACACCCATGGAAATGAACCACCACAATTGTGAAAAAGAGAAAGAAATTAGTTAAAGCAGTTATTTTAATGTGAAAATTTTCATAGATTTTCAAATTACATGTTAAAAACAATTTTAACTTTCATTTTTAAAATTTTGAGTTCCTAGTTCTCTCCCTTCCTCTCATTCCCCTTCCCTGAGATAGTGAACAATTAGATGTAGATTGTGTAGTCATGCAAAACATAATTTGAAGTCATGTTGCAAAGGAAAATGCAGAACTCTCCCCCCCAAAAAAACAAGGAAAAGTAAAATTAAAAAAATGTATGCTTCAATCTGGATTTAAACTTACTTCATCAGTTCTTTCTCTGCAAGTAGATAGCATTTTTATCATAAGTACTTCAGAACTGTTTGGGATCATTGTGTTGCTGAGAATAGCTAAATCATTTACAGCTGACCTTTGTACAACATTGCTGTTTTGGTGAATGGTGTTCTAGTTCTGTTCATTTTTCTCTGAATTAGTTCATGAAGATCTTCCCAGGTTTTCCTGAAAGCTCATCATTTCTTTTGGTACAATAGTATTCCATCATAATCATATACCACAACTTCTTTAGCTATTCCCAGCTGATGGGCATCACCTCTGTTTCCAATTCTTTTCTACCTCAAAAAGAACTGCTATATATTATCATGCAAAGTAATCTTTTTTCCCTTTTCTTTGATCTCTTGGAATACAGACTTACTAGTGGTACTGCTGAGTCAAAGGGTATATGTGGTTTAATAGTCTTTTTTTAAAGGGTTTTTTTTTGGTAAGGCAGTGGGGTTAAGTGACTTGCCCAAGGTCACACAGCTAGGTAATTTAAGTGTCTGAGGCCGGATTTGAACTCAGGTACTCCTGACTCCAGGGCCAGTGTTCTATCCACTGCACCGCCTAGCGGCCCCTTGTTTAATAGTCTTTTTTGCTCTCCAGAGTGGTTGGATTCAGGGTAGTTAGGTGGCATGGTGGATAGCACACTGGCCCTGGAGTGAGGAGGTTCAGAATGGTTGAATCTTCCACTAGCAGTACATTAGTTTCACAGTTTTCCCACATGCCCTCAAACATTTGTCATTTTTCCTTTTCTTGCCATATTAGTCAATTTGATAGGTATGAAGACATACTTCAGAATTATTTTGATTTGCATTTTTCTAAATCATTGATTTAGAGTATTTTTTCATATGACTATGGATAGCTTTAATTTCTTCACCTGAAAACTACCTGTTCATAACCTTTGACCATTGGGACCAATTGGGAAATGACTCCTAGTCTTACAAATTTGACTCAGTTCTCTATATATTTTAGAAATGAGAACTTTATAAAAGAAATTTATAAAACTTCCCCTGCCCCCCAACTTTGTACTTTCTTCTACTCTTGACTGTATTGATTTTGTTTGTGCAAAATTTTGAAAATTTAATGTAATACATGGGGATGATGCTCAACCTTGATGGACTTGCTCATTCCATCAGTGCAACAATCAGGAACAATTTTGGGCAATGGAAATGGAATGCGATGGAAAATACCATCTGTATCCAGAAAAAGAACCATGGAGTTTGAACAAAGTTCAAGAACTATTCCCTTTAATTTAGGAAAAAACTGATATCTTATTGTCTGATCTTGTTATCTCTTATACTTTTTGTTTCTTAAGGATATGATTTCTCTCTCATCACACTCATTTTGGATCAATGTACAACATGGAAACAATGTAAGACTGACATTGTTTTCTGTGGGGGGGATGGGGGAGGAAGTAAGATTGGGAGAAAAATTGTAAAAGTCAAAATAAATACAATCTTTAATAAATATTTTAAAAAATAAATTTAATGTAATAAAATTATTCATTTTGAATTATAATATTTTCTCTTGTTTAGTCACAAATTCCTGTTCCCCTAATTTCCTTATGGCTTCACTCTTTATGTCTAAATCATTTTTCATGTTTCTCTGTCTTTATTTTTTATTTAATATTTATTCTCATTTTTTACAAATTTTTTTACATTAATAAAATATTCTTGTTTAAGAGTAAATGAAATGCCCCTCCCCCATAAATATAGACTTGCTTGAGCGATAAAGTAAAGGGGAGAGAAAAAATTAAAATAAAAAATAATAGCAATAATTGTAGGTATGGCCAGGTGGCGCAATGGATGGAGCACCAGCCCTGGAGCCAGGAGCACCCAAGCCCACATCCGGCCCCATACACCCAACCATCACCCAGTTGTGTGACATGCAAGCCACCTGAACCCCACTGCCCTGCAAAAAACCAAAAAACAAAAAAACAAAAAACAAGACCCAAAATAAAATAAAATAGTAATAATAGCAGGAGTGGCTGGGTGGCGGACAGAGCATTGGCCCTTGAGCCAGGAGCACCCGGGTCCAAATCTGGCCTCAGACACCCAACGATCACCCTGCTATGCAGCCCCAGGCAGGTTACCCAGCCCCATTTACCTTGCACCCCCCCAAAAAAAATAATAATAAAATGTGCTTGAGTCTTTGTTCCAACACCAACAACTCTGTCGTGGGTGGAACACATTCTTTACAATAAGTCCATCGCAAAAGTTACTTCCATATTTTTCCACCATTGCCATTGCTGATCGCAACTCCCTCCTTTCGTATTTTTCCACTACCATGTACTATATTTTCTCTCTCCTTTCACTCTGAGTCTGCTGTAGGGTCGCTGAGTGGCGCAGCAGACAGATCCCTGGTCCTGGGGCCAAGAAGCCCTGAGCCTCCATACCACCCCTTAGTCCCAGCATCCACCTGACCCTATGGTCCCAGACAGGCCATCCAATCCCAGCCCCTTGCAAGAAGTAAAAAAGAAAATGTGTTATATCTGACCACTCTCCCCACCATGGTCCATCCTCTCCTCCATCACTCACATCCCCCCGTCCCCTGTCCCCACACTCTCCTTCTTACTCCAGATGCCTATACCCCATTGAGTATATATGCTATTTCCTCTCCTAGCCATCTCTGATGAGAACAAAGATTCCCTCATTCCCCCTTGTCTTCCCCCCTTCCATATCATTGCAATAGCTCATTGTAATAAAGAAAAATCTTATTATAGGAAATATCTTGGCCTATTCCCCCTCTCCTTTTTCTTTCTCCCATTACATTTCCCTTTTACCTATTGACTCCATTTTTACACCATATTTTATCTTCGAATTCAGCTTTCTCCTGTGCTTCAACTATAAAAGCTCCCTCTACCTGCTCTATTAACTAAGAAGGTTCATATGAGTATTATCAGTGTCATTTTTCTATGCAGGAATACATGCAGTTCATCATCATTAAGTCCCTCATATTTCCCGCCTCTCCTCCAATCTCCATGCTTCACCTGAGTCCTGTATCTGAAGATCAAACCTTCTGTTCAGCTCTGGCCATTCCAAAAGGAACATTTGAAATTCCCCAGATTCATTGAAAGTCCATCATTTTCCCTGGAAGAGGACATTCAGCCTTGCTGGGTAGTTGATTCTTGGCAGCATTCCAAGCTCTTTTGCCTTCCGGTATATTATATTCCAAGCCCTACCAGCTTCCAAAGTAGTTGCTGCTAAGTCCTGTGTGATCCTGACTGCAGCTCCACGATATTTGAACTGTGTCCTTCTGGCTGCTTGTAATATTTTCTCTTTAATTTGGGAGTTCTAGAATTTGGCTATAATATTCCTAAGGGTTGGTTTTTTGGGATCTCTTTCTCAGGGGGAATCGGTGGATTCTCTCCATTTCTATTTTGCCCTCTGCTTCTAGAATATCAGGGCAATTTTCCTGTAGTAATTCTTTGAAAATGATGTCAAGGCTCTTTTCCTGATCACGACTTTCAGGTATTCCAATAATTTTTAAATTATCTTTCCTAAGTCTGTTTTCCATATCAGTTGGTTTTTTTTCAATGAGATATTTCACATTTTCTTCTAATTTTTCATTTTTTTTTTGGTTTTGAAGCATTGATTCCTGATTTCTGGTAAATTCATCAATCTCCCTGAATTCTATTCTTTGTCTGAAGGATTTGTTCTCCTCAGAGAGTTTTCTTATCTCTTTTTCCATCTGTCCCATTTTTTTCTTTTTAAAGCATTCTTCTCCTCAGTAACTTTTTGAACTGTTTTATCCATTTGACCTAAGCTGGTTTTTAGCATGTTATTTTCTTCAGAATTTTTTTTGGATTTCCTTGACTAGGCTGCTGACTTCATTTTCATGTTTTTCCTGCATCTCTCTCATTTCTTGTCCCAGTTTTCCTTCTAACTCCCTCATTTGATTTTCAGTCTTTTTTTTTAGGTTTTTTTTGCAAGGCAAATGGGGTTAAGTGGCTTGCCCAAGGCCACACAGCTAGGTAATTATTAAGTGTCTCAGACCGGATTTGAACCCAGGTACTCCTGACTCCAAGGCTGGTGCTTTATCCACTATGCCACCTAGCTGCCCCTCAGAGTCTTTTTTGAGCTCTATCATAGCCTGAGCCCAATTTCTGTTTTTCTTGGAGTCTTCAGATGCAGGAGCTTGTGCTTCCTCATCTTCAGACTGAGTATTTTGATCCTTCTTGGGCTCATATGCAAAATATTTCTCAATGGTGTTCCTCTAGTTTCTCTGCTTGCTCATTTTCCCAGCCTGGGCCTGGTTTTGGGGGTGCTTCCTGAGCTTTTGGGACCCTCCCACAAGGGTCTAAGTGTGTGAGGCTCTGTCCTCCCTCCTGGTCTATGAATGACCATATGCGCCCCCCCTCTGCCACAGTTCTGAGGTGGGGAGGCCCTGCTGTTCTATGGGAGGGGGGGGCTAGACTGTGATCAGGATCTGAATGTGTTCAGAGCCCCAGAGTCCTGTTCCAGGGACAGAGGACAGAGCTCTGCAGTCTCTCTCTCTTCACTCCCCTCCCTCAGCTCAATGGGCTCATGCCCTGGGGGCTACTGCTTACCAGCTCCACCTGCTTCTGTTCCTGGCCTGGGCTGCAGAAAGACCAAGCTGCTCCCTGTGTGCCCTGAGGGCTGGGCTCCACGTGCTCACTCTGGCAGAGGTCCCCCGCTGTTCCCCCACTTTGTGCCCGGTGCTCCTCGGGGTGCAGCTCAGGAGACTCCCCCGCTGCTGTGATCCCCGGCTCCCAGCACCCTGGGGCTGCCTCCGGGAGGCTGAAGTTCTTTCGCTCTGGTGGACCACCCCTTCGGCAGGCTGCCCCTCCAACCCCGGGGAGCAGAGCCTTTCTGCTCTTTTCCAGGCTACCTTGAGTAGGAGAACTGCCTCACTGGGTCCCTCTGTGGGTTGTCTCTCAAAAGTTTAGTTAGAGTCCTTAGTTTATAAGTTTTATGAGAGAGCGCCTAAGACTCTAGTCAACATCTTGGCTCCGCCCCCTAAATCATTTTTGAAATGTATAATACAAGTTACATTATTCAATGAGTGCTGAATTAGATAATATATATAAATAGTTTTATGTAATAGATGCTGAATTAATTTATAAATATACAGTAGATGCACAGAGTAGCCCAGGTATTGTGGCACACGCTCATAATCTCTGATTCTGGGAAGACTGAAACTGATTGATTACTTGAGCTTGAGAATTTTCATTTGTAGAATAGCTAAAGCCAATCAGATCAGGAAATAATAAGATGAGCACCAAGAAAGGAAAGGGGTGGAAAGCTGATCAGGAGGGATGAACTAAAATGGAGTAGGTCAAAGCTTCTATTGTATAATATATGCACATATAAATATATATGCATGCATACAAACATTAAAAATATATAGAAAACCTGCATTCTTTTTTGCATGTTTCCATCACTATGGCATTAAATTACCTTTGGTTGTCTTGAGAACTACAGGCAGACCCTATAGACATGTCTGTCAGTGGAATAGGTTAGATAAGATAAATCCTAAAAGCACACTTGTACAGTAGGCTAGAAATCAAATGAATGGTTTGCCACATTAACTCATTATTCAACATGAAATGTCAGAAAAACTAGAAAGAGGTATAATGGTAAGTAAGTCTACCCCAACATAGCATGGTAAATTCCAAGAGTACAAAAAATTATTTAACTACAAAAATTCAAACTATTAAAAATGGCAACAGAATGTAAAATCACATCTCTCAATTGTAAATATGGAATAATTTGTAACCAGGTATAACTAAGTTTTTTATGATGGTGGTATGTGTTCCACCCCTGCCCTGCTCTGGCATGCCAGTGTGGTCATGGGTTATTTCTGCCATGCCTTCTTTTTATTGAGTCATGTCAGTGAGACTATGAGCTCAGAAAGAAAGTGATTAAGTCTGAGACTTCGAATTACATAAAAAGAAATAGTTTTAACCTGGAGTCTGTGAAGTTGTTAATATTTTGATGATAGTAATTGGATACAATTAAGTTTCCTTTGTAACCCTATATATTTTTTAAATTAATTTAAAAATGTTATTCCAAGAATGGTGTCATAGACTTTATCTGACTACCAAAGGGGTCCATTATCCAAAAATGTTAAGAACCACTGACCTGAATGATATATTTTTTGGAGAAATGATCTCTCTCAGTTGCTCTTCACAGTTTCTCTTTTGGATTAAATGAAGAAGATAAATAATATAGAATTACAAAGGATACTGATTATATTGAAATAGTTATCCCCCAAATTTTTAAACCAAGACTTTTGCAGACTCCAGGTTAAGATGACAGTATTTTCAATGGGTCATTTTGTGCATGGATATTGTGTGTGTAGATACTAAGTTCATCAGTACACAATCCATCCACATCTCAGCCCAAGCAATTCTTTGCAATATTCTTCCATAAATCCTTACATGGAGGATCTAAGAGTATAGGAGACTTTTTCCTGGGTCTTTCTACTTTGCTATATGTTCTAAAGGAAGAAAAATTAATTTGTTCACAAGAGAACAAAGAAAGTAATTTATTTAGGATCAGCAGGGGCCTTGGCATTTTCTTGTCACTCAAAAACAAATACATCTGTGGTGACTTCTTTAGGTCCTAGAAAAAGAGAAAAACCTCATTTTATTTATTAATGATTAGTGCGTGTTCCGGTATTGCAAACAGAATGACTATTACCTGCTTATCTTGCTGAAAGTACAAAGATCACTGCTGTATAGATTAAACAGTGAATATCCTCCCTTTCAGATCAAGACCACAGTGGTTGGACTGAGGAATCATTAATACAATGAATTATGTACAAGCCACCTTCATAGTGGCTCTCCTTGTTTCTCTGTCTATTTCCCCCTCATCAGGATGGTCAGAAGGTGAGCCATTTTCCTTTAAATAAATGCGGGGGGAGGGGAGTAGTTATGTATTTTTTTAATTAGGATTCACTGAACTACCAACATTCACGTGAGGATCTCTAGAGCCAAATTATGATGTTGGGCAGGGTCAGATCTGGGAATATTATATTAATGAGGTCCTAGAAAGAGTTATGAGGTAGATAAAATAAAAGAAATTCAGTGGGATTAAGAGGAGGCAGAAGGATATAGGTCAGGCATATCAAGGTAAGTCAGTGCCCTAAAAAGTCCCAGTTATGGACACTGTCTGCTTCTATAGATAAAGAATGAAAGGGAATGAATGAATTACAAACCCTCATTTTTTCTCCTTTTTTCCAAGAACTGTTTATCTCTGACCTTTTCTTTCCTGAATAGTATCTTATTCTAGATACTTCCTGTTCTTTCAAGTTAGACAATAAGTGTTCATTTCTCTCCTCTGCTTCCTCATATTCTAGACTACAAAGAAATCCTAGAGACCCGGCTTTGGGATGATTTAGGTCGATATACATTGTAAACTTCTATAGGTCCATTGTTGTTTTGTTGTTGTTTAGTTCATTAGTAATGTCTTACTCTTTGTGACTCCATTTTGGCAAAGATACTGGAGAAGTTTGCTGCTGCCTTCTCCATCTCTTTTTACAATGACTTGCCCAGGGTGACCCAGCTAGTAAGTATCTAAGACTCGAGTCTTTCTGACTCCAGACCCAGTGGTCTTTCCACTGTGTCACCTACCTGCTCTGGAACTATGGGTCTAGCCAGCCTTTATTCGATGATTGTAGTGTTCTGAGCATCAATGTTATCAAAGCAGTAACCTTGAGATGAAATTCCTTCTATAATAACTTCCCCCAATACTACACATCTAATGGGATATCAGGCAAGGCTGAATTTCTCTGAACCTCAGTTTTCTCAACTTTAAATGAAAGATCTTTATAAGTTCAAAGTTATGATCCTATGAAACAGTTCTTGACTATTCCACAATAATAGACACCATCTTAGGGAACTATAGGCAAGTGTACTCAGAAAGTGCAGTTATCATTAACCAAATTATGTCATCTCCTTATAGTTCAGCTTTAAAACTGTTTGCCCTAGTATTTGATGGTTATTCAGAGACAAGCAGCATCTAGGACTAATTTGTCTCTCTATTCTCAGTCCCTCTCCTCTCCAATACATCTTCCACATAATTGACAAAATGTTATTTCTAAAGTATAGGTCTGATTTAAGTCACCCTTCTCAAGGGGTTTACTGGCACCCTATTGCCACACAAACTTTTCTGGTGGCATTTAAAGTCTTCCATGAGCTGTATCCAATTATCTTTCTAGAACATCGCACATTACTCTGAGGTATTCTATGTTCCAGTCAAACAGGTCAACTTGGTACTACCAACTTTTGTTCCTTTGGACAGATTATTTCCCATCCATGATGAGGGCATGGTAGAGTGGTAGAGTGGATAGAACACTAGCACTTATAGCTGTGTGACTTTGGGTAAGTCACTTAATCCTAATTGCTTTGCATCCACAGCCATCTCTAGTCATCCTGATTCATGTCTGGGCACTGGATCCATGTGGCTGCAGGGGAGACAGTAAGGTTGATGACTTAGCACAGCACTCTGCTCACTCAAATCCAATTCATGTGCTTGTCATGGTATCACTTTCCTGATGTCATGGGCTTCGAGAATGAAGGACAAATATCCCATCCATGGCTGAAATGCTTACCTGACTTATCTCTTCCTCTTTCAATCCCTAATTCCTTGAACAATTTGACTTAAATACCAGCTCTTATGAGAGTTATCCAGTTGTGTGTGCTTTCATGTGCACATGCATGTGCATGGGTATGTGCATTGTATTGACTTAACTGGGATCATCTAGGTACCTGCCATTTCCCCCACTAGAATGTAAGCCTCTTGAGGGCAAGAATTGTTTTCCGGTACTATTTTCATTTTTATTTTTGGCATCTCTAAAACTAAATGCTTATTAAATTGAATTGAATCAACTATCAGTCAGATTTCCTGTCTGCCACAAATTTTATTCTGTCAGGGTTAAATCTGGTTGTTTCATAAAATTCAAGTGAATTTGCTTCAATATTTCCCTCCCTGATGAAGGGATAAGGAGACTGCTATAAAGAAAATTTATAGTTTGTTTATATAAAATGAAAAAGGTCACTGAGACAAGAGAAGCTTTGGAATTCTTTCTCTGTTCTGGTTATGGTTGGTAATGGGAGAGCTTCATGTTTAGCAAACATACCCCTTCCAGGGTAAACTAAAGATTTAATCTCAACTCTGTTTTTCTTTTTTGATTTACTCTATGACCTGAGGAGACCTCTGCTCTTTAGTGATTCACTAGATGTTGAGTAGCTGAAGACAATTGCCAGAGATAGAACATTATGTTTAGCAGTTGAAGAATAGACTAGTAAGGATAAAACTCCAAAAACAAAGAAATTATACCTTTTGTAATTTCCTACGAATCTATGTGTTTTTTAGGGCAACCAAGCTTGTAAGCTCTTTGAATTTATTTACACTAGATTGCATATTCTAAACAGCCAAATTTTTGATTCTACCTCTTTGGGCAGAAAAAATCCTTTGTGCTTGCTATGCCTTGTGAATGAAATGAAAAAGCAAAGAAAAGTTTTGTGCCCCTACACAAATTATTTTGCTTCTATTGATTTGAGTTTTCTCAGATGTAGGATGACAGGGTTGAATGAAGTGATTTTAAAGCTTCCTCCTGAAGCACTACCATCTGTTTTACTGCTGCACCCCATGGATACTATAATTATGTCCAGCTTAACATTCATTTTTTATTTAAATTTTAAAAGTCCAAATTCTCTCCCTCCCTTCCCTCACCTTTTCCCTCCCTGGCAGCAAATGTAGATAATACCTTTTCAATAAGGAAAATCTTTTACCAAAATTATCACTTAATGAAAGAAGACAGACCTAAAGAGGGAAAAACACCCATAAAAATATAATAAGTGAAAAATAGTATGCTTCAATCTCCATTTATACTTCAGATTTTTCCTCTGGAGATGGACAGATCATGAATCCTTTGGAATTGTGCTGGATCTTTGAATTGATGAGAATAGCTCTGTCATTCACAGTTGATCATCAATACTGCTGTAACTGTGTACAATGTTTTCCTGGTTCTATTAATGTTCTTTGCAGGAGTTCATATAATTTTTGCTAGGTTTTCCCAAAGTCAGTCTGCTCTGATGAGTATTTCTTTTTTCATTAAATACATAAATACATACATATGTAATTTTGTTTTCCAATTACATCTGGTAATTAGTAGTTTCTACCTATCTTTTTCGCTTATAATTTTTTTCTCCCTCCCTTCCCTCCCTGATATAGTCGTTACATTTGCATCCATGGTATGCATACATCAAAACTGAATGTGTTATGAGAGTAGAAACAACTCCAAAAGGAAGAAATATTAGAAATAGTAAAGTTATGGAAGACATAAGACAATTAAAAATTGAATATGGGGCGGCTAGGTGGCGCAGTGGATAAAGCACCAGCCCTGGAGTCAAGAGTACCTGGGTTGAAATCCCGTCTCAGACACTTAATAATTACCTAGCTGTGTGGCCTTGGGCAAGCCACTTAACCCCATTTGCCTTGCAAAAACTTAAAAAAAATTGAATATATTAAGCTTTGGTCTTACTTTAAATTCTACAGTTCCTTCTCTGAATACAGATGGTATTCTTCATCATGGATCCCCTACAATTGTTCCTGATTATTGCACTGATAGAGCGAGTAGGTCCATCAAGATTGATCATTAATCCATGTTGTCATTAGTGTGTACAATGTTCTTCTGGTTCTCCTTGATGAGCATTTCTTATATCATTTTATACAGTATGGTAGTATTCCATTATAATCATATACTACAACTTGTTCAACCATTCCCCAGCTGATGGACATCCCTTTAATTTTTTATTCTTTGCCCCCTTCAAAAAGAGCTGTTATAAATATTTTTTGTTTTGTTTTGTTTTTTAGGTTTTTGCAAGGCAAATGGGGTTAAGTGGCTTGCCCAAGGCCACACAGTTAGGTAATTATTAAGTGTCTGAGATATAAATATTTTTGTACAAAGTTACTCCCCAATTGATAAATGATCAAAGACAGTTTTCAGATGAAGATATTAAAGCTTTTTATAGTTATATGAAAAAATGCTCTAAATCATTATTGATTAGAGAAATGCAAATTAAGACAATTATGAAGTACCAATCTCATACCTATAGGATTGACTAAAATGACAATAAAAGAAAATGATCAATTCTGTAGAGGATGGAAGGAAAACTTGGGACATTAAATGTACTGTTGGTAGAGTTGTAAACTGATCTAACTATTCAGGAGAACAATCTGGAACTATGCCCAAAGAGAATTAAAACTGCTCACACTGATTCAGCAATGCCAATACTAGGTTTAAATCCCAAAGAAATCATAAAAAAAAATGGGAAAGGTCACATATATTCAAATATATTTATAGAAGTCCCCTTTGTAATGCCAAAGAATTGGAAATTTAGGGGATATCCATCAATTGGCGAATGACTGAATAAGTTATGGTAAATGAATCTTATAGAGTAATGTTATTCTGCTAGAAATCATGAGTGGTTGTACTTTAGAAAAGGATGAAAAGACTTGCATGAACTGCTGGTGAGTGAAGTGAGCAGAACTGAGAGAAGCTTGTACATATTAACAACACTGTGAGATGATAAACTATGATGGATGCAACTCCTCTCAGCAGTTCAGAGATCAAGGACAACCCTGAGAGATCTGCTGTGAACAAAGCCATCCACATCCAGAGTAAAAAATTACAGTCTGAATGCAGAGCAAAGCATACTATGTTCACTTTTTAAAAAAATTTATATTTTTCCTTTCTTTCTCAAAGTGTTTTCTTTCCCCTTAGTTCTCATTCCTCTTTCACAACATGACTAATATGTAAATATGTTAAACATAAATGTACATATATAACTTTTACCAGACTGCCATCTTGGGGAGGGGTAAGTGAAGGGAGGGTGGCACAAAAATGTAGAACTCATAAATTTACAAATGGATGAATGTTGAAAAACTACCATTGCATGTAATTGGAAAAGTAAAATAAAATTTCAATTAAAAAAAGAAAAGAAAAGCACAAAAAACGATTGTGGAAAACTTTCTTTACATGTGGCTGGAAAAATAATTAATTAATATGGTCTTATACAAATATATAGTTTTCCCCTTTAAAAAAATCTTTTTGGGATATGCAAACATACATACATACACACATGCACATATAGTAGAGATATTGCTGGGTCAAAGGTATGCACAATTTTGAAGTCCTTTGGGTGTAATTCCAATTTGCTTTCCAGAACAGTTGAATCAGTTCACAATCCCATTGACAGTGCATTAGTGTTCCAATTTTCCCATATCCTCTCCAACATTATTTTCCTTTTCTGTTGTATTATATAATCTATTGGTGTGACATGATGCCTCAGATCTGTTTTAATCTGCATTTCTCTAATAAATAGTAATATGGAGAATTTTTCCTTCAAATGAAAACTCCTTGTTTATATTCTTTGGGGAATGATTTTTTATTCTGTAAGTTTCATAGAAACAGTTGCTTAGAGATAACCCATGGAACAAAATAGCATGCACACTAATGTATGCTTATAGAATTTTTTGCTTTTTATTAATATACCTATATTCTCATTGTTATCTGGGGTCTGAGGTGGACACTTGAAGTGGTAATTGCTGAAATGGATTCTGTTTTATCCATAAGAATAAGTTGTTGAGAGGTATCCTGATTTGTTCTAGCAGCTCCACAAGAACAATTTATTCCTCCAATAAACATGATAATCCTTGTTGACTAGAGATCTCTCCTGAATATATGTTTTGTAGTTAGGTTTTTTCTTCTCAAAGGTCAGAGTGATTCGTTATAGAGACAATGATTACCTCAGAAGATTCAGTCTTAGACTGGAAGCTGAATTAGGCAACTAATTTCTTATTTATTCTGAATCTGGTCTTCAAGCACAAATGACTGATCATACACATACAAAAAGAAGTTCTTTTAAATTGGGACCTTTCAGATATTTTGCCACTAAGGCTTAAGTCAAAGGAGTTGCTCAAATTCCCTAATCTTTCAAAAATATTTCAATAGAAAAATCCTCCAACTGGGTCACATTTTCAACCAAATTATGGAGTTTTAACATTATTATCAATGGACATATTCTGATTATTTATTTTGTTCAGGGTTCTATGGCATACATAGAAGAAGAAGAATATGTTATATGATAGGTCTTGACCTATGTCAGGTTAATTTGATACCTCAGATTTTTTATTAGAGCAAAATACTCATAGATCTGAGAGTTAACAAAAGATTTAGTTACCCATAACAGAAGGAAATTCAGTGTAGGGAAAGGATATTCATTGATAATATAACATTAATTCAACTCAGTTTAGCTAGTCTGTGCTGGTGATTATCTTGCCTCTAATTGCCATGGTCAGAATCCTGAGGAAGGAGTGATTACTCATGCCCTGGTTTTTCCTACTTAGGAGACCAGGAAGCTATGTCAAAGGCCAAAGTCAATAGTCCTTTGATCCAATTAAATCTAGAGGACAGATTATATATCTTTTTAAAAGATATCTTTTATTTCTTACATCATCAGGGTTAGCCCAAGTATTCCTTTGCTCCCTCTCCCAGAGAGCAATTCCGTATAACAAATTGTAATTTTAGAGAAAATTACCAGCACAACTGATCAATACATTAAAAAAGTTTGAAAACTTGTGCAAAAGGTAACATGTATTTTCTATCTCCATGAAGGGGTGAGTTAGGGGTGTCTTCTCATATCTTTTTATTTAAATCCCACTGACTCTTGACCATTTTGTTACATTTACTTTTGATTCTTTGGTATGTAGTTGTTCTATTCATTTACATTGTTATAGTTTCTTGTTTTTTGGCTCTAATTATTTCTCTCTCCATATGTGTATATCTGTAACACACATACACACACATATATGGTATATGACGATATATGATTGTAATGGAATATTATTGTGTTAAAAGAAATGAAAAGAAGGATGATTTCAGAAAAACCTGGCAAGAGTTACATGAACTGATGCTCAGTGAACATTATACATAGTAAAAGCAATATTATTCAATGAAAAATTGTGAATGACTTATTTTCAGTAATGAAATAATAAAAGACAATCTTGAAAAACTAATGATGAAGCTCTGCCTCCAGAGAAAGAACTGATATTGATTGAATACAAACTGAAACATGCTATTTTTCACTTTCTTTCTTTCTTTCTTTCTTTCTTTCTTTCTTTCTTTCTTTCTTTCTCTTTCTTTCTTTTTCTTTAATTTGAGTCTTCTTAACCTGTCGAATTGCTTGCTTTCTCAGGGAGGAAGGAAGGATAGAATTTGGAACTCAAAACTTTAAATAAAAATGTTAAAAAATAAAAAATAAGAATATATATATCTCCCACTCATAATTGTGAGAATTAGATTATCTTTGTCTTCTAATTTTTATAGTATAGTCTTTCATATTAATGTTGCATATCTATTTAAAGTGTATTGTGTAAAGTGTTGGTTTAAGCCTAATTTCTGTTGGATTGCTTTCCAGTTTTACAAGCAGTTTTTATCAAATAAGGAGTTTTTCCCTATGGAATTTATGTTTTTCACTTTATCAAATAATGGGTTAGTGAGTTCTATTGCTTCTGAATCTCCCTTGTCTAGTCTGTTTAATAATCTAAAGCAATATAAGATGATTTTGATGACAGCTGCTTTAAAATAGTTTGGGGTCTGGATGTGCTATACCCCCTTGATCTCTAATTTTTTTCATAATACCCTTGGCATTCTAGATCTTTTGTTTTTCCAAATAAATTTTACTATTATTTCACCAAGTTCTATAAGGTATCCCCTAGGAAATTTTATTGGCACAGCATTAAAACACAGTATACTCTAGTCATGGACTCTGAATATTTCTCCAGAAATTTAAGTTTTTCTTTTTTCCTTTAAGAAACACTTTGTAATTGCTCGTTTGGGTGTGTGTGTGTGTGTGTGTGTGTGTGTGTGTGTGTGTGTGTGTGTGTGTGTGTGTGTGTGTGTGTGTGTGTGTGTGTGTGTGTGTGTGTGTAGGTTGGTCTCCAAGCTTTATATGCATTTTGTAGTAGTCATTTGGAATAAGGTTTCCCCTCTATTATTGCTGCTTTTGTTTTGTTACTACAACAACAACAACCACTACAGAGAAATGCAGTTGGTTTTTGAGGATTTTGAAGGATTTTGTTTAACTCTACTGAAGCTATTGTAGTTTATATATCTTTTAAAGTAAGAGTGGCCTAGCCTAAGGGGCTTAGACTAAGCCAGCAGGACTTTTAGGACATTGGTTCCAAACAAAGGATTTCTGTCTTCAAGGACTTTATAATCAAATTGGAGAGACATGATATATATCTTTTAAAAACTAGTAAGATGGAACAAGGTAGTTTATAATATTTGACATTCATCACATTGCTAAAACAATAATCCTGTGTGTGTGTGTGTATTTGTGTGTTTGTGTAAATTGATCAATGCACAGGTATAGTCACCTCCACCTGATGAAGAACACATTGACAACCCTTTTCTTTGATGATCTATATGCAGTTTGATAGCCTTTTTTTTAGGTTTTTGCAAGGCAAATGGGGTTAAGTGGCTTGCCCAAGGCCACACAGCTAGGTAATTATTAAGTGTCTGAGACCGGATTTGAACCCCAGTACTCCTGACTACAGGGCCGGTGCTCTATCCACTGTGCCACCTAGCTGCCCCTTGATAGCCTTTTAAAATAAATCTTTCCACAGTTAGGTATTTATAAGGAAGACAGAGTATTATTATACCTAGAGAATATTTACAAATTTACTACAAGCTGCTTCTAAAATAGCAAAGACAGTGAGAAGTATATTGAGAGAAATAAAACACCACTCTAATTTGATCAACCTAGTTCTTGACTTATGATCACACAGTTTATGCTGTAAATGATACTCACCCCAGTCCCCTAAGTGCTTCTAATGCAAGAAGTAATGCCTACTAAAACCTGAAGAAGGGCATTAGGTGGGAAATGACTGAAAATGGATTAGGTGAAATAGCAGAACTTATATATAGCATGGTCTTCAATGTGTACCTCCTTTAAGATGCCATGCCAAGAAGAAAGCTACCCCTTGTGTAGTCACAAGAACATTTTTCTTCACAAATGATAGAACTCTTAGCTCTTTGACTTTTAACTTCTGTAGTTAGCTCCTTAGAATTTTCAGCTACTCCTGATCTTTCTTGGTGTCCCTCTCCATTCACTACTAGCTAACTTTGATGTAACCAGAATGGTTTGCAATATATGTAGTAGGGAAAATCTGCTATCCATTTGCTTCTGCAGTGTCTACCAATGTTCCAACATAACTTAAAATACTATATGGGGGTAGATTAGCAGGAATGGGGTGAAGTGTAGAAGGGTATTGTAAGGAAGGAATTCTAGGAGGGGGGAAATTATGGATTAGGGAGGGCAAGGAAATGAGTAGAACTAAAGCAGAGGAGTAAGGAAAGGTTCTTGCTTTCAGGAAATTTTATAAAAATGAGAGATGCACACAAACATAAAATAAAGATCAGGAGTAAAATTTATTATGTTAAAAAAAGCAGGGATAGTAATTGTATCTCAGAGAAAAGTTAAAACTAAAATAAATTTAATCAAAAGAGAAAAATAGTAAAACTATACTATATGTCAGCAATATTTATTAATATTGCTTTAAACTATTTAAATACTAGATAGTATAAGGTAAAAAATATTGCTATGGTTTAGGAAAGGATGGACTGGTGGGTTTAGAAAAATATTGAAAAATTTGGACACATGAAGGAAGATACTATCTACCTTCAGAGAAACAGAGGATAAATAGAAATAAGCATAGTACAGTCTTATATGTATATATGTATATGATTACAGATATGTATTATGATATGTATGTATAATGTATGTGTATATGCATATATAATATGTACATATATCAGTGCCTATTTGTATATGTATATATGTGTGTATGCCGTGTATCTATCTCTATCTATAATTATATCAGCACTTAATTGTAGCCCTGGGGGAAAGGGAAAAAAATAAAAAGTGTTTAGCAGAGAATAAAAGAAAATCTACAAGGAAGCATAGAAAAGACCAATAATTTTTATCACAACATATAGTATTTGCTATATACACTTTCTTGAAATGAAAGTTGATTGCTTTATATTTTGAATACTCTCATGTTCTGCTATACACATGGCAATTTTTTTCTTTTCTTATTTTATATTTTAGTTTAAAATAAAAACTATTTAAGAAAAAATGTAATATATATATAAAATATATATCAACACTATATAGATGCTTAATTGACTGATTGACTGAATGACCTGTGCGCCTTCCTAATCAATCAGTCAATCTATCAATCAATTAGTATGTGTTAAGATACTATGGATACGGCTGTGGATCTGGGGTGGCTAGGTGGCACAGTGGATAAAGCACTGGCCCTGGAGTCAGGAGTACCCGGGTTCAAATCCGGTCTCAGACACTTAATAATTACCTAGCTGTGTGGCCTTGGGCAAGCCACTTAGCCCCACTTGCCTTGCAAAAACCTAAAAAAAAAAAGATACTATGGATACTTTGTTGACAGTTTGCCCTCAAGGAACTTGCATTCTAATATATATGACCTTGGAGGATATAAAATGAAAGTATCTAACTTGAAATAAAAAAATAAAAGAATTCTCCATCACCTAGTTTTCCCATTCCCTTACAAAGCAGTTACTTATACCAATGAAATCAAGGGTGCAGACCCTATTCCTCTCCCTCCACAAGGAGATTATACATTTCTTGAGAAACTAAACCTTATTTTATATGTAAAATATAGGACCCAAAATAGGATATTGAAGTCTAATGGACTATTTATTTTAATAACACATTATTTGAACTATGACCTAATCTAAATTTTCTATATTCAAAAAAATAATAAGCATGTCACTTCAGCCTTGTTGATGGTGATGCCAGGACTCTGACATGCCAAAGGAAAAAGGACCAAATAATTTAATGCTTACAATGCAAACACCCAAAAGTATACTACCTTCAAGATGAAATAGCTATAAAGAGACCTTTGTGGAGTTAAAAATGACAGAGAATTAAAAATTAGGAGTTAATAAAGTTAGGTGTGGTATTGTAGGACTATGATCCCTGCTTCTGGAGCAAGTGAAACTGTTGCATCATTTGAGTTCAGGAATTTGAGCAGACATGGGACTAAAAGCCAATCATGTTTCTGTCCTAAGTCTGGGACAAATAGGATAAGTTTCCAGGACAGGGGATGGGTATAGTCTATATGACCAAAGGTGGACAAGCAGGTGAGGTTGGATCTGGAGTAGGTCAAAGTTTCCTGGTCCATCAACAGTGGGGTCAGGCTCATGAGTGTCAGTTAGACTTCAAACTTGAACAATGACATAGAGTTTAGTTTCAAAAAACAAAACAAACAAGCAAAAGTAAACCAAAAAAAAAAAAGATGATGATAAAGAATCAGCAAGAAAGCAATGTCCATCACATTTTTTTAAATTTTTATTAAAGATATTATTTGAGTTTTACAATTTTCCCCCAATCTTGCTTCCCTCCCCCCACTCCCACCCCACAGATAGCACTCTGTCAGTCTTTACTTTATTTCCATGTTGTACCTTGATCCAAATTGGGTGTGATAAGAGAGAAATCATATCCTTAAAGAGAACAGAATTCTCAGAGGTAACCAGATCAAACAATAAGACATCTGTTTTTTTTCCCCAAAATTAAAGGGAATAGTCCTTGTACTTTGTTCAAACTCCACAGCTCCTTATCTGGATACAGATGGTACTCTCCTTTGCAGACAGCCTAAAATTGTTCCCAATTGTTGCGCTGATGGAATGGGCAAGCCCTCCAAGGTTGAACATCACTCCCATGTTGCTGTTAGGGTGCACAGTGTTTTTCTGGTTCTGCTCATCTCACTCAGCATCAGTTCATGCAAATCCCTCCAGGTTTCCCTGAAATCCCGTCCCTCCTGGTTTCTAATAGAACAATAGTGTTCCATGACACACATATACCACAGTTTGCTAAACCATTCCCCAATTGAAGGACATTTACTGGATTTCCAATTCTTTGCCACCACAAACAGGGCTGCTATAAATATTTTTGTACAAGTAATGTTTTTACCCTTTTTTCTCATCTCTTCAGGGTATAGACCCAGTAGTGGTATTGCTGGGTCAAAGGGTATGCACATTTTTGTTGCCCTTTGGGCATAATTCCAAATAGCTCTCCAGAAGGGTTGGATGAGTTCACAGCTCCACCAACAGTGTAATAGTGTCCCAGATTTCCCACATCCCTTCCAATGTCCATCACATTTTGTTGTTTGTTTTAGATTGCAAATCCTTAGGAGAACAAAGATTGTAAGAAGCTAAATTGTACAATGCACATCATGACTACATCCAAATAACAATCTGACAGTTTCTTTTTCATGCTGTATCCTTCTGAGAGTAAAGGATTCAACCCACTAAAGACTTGCAACTGATTTTATAATCACTCTACTTTATATTAGTGATTGAGACCATTAAAAGAGGAAAGGGTGTTTATCCAAAAGGGATAAACACTCTTTCAACTCAGAGATGTGCTGGGATGAACAAAACTAGAAGCCAGAGAAGTTGCAAAGAAATCAGCATGTTTAGGGAATGCCACAGAAGGCAACACACTGGGCAATGGGCAATGACAATTTGTCTCCTGCAGTCATTGAGACAGCATCCTTTCATGGAAAGAGTATAATAACCTCTTCACTCAGCTATGTTAACTGAATATCACAATACCAGCTCTCCACCAAGACCAAGAATTCATGTACTTGGTTTTTTTTTAACACATATTTTGACAACTATAGTTCAATATAATTGGTTTCCTTTTCAATTTTATGTATTTTATGCATTCAAAATCTCATTTGGAGAAGTTCATAAGTTTCATCAGACTACCAAAGGGGTCCCTTAAACAAAGAAGTCTAAAAACCCCTGACTTAAGCTACTTCTCTTGAATCTGAAGCCATAGTTCAGTAAAATATCTATACCAACTCTGAAACATGGTGGTTCTCATATTTTCTACTCAAGCCCATGGATCTGACCCTTTACTAGGTACTGGAGGAGTCCTAATTGCCTTCTTCGGCCTAGAATTTTCTTGTGTGATAATTTTCTTATCAATTTAGAGTTTATTAGATAAGGGAAATATCTATTGGATGTATGTTAAGGTCAAGGTTATTCTACTATAACAAAAGAGGTAGTAGAGCACAATGGGAAAATATTTACTTTGGATTCAAAAGAGATGAGTTTGAATCTCAAGTCTGCCACTTACTATCTATATATAGACGATATATGTATGACCTTGGGCACATCATTTAACTTCACTAGGCCTGTTTCTTCATCCAGTCTAGACTGATGACTAAGGTCAACTCTATTATCCTGTGCTTAGGAACCATGATACACTAAATGAATACATAGTTAAGAGGTATTCTAGCTATTAACCTCACCACCTGATTGATGTATGATGAGCCTATTGGTTGCTTCACAAATTTCTAAGAAGGTCTTTTGGTACTTAAGTTTGGGAAGGAGAGCCAGACATAATCCTCCAAACCTAGGAGTTCACCATAAGTGGGATAATGATTGATTTCATGTTTCTATGATACTTTGACTGCCCATGGACTGAATTACAAATCAGCTTGGGAAATTTAGAACTCTCCCAGATGGTTGACAGAAATTGTGGTTCCTGGTGTTAGAGGCAGACCTGCCTCAGTCCAGTCCAGGTTCAGGTTCAAGTTCAATATTTAGAGGAGATGAGACACCAATAATCTACTTAGCCCCATCATAGAAAGTATATTTAACCAAGGTACAATCTCATCAAGCTCAGATAAATGCATCCTCTCTCATTTACATATGGAAACACATCTGGCTAACAGGGCAGTTTGTGGTGATTTATGTGGGTTTGAGACATCTGTCAAGTCTGAAGGCCCCAATATCATGTGAGTGAATCTTTAGAGCTCTTAAGTAATCAGGAAGCCATGTCATACTGCTAAAGCTTACCAGGAAATCATGCTGAAGGAAACTTGTCCCACTCCAAGTCAATCAAGTTTTCACTTTGCGGACTTTTAGAAGAATGCTAGCTTAACACATATAGGGGAGAAAGGAAGAGGAAATTCTAGTAAATATTGGTCCTATCAAACACAGGATGAACTCAAGGAAAAATGAGAGAGTGAAAACCATGGTTTGTGTAAAAGGACATATTTTAGGTAGACAGTGAATTATGTTATTATAAGAGAATTAATTACCTAGTGGGCTGTAGAATGATCTAATCATCTTGATGGGAGGAAATTTAAGAAGAAAGAGGGGGTGGGGCAAGGATTGGCAAGATAGAGGAATCCATTAGAAATTGACCTTTTTTATGAGATGGTTATGTCTATTTGGAGTTCAGAAAGTGCAGCCTTTGTATATGCATTATTGTGCCTACTCCAAGCAGATCCAGTCTGAATGGGTTCAAATGAGTCTGAATGACTGCAAAATCTATGATGTTGATCCACTGAGCTTCCATCCCAATGTTCATGACAAGATCTCTGCTACACTAATTGTGTCCCAGAATCTAAAAAAAAGGAAAAAGTGAAACCAGCTCAAAAATAACAGGCAGTGGATAGGACACTGGATGAATTCAACAGTACTTTCTGCTTTCATTGACAATAAAAATTACTTGGGATGTAGTAGATTGATGAGAGGCATTGTCAGAGCAGAAAATATAGGGAATAAAGTAGCAGTAATGTTTTAAAAAGCCAAGGCACCACTTGCAGATACTTTGTTGATGCAAAAGTTCCCCACAGCAGGTGAATGAATGAATGTAAACACATTTATTATCTACTTATTATATTCAAAGCCTTGTTTTAAGAGCTAAAGATAGAAAAAGAAAAATATTGCAGTCGCTGATCTTAAGTTCAGAATCTAATGAGCACGACAACAAATGTACAGGATTGGGCAGGACAGCCAGACCTGAATCCTCTACCTATGGGCTTCCCAGATGTTGATGGTTGCTTTTACATTTCTATGCCACTTTGGCTACCAGAGAGGATTGCAAATCAGTGTGGAACTCTCTAGTCACTGACAACAGGAACTGTGGTTCATGGGGTAACTTCAGGGAAGATCCAAGGAGTAGAAAACATGGTTCATGAAATGTACATATTAAAAAGACAGTATGATAATATTTGCTGTATAGGAATTCATGCATATTCCTAGTTGTCCTTTTCAATACTCCAGAAATTCTATTTCTTCCTTTTCAAATGGATACTTTTATGACTTGCCAGTTATCTAGTGATCATATAGATCTTAGAAGATAAGCCTGGATCAGTTCCAAATGTTGGACAAGTTATGAGGAATAGATGAGAATCTTATCAAAATAGACTGTGATTCCCTTGTCCAGAAACTCTTAGAATATGGAATTTCATGAACATCTGAAAACCTTAAAGGAAGGAAAACAAAACTGAGTAGAGAAGGCTGTCTTCCCTTTGTCACCTTTCTGTTTCTAGATCAGATTATATGTGCCTTGGATCTCTAGTTTGGCATGACCCCCATCCCCTTTCTAGCCAGACCAGTCAGTTAAATATGAAAGGTGATATTATATATATATATATATATATATATATATGTGTGTGTGTGTGTGTGTGTGTGTGTGTGTAATATATATATAATATCTGTCACATGTCACATATCACAAATACTAATGACTTTCAGGGCTCTGCAGGGATGACAGGCCACCACTTCTCCTTTCTGTTAAACGGTATCAAGGCTCCAAGAGGAGAGTCAGAGAATAAAATGAACCATTACAGATAGTTCCTTTTCAGAAACTATTTCAGAACTCAATTAGGCCTTCTTAATGAATAGATCTGGTCCAGTAGAATTGGCACTGTCAGACCTAGGTTTATTGAACCATTGTAATGCTTATGTGACAGAGATTACAGATAATCTTTACCTTAACTTCATGAAGTTTGCCTCCCATAAGGCCCTGAAAACTGCCCCAGAATATAAGCAATTCTTTGGTGAAACATAGCAATCTGGATCCATAATTGAAGAACATCCAGCATAAGGGTCCTCAGGCTGATAGTCAGTTCTGCTATTATCTGAACTGAGGACAGAGTTTTGTTTCTGTTTGTATGAATGTAACAGGGTTATAGAATTTCCAATTACAGGTTCATAGTCTTACAGAATTGAACATTAGAAGAAATTTAAGTCATAACTCAGATCAACCCCCTTGTTTTACAGATGAAAAATCTGAAAATTAAAAAAGATGGGCCCTTCAACAAGTTCAGATAGTAGAAGAATCAGGAACTTGTCCAAGGACAAATAGTAGCAGGAAGTGACTTGCCAAGGTCACAGAGATAGAAGCATTCAGCATTCAGATACAGTGATAAGGCAGGCACAAACCAATGATTACTAAAACTTAACAGACTTGGAGGGACAGACTGACTTTAGGGATAAAAGACTTTGTTCCAAGTGATGATATATGATAGAGTAAATAGAAGGTGGTGCTGGAGTCAAGCAAAAAGCTGATGGGGTAAATATGTCCAGAGGACCAAAGAGAATTTATGAAATAGAGGAACAAAAGTCAAAAAAAGGAGAAGGCAGACAGAGTAAGCAGGTTGGGGAATGTGACAGAAGAAAAGTAGCAGCTTGTCTCATACAAAATTTCCACCACACTGAACTGTTTATTCAGCTGCATCATCACTGAATTGGGCAAGAAGACAGGACCTTTAATATTATATTAAAACCATTAAGCTAGTTCACCTAATCCCTAGGAGATGGCTTTCTTCCTTCATCAGTCCATGCTGGTGCTGAGAAGGAATGGTTTGTTTAGTATTTGTTCACATGGTAATGGATCTACATCAGGCCTCTAGATTCCCTGGGGTACCAGCAAAATGATTCTCAGGGGCTCCCAGTAATAAGAGGGAAGATAACTGAAAAGGCTAGGCTAAGCTAGGCTATGCTGGGATAGAATAGAACATAGAATTTTAAGTTAAAAGGGTTCTTTAGTGATCCATTTAATACAAACTTATCATTAGTCATCATTACTTTGGTCTGAAATGAAATTGCTGTCTACTTACATGTTTTCAGCAAACAATTTTTGAGATTTAGCATGAATCTGAGTGATTTTGAGAATGTCTCTGGCTTTTCAGTTAAATTACCACCTTACAAATGTAATCTGTGTTTGAAAGATGTGTTAAGCTTAAATGATCAGTTTATGTTAAATTAATATGTGTAGAAATGACTAAAAGAATTTTATATAAAGTGAACCTACCCTCATCCTACCCCTATATACACTGCAAATTTCAGCCATTTGAAGGAAGTAATGTTGAGAATCGCTAGCTGTTTGTAGGCAAGGACCACCCCCCCCAACGGTAGAAACCCAAAGAATGTATCATTCTATCAAATTCATTCATTCATCAGATATATGTTGAATGCCTACTACATATGACATAGTAAGATGCCATGTAATCCAACTTCCTCATTTTACATGCAAAAAAGCCCAGAGAAATTGTCCATTTCTTAATACTCAGGAAACAAATAGCAAAGGTAGGATTTGAACCCAGTTACTTTGATTCCAAAGCCAAGACTCTTGAAGTTGACCATGTTACGGGTGATAGATAAAAGACAATCTTAGGAGCTTAGTAGGGGAGATAAAATGTATATAATAATCATTATAATTAATTCAAGATTCTATGTGAAAGTTCAATCAGAATCACAGAATCTCTAATTTGGAAGGAACCACAGAGGCCATCTTTTCTACCCTGACCCTAACAGGAATTATCTCTAAAACTTTTCTCTGTTTCTCTGTGTCTCTGTCACCTTCCCATCTCTATCTTTGTCTTTCTCTATCTCTTTCTCTCTCCCTCTTTTTTCTGTCTCTATCTTCTTTTATTCTCTTATCCATTGTCACTGGATACTTCCTTGATACTTACAAATATGCCCAGCTTTCATTTATCCTTCAAATAAAAATTCAGGTAACTCTAAAGTTACTTCTTGTCTTGTATCTCTTTTACCTTTTCTTACTCAATGCTGCCATTTTGTTTTCAGTCTACCAAAATTGCTTTCTCCAAGGTTACCAAAGATCTCTGAAGTGCTGAATTCAATGGCTTTTTCTCAGAGTTAATTAACCTCTCTGCAGCTGTCTAAGATATCAATCTATTTCTTCCCCCTAGCTATTCTCTCTTCCTTTGTCTTCAAAGTCTTCCTGGCTTTCCTCCTAGGGACCAAACTGAACCTTTTAAGTTCCCTTTGCTGGATCTTGCTCTCTCAACTCCTAAGGGTAACTTTCCTTTAAAGACCCAAGGGGCTTACATTCTAATGAAGGAGGGTGAAAACACATAAAAGGGATATGGAAAGGTGGGAGGTAGGGTATCTGAGTTGTATGTAGCTACTAAATTAATGTTCTTAAAATCCAAGTAGGTCTAGGAAAATGAGAATCATTCCATAGTCAGACCACACCTGCAATATTGTATTCAATTCTGGGTGTCATAATTCAGAAAAACATTGACAGGGCATTAAGATTTTCAAAATGTTCTATATATTAACTCATTTGATCCTATTCTGGTAACAAATGCCCAAAGATTCACTGAGGTTTTACACCACTATTCACTTCAAAACTACCAGAGAACCACCACAACCCCCAGGTTAAAAGTAAAAAAAAAAACCTTTCCATTGGGGAAGAGAAATTAAGCACATGCATTGGGGTCTCCTCTAGTAGGGGATCCTGAGGCAGATGGGTTAAGACTTGATTTATATATTTGTGGCTACTTATAGAATCAAACAATATAGTGTGGCTGTAGTGATGAAGGAACGACATCAAAAATGATACACGGGGGTGGCTAGGTGGGGTAGTGGATAGAACACTGGCCCTGGAGTCAGGAGAACCTGAGTTCAAATCTGACCTCAAGCACTTAATAATTACCTAGCTGTGTGGCCTTGGGCAAGCCACTTAACCCCATTTGCCTTGCAAAAAAATCTAAAAAAAAAAAAAATGACAGCAACAGTGAAGCAAGGTTGTCCAGTGACAAAAAATCCATCCATGGCAGGGTTTCTTGTCTACCAGGCTTGGCAGGGACCATCAGATCTGTGATTTAGTTGCAACAGTGTGTAGAAGGTGAATTCAAAGGATTGATGTTATTCCAAGAGCATAGCTTGCTTGCTTGCTTGTTTGCTTGGGCCTTAAATAGGGTATCTCCTAATAGTAAAAAGAGAGGGGTGATCTTGGATCTCCACAATTGGCTTAGTGATCCATGAGGTAGGTCAGGAAACTTCATGGTTGCAAAAGGTCACTGACCTCATGCAGCTAATGAGTGTATGAGGCAGGTCTTTCTCACTCCAAGTCCTGTGCTTTGTCTTCTAGCCACCCAATAATCCTTAGAGGATAAAGAGGAAGGCAACAGGATGGTGAAGTGCCTTGAATTCATGCTGTTTGAAGATAGACTATCTCATTTGATCTTCAAAAGAAGTGACCTAATCATCCTTCTTAATACCTTGGGGCATTTGTTGCCAGAAGAGTTAGGGAACCAGCATTCCAGGTTCTTAACAGTTTTTTGTCTCAGGCAACCAACATACACTTGCTGGAAAATGATAGTATGTCAAAGAAAAGAATTATTGGTTGTTTAGAGCAAGGAATGAATCACAGAATTTGGTTTATACCGAGAAAAGTGGGTATTCCAGAAGCATGTGGTAGAGCCAGGTTCCAAGAGGTAGCCCCAGGATTATACAATTTCTGGGAAACAATGAAGAACATCCAGTGGTGCCATAAATTAAATGCAAGAAATTCAGGGTGTCTGTATATGGAAACAAAATAACAGCTATGAATCAGAAAAAATCACTATACTTTCCACGTCTGAGTACTTTGGCATGGTTATAAAGGGATAGAGGGAGCAAACCAAAAAGCCAGTGCTACTGTTTATAGCCAGGTTTTCAGCTGAGGATAGGAGCTAGTAGCCACTCTCCCCAGGTGTCTCTAATGCTGAATGTTTGATGTGCCCACAAATAACTCTCATGTCCTCAAGGGGAACACTGTCCTTTGCTTTCCCATCAGTGTTTCCATTCTTTCCCCCTTTTGGGGCAGAACATTCTGGTTGTTGTATTTATACCTATGAATTTTCTGAACCTATTTTAGACAACTGAATATTTAATTCTATCTTTATCCAAAACTGAGGACTTTTTTCAAGTGGACATTTATTAAGAGAAGCCAGGTTCAAACCCAGAGATCAAAAAGGATCAGAAATTTCAAGCTGGAAGGGACTCAGAAATCATTTAGTTCAACCCTCTCCTCCCATTTCATATTGTTGTTGGCAAGTATTTGGCAATAGATCTCTGATAATAGAAAATTTAATTATTTTGATAATGCTTTCAGAACAGGCAGTTATTGTTACTTATTTGAGGAGTATTAATAGTGAAGGAAGTAGAGAGTAGACTTTGGAAAGTGATCGGATATACATTTCCAAAGCTTGCCCAGGGCCCTTGAGTTTTGCTTTTTATTTATGCATAGCTCATGATCGATTTCCCCCAAAAAATCAATGACCAGTGATTTGAGGGGGGAAAGGTGTTTCCCTCCAGTTCCACTAAACTAAGAGTTCCTATTGATGTTTACGGAAATCATAGGATCTGAGTTAGGAGGACCTCAGAGGTCCATCCAGTCTACCCTGTGCCTGAATACAAATCTCCTTGATCACATACTAATAAGTATGCAGTCATCCAGTTTTTGCTTTAAGACTTCTAGTAAGAGAGACCTTTTTTCAAGATAGCCCAGTCCACTTAAGGATAGCTTTAACTTCTAGCAAGTTTTTCCTTAAATCAAACCTAAACCTGACTCTTTGTAACTTTCATACATGGCGCCTAATTTGGGGCTCTAAGAGTCAATCTAAATAAATCTGATTCTTTTATCCTCATGAAAACCCTTCACATATTTGACCATAGTTCTCATATCCTTGTTTAGTTTCTTCTCCACAAAAATCAGCTCCAGCTCCTTCAACCAATCATATGAGGATATGGCATAACCTCAGGGTCCTTTGCCATCTTGGTTGCCCTTCTTAGATATTTTGCAGGTTATCAATAATAAGTCCTGAAATGTGACACTCAGTGAATGTAGTGCTGTAGATGAGATCAAAATAGAGCAAAATGTAGTACAATTATCATTTCCCTTATGCCTACAAACAACACTTCACCTAATGCAACCTAAAATGCCATTATTTTGGGAGGGATACCATATCTTACAGATTTAATAAGCTTTTAGCCTTCTAAAACCTTTACATCTCTTACAAATGCCCTGTTTAACCCCATTTAACACTCCAAGTAGATCTTTTTAACCCAAATATAACCCAAAGATAAGGTTGCACTTATCTTTTGAAATTCCATCTGATTTGATTTGACTCAACATTCTTTGCTGATGGATTCTTTTTGGAACTGGACTCTGTCATCCAGTGTGCTAGTTCTCTCTCCAAGTTTTATGTTATCTCCTAAATTGCTATCTATTCTGTTATCCAAATAATTGATAGAAATGTTAAACAATACGCTCAAAAGTGCTGCAATAGACACCTCCTTCCGAGTTGAAATCAAATCTTTAATGTTTCTTCATGTTCATCCCTTCAGCCACTTCCAATTACACTTAATTATATTATCAGAGCCCACATCTTTCAATCTTTTATACATCTGTAATATGAGAGACTTCATCAAGTGTTTTGATAAAATTTAAGTAAATTGTATCTGGTACAATGAACTCATTGAGGACAATGACTATTTTCCTTTTTCTTCTTATATTTCCTTATATTCACCTAGCATAGTAATTTCTGTATTGGAATCACTTAATAAATAAATAAATGTTTGTTGTATTTACTTGAATTAAGGTAAATACTACTTACAAGCTGTGATGAGATCTATCCTTATCCACAGGCTAATAGGAATGAAAAAGGAATGGAAGAAAATTATCTTCCCCAAAATATCTCTCCACCCTCTATTTTGTCACACTTTCTGAAATTTCACCATTAGAGTTTCATCCTTTGGGTTACAGTATGATTCTTAACAAGTAACATTCAACTCAGTTGTTGACTTTTTACTAACTCTTGAAGACTATAAGTTATAGAAAAGGTACTGACTTGCATTAAAAGAAATTTCCTTACCTAGGAGCTCTTTATATCATTAAAATTACAGATCCTTCCCCTCTTCCTATCACCAACATGCAATTGCCCAGTCATTATTTATACATCTATATGAATTCATTTATTTAACTCAGAGGATTTTCCATAAAATTATATGATTTAAAGTCAGAAGAGAACTTGGAGTTCCATTCTTCCTTACACCTACCTAAAAATAGTATATAGCAAGGAATGGGCGTTCTTATGGAAAAAGAGAAGAAAAATAATGGCATGTTGGATAGTACATGAAGGAAACAGGCCAGAATACATGAATAGGAGAGAATAAGTGAATATGTAAAGAAGAATATAATACATAATTATACTATAATGAGGGTCATCAGGCAGCTTGATGGAAATAGTAGCTGGTGGGTGGGAAGAAGAAAGCACTGGGAAGCAGCAGAGGGATGGAGAAAAGGTCTCCCTTTAAAGCACTGAACTTCAACTTCCCAATCCTGCCCTGATGGTGAGATAGAGATTGGAAAGATTATATTCTGCAACTGAGTTTGCCCTCAAGTAAAGTCATGTCTCCTTGAAGCATATGGCACATGACGTTCCCAGAGGACAATCTGGCTTCGCTTTGTTTCCTTGTTTTCCACAGAAAGTCTTTGTTCACTCACATCTTTCCCTACCTTTTTTCCTTCCCATTTTATCATTGCATATCAATGAATGAAAAAGCCAGGCAAAAATTTTCTTCACATTTGCCATTGCTTTCCCCTCCCTCATTTGAAATTAAAAAGAGAAAAGAGCCCTGCCATTTAAAACTGCAATTTTGCATGATAGTCACAAAAGGAGAGGTGATTCCCAAAATGCTTGTTTGGAGTGACCCAAAAACATGGTCTTTTCCTCACATCATGTAAAGGTACTATTCAAAATAGCCCCAGACAGGGGCCCAGAGCTTTGAGAGTAATTTGGGATCTCAAATGAGTCATAGTTTTGACTGTTTTAAGTTCATCTAAATATGACACAAAAGTAACTGGTGTTTAAAGTCACTGTGAAATGACAAAAATAGATTCTTCTACCACCACCCCTGCCCCACCTCCACCACCAAGCACCTGACATGGAAGAGGTTGCCAGAACCTGAGACAGAGACTCCTAAAGCTAATAGTGGTTATGGAAATGCTAACTGAGCCTGAGAAACCACCTCTGTTAGTTTTGGAGTGGGAAGAGAAGGAGCTTGTTTCTGGCCTCAAAGATCCGGGATATGAAAGGTGTCACTGCAATGAGGTCGTCTAAACATTTCCTTTAAAATAAACCAATAGATTGATCTGAATCCAGTTCCACAAAGCTGTGGGCATAGAGTTACTGCCAGTCTAGTCCAATGAGTCAAAGCATTTTTTTGGTTTCTTTTTTTTTTTTATCCTGAAACATATTCTAGGCAGGAATCTGTCAGATGGACAAGAGAGACCTTCATAATCAGGACATCAAATTAGAAATGAGTAGGGTTCCTTCTCCTACAAATTTAATTAAAAGATAAATGACAAGGAATTTTAAACAGATAATAGGCATTTTGTTGCTATATCATAGTAGGAGAAAGCCACAGCTCAAGCTCACAGCATCAGCAGGGAAGCACAGGATCTACCTCATGAGTTTCTTTTGTTCCCATCCCAGTGGAACTGGTTACAGAGCATTGATACCTCATGACAGGCTAATGCTTGCTAAAGACTATCACTGTGGCTCTGAAATCAACCTGCTATGGCCCAGTTGCCCTTCTTCTGTCTTTCCTGAAGCTCTAAGCACTAACTTATATCTGCTCTTCTTTATGTCTATCCCTTTCAACTCTGAGTTTTTTCTAATTCTATGAGAGATCTGTAAAAAATGATTTTGCAGTCTAGAATATAAACTCCTTGGAGGCAAGTATGGTATCTCATATTGCAATATAGTATCTAACAAGGAAGATAAAAGTATATAATTAATGAACAATGCTGAGCAAAAATAATTTTTAATGAATAGGAAAGAAAAGCAAGGATTTTGAAATGACCTGACATTTTCCACTGGAATTTTCCTTTGGTTCTGTTAGATTCAGATGGGCTTTTATATTTATTAACTGTGTGACCTTGTTCAAAGAATTTCACCTCTGTAAATCTCAATTTTCCAAGGATGCTGATGTTTTCCCTATCTACCTTTCAGAGTTTTCGTTTGAATCAAATGAAATAATACATATGAAGAATTTTTAAGCTTTGAAGTATCATAATGAATGTAAACTATTGCTACTACCATTACTATTACATATGTACACAATCTATTGCTATCATCATCATTATTATTACAACATCTCCCTTAACTACCAGAGTTTTTTCAACACAGAAACATATTCATTCTTTGAAAAGGATGATCCATATTTGAGTGACTGAATGACTCTGACCAAGTATAAATTATTGAGCAGATTTATTGATAACTGAGTTTTGGAGCACTGTCAACTGTGACTATCTTCAACTTGTTCTAATGATGATAACATCTCATCCCTAAGGAAAGCTGTGCATCCTCAGGTTATAGCTTTCTCTTCTCATTTCTTCATAGGCCAAATGAGTGTTTGAATGAGATAATAATAACTCACTTTTGAATAATACTTTAAGATTTGCAAAGCATGGTTTTTTCCAACCCTATAAGATAAGAAGTAGAAGTATTAACCTAATTTTAAAAATAAGGAATCTGAAGCTCTACAGGGTTAAGGTTTTTTTTTAACATGCTTATGTAATATCTAGTAAGTGTCTGAGCCAAGAGTCAAATCTAATTTTGACTGCAAGTACAGTGTTCTATAGATTATGTCATTATACCTCTCGGAAGAATGTTAAGGTCCCTTTCAGTATCAAAGATTGCATAATTTTATAAATTTGATCAGCTTTAAATCATTGTGTGTCCTTCACAGAGTGCAAGCTGCCGAAGGATGAAGGAGAAATGGGAATAATGCTTGGGTACCGACTCTACTACAATCAAACAACAGACCGATGTCATACATTCATGTACAAGGGTGCAGGCGGAAATGAAAACCGCTTTCTAACCGATATGCAATGTATGAGACACTGTTCTACCTTAGGGGAAGTGCTCTACCCTGATGATGGTAAGTTGAACCTGTTATCTATCATCTCTCTTCTTCCTCATATACATCATGGTCTCAATTTTCTGAAGCCCAGGTATGAAAACACAGTCTGACATTACAGTTCTGATGATGTTACACAAGTCACCTCTTTAGGCTTTAGTTCTCTGGTTTGGCATGTAAGACAAAATTGTTTCCAAGGTCCATTCTAACTCTAAATTTTATGATAGCTTGGCAGCATTCATTGCTACTCTCAGGCTGCATGACTTCCATAAAGGAGGTTCCGCAAATTCCCATGATTCTAAGATACTAATCATTTCTAGTGGTGATAGGCAGCACTGCTGTTCCCTCCTCATCTATTGAAAATATGCAAGAAGTGCAGGTTCTCTTTCTTTGTCCCTAAGCTCTCAGACCATAGAGTAAGAAAATAGCTGATTGTCATCTAGGCATAGCTCAATATGACAGAAATATATTGACCACCTACTATGAACTCAGTAACTGTGCCATGATCGAGAGACTATAAATAAAAACGTCTTTAAAGAAATCTGCAGGGGCGGCTAGGTGGAGCAGTGGATAAAGCACTGGCCTTGGAGTCAGGAGTACCTGGATTCAAATCCAGTCTCAGACACTTAATAATTACCTAGCTGTGTGGCCTTGGGCAAGCCACTTAACCCCATTTGCCTTGCCAAAAACCTAAAAAAAAAAAAAATCTGCAAACTCTTTGGAAGCATAGGACAAACATACACATTATATAATTATATATGTGTGTCCAAAGCAGATATTACAAAGTAGCATATGATATTTCAAAAAGGAAGGGAGGGGGTGTGATTGTAAGGATGGTAAATGTTTTACAACAAACTGAAAAAAGTATGCAGAGTACATTTTTAAATTTAATCTGAATTATTATTTTCACCATCATTTTCTTAGACAATCAAAAAAATCAATTAAACTCAAACTTGTGTCTGCTGATTTCTAGGATGTAAATGCTCACTCTGAAAATGAAATAATTAGCTCTCACAAGTCTAAAGGAGTCACACTGACTTGTGCCTTTAGAGAAGAGATTTCAATGTGAGCTGGAATTCATGTGAAAGACTCAATGAAGGAGGCAGCACTTGAACCAGGTCTTGAAAAATGAGCAGGATTCAGATCCATGGAAGTGAGGAGGGAAGGCAATTCAGGAAGCCTTTAATTCTAGCAGCAACTTTTCTTTTTTCTTTAATTTTTAAATATATATTTATTTTGGTATATATATATATATATATATATATATATATCCAATTAAATGTAAAATATTTTAGCATTCATTTAAAATTTTTTTTTATTTCCAAATTCTTTATCTCCTTCCAACTCCTTGAGAAAGCAAGCAATATGAAATCAATTTTACATGTGAAGTCATCTAAAACATATTTTCATTTTAGCCATGAGCAATCTCTTGCAAGATGGTTTCTTAATGATTCATTTCATGACTCTCCTACCAACTAAGTACAGAAACATAGAATGGGAATGAACTTTAGTGATCATCTAGTATAATTTCCTTAATATTACAAATGAGAAAACTGAGTCCAGGAAAGGTGAAGTGACATGTTCAAATTCAAGCAGGTAATAAATGCTGGAGACAGAATTAAACCTCAAATCCAGTACTCTTTTAGAATTGGGGGTGGGGGTGGGGGGAATCAAAGAATGATTTCCAGCAAATAAAAGGGTGTGGTTAAATGCTGAGAGCAAGTCTTTGACTTGGACAGGACCTTAAAAGTCATCTACTTCAACCTCCTTATTTTATGGGTGAGGAAATTTGAGACCTAGAGAGAAAAGCGACTTTCTGTGAAACATCCACTTCTTGTTATCATCTTGTTATCATCTCTTCAGCCTTTCAGGGCTAATTTCCTCAAGAAAGTTGTTAGTGTCTATGCTTCCATTCTTTTCATTCTCTTCTTAATACTGAGGTCTGGTACTGGAGCTTATCATTCAAATGAAACTCCTCTCAACAAAGTTCACAGTGATCTCTTAAATGACAAATCAAATGGCTTTTCCCCATTCCCATCCTTATTCACTTCTCTGCAGCCTTTAATACTGTCATCAATTTCTCCAACTCTATATTCTCTTCTTTCTAGATTTTCATGGCACTGCTCAATCCTGGTTCACCTGTCTGCTGTGTCTTCTCAATGCCTTTTACTTGATCTTCATCCAGGTTGCATTTACTAATCTTGGGAATCCCCCAAAGGTTCTATCCTGGGCACTCTTCTCTTATTCCTCCATACTGTTGTGTTTGGGGATCTCATCAGTTCCCAAGGATCCAATTATCATCTCTAGGCAAATGATTCTCAGATCAATTTATCCAGTTCTAACCTGTCTCAACTGATGTCCCTTAAGGAGCTAGTTGGATTTGAACTGAGATCCTCAGTTCTGACCTCAGTTCTGACCCCAGATCTAACTACCTTCCCCCAAATCACAATGGAGTTTTGCCCCTGTATTATTGTTCCCCTTCCCTGAGAATATAATGTGCATCCTAGCATCCCAGGTTGAGACTCCTCACTATCCAGCTGCTTACCCATTTCCAGTGACAGTTACTAAATTATAGACATTCCAAATCTCCATCAAGTAAGAACATAAAATAAATACAAAGTCTAATTTAAATTCCCAGGCTCCAGTTATGCAAATGCAGGCTTGGAAACAATATAGTGTTGGATGCACAGCATGAATGAGGACAGAATGAACTTATAAAAGCCCACAATCACAATGTAGTATGTGGTTATGATGACAGGTCTAAGGGTAATCTCAGGTTAAATGCATATTGCCTTTATTATGTCTTTAAATATATTGTTGATATACTTATAAACAGGAGTTTTCAAAGATTTTTAAATACATCAGATATCATAAAGGTTAGTATTCAAAATTTGACCCTTTCTTATTAATAGTTGGGGTGGAGAGAGTGAGTAGTACAGAAGTGAGATGGGATAAGAAAAGAAAAATCATGAGCTTGATGCTAGAACACAGTAGTTTGTTTTCTAAAAAAAAATTTTGATAATATTTCAGTATAATTGGCTTCCTTAGATATCCCATGTATTTAGTTTTATGCATTTAAAAAAACATTTCTTTTGCAATATGGGATCCCTGGATTTACTGGACTAGGAAAGGAGTCCATCACACACACACACACACACACACACACAGACAATTAAAACCCCTAGTGAAATGTATCTTCTACTCGGAAACTAGGCAGGATAACTCTTTCAAATTAATTATACCCAGAGTTGGCCATATTCATGAACAGAATAGGCAGCTGGTTATGTTTGAAGAGGACCAAAAATATCTTCTTTAATACCTTCCATTATATCTAAAGTTGAGGCAGCTTGGTGGCTGGGCCTGGAGTCAGGAAAATTCATCTCCCTGAATTGAAATCTGGCCTCAGATACTTACTAGCTATGTGACCCTGGGTAAGTCACTTAACCTTCCTGCCTCAGTTTCCTCATCTATAAATAAAAGCTAGAGAAAGAAAATGGCAAACCCCCACAATATCTTTCCTAAGAAAACTCATGAAGAGATGAACATGATTGAGCAACACCATGCCTAGGGCTGCCACCATTAGTCATTCCTTTAACTGAAAATAACAAAGGTTCTTGCTTAAATGCTTATTTTCCTGATTCCCACACAAGATACTAGAGCCCCCTCCTTCATCTTCTATTTATTTTGTGTGTATTTTGCAAATAAGTATTTTGCGCTTAACTTACCTCTCTCTATAGAATGTAAACTTGAGGCAGGACTTTAAAAGAAAAAAAGAGAAAGAGTAAAAAAGAGAGAGGGCAGATCTTTGTATCCCCAACTTAACAAATTCTGCTGATTGGTTATCTAAGAGACCTTATGCATTAAGCTATTCTCTTTTCCTTAAAATTAATTAGTTTAAGGGTGGCTAGGTGGTGCAGTGGCTAGAGCACCGGCCCTGGAGTCAGGAGTACCTGGGTTCAAATCCGGTCTCAGACAGTTAATAATTACCTAGCTGTGTGGGCTTGGGCAAGCCACTTAACCCCATTGTCTTGCAAAAACCTAAAAAAATAAAAAATAATAAAATGAATTAGTTTATCTGATGAAATAAGAGAGGAGAACCTTGAAGGAATAAGACAAAAGATAAGTACATTTTCATGAGAGAGAGAGAGGGGAGACAGGATGGAAAGTATTGTAGAAAAAGGCACTTGATAATAAAAATAGCTTTGAGATTTATAAAGCACTTAAAAATATTATTTCATTTGATTCTTAAAACAATAATGGGAGGTACTACTATTATTATCTCCATTGTACAGTTGAGGAAATTGAAGCAGATAAAACTTAAGCAATCTGCCCAGGGACACTGCGCAATAGATAGAGTTTCAGACTTGGAGTCATGAAGACTCATCTTCCTGTGTTGAAATCTGGCCCCACATACTTACTAGCTATGTGACTCTGCACAAGTCATTTAACCCTATTTGTCATGGTTTTCTTGTCTGTAAAATGAGAAGGAAATGACAAACCACTCCAGCATGGCTGCCAAGAAAACCCCAAATTAGGGTCTGTCAAAAAGTCAGACAACTGAAAACAAACAACAAACTCACCTAGTAAGTATCTGAGGCTGAATTTAAATCAGGTCTTCTTGACTTCAATTCAAGCAATCTCTGCTGTTACATCTATTTGCCTATAATTATTAGGTATTTGAAAGAATGTCAAAGGGATATAGAGGAAAATTTGTTCTTTTTCATAACCTTGCCTGACAAGCCCCAGTTCAGGCTTGTTTCTTCATGAGCATTGCTACCAATTCCTTATGCTTTTTGCAAAGAAGTCAGGACTTAAATATGGGATCCCTCAAAGTGAAGGAAAAAGTCAATGGTGTAATACCATACAATAAAGTTGTATCATTAACTAGATGCCGTGTCTACTGAATTTTGAAAAAGACTGGTCTGACAAAAAGAAAAAATGTAAACAGATAATAGGCTCTATACTTTCCATTTATAGAAATGTAATGTATACCTTTGGGGAGGTAGGTCCATGCTTATGGCAGAGGTCTTTTCACAGAATCACAAACTATTAGAGTTAAAAAAGAAGTTTAGGGATGATTTAGTCCAATCACCAATCCCACCACCAATTCACAGATGACCCAGAGGAATAAAATGATTTGTCTAAAGTCACACAGCTAGTGAATAGTAGGGTTGTGACTCTTAAGTCAGGTCTCCTGAGTTCAGTTGTAATGTCTTTTCTCCTCTTAAAGTTTAGATTTCATCTGCAATGCTGTGATATGTAAATTCTAATAACAGTAGAAAGAATATGGATTGCTCTCTATTTGCTCCTTGTCTGATGACCATGAAGATAAAGGTTAGTCAGTAAGTCCATAAACACTGAGGCTCTTACTATGTTGTAAGGCACTCTGCCAAGCTGTAGTCCCTGCTCTCAAGAAGTCCATATTGGACTGGGAGAGAGACCACCTTGACTTATTGTGGTGCCTTTTTCTTTCTTGGTGACAATTGTACTTCAATTGTTTCCCCAGCTGTATGTAATTATATATGCTGGCACTATCAGTTCTTTCCAAATGTAATCCTCTTGGCTTGTGACATCTGCAAGCAGATAGCTTTGGGTGCAATTAATCACATGCCAACTCTTTGTTCTGTCACCCTGAAAAAAAATAGCCACTGGCTCTTTCTTGGTGTGTCTGGGATCCTTCTGAATGAAATTTCTATAAACATCGTGTGATAGAAATACAACTTAATGGCTACATTACAGAACTGAACTCAGGAAATGTGAGTACCTTTCTCCAATTCTGCCATTAATTTGTTGTATGGCCTTTGGCCTCAATCTGGGGAGGTAGTTATCTTTGACAACAAGCATAATTTTAGGAAAGACAATCACTCAGTGGGTAGAAGGCTGGTCTGGGAGTCAGCAAGTCCTACATACAATTTTGTCAAGGTACTACAAACATTTAATAAGCACCACTTACTTACAAGTACCAGAACCATGCTCTATTTACCTTCCACACATACTGATTGTTTGACCATGGACAAATCACTTCACTTTTCAATGCCTCCAACAACTCTATGACTCTTAAGTTAGAGATGTGTTGCTAAGCTACTACTTCTAGTGTCCTCCATTCTTAACAGCAACACCAACTTCTAGCAGATTGGCTTCTGCTTCTCATCTCCAAGCACTGACCCCCTCTGTCTATAACAACATGATATCTTCCCTACAACATAACTTCCTGATCCAAGAATTAACAACACTCTCCATCACTATCCTTGGGTTAACTTAGACTTGAGTGTCTTCTTAGAAGTCAGTCTTGTGAAGTACAGTTATTTCCATATTATAGATTAAAAAAAAACCCTGAGGTTATAAGAGGTCAAATTATTAATCTACTCACACTGGCCAGTAAATAGCAGAGCCAGGATGTGAATAGGTCTTTTGACCCCAGGTTGTATGCTGTTTCTTGGTTCTCCCTCTTCTCTTTTATCTTCCATAGTACCCAGATGCTGAATAATTTTTAGTAGGCCTTCAATAAATATTTGATTCTGAAGCTATTCTAGTCATATTCTTTTTTCCCTCTTTTATAATGTCCAGGAGGTTAGGCAACTTTTAAAACAACTATATTTGACATATAATCCTTATGTCAATTTAGCCTGTATTTTAGTTACACAATTTCTATAACCACTAAGATCTATTTTAAAGGAACAGTGGATAATGCTTTGTCTACCATTTTGCATTTTTACAGTGATTCCATGTGAGAAGTTTACATATATTCTAAGAGAACCTGCACAGATTTATTTTCCTTGCAAGCTGACAGGGACCAAAAGCCAGCATACGATTAATTGCTCATTAATTACCATAATTATCTACTTGTGTGAGTTACAAGGCATGGTGGGAGGAATATTCTTAACTCTGACCCCCAGCAAGTAAGGTTAGTGTTTACCTGAAAAGAGAAAAAGCTGTTCCCAGGGTTTGATTGGCACAGAGAATTAAGACAGCTCCACCTCTCTTGTATCAGCCTTCTGGTAGCATCTGGCAGTACTAATATGAATTCCTGGTCAACTAAAGACATAAAAGGCACACCATGTGAGGTTGGGACCCTTCAGACAAAGGATGTCCCAAGGCTTGCCTCTCAATCAGATACATCTCTATATAGTATTAGAGCTTCTTTGTTAAAGATCCTTTCTCTTTGTGGCTGAGTAACCTTCCTTCCATTAACCTTCAAATGCCCCATTTCATCCTAACATGGAATCTGAACTAACACATCACTCAAAGGACCTGAATCAAGTCTACTTCTAATGCAAGGACAGAAACTTGTGAAAGTGGACATATGATATATAAAAAGAAAAAGTCAGAAGCTCTGAAAGAGTTTCCAGTCTAACATGGAAGATAACACAAAAGAAGTTGAAAGAGGGAAAGGGGACATGCTGGATAAGTCTGAAGGAAAGAAGCCTGGAAGGAAATGGAAGAGATGACTGGCTCAAATGGAGATTTGAGGAACAATGCTTTGCTCCACCCTCCAGTCAAAGGGGTAGAGGGCATTCAGACAACCCAGGAGAGGATTAGGGCCCTTTGCATTCCTGAGTATCCTCATTCAAAGAAGCAAAGACAGTTCGTTAAGAGACTCTGGGCTCCCAGAAGGTAGGTGCTATTATTCCCATTTTATAGTTGAAGAAACTGAGGCAAAGAGGGATAAAGTGACTTCCTCAGATCACACAGCTCATTTCTTAAACATTTGAATTTGATTCTTCCTGAATCTTGATACAGTGTTCTGTCTACTGAGTTCCCAGTTACCTATACAGAAAGAAAATCTCAGAGCAGGATGCTTCCATTCCTTATAAGAGAGAGTTTGATGCCACACTATGGCTCTCAGGTATGCATCCCTTCTAGGAAACTGGAAGCATTCTGTGCTTTTTTTAAACTGGTACTTAGAATTTTAACTACTATTGAAAAGTTAAAGAAATAAATGAAAACTAATTTTTTAAATGTTCATAACTTTTTACAGGTAAAACTTTGTAAACACAAAAAACAAATTCATGATTTCCTTGAATACCATATAAATAACTACTCAATAAGCTGCAACTAATATATCCAACTAACAATGAATGGTACAACACCTTTACTGATATACAAAAGGGAGACTTCATTCATGTGTGGGATTCCAATGATGTGCTCATAAAACTATCCTAAAACAATTACAATATCTAAACTGTGCTACAGTAGGAAATTTCACTTATATTGATTAAACTCCCACTATAGTACAGAGTCCAGGAAAAAAAGCAAAAGATGAAAAATGAGTCAGAGATGCAGAAAAAATTATTTTTTTCAAAATAATTAGACACATGAATGATCTTTAAAATATAAAAAAATCTTGGGGTGGCTAGGTGGCGTAGTGGATAAAGCACTGGCCCTGGAGTCAGGAGTACCTGGATTCAAATCCAGTCTCAGACACTTAATTATTACCTAGCTGTGTGGCTTTGGGCAAGCTACTTAACCTCATTTGCCTTGCAAAAACCTAAAAAAAAATCTCTATGAATTAGTACTGTATCCAAAATATCTATAAAACAATGGACAATATTATAGCAAAGGAAATCTTTTCTCCATTCTCCTGAACATTTAATATTAAAATCTGAGAACACTGTACAGGCTACACTTCAAGGTAGTTAAACAATTGTTACTGCTTTATGATATGCTTTGTGGCATACTTTGTAATTATTCCATTTTCATGAACAGCATTAGGTTTTCCTTGGAATAAATAATCCTTTATAATTTTATATTCTAACATATTCGTGACTTTTTTTGCAATTGGAGGCATTAATGTGGTCCATATCACCAGGTGCTAGGTTAAGTACTTCCCCAAGGCAAATACTTGATTCAAAAATCAAATCAAATCGGATCATACCAGATCAGGGTTCTTTTGAGAACATTACCATCCCCAACATTATGACGTGGAAGAAGGGAAAAAAACCTTAGGGCTAGATCCAGAAATTCTTTTTTATAATTGGTGAAGGAAGAGAGGAAAACAAAGAAATGATCCCAGTCTTACCATATAATCTCATTAGGGGATAGAATGTCTATTCCTATTGGTTTAAAATTAAAAGGATTTGCTTCATTGTGTTGACAGATATTCTGCCATTTTAAAGGGTGTTTTTAAGGGATTTTAAGAAATAGCATTCTGAGAATCTATCATTTAACCTAGAATATAGCTCTTTCAAAGACTCTTTCCAAGACTTATTAAGTTCTCATTTCAAAACTTATTTCATAAAATCTTTGAAAAACATGCTACAAAGGCAGTAGTTTGATTGAACCCCCATTCATCTTGATTCTGTTCTGCAACTAATATTAAAGAAATGTGAAGTATTTATATTTGACTTTTCTGGGGACCAGAAGAACTTAACATTGGTAGATTCCAGGTAGTTTTTAGCTTAATTTACACAATCTAGGAAATATGTGAAATTGAAACTAGACCTCTCCCTGCAACTAGTTTCCTGTAGAGGCATGTTTCCTTCTGAATAAATTCAAAAGATCCTTTGATTTTTATTACTGGTAAACTTAAAAAAGAGCATTGAATTGAATTAAATTAGTAGTGGTAAGGTGGTGTGGTAAAAGGAACACTTTGTTCTAGGAGTCAGAAGACTTGGGTACTAGTTCCAACTGCAGGTAAATAGTTGTAGGACTCTATGGACCTCAGTTTACTCATCTGGAAAGTAAGGAATTTGGAGTAGATAATTACTAAACTTTGTGCTCTAAAATTCTTTAGTTCTTTGGATTAATAGGAACTCTTCCCCTTGGTAGCATTTCAAAAAGCGACATTGAGAAACAATTACTGACACTTCAAGTGCCTTTTTTCCCCTCTCTCCTCTCCTGGGTTAGGTCTAGAAATGGAAATTCACTGAGTAGAGGAGGAAGTTATTGAATAGGATGATAAAAGATCTGAGCAGGAAAAGAACTTAGGGATCCTCTTATTTCAATTTCTTCATTTTACAGCTGAAGAAACAGACTCAGAGGATAAGTAACTTGCAAAGAGAAGATAAGGGTCTTAAAATGGATTTTAAAAAACCCTTTTATTTCCAAAGTAAGAAGTGACCCTGGAAGAGAAATTATATCCTTGAGGAGAAAATGAAATATTAGAGATAGCAAAATTATGTAGTACATAAGACACATTTTTTTAAATTAAAGATTTTATTTATTTTGAGTTTTACAATTTTTCCCCCAATCTCACTTTCCTCCTCCCAGCCCCTCCACAGAAAGCAATTTGTCAGTCTGTCCATTGTTTCCAGGTTGTACATTGATCCAAACTGAGTGTGATGAGAGAGAATCATATCCTTTAAGAAGAAACATAAAGTATAAGATAACAAGATCAGACAATAAGATAGCAGTTTTTTTTCCTAAATTAAAGGGAATAGTCCTTGAACTTTGTTCAAACTCCATGGTTCTTTGTCTGGATACAGATGGTATTCTCCATTACAGACAGCCCCAAATTGTCCCTGATTATTGCACTGATGAAATAAGTGATAAGACACATTTTTTATTTTAAAAAAATGAAAGTAATAGACTGTGGTCTTTGTTTAAACTCCACAGTTCTTCCTCTGGGTACAGAGTATTTGCTCTCTGTCACAGGTGCTCTAAAATTGTGCCTGATTATTGCATTGATGGAATGAGCAAGTCTGATAAGACTGATCATCACCTCCATGTTGCTGTTAGAGTGTACAATGTTATTCTAGTTCTGCTCATCTCTGCAATTCTTTCCTGCAATTCTTTCCAGGCTTCTCTGAATTCCCATCCCTCTTGGTTTCTAATAGAACAACAGTGTTCCATAACATACATATACCACAATTTGTTCAGCCATTCCTCAAATGATGGATAATCACTTGGTTTCCAATTCTTTGCAATCACAAACAGGGCTGCTATGAATATTTTGTACAAGGGATGTTTTTATCCTTTTTCATGTTCTCTTCAGGGTATAGACCCAGTAGTGATATTGCTGGATCAAAGGGTATGCACATTTTTATTGCCCTTTGGACATAATTTCAGATTGTTCTCCAGAAAGGTTGGATGAGTTTGCAACTCTACCAACAATGAATTAGTGTACCAAATTTTCCAAATCCCTTCCCCAACACGTTCAATTTCTTTTTTTTAGGGTTTTTTTTTTGCTAGGCAATGGGGTTAAGTGGCTTGCCCAAGGCCACACAGCTAGGTAATTATGAAGTGTCTCAGGTCAGATTTGAACCCAGGTACTCCTGACTCCAGGACCAGCGCTCTATCTATCCACTGTGCCACCTAGCCACCCCAACACATTCAATTTCAATCAATGTATAGCCTGGAAACAATGTAAATATTACCAGACTGCCTTCTGTGGGGGAATGGGGGAAGGAAAGGAGGGTGGAGGCAAGATTGTAAAATTCAAAACCTTACAGAAAATGATGAGTAGAAACTTCTATTGTATATTATTGGAAAACAAATAAAATATTAATTTTTAAAAAAGAAGTGATCTTGATATAGAAAAAAAAAAGAATTGAAGGGGGGGATTTGGATTTGTGTCCTTAATGTGTCTAATCATATCTAATCAGCAACAACAGCAAAATGTTCCATGGTTTTTACATAATCCCAGAACCATAGAATTTCAGACTTGAAAGTAGGAGTGTGCTGATAAAAATTTAACAACTGACAAAAAATATTTTTTACACAATACACTTTTAACTTTAATTTGCATTATTTTTCCCCCATCACTTTCTTAAGTCTCAACAATCAACAAAACAACAATCAAGTCCTGATCTGTATATATGAGGTGTAAATGCTCACAATGAAAATTTAACAGTAAGCTCTCCTGAGTTTTACCCTCGAATACACTGCAGCTTGGAAAGAATTTGCATGGCTATAGAGTCCAGCCAATACCCTTAACTTCTCCCACATTCATACAACATAACTGACATTGTCACTTGGTTTTTGTCTGAAGATCTCTAACAAGGGGGAACCCACCAACAATAAATTTTTGGACAGCTCTAATGGTTAAAAAGTTACTCTTTACATCAAGTCTAAAATTTGTCTCTGCAATAGCCCTCCAAGGCAATTAAATCAGTCTTCATGCCTTTTCCTTCCCATATCTTTTCTTTTCTAAGTCCACAAGTGGTCCCATTCTTTCACAAGATCTCCTAGTGCTTTTTTTTCATATTTTTTTTCATTTTTGCAAGGCAATAGGGTTAAGTGACTTACCAAAGGTAATTGTTAAGTGTCAGAGACTGAGTTTGAACATGGGTACTCCTGACTCCAGGGCCAGTGTTCTATGTACTGCACCACCAAGCTAATCCTCCTTGTGCTTTTTATGGGGCATAAACTGGAGTTTCTTCATTATCCTAATTTCCCTTCTTTTCCCTTCACTTTTCCACTTCTCAGTGTCTAGAACTGAACACGCCACTCTAGACCATGTAAACTAGGGGAAAATATACACCAGGCCTATCATCTCATTATTAGAGTGCCGTCTTCTGATTCATAGAAAATGTTAATCATCCAATGTCATCAATCAATCACAGTACTGTTAAATTTTTTTTGTTTGTTTTTTGTGGGACAATGGGATTGGGCAATGCTGCCCAAGGGAACACAGCTAGTATCAAGTGTCTGAGATCAGATCTGAACTCTGTTCCTCCTGACCTCAGGGCCAATGCTGTATTTACTGTGCCACCAAGCTGCCCCCAATATTTTTAATTTTTAAAAATAAGCATATTTGCCTAGTTTTTTCTAGCATTTATAATTTGCACCTCTCAGTCCCAATCCCCATTGAACATTTTTTAATTACCTGAAAAAAAACTTTTCTTAGATATGTACATAGTTTACAAAATAATTCCCATGATATTCATTAATCTAAAGTACTTATTATTATTAATTAGGTACTGTGGTAAGTTCTGGGGATCCAAAGACAAAAATGAAAAAAGTAGCTTACATTCTATCACCATATAATCCTCCTCAAGTCCAGTGACACAACTCTCTGATTAGGTATGCACACAGTTTGGACTCTTGGAGAAAAATGAATATAACTAACCCAGTGGGAATGGAATTGGCCCCATAAATTTGGCTTTATCAACCCACTATTATCAACTGAGTTAACTGGCCACAAACAGTGCCCCTTTGCTTATGTTTATTGTCTCCCATATCCCTATGGGAGTCAAGAGGCACCAGTATCAGATGTGCCTCATTATGAGGAGGTCCAGTTTAGTTACATGCAGTTGATAGACCAGAGTTTCATGATTTACTGTAAACAGAGGAGTGCAGCAAAATAGCAAAATGGGTGTTTAGGTTACAAACACAATTGTTTAGTGTAGACAAGAATGTGACATTTTGTGAATCCTATGTCTGGAGGGGAAAAAAAGGCATCAACATAATTGTATATGTTAGCATCCACATCTGGGTATATCTTTTGTCCAATGCTCTATAGGATTGCCTCATTTGCATTCATAAGAAAGAGATCAAAAGCATACTACTGTCAATTTTGTAGTTGAGAATATGCCATTCAAATAATAGGCTTTTGAGAAAAGAACAAGAGAGTAGGAACTGACAGACCTGGCTTTTTTGTCCAGGATAGTCATCTACCAACTATGTAACTTTACAGGAAATTTCACCTGAGTCTCAGTTGTTTCCCTCATCTGTAAAACAGAAATTAAATGTTGCAGTCAACATTTATCCTATCCACGTCATAGAGCTATTGGAAGGATCAGAATCAATGTGATAGTATTATCAACATTTTAAGTACAAATATTACAACTGAAGACATGAAAATGTGCCAAACTTGAAAACTACAGAATCTGAACTTGAATTCTATCACGTGTGACCTTGCATAAGTCACTGAATTTCTCTGGTCTCAGTTTCCCATCTACAATAGCTCTAAATCTGATATTATAGTCAAGATTATTTTTCAATTTGAAATGCTAGATTTTAGTATTAGACAAAACCAAAAGGAGTTTAAAAAGTTTACTATTTTAGGTTTTATGGTTTCATCTTCTATCACAAGTCCCAAGACAGATATTATGTGACATAATTTAGCACTGTTGCTGAACATCGGATGAAGAGGCCATGGTCTACAGGATTTTATAGCATTAAGCTTTGAGTTACTCAAAGTCAGAGATCTAATTAGCAGCTTGTTGTCACATTGGCAATTCAGTAACTATGTTTTTTACAAATCATTGATACCACAGAGAAAAATAGACTCCCATGAGTCATCTCAGTGGAAAAGCAGTAGAGGGGGATTCCCCACAAGCTCTGTACCCACAAATCCAGAGCCTACAGATGTTATATCATTGACCTTTAACCCCAGGGGTGACTGTCTAATCCATTTCACCCCATCAAACATTTGCCGAGCTATGTCACTAAATGATAGATAGTCCTAATGTGTTTAATAAATGCAGGTTGACTGATTCCATGGCGGTCCATTTTTCTGGAGGAGTTGCTGTGGATCAGATTTAGAGTTTACGGGACCCTTAAGAGCCTGAACCAAAATCCTGGTCCAGGTGTCATCACCCCCATACCTGACTCTGAGCTAAGTAGCAGAACTAGAAAAATGAAGAAGTCTTCCTGCCTCCTTAGAATGTTATCAGAACTGAGTCATAGGGCATAAGGAAATGCGGAGCTGGCAGCCACACTTTTATTTTGCCATTAATCTTGACTCTTGTCAATATTGTTGGGGCTCTAATTCCATCCCACAGTTCAATCATCTCTCCTTCCTAACAAGGGAGTAGAGGACTCTCGTTCCCAGCTCTCACTGCCCTTAGAAGTTTCTCTGTCATAAATTCTACTCAATGAAGATCAATTCACCAAATACTTTAAGTGCTTGCTATGGACAAAACCCTGTGCCAGACATAAGGGTGCAGAGACTGAAATGAAACAATCCTTGCCTCCAGAGAACTTATATTCTATAGTGTGGAGTGGAGGAGTGGATATACAATACATTATACAAGTATTAGGAGTATCCTGTTAATTCAGGTTCTATAAAGTGATGGACAGAGGTGTTCCTAAGTCAATGAGCAATCAAAAACAGGAAGTTTATTAAAGCCCTAACATGCAAGGAGATGTCACAAGGATTGGAATTTAGCTTCAGCAGATCCCATTCTTCTGCCTCCATATAGAAGTACTTCTTTTTAGCAGGGTTGAGTATGGTGACCAGTTTGGTCATAGACATACACCATCAAAAAAGTCACTGATCGTGTGTTTGTGTGTGTGTGTGTGTGTGTGTGTGTGTGTGTGTGTGTGTGGTGATCAGGAAGCTGCATACCCAGCCAGAGGCCACCAGGGAACTATGACAAGGGAGGCATAACTTGGGTCTTGCCCAATCCCAACCCCCTCCTCACTCAACTTGGGGCAATCATGTCCTAGGTTTTGCCATCTTTTAAGGAAGATCTAGTTTAATCTATGTTCAGGGAAGTTGGGTACAGGAGGAACACTGGTGGATATTGGTCCTATCACAATAAGTAAATACAAACATTTATTATATTACAGTTATATAATGTTATTTTTACAGTATTAGATTACAATTAAATTATATAATTATAATTATATAATAATTATATATTTGTTTATAAGAGCAATTACAATAATACATTAGTAAATATCCTTACTAATGTTAAGTAATTTCTAAAATAAAACAGCACTAATAACTATAAAATTAGGAAAGTCCTTGTATAAGAAGTGACAGATAAACTATGCTTTGAACGAAGTCATGAGGTAAAGATGACTGGGCAGGGGCACTCTAGATACAAGAGATTGTGCAAAGATATGCAACCAAGAGAGGAAATGCCATGGACTAAAAGAATCTAGTATGATCAAAACAGATGACATTTATAGAGAAATAATATTAAATAAGACTGGAAAGGTAGGAGGGAAGTCAGTTTGTGAGGCTGATGATTTTACATTTGATCAATGATAATTAGAGACAATAAGGAGCTAATGAAGAACCTTGAATTTGGGGGACAGGGGAGGAGAGGGAATAATATAATAAGATATGTATTTTAGGACTATCAATTTGGCAGCTCTGTGGAGAATAGTTGGAGAGGAGAGAGGCAGGAGCTAGGAAGACCAAATGGAATGTTCTTGCCATAAAAAGTCCCATCCCTTCCAGGAGAGGGACTTTTCTCTTGAGGACTCTTAGACAAATTCTTAGTGAGCCTATTAGATAATCCAATTCTAAATTTGATCAGATCTTTTCTTAAGCAAACTGATTAAATACATGAAATTTTTTTCCCTTCACTTTATACCTCTGACCTGGCACCATTCTGCTGACCCATCCACTCATGTATGGTCATAGCCATATTCATATCACTTATTTATGAAATATACCTGTCCTATATCTCATTCCCTCAGGATACAAATTTTTTTAGCTAATTAGTCTGATAAAAAACATTCAGTAACAAATAACTTGCCAAGCACTCACAAGAGTGCTAGGCACTGTGCTCACAAAGGATTCAAAGACACAATTTCTGTCTTCAATTGATTTATCATGTGCCTGATTAGGAACAACATAAAAAAGATGGTCCTTGACTCTAGAAGTTTATGATTCTAAAAAGAAAAAATGTTACTACATATCCTATCACCTTTATCTCTAACCTGACTATTCCTAATATTTGTTTTATTATTCTTGCTTATTTTAGATACTACCTCAAATGGTTCACTGAATATACATCTGCATAAAGTCAGCCAGCCAGGCAGTAAACATTTATGAAATACTGTAGACCAAGCAAGGTTTGCGGTATTATCATTTGCAATAAATGTGTTTATTTGTGTCTTATATATATATGTGTGTGTATATAATATATATGTAAATGCACATGTATAATGTAGCAATAATGCTGACCTTTTCTTACTCTTCCATTTTATTAAATGCTTTTACTTTAGGCTAATTATTCCTCTGGCTGTCTATTAAATATGAATATATTTAATCTATTTAATATCCCTTTTAGGGGCCTCATTAGTTTTGCTTCTAGGAGTACCAACCCCACAAATACCTTGAATCTGGGGAAACTATCCTCTAAAAGAACTATCCTATGAATTGGGAATGCATTTGAGTGCTATATTGTGTCAGAAAGGCACAGTTCAAATCCTGCTTTTGACATTTAGTATGTGATCCTTGGCAAGTCACTTAATCTCATTGAATTTCAATTTCCTCATTTGTAAAATGAAGATAATAGATAGCACTTGTAGTATTTACCTCACTGGGTTGTTATAATAATCCAAAGTAAATGTGTGTGTAAAGCATTTTGCTTGAGCAATGCTAAATGATTTTTTTAATTAAAAAGGTTTCTATCAATATGGATAGGTTTCCAGTATAAATTCAGAAGTAGACTATATAGTCATTGTTAGAGGGCCAGTCCAGTTAACTTTGGAAAGGTCCTTCACCAGAGGATTGACCATCAAATCAATTCCTATATCAATTATATATCAATAAATTCTTTGAATATAATTCATGAAATAATCTTAAGACATACAAGCAGTTACCATATTCATTGATGGAGAGGATGATAGATTTGAAGTTGAAAGGGACCTTAGAAATCTAGTAGTACAATCCTCCCCCATTTAATAAATGAATAAAATGAGGTTTAGAGAAATAAAGTGAACTTTTGCCAAGAGTTATATAGGCAGCAAATGGCAGAGTCAGAATGTAAATTCAGACCCTCCTGTTCCAAACCTCTCTCTATACAGATTTTTAAAGTATTGAAATATTACAGTAAAGGTCATATGATAGAAAAAGTTTTGCCAACAGCCAGTGCCAAGGATCTGCTTTGCAAATGCTAGGTGGGCTGGTTGCCATCAGTGTTGATTTGGCAATCTTTGCATTTGGAGCTACTCCTCTAGACTTTCCCCTAGGCCTGCTACTTCCTGCTTCCACATAACTGGAATTTTTATTTTTCTTGACCAGAAACATTTGTTATGGGCAATGTAAAGAAGAGAACTTTACTTATACAATTCCCCCTATGTCTCTGTAACTGTATACTCAGGAACTTACTGTTTCCTGTCAGGAATGATTATACTCTGTAATGAAGATGGGATTTTTCAAATCAGCTGTTCAGTGGAAGACCTACTCTACAATGACAGATGGTACCTAACTACTGTAGGTCTCTAAGTGAGCAGCAATCCTTGGTTATTATGAAATTGGGAGGCAAGCAAAGCTCACTTCTGCAGAAAGAGGAAAACAGCAACAACCAAAAAAAAAGCCTGCCAAGATTTAAATGTCTAAAGTTTATCATTGAAATGAAATTCTCACTTCTATTTGGGGAAATCTACAATCATTAGCCTAGTCTTCCACAATATACTTCCATCCTGCTTCTATGTACCAGGTACTATGCTAGAAACTTTTTTTTCAAATATTATCTCATTTGTTTCCCTCCCAGATGCTGGGGGGGGGGGGGGTCCTATCATTATTCCCATTTTACAAAAGAGAAAACTGAGTCAAAAAAGGGTTAGGTGACTTGCTAGTAACTGTGACTGGATTTGAACTCAGATTTTCTTGACTCCAAATTCATGTGACCTATAGCATAAGGAAGCAATAGAAATTTGAAACAAACTCAAAAATTCTTGGAGTATTGGTTTTCAGTTAGTCAAAAGATCTCAGTTAGAGCTATGCTTCAGGATTTTAGAAGTCTAATAATGGTACATTAATCCTTCTGATATAGTAACACACTTGGGAGATTAAAGAAGTAATTCAGAGGCATCACCACTCAAACCTTTTTGGTGAAATTTGTACTTGAAATGTCCAGAAATTTATAGTATAGACTAATGTTACATACAATACAGAGAAACACATAGATACTTAGGTAAAAAGTCATTCAGACTTGTATTCAGAATTGAATTTTTTTGCTATAGTGAGGTCTTACATGGTTCTCTCTTACTGTCTCATATTTCACTTTTTGCCAAATCAAAGAATGGAAAAAAAGTTGATTTTCACTTATTGAGTAATGGCTAAACAAATTAGAATACATGAATTGAATGGAATATCACCAACAGATATAATAAATTCAGCAAAGCATGGAAAAGCTTACATAATGAAAAATAAAGTAAGCAGAGTCAAGAAAATAACATAGCCAGTGATGGCAATAATGTAAATGGGAAGAACAACTAAAAAACAATTAAAAATTAATATTGCAAAATAACAAAGAACAAGTTTGTTCACAAAGAAGAGAAATGAGAAGATATCCCACTCCTACTCCTTTGTAGAGTAGGGGATTCAGAGGTATGGATCAAATTTGCTGCTATTTTTGTCTCTTTCTTATAAATAAATTCTTTGTTATATAGGACAGCTCTTTGAGAAGGGCTTAGTTGAGGAATGATGGAAGAAATTTAGGTGATGTTAAACAAAATGATTCAATAAAAATTTGTTTTAAAAAAATAAAGGTCTTGGGGTGGCTAGGTGGCTCAATGAATAGAGCACCAGCCCTGGAGTTAGGAGTACCTGAGTTCAAATCCGGCCTCAGACAGTTAATAATTACCTAGCTGTGTGGCCTTGGGCAAAGCCACTTAACCCCATAGCCTTGCAAAAACCTAAAAATAAATAAATAAAGATCTCCTATATTCTAAGATGTAGTAGCTCTTTTTGTCATACCAAAATATATGAACCAAAGTAGATGTCCATTGATTTAGAAATGATTAAACAAGTTGCCAAATGACTGTATAGAAAGTTACTATCATTAAGAAATAATGAACATGAAGAATACAAAGGAGTATAGAAAGATTTATGTGAACTGATGCAAAACAAAGTAAGAAGGATGAAGAAAGCAGTAGTTAGAAAGGCTACATTAGGAGGAACAACAAAATTGAAACAAAATTCTATGAGATTATAGTAATTAGGGGCGGCTAGGTGGCGTAGTGGATAAAGCAACGGCCTTGGAGTCAGGAGTACCTGGGTTCAAATCCAGTCTCAGACACTTAATAATTACCTAGCTGTGTGGCCTTGGGCAAGCCACTTAACCCCATTTGCCTTGCAAAAAAAAAACACCTAAAAAAAAAGAGATTATAGTAATTAAACTTGGCCACACAGAAGATAGATGAGAATGCACTCGTCCCACTTTTTTTTCAAAGTTAGGGGACACACATATATTGGTGCACTTAGCCAACTTATCAGTTTTACAGGACAGTTTATTTTTCCACTTCCTTTTTAATTCTTTATTATAAGATATGCCTCTTTGAGAGAGGATTGAGATATGTAATGAAATAAAAATAATATAAAAATAAAAGAAAAAATTAAATGTAAAAAAATAAACAGAGCTACATGTGGGAATTTTTGTGGTATTATATCTCTGTCCCAGAAGCTATACATTTCTAAATGTCTTTGTGATAAGGTTACCAAGTTCAGTCTCAGACATCTCCAAATGGTTCCCAAACACTCAAATGTGATTTTTTGTCTTTGTTGAAAATTTTAGATCCTTTTTAAAAAATTTTTTAGTACTAGATGATGAATATCATTCCCTTTATTACCTGTACCCAACAAGAGGGCTGTGACTAGATAGCAGGCTAGGAATACTGGGGGAAAAGATAGAAAAGAGGAACATAATGGAGAATAAAATGGAATTTGGAAGAAAACTGAGGAAGAAGACAGTACAACAGATGAGAGGTATATGGGAGAGTTGAGTGATTAAGGAACCATTGATATAAAATTCTTTATATAATCCATCCATTATCATAGTTTGGCTAATGCTGCTTTGAAGGATCAGTTTCTAAAGGATAGGGACAACACCATTGGTTTCTCCCATCCTGCTCTATCATTCCTCTCAGATTGTTAGTGTATATAAATATTAAAGGAGCAGGGCCTGAAATCACAGACTTTAGGCAATATGTGGGATTTGAAGAAAGGTCAAGTATTTGACTCAAAGTCACACAGGCAGTAAGTAAAAGAGTCAGAATTTGAATTTAGGTCCTCTAATTTCAAAGTCAAAGGATTTTTTTTCATTGTACCATGATAAGGTTAGTAATGAAGCTAACATTCTTCAGTGCATTAAAGAATTATAATTTTGCTAGCAAAAGGTGCTTCTTCCAATAAGATGGAGAAAGCTCTGTAACTTATTCAATGGTCTGTAAGGATATCTGAGACCCTGTAACTAGCTTGATAATCAGCCACCTTGAACTTATCATATGCTTGAATAATAAATCTTGTACACTATCTTGTATTTTTTACTACTTGGGAATATTTTTCCCTTCAAATTTCGCCTATTACTTTTAATTTTCTCTATATTGCCTTTTCTCAGAGTTACTTGTGTTGTCCTTGGAAGCTTATATATATATATATGTATATATATCTAATATAATATTTAACATATGTTAATACTTAATCTATTATAATCTTATCCTCAGCTACTCAAGTAAAAAGTATGATCTCATGATGATATTTAGGAGTCTCCTCTATTGATGTAAATTGTAGTTCCTTTGTGTTTGCCCTATGTTATGTAATACTCACCCAAATCCTCCCAAATTTCTCCCTCTGCTGGATCTGCCTACCATACTGGAAGCCTTCTTTGCTTTCCTCTGTTATCATTGGTGGGGCCCTCGGCTAGCCATTAGCTTTCATTCTTGTCAAAAGATCAGTCTATCTTCTCTTCCTAGCATACAATTCTTTTTTTTTTTTTAGGTTTTTTGCAAGGCAAATGGGGTTAAGTGGCCTGCCCAAAGCCACACAGCTAGGTAATTATTAAGGGTCTGAGACCGGATTTGAACCCAGGTACTCCTGACTCTAAGGCCGGTGCTTTATCCACTATGCCACCTAGCCGCCCCTCATATAATTCTTTAATGGCATTTTTTTACTCCTCTTTTCCGAAATTCATTCACTATTTTACATCCTGCTTACCCCATAAGTTGACTTTTTTAAAGCACCATAAAGTTTACAAATATGGTGTTATATATTACATATGTTATATATGTGTTGTTATATGCTATATTTGAATCTCACAACAACCCTGTGAGGTTAGTACCTTACATATCATTATCCCTATTTTACCAATGAAGAAACTGAGTCTCAAAGAGGTTTAATGACATGCCCAAAAGTAATGCAACTAGTTAATATCACAGGTAAAATTTGACCAAAGGTCTTCTGTCACCAAGTATAAGATTATGTACACATGACCCCCCCTCTGAGGTCACTCAGCAGCTCTAAACATTGAGATAGGTAATTCAACAATTCTAATTTTTCTCCTCCCTCAATTTGAGGGTCTGTCCAAACTAGCTCATGTTTGAAAGTTATGTAAAATATCAAGTAAGTTCATCAATTATTAGACAGAATTTGAAGTTGACAAAGTACTGTATTCTACTAAAGAGAATTGTTTGTCACTTAAACCAAATACAGAAAAGATTAACCAGTGGATCTGGGTCTGCCAGTATATCTTAATCCTTTGCCTGTTAAATTGCCAATTTGAATGCCCTTATCACATGGAACCTCCCTTTACCTCATTCCCCTCTTTGTGGTTTGTCAGGATTGCAATCAGGTAGAAGAATGAACCTGACAGTGTTGACTTCTTCCCTATTTCATTCAAAGCTTCTATTGTTAGTTTCTAGCTCCTTGTCATCCCTTATGAAATCAGAGACTTCATAGATGACATTCCCCATACTGAAATTGAAATGGTCCATTCTCTCAAAAAGTTTTAGGGACACCTGGGGTCTTAGGATGTATACCAGAGAAAACACAGATAATAGTGTTGAAAGAACTGAATTTATCTATCTATCTATTTATTTACTTATTTGGTTTTTTGCAGGGCAAATGGGGTTAAGTGGCTTGCTCAAGGCCACACAGCTAGGTAATTATTAAGTGCCTGAGGTCACATTTGAACTCAGGTACTCCTGACTCCAGGGCCAGTGCTCTATCCACTGCACCACCTAGCTGCCCCAAAAGAACTGAGTTTGAATTCTGTCTCTGCAACTTACTAACTCAGTGGCCTTGATATTAGTACATTCATCTCTCTGGGCTTCAAGTTGCTCAACTTAGACATGTATATGACCAGGGGTCCTACCTCCCAACAAAGGTCCTGGGATCAAGATGACCAGTTCCTAACCTGGGATTTGACTGCAAAAATTTATTTTCTCTAAGCTCTCTTTGGACTCTAAGATTCAATTATTCTATGGATTAATAGGAAAACCAGTCCTCTCTCGGTTGCATTTCAAAAAGTGAAGGCTAGGGGCAGTTAGGTGGCAAAACGGATAGTGCACCAGCACTGGAGTCAGGAGGACCTGAATTCAAATGTGACCTCAAACACTTAATGATTACCTAGTTGTGTGATCTTAACCCCACTGCCTTGTTTTTTTTTAAAGTGAAGGCTAAACACAAAAAAGTGAATTTCTAATTTTTTAACCAGAATTCTCTTTACCAGAGGAAATGAGGAAACTGAAATTCACAAGGTTTAAATGACTTGCCCAAGGTCACAAAGCTACTTAACTGCAGAGTAACAATTAAAGTACAGATTCTGATTCCCAGTCAAATACTTTTTTCACAAGGTAGACATGTTCATAGTGAAGGTAAAACTTAGTCTGGACCATAAAAGTTGAATAGATTTTAGATAAGCATAAGTAATAGAAATAGTCATTCCAGGTATGAAGGAAATAAGAGCACAAAAAAAGGGTTTAGAGGCAAGAACGGGTCTTTAGTGACAACCCCCATTTTTATTTGACATATTTACTTGTTCCTGTGAGCTAAATATAAAGGGTATACCACTGATGGTGGTGGTCTACTTTGGTATATAAGCCAAAATGGTTTCCTAACCATTGGTCTTGCTTCCAAGATTTAGAATTAAAAACAAACTTTTTAATTGTTTAAAAGCTATAGGTGTCATCTCTAGGGGGAGGGAGTGGCAAGAGGGAGGGGAGAGGAGAGGTGTGAAGAATAGTCATCACATAGAACCTCCCTATGCCTCACACTCTTCTTTTTTGTGATTTATCTGGATTCCAATAAGGTAGAAGAATGAAACCAACAGAGTTCTGACAGAAGGAGTTGATATGGGGTGAATATCTGAGACCGTGACAGGGCAGTAAGATTGGATTAGCTTCATTCACAAAACTGGACAAAAGAACAAGAAAAAAACTGATAGAAGAAATGAGTCAGGGTATCTCTAAGTATTAGAATTCAAGGAAAAATGTTGGCAAGGCATCAGTGACTCATGAAGAAATTTTAGACAGGAATAATGAGGTGAAAGACAAGGTGATAGTCAAAAGGTCAGGCAGGTGATCATGAAATAAATGATTTATAGAAAATAAAGTCACAAGGCAAGGTAAGGAAGAGAAATGAGACACAGTAACTAAGGTGATTTTGCTTCTAAGACAAATCCAACCCATTCAGGAGCCTTTTATATGTTTCCTGCTAGGACAGAAATCAATTCCAAGGCATGTGTGTGTTATAGCTTCTACAGGTGAAAACATGTGAGAAAACATGCACATGGCTAGAAGTAAAGAAGTTAGAAATAGTTTGGCAGCTAAGGGCAAATCCTATCCTTGCTTCTCCAAAGTTTTCCCCAGAACTGAGAGTATCAATTGAAGAGCAAATAAAGCCTTAGCATAGAATCTGGAATAGAATACTTTCCTAACTAGTAGTGTGACCTTGGAAAAGTCATCTAACCTCACTGGGCTTTAGTTATCTTATTTGCTGAATTCAACTGCTTCCAATTCCACTAATTCTCTAAGCTTCAGAGTTGTGAACAACTGGCCTCCCACAGGCCTTTAGGAAAATGGCATGGTGTGTTATGTCAGGGTGCCTCCTGGAGGTAGATCACTAAGGAGAACAAGTCCACAATGGGCCCACTATTTTTTTTTAAAGAGTTACCTGTTGTTGCTTTCATAAATTTTGAGTAACTCTTGTGGTCTCCCCCACCACCTTTCACCTTTCATTCTTTAAATGAAAAGCATTCAGAGATGAGATGATGTCCCAGGATGTATAAATACCTTGGAGAGCCTTTAAGCAACCTGAAATAGCCATGTTTCTTGCCTGAGAAAGCCTCTTCTTTCTTTCTAAAACATTTGCTTTTATGAAAAGATTCAGGAGGTCAGTGAACAGGTTTTAATGATAAGGATGTCAGCCTTCCAGTTCCCACAACCTACCCTCAGTGGTCAGTCAATGCCCCCTTTCCCTTTTCCCCCTCCCAAATGGGTACTCATCCCCATTTACTTTACCTCCTACAAAGGGAATCCTGAATCTCCTTTCCACTATGACCCTTAGCTGTACTCCCCCTTCTCTCAGTGGTGCAGAACCATTCCTTTGATCAGGAATCTATTCATCCTTAGGATTCCTGAGCCTTGTCACACACAATATGACTAAGTGGATTGCCTCTCTCTTGAACTACTTGGGAACAAGAACAGTTTTCTTTTGCTACTTATATTTCAAGTGCTTAGCACAGCACTTAGCACACAGTAAGTGCTTAATAGTGTTTTCCCCCATTTTTAGCCATTCATAAAAATAATAGAATTTTTTTCTATCCACAAAAGATTTACTTTCTTAATAGCCAATGGTTAGCTGAGAATGCAGCAGTATAAGATATTAAATGATTGATAAAATATTTCATAGGACAAAGAAAGTTTATCAGTTGCTATAAGTTGACTAGATATCTTGTATTAACCCTGCAAGATGTCCCCTCTCAAAAGCTCTTCAGCACAATGTGCATCACTACTGTGTCTTGTTTCCTTTTTTCTTTCTTCCTAATTTTTGCTTTTTCCCCCCCCTCCCTTTCCTTTGGAGAATAGGAGAAAGATAGAGATAAAGACTGGAGACAACCCATCAAATAGCGTTGGATTTAGAGTCATAAGACTGGGGTTCAAATGTTGATTCTACCACTGTTTGTTTGGGTGTCACCACTTAAGTGGTTTAGTATCTCTGGGCCTGAGGGTTGGCCATTGAAGGTCTCTTCAAATTGCACATCTAAGATTTTATTTACTCTACAACCTTACCATTAAATATATTTTAACAAACATTTGTTGAGCACCGCTTCTGCACACAATATTATGTTAGACACTGAAAATCGAAGGCCATAAAAACAAACAAACCTGAATATTCTTTATCTTCAAGGAGATAGCTTTTTACTGGGAAACTGTGGCATATTGATAAAGAATCATACTTGATTATCTCCTGTTGGGCTACTCCTCAAATCTCACTTTAGCTGTCATGCTGGGTCCCTAAGAGTAGCAGAGACCATTCCTTCCTAGAGAAGAAATCTTGACAATTATCATTTCTATCACTATAGCTCTGGAGCCCTTATCTGGTATTCCTCAGGATTAAGCAAATAAATGACATCAATTAGTTTTTACAAAAGTTATACTTACTAAGAAACTATAGCAAAGGCAGAAATGACCAAACATTTCCCAAACCGGGGGGTGCATTCTTCTCTTGAATATTCAAGGACCCTGGAAAGAATGAGCTCAAACTATGGGACAATGGGTAGCCAAGTGTTCCTCCAGATTCTTGACCCCAGAATCCCTTTCCCCTATTTGTGCAATCTTCATTTAACTGTGTTTGGCATCCTTTTTAGCATCCATAGCCAGAATTTTTTCTCCAACATAAAAGATTATAATCCCTGAAGCTTCCATTGTCAGTACTATCTTTCAACAAATTGTTCTTGGAGACCTCGATTTCCACAGTCATAGCATCTCTGATGGACTCTTAGACCACCATACAGCTCCAACCACCTGTGCAACTCACTGGTCACATGATGACCTTGTAGCTCAAAGAAGTCCTTTTTTTTTTTGGCAAGGCAATGGGGTTAAATGGCTTGCCCAAGGCCACACAGCCAGGTAATTACTAAGAATCTGAGGCCAGATTTGGACTCAGGTACTCCTGACTCCAGGGCTGGTGCTCTGTCCACTGCGCCACTGAGCTGCCCCAAAAGAAGTCCTTCTTAACTGAAAATCTCCAGGGAAGAAAGTGAAAGATAGTTTAAATCTTTGAATACACACTCTACTTCCCAAGGCATCGGTGCTTCCAGTTCTTCAGCCAACCAGAGGATTCTTTGCCATCACACATCCTTGGAGTCACTCGTGACCAGACTCCCCAAAGTTTCATTAACCTAGCAAGGAGTATCTATGAATGTACCACCTCGTCAAGAAGGGTGATTCTCAGGGGCTTGCTAGGTTGGTGCAGTGATAGAGCACACCGGCTGAGTCAGGAGGACCTGAGTTCAAATCCAGCCTCAGACACTTAATAATTAATTACCTAGCTGTGTGGCCCTGGGCAAGCCACTTAACCCCATTGCCTTGCAAAAAAAAAAAAAAAGGTGATTCTCAGCATGCTCTTAGGCCAGTAACCCAACCTCCAACCACCATTATTACAACAGCTATAATATCTAGCATTTAACATCACACAGAACATCATTTCATTTTATTCTTATAACAACCCTGAGAGATAGGGTGTGAAAGAGGCAAAGGAGAGATAAGGCAGAGTATCAAGGAATATTTGAAAAGGTAGAGAATACTAAAAAGGTCAAGGAGTCTTGAAGGAAGATAAGGAATTTAGGAAGCAAATGTGAAGTAATGTATTCTAAACATGAGGGATAATTTTATAAATGTATGGAAACAGAAGAGGGCATATTGAATGTAGAAAACAGCTCTACTGGTTCCAGAACCAAGCAGCCCAGTTCTCTGGCCATGCTCCTCTTTCCTCTGACTGTCCCTCTTTCTTGGGTTTCATTGCCTTCTTACCTGATAATCACTACTACACTATACCCAAATACAACTTAACTTCTCATCCCCAGTCATAGGTAAAGATTTATCTTCACCTCTTGTCAGGTTGTTTTGGTTATAATGTTCTTGAAATTTGAATTTTAGTGCTTCAGCTGCCATTCCTCTCTCTTCTATATCATCTAATGAAGAAATAAATTTATCTTTAAAAAACCTTGGAGTTTTTCTCATTGACTCTGTCATTGTTTATGGAACAAACACAATAGGAAATCTTTCTCTCTTTTTCTTTAAATAAATATCTCATTGATGTGTAGTGAGCACTTTCTGCTTTATTATCCTAGCTCCAAGCTGTTGTATCTCTTCTTGGAGATCTAGGAGTACTCTGAGAGGTCTGGGGATACTCAAATTTCTCCTATAAGTGCCAGTGATGACTAATGTTACAGTTCCATTTGTTAACAAGAATTAGCTTCTACATAGGGACATTTATTTCAAAGATAAAAAGAGAACAAAGTACAGACATTTCCTCCTCCCTCTTACACTCCAGAGACACACTTTCTTTTGTCCTACCTCAATCTCAGTGGGGTAGAGGAGATAGATTCTTAGCATGGTTTCTACTTAGCATTGACCCCTCCAAATATGCATCCAGATGCAGCATCTGTCACTGCCAGATATGTCCTTTTCTCTGTTGCCCCTCAGCCCCAGGAAGTTACTCCAGAAAAATCACTCCTTGCTCCTTGGGAAATAAAGGTTGGACTGACTGCAAAACCTTAGTGCAGAGATACCAGGACACTGGGATGCTAGAGGTTCATTTCTGTAACCTTTCTAACGTTACATGATCCAGATTAATTTCCTTCACTTAAAACTAAAGAGAAAAAAAATGATGAAGAAGAGAATTGAGGCTTGTTTTAATGGAGTCAAAGTTATGATTGCCAGTGCTTTTTTGAATGGTTTTCCTAATCACAAGGTTAGTGTCCTGGGACCACTTACAAAATCTCTGCCACATAAACTCAAGACTCCTCAGAATACTTCCATTATATATCATCTCCAGTTTTCTCCCTGTGGAGAGATGCTATCAGAGGCCCTCTACTTACATCAGTATCCATAGAAGATGACTTTTTAAAAAACTCACTGTCCTTTTCAAATAATCACCTACTTCCCCAAATCCTCCCTTTGTAAAAAAAAAAATAGTTAAGAAAAAAAATACATTTGCCATGTCTGACAACATATACCTCTTTCCATACTTTGCCTGTTACTTCCATGACAAGAAGAAAGGAGTAAGTTTTGTTTCCATTCTTCTAAGGTCAAAATTGGTTTTTGCATTGATCATAGTTACATTTTTTCAGTGTCTCTTTCACATTATGGTAGTCATTGTGTACAATGTTGTCTTGGTCTTGTTTACTTCATACACATCACATCATAAAAGTCTTTGATAATATATTAGTATAGTATATATACTATATGTAGTATATATATATATATAATAGTCAAATATATTCATATTTGTGCCATAATATTCTATGACAATCACATTACCAAAACTTGTTCAATCATTTCCTCAATCACTGAGCACCTACTTTTCTTCCAGTTCTTTGCTACTATTAAAAATGCTACTATAGGGGTGGCTAGATGGCGTAGTGGATAAAGCACCGGCCTTGGAGTCAAGAGTACCTGGGTTCAAATCTGGTCTCAGACACTTAATAATTACCTAGCTTTGTGGCCTTGGGCAAGCCACTTAACCCCATTTGCCTTGCAAAAACCTAAAAAAAATGCTACTATAAATATTTTGGTACACATTACTTCCCTCCTGTCTTTGATGTCCTTGAGATTTATGCCTGATTTCACTGGGTCAAAGGGTATTTTTTGACTTTACTAGTACACTTCAGAATTTTCCAGAATGGGTGAACCAACTCATAGCTCTACCAATAGTGTTTTTTAACTTTTTAATCAATAGATTTAATGGATAGAATGACATAGTATAATAAAAAAGATGATTACACATGAAATTGCAACTTTGTTATGTACAATTTGTTATTCCTTTTAAATGTATAAAAAAAATCATCATATAAATTTCTTTTTTCCTCCCCTTTCCAACCTCCCCCCCCAGTCACTATTAGATCTATTTCCAAGGATGATTAGAGAAAAAGAAAAAGAATTTCAAGTGTTTTAATATCAGAGGGCACTTTCAATGTAATACCAATGCCCCAGCTTCCTCAGTTTAACTAGTCTCTTCCTAATCAATCAATAAACATTTATTAAAAGCCTACTATGTGTCTGACACTGTTCTATATCCTAGTGCTACAAAGAAAGGCAAAAGACAGTTCTTGTTTTCAAGGAACTCACAGTCCAAAAGGGGAGACATGCAAATAACTATGTACAACAAGATAATAGGGTTTGTCCTTCATTTTCTTTTTTTTTAAAGATTTTATTTATTTTGAGTTTTACAATTTTCCCCTAATCTTACTTCCCTCCCCCCCACCCCCCCACAGAAGGCAATTTGCCAGTCTTTACCTTGTTTCCATGGCATACACTGATCCAAATTGAATGTGATAAGAGAGAAATCATATCCTTAAGGAAGAAGCAAGTCAGTTTTTTTTCCTAAATTAAAGGTAACAGTCCTTGGTCTTTGTTCAAACTCCACATGTCCTTCATTTTTGAAGACCATGACATCAAGAAGGTGATGCCATGACAAGCATATAAATTGGATTTGAGTGAGGTGGGGCTATGCTAAGTCACCAGCCTCACTTTCTCCTCCAGAGCCATCTGGTTCCAGGGGCCAGATTTGAATTGGGATGACTGGAGACAGTCCTGGAAGCAAGATAATTAGGGTTAAGGGACTTGTCCAAGGTCACACAGGTGGTGTCAGGTGTCTGAGGCTGAATTTGAACTCCCATCCTCCTGACTCCAAGGTCAATGCTCTGTCCACTGCACCACCTAGCTGCCCAAAAAACAAGATATGTACCTGATAAGTGGTAAATTAGAAAAAGAGGGAGATCACTAAAATTTAGAAACTGGAAAAGGCTTCCTGGAATTTTAACTAGTATGTGAGGGTGGAGGGAAGCTAGGAGATAGTATTGAGAAGAGAGCGAATTCTCTCTTCTGACATGATTGACAGTCATTGAAATGCTTGGGGTCCGAAATGGAACATCTTGTTTAAGGGAACAGCTAGGAGACCACTGTCACTGGATCAATGAATATGGCAAGGATTTGGTGAAGAGGGTAAGGAAAGTGTGAAAAAGGTACTCCTAAGAGATACAGACATGTTTTAAATGTTTTAGCATAAATACAGGCAGTGGGGAGAACCTCTCTTATATTCCAATCCTCTCATTTAGACAGAATTCTCAGTCAGAAGATATCAGCCAACTTTGGGAATCCATCAAGTCAATATTCTTTTCCTACGGAAATTTTTGAATGTCACTATTCCTAAAGTTATACTGTTTGTTGCTATCTCTATCTCTCCGAATTCAAGCAAAAGGAAAAAAATGAGTCATGTCCCAGGGGTTGGTTTTTTGAAGGGTGTCCTTGGATTACAGTTTTCAGTTCTGCTGCTGAAAGAATTTTAATGTCACAGGTAATTTGAAGGAATCATGAAGGTAGATGGATTCTGATTTATATCAAGACACATTCATAAATGCAGGGTCTCAGAAAGAAGTAACTATAGGCATAATTAGAGTGGGTAGCTGGCTATTTGTTATGACCTCTGCCCCAAATTATCTACCATCAAATTTGCCACATGACTCAAATTCTTACCATTAGAGTTCCATTAATGGGTTAAAACACAAAAGCTCCCTTTCAAAATGTAGCCTAATTAACTAGGGATGATAACTGTGACACTGTTAATGATTCCTACTACCCTGTTGCCAATTTAATCTGTCAAAGTAGTTAAACACCTAAGAGGACCCTATGAGAACAGAAATGACAAAATGGTATATTTATTAGTGGGATGGAAGATTAGATAGAGTATGGGTAACAGCTGAGGAAGATATATTTGAGTGGGAGCATTTTAATGGAGGGTGATTGCACAATTTTTGGTGGTGTTGGTCACCTGGGCAAGGATAGGGGTGCTGTAAGAAATTTCAAGATTCAGGTGGTATGCTATAAAACAATGCAACCTAAGAATCAGAGGTCTTAGATTCAAATCCTATCTCTCTCATTCCCCCTTGTGAGCTTGGGCAAATTGCTTCATTCTGGGACTTTGAGTTTTTTTATCTGTAAAATTAGGGGAATAGACTAGAAAACCTTCATAGTCTCTGGTTCTAAATATATGATTCTAAATTTCCTCATTTTCACCCAGACTAACTTCCAACATACCCTCTTTTTTTCTTTGCATAGAAAGAGCATGTCTATTGGAAAAGGATCCAGGATCCTGCAAGGCCGCCTATACAATGTGGTACTTTGAACCTCTGGAGAGGAAATGCCTCAAGTTCTTGTATGGAGGGTGTGTAGGAAATGGAAACAGATTTCTCACCAGAAGGGAGTGTTATCAGAGATGTGCTCCAGAATCAGGTAAGTAGGAAGGATGTGGGGAGCTTCACTTTAAAATAGATGAGTCAGAGAGGAGAAATGACTTTTGTATTCAATTCTAAGAATAAAAGGCAGTCAGGGAGAAGATAGAGGTGCTTAACATTAGAATAGAAAAATATCTGAACAATTAAAAAAAACAGGAGTAAGGATAGTTAGTGATGCCAAGTCAAACAAGACCCATCCTAGTGACCACTTTCTGGGCCTTGTGGTACTCATCGTTGTAACTAGCATGTTCTGGGGGGTTGGGGTAAAAGGGTGAGTCAGTAGCATCTTGGTCCCAATTGTGGTATCATCACCATGCTGGTACCTGTGTAGTTTATTACTATTTCTTTTGGCTGACTATTCTGGTGCAGCTCAACCCTCTCTCTGGACCTTAAGTATTGCTGGCCTTGAGGAACGTGATAATCTGTGCAATTTTTTGCCACCTAGGTAAAGAAGATATGTCTTCTATATGTTAAAGCATTTCTTAACCAAAAGACTGCCTTAACTAACCTGTTTGAAGGTCACACATATATACTATACTTGAATTTTAGCTTTTTATCTAAATTTCAGGATTTTTTCCTTTTATATACTTTAAAAAATTACCTTTTATCAAAAGATGTGCCTATATTACCTAAAGCATATACCAGATATGAAAGAAATATCAGTTCTTTATAAAAAAGAATGTGACTAGTGACGTGACTACTTACTATTCTCCTTGCTCTTGAAAATCTAAGCACTTGAAAATGCATTTCCCCCATTCACCACATTAAAGACAAGTGATATATTTATGACTCCTAAAGTAGGACGCATGGTTACAGTTTCATTAATCACCAAGAGATTAGTTCAGAGATAAAAAAGATCTCTACCTAATGATTTTGGAGATGTACCAAGTTTTCTTTCTAATTTTTTTCAATTAAGGGTTTTTTTCCCCCTCTTTCTCATTGCCTCCCTTTCACTGGGAAACATAAGAGGAAGAAAAAGGGAAAGGGAAGGGGGGAAGGGAAAGGGAGAAGGTCAAGAAAATTACTATATTGGCACATTCCAAAATGTGTTTCTCATTTTACATGTTAGTTTCTCACCTTTTAGTCATGAGGTAGTCAGTGTTCCCTATCATCTGACCTCTGGAATCATGGTTAATCATTATGTTTCTCAATCCTTAAATTCTTAGAAATGTTTGTTTTTATAATATTGATATTATAATATAAATTGCTCTGGTCCTGCTTACTGCACTCTGGATCTATTCATTCATACAAGTCTTCCTGAAATCTCTCTGAAATTCTCTATTTCAGATTTCTTACTGCATAATAGATTTCCATTCCATCCATATACTACAAGTTTTCTGCCTTTCTCTAAATAAAATCCCACCCCTTTAGTTTCCTTCTTTTTTTTTTGCCATCACAAAAGGAGGTTCTATAAATATTTATAAATATAAATATCTTGCCTCTTTCTTTGATCTCTTAAGGGCATAGGTCTAGTGGTGCTCTCCCTGAGCCAAAGGGCATGCATAATAGACTCTATTTTACAAATAATTTCAATTTAAATTTCTTTCTCTTTTTGGAATAAATGGGTTTCTGTTTTGTATAGGGGGAAAAACAATATAATTTAAAGAAAAAAGAAAAAGGAGATTAGTTAACGTAAAAGACAAAAAATGCCATTTGGTGCTAGAAACAGAGATTACTAACTCATATATAAGGAGTCCTGAAGGGTAGATATAGATTGACTTAGAGAACCACATATTAATATCATCTATGTTATATTGTATTTTTATTTGGGGATATATTCATCAGAAGAGGAAACTGAGGCAAAGAGAGAAGTATTTGGTTCAGTCATTCAGTTAGTAAGTTTTGAACTCAGGTCTTTCTGACACCAGGTCCAGGGCTCTACCCATCTAGTTACCCCACATCCCTCCACATTCTCTAAGACTCTTATCCGTGTCCTTCTATACATGCTGCACAGGGGACCCACTTTATATGCCAGGGACATTCCTCAGTCTCAATATCACATGGGTACTGGTGAAATAGTGAGTTCATCATGCAGAACTAGACCTTGATCAACAATTGACCCTTTTCCTTTTCTGACCTTTGATAGAATGGCTTAATCCCCTACTCTTATTTAACATGCTGCATCCCTTGTTTATTTTTGTTTGAGGAGCTGGGTTGGGTTTTGTTTATTTCTCTTTTTAGCAAGATTGTTAGTTTTTTGGTCCAGAATTGTCATTTCATTAGCATAAGAATCTCTCCACAGGGAAACTTCCTGAGTCAATACAACTGAGAAACTTTTGAACCATTAAGCTCTGCCTGGAACCTCAATGTCTTGCCTAGGATCAGGTAGCCAGTATGTAAATCAACCCAGTCAGGGTTAAACAGTTAGGATTTGAACCCAGGTCTTCCTTTCCAGTAAGGCTTGTTAAACAATGAAAATATGCAGCATGACTTTGACTCACTGTGCTTTAATAATGCACAACGATATTGTCTTTTCTCTGCTCCAAGAACAGACATCAAACATGTACCCTGTTCAAAATTCCAAACACATGCCAGACCTCAAACTGTGCTGTCATAATCCTCACTTGACAGGATTTATTAAAATACTTATCCAGGCTCCCTTTTTCTACAAAGGTCTGGTTTTTTTCTGTTAGTTTTTTCTTGCTAATTTTGCTTTCTTTTTTCCTGCTAGGCTCTGTTTTCCCCCCTGAAACTCATTTTTCAAGCCCACTAAGGATTTTTTAAAAATCATTTGCTTGGGAGAAACTCCAGTATCTTCATCCCTCACCAGGCAGAAGTGATCTTTCTCTCCACTTGTCTCAGGGCTATTTCTCACATAGGGGACATGACATGTTGAGGTCTGATAAACCTAAGCTGACATGGTCAGACTGAAGGAAGATACAGCCACATACTTGTTCCATTTGAATACAGTTTCTCAGGGTTATGTCTTGGAAACTATACTGTGCTAAGGATTACAGAATCATAGCTTCAGAGCCAGATGGGAACTTAAAGGACATTGGTTCCAATTTCCTCATTTTACTAATGAGGAAACTGAGGTTTGAAGAGTTACAGGGCTTGCCCAGGATCTTACAACTGATAAGTGACCAAGGCAAGACAGAAATCACTGCTGCCTCTTTCATTCCCCTCTAATGAATACACTTTTGCCTTGATTTTTTTTCCTTATCTGTGTCATGTTTTATGAACCCGGTTGGGGTTTCTTGGCAAAGATACTGGAGTGATTTGCTATTTCCTTCTCCAGACCATTTTACAGATGAGAAAACTGAGGCAACCAGGGTTAAATGATTTACCCAGGGTCAGACAGCTAGTAAATATCTGAGGCTGGATTTGAACTCATGGGTCTTCCTGATTCTAACCTTCTTGCTCTATATTCTGAACCCAGTTGCCCAGGGGATTACTATATATGGCTCCTAATTTCTCTTTCAGTTCAGGTTCTATGATCCTAAGATGTAAAAGTTTTGAATATACCAAAATAGTCATATTCTTTCATTCAAATATTCATTATTGGAAATATATAATGAAATCATTACAAAGAATAACAAACAGGTTATCTGTGCCAAGATTTTCACAATAGTATCATATATAATTAAAAAAAACACTGGAAATCTAAATGACCAACAACAGGTGTGTGCAATGATGCAATATAAACTAATTGTCTGTTGAGATTACAGACAGGCAGATTTGAGGAAAACAAAGAAATCTGGAAGACCTTTCTGAAAGAATACAAAGTGAAAGAAGAAGACTGGGATAATTAGACCCAGGAGAAAGAGTACATGACTGTGACTGGAGAAAGAATTCTCATAGAGACTCAGAGGGAACAACTGAGAAGTTGTTGTGAATAACTGAATGCATGAAAAACCATTTATGAAGCATCTGCTATATTCTGAGTCCTTTGCTAAGCACTGGCCATGCAAATTTAAAAGTGAGAGTACCTCTCAAGGTAATTATATTTTAATAAGGAAAGATATTTGATATATATATGTAAACATATATATATATATATATATATATATATATATATATATATATGTGAGTTCAGGAATAATTATGGTTCCCAGAGTAAGAGACATAAAAGTTTGCAGTGCGGGGGTGGGGATTGAGAGGAGGTGGCTGGGCATGGTATACAGATAGCATGGCTTGAAGATGACTAGCATGAAAACATAGACAAGTTAAATCAACAAAATATTTATTAAGTACTTACTATAAACCAGTTACTATAACAGGGCAACCAAGTGGTACAGTGAATAGAGAACTGGGTCTGGAGTCAGGAAGACCTGGGTTCAAATGTGACCTCAGATACTTACTGTGTAATCACTGTTTACCTCAGTTTCCTCATCTGTAAAAGGGAAATCATAAAATTACCTACCTCTCAAAGTTGTGAGAAATAAAAAAGATAAGAATTATAGTGTTTAAGGCTATTTATTAACTGCTACTATACTGAGCACTGGAAATACAAATATAAGCAAAAAGATAGTCCTTATCCTCAAGAAGTTTGCATTTTGAGAGAAGATATATAAAAGGATGCTGAAAATAATAAGAATAGTAAAAACTTAAATAACATTTACTATGTTCTAGGCTCTAAGTGTTTTACAATTTTTATCTTGTCTGATTCTCACAACATCTCTGGAAGATAGATGCTCTATTTTCCTCATTTTACAGATAAGGATACTGAGGGAAACAGAGCCTAAATGACTCTCCCAGGGTCATACAGTTGGACCCAGGTCTTCCTAACTCCAGGCTGGACATTTTATTTCCTGCCTACCTAATTGGGGTGAGGCAAGGGGAGAGGTTTTAAACAAAGTGGAAAAGGGAGTACAGAGAGGCAGGAATAGAGGGCTGAGGGGTGTGAAGAAGTGAACAACAACTTTAAAATGGAAAGGACTATCTGATCGTGTGGAACAGGTGGAATGATATTTTAGGATGAGAAAAATCTGCTCTGCTCTGGACTGGGCTAGGGTCAGGTAGATTTTTTTTATTGTTTTGGGGAGGATCAGGTGGATTTAATGAGCTTTGTGAATTTGCCCACCAATCAAGACAGCCTCTGTTAAGGAGGATGGTAAGAAAATGACCAGGGTAATTTTTATATGTTGAAATTAATTAACCAAAATTTAAATACTTATAATCCAATTTAGCTGGTTAGACTAATATTTGATGATAAATTTTTAAATTAAATTATTAAATTTTTAAAAATGAGATCAGTTTAGCCTCATGGTCTGAGGGTAGATGAAATGCAAAAGCATATAAGCTGTCACATCTGCATCACCCCAACCCACCCCAACCGCAAAAGGTTAACCAAAAAAATCCTAACTACAATCACAAATTTGATTTAAATAAAACACAAGAAGCTAATTTTATTCTAAAACATATTTTCAGCTTAACACGGTTGTTACTAGGGGATAAGTAACATAATGTGCTGCCCCAACGGTATTTTAAAAACTACAGCTGGAATGGCCATATGTAAGCTTGATTACCCAAATGCATCATCTTCCCCAGCTGACATTTACTATGCCTCCTCACTCAGCTACATGGCAGTGTTCCAGACGCTTAAAACATGAAGAAATTTTAGATAAGTGGAATTTACCCTAACTAAATGTTGATTAGTAACATTTTACTTCTCTTGACCCTCCATTTCTTCTATGAAACTTGAAAAGATCTTGGCAACTGGTCCTATCACTGGCACATAGAAGAAGAAAATGGAAGCGGTGTCAGATTTTATATTCTCAGGCTCAAAGATCACTGCAGATAGAGACTGCAGCTGTGAAATTAAAAGATGCTTGTTCCTTGGAAGGAAAACCATGGCAAATCTGAACAGCACACTAAAAAAGCAGACATCACCTTGTTGACAAAGGTCTTTTCCAATAGCAATGTATGATTTTGAGTGCTGGACTAAAAGGAAGGCTGAGGAACACAACATAAACACTTTTTTGAATTGTGGTGCTGGAGAAGACTTTTGAGAATTCCTTTAATAGGGTGGCTAGGTGGTGCAGTGGATAGAGCACCAGTCCTGGAGTCAGGAGTACCTGAGTTCAAATCAGGCCTCAGACACTTACTAATTACCTAGCTGTATGGCCTTGGGCAAGTCACTTAACCCCATTTTCCTTGCAAAAACCTAAAAAAATCCCTTGAATAGCAAGAAGATTGAGTCAGTCAATATTTAAATTAAGTTACTGCTTCAACATTCACTGGAAAGTCAAATGTTGAAGCAGTAACTTAAATACTTTGGTCACTTGATGAGACTCATTGGAAAAGATCCTAATATTGGGAAAGATTGAAGGCAAAAGAATAAGGGGATGACAAATGATGAGTTGGATATGTAATGTTGTGGGAACAATGAACATGAGCTTGGACAGACTTTTGGAGATTATAGAGGATAGAAGGGCTAGCCATGCTATGATCATGGGGTCACAAAGAGCCAGACCACATCCTTTGAACAAAATTTGGGATCTAGCCTTGTCTGACTCTCCATTGTCCTTCTAAATCTATTTTATGAAGATTCTGAATTGGAAAACCATAGTATTCTTTCCAAGACCCCAAAACAAAAGGATTCCTCCATTTCAATTTGATTCCATTAAACATGTTTTACTTAAGAGCCCTCTGAGTTCAATACATTGGGATATAGGAATTTTTTAAAGCTCTTGGAATTCACAGGAGAAAAAAAAACTGTAAGGTGTTGGAATTTCCCCTCCAATTCAGGTCTACAACTTTTCTGTGACTTACAATGTTGCCTGAAGCACTTAATGGTTAAAGTGACTGACTTAGGATGCATCTGTGAACTAGAATGTCCTAGCCTGGAACTCTGCTATCTATCCACTCCTCCATAATTGCTTCTATGGCACTAATGATAAAAACAAATAACTAGTCCCTGTCTTTAAGGAGTTTAGTCATATCAGTAAGCCAAGCATCAAATAAGAACTTAAAATGGACTAGACCTGAACTAAGTGCTAAGATACAAATAGGACAATAAAGAAAGCTAGCCCTTTCCTTTAAGGAACTTTCATCCTAATGGGGAAGAAAGAACCTAAAGAGAATGAAGCAGGAACTATCTCTCTTATGATGGAATAAGGAGTGCAGAGAGTCAGGAACTGAGCCTGAAGAGGAATAAAGAAAAGACCATGGCTGGCCTGGGTCCTTCCTTAAATTAGTGTTTCCAGGAGGTCCTGACTCTAAAAAGGATTCACAGGGACAGAGGTCATCTCCTGGGGAGAGAAGGCTGGTGGAGAATGGGGGAGAAAGAAGTTCTGAGAGTCAGAAGTGGAGCCCAGAGCAGAATAAAGGAGCTTACAATACATTACATTACTGTATTGTTATCATTCACATATGTTCTGTTAAGAGGCATATAATTAGATTATTATCAAGGGCAGTTAGGTAGTGCAGTGGATAGAGCACCATACCTGGAGTCAGGAAGATCTGAGTTCAAATCCAACCTCAGATACTTAATAATTGCCTAGCTGTGTGACCTTGGGCAAGTCACTTAACCCCATTGCCTCAAACTTTTAAAAAAAATGATTATTATCTAGATTTTTGTTTCAGTTAAATTTCTCTTTGGTTTTATTTCTCCTGCTTTGACCTTGGACCAGCTTAAAACCCTATAGGTTCTGACCCTGGGGATGAGATTCTTCAGACCCAAGGGCTATTTCCCTACCAAAATACTGATTATTCCAGACCAGCTTTACCTCCCCAACCCATCTCCAGCATCATCAAATGATCATATGTATATACCAAGACAGTTCACTATTTAGTTTTTAGTTTAGGTTTTTTTTTCTTTTAATGTATCAAAGAGAACTAAAACAGAAGAAAGAAGTAAACAAAACACTCCATAGGAAGGAAGAGTTGATTATCACAAATAGGGCAAATAGTACCTGGGGTTAAGTGACTTGCCCAAGGCCACACAACTAGGTAATTAGTAAGTGTCTGAGACCGGATTTGAACCCAGGTACTCCTGACTGCAGGGCCGGTGCTTTATCCACTACGCCACCTAGCTGCCCCCTCATTGCTATGCATTTTGAAAATTTGTGCCTCAAAAAATAAGGGATAAATAAATCTTAGTTATAGTATTATTTATTAAATTATAAATAGGACATGTGTTTTTAAATAACAAATCATCTGAGAAATCTCATTTCTACTTATTGAAGTTGTACCATTTATCCAAAGTGGGACCTCTTTAAATCATTTAAAATAAGAAACCAACACATTGCCTGCTGGTATGACTGAGGGGGCCTCAACCCATCTGGTAAACTAACCATGTTGGGGAAAACTTACCATATATAGCTATATTTCAGGCATAGGAAATGATCCAATGCCTATCTAAACTCATATGATTACAAAGCCTGTCATAAATGTAGTTCACATTTGTAAGTTTTAAGGTTTCCAAATAACACCGTAAGGTAGATAGCATGAGTCATCTCCATTTAACAGCTTTGGAAAATGATTCTCTAAGATACCAGATAGTGCAATTAGAGTGTGGGTTTTGGGGTTTTTAAGTTCCGTTTTTAAATCTTGTGTCTTTTACTGGTTATGTGACCAAGGGCAAGTCATTTTATATCACTCAGTCTCAGTTTTCTCATCTAGAAATTGAGGATCTCCTTGTATAAAAAAAAAATGGGATAATATATATATATAAATTTATTTGTAAACTTTAAAACATTATATACATGCTGATTATTATCATTAAGTGACTTGCCCATGGGCACTGGACCTGAAGTGTCACAGGTAGATTTTTGAACCCCAGCCTCTTGAGCCCAGATTCAGTACTCTTTCAGACATGTTATCCTATCTTCCCAGTGAAATTTCTACTATATTTAAATTCAAGAAACCTTTTATTTCTTCTTAGTTCTAAAACAGCATTAGATTTTTCTATAATAATAACTCTTTCCAAACTAAATACATATTTAAGTACTCTCAAAACTTCACTTTTCTTGAAAATTCAGTGAATTTTCAATAATAAATGAATCCAACTGATTTTTCCTCCCTATTATTCACCATCTCTTTTTCTTGCCTGTAGCTTTAAACTAAACCAAAGTCAGAACAAAGAGAATCAGGAAGTAAAGAGCAGTCATACAATAGTGTTTTATGGGCCTATAAAATGTATCCCTTCTTCTGGAAACCACTGTAGATAAGAAACCCCTAATCTATGGTGTTTTTACAAATAAGTAGGTGATATGCCTGAGCTGTGGTGTGTGATAAAACTAGATATACAAATATATATGATATGTATAATATGTACACATATACATATTTTGCATATTATATATATATATATATATATATATATATCCACACAGACACATAAAAGACAATTGGATGCCTCTTGAATAATTGCCAATGAGGATATAAAAATTTACATATTCATGTGCAAAAGGATTAACAACCATTCTGGGTAATTTTTGGCCCAATGCCCATGTGAGAATGTGAAAATCTTATAATTAGAATAAATTAAACAGCCCAGTTAATTGTATAAGATAGATGAAAATTTTTTTAAAAAACCTCATAACTCTTTGTTCCCCTGAACATACTTAGTAGAGTTCCATTTCCATACCTTTCTTCATGTCATCATCCCCCTCAAAAATGTCCTTTTATCTATTCTTTTTTAAATCTATTTTATTTTATTTTTTAAGGATTTTATTTATTTTGAGTTTTATAATTTTCCCCCTAATCTTACTCCCCGCCCCCACAGAAGGCAATTTGTCAGTCTTTACGTTGTTTCCATGGTAAACATCTACCCAAATTGAATGTGATGAGAGAGAAATCACATTGTCAAGGAAGAAACATAAAGTATAAGAGATAGCAAGATCAGACAATAAGATATAAGTTTTTTTTCCCCCTAAATTCAAGGTAACAGTCCTTGGTCTTTGTTCAAACCCCACAGTTGTTTCTTTGGATACAGAGAATACAGACTCTCTCCATTGCAGAGAGGCCCAAATTGTCCCTGATTGTTGCACTGATGGAATGAGCGAGTCCATCAAGGTTGATCATCGCCCCCATGTTGCTGTTAGGGTATACAGTGTTTTTCTGGTTCTGCTCATCTCACTCAGCATCAGTTCATGCAAATCTCTCCAGGCTTCCCTAAAATCCCATCCCTCCTGGTTTCTAATAGAACAATAGTGTTCCATGACATACATATACCACAGTTTGCTAAGCCATTCCCCAACCGAAGGACATTAAATCTATTTTATTGATACATTTTATTTTTATAGTATCTGCATTTCCCAATGGGTCTCTCATTAGACTCGGTCAAATGAGATAATATTTGGTAAGTTCTTGACCTGGAGCCTGGCAATAGTGATAAATCCTTGTCCTTTTCTCCACTAATTTTATTATAACTTCCAAGTATTTGATTTGAATTTTTATTGTTTTGTTCCTTGGGAGCAGGGATTGTTTCCTGTATATGCATTTCCATTATCTGTCAGTTATCCCTTCCATGTCTCAATGATCTGGAAAACCAGTGTAAAATTTCTTGATTCTCCCTTCATACCAGAGAAAAAGTCTAAATGGATTCTTTTTCTTTTAAGTGAGGTTTATAGTACCATAGTGTAAAATTTGGGGTAAGTATTTGGTCATAACTGTGTCATCTGCTGATCCAAAAACTCCCTATTTAATTTTTTATGTCTACCCCCCCACATATCAGAACTGTGATGGGGAAATGAGGATAGTTGAGATGTGGAAGGCATAACTGTAGAAGCTAATAAATACCTGTTGATTGACTGTTATAATTGTCTTTTCCATTTTCATTGCTTTAACTATTGTGTATATTGTTTTTCTGCTTCTACTTACTTCAGGAGGACCTGAGGTCAAATCCTTCTTCAGACACTTGACACTTTCTAATTGTGTGGTCCCACAGCTAGAGCAAATCACTTGACCCTGATTGCCTCACATCTAGGACCATCTCAAATCATCCTGATCCCTATCTGGCCACTGGGCCCAGATAGATCCAAAGGAGAAAGTGAGGCTGTCGACTTTGCATAACACCCCCTCACTCAAAGCAAATTTAAATGCATGTCATGACATCAACGCCCTGATGTCATGGTCTTCTTAGAGGCTGAAGGACAAACAATACAACTTCTCTTTGCATTAGTTCACACAGCCTTCCCATGCATCTCTCTATTCATATACATTGTTCCCTAAAGTATTTGTACAAAAGGAAGGTGGTGGCTCAGAACCAGAAAGAGATTCTAAGAACTAGAAGAAGGAACAAGATGTACAAAGCTGAGCCAAGAACCAGAAGCCCCGGGGCAACCAATGGAAAAGAAAGAGAAAGCAGGAAGCTGAAGACTTGGGAGGATTCCACCATTTTGCCAACCAACTCAAAGACGAGGAAAATATTGAGGGGAAAAAGATCTGCTCTTTTCTCAACTTCTTCTCCTAGTGTCTGTCTATCAATAAATACGTGTGTGTGTGTGTGTGTGTGTGTGTGTGTGTGTGTGTATATATACATATATATGTATATGTATATATACATATAAATACTCACATATAATTATTCAAAGGATATAAAAACAAAAGATATCAGTAATTTGAATTTTACTTTAATCATAAAGAGGCTAAGGGTTAACTAGATTTAGGTTTTTTTTTCTTTGCAAGGCAGATAGGGTTAAGTGGCTTGCCCAAGGCCACACAGCTAGGTAATTATTAAGTGTCTGAGACCAGATTTGAACCCAGGTACTCCTGACTCCAAGGCCAGTGCTTTATCCACTACGTCACCTAGTCGCCCTAATGGTTAACTAGAGATAGAAATAAATATCATTTCAGGCAGAGAAACCATCTTCTGCCTAAAAGTTGGAAATTTTCCTATCTAGAGGAAATGTAGTTGAACTTACAACTTTTCACTTAAAATTCCCTAAAGCTGCAGAAGAGATAACCATGCAGGCCTTGGGGCCAATATGTTCTCTGTAGGCTTAAAACAAGTTAATTATTATAAGAGTGATACACATATGGGCAACTTAAATGAAAGATAATCTCAGAAAGAAGACACTAGCATTGAGGGAGGGCCAAAGATAGAAAGGTCAGGGAAGCAAGAAGAGGGAGGGATAAAGGTAGGGCATTGAAGGCTTAAGAAACAACAAAAGGACTAAGTCAGGAGGTGGAGAACCATGTATGACTAACTATAAGGAGGCCAGTGTAGCTGGATTATAGGGAATCAAGTATAAAAAGACTGGAAAGGAAGGACTGATTCAAGTTTTGAAGGACTTTAAATGTCAATGTGGATTTTATATTTGATCCTGCAGATAATAGGGAGCCATTAGAATTTATGAAATACTGGAATAAAGTTTAGGAAAATAATGTTGGATGGACTGTAGTGGCAAAAGTTTTAATGTAAGAAGGTTGATCAACAACCCTCTACCCCTTCCAGTCCAGGATCCTATTTCCAACTTTAAATCTGAAAGTCTGCCTTGTAGAAGAGCACATCAGCCCTCCTTGAACTCAATCCCAAAGGTCACTATACTTCTTTTAGAAACCATTTATGACTTTTATTGATAAATTTTTGTATATTTGTATCACTAGGTCTTGCAAATTACCTTGTCCAGAGGAAATGCATCATGTTTGTTGAATTTTTTTTGACATATCTCACTTCTACCAACTCTTGTGGATAATTGGTTCCATAAGTTTCTTCTGGGGGTTGGGATGGGGAGTGTGAATTGCTTCCTTTTATGGCACTTACAAGTTTCCACAGATTTCTCTGGTGAACAAGGGATGGTAAACAAGCCTGGGTTCACTTTAGTGTGACCATTTGCAAGAGCTTAGGAGGTTATGAAGTCCAGAGATGTCAAACACATACAACATGCTCAAGTAGTGTCTGAGTCAGATTAAAATGTAATTGGGGAATATTTAACAAAATAAATAAAAATATAATAGATAACATAGATTTTTAAAACTCTAAATATGCAGTCTACGTGGATCCTTATATATGGATTAGTGGCCCCCACTTCTATTTGAGAAGATCAGCACCACTGATCTAGTCCAAGTCCTCTAATCTACAGATGACAAAAGTGAGGCCTCCAAAAGATTAAATGACTTTTCTGCAATCATACAGGTTAGTTACAGAGCTGAGTTTTGAAACTATTCTCTGGGCTATAAATTCAACAGTCTTTCCCCAGCATCCCACTGCCTAAATGTTTCAATCCTGACCTTTCCTAGCTTCTAAGTTTTTTAGAATCTCAGTCTTTTTAGTCTATCCTCATAAAAAGCTTCACTGTCTCCCCAAATGAGCAAGCAAAAATTTGAGATAACTCCTGTAAAATCCAAACTAAGGTGTGCTTGTCTTTTCTTTCAGCTGACAACAGCCTGTTCTGGGATGAGGATGGAGAAATTAACATTGGTAAGGAAGTATAGATTTTTAATTTCCTTCCTTTCCCCCACCAGTGACTATTTCCCAGAGAACAAAGGATGACCAAAAAAAAAAAAGATAAAGGAGGTGAAATATGTCATATTATTATTACTTATTCTCATTCTTACTGGAAAAAAAAGTTTTAGTCTGGGTCAATGAAAAATGCACCTGGGGGAGAGGAGTGTGATGCAATTAAAAGATAAAATAGTTTAAACATAGTGGTGGGCTAGGAAGCTGGCTTTCTAGGGATTAAAAAATGAGGACTGAGGAAAGGGAGGCAAAGAAGAATTAATTTTGAATGTAACTTCACAATATAGTCAAAAGAGTGATAGACATAGTTCAAATTATTCTTCTGCCACTAATTCACAAATTGACCTTGGGCAAATCACATTCCTTTCATTTAGAAAAGAATTGCCCATTGATGATATTGTACAGGAAAAATAGAAAAATTAAGCTAAAGGAAAAGGATTTATAAAGAAGGAGATTCTGGAGATTTAGGGAATAATAAGAAGGCCAGAAATTGAGTTGAAGCAAGGGAAAATTAGTGTTACTGGAGGAATAATTGATGAAGAAAGTCTAGAGCTGGAAAAGGAGGAACATCTCAAGATATTATGATCTACTGTATGAAATATTGTGTTCACAGATCCTTCAAAAGGTAGAGAAGCCAATTGTTTGTAAACAATAATTATACATTTTCATTGAAGTAAAATATCCAGACTAAATAAACTGCCTAATATTGTAAAATAATTTAAGTGTTATTCTGGTGAAAGATTTTTATTCTAGTGCATTATCAGAAGAATCCATGATTAAGCTGTTGAATTAGAAAAAATTCACTGCCCAAAGACTTCAAATATATGTTTTGTTTAGCTTCAAAAAAATAAAATAAGCACAATCACACAATTGTACTGATGAATTAAAAAAGCTAGTGAGACCCTAGACTGCTTGGAAGAGGTATATTATTGGCATTAGGGAGGTGATAATCTGGCTGTATTCTTCTCTGGTCAGACCATAAATGGGGTCTTAAGCTCAGTTCTGGGTACTACATTTTAGGAAGAATATTGATAAGATGGAGAGCATCCTAGAAGAGGCAATGAAGATGACATAGAGACACAAATTCACTTCAAATGAGTATTGACTGAAGGAATGTTTACCCTAGGAAAAAATGCTAAGGGTGCGCAGAGCCAAGGTGACAACAGGAGAAGAGCTTCTCCTAGGTGGTCTCTCCAAAATATTTCAAAAATCTTAAAATTATGACTCTAACTAAATTTTTGAGAGACAGAACCCACAGAAGGATCCAGTGAGGCAATTCTCCAGCCCAAGGTAACCTGGAAAATAGTGGAAAAGCTCTGTTCCACGGGGTTAGAGGGGGCAGCCCACCAGAATGAAGGAATTTCAGCCTCTTGGGAGCAACTCCAGGGTGCCTGGGAGCTGAGGCTCCCAGAAGAAGTTTCCTGAGCAGCAGAAGCAGAAGCAGTTTCCTGACCTGCACCCCAGGGAGCACCAAGCACAACCTGGAAGATCATCAGGGAGACCTCTGCCAAAGCAAGTACAAAGCCCAGGCCCTCAGCACATTTGCAGCTCTCAGCATGGCTGCAGCCCAGATCCAGAAAACAGAAGCAGGCCCACAGGAGCCCCCAGGCAGTTGTGCCCTGATTACTCAGCCCACTGAAAGTAAGGGAGTGGAGGGAGACTTCTGAGGTCTGTCCTCTTTCCCTGTAACAGGGCTCTGGGGCTCTGAGCACATTCAGACCCTGATTGCAGTCTAGGCCCCCCATAGAACAGGGACCCCTCCCTAGCCCCATGACAGAGGGGTGCACTTGTGGTCATTCACAAGAGAGCAGTCAGAGTCTCACACCCTCAGGTCCTTGTGGGGGTGTCCCAATAAAACTCAAATGCTCAGGAAGCACCCAAAACCAGGCACAGGCTGGGGAAATGAGTAAACAGAAAAAAAAAAAAAAGGAACCTGACCATTGACAAATACTTTGTCTATGATCCCATGGAAGATCAAAATATTCAATCTTCAGATGAAAAAGTCCAAGCTTCTGCCTCTAAAGACTACAAAAAATATAGAAGTTAGGCTCAGGCTATAACAAAGCTCAAAAAAAAAAATTGAAGATCAAGTAAGGGAGATAGAAGAAAAATTGGGTAAAGAAATGAGAGAGATGCAGGAAAAACATGAAAAAGAAGTAAGCAGCTTAGTCAAGGAGATCCAAAAAAAATACTGAAGAAAATAATATGTTAAAAACAAGCTTAGGTCAAATGGATAAAACAATTCAAAAAGTTATTGAGGAGAAGAATGCTTTAAAAAGCAGAATTATCCAAATGGAAAAGGAGATAAGAAAGCTCTCTGAGGAAAAAAAAATCCTTCATATGTAGAATGGAGCTAAAGGAAGCTGATGACTTTATTAGAAGTCAAGGCATGGGGCGGCTAGGTGGCGTAGTGGATAAAGCACCAACCTTGGAGTCAGGAGTACCTGGGTTCAAATGTGGCCTCAGACAATAATTACCTAGCTGTGTGGCCTTGGGCAAGCCACTTAACCCCATTTGCCTTGCAAAAACTTAAAAAAAAAAAAAAGAAGTCAAGGCACAACACTTCACCAAAAGAATGAAAAAAATAGAAGAAAATGTGAAATATCTCATTGAAAAAACAACTGATCTGGAAAACAGATTCAAGAAAGATAATTTAAAAATTATTGGCATACCTGAAAGTCATGATCAGAAAAAGAACCTTGACCTAATTTAAAAAAAATTCCTACAGGAAAATTGCCCAGATATTCTAGAAGCAGAGGGCAAAATAGAAATTGAGAGAATCGCCTGATCTCCCCTGGAAAGAGATCCAAAAAAAATAATAACCCCCAGGAATATTATAGCCAAGTTCCAGAACTCCCAAGTCAAAGAGAAAATATTACAAGCATCCAGAAGGACACAATTCAAATATTGTGGAGCTCCAGTCAGGATCATACAGGACTTAGCAGCAACTACATTAAGGGCTTGTAGGACTTGGAATATAATATTCTGGAAGGCAAAAGAGCTTGGAATGCAACCGAGAATCAACTACCCAGCAAAACTGAGCATCCTCTTCTAGGGGAAAAGATGGACTTTGAATGAAGCAGGGGAATTTCAAATGTTCCTGTTGGAATGGCCAGAGCTGAACAGAAAGTTTGACCTTCAAATACAGGACTCAGGTGAAGTATAGAGAGTGGAGGGAAAGGGGAAATTATGAGGGACTTAATGATAATGAACTGCATGTATTCCAGCATGGAAAGATAATACTGATAATAGTCATATGAACCTTCTCATTTAATAGAGCAGGTAGAAGGAGCTTTTATAGATGAAGTACAGGAGAGAGCTGAATTTAAAGATATAATATATTATAAAAATGGAGTCAATAGCTAAAAGGGAAATGTATGGGAGTAAGAGAAAGGAGAGGTGGAATAGGCTAAGCTATTTCATACAAAAGATTTTTTTTGCAATGATATGGAAGAGAGGAAGGTGAAGGGGAATGAGGAAACCTTCACTCTCATCAGAAATGGCTCAGAGAGGAAACAGCATACACACTCAATAGGTTATAGATATAGAAAAAAGGAGAGAAGGGGAACAGGGGGAAAGGGGGGATGTGGGTGATAGAGGAGATCATAGGAGAGGATAGTCAGATATAACACATTTTCTTTTTTTACTTTTTTGCAAAGTGCTAGGATTGGGTGGCCTGTCCGGGACCACAGGGCCGGGTGGTTGCTGGGTCTCTGGGGTGGTTTGTGGGCTCGGGGCCTCTTGATCCCAAGGCCGGTGTTCTGTCCGCTGTGCCACTCAGCTAACCCTACAGAACATCTTAGAAGAGGGACAGAGTAAAAGGAGAGCAAAAATATAATAGATGGTAGTGGGGAAGAATGGACAGAGGGAATTACAATCAGCAACAGCAACTGTGGAAAAATATGGAGTAACTTCTGTGATGGATTTATGATAAAGAACATGATCTACCGGAGACAGAGCTGATTGTATCAGAACACAGACTGAAACACATTTTTTTCTCTTTCTATTACTGTATTTCTCATGAGGTTTTATATTTTTGTGGGGGGAGAGGTTATTATGTTTATTCTTAAACAAGAATATTTTAGTAATGTGTAAATAAAAAATAAATGCTTAGCCCAGAGAGGGGCATGTGTAGACAAATATTGGAAAGGTGTAGTTTGACTGGTTCTGTTTGGCAGAAGTTGGGTGAAAGGTACAAAAGCTAAATTTAGACTTGATATAAAGGAAATAACCTAACAAAATAGAATCCAAAGCAAAATGGGCTGCCTTCCATTTACCAGAGATTTCCTAGCAAAGACAAGATGAATACTTCTTTGCTTCCTTATATTAGAAATTCTTTTCTATATATGTATTAGTCAAGGGGGCATCTTAGGTACCTTTAAACTTTGAACTTTTGTGGCTCAGAATTCAGTGCTCTTGTCATTAAATATATATATATATGTATATATATATCATTATATGTCATTAAATGTCATTAAATATATATATATAATATATATTATATATATATATATATATATATATATATATATAAAACTGCTTCCATTTTTTTGATGCACAGGTAATTGTATTGATGATTTCTAAGATCCCTCTTAATTCTAAAGGTTATGGGATCCAGAGCTGAAAAGAACCTTAGAGATCAAATTGTATTCAGTTGCTTGAGGTAGCTATTGAAATAAAGTTAACATAATGCAAAATATAAATACATCTTGGATATTGGAACTAGGAGGGAACTTAGATAACATTTAGTTTCACCTCCTGCCCTCATAGAGAAGGAAATGAAACTCTTAGAAATGGGGCCATAATAGGCTATTCATTAGCATAAGTTGGGAACAGCTAGGTGGCACAGTGGATAGAGCACTGATCCTGGAGTCTGGAGGACTTGAGTTCAAATTTGAATTCAAACACTTGACCCAAGCTGTGTGACCCTGGGCAAGTCACTTAACCCCCATTATCTCACCAAAATATATAAACATAGAAGACTTTTGCAAGAACATTTTGCAAAATAATGCTTCATTATGCTCATTTGAGTCATTGTAATATGTTCTTCAAAAATACTACAATTTTATTTCTTTAAAGAAACATTCTAACATTTCCTTGATAATTTGAACAAAATACTTCTACAATGCTTCTGAATCTGGGAGGTTTGCTTAGTTGCCATCTGAGAACTGATAAACAGCATTATCAATAGAGCAACTCCTTTAGTCAGAGCTAGCTGTTCTGACCTAACCCCCTGAAGGACCAAAGAGTAATCAAGTTTATGCCACCTTCTCCTGATTATGCTTTCTTTCCTTACACAGGACTTATTGTGGGAATCATCGTGGGATGTGTATCAATCATTATTTTACTTGTGACACTGACTGTGGTCTTCTTAAAGAAGAAGAAGAAAAAGTAAGGAAAGTGAGAACAATGGGAGGGTGGAATAGGACTTGACTGAGGAGAGAGAAGGAGGGAAGGAAAACATCCCAGGAATGCTCAATGCTTGGGGAAAAAAAATGTAATGATTTTTGTCATTTCAGTTGAAGAAATGAAAAGCAAAAGGAACTATCCAAAGGCATAAGTTTTTAAAGCAATACTACTTTGAAAAAGAATAGTGAGATGATTTCAGTTCAATCTGAAAACAGAGCCCAACTCACTCCCCCACAGTGTCCCAAATCAATCCTTTAATCACAAAGTTGTAAAAAACAATGTCATTTTATTCAAGCAGGAATGCACATGAATTGTATTGACTCTTAAGGTGTATCTTCTTGATTATTATTTTTTTTTTAGGCTTTTGCAAGGCAAATGGGGTTAAGTGGCTTGCCCAAGGCCACACAGCTAGGTAATTATTGTCTGAGACCGGATTTGAATCCAGGTACTCCTGACTCCAAGGCTGGTGCTTTATCCACTAGGTGCTTTATCCACTATTCCACCTGGCCACCCCTATCTTCTTGATTATTGAAAATCAGAGGTGAAATAGGAATGATAGCTAAAATGTCTTCTTCCTTGTCTCTTCTCATGTCCTTCCTCTCTCCCTTTCCTTTTCAATCTCATTGGCACCATTCTAGAACAGGTTCTTATCACCTCTGGCCTAGACTATTGCAATAGCTTCCTAATTAGCCTCCCCACTTTCATTCTTCTCCCTTTTCAATTCATCCTTCATACCAGTATCAAAATACTTCTTCCAATGAATAGATCTGACCATGTCATTCCATTGTTGAAAAAAACTTCAATAGGTCCTTATTAACTATAGATAAGAAACAAACAACCTAGACTAGATTTAAAAGCTTTCATAATCTTTCTTCCTTTCTAATTCTAATTTCATATATATGTGTGTGTGTGTGTGTGTGTGTGTGTGTACACACACACATATACATAATATATACACATATGTGTGTGTGTATGTATATATATATATATATATACATATATATATACACACACACATGCACACACACTCTATTTCCCCATTTTCTCTGGCATTCCCTCATCTCCACGCATTTGCCTAAGTTATATTTGCATATTGAAGTTCTCTGCTTTCAAGGTCTAGCTCAGATGCTGTCTCTTACATGAAGCCTTCCCTGATCTCTGCAGTTGAAAGTGATCCTCCTTTCCTCAAATTTTCTCCAGATGTATTGTATGGATCAAATGAAATAATATTTGTATAGCAGTTAGAATAATGTTGTTATACAGTAGGACTTTCATAAATGTTCTTTCTTTTCTCCCTTCCCTTCTGTAGCTCTCCTTTGATCCTATTGTTATATCTTTTATCATATTTATTTGTGAGACTTTTTTCTATTAGACTATAAAGTACTTGAGAGAAGGAACTGTATCATTTTTTATTTTTATTTTTTTCTATTTTCAGTTCCTAACAAAAAGCCTTTGATTGAACTTAAAAATAATGGGATTTTAAGGGGCAGCTAGGTGGCGCAGTGGATAGAGCACCGGCCCTGGAGTCAGGAGTACCTGAGTTCAAATCCAGCCTCAGACAATTACCTAGCTGTGTGGCCTTTGGCAAGCCACTTAACCCCATTGCCTTGAAAAAATTAAAAAAAATCCCCCAAACAAACAGAAATAATGGGATTTTGAAAGGGTGAGAGCTTAAACTCTAACCACAGGCTGTGAATCACCATTTATTATGGAAGTAATGGGGAGCAGTAACTAAGGGACAAACTTTCATAGGGAGGGTGTGCATGCTTTTCAAAGACAAGTAGACTGGATGAAATTCAAGATCATGAGAGACTTTATGTACATTATACCTACTCATTTTCTCTAGTAATCATAATCTAGTAATCTAGTAATTTTCTAGTAATCTAAAATCTTGCTCCCAATGTAAGTTTGCTGAATGCTACCTCCTCTACATTCTGTACTACCCAGGCACTGGGATCCAAAATCCTGGCACCTGCTGAGAAGTTTATATTGATTTCTAGATTAGACCATGGTTAGTCTAAAACACTGGGAGCAGAGACAGACAATGACTTTCTGTGCTCCAAAATTACTACATACTTTCCAAGTCACTATGCTAATTGCCCTAGTCTAATGTTTCTGATTGTTCCCCCATTATCTTGGCCTAAAGGTTCTGGTGCCTCTTATACCATTTCTAGCAAAGTAATTAAACTTGAACCTCAATTTACTCACCTGGAAAATGGAAATAATTTTATCTGCCTTGCTTATCTCACATACTTACTGTAAGGATCAAATGTGAAAACCCAATACTGATATACACATGTAAATCATTATTATATTTCATTCTTTTTTTAAAAGTCTATGTAGAGGGGCGTCTAGGTGGCGCAGTGGATAAAGCACTGGCCTTGGAGTCAGGAGTACCTTGGTTCAAATCCGGTCTCAGACACTTAATAATTACCTAGCTGTGTGGCCTTGGGCAAGCCACTTAACCCCATTGCCGGGCAAAACAAACAAACAAAAAAAATCCTAAAAAAAAAAGTCTGCTTAGCTGCTTAAGGTTCATTAAGCTTATCCATCATCTTGGAAGGGTAGGGAACCAATTTAAATCTGTATCTACTAGCAGTTTCACTTTCTTTTCTACATGATTAGTGTTATAAATGAATGAAAAGAAAAACCTGCTAGAGTGAGAGAAAATTGTACATTTTATTCCCGAAGCTTGCAAGATATACCTTACAAGATACGGGTACCTCACTCCTAGGTGTGGGGCACACCTTAGTCTCAGGAGTCAGGTAATTTATTGTCCTCAGAAACTCTTTCCCCTCCCTCTTGGATGTTCATAGGCTCTCAGAGTTTGAGTTACAATATAAAAGGTCCGCCCATTCCATGATATACCCCTAATATGATCGCCCCCCACATCATCCAAGGCATGATATGCTAAAGAACCCCAATCATCACAGGGGTTGTGTGGGTTAATATTCAATTACCTAATTGCTCAAACTCAGTAGCATTAGGTCAAGATCTCTAGGTCACTCTTGACCTTTGGGGTTTGGTATCCCTGGAATGGGATTAGGAAGACTCTTCCAGTCTTGTGATTGGCTGGGCCATTCCCCCTTTGTAATGGATTACCTAAGGGCTCCTCTCCACATCCTGTGAAGACCAACACCCTGCATTTCTCACAACTAGTGCCAGGCTTATCTGACTATCATATTTCTCGTTTGTGAAATATCTTTTTTCTCTTGTCTGTTTTAAAAAAAATAGTTAGCCTTAGTGTCGAGATCATAATAATGCCCATAAAGGCCTGTAAAAAATCAACACTTTGCCTTTAATATTTGGTAATACAGTTAGTCAAATACAAATCTGCTTTTTTAGTTTAAAATAGAATCTTCTTTCTTGAAATGAAAATATTTTCCAGATAAGCACCTTGAGAACAAGGATTGCTTTGCCTCTCTTTATATCCTCAAGGCTTAGCCACAGTAAGAAGATTTTAATAAAAGCTAGTTGATTGACTGATTAGGAAGAGACTGGGGCGGGGAAAGACTAACTGAGAAGGCTAAGGAATTGACAAGCTATGCCGGATCCATTCATCAACACTCAAAACCCAAGGTCTCATGGACTTCGCATCAGATATGAATATTTGGGGGTTTGGAACCCTCCTTCCCCGGCCTCAAAATATATAGACTTTCTATGCCCTGAAAATGCTGTGCTGGATTGTACCCTAGTGAGGGGTGGGGTTGACACAATAGGAAATAGTAAGCCTAAAGAGGTGAAGGGAGTATGAAGAGGAAATAGGTTTCTCCCTTCCCCATAATACCTAGCATCACTGCACCTACAATCCCTAAGGGAGATATGAATAACAAATGGTCCCCTTTGTTCTATACTCATTTCCGTATTTATGGAGTCTTCCAGGGTATAACCCCAGAAGGTAGAAAGGGTAGGAAGGTAGGACTATAGTGACTAAGGATAGATGGGGCTAAGAACAACTCCCACAAAGAGCATGGGCTTCAAACCTGAACTTTATTTCTCTGAAGATCATTCATCTAACAAAACTTAGTCTTTCAAAACTAATAAATAAGACAAAAAATTTTGATAGGTCCCTTAAGTAGCTCTCTTAGGAGAGTTTCTTCAGCAGTAAGCTTATTCAGAGCCTATTTATTCTTATTTTAAGCACAAGTCTAAAGAGCACCCCAGCAGATAAGTAGCAGCTTTATCATAATGTCTTGTACAAGAGAGATGCTCTATAAAAGAAACAAATTGAATTGGTAATTAGAAAACCACTAAGAATAGGGAAAGGAATAGTAGGCAAGGTATCCCACAAAAAAACTGATTCTCCATTTTAAAAAGGGCACAAAAATTCAGAAAGCCAGCTGGGACTTCATTAAAGAGGCAAACATCCCTAAGTAAGGCAACAGTTCCTGAGAGTATCATAGTACATGATGGGTATCCATAATGATGATGCTGAATCATGAAGATTAAATTACATTCAATGTGGTATGAAGGCAAAGAAGTGTTAATGAATGGATTCGGCATAGTTGGTCAATTTCCTAGCTTTCTTAGTCTTTTCCCTCTAGTCTCTTTGTAATCAATCAATCAATCAATTCATTTGCTAGCCAAAAGAAATTAAAAAATTTTTTTAAGATGTTGACACTTGAAGACATAAACTTTGGCTCTCTAGCAAATTCCTTGATGTGGAATCTTTCTTTTCCTGAAGATACTAAAGTAAAGAAGCATCCAAACTTAAAATGTAATAAAAATGTGACTGACAGCACGGAGTAGGGGGGCTAGATTTAATTTTTGGAAAAACTGGATTGGAAACCGATCTCTAAACCCACATTCACTGTGTAATCATAGACAAGTCACTAAACAGCTTGTAATCTATTGCCTTATCTCTAAATGGGTACAGTAAGAACTGTAGCAGCTAACTCAAGGGGTTGCTGTGAAGACCAGAGAGATACAATATGTACAATGATTTATAAGCATTAATACTCTATATAAATGCATGTATATATACATTGCACATGTTAATTAAGAGATGCATTGGATAGAACATGGGCTCTGAAGGAAAGGTGTGTCAGTAACTAGTTAAAAACTGGCTCTCTGACAGAAAAATAAAACCATGGAGGAAAAATACACTTTTAAATTTAATCCTCAGCATTCACATTTCCTCCCTCATTTTCTTAAGTCTAGACAATTAATATAATAATAAACCAAGTTCAGATTTGTAGTATTTACCTTTTTTCCAAGAGAAAAGGTTCACATTAACAATTGAACAATGGGCTCTCATCAGTCAGTAAGAACTCTCACTATTCACATCCTTGACCTAGACTTAGGAAGAACCAGGTTCAAATTCAGCCTCATACGTTTGCTGCTGTGTGATTATTTTATATATATATATATATATATATATATATATATATATATATATGTATATATATATATATATATATATGTATATGCAAAATTTCTGTTGCACTCCCTGAAATGTGAATTGTTGGTGGGCTTTATACCTCAGAAAAGAGAATTCAAATAGATCCCATGAAGTAAAGGAATCTGAAATTCCCAGATCTAATTCCTATTTATTGACTTTACTTTCATCTAATCTAAAGTTAAGTCCTAGTAGTTCTCATGTAATTTTTTCAGACTTGAGGAATGTCATGTCCTCTTTAACATTAGCAAAGGAATATCAAACTAAGCATGGAAAGACCTTTGTTGTTTTCTAAGGTGGTTCACTGTATCCTGAGAGACCTCCACTAGAGGCCCAATAGTGATGAGAAACAAAGAGATTAGTACTCTGCTTAGATACCTATGGTCTAAAATAGATTGGTGGGAATTTTCTAGGAAAAAAAATGAAATCTGTCCGCCTTCATTCCAGATACCTCCTTTAGGATTAAGAAAAGAGTCAAAAAAACCTTTGGTCATTAGGAACAAAGTCAATCTGCTGAGATGTGTGAAAGCAAAAGTATATGATTGGCATAACTTGCTCTCTGCTTGCAGTACATATATTTCCATAAATTTAACCAAAACTCCATTAGAAATGAAAGGAAGCAAATAATAGAGAATTGAACATAGCAGTTAAGAGATTCAAACTCTGATGCTTTATTCATGCAAATGTCCTCAGGAGGCGACCTTTTGTTAAACTCAACCTTGCTTTATTGCTCCATTTGCTTTTTTCCCCCATAGAATGCTTCTGGGTGTGTGCCTGTGTGTCTCTGTGTGTGTGTGAGAGAGAGACAGCTGAATTCCTCCCCTGCATTTTAACAATATTCCCTCTTAAGTGTGAAACAGGAACATTAGCTCAGGAATCATACTTCCTAGGTTCTATTCCACCTAAAAAACTCATTCTCTATGTAGTTTTGGGCAACTACCTTTATCCCATAGGGCATCAGTTTCCTTCTCTATAAAATGAGGGAGGTTGAATTAAATGATCTGTGAAATTTCCTTTTTACTCTAGATCTAAATCTATGAACTTCTGACTCCTGAAGAAAGAAACTCATCATCCTATTTTCTGAGTTATTTATGGGCTTTTGAGACATTTGTGTAAAATAGCCAATGTTAGAGATCTTAGCATTTTTTTTTTTTTGTAAGGCAAACGGGGTTAAGTGGCTTGCCCAAGGCCACACTGCTAGGTAATTATTAAATGTCTGAGACCGGATTTGAACCTAGGTACTCCTGACTCCAGGGCTGGTGCTTTATCCACTACGCCACCTAGCCGCCCTTCTTAGCATTTTCAAAAGGTATCTTTGGCTAAAAGTTAAAATATGATGGGGGGTTATCAATATCATTGATCAATGTATTATCTGGGTTTTTTTTCCCCTAAGGGAGAAGAGGCATGGAAAAGAACAAGAAACTCAGCAGTTGAAAGCTGAATTGACCTGAAACAAGAAACAATTTATATTCAAGCTAATCACACGTGAATACTCAGCTCTTCCAGATTTTTATAAACGAGTGCCAGATTTTGCTACAGAGAACATTTTACATATTGTGTTTACTAAATCCTTACTAATCACTTGAAATAACTGGACATAAGTAATAGATATTATATGTTCTCTTTAAAATGATCTTTCCCTTAGCTTTTCCTCTGAAATGTGCATTGGGATTCAGTTTTTAGCTGCACTGGACTAGAAGTCAAATCTAGGTTCAGAAGTTCTAGCCTCTCCACTTCAGTCAAAACATTTTTTGATATTTTGTATCAAAACATTTATTTTAAATAGCATTTATTAAATACCTACTTGTGCACAGGTCACTGGCTGGCCTTAGGCTATGCTAGGCATTGAGGATACAAAGGCAAAACTGAAATGGGCCTGTATTCTTCTAGGGAGATATAACATAGCTACCAATAGTTCTCAAATTTTCTTTTGAACACAACACAGTATCAATTAATTAACATATATTTACTAAGCACCTACTATAAGCACAAATACAGTGTTAAGTAATGAGGGAACAAAATGAGACAAAAGTCAGTCCTTACCCTCAAGGAGCTTATAGTCTAATGAAGCAGACAACATACAAATAAACATAGACAAAACAAGGTATATAAGGGATAAATTGGAAATAACCAACAAAGGGAAGGGCATTAGAAATAAGAAACCAGGAAGATCTACAGGCAAAGTCCAGGAAGGAGAGCATTTTCAGGTATGGAAGAGAGAAGCCAGAGAGAATTGCCCAGATTGGAGAGTTGGCATGTCCAGCCCATGAAGGGCAAATGGGGGGAATCTTCCTATTTAATATGTTCAAGGATTATGCAATTCAAGGCCCATCTTGCTAGTTGGGGTATACTACCTTTACTGATATACACAGAGAAGTAAACACAAAACACTGAGGAAGGAAAGAACCCTGGCAACTGTAAACCTTGAGGGAAGGAGTGGGGGTTCTTAAGAGTAGAAGAATTTGTTTGAGACAACAGGGGAACAGTGGGCCTGGAGTCAAGAAGACCTGAGTTCAAATCCTGCCTCAAACACTTACCCTGGACACATCATTTAATCTCTGATTGCCTCAGTTTTCTCAAATATAAAATGAGGATGATAACAGCACCTATTCCCCAAGGTTGTTGTGAGGATCAAATGAGACAAAATCTTTAAAGTTCATCAGCACAGTATGTAGCACATTAGTAGGCATTATATAAATGTGATGATTACAATGAAAGAATATTGTTTCAGAAAGTTTTTTCATTTAGGATTACAATAATAGACGAGAATAGTTAAAAGATGGACCATGAAGGTGTCAACTGGTAATATCCGACTCCACCAGCTTCACCGAGACCCTCCTTCCTGCTTCTCACTTTCCCTGGCACCTTTCCTCTCACTCATATATTCTCCCAGGTCCAGATCAAACACTAACTCCATCCTGAAGCCTGCCTTGATTTTTTCCCTTCTCCAACCCTCATCAGATATGGAAATTTTTCCCTGTCTCATAGCATCCCAGAGCAGTTAGAGGCACAGAAGGAGGAGGTAACGGGTTTAGGATGAAAAGTAACCAGGGACAGACCTAATCCATTTAGAAAGACCATCTGAATTGAGAAGCAAACCCTGGAGAGACAGGGTATAGGAAACAACCACCCTTTATTTCATGTTATGTGTTCTGCCAAACCTGAAATTTATCTGAAGAAAAAAAATGTTTATTTCTCCAGATAACCACATCTTTCAGCTCTAGTCACATCCTGGGCACCCACCTATAGATCCCAGCTACATGGTACTCTTAATTATCCTTGTGAAAACATTCCTCAACATCCTGCAGGATGATATGCATTTAAAGAAAGGACACCTATCAAAATTTTCTGAAATGTTTTTGCATGGTGTTCATTTCTTTTGGTGAGCCTCAGTTTTATAGTCTATTTCCAGGTCTTTGCCCTTTGAGGCATTTAGGTTTATAAAATATCACATCTGTCTATTACCTCAAATTACATCTTTGGCCTAGGGCTTCCTGTACTGTCCCTAGCAGGTTTGGATCACTACCTGAACATTGCTCAGACATCAAAGATCACTTCTGTCAGAACGTCTTTTATTTCTTTTCAGTCATTTTTATTTGGATTGCTGCCCTTGTCTATGTTTTGAGAGGCCCCATTATCTATGTAAACCTGAATAAACATGGTTTTTCTTCCTGCCAGTACCCTTTCTACTTTAGCATGGCTGTCAGTTTTCATGGTGGGTGTTCTGGTAGTTTTGGGAACTTAATGGTCTGAATTCTTGATGCTGATTCAGTCCTTTCACATCACTTCCTTTGTGAAGGAGATCGCCCTGTATTTCCCCTTTACACCAGATTGGGAATCACACAGTCATCAGTAAAAAGTAACTCTTGACCAAGCTTTTGATCTGTTTTCTTGGAACTTGGCTCCCATTTTTTTCCTTTAGATAATTATTCTGTTTCTGTACATTCAGATTCCAGCCTATATGGAGATGAACATTCTCTAGTTGTATTTTGTTAACAGTTTTCTCATTACTGCAGTTTACTAGTTTAAGAGTCATGAGTTTAAGGCAAGAGATACAATTTTACACATGGAGCCATTTGTCAGCTGGAAATCCCTCTTTATTCCATTTATAATTCATCATATGAAGCAAAGAGGAAAAAACAACAGCAGAAATAGTCTGTTAAATTTTTGCTGTGTGGGGTAATTAAAACCTAAGAGCTCATCTCATCATGTGATCATCTTTGTAAATGGAGCAGACAAAGAAATGTGAGAATGGTCATTGAAGGATGCTATAGAAACCACTTGATGATACTGGTCACATTGATGTTTAGGACCACAAGCTGAAATGCACAAATAGGATTTGGATTGTGAAAGTGTAAAGAGATTCCCCCCCAAAATTCCAATAAATCATTGAACTTTTTAATTGCTAAACAAGAAACATTCTTTACACATTTTTTTTCAAAAGTTTACAACTATCTTAATTTTAATCCAGTAACTTTTGTACTTCAGGTGGAAATTTGTTCCAGAGCTCAAAATAAGAGGTAATGTTTGTGCTTCCCTAATGTAAATCAGAGACTTAGTGACAACTTTGCAGGTATATGGTCTTTATTAGCATTCTAAAAAGGGAAAAAAATGGGCTTCTAGTTATTGCCAAATGAGTGGTGTAGGAGTTATTAAGAATAATGGACTTGAAGGATATAAAACTTTGACTTTGGAAAGGTACTCTTGTATAGCAGGAATTGTACTTTATAGACCATACATAGGAATAGGTCAGGAGAAGACATCCTGTGAGGTGGGAACTATCCAGTCAACTTCTTCAGTATTTTTTGTATATCTTTCACCATGCTGTTGATTTGGTTTTCATGATTTTTCTGCATCGCTCTCATTTCACCTCCCAATTTTTCCTCCATCTCCCTTAATTGCTTTTCAAAATCTTTTTTGAGCTCATCCATAGTCTGAGCCCATTTTCTATTTCTCTTGGAGATTTTGGATATGGAAGCTTCAATTTTGTCATCATCTGAGTATGTATCTTGATCTTCCATTGGGACTAAAGTAATTCTCTATGGTCAGATTCTTCTTTTTCTGTAGTTTATTCATTTCCTGAGCTCAAGACAGCACCTCCAAGGCTTTGGGTTTTTTGGGGGGAGGGACACCCTACTGGGACCTTTATTTCTCCAAGGTCTTATGCTCTCTTGCCTGTGCTTTGATATGTAGATGGGCCCATACTTCCCTCTGCCCTGGAACTATAAGGAAGATCCTGATATCTTAGTATGAAAGCCCATACTGCAAACCTGGATCTGAGCATTGGCAAACAGCAGAGTCCTACCCAGAGGGAGAGCAGAGAAATCTCTGCAGTCTTCCCTGACCCCTTACCATCTCTGGGGGTACAGGCTAATTTCTCCAGATTCTTACAGCAGATTCTGCGGCCTGTGCTCCCTCACTCCACACTTATTCTGGCGTAGCAGAGTTCTCTCACTGCCCCTTCAAGCTGCTGCTGGTGATCTCTGGGTTGTGCTGTGCTGTGCTATGCAACAGCCCCATCTCCCCCCCGCCCAGGGAAACACATCTTTCCTGTGGAACTTCTAAGTTATCTTGGACTAGGAAAATGTATCACTCAGTCTTTCTGTAGGTTCTGCCTGCTAAATTTTGGCTAGAGTCATCATTTGTTGGTTTTTGGAGTTGGGGGGAGTTCCTTGGAAATGCTGCTGCCATCTTGGCTCTGCCCTCCCTACCCAGCCAACTTCTTTTTTTTTTTTTAGGATTTTGCCAGGCAAATGGGGTTAAGTGGCTTGCCCAAGGCCACACAGAGCTAGGTAATTATTAAGTGTCTGAGACCAGATTTGAACCCAGGTACTCCTGACTCCAGGGTCGGTGCTTTATCCACTATGCCACCTAGCCGCCCCCCACCCCAGCCAACTTCTAAGGACATATGTAGCTTACTTCTAAAAGGGTTTGGTGATTGTCAATAATAAAGCAATCTTTTTATTGGTCACTGAAAAGGAAAAGTAACTGATTTAAACTTTGAGAAGGCCTATTCTCTGCGCACCCTCTGTCCTCTCTCATCCTGTTGGTATGTCAGAACTCTTAAAAGGTTCTTCCTGGTAATAGAAATTCCAAACTGCAGAGATGAGGCTGAACTCCCCATGAGCTTGCTTATGGGCATTTAAGAATAGATTTCAGAGTCCTAGCAGCTTGCTTCTACTTTAAGTTTCTTTCCTTAGCATAGGTCTCAGACAGAAGAGCCTAAGATGGAGATTTTGGTCTTCTAGGAAACCTTAGAAGTTCAAGAGTTTGAAAGCTGTTAGTTCTTTAGTATGGCTACTGGACTTCAGGAAGGGTTCCTAACCACTATAGGAATGCTTCATGGAAAAGATCATGGAAAAAGATAACAACAATAATGTACCTGGTTATTTACCTGTTTTCTCCCCCATTATAATGTATGTTCCTTGATGGCAAGGATAGACTTTTGCCTTTCTTTGCATCCCAAGCTTTAGTATTAAGTGTTTAATAAATGTTTGATTGTCTCTTGGTATCTTTGTAATATGCAAGTACTGGTTGCATTCTCCCAGGGCCAGGCTGGCCCATCAGAATTCTGGAAAACTCAAGAGGGCTTGACATGTCTCTTTTCTAAAAAGTGGCTCAAATTCCCAGGTTCTTCTCTCCATTTTTTGTGATCACTAACTGGCATCCAGTTCCATTTCAGTATTTAACATGGATTGGCTTTTACAAAGTGACATTCATTTCAAAGATATAGCAAGAATAAATTATAAACATTTCCCCCAAAATTTGGGGGGCATAATTCTCCTTATAGAACCACAGTTTCTGAGTTTCTACATAGCATCAGCCTACTAAGTCCATGTGCAGATATGGTTGGCATGGCTACAAGATGAAGCTGCATTTCAGATACACAAAGCTTGAGTCTCAAAGGTTGCTCCTTGTTCCTGAGGGCAAATCTGAAATCTGGAAGGATGTGCTTACAGGATTGTGGACTCAACTCCTTTCATAGCTTGCCATGATCACTCAAGGGCACTAAGACAAAGATGCCATAGTTGGAACTAATAAAAGAGCCTCTTCTTCAATATATGGTTAGTCTTCTAGAAGCATTAGAAGATGCCTAAATATGTTCTAGTCTCTTTAATGACTTCTTTCATATGTCATTAAAATTCTCAAGGGCAATGAAGAGAAACATGGAACTTGTGGGTAGGGAGCAGCATATTACCTATGAGAATTTATGTATGATGTCATTAGAAAAAAGAGGTAAGACTAGAAAAGAAATTGCTATTATGATGACCAGCCTTGATTCTAGTGAGAGATGAAGAAATGCATCTCCCTCCTTTTGCTGAAGACATGGGAGTTTGGAATGTTTTATCTGCTCTTGGGTGTGATTAATATCTAGCTTGCTTTTATTTAATGCTTTTGCTTTTTTTAATGGAATATATAAATTTAAAAACCAGTATTTTCTTCTTTATTACTAGTGAAGAGTCATTGGGTATGAGAAGGAACATAATCTGGAGGTGGGGAGAACTATGATAAATAAATAAAAAAAAACAGTTAAACATTTTTTAAATTTAAGTATGGGAGGAGCAAGGATGAAAGTCAGTCCTGTAGAAAGAACAAGGGAAACTGTCAAACAGTTTATCTCCAACACTGTTATCTGTGGGAAGTTAAGGGTTTTAGAGGAAAATTCCCAGCATGTTGAGTGGTCCCTTCATAGAGGATTTATGGGACAACATGGATTAGTTGTACAGAAGGTATGAGAGGAAAAGGAAAATAAATTCTTTTAAATTAAAAAATAAAACAAAAAGGCACATATTGGTTATGACCTGCATCAAATTGGAAAGACTACCCACACTGAGATCACCAATCAAAATATTAAAGTGAAAATAAAAATTTTTTAGGTCCTGTAGGTGAAACCAAGGGGCATAAAATAGAGTCCTTGCCTTCATGAAACTTATAATTAAGTTTGTATCTTGATTGTTACCTCTTAATACAGTCTCTTGGGGTTAGTGGGGTTGGTGGAAGGGGGAAAGGTAGTGAATAGTCTCAAACTCTGAAGTCTGTTACTATAATTTTGAGGAAATGAGGTCAGAGCTGACTTTCCTAATCCTATCTCTGCTGTTAACAGTAATATGTTAAAATAAGAAGCACTGTTTGATATATGAAACATTATTATTGGCAATTATTATTATTATTAAGAGGAATAGTAGAGTCTCAGTTATCCATGGTAGTTGGCAATAGTTCATTTCCTCTGCTAAAAACTAGTTTTAGGAGCTAGTGAGGGAATGTAATATGGTTTTCAAAGAAAAGTACATGTCTACTTTCCTTTGAGAGGTGCTATAGATGTGATCGTGTACTCTGTCAGACAAAGGCACTATGTCAATTGGTTTTGCTTAAATGTTTTTACTTCTTTTTTATTTTAAGAAAAAGCTCATAGCATTGAAGAATCTGAAGACTAAATCTATATCTGGAAATGACTCATGTAAGAACAAAAGGCATCAATAAATTTTTTTCAAAAATTAATATAAAAAAATTGGACTTGGCTGTCCCTGTCCTCTCCTAGCACATCATACACCAGGCAAGAAAAAGGAGAGTGACCAGTCTGAAAATTCATTGGGATTAAGCAAATATTTCCACCAAATTGAGGTTACTTAATTCGTATGTGTGGTAAGTTCAAAATGTCATGCCACTAAATGAAATTAAATGAGAGGCTACATAGTTTTGTGAGAAGAACACAGGACTGGGTGGAGGTCTGAGATCTAAGGACTACTCTTTCACTAATTAGCTGCAGAAATTGGGCAAGTCAACCTCATAAACTAGGTTAAATCAGGGGTTCTTAACCTTTTTTTGTCTCATGAACCTCTGACGGTCTGTTGGCAATATCAGAAGAATAATTTTTAAACAATGAAAGGAAATGCTATATTTCTGTGAGGGGTTAGTGAAAATAAAAATGGAATTTTTTCCCATCCAAGTTCATGACCCTCTGAAATCTATCTATAGACCCTAAAAGTTAAGAACTTTTGTAAGTCTGAAGGCAGTTTAGCATTCTTCAAGTATGTCACTGGAATGAACATACACCCTCCCTAGGAGGCTATTTTGAAAAACAGCACAGGTTTAACAGGGTTGTATTGGTGCAGTGACTAAGAATTGGGGAGACCTGGCTTCAAATCCTTCCTGGAATACTTCCTAATATGTGACTGGGAAAATCCTTTAATTTCTTGGAATCCTAGTTGCCTCATCTTTAAAAATATGAATACTACTATCTTTAAGTACTTATCCAAACACAGAGAAGTTTTGAAACTTCCATGAGACAATATATGTAAAGCTGTGATCCTTAAAATGCTATATAACTGTCAGTTTTCATTATTATTACTTTTGGTGTTTATTCTAAAAATTGCCTTTTTTTTTTACTTTTACAATAACATCCTGGTAGCTAATTCTGAAAATTAGTATCAGTTCATAGACTTGTTACTAGATTAGAGTAGTTAAATTTGGGGGGGGGGGGAGGAAGTAAATTAATCCGATATGTATCAAGGCATATAAAACCTGTCCTTCATCTGGTGCCAATTCTCTCTGGGCTCAGATGATCCATCCCTCTTGAGAGGGATGGAAAAATAAGTCTTATGGACTGGTCAAAACAGAAGAAAAACTAAAAAAAAAAAAGATGACTATCATTGAAGGTGATTAAAATGTGAACAGTATGGTATGATAATTCCCTTTCTCCTAAAGTCATTTAGAATGTGGAAAACAGATCAGTCTTTGTTTCCATTTCCTCTCATGGAAAGACTAAGGGAGGACTTTGTATTCCTAGGGGTTCTCAGTGAGTTGTGGATAGGAATTGAAAATTTGTCCAACAAAGTTTTAAGAATCTCTGCAGGGGGCAGTTAGGTGACATAGTGGTTAGAGCAATGGCCCTGGAGTCAGGAGGACCTGAGTTCAAATGTGACCTCAGAAACATAATGATTGCCTATCTGTGTGACCTTGGGCAAGTCACTTAACCCCACAGCCTTAAATAAATAAATTTTTTTTCAAATCTCTGCAGAAATAGTGATGGGGGGGGGGCCAATAAAGCACCGGCCCTGGAGTCAGGAGTACCTGGGTTCAAATCTGGTCTCAGACACTTAATAATTACCTAGCTGTGTGGCCTTGGGCAAGCCACTTAACCCCGTTTGCCTTGCAAAAACCTAAAATAATGATAGGAAAGAAAACACTAGGCTACAAAATCATGAAATCAGAGTCAGAGAGACACTTTGGAGATCATCTAAACTTTTTTGTGTTCTAGATTCTTTTAGCATCAGGTGAAGTCTATAGACTCCTTAAATAATATGTTTAAGTAACTAAAGGAAATATCAAATTTCAATTATAAATTAGTGGAATATAAATATGAAATTATATTCCCATCCTTGTTCATGGATCCCCTGAAATCTATTCATGAATATCTTTGTGGCCTGTGAACCTCAGGTTAAGAATCTTCCATCTCAAAGAAACCTCCTCATTTTTACATATCAGAAAACTGAGATCTGGAGGAAAGTGTCTTGAATGTTCAATAAATAATTGCTGAATGGATGGATGGATAGATAGATGAATTGATGGAAAAATGAATATCAATTCTGAGGTCACACATAGATACTGTAGCAGCGCCCTTGCCTTTACAGGCCCACTCTCTATCTGACACAACAGGTTATCTTTCCTGAATTATTTGTATACAGTTCAGCTTTGGCCTTCATTTGTTTCTCCATTTTGATAATCTGTCATTCGCTAATCTATCATTTCCCAGTGCTTCATCCTCCTTTGCTCTGTAGTGAAGAGCTTTCTTTCTCTGATCCATTCTAATTTTTGTCATTGGTCCTGCCTCTCAATTCCTGAGTCATGCAAATTTTTCCTAAAAAATTCCTCTTAGGAGATCTAGCTCTGGTTATATACTGGAATGCATTATCATCTGACATGAGAACCAGCATGTTATAGAAATGAGTGTATTTGGAGTCTTAGGATCCAGGTTCAAATCCAAGCTCTGCTAATTATATATGTGTGTGACCTTGAACAAGCCACCTTTCCTCTCTGGTCTCACTTTCCTCATCTGTAAATTGAACTACATGATATTAAGGTACCATCTAGTCATAACTCTATTAAAGACCCTACACCATTCTACCTAACAAAGAGATTGATAGTACTTCTTCCTTTTAGATCTGGTCTTGCATGGTTTCTCATTTCATCCCATCCTGCATTTCAAGAGGTACTGTTTCTTTCAAGGAGAGGGCAAGATAATAATGGTGGAGAGTTAGGGAAATGCCTATTTTACTTAAATAAAGCATATTGATTAAGTCCAATTTCTAGTATCCCAGAGTATAAAATTCTAGATATACTTTTTCTAAAGATGCATACAAGAAATGAGAAACTATATTCTAAGAGTCAGGAAGGCAGTCCCATGAATTGCCTTGTCTAGATAGAATTTATGGTGCAGTTAGATGGCACAATGGATAGAATTCCAGGGCTAGAATCAGGAAAACTCAACTTCCTTAGTTCAAATCTGACATCTGGGCAAATCACTTAATCCTGTTTACCTTAGGTTTCTCATCTGAAAAATGAACTGAAGAAGGGAACAGCAAAGTACTCCAGTATCTTTGCAAGAAAACCCCAAATGGCTTCACACACAGACATGACTGAAACTATTGAATGACAACAAAGCTAGAATTTATAGATTCAGGATTAGATTTGTTTTTTTTAATTCAACCAAATTTTAACTCTTGCACCAAATTTTCTATGGGACAAAAGGGAGGCAGTGTGGTGTTGTGGAAAGAATATGGGCCTGTATCGCTTCTCAGTCTTTTGGCTAAGATCAAGTGTAGTATAAGAATATGGGCCTGTGAGTAAGGAGGCGTGGGTTCTAGTCTTGGGCTTGCTATTGGTTAACTTTATGACTCTAGGCAGATCAATTCAATTCTTTGGGAATATTAGAATAGTTATCAGAAGTTTTTCCTTCTAATTCAATCAACAAGCATCTATTTAGCACTTACTATGAGAGAAGTCTGTGCTACCCTCTCTTTTGCCCAGTCCTTCCTACCTACTTGTTGACCTACTTGAATCACTATTTATTTACAGCTAAGTACCTTTGGGGAGGTTTGGAAAGTTTATAGCCTGTCTTTCTTTAACTGAATCCTACATGTTAGGAAAGACAGACTTATAGACAAAACTGATCTAGATCATAAGCTCAATTTTATACCCTACAACAAAAACAATTGTTGTCAAAGCAAACTAAATTTGTGTGTGTCTTCTCTTTCTAATAAGAAGCCAAATTATGTTGGGACTACTCCTCAGACTTCACAAAGCATTTTGTATTTATAACTCTGTAATACACTCATAATTTATTAATTTATTCAAAAACATTCAGAAAGATAATTCTGGCAGTGGTGTGAGCATGTCTTTCCTCTGAGAGGAATGTTTACATTTTGTATATATATCATATGTACATAGTTTATTTGCATGCTGCCTCCCCATGAGATTGTCAGCTCCTTAAGGGTAGGGACCATGTTTTTTACTTTCTTTCAATCTCCAGAGCTTAGCATAGTGCACAGTAAATGCTTAACAAATACTCTTACTAATTGACAGTAAAATGAAGACTGTATTAGGAGAATAGAGGAAGATTTTCATGTAATATACCATATAACAAAATTGGTATTGTATCTCTTAATAATACTCTAAATCCATCAAGGACAGAGACTTACCTCACTTTGTATTACTCCAAACTCATTACACCTAATAAATTTTCCTTACATTGAAGTGAATATATAGAATTAGGACCAAGGGGGTTGCTGGAAGGGAAAGGTCTACCTAAACCAATATCTTCCTTATGCTCTAATAGAAACTCATTGTTTCCATTTCATTTCAAAATTCCATAGGGCAGACAAATTTGGAAATCAAAGGACCTGTGTTCAAATTCTGGCACTGGCGTTATCTATATGATCTTGGGTAAGTTATTTAACTTTTGTGCATCTGTATCCTCATCTGTAATACCAAAGGATTGTACTAGGTGGCCTCTAAGCACAATTCCAGTTCACTTGACCCTTTGACGTAGGGTTGGCACTGGAATCAGTATCCAATGAACCCAACTTCCACTGTCTGTTCATAAATGATATTGGACCATGATATTGAAGCACTAAATGAACTTCAATCATCAAATAAAGATTCATAAAGTCAAGATCTCATTGAATGTTAGACCTGGATCTTTGAGATCAAACAGTTCAATGCTTATTTTACAAAAATGGTAATTGAGGTCCAGAAAGGATGACTTGCCTATGGTCACATAATTCATTGAATTCCAGGATTAAAACATCTACATTTCCTGGAAGGAAGGTAGACTCATATTTTAGAAATATTAAAAAAAGACAAAAGTCAAAGCAAAATGATTTGTTAGCTAAAACTTTGAACTCCCTTTCCAATCAATTTTTCCACAATATCACAATTAAAGCTCTTTATAAATATGAGCTACTATGATGATGATTACAAACCCAGTTAATATACTTTTTTGTTGTACATAGAATAATGTGAGCTAACAGTCAATAAACTGCTTGCCTAAATAAAGAAGACTCATTCATAATTAATATATTTCTTGCTAATATAGGAACAGATGTTGCCATGGTCCTAGAAAAGAAATTCTCTTAAATTGGCTAAATACTCCTTCTGCAATTTTGTTTACATTATCAGTTTCCTTACCACATTCTTTTTTCGGAGTTGGTGCAAAAGTAAACTTTAGTCTAGCCCTTATCCAAATTCTATAGAATTTTGAATTTGTAGGATACAAATCATTGAATCTTCACCATTGAATCAATCAGACAGCAAGTTCTGCCCTCTAATGGTCAGCATCAGTAACCACTAGTTAATTGGAAAATAGTAAACAAGACCAGAAAGGCAATGTTTAAGCTGGGAAAGACCTTCAAAGCAATCTGGCCCATGGTCTCATTTTACGTGCTTGTTGTAAGAGAACAGGATAAGGACTAGAACCCAGGCTTCCTGCCTGCAAGTGTAGTGCTCATTCCTCTGAATCCCCAACACTAAATTCTATAGAAAAGATCAGGTTGAGCAGATTGGGAAACAATCTAACAGAGATCAACATAGAAGTGGGTAAATGCTTCTACAAAATGTAAATTTCCTTTGTAGAGGTTTTATTATAAGCAAATTGTAAAACATTCTCCATTTTAAACTTTAAAGTCTCAGTAGTTTGACTCTAAAGGCAGATGGATCTTTTGAAGTTGTGTTTTATGCCTTTTCCTGCTATTGTTCTTTAGGAGACAATGTCATTACAGTTTGCATTTTTCTGCTACTTACAGTTTCCACTAGCCTCATTAGAATTTTCTTGATGATTTAATTGCAGCACATGTTTGCAATTATCCCTCTGATTCCATAAATACATTGATTATTAGTGCTGATGGCTTTAAAAATTATAATCACAACATGCTAATTTCTCTTCTCTTTTTCCCTTAAAAGGTGTAGTGGGCTGAACCAGATGAATGCAGGTGCCTTGATAATTTAGGTTCTTTACTGGAGAAACAAGATACTAATACAGAGGTTCTTAACCATTTTGGTAACAGGGACTCCTTTGGCAATCTAATGAAGTCTGTGTATTTCTTCTCAGAATAATATTTTTAAATACTTAAAAAATAAAATAGATAAGAAAATAAAGTCAATTATATTAAAATATAGTCATCAAAGTATCTTAAAAAAATCCATGGACTCCACGTCCATTAGTGGCTTATTTAACACTGAACAAAGAAGAGGTTTACTTAGCTATATCACAGAAAGTATATTCAACAAAGACATAGCACTCAGCCCAAGTAGATGCCTCTCCCTAGTCTCCACATGGAAATGTATATGGTCAGCAGGGCAGGGTGTGGTGATTCCTGAGTCCTTGGGACATCCGCCAAGTCAGAAGGGCTCCAACTCCATGTGGGCCGGCCCTTTTAATGCCTTGGGTGAACAGGAAGTCACATCTCTACTGTGTGAGGACGCCCGGGAAGCTAAGTCAATAGCCAGGCAGGTGGCTTGAGACTTAGCCTCTTGGTTCAATCAAGTCCTGGGGAGACAGCTTCCTTCAGTTACAGGAAAAGACCCAGCCTAAGTTTGTGGGGGGTGAGTTTACCTATTACATAGAGTAAACCTCTGCATCTAAAAAGATTTGCACATTCATAGGATTTAAATGAAAATCCTTAGAGATCTTTTGCTCCAACTTTTAAATTTTATAGATGAAGAAAAAAGACCCAGGTAAGTAAGTCAATTCACTTGCTCCATATCATATTTTTAATAGCAGATTCAGTTCTAGCTTCTCTGAAACCCAAAGACAAGCTCATTCAATTAAACCATGCTGTCTTGAAAAGTTTTACCTCAATTTATGAAACCCCGTGCTTTCCTTTGACACAGGCAGGTGCCTCTTCTGGGGTAGGGCTCGATAATTTCCTTAGGGTGCATTATCAGTTAAAATCACCAGGTGGCCTTCCAAGTTTGAGCTATTCTGAACAGTTTACTTCCACTATGTATGCACAGTTGGCTCCAAGGTCTGACAGTCTTGGGCAATTTGCTCACAATCATCCAAACATTCTTAGAAAACAATCCTGTAGTCGCTTTCTTGGGTTTCTGCCTAGAATTTTTATCTAAGGGTGTGATTTAATACTGTTATGATTCTAAACTACTCAGACCCAAGTCCCCAATTATGCATGTTTTTAATCACTTTCACAAACTTGCAAAGGGCCATTTATTTATATGGCTTAAGTGACCTTTTTACTACAGGAAAAAGGAAATTAACAGTATCAGTTTTAAAACCCTAGAGAGGCAAGTTGATCTGAAATCTCAACTTCATCCACCCAGTCTTCTGAGGTTTTCCCAGGCATGCCCAAAACCTGTATTAGAAGGGGATTTTTACTCCTACTTCTAACCATGTGGATTCTGTTTTCTTTGCTTACCACATTAATCTCCCACCATGTGAAAAGATTATAACAACTATCACTTGCTACATTTATAGGCTCTTTGGTGACTTTAGTTGGCAGTTAGGTGAATCTCTACTAGATACCTCACAGGCTGGTCATTGTAAGACCAGAGTCTTTTTCAGGCCACCTTTGGCATATTCTGGTAGCTTCTTCAAAAAGTATAATGGTTCACTTTGCAAATGTGCTCCTCATCCAAAGGAAGAGTGCAACTCTAAACAGAGACTGCTGAATATTCAGTATGGGCATTTAAATTAAGGCTTGATTTTTTTTGTTTCATATCTATTTCTTTTCTGGACAGGCCAGTTAAACATTTCCTAGCACACCCTTGCATTGTTCTATAAACTTTATTTGAGCTCAGCAGGGGTGTAGTGAGAGGCTGGGAGAATGAAGTCATCACCAGACAGAAGGCCTGGTGACTGGAGGCTAACACCAACAACAATAACTGACATTTATATAGTGATTTAAGGTTTTTGCAGTGCTTTACATCCTTCATCTCATTTGGGTCTTACAACACTCCTGGACCTAGGGCAAAATGCTTTCATGTTAACCACCCCAGGCAAGTCACCTTACACATTCCCAGTTTTCTCTGGTTACTAATGATGGCAGGAAATGCTGAAAGAGAATTTCCCTCCCCCAAAACAGAGACTACATTTGAAATATGGTTGAATCTGGGAAGTTCTGGAAATCCTTCTCAGTTTGATATATTTGGGAAATGGAGTTTGCTGGCTAATCTGAATGTCACTATATGTGGATATGTGGATTATTGATTTTCTCAGCATTAGAATACAACGTAATATCTTTTTATGAAGTTGGTGTTAAGAAACATAAAATAAGAATCTGAGAGTCTTGAGAAAGTAAGAAAAAAAAGAGAAAAGGAGTTGAGTTAGACTGATGAGGTTGAAGTGGAAAAGGGTCCAGACTGGGTCTTCTCAGGGAAAAAAATTTAGTCAGTCCTTTCTACCTCCTTCCCTCATCCCCCAACCTAATGAAATCCAATTAATTTTACCCATAAACACATCTGATGCTATTTCAGAAGCCCTTTTGGCCTAACCATTCTTCCTTAATGGTGTCTCAAATTTCAAAATTAGAATTAAAGGGAAATTCAAGATGGAAGCAACACCTCCATACTAAAAGTGTGTTTTATCAAGGAATGTTAACATCAGCCCCTCAATCAACAAGCATGAAGGACTGCTATCAGGGTCTTTTTTGTTTTGATAGGGCAGGATCAGATTTGGGGAAAGGGCAACAACCTGAAAGGAGAAAAGGTTACCGAATAGGGAAACTGGGAAGAGTTGGAGAGAAATGTTCCGAATTGCACAATCTTGCCAGGGGCTGGCCCTGTTTGCTAAAGTCCTGTCCCAACAAAGACCAGCTGTGCACAGAGGTATTTTTGTCATGTATGGCCTTGTACAGCTGCTGGTCCATTAGTATGTCTAGTGGGAACCCTGCCACTGAAACTTGACTCAGGAGGCCCATTTCCTTGTAAAGGAGGTTTGTTCCCAGAGGATTTATTAATGGAGGAACCTAGGTACCAGAAAGAGTGACTGTAATGGAAAGGGAGGCTCTTTGTATAGTTTGGAAGAGTCATTGTATTGGGGTTACAGGTGTTAGGATAATAAAATTTAATGGGGGGAAGAGAAGGTCAGAAAGGTCCAGATCTGGGATTTCTTTAATATAGGAAGCTCTCTTCACATATTCTGATAGATCAACAACTCACCAAAAAGTTAGAGATCATTCAGTCTAATCATTAAAAAATCTCTTTTATGTTTTATTTTTTCCCAATTACATGCAAAAACAATTTTTAGCATTCATTTTTTAAAATTTTGAGTTCCTGAAATAGTAAGCAATTTGATATGTTATGCAAAGGCAGTCACACACAATATATTGTTTTTTAGGGGTTTTTTTGCAAGGCAATGGGGTTAAGTGGCTTGCCCAAGGCCACACAGCTAGGTAATTATTAAGTGTCTGAGACCAGATTTGAACCCAGGTATTCCTGACTCCAAGGCTGGTGCTTTATCCACTGCACCACCTAGCCACCCCACACACAATATATTTCTACATTAGTTATGTTACAAAAGAAAAAAACATACAAAAAAATCCAAGAAAAATGAAGACAGTTTAAAAAAGAATACTTCAATCTGCATTTAGACTCTTATCAGTACTTTTCTTTTTTTTAGATTTTTCAAGGCAATGAGGTTAAGTGGCTTGCCCAAGGCCACACGGCTAGGTAATTATTAAGTGTCTGAGGCTAGATTTGAACTCAGGTACTCCTGACTCCAAGGCCAGTGCTCTATCCACTGCACCACCTAGCCACCCCCTTATCAGTACTTTCTCTGGAGGTGGATAGCATAGATGAAAATATCTTTTCATCATAGGTCTTTCAAAACTATCTTGGATCATTGTATTGTAGAGAATAACTAAATTGATCATTGTTGATCACTGATCATAGATGATCACTGCACAATATTGCTGTTACTGTGTACAATGTTCTCCTGGTTCTGTTCACATAAGGTCTCAGTTCACATAAGTTTTCCTAGGATTTTTCTGAAATCATCCTGTTCATCATTTCTTATAGCACAATAGTATTCAATCACAATCATATACCAAAATTTGTTCAGTCATTCCCCAATTTTAAGGCATCCCCTCAATCTCCAATTTTTCGCTACCACAAAAAGAGCTGCTATAAATATTTTTGTACATATAGGTCAGTCTTCCTTTTTTTAAGTCTCTTTGAGATACAGACTTAGCAGTGGTATTGCTGGGTGATAAGGAATGTACAATTTTATAACCTTTTGGGCATAGTTCCAAATTGCTCTCCAGAATGACTGAATCAGTTCACAAGTCCACCAATGGTACATTAGTGTCCTAATTTTCCCACATTCCCTTCAACATCTGTCATTTTCCTTTTCTCTCATATTAGCCAATCTGATAGATGTGTGGGTCATTTTAATTTGCATTTCTGGTGATTTAGAACATTTGTCAAATGACTATAGATAGTTTTGATTTCTTCTTCTGAAAACTGCCTGTTTATATCCCTTGACCATTTATCAATTGGGGAATGATTTGTATTCTTCTAAATTCAACTCAGTTCTCTTTGTCTAGCCAATTTACATATGAGGAAATCAAGGCTCAGGGTGGTTAAGTGTTTTGAAGTAAAAATAAGAATGTCTTTCTTCCTCCAAGTTGGGTTCTCCATCCTGCTATGGTTTAGAGTCTAAAGTTTAGACTTTAATTACAAGTTAAATTTCTTTTTATCTCCTCCCCCACTTTGGGGAGAGTGAAGGAAGCCTCTAGATAGTTTATCTGATGATGCAGATAGCACAAAACTGCCAAACACTCCTTGTGCTAAAGGCTTTTATATAATATGAAGGGCCCCAGGCCACTGTAAGAGATTTCTCACCTTCTTATCCCTATCCAGAAAATCTGAGAACTTCAGTATATGATATTAATCAGTATGTTGTCACCAGTTCCACTTGAAAGCCTAAAATACAAAAATTCAAGGAGGAAAATGATTTTATAGGTCAAAGAAAGTAATAAAAGTCCTAATAGAGATCATAGAAAATATAGTTATCTACCCAAGAGCAACTCTTCCTCAGAGATATGCATAATCTGACTCATTTACAATCCTGCATTAAACAGGGTAATTGGTGCCTTTTTTGAAGTTTTCCCTTTGCAATACAGTTCTCATGAACTTCTGGCCTCACATAAAAGTTTGCCTAATATACAGGGATAAAAATCTATTCCTCTTATCTTCAGGATGATCTTTGTTAAAGACACCAAATAAGGTGAGGGTAAATCCACAGTCTGGTTGTTCTTTGTTCTACAACATCCAGGTGGTATTTTTCTTACCTGTTGGCACTTCCTATTGGCCTTTTAAAAGCTTGGCAAAACAACCCATTATTTTACAAAAATTCCCCTAGACCTCACAAGTCCCTCTGGGACAGAGTTTCTTAGCATGTGGTCCATAGATCTCCAAGGGTCTAGAATGGGAAAAAATTATACCTGCATTTATATTCACTACTCTCTAACTGAAGTTCAATATTTACTTTAATTTATGATGGCTTATTTTTTTTTTAAAAAGCAACATTACTCTAAGAAAGGATCCAAGGACTTTATTAAACTCCAAAGGAATCCATGACATAAAAAATGAAAAGTCCCTATCCTAGGGGGCAGCTAGGTGGTGCAGGGAATGGAGCACTACCCTAGAGTCGGGAGGAACTGAGTTCAAATCTAACCTCAGACACTTAATAATTGCCTAGCTGTATGACCTTGGGCAAGTCACTTAACCTTATTGCCTTAAATAAAAAATAAAATACTAAAAAACTAAAAAAAAAAAAAGAGTCCTTACCCATATCGCAGTCAGGCTTCTTAAAGTCTAAGTCTAAACCTGGGTAAATGAAATGAGCCAATGAGCTATAATTTGGTTGAGTTCAATTAGGTTCCAAGATTAAAATTATGATAGACCAAACTAAGTCTGGGGAGCTATAGTTTAAAAGAATGGTTTAGAAGTTGATGCAATATTCAATCTAAATAAAAATTATTAAGTGCCCAATATGTACCAGGAACCATGTTAAGGAGAGGGTAGGGTACAAAAAGAGGCAAAAGATAGTCCTGCCCTCAAGGGAGCTTGCAGTCTAATGGGGGAGACAAAATGCAAACAAATATATACAAAGCAAGCAGGATAAATAAGAAATCATTAACGGAGGTAAGGTACATGAAGAGAAATTGGGTAAGGTTTCCTCTCAGGTAATTGAGACATAAAGGAAGCTAATGAAGTCTGTAGTCAGAGCTGATAGATACAGTTTGGCGAATGAGTAGTTTCTTGTCACTTTAATTTTGATTTAATATAGAGATAAGGATAGAACAGGGTCCTATGAAAGCACTGGTATAGAAATCTCTCAGGTAAGAAAATTCTCTCTAGCAACATAGGTTAGCTCCTTCTCTGCAAAGCATTAGAGAGTCACCAAGAGCACTAAAGAATTAAGGGACATGCCCAGGGTCATATAGTTCATTTATGCCAGAAGGAGGATAGGCCCAGTATATAGGCCCTAAATTGTGGAGAGGGTGCCAGCCTGCACTGGTGAAGGGAGCTTCTTCATTCAGGGATTTTCCTATACCAATGAAATAACAAGTCCAATCCCTATCCCTAAATAAAAGCTAGAAAATGTACTTTTTAGAGGTCTAAGGTATGTAGAGACTGGAATGAAGAGGAAGTAAGAATTTGTTTATTTGGTAAAGGTTGCTACTGTGGTAGAAAGGAAGAAGGATGTTCTGGGGTTGAATGCTACACTTCTGGGCTAGGGAATCATATTGACTCAGGGACTAAGATGGTTCATGAAACTTCCCAAGTACCAAGTTCTGAAGCACTTACTTCCTTTCTTCTCTTTTGTTGCTGCTATTGACATAGCTTCTTTTAAATAGTATTTTATTTTTTCCAATTACATGTAAAAACAATTTTTAACATGCATTTTCATATAAAATTTTGAGTTCCAAATTTTCTCCCTCCTTTCTCCTTTTCTTCCTTCTTTTCCCCCCATCCCTAAGATAATAAGCAATTTGATATAGTTTATATGAGTGCAATCATGTAAAACTTAGTTCCAGGTGAGACATGTTGTCATAACTTCTTACTCAACTTATATAACTACTTACTAGTGCCTGCTTCTTTAACATACTCTGAACTCCATGGAGTTGAGTCATGAGGGAAACTTAGAAAACAGGTAAAAGTCTTGGGAATAAACATAACAGTTCCCTGGTGTAGTTCCAATTAGAGGAGCCCATAGTCAGATCCTTCCCAAAACAGCATATTCATACAACAAAGTGCTTTGCATAAACAGAAATGGGACTTGAAGGCAACTCTTTTGACTAATCAGTGTGGCTTCTCATAGATGAGACTGATGGTCTAAAGCATATCTGGGAACTCAGGAGACCTAGGTTTCAGTTTTAACTATCCCACAACTTATTCATTTAGTAAACTTAGAGCTGTCAGAGACTCAAAGAATAGTAAGTTCTTGGGGCTGGAAGAGAGCTAGAAGTTATCTTATTCAAACTCCTCCTATTAGATATGAATCAGAGGACCTGGGTTTGAATCCTAATTAGGTTATTTAGTAATTGCATGATTTGGACAATTTACTTAATCTCTGGGCCTCAGTTTCTTTATATGTAAAATGAGATGTTTGGAGTTAGAGAAGCTCAGTTCAAGTTCTGGCCAAGTCACTTAACCTTTTTTGGAAGTCAGTTTCCTCATCCGTAGAATGAGAGTCTAGATGACCTCTACCATTCCTCCCAACTCTAATCTATAATGAATAGATGAACAAAATAAATCATTTATAGGGGCTGCTAGGTAGTGCAGTAGATAGAGCACCAGCCCTGGAGACAGGAGGGCCCTGGTTCAATCCAGCCTCTTTTCCCTGGCATAGAAAGCCAAAAACCAAAAACCCTAAAAAAAAAAATCATTTATTGTCTTACTATGTGGTAAGCAAAATACTATGATCTGAGGATAAAATTCAAAAGCAAGGACAGTTCCTGCCCTCAAGGAGCTTACATCTTAACACATGGAGACAAGCTCTAGAAGAGAGTGGTGGCCAGGTACTTTGATTTGGGAAGTTACAGGGATGTTGTGTGGAGTTAGAAGTGATTAGAATGACATCCTTTCAAGGAGTAAAGGTAGAATGAATTTGACTATAGTTCCAGAATCTGAAGTGGGGTAAGGATATTGCTCTAGAAAGTCCCAACAAGGTAGTTAGTGAGATGATGACCAGGGAGTAGGAAGTAACACCAAGTATGCCTTTTCATTGTTCAGCTGTTTTCAGTTGTGTCTGACCCCCTATCTGGGGTTTTCTTGGCAAAGATACTGGAAAGGGTTGTCATTTCCTTCTCCAGTTCATTTGATAGATGAGGAATGTGGCAAACAGTGTTAAGTGACTTACACAGGCTCACAAGTTAATAAGTATCTGAGACCAGTTTTAAACTCGGATCTTCCTGACATTAGGTTCTCTATCCATTGTACTACCATAATCTTTAAGGGCACTTTCAGTCCTAAATCCATATATGCCTATGACCTGGATAAAGAACCTGTTCAAAGTCAGCAAAGGCATCAGTTTGGTGTTCTTGTCACTATATAACACTGCCTTTCAAAAATTTTCTGAGCTACTGGTTTTTCAGTCAGCAAAATAGGGAAATAATACCTATTCTACCAACCTCATAGAATTGCCATTAGGATCAAATGAGATAATTTATGTGAAAGTGCCATGAGACTTAAAAAATAAAAAAAAAAACCTTTCTACTAAGCATAATGGATTATTTCTTTGATAATTCATTAGTCATTCCAAGATTGTTACTTGGCTCCTATACTCTTCAGGTATTATTGTACAGCCCTGTAAAAACTACCACCACCACCTGATTACTCTAATTGGATTCTGGATTAACAAGTAAGGAGGCCATGTTAAAAGAGAGAAGAGGGATTGCTCTAAGTGTAGGGTCTTTTCTAATAAATGAGGCCAAGGCTCTCAGACATCTGGGAATTCAAAGCAAATCCCCAAAGTCATTAAGGATTTGGGGATGTAAATACTGACCACTGAAAAGGAAGAAGTTGGAGTTGGTTTCATCTGTTTCCAGCACTGGCTGAAGGTAGAGAAAACTTAGACCAGATACAGGAGAGTCACTCAAGCCTGTTAGGCCTTTCAGACATCTCCAGTAATATAGACTGAGCAATCTGCTCTGTGACTGGATTCAGTAGACATTTAAAAAATAAGGAGGCATGATAAATGCTTCCTTGTTGTCCCTCCTGCTAGAATGTTTTCATTCTGGTAAGAATTATTTTATTTCTTGTCTTTGCTTCCCCAGCAGTCAGGATAGTGCCTGGCACCCTTAGAGGAATATTGCTTGATTACCTAGCAAGTACAGGGTCAAGAGCCAAAACTGAATGTTTTCCAGTTAGCTTCTCTGTGGAGAAGAGATTTCTTATTGTTGTTCTCAATTATTAAACTAACTTACAACACCAATTAATCTTATATAAATTTAGATTGCTATGACTCAGTTTCCCCTTCAGTCTGAACAAGGTCAAACCCTTAAAGAAATGGAATCTTGAGGCTGCACACTGCAAACCACGGAGAACAGAGAGAAAAGTAGAAAACTCCAGGCCTCCCTTTTTCATCATTACCCTTCTTTCCACCCCATCTACTACACAGGGTTTACTCCTAGTTCTTAAAATGCTTTAGGAGAGAAGGCCCACTTTTTTGAGTTTGTTTAAAATGCATATTCCTTCCCTCTCAACCGGTGCAACCCAACCACTAAAACAAACAGACAAAGCCCAGCAACCCCTGCCAAGGTCTTGTATCCTACAATCTTTCCTCTTCTCCTCCTTCTCCACGGTTTTAAATGATAGGCTATGTGTTCCAAGACTCTTCCCCCAGGCATGATGAGTCAATCATTTCTGCTACGTAGTTTCATTATGCTTAGTTTGAGGTTGACTCCTTACCACCAGAGAGCACTGTGATGTTTGCAAGCAATTCTCGGGGCCAAGGGATTTGGACCAAGAACCACAAAGTGAACACTGGATTAAATGTGGCTGAATTACTGGCTGAAAAAAAGGATTTCCCAGAGTACTACTGCCTGGCTTACCTCTAGTTTTACACATTTGCTCACCCATGGTTCTAATAAATTCTTTTAATGCAACTCTAAACTGTTCTTGTGACAATGTGTAATCTCTCTGTAAAGATTTTTTTTTTTTGGAGGGGGGGTGAGGAGGCACAAGATTCTCTTTTCTTCCTGCTTTTCAGAGACACAATCAATCAAAATTTGATATTTAATCTATTACTATAAAGCATTACTCTAGTATCAAGGGGGAATACCAAGATGTATAAATCTGGTTCCCAACTTCTAGGATTTTATAACTCATTTGGTAAAACAAGACACCAAAAGGAAGCAAGCTGCAATTAGAGTCAGAGGCTCTGGATTCAATTCCTGATTCTTCTACTTACTAGTAGATCATATGGGGATCTCATTTTCCTCTTGTATAAAATGAAGGGAATGGACAAGCTTAGTCCAGAGCTTAGTCCCTTCTGGCTCTAAATAGATGATTCTGCGAACACAGAACAGGTAAATAAAAATCCAATGGAAGAGATGTCACAAAGCAATGCTCAGGATTCACCATCAAATGAATGTTATGCAAAGTAACATGCATTCAACATCCTCAACAAATGGCATCCTGAAATGGATAAAACATTGTGCTTAAAGATGATTAAAAATAATTATTGAGGCACATCCACTGTCTCCTCAAGGAACTTCTATTCTTGTAGGAGAATATGTAGATGTACTTACGTATATCATTGGGAAAGCAGCTCTGATTTTCAAGGACCCGAGTTCAATCTTGAAGATTTCTCAATAATTATTACTCTCTATGGCACCTCCAACCCTCCCAACCCAATCATATGTGAGAACATCTGAATTTGGCTCATTTTCTCTCTCCCCTAAGACTTTTCAGTTTGCTTTCTGCAAGCAACAGAGGCTACCAAGGCACCCAAACTTAAAGCAACTTTATTATAAGGCATGAGGGAATGATTACAAGTATTAGCCCTTATGTGGAACATCTCATCATTTCCACCACTTCCTCTATGGTTTGAGTCACAGAGCCTATCAAGAGACTCACCACCCAGGGACATTCCAGTGAACCTGGTGCTCCTGGATTCCTAGCCCTCCCCTCCAATTCCTTAAGAGTTGCCCACTGCCCCTTTTCTGGGGTTTAGGCCATTCTATTGCTTCCAGTTAGCCTCAGACACTTCTGGCCAGGACTCTTGCGTGGCCTCTGGCTGTTGCAGCTGCCTCACCTTCCTCATTTCTGCCACGTTCCTGGAAGTTGTTCTCTTTCACGGTTCCTCCTTTCAGAATTCTTGCTTTCTCTAGACTTACCTTGGGTTCACAGCATTACAGGAAAGGGAATTCTTTTGTAGAAGACCTGGGTCTCAGGCACCAATTTAGAAAAAAAGATGTTGATTAAGCTGGAGAAGATCTGGAAGAGAGGGCAAGCTGTATGTTAAGATGGCTTGAGTTCTTACCATATGAAGGAACCACTTACCTAGAACAGCCATGAGGGAAGGGGGAAAGAGGAAAAGGGCACTTATAAGGAAAGATTAGACTAGTTCTGCTTGGTCCCAGAGGGCAAATTGGTGGAAACTGTAAAGAGGTGAGTTTTGTTTTTTCCTAACAAGTGCTATCCTAGAGTAGAATGGGTTAATTATGGAAGTAGGGGGTTTTTACTCATTAGAAATCTTCATGCAAAGACTAGATGACCTCTTGTTAGGGGGTACAGTGTAGAATTCAAGTATAATTCAGACTTTGTGTCTTTTGAGGTCCTTTCCAATTCTGAAATTCTGTGAACCTATTGGGGGAAAATAAGATGAAATAGTAATTCAGAGTACATGAGAGCTCTCTTTGAGGAGCTTGATTTGGGAATACTACTTTGACATCAAAGATCAAATATTGTATTACTTTTTTCCACTCTCCTTTTCCCCCCCTCTGTACTTTCTGTCATTATTACCACACAACCATGACTTCCTCTGACAAGCAGATAAAAATCTGGCAAATTATTGAGAAGATTTGGTTAAGTCTTAGAATTCAAGGAACATGAGGGGAGGGGCAGGAGAGAGGGGGCAAAGGAATCGGCACCACACAGTATGTTCATCAGGGACTGGGAGAGAGGAAAGGAGCATAAAACAAGTCAAAGTGGGGTGGGGAACAGAATGAAGTCACAGCTCAGAGGTCAATAGCAGTTAGGAACAGTGGCCCCAAGGAGATTCTCAACTCTAACTACTAGACAGCCCTCTTCTAGTTAATCATTTCCTGTCCTTTCTTCCTCTTCTCCTTTTACCCAAAGAATTGCAACATCAGTCAGTAAAACGACCAACCCAGTCCTCCACCCTCTCCCTTTTCATCAGCTCTGCTCCTAGCTTCATGTATTAATCTTATGTTTACAATGAGCCCTGAATTTGAGTCAGAAATGTTTTTTTTTTTAAATGTACTATTTATTCAGTAGCTACATTTCTGGCACTGTCCAAGGAAAGCCCTCATGGGATTAGCTTCCTACTTTGATGACCCCTTTCAATGATTCCCTTAGAGAATTTGACTTGGCCTAGAAAGTGTACGCAGCTTTGAATTTTTCCCACCACTTGTTTAATTGGTTTCCATGCCTCAAGTTTTTTTTTTCCAATCTGTCCATTTCTAACCATGTCATTCTCCTGTCCAATAAGTTCTACTGGCTGTTTTCACATTGTCCTGGTCCTCAAAAATACAAACTCTTCTACTGAGCATTTAAAGCCTTTTCTAACCCTTCTCTAGTATACTTTCTAGCATATTACTCATGGCTCTTCTTTGAGCATTCTACTGCCCAGTTAAACCAGTCTTCTTGCTGTTATTCACAAAAAGTTCCTTTTCTCTCTCTCTCTCTCTCTCTCTCTGTATAGGTTGTCCATGCCATTCCCTCCTTATTTGTGCCAGAGAGAATTCCCATTACCATCAAATCTTAGCTCTAATGCCATTTCTTCTATCACAGTGCTTGGTATAGTAAATGATTAATAAATACTTTTAAATTGACCATTTGACCACAAGCAAGTCATTTCTCTGGGCCTGTGTTTTCACCTGCAATTAGTGAGCACTGAGCTGCCTAACTTACCCTTGGAAATTCTGTGAAGAAAGCATTTTGTAAACCACAGATCCATCTAAAATGTCATCATTACTATTATTGTAACTGAAACCAGAGTTACTAGATGGCTCTCATTCATATTCCTTTTAAGGGCCCTTCCCTTCCCCATACCCTATCCCTTCTTTTCCAACAAATTCACATTCTACCACCATCCATCATGGTCCAAATCATGCCACCTCTTTAACATTGACCCTGTCAATTTATAGTGAACTTAATCTCACAGAGTTTGTACTTGGAAGGGCCCACAGATGAGGAAACAAGACCAGAAAGAATGAGTTGCCCAAGGTCCTAGAGGTCATAAGGAACAGAACTGGAATTCAATCTCTTCTGCTCATTTTGGTAGTTTAGCCCTTTGATGGATTATAAGACCTTCAAGGTGAGGTATTTTATTTTCTGTCTCTGTTAACCAGAATCTAGCACAGCCTTCAGCAACTGTTACTATCTAAAGATAAAACAAAGAGAATCTTTTTTATTTATTTCCAAGAAGATAGGTGAATAATAATAGAACCTGGGATAAACTAAGTTCATAACCAAGACTGGTGGGTCTAAGAATTGTGGCAAATCTGATCCAGTTGAATCAGAAAAAATGTGTAAGATGCTTTGTCCATCCCCTTTTCCATTTGAGGATCCTGAGAATCTCTAAATGCTGCTTCTGGATTAATGCTCTAGATCACATCTTTCCAGAAGAGTGTTCCTGGTGACAGATTCAAGGATGTGCCTTTTTCCCAGGGCAGTAATGAGTTATAATGAGCAATCAGCATAATATGTATCTCAATAGATCATCCATCTATTATCCACTTTTATGATCAGAGGCTCAAATGGTGAGATTTTTGGATAAAACTGGTTTGCAGGTAAGGTACCATCTTTGACAGATATCCCATCCTCTGTGAAACAAAAAAAAAAGATTCCTAGGCCCCTTCAAATTCTGATCTTCAATCACTAAACTTTTATATAGTACCTACTATATATTAGTAGGGCAAAGAAGGGCAAAAACAATCCCAACTCTCTGGAAGCTCACTTTCTAAAGGGGAAGATAGTACTATATATATATGTATATGCATATACATATATATATGTGTGTATATATATATATAAATATATATATACATATATACATATATATACATATATATATATATATGTATATATATATAAAGATATAGTCGGGATGAATTTGAAAATAAATTACAAGGGGAAGGTGCTTGAATTAAGGGGGAACAGGAAACTTCCTGTAGAAGGTAGGACTTTAGAATGGGCTTAAAAGTAAGCAGGATGGGGACGGCTAGGTGGCGCAGTGGATAAAGCACCGGCCCTGGAGTCAGGAGTCCCTGGGTTCAAATCCGTTCTCAGACACTTAATAATGACCTAGCTGTGTGGCCTTGGGCAAGCCACTTCACCCCGTTTGCCTTGCAAAAACCTAAAAAAAAAATCTCCAAAAAAAGAAAAAAGTAAAGCAGGATGAGCGAGATGAGCAGAGCCAGAATACTGTACACCAACATCGACCCTGACGGACCGGCTCATCCCATCGGTGCAACAATCGGGGACAATTTGGGGCTCTCTGCGATGGAGAATGCCATCTGTATCCAGAGAAAGAACTGTGGAGTTGGAACAAAGACTGTTCCCTTTAATTTAGAAAAACTTGTTATGTAATCTTGCTCTCTGATACTTTGTTTCTTCCTTGAGGATGTGATTCCTTCCATCACACTCAGGATCGGCGGACACACGGACACAATGTAACGACTGGCAGACTGTCTTGGGGGGAATCGTAAAACTCGAAATTAAGAAAAAGTAAGCAGGAGGTGGGCAACGCCCGCGGCCGGCTCGGGGAGGCCCCGTCCGGCCTCGCCTCGGCGGGGAGGGACGAGGGGAGAAGGCCGCGAGGCAGGAGGGGCCGGGGCGCGGCGGGCAGCGGCGCGGGCCCGACGCCGTCCCGCGCGGAGGCTTCTCAGGCAGGGCCGCAGGGCCCGCGGGCAGCGGCGCGGGCCCGACGCCGTCCCGCGCGGAGGCTTCTCAGGCAGGGCCGCAGGGCCCGCGGGCAGCGGCGCGGGCCCGACGCCGTCCCGCGCGGAGGCTTCTCAGGCAGGGCCGCAGGGCCCGCGGCCCCGGCCGCCCCCGCCGCCGCCGGCCTAACTTTCCGGACGCACTTTCCCAGGCTCCGCCCCCCCGCGCTCCGCCGTGCGCCGGGGCGGGGCCGGGCGGGACGGGGGAGGCCCCCCCCGCCCGCCCCGCCGTCAGCCCCCGCCCCCGCCCCCGCGGGAGCGGTTCGCGCAATCCGGAGCTCGGAGCCTCCCGTCCTGCGGAACGGGCTGCCGGGAAGGCCCGGCGGGGCACGTGAGAAAACCCGGCGTGCGGACCGCGCAGTTGTCTTCGCCGCGGAGGGCTGTGGGACGCAACCGCCGCCGCCGCCTGCGCAGCGCCCGGCCGGGAGAGCGCCGAGCCCGGAGCCGCCGCCGGCCCCCCGCCCGGCCATGGAGTGCCCTCACCTCGGCTCCAGCGTCTGCATCGCCCCGGACTCGGCCAAGTTCCCCAACGGCTCCCCGTCGTCCTGGTGCTGCAGCGGTGAGTGCCGCCCGCCGCCCTTCACCCGAGGCCGCGGCTCGGCCGGGCCTGGCCCGCGGGGCGCGGGGCTGCGTGGGCGCGGGGAGCCGGGCCGGGCCGGGCCTCCTTTGTTCCGGCCGGCCGGGGGGAGGCGCTGCCCCGGCCCGGGGGGCGGCTGTCGGGGCGCGCGTGGCCGCGGCCCCCCCTTTGTGCCCGCACGTGCGCCGCCCCGCGCCCGGCTTTGTCTCGGCCCCTCGGGCGGGGGCGCGGGGCGGGGGGACCCCGCAGCCCGGCGGGGGCGGCCGGGAGCCGCCTGAGTCATTGTTGGTGAAGTTGGGGGCCGGGAAGTTGCGAGGAGGAGCCGGCCCGGGAGGCGGCACGCCGCGGCCTCTGCTCGCCCGCTCCCGGAGCGCGGCCGAGGTCGGGGGCGTCCGCCTTCCGGGGGGCGAGCCGCGGCGCGGCCGGGGCGCCGGCTTCTGGGCGGCAGCACCCCCTCATTGTCTCCGTCGGCACCATCGGAGCTGCTCTGGGCACTTCCTGGTAGAGGGCACTGCTGATGCCGCCTCTGCCTTTGTGTGCCATCGAACACATTCTACGTAGTTGTTTGCATTAAAAAAAAACCCTACGGATTTAAGATTAAAAACTCTAGGGAGCGTGTTGTTAGGAAAAAATGACAGTCTGATTAATTTTCTTATTTCAGACTGGAGACAGGATTAGAGGGGACGTAGAATCCTTTACAAAGTTTTTTTTTTATTTCTTGTCAAAACAAAGATTTTTGAAATGTGGATTTGCCTTCTTTAAAAAAATGCACAAAGAAAAATCCATCATATAAGGAAACTATGGCTGGCCTGAAACCTGCAGTTTGTTGGAGCAGAGGTATGCTATTATACTTGCCTTTGTTGAAGGAGATTTTTGTTTTCCTCAGCAAAAATTACAGGTTAGTTTATTTTACAGTTGGATGTTGCAGTTCTTTTGCAAAAGAGAACACATGGAAACAAACTATTTTTCTATTTGTAAAGTTAGCCTTAAAATCTATAGATTAAGCCTGTGTTTTATAGAACTAGAAGGTCCTTGAGCCCAGCCCTCTCAATTTACAAAAATTAGTTTATTTTACAGTTATTTTACAGTTGGATGTTGCACTTCTTTTGCAAAAAGGAACATGTGGAAATAAATCATTTACTATTTGTAAATTTAGTCTTAAAATCTATAGATTAAGCCTGTGTTTTATAGAACTAGAAGGTCCTTGAGCCCAGCCCTCTCAATTTACAAAATTACAGGTTAGTTTATTTTACAGTTGGATGTTGCACTTCTTTTGCAAAAAGGAACATGTGGAAATAAATTATTTACTATTTGTAAATTTAGCCTTAAAATCTATAGATTAAGCCTGTGTTTTATAGAACTAGAAGGTCCTTGAGCCCAGCCCTCTCAATTTACAAAATTACAGGTTAGTTTATTTTACAGTTGGATGTTGCACTTATTTTGCAAAAGAGAACACATGGAAAACAAACTATTTTCTATTTGTAAAGTTAGCCTTAAAATCTATAGATTAAGCCTGTGTTTTGTAGAACTAGAAGGTCCTTGAGCCCAGCCCTCTCAATTTACAAAATTGCAGGTTAGTTTATTTTACAGTTGGATGTTGCACTTCTTTTGCAAAAAGGAACATGTGGAAGTAAATTATTTACTATTTGTAAATTTAGCCTTAAAATCTATAGATTAAGCCTGTGTTTTATAGAACTAGAAGGTCCAGCCCTCTCAATTTACAAATGAGGAAATTGAGGCCCACTGAGAGATAAAGTAATTTACTAGCTCTGGGGTACACAGTGAATGTCTGAGGCAGGATTCAAACTCAGGTCTTAATGACACCAAACCCAGCCCTTTGTTTCCCACATCCCCCTGCCAATTTGGAAATTCAAACCTGAGGATTAGGAAAATTTTCAATTTTAATCTTTACTAAACTAGTTGTTAACCAAGGTGATGGAATTTCCACACCTGTTATCCTTTTTTCAAAAAAAATCATACCAAAGTGTTAAGATAATATACTTTAAACATATTCAGTCTGAAAAAAAAGGAAAATATTATGAAAGTGAACAGATAATGCCATAGGGAGAGTCAGTTGCATCTCCACCAGTCAGATTTCAATTTGTTATAGGAAAGGGGTAAAGAAAAATAAAGCTTTTTTTTTGAGAAATTTAGTAAAATCAAAAGGAAGTACTGTACTTAGGTTGTATAACTTTATTTGCTGAAACAAGAATAAACTTGTAATATTTGGCAAACCATTTAGTGGTAAGGGTAATTTCTGGCCATTAGGTAGGATAGAATCTTTATATCTTGCCTCAGGTCTTGCTTCCATTCTCTTTAAAAATTGTTAATGGTGTTGCTGGTTACTTGGATCTGTTGACCCAACATGGCAAGTTATTACTTGAGAATCTTTTTTTTCCTATTTGAATGCTTCTTAACCATTGGGCCCCTGAATTTTTTATTAGGGCTGTGAAAATCCATAAAGTAAACAAATCAACTCTAGACTAAATAGCAGTACTGTAAAAATATGCATTTATATATATATGTATATGTGTATATATATATATATATATATTCATTTCCAAATGTGTTCTGTAGCTGTTATGTTTAAAAACAAATTAATTGGAAATAATCAAATTTTTTTGTCCAGGAAAAGTATATAAACAGTGAATTTTGAATGGGGAATCCATGAAATATTTTGTCCTTAAAAATGGCTCCTCATACTTGATAAGGGCGATTCTACTTTATGATAATGAATTAAGGCATATTTTACATTGACTTCCCATCTCAACATCCCATGTTTTAGTTGTTCATACCTGGAGTGGTGCTCTGGTTTGATCTTAATTGTTTTAACAAGATCCTGCCTGTTTCAGTGACTACTAATTACACTAAAAATTAAATTCAGTAAATTATTGTGTCACAGAATCATAGGATTTTTAACCATCCCATAATTTTAAGATGGTTAGATCTTGATAATGAAGTCATACATAACTAATCTTGGATTGCTCTGATTTATAAGCTTTCAGAGTAAGAGAATAGAGTGCATGGTGCCTGATGCCTTTGAGGTACCCATTGCTAGATGAGTTTCTAATTATGCCTTTTAAAAAGAAAATCCTTTTTTAGAATGGGAACAATAAGACATAATGTTATTCCAGTTTTTTTATTTCCCTTCACATAACAGAAGTGTCTAATAAAGGAAGCTACCTAACAAAAATGTCCTCTCAGAGTTTAAATGGAGCCCTACACCTACTTTATGTTGAATTCTGGATTGAATGATAGTAATAGTAAAGATCTTTATGGTGTATATTTCAAAATAAAGTGTTATTCATTTTTGTGCATTCTGTACAACACTGTACTCAACTGTAATTATTGTATTTTTTCTTTTTGTCATTTGACAGACACTTAATTTCTTTTTATCAGACATCTGCCCCTGAGAACTATTCAGGGTTCAGACACGGGTAGCTAGGATCAATAATATCTTGATAGAAGCTTGCAAAGCTTTTGAAATGTATAAATCATGAAGATTGTTAAAACCAAGGGAACTTTAAAGTATCCTGACAGAGGTAACTTTTAAGAAGAATGTTAGAAGAGGTGATATAGCACACTTGGGTTTTTTTTAATCCTCTTTGAACTTTAGATTTGGGGTATCTTTTAATCATTCTTAAGATTCAGTAAAATTTTTGGTGGCTTGTGTTGAAAATGAACACTCAGGATTCATGTGAAGAAACGATACCAACTATTTTGATGGCAGCAAGAATAAATTTATATTGTTAGATATGAAAATCACCTAGATGGAATAATTATTTTGTTATATTTTCCCCTCAGATTTTAATACTTAATTGTTGAAAAGCATCTGTTTTCCAGTCTTCCAGAGGGCAGGGAAGAATTTTTTTTCTTTCTTGCTATCCCAAAGGGTAGGATTAGTTATTTATGCATCATAGATGACAAGTTGTCACTGTCTTGCTCTGATTTTAAGCCAATCAGATTTATGTTGAGGATGCTACTCTTTGGGTGGAATAATAATGCCTTACATAATAGCGTCATGGGATTTAGGAGGGATATTGAGAAATCTTCTGATCAGGAAAGATAGAGGAAGTGATTTGCCTGTGATTCCTCAGGCAGTAAAGAGGTCCTCTATTCCAAGTCTTTCCACTTTGGGTATTATAGTTACACTTGAACTAATGAAAAAACTGGACTTCAGAGAAGTTGAATGACTTATTCAAGGTCACCCAGCTAGTTGTGACATGGACTGATTCTGAGTCTGTTCATAATCATTGCCTCTGGAATTGACATTATGCTGCAAGTAATTACAAAAGAAATCTTTTTTTTTAAAGTTTTTGCAAGGCAATGGGGTTAAGTGACTTGCCCAAGGCCACACAGCTAGGTAATTATTAAGTGTCTGAGGCCGGATTTGAACTCAGGTGCTCCTGACTCCAGAGCTGGTGCTCTATCCACTGCACCACCTAGCTGTCCCAAGAAATTAATTCTTCACAAAATATTTCCCCCATCTTTCCTCCTGGGATGATACTGCCAATACAAGAGTAAAGTAAATAGAATTCTTTGACTTGCCACTGAGCATGTGACCATCTGCAAAGCTGTTAACACCACATGCCTGGAGCTGAAAGGATAGGCATAAGTAATGGGCATAAAAGGAATGTAATAGATTATTCCCTTTACAGGCATTTGTATGAAATGTATTCCTTTTGAACCTGGTAAAATCATGTGTTTTTTTTTTCAAATTTGATACATTATTAAATGCAGCAATATGAAGTGAGTTTATGGGGCTAGGTAGATAAATATGCAAAAATTATAAATGATTGGAGACAAAGAAAATTAGATGGGATGATTTCTGGAAAGCTACTTCGTATGAGAATTTTAAAAATAAAATTCAAGTATTGTCTGGTAGCTTGATATTAAAAGAATATTTTTAGTTTTGTTAATCATGTCCCATTTCTTCTTCAAAGAAGACATAGGTTCCAGGGCAGCTGGGTGGTTTAGTAGATAGAGCACTGTACTTGGAATCAGGAAGATTCCTTTTTATGAGTTAAAATTTGGCTTCAGACACTTACTAGCTCTGTGACTAGTCAAGTGACCTTGTGGCAACTCACTGTACCCCATTTGTCTCAGTTCCTTAGTATTATAAGAAAATAGAGAGGGACATGACAAACTATTCCAATATCTTTGCCAAGAAAATCCCAAATGGGTCAGAAAGAGTCAGATACAACTGAAACAACTCAACAACAGTAGGTACTTTGGCCTCTGTTTCTGTTGCTTTAAAAAAAATCTTTTGAAAACTGGTTAGAGGGGTGGCTAGGTGGCACAGAGTGGATAGAGCACCAGCCTTGGAGTCATGAGTACCTGAGTTCGAATCCGCCCTCAGACACTTAATAATTACCTAGCTGTGTGGCCTTGGGCAAGCCACTTAACCCCATTGCCTTGAAAAAAAAATCTAAAAAAAACTGGTTAGAAACTATTTTCAAAATAGTGTACTGTCAAACATAGACTAAGCTGAAAAAAATACCAGAAAGCTAGTGGGTTTTTTTTTGGTCCCTTAATACATTTCCTGTGGGTTTTTTTTCTTAATTCTCTAGAGGAATAATAGTAACTTGCATATATATATAGCATTAAGGTTCAGGAAGCCTTTTTCTTTAAATATCAGGTAGGTAGAGCAAGTATATTAGCCTTATTTTACAGATTAGGAGACTGATTAGGAAGATTTTTTTTAAAGTTACCTAGATATCCTATATCCCTTATCTTACTCCTCCAGAGAGTCATCCCTCAATAGCAATTTTATCTAAAGAGAGAGAGAGAGAGAGCAAAAATAAATAAAATTAATCAATACATTGGAAAGAAATCTGACATATGCAATTGTGCACACCTGTGAACAGAGGCACCTCTCTGTACAGAGGCAGTTAGATGATATAGTGAATGGGGGTGTCAGTAAAACCGGAGGTCAAATCTTGCCTCAGGCAAGATACAGCTGTATGACCCTGGACAAGTCACTTAACTTTTGTCTCAGTTGTCTTCTACTATAAATGAGAATGGTAATATTGCCGACTTGGAAGGGCTATTGTGAGGTTCCTATGAGATACTGTTTGTAAAAAAGCACATAATCCAAATCCTGGCAGATAGTTGGAACTATCATGTTTATCCCCTTCCTGTTGTCTTCCTAAAGAAGGGAAGGATGTAATCATTCTCATTATGCAGTGTACATTCTATTTTTTGTTGTTCTTTATTGTTTTGATGGTTCTGCCTAGTTTATTTTGTATGAGTGCATTTTCCCCTGCTTCTCTTCATTCTTTCTTACAGAATAGTAATAATGTAGTTATGTTCATATATCATGAATGAAACTCTAAAATTAACAAGATGACATGTTTTGCTGCTATAAGATGTAAGTTATTACAAGGACATTATAAATGAATATTGATAAGTAATATTAGAATCATAATATTTGGAACAGGAGGGAATATTTAAAACCATTTCCTTCAAACCCATCTTTTTAAGATGAAAAATTACTTTGCTTAGGAAACTTAGGGGGAGTTAATTGATTTGTTTGAGAGATTTTTCTTTTTTCATTGAAGAAGAGAAAAATGTCAATAATTTTAATTTAGGGGCGGCTAGGTGGCGCAGTGGATAGAGCACCGGCCTTGGAGTCAGGAGTACCTGGGTTCAGATCCGCTCTCAGACACTTAATAGTTACCTAGCTGTGTGGCCTTGGGCAAGCCACTTAACCCCATTTGCCTTGCAAAAACCTAAAGAAAAAATAATAATTTTAATTTATTTGGAATACATAGGCATTTTCCAATCTTACATTTTTTTCTGAGCTTTGCTTTTACATTCCCACATTTATTGGTCCCCTTTAATAAATTTGTAACTTTCTTATGAGGCGTTATACTCCATCTTGTTAGTAGAATGAACTTTGGAATCAGGTAGCTGTTTGAGGTGAAAACAGTTTAGCTTGTAATAAATGGAAGAGGTTGATAGGCTTTCAAGCAGGGACTGATAGTTTTTCATTTTTTCTTAGATTAGTGACATGTTCTTTGATCCATGGTTTAAAACTGTTCTTTTATTTATTTATTTTTTTTTTTTTAAAGATTTTGCAAGGCAGTGGGGTTAAGTGGCTTGCCCAAGGCCACACAGCTAGGTAACTATTAAGTGTCTGAGAGCGGATCTGAACCCAGGTACTCCTGACTCCAAGGCCGGTGCTCTATCCACTGCGCCACCTAGCCGCCCCCAAAACTCTGTTCATTTAAAAAAAGATAGTAACAGTTTGTTTATCTTACCCATAGGTTGGCCTATGTTCAAATCATTCAGGAGGTTCTGAAATGCAATAAACAATGCAATTTGACAACGTTTGTACTTGTTTTAAATGTCATTTTAGCCCAGAACAACTAAATTATCCATTTCAGTTGAATTCTGTATTCTTTTAATTTCTGGGACATTTCTTGAACTTTTGCTTACTAATTAAAACTTAAAAAGATGAAGACCATCAATCTCTCAGTTGATTAGTGTCTGAACATATAGATATCTATAGTTTTTATTGCTTTTCTCATTCAAGTTAAGATGTTTTACAGGTTAGGAGAACTGAAGAAAACAAAACTTAAAAGCACTATAATGTAATTAACTATTGCCCTTGTAGTTTTTCCTGTTTTATAAATTGTGAAACTGAGACAAAGGTCAAATAATTTATTTAACCCTTTTAGGCAGTGAAAGTAATAATTACAGGTTTAAAACTCTTGAGTCTTAATTTTTAATTTCATTTTAATCATAGTTTTGTGGGGAAAATAATATTTTATCATTTAATAACAATGCTTTTCTTTTTCTGAATTTAAAATTCTGCTTTTGGAATCATATAGGAAGAAACCTTTGAAGTTAGTTATTATAAAGAGTTTTTCAATTCTCTCATTTTTGTAGTCCTTCCATTTTATTGATTAATAATCACCTGCAGGTAATTTTTAAGATGGATATGTTATACAGGTTAAATGGACAAGTTATGGTCAAGTCATCTGCTTTGTGCCAGACTGGAACTACAAAGAATGCCACCCAACAGTTTCTGCTCTCAAAGTAGGTCAAGATAGTACAAGCTATAGTCAGAGATTGTGTAGTTCAGGTAATATGGTGAATAAAAAGAACTCCATACAAATGCTTATATCAAACACTTTTGACATGGTAAAACAGGTGTCAAACTTGCAGTTTCTGCAAGCGAGCTTCTGCAAAATTCAGGAGTGCAGCCCAAACCAAATTAAAATGTAATTGGAAAATGTTGAACAAAATAAATTAAAATACAATACAGTATAAAGTTAATTTGTGGTTTTCTGAGTCGCTATGTAGATTTTTCTATTTGAGTTTGACACCACTGATTAAAAAAGTAATTCATTTAAAAATACTTTGCTTTCTAATTTATTAAGCATTTGGTTATTGAGTTCAGTTGTTTCTGATTTCTCATTATCTATTCTGATTTACTATTTTTAAATAGATTAGACCTAGTGTTTTCATTGGTAGGGAATTCTCAGGTGAGAAAAACCTCTTTACCAATAGAGGTCAGCACCTTCGCTGCAATTTATAGGTCTTAATTGTCGAGATTCTAGTCTATAATATTAAAAGGATAAATGACTTGGCCCAGGATTACACAGCCAAGTCTTGCTGGGTTTTTGTTTGTTTGTTTGTTTTGTTTTGTTTTAGTTTTTGCAAGGCAAATGGAGTTAAGTGGCTTGCCCAAGGCCACACAGCTAGGTAATTATTAAGTGTCTGAGGCTGGATTTGAACTCTGGTTCTCCTGACTCCAAGGCCAGTCTATCCACTGTGCCACCTGGCTGCCCCATCACTACTTATTTTTTAAACAATATTAAATAGTTTTGTATACTGTAAGCTCTGTTGAGTATTTCTTTGTTCCTATCATTTCCCTTGATATCCTAGATCTTTTTCCGACAACTGAATTTTATTATGTTGTTTAACCTCATAATAATAATTCTTGATAATTTGAATTAGCTTTAAATCTCTAAATTTAGTATTGTATTCTTTTTTATTGTGTTGATGCAGTGAAGATATGAACCCTATTTTCCTCCAATTAATTTTTTTAATTCTTTAGAGAGTTTTATAATTGTATCTATATAAGATTTGAGTATGTCTTTTTTTTAAAGATTTTATTTATTTTGAGTTTTACAATTCCTCCCCCCAATCTTACTTCCTTCCCCTCCCCCCCACAGAAAGCAATTTGTCATTGAGTATGGTCTTCTTATATTTGACACTCAGATTGGGACTTTCCTTTTTAATTGCTTCTTCCTAGGGTTTGCTATTAATGTACAGGAATGTAATTGAATTTTTCTTTATCCTATTAATATTGCTGAAGATATCAATTATCTTCTAAATCTAGGATTTTTTTTTTAGTTAAGCCATCATGGTAAAAACTAATAAGAATAATTTTCTCTCCTTTTTGCCCTTTATTTTCCCTCTTAGTACTGCTAGTATTCTAGCATTGTGCTGGTACTCTGGCATTTTAAAAGAGACATTCTTGCTTTTATTCTTACATTATTAGGAAAACTTGCTGTGTTTCCATGTTACATATTAGTAGTTTAAGTCCTATGCTTATATTTGTATATAGTATTTTGGTATAATTGAGTATTCTACTTTGATGAAAGCTTTTTCTTCAATTGTTACAACTGTATGGTTTTGAATGTTTTTGTTTTTAAAATGACTAATTGTTAATTTTCCTCCTACTGTTGAATGATGTTTGAATCCTTAGAACAAATGGAATTTTATGCAGTGTAATTTTTGGATATATTGTATATGGTATTTTTGCCAAGATTTTGTTTTAAATTTTAAAATTGATTTTCACTAATAATTGATTTTTGTGTGTGTTCATATTTATGTCTGTGTGTATTTTTTTCTTTGCTTTATCGTTGCCTAATTTAGGCATTATTAGGACTCTGGTTGTTTCCCCAAAGAACCTCCTATTTGAGAGGATTTATTGGAGAAACTTGAAATTATTTGGGAAAAAGTTAGGTTTAAACTGGAGCATCTTAATCTGAGGTTTAATAGATTTCAGGGAGTCTGAATTTGAATAGGTTAAAAAAAAGTTCCATCTTTATTTTCTGTAACTTCTGTGGAACATTAGTCTTAGAAGAGGTTTATAAGCTTCACCAGTCTTCTAAAGGAGTCTATAAATACACAAAAAGAGTTAAATACTCATGATTTAGACCAGATTATGATATACTACAACCCTAAATGGATATGTGCCCAGAATATTAAAAGTCATACCATTTTTAAAGTCAGTAGAGAACTAGATCATAGAACTTTGACAGCTGTGGAGATGAATCCTTAACTAGACAAGGTATAGACATTATCACAAAAGATAAAATAGATAACTTCAGTTACACAAAATGAAAAGACTTATACATATAAAATCGGTGCAGTAAAAAAAGGAAGCAGTTGTCTGGGAAAATATCATTGTCTCATATCTCTCTGTTAAGAATCAAATGAGATAGCATATGTAAAGCTTTGCAAAATCTGACTCTTTAGATTATTCTGATAGTCAAGATAATGTAGATAACTTATATGACAAAAGCTATTGAAATAGATAAGAGGTCTAAGTATATAAGAGATCTCAAAAGAATTGTGTGTTGTTAGCAACCATATGGAAGTTGCTTTTTTTCCCAAATAACAAATTAGAGTCATGCAAGTCAGAACTACTCTGAGATTTCACCTCTCACCCTGCAAACTGACAAATTTAACAAAATATGGAAACAGTTAATGTTTAGAGGAGTTGTGGAAAGAGATGCACACACATTGTCTATTGGTAAAGTTCAGTCATTTTGGAAAGCAATTTGGAATTATAAGAAAATCATAAATATCCATAGCCTTTGACTCAATACTTGTTTTGTGTGTTGTGTGTGTGTGTGTTGTGTGTGTGTGTGTGTGCTTCAATGAAATTCATTGATAAAAATAAAAAAAGTCATTGGTAATTAAAAAAAATACTTGGTACAGCATCACTCTATAATGGTAAAGAATTGGAAAAAGTAGATAATCCCTTTCATTGGGTGTGGCTATACAAATTGTGGCACATAAATATTATGGACTTGTTCCTGTATAACCTGCTGACTCATGGAGCTTTCAAACTGGATGTTTCATAGGAATCTTAAACTTAAGACCAAAACATAAGAAACATATTAATCATGTTGTGAAAGAAGAATCAAATCAAAATGTGGAAAAAATGAGGGGGGAACCCCCTAATTCATAATTGAAAATAAAAAACTTTGGTCTACATTCAAACTCCATAGTTCCTTCTCTCGAGTGTGAATAGTATTTTCCATCTTAAGTGCTTTAGACTTTTCTTTGATTATTGTACTGCTGAGATAAGCAAGTTCATCATAAATGATTATCACACAGTGTTGCTCTTAATGTGTATAATATTTTTCTGGTTCTGCTCATTTCGCTCAGCACCATAATTTTTTTTTTTTGCAAGGCAAACGGGATTAAGTGGCTTGCCCAAGGCCACACAGCTAGGTAATTATTAAGTGTCTGAGACCAAATTTGAACCCAGGTACTCCTGACTCCAGGGCCAGTGCTTTATCCACTGCGCCACCTAGCCACCCCACCATAATGTTTTAATTGTACTCTTTCTAAAGTTTTCCCCATGCCATTTTCCTCACTGCTTCCTAAGGGATTTTCCTAATGCAAAGTTTTACCCTAGTTATTGCTTAACTATGAAAAAAACTATTGGCTCTTCCCATCACCTCTAGGATTAAATATAAAACCTTCTGGAATTTAAAACTCTTCACCATAATACCTGGCTTCTTCCTGCATTTCCAGTTTTCTTACACATTATTCCCCAATGTACTCAGGTCAAGCTTTGCTGACCTCCCTCATTTACTGCTTCTATAAGACTAGGGGGTTGAGGTCGATAGCCTCCAAGGTACCTTCCAACTCTCTACTATAATCTTACTTACTATTCCTTGCACATGCTAGACTATCTCCTGTCTGAGCTTTTGTACAGACTGTTTTCTGTGTCTAAAATGCTCCTTACCTCTTGAAATTTCCTGGCTTCCTTTAAGACCCAATTTAAGCAAAATCTTTTTCTTCAAGACTCCTTTACTTATCCCTTCTCCTTTAGCTAATAGTGACCCCTCTTCTAAGTTTATCTTATATTCTATGAGTCTTGTATGTCTGTCCTTATGTAAATGTAAAATTCCTCATTAGATATAAGAATTTTATCCATTAGAATGTAACCTCCTTGAGGACAAGTAGTTTTGGCTTAGCACATAGGAGACACTTAAATATTGGTTGGTTTTTTTTGTTTGTAGTGAAGGATGGGTGTGATGAATATAGAAAAACTTAGGAAGCTTTATTTAAACTGATACAAAGGGAAACAAATTGAATTAAGAAAATAACATATCCAAGGACTACAAGATTGTAAATGGAAAGAACGATAAAATGAAAACTAACTGTTATAAGGAGTAAGTGACCAAGCTTGACTCCAAAGAAGAGAGATGAAAATGCACCTCTTCTTTTGCAGAGCTGAGGGACCTATCAGTATGGAATATTACACATGATGTCAGACTTGATTGACTTTTGTGTTGTTTTAGATTTGCTGAATTCTATCCTTGGGGTAGGAGATGAAACATCATGAAAATGTAGAAACATTATATAAATAATTTTTTAAAGTACCCCCCCTCATCTCTGATGTATTTTTTTTTGTATTTGCTGACTTTTAGGCAAGTGTGGTTTATACATGATACACTGGCTCCTAAGACCTTAAACTTATACCTCCCTTTTTATGTTAGGACCCATTTTAAGGGGAGAATCCTGTCCATGAGAAGTTCTCAGATGAAAGACTCCAAAGCACAAAAAAGAATTCAGCTTTTTAAATCAAAGCAAAAAAAAAATAAAATAAAAAAGCTAAATCTTTATACTTGCACAAGGCTTATTTAACTTCACTGCTAAGCAGACTGTTTGGTAGAAGAAGTGGAATATGTATTCCTTTAACCTTCTCCTTCTATGTACCAAGCTCTTGTATGATAGCTGAGCTATATGTATGTCTAAAGAGTCAAATTTCTTAATTTTGACAGATGGACTTTTTAATTTTTTAGGGAGAGGGAAGAAAGTGGTTTATTCACATTTTAAAATCAAATAACATCGCAATAGGAGACCTCATGGACTGAAATCCATGACCATGTGGGAAGCCAGCAGGGCCAGATGCCCCCTCTTTCTTGCTCTGTAGGCATTTGAACTTGCTATGTTCTACATAATGACACATTTTGGGCCACAAGCCATTCAAGCTTTTTTGGTTTATTTTAAAATAACTAACTTCTAAAGTTTGTTTGCCAAAAAGACCTGTGAGTCACTTGCAGATTTAATTTCTTTGCATGTAGAGATTGAAGAATGGGTAGATAATTGACTCAGAATATTAAATTCTAAACAATTTAAGGAAATACTATAGTGGAATTTAGATTTTTAAAATAACTGTACTTAAATTAACTTTGTTAATAAATCATCAGCATCTTTCAGTTCTATTTTTTCTTAATGAAAAATCATAGTAGTTTAAATAGGTTCAAACTTAAATCCTAAAAATTTAGTTCTGTGTTAGATTTTAGAACACCAATAGAATATCTGTGCCCTCCAAAATGGAATTTATTGCTTGTATTGAAAAATTTGATTCACATCAGGAGCCCTGTTTGCATCAGGCTACTTGAATAAAAATTCTTACTCAGATTCAGCTTCTCTGATGAACAGAGCAAAATATTGTTACTGTTATCAGAGTGAACAAAAAGGAAGCAAAACCAATGGGGTCTGACTCAGCTCTGTTAACCAAGCCACAAGTGGGCAATTGAATTTGTATGCATGTGAAAGAAACATAGTTATAGGATCATTTGGATTGCTGCAATTGTAATTTTTTTAAAAACTGGCTTAGTTCCCTTTTATCTTCCATCTTCCATCAGCATAGCTAAGTTAGGTTTATTGAACTTTATTTTATGCTCAGAGGTAACTTAAATTTTTAAAAAATTTAATACCCTTAATTTATTTGGAAAAAAATACACCTTAAAATCTCTATATCATAAACATCTGAATAAAAATTATAGCAATGCTTAGTGAGTATTTTAGTCTCTGCCTAAATTATCTCTCCTTAACCCCTCTACCCAATTCTACAGAAATCTAATCAGGACTGCTGAAAGTGACTAATTCAGTGTAATTCTTGAAGGACCCCAGCATGTGTGTGTGTGTGTGTGTGTGTGTGTGTGTGTGTGTGTGTGTGTGTGTGTGTGTCCTTAAGAGTTCATTTGGTTGAGGATTACAAAGGAACACTTGATAATGTGTCTCAGATCAAGGCTCATTTCAGAGAGGTGAATGTTTAAGCACCTCAAACTCAGTGGCATTCTCAGCAATTGAAGCACACCTTCCAGTTTCTTATCAATTTCTTGTTAACTGATAATTCCTTTCCAATTTTCCTTTAGTTTTAGTGGAATTAAATACCTTCATTGTATACTAATGATTCTCTGTTCAGTAGACATTGAACTTGGAGTTGCAGTGGGAATGGGTGATTATGAATAGAACCTAAAAGCTCAACTGTTTTGGAGCACTCTGTAGGTTACATATCACTGTTGATTGCTATTATAGAAGATGCAGCTATTGTTTTGGATTGGAATTTTGCATCTCATTTCTGTATACTTTACCAGATGATAGGTGACTTCTGGGCCTTTGCTTTTAAGTGGGCATGAGAAAGTGAGAAATGCTCTGCATTTTTTTAATAACAGTATACCAGATTTGCTGGCTGCATACAGAACTGGTCTTCAGTCCGGGGACTGTGCGTCTGTGGAGATAGGGAAACAAAATATTCCCTTCTCCCAACACAACAGGTTGCTGCTAGTAGTGACTATTACAATAGCAAATACTGCTTGTTCGTTTTCCTCTTATTCAAAGCCTGACATTGCAAGGCAGTGGCAGCAAGGACAGATTCAGAATGAATTAAGGTTGGAGGCAGCAAAATCATTATAGGTAAGCAAGGCAAAGACATCATGAGAGCCTTGGAGGAGGTGGGATTCATAGAGGCCCCTGAGTAACCAGGTAATTCCTTCTCTCCATCTTCTTTGGAGGATTGGGCTGCTGTAGTGACTGAGAGATTGAGGGAAAGGCATGGAGTAACCAGGATTGGACTGGTCAGTCTTAATCTGGAATCAAGATGGGTGAGAGAGATGGCTAGTTTAAAGTAGTGTTATGGCAGCAGCGGCAGACAATCTATGGAGAAGTCCCTGGGAGAAATAATCAGTCTCTTTATAAGAGTAAAATTTGAATCAACAGATGAAAAATAATTTTAACAATTGACCTAAAGAGTTAGCAGTGCTAAAAAAAGAAGTAAAAAATTGAGCCTACTTTCTGAAATAAATATCCAAAAAAAATAATCAACTATGAGAAGAATGAATAAACAAATTATTATTAATCACCTGCTTTGTATCAGGGACTGAGAATATAAAGACATGTAAAAAATAAAACATTCTATGTCCTTAAGGAATTTATATTCTATTAAGGCAAGTAATAGATATTGTTTCGTACAAAATGAATAGGAGATGATTTGCCCATTAGCTCTAGTTTCTAGAGAGATCAGAAAAGGCTTCATGTTAAAAAAAAAAAAGTCCTGTGCTAGAGTTGATCCTTGAAGGAAAATAGGAATTCTAAGAAGCAGAGGTAAGAGAATTTATTCTTGGCATGAGGAGGAACTGAGAGAAGGGAGATGGAATATAATAAATGTGGAAGAGTAAGAAGTCTAACTTGGCTGAACTAAAGAGTTTGTGAAGGGAATATAAAATAACAAGGCATAAAATGTAGATTGTTACCTTTTTGTGAAAAGTTTTGTCAAATAGAAGATTGATTCAGAAACCTATGAGGAGGATAATAATGCATAGGGAAGTGGCTATAAAAGGAATATCATAAGATAATAAATTTAGAACTGAAAGATGCCTTAGAGATCCTGTAATCTAACCCCACCTCATTTTAAAGATGAGAAAACTGAGGCTTAGGAACATCATCTCCAAATGGGGTAGATGGATATCAAGATATGAACAAAGAAGCAAAAATTGAAAGTGTAAAATCAGTGGAGTGAAATTGTTCTGCTTACTTCTATAGGTGACTTCTCACAGTTTTTTGTGAAGAGGAAAAAAGTGCTTATTCCCTCTTCTCCTTGCTTCCCAACTTTCCCATTTCTGTCAAAAGTACTACTACTACTGGGTAGTCAATCCGGTTTGCAACTTTACTGTTATCTTTGAAACTATTTATACTCACCTCACATATCCAATCTGTTGTCAAGTCTTTGTGACTTGATGACATCTCCCATTTATGGGAGGAGATATCTAGATATTTATCACCATATTTACCACCATAGTGAAAGCTTCTTGCCTGTACTATTGCAGTAGTCTCCTCATTTGTCTTCCTCCCTCAAATCTCTTCCCATTCCAGTCCATTCTCTAAAAACATTTAATTTCTAGAGCTATTTATTTATTTGTTTGTTTGTTTGTTTATTTTAGATTTTTGCCAGGCAATGGGGTTAAGTGACCCAAGGCCAAACAGCTAATTATTAAGTGTCTGAGATCAGATTTGAACTCAGGCACTCCTGACTCCAGGGCCAGTGCTCTATCCACTGTGCCACCTAGCCGCCCCCAGAGTTATTTTTTTAAAAAGCATTTTACCCCCTAACTCAGAAAATTCCTCATTACCTCCCAGATCAAATATGAAATCCTCCATTTGTCATTTAAACCATTTCACAATCTTTCTGTCTTTCCAGTTTTTACCTTGCTCTCCCTGTCATTTATACTAACGTTTATACCAACATACTTGGAAGCGATATTCATTCTTCTTACTCAGAGATCTTTTTTTCTTTTTTTACTGGCCATTCCCCCATGTTTGTAAAATGCCCTCCTGTCTTTATTATTTTAAATATTCTATTTTTCTCCCCACTTAAAAAATCATATTTGCTAATGATGTATCAGTTTTACTATTCTTTCCCCAAGAAACCAGCTCCAACATTTATTTGTCCATTCTGTGACTTTTGCTTTCATTTTTTTTAATTTTAAAGATTTTATTTATTCTGAGTTTTACAATTTTCCCCCAGTCTTGCTTCCCTCTCCCCACTCCCCACAGAAAGCAGTCTTTTAGTCTTTATATTGTTTCCATGGTATACATTGATCTCAGTTGAACGCGATGAGAGAGAAAACATACCTTTAAGGAAGAAAAAAAGTATAAGAGATTGCATAATTACATAATAAGATAATTTTTTTCCCTAAATTAAAGATAATAGTCTTTGGTCTTTGTTTAAACTCCACAATTCTTTTTCTGTAAACAGATGGTATTCTCCATCGCAGACAGCCCCATATTGTCCCTGATTGTTGCACTGATGGAATGAGCAAGTCCATCAAGGTTGATCATCTCCCCCATGCCACCATCAGGGTATACAGTGTTTCTCTGGTTCTGCTCATCTCGCTTGGCATCAGTTCATGTAAATCCTTCCAGGCTTCCCTGAATTCCCATCCTTCCTGGTTTCTGATAGAACAATAGTGTTCCATGACATACCTATACCACAGTTTGTTAAGCCATTCCCCAATTAAAGGACATTTACTTAATTTCTAGTTCTTTGCCACCACAAACAGGGCTGCTATAAATATTTTTGTACAAGTGATGTTTTTAGTCTTTTTCCATCATCTCTTCAGAGTATAGACCCAGTAGTGGTATTGCTAGATGCACGTTTTTGTTACCCTTTGGGTGTGATTTCAAATTGTTCTCCAGAAAGGTTGGATGTTGCTTTCAAATTTTTAATCTTAAAAAAAAATTTCAATTTCTAATTGGGTATCTCACTGAGATTTTTTTATTTGATGTCTTTTTTAGGATTTTAGTTTCTTATATAACTCATTGATCTCTTTTGATGATGAGTCTTTAGAGATATAAAATTTTCCCTTAGAAATACTTTGATTATATCCTAAAAGTTTTATAATGTTTTATTTTTGTTTTCTCTGATCATTCATCTGTTTTTTCTCCAATTTGTTTGTTAACCCACCAGTCTTTTAGGATTAAATTATTTACTTTGAATTGGATTAAAAATTTGAAAGCAAATTCATTGAATGGACATATAAATAAATGTAGGAACTGGTTTCTTGGAAATTGAATTGAATTTAAATACTTTATCCAAAGTCCTTTTTTGATAGAATTTTCATTGCTGTGAATAGCAAAGGATATTTATGTATATGTTTGCTATTTCTCCTTTTTTATTTTTTTAATTTTTTCCAGTTACATGCATAAGTTTTCAACATTCATGTTTTTGTAAGATTTTGAGTTCCACGGTTTTCCACTTTTCACCATAATTTCCCTTCTCACAAAAACAAGTATTCTGATATAGCTTTTTTGAATTTATTTATTTTTGAATTTACAATTTTACCCCAATTTCACTTTCCTCCCCCCACCCACCACAGAAGGCAGTCTGATAGTCTTTACATTGTTTCCATGCTATACATTGATCTCAATTGAATGTGTTGAGACAGAAATCATATCCTTAAGGAAAAAATAAAGTATAAGAGATAGCAAAATTACATATTAAAATAACATTTTTTTTTAAATTAGAGGTAATAGTCTTTGGTCTTTGTTCAAACTCCACAATTCTTTCTCTGGATACATATGGTATTCTCCATCACAGATACCCCCAAATTGTCCCTGATTGTTACATTGATGGAATGAGCAAGTCATTAAGATTGATCATCAACCCCAAGTTGCTGTTAGGGTATATGATGTTCTTTTGGTTCTGTTTATCTGTCTCTCAGTATCAGTTCATGTAAATCCTTCCAGGCTTCTCTAAATTCGCATCCTTCCTGGTTTCTAATAGAACAGTTGTGTTCCATAGTGTACGTATACCACAATTTGTTCAGCTATTCTTGAATTGATGGACATTCACTTAATTTCCAATTCTTTGTCACCACAAACAGAGCTGCTATGAGTATTTTTGTACAAGTGATATTTTTACCCTTTTTCATGATCTTTTCAGTGTATAGACCCAGTAGTGGTATTGCTGGATCAAAGGGTATGCACATTTTTATTGTCCTTTGGGCATAATTTCAAATTGCTCTCCAGAAAGGTTGGATAAGATTACAGCTCCACTAACAGTTATATCAGTGTCCCAGATTTCCCACATCTCCCACATCCCTTCTAGCATTGATCATTGTCCTTTCTGGTCATATTGGCCTGTCTGAGAGGTGTGAGATGGTACCTCAGATTTGCTTTAATTTGCATTTCTCTAATCAGTAAAGATTTAGGGCAGTATTTCATATGACTATGGATCACTTTGATTTCCTCATCTGTAAATTGCCCCCTGCATATCCTTTGACCATTTGTCAGTTGGGGAATGACTTGTTTTTTATAAATTTGACTTAGTTCTTTGTATATTTTAGAACTGAGTCCTTTGTCAGAAATAATAGTTGTAAAAATTGTTTCCCATCTCATATAGGTTTTTGATGACTTTAATTTCAATCTGCCTATTTATATCCTTTGACAATTTTTCAATTGGGAATGACTTGTATTCTTATAAATTTGACTCCATTTTCTATATAATTTTAGATAAGAGTTCTTTATCAGAAATGCTAACTGTGAAAATAGTTTCCTCGTTTTCTGCATTCCTTCTATCTTGGTTGCATTGGTTTTATTTGTGCAAAACCTTTTTAATTTAATGTAATCAAAATTATCCACTTTGCATTTTATAATATTCTTTATCTCTTGTCTGGTTATAAACTCCTCCCATTTCCATACATCACACTATTCCTTTTTCTCCTAACTGGGTAATGCTTTCATCCTTTATGTTGGCAAAGGGTGTGAGATGTTGGTCTTCGCTTAGTTTCTGCCATTCTTTTTTCCAATTTTCCCAGCAACTTTTGTCAAATAGTGAGTTCTTATGTCAGAAGCTGGAGTCTTTGTGCTTATCAAACAGTAGATTATTATAGTCATTTACTACTACTATTTTGACTTTTCTACATTTTTAGGTTTTTTTTTAGCCTCTGGTCAGTTTTTGTAAAGGTCCCATATATATAACTGAGAATAGGTATACTCCTTTGACTTTCCATTCAGTAATCACCAGATCTAACTTTAATATTCTTTCAGGTGTTTCATTGTTTATTATTTTTTGCCATTTTACATTTGTAAAAGAAAATTCCACATGGTACTGATATACACATTATTATTACTTATTTTGATATTTTATTTTTTCCAGTTACAAATTTTAATATTCTTTTTGAAAGTTTTGAGTTCCAAATTCTTTCCCTTCTTCTGTCTCTTACTCCTTGAAAAGACAAGCCATTTGATAGAAATTATCTTTTTGCAGTCTTACAAAATGTTTACACATTAGTCAATATATTGTAAAAGAAAATACAACCCCCCCCAAAAAAAAGCCACATGAAAAAGAAAGTTTTCAAAAGTGTTCATATACAATCAGTTAGGTGTAGAAGTCTATGCTCTGCATTTAGACTCTATCAGTACTTTTTCTAGAAGTGGATAGCCTTTTTCATTATAAGTCCTTTGACTTGGATCATTATATTGCTGACAATAGCTAAGCAATTCACAGTTGATCATTATATAGTATTGTTTTACTGTGTATAATATTCTCCTGGTTCTGCTCATTTCCCTTTTGCATCATTTAAGTCTTTACAGGTTTTTTCCTGAGAACATTTCGGCTTATCATTTCTCATACAGCACAGTTAGTTACTCTCATATAGTACAACTTGTTCAGTTATTCCTCAGGTGACGGGCATCCTTTTGATTTACAGTTCTTTTTCTTTTTTAAGGTTTGTTTTTTTTTTTGCAAGGCAAATGGGGTTAAGAGGCTTGCCCAAGACCACACAGCTAGGTAATTATTAAGTGTCTGAGACTGCATTTGAACCCAGGTACTCCTGACTCTAAGGCCAGTGCTTTATCCACTACGCCACCTAGCCGCCCCTACAGTTCTTTGTCAACACAAAAAGATGCTTTGAATATTTTATACATCTTGGTCTTTTTACTTTTTGCTTTTTCTCTCTTTGGGACATAAACTTTTGCTGAGTATGCACAGTTTTATAACCTTTTGGACATGGTTCCAAATTTCCCTCCAGAATGGATAAATAAGTTCACAATTCCACAGAAAAATGCATTAGTGTTTCAGTTTTTCCACATCCCCTCCAACACCTAACATTTTCCTTTTTTGTCATATGAGCCACTCTGATAGGTACCTCAGAGTTGTTTTAATCTGTATTTCTCCGATCAATAGTGATTTAGAGCAGTTTTTCAGATGACTATAGCTTTGACTTATTTGCCTGAAAATTACCTGTTAATATCCTTTAACCATTCATCATTTGGGGAATTACTTGTATTCTTATAAATTTGATTTATTTCTATTTATTGAGAAATGAGCTCTTTAGCAGAGAAACTTGCTATGAATTTTTTCCCCAATTAGGATTACTCCATATTTCCCTCTGTCCTATTTTTCTTGTTTCTCTTTCTTTGTCCTTTTATACCATCCATCCTCAAAAGCGTTTTTCATCTACCTACAGTCTCCTCCAGTTCACATTTTCTTCTATCAGCAACTCTTCTCTTATACCCTTCCCTTCCTGCTTTTCAGTAGGTAAGATAGACTGATTTCTATACCTGATTGTATATGTTATTTCCTCTTTGAGCCAATTTTGATGAGAATAAGGTTCAGGTTAAGCCTTCCCCCCCCCCCCCAATCCCTCATCTTCTTCATTTTCCTCTATACTGTGATAGCTTTTTTGTGCCTCTTTCATGTGAAATAATTTACCCTATTTTACCTTTCCTTTTCTCCTTCTCTCAGTGCATCCCACTCTACCCCCACCTAATTTTTTTTTTAAGAGATCATTCCAAGATCATCAGTTCATACCTTAGGCCCTCTGTCTATGTAAACTCCTTTGTACTGCTACAATAGTAAAAATAGGAACTGGGAGAAATCATTCCTGAAATGTAGATATCTCTACTTAGGTTCATATTGTCATTTTGGAAGTGGAAGATTTCATGACGAAATGCCATTTTATAACTTTTACGCATTAGAAGTGCCACTTGAATAACCCTTCTATGAAACAACTTGTTATTATTTTCCTTTGTAAAACCATGGAGCTATAATATTTAGTGTTAATTTATGTCACCACTTATTGTCATTTTAAATAAGATGGTTTTAGTACTTTTGTTCTTGTCTTTATGAGCTTATCTAATAATTTAATGAGTATAATACTTTTTAATTTCTCTTTCTCACAGTTCCTGTTTTTTACTATTGGAGTATGTTCACCTATTTACAATATTAAAATTCTTGTGGAATTTATGAAAAAAATTTTCAGTTTAACTAGATAGTCCTCCTCTCCCTTAGGAAAAAGGTTTTTTTTGAATTAGGTCAATTTTTATTTTATTTTAAAAAATTTTTTTCTTTTGAATTTTTTTACAATTTTTACATTTACAATTTTCCCCCAATCTCCCTCCCCACATACACAGAAGGCAGTCTGTTAGTCTTTGCATTGTTTCCATGATATACATTGATCTAAGTTGAACGTGATGAGAGAGAAATCATATCTTTAAGGAAGAAAAATAAAATATTGTGCCTGATCATTGCACTAATGGAATTGAGCAAGTCCATTAAGGTTGATCATCACCCCCATGTTGCACTTAGGGTATACAATGTTTTGGTTCTGCTCATCTCGCTCAGCATCAGTTCATGCAAATCTTTCCGGGTTTTCCTGAATTCCCATTCCTCATGGCTTCCAATAGAACAATAGTGTTCCATCACATACATATACTACATTTTGTTAAACCATTCCCCAGTTGATGGAATTCACTCAATTTCCAGTTCCTTGCCCCCACAAACAGAGCTGCTATGAATATCTTTGTACAAGTGATTTTTTTATACATTATTAAAATATTCTTAAGAGTAAACATAATACCCCCTCCCCCCAAAAAAATATAGAACCTCATGAGAAATAAAGGACAAGAAAGAGAAAAAAAAATGTGTTTCCGTCTGTGTTCTGATACCATCAGCTCTGTCTTGAGTGGCTCACATTCTTTATCTTAAGTCCATCACAGAAGTTACCTCCATATTTTTCCAGAGTTGCTGTTGCTGACTGTAATTCCCTCCATCCATTGCTCTCCACTACCATCTATTATATTTTCTCTCTCCTTTCACTCTGTCCCTCTTCTAAAATGTGCTGTAGGGTAGCTGAGTGGTGCAGTGGACTGAGCACTGGCCCTAGGGCCAAGAGGCCCCAAGCCCACATACCACCCCAGAGAACCAGCAACCACTCAGCCCTGTGGTCCTGGACAGGCCACCCATCCCAGCCCCTTGCAAGAAGTAAAAAAGAAAATGTGGTGTATCTGACTATTCTCTTCTATGATCTCTCCTCTATCACCCACATCCCCCCCTTCCCCCTTTCCACCTTATTATCTCCTTTTTACTCTAGATGTCTATCTATACCCTATTGAGTATGTATGCTGTTTCCTCTCTGAGCCATTTCTGATGAGAATGAAGGTTCCCTCACCCCCCCTTGCCTTCCCCTTCCATATCATTGCAATATATATATATATATACACATATACATGCATATATATATATATATATATATAATCTTTTATATGAAATATCTTAGCCTATTCCCCCTTTCCTTTCTCTTACTCCCAGTACATTTCCTTTTTAGCCATTGACTCCATTTTTACAATATATTAAATCTTCAAATTCAGCTTTCTCCTGTGCTTCATCTATAAGAGCTCCTTCTGTCTGCTCTATTAAATGAGAAGGTTCATATGACTATTAGCATTATCTTTTTTTCTCTGCAGGAATACATGCAGCTCATTGTCATTAAGTCCCTCATATTTTTACCCTTCTCCTCTGCTCTCTATGCTTCACCTGAGTCCTGTATTTATTTGAAGGTCAAACTTTCTGTTCAGTTCTGGTCGTTTCAACAGGAACATTTGAAATTCCCCTGGTTCATTGAAAGTTCATCGTTTCCCCTGGAAGAGGATGTTCAGTTTTGCTGGATAGTTGATTCTCGGTTTCATTCCAAGCTCTTTGTCTTCTGGAATATTACATTGCAAGCCCTACGAGCCCTTAATGTAGTTGCTGCTAAGTCCTGTGTGATCCTGACTGCAGTTCCATGATATTTGAATTGTGTTCTTCTGGCAGCTTGTAATATTTTCTCTTTGACTTGGGAGTTCTGGAATTTGGCTATAATATTCCTGGGAGTTGTTGGGGTTTTTTTTTTGGATCTTTTCCCAGGGGGAGATCAGTGGATTCTCTCAATTTCTATTTTTACCCTCTACTTCTAGGATATCAGGGCAATTTTCTTGTAGGAATTCTTAGAAAATAATGTCAAGGCTCTTTTCCTGAGTATGACTTTCAGATATTCCAATAATGTTTAAATTATCTTTCCTGAATCTGTTTTCCAGATCATTTGTTTTTTTCAATGAGATGTTTCACATTTTCTTCTAATTTTTCATTTTTTTGGTGTTGGAAATTTTATGCCTTGACTTCTCATAAAGTCATCAGCTTCCTTTAGCTCCATTATACATCTGAAGGATTTGTTTTCCTCAGAGAGCTTTATTATCTCCTTTTCCATCTGGCCAATTCTGCTTTTTTAACATTTTTGAACTGTTTTATCCAATTTGACCTAAGCTGGTTTTTTGTTTTGTTTTGGTTCGGGTTTTTTAGGTTTTGGCAAGGCAGATGGGGTTAAGTGGCTTGCCCAAGGCCACATAGCTAGGTAACTATTAAGTGTCTGAGACTGGATTTGAACCCAGGTACTCCTGACTCCAGGGCTGGTGCTTTATCCACTGCACCACCTAGCTGCCTCTTAAGCTTGTTTTGAACATGTTATTTTCTTCAGCATTTTTTTGGATCTCCTTGACTAAGCTGCTGGCTTCTTTTTCATGTTTTTCCTGCATCTCTCTCATTTCTTTTCCCAATTTTTCTTCTGTCTCCCCTACTTGGTTTTCAAAAATTTTTTGAGCTCTGTCATAGCCTGAGCCCAACTACCATTTTTCTTGGAGTCTTTAAATGCAGAAATTTGTACTTCCTCATTCAGATTGAGTATTTTGATCCTTCTTGAGATCATAGACAATGTATTTCTCAATGGTGTTCCTCTTTTTTCTCTGTTTACCCATTTCCCCAGCATGTGCCTGGTTTTGGGGTGCTTCCTGAGCTTTTGAGTTTTACTTGGTACACCCCCACAAGGACCTCAGTGTGTGAGGCTTTGACTGTTCTCTTGGCCTGTGAATGACCACAAGTGCACCCCTCTGCCATGGGACTGGGCGGGGTTCCTGATTTACGGGGGGCCTAGACTGTGATCAGGATTTGTATGTGGTCAGAGCCTCAGAGTCCTGTTCTAGGGACAGAGGACAGACCCCAGAAGTCTCCCTCCACTGCCTTACCTTTGATGGTCTGGGCACTCAGGGTGCATCTGCCTGGAGACGCCTGCTTCCTTTTCCTCGATCTGTTCTGGGCTGCCAGGCTACTGGGTCCAGGCCTCAGAAGCTGCCCTGAGGGGCTTTGCACTTGCTCTGGCAGTGGTATCCCTGCTGATCCTCCAAGTTGTGCCCGGTGCTCCCTGGGGTGCAGGTCAGGAACCTGCTTCTGCTACTGGGAGCCTGGTGTCTTGGGGCTGTTTCCGGGAAGCTGAAGTTCCTTCACTCCAGCAAGGCCACCCCTCTAACCCCTTGGAGCAGAGTTTTTCCACTATTTTCCAGGTTACCTTGGGCTGGAGAATTGCCTCACTGGATCTTTCTGTGGGTTCTATCTCTCAAAAATTTAGTTAGAGTCATAATTTTAAGATTTTTGAAATATTTTAGAGAACACCTAGGAGATGCTCTTCTCCTGTTGCCATCTTGGCTCCACCTCCCAAGAAAAGTTTTAATACACTTTGAAGAATTTAATTTGTTTGGGAGAGACAAATAGTTTACATGATTTTCTTTTTTTTTTTTTTTTTTCCTCTTCCTTTCTTGGGAGAGGAAATTCTACCTTTGAATTGGCAGTGGACTTCTGGATTCTCTCTATCTTTCCAAAAAATTGTGTTATCTTTTTGCTCATTTTCCTTTCCTGGCTAAAATTTTATTCTTCTACTGTTATGTAAAGCAAAATGTGATCATTGCCAGATCTTTATCTGGCAATGTCTCATGCTGAATAGAGATTGGGGAAAGGTTTGCAACTTTCCAGAGGAAAAAAGTAGGTAATTTCATTCAGAAGGCACAATGAAAGCATATACCTAAATATGTGCAAATTTCCATAAAGAGGAGAGTCTAATGAGAGAGAGATTTAAAAAAAAATAGGTGAACATATAACCCCCCCGACCTATGAGAGATAAGCCTTTACCAAGCTTGGGAAAAGAGGACTTGATTTTTGGTTTTGCAGGTGGAGAACCCCAGACATTTCCTTTTAAAGGAATCGTATCCCCACTAAGTTTAAGTGCTACATGACTAAAAACTCTCTTACATGTGGGAAACTTCCCTATTTATTTTCTACACATAGTGACCACTATTGCAATGATTCATAAGCAAGAACATCTCTGCTCTATAATACTTCTGTTTTGCTTGTTAGAATTTATTTAAGGGGCAGTGGGATTAATTGACTTGCCCAAGGTCACATAGTTAGGCAATTGTTAAGTGTCTGAGGTGGCATTTGAACTCAGGTCCTCCTGACAGCAGGGCCAGTACTCTATCCACTTCGCCACCTAGCTGCCCCATCTATCATTTTTTTATTAAAGATTTTATTTGAGTTTTACAATTTTCCCTCCAATCTTACTCTCCCCCCCCCCACGGAAAGCAATCTGTCAGTCTTTACTTTGTTTCCATGTTGTACATTGATCCAAATTGAGTGTGATGAGAGTGAAATCATATCCTTAAGGAAGAAACAAAAAGTATATGAAATAACAAGATCAGACAATAAGATATCTACTTTTTTTTTCTAAATAAAAGGGAATGGTCCTTGAACTTTGTTCAAACTCCACAGTTCTTTATCTGGATACAGATGATATTCTCCATTACAGAGAGCCCCAAATTGTTCCTGATTGTTGCACTGATGGAATGAGCAAGTCCTTCAAGGTTGAACATCACTCCCTTGTTGCTGTTAGGGTATACAGTGTTTTTCTGGTTCTGTCATCTCACTCAGCATCAGTTCATGCAACTCCCTCCAAGGCTTCCCTGAATTCCCATCCCTCCTGGTTTCTAATAGAACAATAGTGTTCCATGACATACATATACCACAGTTTGCTAAGCCATTCCCCAATTGAAGGACATTTACTTGATTTCCAATTCTTTGCCACCACAAACAGGGCTGCTATTACATGATTTTCTTGATCAGATTTACTCTTCTCTCTTGAATCTATATTCTAAGTTAGGGTCACAAAATTTTAGAGATGGAAGGTTTATTTCATCTTGATCCTTTAGTCTAAAGGCCTCGTTTTAGAGATGAGAGAGAGTTAGAGAACCCGAAATCAAAGAAGTTTGGGAGTTAATTCAATTAATTGGTGGCAGGTGTAACTAAAACTGTTTTCTGACTTCAAGGCTAATGTTCTTACCAATACAAGATGAATTTTATTTCTTTTTTTTCCCACAGGATTACTAGTCTAGATGAGTGAAAATGCTTTAGATGTTTATCCTAAGATTTTAGCAGTTTTTGGTAATGCATCCTACCCTATTCATGTGGAGAAGATGAAAAGATATACATTAGGTGAGATTTCAGTTAGATTCAGATGGACATAGCTGGTTGGATGACTAGAATGAAAGAGTAATTTCAAGTTCAGTGCCAGTTTGTCTGGAGAACTCCAGTGGGATACCCCAGGAATCTGTGCTTGGGCTCGTGCTGTTTAACATTTGTTTCCATGTATTTGTCAAATTTATAGATGATACCAAACTGGAAATTATACTTAACATACTGAATAAAGAGAATACTAAAGAATCTTGACAGAGAAAAGTAAAGGACTAAATCTAACAATATAAAATTCATTAGGGTTTTGCAAGCAAAAAAGTCATCTGACAAGTTTAAGTTGAGGGGGAGGCATGGTTAGACAACAATTTTACCTGAAAAAGATTTGTGGGGTTTTAATGGATTGCCAACTGTTTCATCATCCTTTGTGCTGGAGTTAGGAAGATCTGTATTCAGATCTGGCCTTATAGGGTATTTGGGTGGTACAGTGGATAGAGCATGGGCCCTGGAATCAGGAGGACCTGGGTTCAAATGTGACCTCAGATACATGATACTTTTTTAGCTGTGTGACTTTGGGCAAGTGACCCTAATCCCTTTGCCTTGCAAAAATTAAAAAAATCTGGCCTTAGATGCTAGTTGGTTGACCCAGGCATCAAGTGTTTCAAGGAAGTGGCCATAGCTATTCATTGGTGCTGTCATTCTGGCCAAACTTTCCATCACTCCTGTGAGATGTGGCTACTGAGGGAACAATTTGTAAGCCTCACACCATGCCACCCTGCATGGTCACTGGGTGTTGTGGATGGCTTCTGGTGCCCACCCCCTAGAGGTACTGGCATCGTCTTAGCTCCTGTACTTAAGAAGCTCCTGATAATGCTGGAACTGATGACTGCTCCACTTATGTGCTACCACTCTAGGCAGCTTTGCTAAAGCTACCTTTAATGCCATCTCCAAAACATATAGCTTCCAGTGGAAGATGTTCACTAAGTCTCTCTATCAGGAATTCATCCATCATTTTGTGAATACTCACACTCATGTGTTTGTCCAGTGGGCAGACTGCTGGGGCAACCACATGGATATTTTTTATAAAGAAGGAATAAATTGAACTGCCTATTCCTTAAAAAAAAGCAAGAAAAATTATACTTCAGTTTGTACTCAGAGTACATCAGTTCTTTCTCTAGAAATGGTTAGCACTTTTTCATCATGAGTCCTTTGAAATTGTCTAGCATCATTGTATTGATCAGAGCAGCCAAGTTTTTCACAGTTGCTGTTACAATGCTATTACTGTGCACAAGAATTTCCCACTTCTTCTCATTTCACTTTGCATTAGTTCACATGGTTCTTGCTATGTTTTCTGAAATCATCTTGTTTATCATTTCTTATAGCACAGTAGTGCTGCATCACATTTATATATTATAATTTGTTTAGCCATTCCTCAATTTTCAGTTTTTTCCCACTACAAAAAGAGCTGCTATAAATACTTTTGTACATATAGAGAACCCCTTTCCTTTTTCTTTGATCTCTTTGGGATACAGTTGTATAACCCTTTGCTATATAGTTCCAGATTATTTCTCAGAATAGTCAGGTTACTTTATTTACTCTACCAATAGTTCATTACCTATTTATCCCTCATCCCTTCTGGCATTTTCCATTTCAGAGAATTTTAATCTGCCTGCCTCTAATAGGGATGATTTAGATAATTTTTTTTCATATAACTAAATATTTTTGATTTCTTCTGTAAACTTCCTGTTCATATTCTTTGACCATGGGGAAAATGGCTTTTATTTTTACAAATTTGACTCAGTTCTATACTCAGTATATATTTGAGAAATGAAACTTTTATCAGAGAAATTTGTTATTACTTTATTGGATTTTGTTTTATTGTTTCTTGATGTTTCAATGAGTTGGCCAACTTCTAATTGCCTGATTCTACTTTTTAAGGAATTAATTTTTTCAGTTAGCTTTTGTACTTTTCCATTTGATCAATTCTGAAGATTGTGATAACTACAGGGCAAGTTTCAACTTGAGGGGAGGGGGAAGGATCTTGAAGCGCACAATACTTCCTTTGGATCTTGAATGTAGTATTAAGAAATTTTAATACTTAAAGGAAGGGGAGAGAAAAGAAGTTTTTTTCTGAGGCTGGAACAACATAACTTTATCCTGTTAATCATGTTTTATAAGTTTTATAGATATTTTCTGTTTCTTAAATCACTGTGGTATTCTATGTATCCCTTTTGTGCTCTTTCTCAGTCATTTTTTATGACAAATAGTTTTTTTTTAGAGTCAGGACAACTGATTGATAGTTTGAAGAAGTCCAAAAACATCTAACAATGTGTTTCACTTGTGGACCTCCCACATCCCCAAAAGAATAGATTAAAAATATTTTTTTCATATCTCTTTATTCAAGTCTTTGATTTTCATAATTTTGTTATTTTTACTTTTACTTTTTTGTATTTTGTTGTTCTTTCTATTTCCATTGTTATTAGTTTCTGTTTTGTTTTCATGCCTCTGGCTTACTTTACTTTGCATCATTTCATCTAGATTTTTCCCTCTTGTATTCATCACACCAATCATTTCTTACAGCATAGCATTCATTATATTTGTATATCAACTAATGTTTTTTCAGAAAATGATATATGAAATTCCTTTGACTTTTTTCAAAAGGTTTATTGCTATATTCTTTAACCATAATATGTAATGAAAATGATGTGGATTTTTTCTGGTAGAACTATCAGTTCACTTTTCTAACAAAAGTATTGGGGAAAATATTCATTTTTGAATATTTACTTCTTATCAGTTTTATTTTTCAGGAATACATAAATTCTTCATATTATCTATAATTCATTTATGGCCCCTGAAATCACTTGTTTGATGTGAAGGACCTAAGTAGTCATTTGATTGCATAGGAGTTGCTTAAAGAGGGATACTTTGTAAAAAAAAAAAAAATGCTCATTTTTTCCTTAAGTTTTGAGTGAACCTTGCCTGTCATTCCTCTCCTTCAAGACCCGTTGCCAAAGCCCCTTCCTTAATTGTTCATGACTCTGCCTCCTTTAATTTATTAGCACTTGTCCTTGAGTTTGTATGAAGCATTTTCCACCTACTTTATCAGTGTATATAAAGCAACAACTTTACAATGGTCAATCAACTTAAGGTAACTGTGTTTTCTCAAATTGACTTGAATCTTTAAAAACATTAAAGCTTATCTAAATGCTTTCTTTTTTTAAATTTTTTAAAAAAAAATTTTTAGGTTTTTGCAAGGCAAATTGGGTTAAGTGGCTTGCTCAAGGCCACACAGCTGGGTAATTATTAAGTGTCTGAGACCGGATTTGAACTCAGGTACTCCTGACTCCAGGGCCGGTGCTTTACCCACTGTGCCACCTAGCCACCCCTAAATGCTTTCTTTAAAATTCAGTACCAAATATGATATCCTGCATAGTATTATTACATTATTTAAGGTAAATTACAAAAAATCAAAACTTTTATTTAGAATAACAATGGTAGTAATGAATCCAAACTTTAATATTTCCTCATCTTCTAGGTAATTAAATATTTAATATTTACCATATAGTTTAAAGTTTTCCAACCCAAGAGTTTTACCCAACTCACAGATTAAAATGTAATTGGAAAATGTTTAACAAAATAAATATAATTCCATATGAATTTTAACGGATTTTCTAAGGCTGTGTGTAGCCTAGAGAGATTTGTTTGTATTTGAGTTTGCCACCACAGGTCTGAATCATATATTATTCACAGCATATATCTTGTAAACATCTGCGATATGTCTGAATTGTGTTATTACAAAGTGATAAAAAATTGTAAAGTCATATATATACATTTATATAAAGTTAAGAATTTATTCTTAAACTCAGAAGCTATATTTTTATTCAGATGGAAATTGTATTGTATATATCAAAGTAAATATCAGTTTGGACATCTAACAAAACCAAATAGAGACATGAAGTAGCCATTTGCTTTTAGCTAAGTGACACTTTGTTCACAAAGCCTCAGGACAAATGAGTAAGAAAAATTAATTGATTATTTAATGCTTGATATATTTCTGACCATAAAATGCTTTAGTTTTAAACTAAAACTTATGCCCATAAACTATTTATTTTGTCATAATAATGGTACTCACTTTGAAACTTGAACTTTTTAATAAAAAGTTTAAAAATTTTCCACATGTATCTGTAGGAATATATATTACTAAATATAAATGAAAACTATCAGGCATCTACTATGTACTAAGCACCGTTCTAAGTCATGGGGATACAGGTCGGAAAATATGGCAGTTCTTGTTTTCAGAAGACTCATGCTATAGTAGGAGAACCAAAAAAAAAAAAAAGCTGTTTATTTTCTGGGCAGATGTAAAGATCTAAGAGTGAACCTGCAGGGTGGAGATACAAGTCCTTGTGTTACTAAAATAGCTAAAGTTAACAGTGCATGGGGACTGCAAGGTACAGAAGATGGGCAGAGGGGTAGGCCGTGTTTTGGAGGCAGTGGCAGAAGAGGTGGGTAAGGTCTGATAGGCCTTGCCACTTCATCTGATGGAATGAAATTGTTGACTATCAAGCAGCTTAGTCAAGTAGATTCTTCTCTGTTGGTTAGACTTCCTACCTGGCTATCTGAAATGGATTCTAGGACAGCCTTGGGAAGGGGTAGAGGAAAGTTAAAAAAAAAAAAACCCAACAGGACTTCCCAAAACCAGGCTGAAAATCTCCCTCTCTCCTTTTTTCCTTTCTATCTACCTACCTCACAGGATTGATGTTTGGCATCTGGTCTAAATGCTAGTGGTGTGCTTCTATTTCTTAGGAGAAATAATTGTATCTTTACCTCCCAGAGTTGTTGCAAACATAAAAAGTGATATTTGTAAAGTTCTTCACAAGTCTTAAAGGGCTAACAAATAAATAGCTATTATTGATGAAGGGATCAAATGAGATAAATTTGACAAAAAAACCTTTTAAACATTAAAGCAATATTACCACTGATATTAATTTTGTCCTTACTTTCTCCTTCTAGTTCCCACTCCTTTCCCTCAATTTCCTTCACTTTAACCACCTTTAGGATTAACATTATTCCACAGAGATTTTCCAGATAGTTTCATAGGTTAGTCTCTATGATATTTTCTGCATCACTTCTAATGGTGTGACAAGTGAAATTTAGTAAAAAACCAGATATTCCAATAGTTTGCTCCCCTCAAGTGATCCATTAATGAAATAGATTTTCTTATAAAATATTTTATTAAAATTAAAAGTAATTTTTCAAACAACTTCAGAATCTGTGACTTAGGGTTTTTTAAAATAGGTGATTTAGGGGCAGCTAGGTGGTGCAGTGGATAGAGCACCGGCCCTGGAGTCAGGAGTACCTGGGTTCAAATCCAGTCGCAGACACTTAATAATTATCTAGCTGTGTGGCCTTGGGCAATCCACTTAACCCCGTTTGCCTTGCAAAAACCTAAAAAAAATATTCAGATATGAAATTGGGGCATGATACTATCCATATAGAGAAAAATGGATTTACATTGAAAACGACAATTTATTTTTCCATTGTGTGTAGTGAATGCTGAGAAACACGAATCTTGGTGAAAATCTGTTATATTCTTTGATACAGTCTATTGTCTTGTGTATCATTTCAATCAGGTAGTTGTTGCAGGGGATAGAATGCTGGGCCTGGAGTCAGTAAGATCTGAATTCAAATTGTGCTTTAGACTCTTAGTGGGCAAATCACTTAACTTCTGACCACCTTAGTTGCTTCAGCTGTAAAATGGCATAATAGTAGCACCTACTTTCCAGCATTGTTGTGAGGATCAAACCCAATGAGATAGGTATTTAATAAATACTTGTTCTTCTGTCCCTCTCTTAGCAGAAAAATATCTTTTAAAAAAACCACCTGCTTGGCTGGCCACTTCGATCATTAACTGAATGATTACTATTTACAGTTTGCCTCTCTGTTTCTAGGACATATACACAGTGATGTTTCAAAAATAATTAAACTTAATTATATTGTTCTCACAGTAGTTTATCATTAAATTTAGTTGGTATAAAATTGTTTTGATGTATTAATAAAAAATTTAAAATACATAAAATATTGTTAATTTCATCCTTATTCTTTTATTGATACATTGTGTAATATATAGATAAGACTATCTTGAGGTTGCACTTTCAATATTTTTCACTAATAAATTTCTCCAAATAAAATTTGGAGCACAAAAAACACATTATTACATTTATATATCATAGCCATTCCTAACTCTTTTTATAATGTGAGAATACAATATAATAAGTTGAGCACTGGTAAGAATAAAGACTCACTTTAACAAAAACTGCTGGGCAATTTGGACTCTTCTTACTTTCTGCAAGATAAGCTCCAAATGGATACATGATTTAGACAGGAAAAAGTCACATCATAAACTAACCAGAGATATGTGGAAAAAAAATTACATATCATCTGTGTATATAAAAAAAAAGTTTATGGCCAGATGAGGGATAGAGAATATCACATTAGAAAAAATGGATGATGTTGAGTGTATAAAATGGCTAATTTTTGATTATATAGCATTTTAAAATGTTTGCACAAATAAATACAATAAAACTCAGATTAAAAGGGAAGCAAATAACTAGGGGAAAGTCTTTATAGTACATTTCTTTGATGAAAGTTTTATTTCCAAGATATATAAGGAACAGACAAATTTATAAGAAATAGTTATTCTCCCATTGATAATGAACTAAGGCTATAAACAGTCAGTTTTCAAGGCAAAAAACTCAGGGTTTCTTTTACTCAACTATATGAAAAAAATACTCCAAATCACTAATAATTGAAAAAAGTGTAAGTTAAGACCATTCTTAGGTTCTATCTCATAATCATCAGAGTGGTATGGATGACCAAAAAGAAAGGAAGGAAGGAAGAAATGATAAATGTTGGAGAGGATTGTGGGAAAATAGATCCATCAGTACATTTTTGTTGAAACTGTGAATGATACGACTTAGTTATTACCAAATAGTTTATGTCCTTTAAGTCAGCTATATATCACTTACAAGATCACTTATAGCCAAAATTAAAGGAATAGGAAATATAGTCAAGAAATAGGAAACAGGGGCGGCTAGGTGGCACAGTGGATAGAGCACCGGCCCTGGAGTCAGGAGTACCTGGGTTCAAATCCAGACTCAGACACTTAATAATTACCTAGCTGTGTGGCCTTGGGCAAGCCACTTAACCCTGTTTGCCTTGCAAAAACCTTTAAAAAGAAAGAAAGAAAAAAAGAAATAGGAAATGGTCTTATGTTAAAAAAAAACAAATTTTTTGGGGTGTCAGAACTCTGGAAATTAAGGAGATGATTTTCAGTTTGGGAATGACTGTGGTATATGAATGTGATGGAATGCTTTTTGTGCTGTAAGGAGTAAGATGATTTCAGAAGCATGGATATACCTCTATGTGTTCAAGAAGTGAGCTGAACAATAGTACAGTCCTTATTAATAACAATATTATGTAGATGAATTTTTGATGATGTAATGGCCATCCATGATTACAAATTCTCAGTGATAAAGCTTGCTGAAAGAATTGATGAACCTAGGGTACAAAATGAGAACTCTTCTCCCTTTAAAAAATATAACCAATGAGGGGGTTTTCTTAAATTGATTATAGTTAATTTGTTAAAAAAAATTTCATTCTTTTCCTTTTTTCCTAATGGTGTAGATGGCGGGAAAGAAAGAAAATAGATTTCAATTAATTAAAAATAAAAGAAAGGAAATAATGCTATTTTGTTTGTCTCTAAACTTGGATTTAAGTCCCAGTTTTATTTGCTCTTTACTTTGGAAAGTTCATCTCTTTGATCTCTGTTTTATGTGTATTCTTTGTAATATAATATTCAGATGTGAAAAGATGGTTTGGGTAAAACTTAAAACATCGTATCAATTTGGGTGGTGGCTGCTTGTTCTTGTTATTTTTAATCTGGCATAGTTAAAATCAAGATGTCTTAATTTTAGTAATCTGATAAACCTTATGGATCCCCTTTTTAAAATACATTTTGATGTATAAAATACAAAGGAAACCAATTAAATTGAAATAGGGCATTTTTTTCCTCAAGTTTATGAACCCCTCCTGAAATCTTTCAAAGAACTGTGAGGGTGGAGTTGTACCTAATGTTAAGAACCTCTAGCAATATATATATATTGGTAGACCTAATACCAGGCAAGATAAGGTGAATGTTCTCAAAGCCAAGGATCACAAAGATATAAAGATGTGTAGAAGTGCCTCACTGAGCCTGAGACAGGGCAAGATAAGGTGAATACATATTTATTAGAGTAAATTTAGATAAGGAGGGAGCATAAGAATACCTAATTCCCAAAATGGAAAATATGATAGTAGGAATATGGTTGGTGAAGAGGGAAAGCTGAGCAAAGAAGGGCACAGAGTTGGTAAACTGATTTAAAGACAAGTTGTCTGCTTCAGAATTTTGCTTAGTGTTGTCTGGACTCCTAATATATAGAGTTTCTTTTGTATTTAGTTTTTTTCCTTATCAAAGGAATCAACATGGAAATAGTGACATTAAACTGTCATTCCAAAGGGTAAGTTTTCTGATCTAATTGCTTTCAAGAATATGGAAAGGTATAATAACTTTTAATATCTACTAGCCCTCCTGGCTTATTTTTCCTAAATCCTCTTTTTATAATCTCATTAATTGCCATTGCAATTGCCATTGCAATCTTTAAAAAATTAATAAACACAATCTTTCTATTCATTTTTTAATTTAATATTTATTCTCATTTTGTACAATTAATATTATTTTTACATTAGTAAAATATTCTTGTTTAAGAGTAAACGAGATACCCCCTCCCCCCATAAATATAGACTTGCTTCAGTGATAAAGTAAAGGGGAGAGAAAAAAATTAAAATTAAAAAAAATAGTAATAATTGTAGGTATGGCCAGGTGGCGCAATGAACGGAGCACCAGCCCTGGAACCATGAGCACCCGAGCCCACATCCGGCCCCGTACACCCAACAATCACCCAGCCGTGTGACATGCAAGCCACCCGATCCCCACTGCCCTGCAGAAACCAAAAAAGAAAAAGAAAAAAAAAAGACCCCAAATAAAATAAAATAGTAATAATAGTAGGGGTGGCTGGGTGGTGGACAGAGCATTGGCCCTTGAGCCAGGAGCACCCAGGTCCCAATCCGGCCTCAGACACCCAAGGATCACCCAGCTATGCGGCCCCAGGCAGGCCACCCAGTCCCATTTGCCCTGCACCCCCCCCCCCAAAAAATAATAATAATATTAAAAAATGTGCTTCAGTCTTTGTTCTAACACCAATAACTGTTGTGCGTGGATCACATTCTTTATGATTAGTCCATGGCAAAAGTTACTTCCATATTTTTCCAACGTTGCCATTGCTGATCGCAACTCCCTCCTTTGGTATTTCTCCACTACCATGTACTATATTTTCTCTCTCCTTTCACTCTGACTCTGCTGTAGGGTAGCTGAGTGGTGCAGCAGACAGATCCCTGGCCCTGGGGCCAAGAAGCCCCGAGTCCCCATACCACCCCTTAGGCCCAGCATCCACCTGGCCCTATGGTCCTGGGCAGGCCTTCCAATCCCATCCCCTTGCAATAAGTAAAAAAGAAAATGTGTTATATCTGACCACTCTCCCCCCATGGTCCATCCTCTCCTCCTTTATTTACATCCCCACCCCTTCCCCCTGCTCCCCCCTCCTTCTTATTCCAGTTGCCTATACCCCATTGAGTATATCTGCTGTTTCCTCTCCTAGCCATCTCTGATGAGAGTAAAGGTTCCCTCATTCCCCCTTGCCTCCCCCCTTCCATATCATTGCAATAGCTCATTGTAATAAAAAAAATCTTATTATGTGAAATAGCTTGGACTATTCCCCCTCTCCTTTTTCTTTCTCCCATTACATTTCCCTTTTTTTCTTATTGACTCCATTTTTACACCATATTTTATCTTCGAATTCAGCTTTCTCCTGTGCTTCAACTATAAAAGCTCCCTCTACCTGCTCTATTAACTGACATGGTTCATATGCATCAGTGTCATTTTTTTAAATTTATTTTTTATTCTCATTTTGTACAAATGTTTTTCTTTACATTAATAAAATATACTTGTTTACAAGTAAACAAAATACCCCTCCCCCCATGAATATAGATAGACTTGCTTGGGCAAAAAAGTAAAGGGGGGGAGAAAAAAATTAAAATTAAAAAAACTAATAGTAATAATTGTAGGTATGGCCAGGTGGTACAATGGATGAAGCACCAGCCCTGGAGCCACGAGCACCCGAGTCCATGTCCAGCCTCGTAAACCCAATAATCACCCAGCCATGTGACATGCAAGCCACCCGATCCCCACTGCCCTGCAAAAACCAAAAAGAAGAAAAGAAAAAAAAAAGAAAGACCCAAAATAAAATAAAATAGTAATAATAGTAGGGGTGGCTGGGTGGCAGACAGAGCATTGGCCCTTGAGCCAGGAGCACCTGGGTCCGAATCCGGCCCCAGACACCCAATGATCACCCTGCTATGTGGCCCCAGGCAGGCTACCCAGCCCCATTTGCCCTGCACCCTCCCCCAAATAATAATAACAAAAAATGTGCTTCAGTCTTTGTTCCAACACCAACAACTCTGTCGTGAGTGGATCACATTCTTTATGATAAGTCCATCACAAAAGTTACTTCCATATTTTTCCAACGTTGCCATTGCTGCTCGCAACTCCCTCCTTTCTTATTTCTCCACTACCATGTACTATATTTTCTCTCTCCTTTCACTCTGACTCTGCTGTAGGGTCGGTCGCTGAGTGGCGCAGCAGACAGATCCCTGGTCCTGGGGCCAAGAAGCCCTGAGCCCCCATACCACCCCTTAGGCCCAGAATCTACCTGGCCCTATGGTCCTGGGCAGGCCTTCCAATCCCAGCCCCTTGCAAGAAGTAAAAAAAGAAAATGTGTTATATCTGACCACTCTCCCCCCATGGTCCATCCTCTCCTCCTTTATTTACATCCCCACCCCTTCCCCCTGCTCCCCCCTCCTTCTTACTCCAGTTGTCTATACCCCATTGAGTATATCTGCTGTTTCCTCTCCTAGCCATCTCTGATGAGAGTAAAGGTTCCCTCATTCCCCCTTGCCTCCCCCCTTCCATATCATTGCAATAGCTCATTGTAATAAAAAAAAAATCTTATTATGTGAAATAGCTTGGACTATTCCCCCTCTCCTTTGTCTTTCTCCCATTCCATTTCCCTTTTTTTCTTATTGACTCCATTTTTACACCATATTTTATCTTCGAATTCAGCTTTCTCCTCTGCTTCAACTATAAAAGCTCCCTCTACCTGCTCTATTAACTGACATGGTTCATATGAATATTATCAGTATCATTTTTCTATACATGCAGTTCATCCTCATTAAGTCCCTCATATTTCCCCCCTCTCCTCCAATCTCCATGCTTCACCTGAGTCCTGTATCTGAAGATCAAACCTTCTGTTCAGCTCTGGCCATTCCAAAAGGAACCTTTGAAATTCCCCTGGTTCATTGAAAGTCCATCTTTTTCCCTGGAAGAGGACATTCAGCCTTGCTGGGTAGTTCATTCTTGGCTGCATTCTAAGCTCTTTTGCCTTCCGGTATATTGTATTCCAAGCCCTACGAGCTTCCAATGTAGCTGCTGCTAAGTCCTGTGTGATCCTGACTGCAGCTCTACGATATTTGAACTGTGTCCTTCTGGCTGCTTGTAATATTTTCTCTTTGACTTGGGAGTTCTGGAACTTGGCTATAATATTCCTAGGGGTTGGTTTTTTGGGATCTCTTTCTCGGGGGGATTGGTGGATTCTCTCCATTTCTATTTTGCCCTCTGCTTCTAGAATATCAGGGCAATTTTCCTGTAGTAATTCTTTGAAAATGATGTCAAGGCTCTTTTCCTGATCATGACTTTCAGGTATTCCAATAATTTTCAAATTATCTTTCCTAAGTCTGTTTTCCATATCAGTTGTTTTTTCAGTGAAATATTTCACATTTTCTTCTAATTTTTCATTTTTTTTTGGTTTTGAAGCATTGATTCCTGATTTCTGGTAAATTCATCAATCTCCCTGAATTCTATTCTTTGTCTGAAGGAGTTGTTCTCCTCAGAGAGTTTTCTTATCTCTTTTTCCATCTGGCCAATTTTACTTTTCAAAGCATTCTTCTCCTCAATAACTTTTTGAACTGTTTTATCCATTTGACCTAAGCTGTTTTTTAGCATGCTATTTTCTTCAGCATTTTTTTGGATTTCCTTGACTAAGCTACTGACTTCATTTTCATGTTTTTCCTGCATCTCTCTTCTTTCTTTTCCCAGTTTTTCTTCTAACTCCCTCATTTGATTTTCAAAGTCTTTTTTGATTTCTATCATAGCCTGAGCCCAATTTCTGTTTTTCTTGGAGTCTTTAGATGCAGGAGCTTGTGCTTCCTCATCTTCAGACTGAGTATTTTGATCCTTCTTGGGCTCATTTGCAAAATATTTCTCAATGGTCTTCCTCTTGTTTCTTTGTTCATTTTCCCAGCCTAAGCCTGTTTTTGGGGGGTGTTTCTTGAGCTTTTGGGACACTCCCACAAGGGTCTCAGTGTGTGAGGTTCTGTCCTTCCTCCTGGTCTGTGAATGACCATAAGCGCCCCCCTCTGCCATGGGGCTGAGGTGGGGGGAGCCCTGCTGTTCTATGGGGGGGCCTAGACTGTGATCAGGATCTGAATGTGGTCAGAGCCCCAGAGTCCTGTTCCAGAGGCAGAGGACAGAACTAGGCAGTCTCTCTTCACTCCCCTCCCTCAGCTCAATGGGCTCATGCCTTGGGGGCTCCTGCTTACGGGCTCCACCTGCTTCTGTTTCAGGATCTAGGCTGCTGAAAGACCAAGCTGCTGGCTGTGTGCCCTGAGGGCTGGGCTTCACGTGCTCGCTCTGGCAGAGGTCCCCCCACTTTGTGCCTGTGCTTTCCAGGGTGCAGCTCAGGAGACTCCCCCACTGCTGTGAGCTGAGGCTCCCAGTGCCCTGGGGCTGCCTCTGGGAGGCTGAAGTTCTTTGGCTCTGATGGGCCACCCCTCTGGCAGGCCGCCCCTCCGACCCTGGGGAGCAGAGCCTTTCTGCTCTTTTCCAGGTTACCTTGAGTAGGAGAACTGCCTCACTGGGTCCCTTTGTGGGTTCTGTCTCTCGAAAGTTTAGTTAGAGTCCTTAGTTTATGAGTTTTTATCAGAGAGCTCCTAAGACTTGATCCCTTCATGTCGCCATCTTGGCTCCTCCCCAGTGTCATTTTTCTATACAGGAATACATGCAGTTTATCATCATTAAGTCCCTCATATTTTCCCCTTCTCCTCTAATCTCTATGCTTCACCCGAGTCCTGTATCTGAAGATCAAACCTTCTGTTCAGCTCTGGCCATTCCAAAAGGAACATTTGAAATTCCCCTGGTTCGTTGAAAGTCCATCTTTTTCCCTGGAAGAGGACATTCAGCCTTGCTGGGTAGTTGATTCTCAGTTGCATTCCAAGCTCTTTTGCCTTCCAGTATATTCTATTCCAAGCCCTATGATCTTCCAATGTAGTTGCTGCTAAGTCCTGTGAGATCCTGACTGCAGCTCCACGGTATTCGAATTGTGTCCTTCTGGCTGCTTGTAATATTTTCTCCTTGACTTGGGAGTTCTGGAACTTAGCTATGATATTCCTAGGGGTTGGTTTTTTGGGATCTCTTTCTCGGGGGGATAGTTGGATTCTCTCCATTTCTATTTTGCCCTCTGCTTCTAGGATATCAGGCCAATTTTCCTGTATTAATTCTTTGAAAATGATGTCAAGGCTCTTTTCCTGATCATGACTTTCAGGTATTCCAATAATTTTTAAATTATCTTTCCTAAATCTGTTTTCTTATCTGTTGTTTTTTTCAATGAGATGTTTAACATTTTCTTCTTATTTTTCATTCTTTTGGTTTTGAAGTAATGAGTCCTGATTTCTTGTAAATTCAGCAATCTCCTTGAGTTCTGTTCTTTGTCTGAAGGATTTGTTCTCCTCAGAGAATTTTCTTAACTCTTTTTCCATCTGGCCAATTTTACTTTTCAAAGCATTCTTCTCAATAACTTTTTGAACTGTTTTATCCATTTGACCTAAGCTGGTTTTTAGCATGCTATTTTCTTCAGCATTTTTTTGAATCTCCTTGACTAAGCTGCTGACTTCATTTTCATGTTTTTCCTGCATCTCCCTCATTTGATTTTCAAAGTCTTTTTTGAGCTCTGTCATAGCCTGATCCTGATTTCTGTTTGTCTTGGAGTTTTTAGATGCAGGAGCTTGTGCTTCCTCATCTTCAGACTGAGTGTTTTGATCCTTCTTGGGCTCACAGGCAAAATGTTTCTCAATGGTGTTCCTCTTCTTGCTCATTTTCCCAGCCTGAGCCTGGTTTTGGGGTGCTTCCTAAGCTTTTGGGACACTCCCACAAGGGTCTCAGTGTGTGAGGCTCTGTCCTCTCTCCTGATCTGTGAATGACCATATGCGCTGCTACGGGGCTGAGGTGGGGGGTCCCTGCTGTTTTATGGGGGGCCTAGACTGCGATCAGGATCTGTATGTGGTCAGAGTCCCAGAGTCCTGTTCTAGGGACAGAGCTCGGCAGTCTCTCTTCATTGTCCTCCCTAGGTTCAGTGGGAGCCCTAGGGCTGCCTCTTGGGAGGCTGAAGTTCTTTCGCTCTGGTGGGCTGCCCCTCTAATCCCGGGGAGCAGAGCCTCTCTGCTCTTTTTCAGGTTACCTTGAGTAGGAGAATTGCCTCTCTAGGTCCCTCTGTGGGTTCTTTCTCTAGAAAATAGAGTCCTTGTTTAGAAATTTTATGAGAGAGTGCCTAAGACACAATCCTCTCTTGTTGCCATCTTGGCTTAGCCCTGGAATACTGTATTTAAAGATTTCTGTTTATAGTAGAACTTGCCAGGTTCTTTTTTTGTTATTGAAAACTGTTATTTTGTTATTTAAACTTATTTTTACTTGATGTTTGTTGCATCTTTTTCCTTTGATGTGACAACTCTGGATTTTGACTGATATTTCTGGGGCTTCTCTTTGGGCTCATATCTGGAAGTGATTGGTGGGTCTTTCTCTTCACCTTCTCTCTGGTTCTGATAAATCTGGATAGTTTTCATTTATGATATCTTAAAATATTGTGTCCAGTTTTTTTTTTTTTTTTTTTTTTTAGGTTTTTGCAAGGCAGGTGGGCTTAAGTGGCTTGCCCAAGGCCACACAGCTAGGTAATTATTAAGTGTCTGAGACCGGATTTGAACCCAGGTACTCCTGACTGCAGGGCTGGTGCTTTATCCACTACACCACCCAGCTGCCCCACTGTTCAGGTTTTTTAAAAAAAAAAATCATGGTTTTCTTGGAATCATGAAATTTTCTCTCCTGGACCTGTTTTTCAGGTCAGTGTTTAAAATCATATCTTATTTTCTAATCTTTTGATTTTATTCTAATATTTTTGTAGTTTCTTGGAATTGTGGATTTATGTTTTATTTTTTGATTTTTAAGGAGTCTGTTTTTTCTCTTCTAAACAATTTATTCCTTCTTATTCTTTCCTCCAGAGCTTTTCTGTGATTTCAATATCTCTTGCTTCCTTCCTTTTAGGGTGTTCATATAGTTTTTGTGGAAAATTCATTTTTTCCTTTGAATCTATGCAATTGTTACATTTTTAACCTCCTTTGGGTGACTTTAACTTTAACTTGGGAATTTTTTTGACAATATTTTCTTTCATTTTCTCATCTCTCCAGCTTTTCTTCATGAATTGGGATTTTATTCCAGGACTTTGTCTCCACTGCCAGCTTGCTCTGTGTCTCCTGGGATTGGGTCCCCTCTGCATCTTTGAGGTTCAGAGATGGTTGAGGTTGTCTCTGGTATCTGAGAAGCACATGTTAAGAACTAAAGGGCCCATAGACCTAGAATTTCTTGTGAGCCCTAATGTAGCCCATTGGTCCCTGCTGCTGCCGTTGCTTCTATTGCCTGTTCCTTAAACTTGGAAGGTCTTTTCCCCCAAGACTTTCTCAGGAGAGTACTCTGCTCTCAGATTCTGAATACAGTAGTCTTGCAGCCTTTGGGTGTCTCTGGCCAGGTCTTGGTCAATACTGTTAAGTCTATCTTGTTTTGGTGCTAGCTTTTCTGTCAGTCCCCCTTTACCTATTGACTCCTGTCTTTTGACTGACCTCTTGTGCTGGATTAGTGAAAATAAAGATTTTGTGGGATAGGTAAGAGCTGCTCAAACTGCTTTCTAAATTATGGAACCATCTTGGCTGGAAGTCTGTGCATTTATTTAATGTGTCATTTACATTCTTTTCTTTCTTTTTTTAAAATTATTCTTATTGTCAATGCTCTTCTCCTCCCCCCATAATAGGTTAGTCAAGAAAAGCAAATACATGCATGAAATCTGACCAGACATGACTGTCTCTTTCTCTAGTCCCTCACCTCTCTGTCAAAAAATAGGAAGCAAGTTTGATAGAGCTAGGAATAGTTGCATTCATCAGAACTCTTTTCCTTTATAGGATAATATTCATTGTATTAATTGTTCTTTTCAGCTCACTGTACTTTCCATTAGTTTATAAGTCCTTTTGTTTATCTGAACCCTTCCCTTTCATTATTTCTTACACTATTATAATTTTCCATTTTATTCATATATCCTTATTTGTTTAGCTATTCTAATGGACACACTCTTAGTTTTGAGTTATTATTTTCAGTGACTTAGGTAACATTGTCTTTTAAAAATTTTATTACACTTGTTATGTGCTAAAGAAATCAAAATATTTGTTCAGGTAAGGTAGAAGATAACAATTACAATTAAATCTTTTAAGGTTATTTCTATTTGTGAATATGTTCCTATGAGAACGGAGGTGCTAGAAGATTTAAGTTTTAGTCACAGGTAGAATTAGACTGGATTGAGTCTTGGCCAGTCTTCATGAAGAAGACTGGGATGCATTTCATTTTGTAGGATTTAACCTCCCATCATTGTCTTGAAGTGTCCCATTAGAAAAAAAAGAAATGCAGTAAGCATCTGTTCAACATTTACTATGTGCCAGATACTGCTTAGTGTTTTATCAATATGATCACATTTGATCTTCACCATCCTTACAGACAAGTGGTATTATCATCCTCACTTTATACCTGAGAGAAAATTGAGGCAAACAGGTAAAGTAATTTGTCCAGAGTCACACAGTCATAAATGTCTCAGGTCATATTTGAACTCAGGTCTTCCTGACTTCAGGCCATGTGGTCTATTCACTGAACCACTTGCAGCTGCCTCTATAGATTAAAATATTTTAAAATGAGCAATTGAATGCTGAGAAAAAATTTTTTACAGATTTCCAGAACCATCTTTCACCCTGCCTTGCATTAAAACCATATTTATGTAACATTGACAATGTTCTTATCAAAAGGTATATAATCTAGAGCTTGACAAGAGAAATAAATTGGAATACAATTTAGCATTGTTCCTTAAATGCCTACCTAACTAATAGCTAATGTCATTGTGAAGTACAACCTTTAAATAATCTTTGAAAATACAATTCAGGAGTCACATGGCAGAATATCTCAACTTTTTTCTTATCCAACCACCCCTGACTCCTTTTTTTGCCCCTTTCACTGCCACCTTCCCCCTCCTACAAGGGAAGAGGAAACACAAAATGAATAATTGTGAATTAGGGTGATAGAATTTAAATCTGGGAGGGGCAGATAGGAGGCGCAGAGCTAAGTGGATAGAGCACTGGCCCTGGAGTCAGAAGTATCCGAATTCAAATCCAGTCTCAGATATGTAATAATTGCCTAGCTGTGTGGCCTTGGGCAAGCCACTTAACCCCATTGCCCTGCAAAAAGTTAAAAATAAAAAGAATCTTCCCTTTCTCCCACTCCACCCTCTTCTGTTTTATATATAAGAAAATGAACTTGCCTATAAGAAAATGAGAAACAATTGAATTATCTAATAAGGGACAGAAATATATAAGCTTATAACCATGTTAACTAAAACTTTTTTTGTTGACTCAGTAGCTAAAATGGATTTGCTTTTCAGTATACCTTAATTTAAGAGATCATTAGGAAATTTGAATTTTTCAGTATACCTCAGCATCTTCTGTATTTATATTTCAATCATAGAATTTGTTGTTTAGTCACTTAGTCATGTCTGACTCTTTCACAAAAAAAAACCCCATTTGTAGTTTTCATGATAAAGATACTGGCATATTTTGCCATTCCCTTCTCCAATTCGTTTTATAGATGGGGATCTTGAGCAGACAAGGTTAAATAAGTTTCCTAAGGTTACCCAATTAAGTACCTGAGGGATATGATTTGAGCTCAGGTCCTCCTGTTAGTTGCTCTCTTATTCATTCACCTTGTTGCCCACAGTCATAAAATATGCTCTTATAAATAAGGTAGAGATTTGAAAAATACATGTTTCAGTTGGTATATTTGTATGTTTTTCTTTTTTTTTGTCTTTTAATAGTATGCCGGTCCAACAAAAGCCCCTGGGTCTGTTTGACTTGTTCAAGTGTTCATTGTGGAAGGTAGGTACTAGACTTCATTTTCTTCTTTTTGTCAAGGTTATTTGTTTGGTATTATATATGTTTTTCTGTTTTGTACAGTTTAATCTCAGTGTATGATAGCCTTCAAATTTTTTCCCTAAATAAAATTCTTCACTATTGAAAGTGTAAAAATCCAGGTGAGAGAATTTGACTTCTGAGATATTCTTTGATCATAAAAGTTAATTAACAAACAGTATTTAATTTAAAAATGAACTAGAAAAAAGAGGAAGAAATTTGAATGTTTGAAATTGTTTTGTTAGTCATCTGAAGAAACAATCTAGTGATAATCATAGTAGATATTTAGATAGTATTTATAGGTTTTTGAAGCTCTTAACATATTTTTGCTTTAGATCATTTTATCTTGTGGAAAAATAGAAAAAATTTTGAAAAAATTGGATGTTCAAAATTGTTTTATATTAGCTATGTCAGAAAGAAATCTGGTAATAATCATGATGGATATTTCTATAGATGGTACTTTTAGATTCACAAAAATTTTTACATATATATTCTTATCAGAACATAAAAATCTTATTATGAAATATATAATGAATCTTTGTGAAAGATTACCCAAATATTACTATCTAGATAATTGTTTCCGGTTGGTTCAGTTTAAAAATTTTCAAGCCCTAATCATAGCCATTCTCCCTGGATTTCTCAAGATGTTTTTTAGCCTCAAATTCCAGCTGTAAACATGGCAACTACTTAAATAGCATTCTTATTACATGCTATTTTTTTTCTTTAACATTGTAGCAATGTAGTACTGCTAGTTCTGCAGCTTAGAAAATCAACTTTAAATTTATTTGAAAAGCTAATTGCTTTAGGAAATGAGAAATCATATTTTACACTGTTACATGAAATTGCTGTTGTCATACAATCCTAATAATACACAAGCTTAAGTGTTTTTGCTTTTAAAAATATCAACCTGGAAATAAACATTTTTAAAATGTACATTTGGAGTACATTTGAAAATATTAATGCATCTCTTAACCAGCTGTTGTGGTTTTGAAATCTTTAGGATTTGGGAAATCTGCAAATCCTTTGTACAGATAACATTTAATACAAAAAAGAAGAAAAGTAGAAGCATTTAAATTCTGCACTTGAAGAGATAGATTCCTCTCTTTCCTAGATTTTGAGAGGTGAGAATTATAATACTATAAAATTTATATAGTTCTGTTCACTAGTTGTCTCACAGTGCTCAACAACCTAAAATCTTGAATCATGGAATTCATATTCCAGTGAAAAGCCAGACCAAGTCCCATTTGGATCCCAAATCGGAGAGATTAAAGTTCTTAAAGCAAGTGGCAGCACATTCCATAAGTAAGATATGGAAGAATAAATTTGAAAACTTCTGGTGTCTGCAGGTGGGCTCCTTCAGTTTATACAAAGCTTAACAATTTAAAACCTCAATATTAATTGCAAAGAAGTTTGATTAAATTAATAGGGGTATTTCATATTTGTAAAGTAACAATTTACAGTCATCATTTTACACAGCTGATTTGGTTTATTGTCTTTCATCATACAAGCCCCCCCCATACTCTGCTTTTCATGCTTATAAGTTGTAAAAGTATAGTTTTCATTGAGTTAACAAATTACAAAGAACACTAGACTTAGACTATACTTTCAACTAGAAATAATTGGTTAGCAGATTTTAGTTAAAGTATTATGTGATTTTATACATAAATGAGACATTTATTGATTTAATAGGAGAATAAGTTATTGGATTTTTGGTTATTGAGCTGATTATATGGATTATATGGCTTCATGCCATGGTTCAAGATAAAAAATTATTAATAATTGAAACAACAGGTTATGTGGCATGGTGTAGTGGAAAGAATATTGGATTTGAATTCCCACGATCAGGTTTAGTTCCCAACTCTGCATCTATTTTGTGTGTGTAGTATTGAGCAAATCATTTTACCTTTCTAAGTCTTAGTTTATTCATAGTAAATTAAAAAATTGGAGGAAGTGATTTATACTGGGAGCAGGGGGAGTGGGTTAGAAAAGATGTCTTCCAAGTATTTAATTATTTTAAACTCACCTGACTTTCTGAACATTTTAGTTGTTGAATCAAAAATGGTGCTTCCTTCAAACTCATATTAGCTTATTATTTTCTTTAATTAACTAATTTCTTTATATTCAGAGTAATTGGGGTTTGGGATCTGTTAAATTGAACTATGTACATGTTCACAAGTGAATGAACAATCAGTTTCCAAATATAAAAGTATAAAAAATGTGAATGAAACTACATGGAACACATTTTCTTCTTATGATTCAAGAGGTAACTTCAACATCTTATGTGCCTAAGATCCATTATTGTGAAAATCAGATTTCTTTAAATTACTGCACTTTGAAATATACTATATAAAAGAGGTTGGGCCAAATCCAGTACCAACTCTATAATGCTTTGGAAGTTGTTTTCCAAAATGAATTTTTGACTTATGCCAGTATTTAGGTAATATCTCAGGAACAGACTCAAGTCTGTTTTCTGAGAACCAACCTAGTTTGTTACAGAGAAGTATATCACCAATAGGCTAGCTACCTGATTAATGAAATTTTTTTAGCTATGGCAACCCATGAAATACTGAAAAAAGATTTTTGTAAGTCTTTACTCTGTATAGTCCCTTTCTGCTTATTCCTTGGTGACAATGTAGCAAATGAGCCAAAGGGTGCTAAGATTCAGTTTTTAGTTGACCAACAAACTTTAATTTGACTTTTGGTAATTTTGAGTTTCTTGTTTAATTTTGTGTGTGTGTGTGTGTGTGTGTGTGTGTGTGTGTGTGTGTGTGTGTGTGTGTAGTAGCAGCTAGGTGGCTCAATCTATTAGAGTATTTTTTTTTTTTTTTAGGTTTCTGCAAGGCAAATGGGGTTAAGTGGCTTGCCCAGGGCCACACAGCTAGGTAATTATTAAGTGTCTGAGACCGGATTTGAACCCAGGTACACCTGACTCCAAGGCCAGTGCCTTATCCACTATGCCACCTAGCTGCCCCAATCTATAGAGTATTGAACTATACTTGGAAAAACTTGAGTTCAGTCCAGTTTCAGACACCTACTTCCTAAGGTTGTAGAATAAGAAATATTTGTAAAATACTTTGAAGATCTTAAAGTGATATCTAAATGGTAGCTATTGTTATTTGCTATTATATTGGTCTTTACAGTCCTATTATAAATGGTATTCCTTGGAAAGTCAAATAAATGAGTTAATAGAGTCATTTTTTAAATCAGATACTGAAAGCTATAAGAAATATTTTGTGGAACTTTTGAGCATTATATATTGGCTTGATAATGATCAGTATTTGCAAAAAGACAAATGTAAAACTAATTAAAATGTATTCCTTATATCATTTGCTGAGGATAAAGTAGAAAATAATTCACAAAAAAATCCATTAAGATCCTCCAAATCAGGAGCGGCTAGGTGGCGTAGTGGATAAGGCACTGGCCTTGGAGTCAGGAGTGCCTGGGTTCAAATCCGGTCCCACACACTTAATAATTACCTAACTGTGTGGCCCTGGGCAAGCCACTTAACCCCATTTGCCTTGCAGAAACCTAAAAAAAAAAGATCCTCTAAACCAAATCAACTTTCATTTTGGAATTGGCAGTTTCCATGCAAAGTGGGGGAAAATATGAGTATTGAGAAAAATGTAAGGGGAAAATATGGTTCATGGGGGAAAAATGAGAGGCAAAATTTTACAAATTATACAGTGGTCACATACTCTGTATCATGAACTACACTTCAGGTAGTTCAAAGGACTTAAGATGAAAATGTCATATATCTCTAGAGAGAGAATTGATAAAATCTGAGTGCAGTTCACTTTATTTTTCTTGCTTTTTTTTGGCAACATGCTATTATACAAATATTTTGCATGATTTCACATGTAAAAGTGATATCACTTTGCCTGCTTTTTCAATGAGTGAGGAGGAAAAGGAGGAAGAAAATTCTGAACTCAAAAGTTTTTTTTTTTAGGGACGGCTAGATGGTGCAGTGGATAGAGTACCAACCCCAGAGTCAGGAGTACCTGAGTTCAAATCCAGCCTCAGACATTTAATAATTACCTAGCTGTATGGCCTTGGGTAAGCCACTTAACCCCATTTGCTTTGCAAAAAAAAAAAAAACCTAAAAATGTTTTTTTTTAATAGACATTTAAAATAATAAATTTATTGAAAAAGAAAAATAATTGGTAGGTGCTGAACATTTGTGAGCATTAGACATTACTATAAAGAATATAATCATAGTACATTTTAATGGTAAAAAAAGCCCTTTCATGGATGTAAAAATTAGCCCTAAGACAGCTATTGTTGCTGGGTACAAAGATTAGAATTTATAATAAATAAGATGTCAGAAAAGTATGAGAAAAAATATAGCATATATTTCAAAAGTTTTAACCTTGAATTATGTAAACAGTAGAATAGTGTAATTTAATCTCTACAACAAATTCAGTAAATATTTGACTTGCCAAATGTAGAGATGATAAGACAACTTCAAATTAGGATATACTCTCATCTATAAAATTATATAAAGAAAGTTGAAAAACAGCTATGAGGAATTTCATCTTAAATCAGAAAATCAGTAGTGGGTAAAACTTAAAGAATATTTTGCAGAATAGCTGAATAAGCAGTGTCTTTAGAAGAGTAGCATGCAAAGATGAAAATGGGAAGAAAATTAAAAATATTTTTGAAAGTGGGAATCCATGACTTCTGGCCAAGATGGTGGAGAGAAGCCAGGTCCTGTGCTAAGGTCTCCTGATCTTCCCTCATAAACAGTGTGAAACAAACCCTTTTTTCTTTTTTTTCTTTTTTTTTCTTTTTTTTCTTTTTTTGCAGAGCAATGGGGTTAAGTGGCTTGCCTAAGGCCACACAGCTACATAATTATTAAGTGTCTGAGACCAAATTTGAACCCAGGTACTCCTGACTCCAGGGCCGGTGCTTTATCCACTGTGCCACCTAGCTGCCCCCAAACAAACCTCTTAATAGAAGTCCCAGCTACAAAACCCAGAAAGAGAAGCTAGAAAAATAACACATACCTCAAGGTCTGTCTTCAGGGATTGGGGGTGTGGCAAGTGCAGAGTGCCCACAGTCAGTGGGGGAGGGGGAGAGCCAGACTAATCTAAGGTCAACCCCTGGGGCTTTTCGCTGTGGGAACCACTTCCCTCTGAGAAACAACCAGAGAGTAGAGGGGTAGCCATGGGACTAACAGGATGGACTGGAGGGTAGGTTCCAGCCTCTAGTACCCTGTACTGGTCGGGAGGAGATATTATATTCAGTGAGCAAAGCCTTCACCCCCCCACTGGCCAGCTGGAGATACTACAATTAGTAAAGCCTTTAGGGATCTCAATACCAAACCTTTGTGAATCAGCCCCTCCCCCAACACCACATCTTAGGAAAATAAAGAAAGGCCATTGAAAAGGGGGGAACCATAGAAAAATTCCTAGAAGGAAAAGACCCTAATTCAGAGAGACATAGAACCCCTGAGGAGAATATGATTTGGTCTCCAGCACAGAAAGATTTCCTTGAAGAAATCAGGAAGGAGTTTAAAAATCAATTAGAAAATTTGGGAAAAGAAACCCAAGAGAAAATTAACACCTTGCAACAAGAAAATAAATCCTTGGGAAATACAATTAGACAAATGCAAAAAGACAGTAATTCTCTCAAAACCTCAAATGATCAAAGGAAAAACTCTTACAAAAATAAAATTGACCAATTGGAAAAGGAGTTGCAAAAGGTGAATGAAGAAAATTCTTCCCTAAAAAGATTAGAGTCTGTGGAAAGATTTCATGAGACAACAAGAATTTGTTAAACAAAACCAAAACATTGACAAAAGAGAAGAAAATGTTAAATATCTTGTCCCAAAACCACTGATCTCAAGAATAGATCTAGGAAAGATAACCTAAAATTATTGGTCTAGGGGGTGGCTAGGTGGCACAGTGGATAGAGCACCCGCCCTGGAGTCAAGAGTACCCGAGTTCAAAGCCGGCCTCAGACACTTAATAATAACATAGCTGTGTGGCCTTGGGCAAGCCATTTAACCCCCATTGTCTTGCAAAAAAATTAAAAAAATTATTGGTCTTCCTTAACACATTGAAGAGAAAAACAGCTTCAATATTACAGGATTTAATGATGGAAAACTGCTTTGATATGATGGAACCAGAGGAGTTTGTTATTGAAAAAATTTGTTATTGAAAAAAATACGTCGATCCCCTCTGGAAAGGGATGCCAAAATGAAAACACCAAGGAATATTGTAGCCAAATTCCAGAACTATCAGATAAAAGAGAAAATCCTGCAAGCAGCCAGAAAAAGAAACAATTTAAATACCATGGAGCCACAGTAAGGATTACATAGGACCTGGCAGCATTAACATTAAGGGATCCAAGGGCCTGGAATGCAATATTCCAAAAAGCAAGGGAGCTTGGAATGCATCCAAGAATCCATTACCTAGCAAAGCTGAGCCTTCTCTTCAGGGCAAAAGATGAACATTTAATGAAATAGGAGACTTCTAAATTTTCCTGATGAAAAGAAAATTAATAGAAAATCTAGACTTCAAACAGGAGACTCAAGAGATACATAAAAAGGTAAAATTTAAAAGGGGGGGGTAAGGAAAAAACAACTGTTATCAAATAAGATGAAACTGGCAGTATCCCTACCTGGAAGAAAGACCTTAACAACTGTTGAGAATTGTAACTCTATTAGAAAGAATTTAATTAGCCAGAAGAAATGGATACACATGACTTATTTGAGAAGCTGTTATCCAGTAAGATGAAACTGGATATATCCTCTAATAACTCAATAATTGTAATTCTAGTAGAATAGCCAGAAGTGATGGACATTCAGGACCTTTCTGTGACTCAGAATGATTTGAAACCTCCTTAAAAATGGGTTCAGTAAAGAGATGGGAGGATGGAGGAGACTGAATGGGGTAAAATCTCATTATATTAAGAGGTACAAACAACTTATTGGAATAGAGGGAAAGAAGGTAGGAGGTGAGAACTGCCTGAATCATACTCTCATCAAATTGGCTTTGAGTTAAGAAACTTACCTTTAAAGTGTTAAAGGGGGAGGGTGAGAAAAGGGGGATCAACAGAAGGAAGGGAAGGAGGAAGTGGCAAAGGGGAAGGGGTTTGGATATAGGAGGGCAAACACACTGGAGATGGTGGTATTCAGAAACAAAACACTGGGGAAAATAGATAAAGGGGGGGGGGGAAGGGAAAATACAAACAGAGGGAAGATAACATGGAAGGCAATAAAGAGTAATTACAACTTTCAATGTTAATGGGATGAACTCTCCCTTAAAATGTAAGTGAATAACAGTGGATTAAAAACCAAAATCCTACAATATGCTGCTTACAAGAAATTCATCTGAAGCACAGTGATACATATAGAGTAAAGGTAAAAGGTTGGAGCAAAATATATTTTGCTTCAGCTGAAGTGCTGCAAAAAATAGCATTAAAAGAGATAAGGACGGAAACTATATCCTCCTAAAAGGTACCATAGACAATAAAGTAATTTCAGTGCTAAATATGAATAAACCCATGGTATAGCATCTAAATTCTTAGAGAAGTTGAAGGAGTTACAGGAAGCTATAGATAGCAAAACTCCACTTGTGGGAGACCTCAAACTCCCACTCTCAGATTTAGAGAAATCTAACTATAAAATAAGCAAGAAGGAAGTTAAAGAGGTAACTAGATTGTTAAAAAATCTAGATATAAGGGGCGGCTAGCTGGCGCAGTGGATAAAGCACCAGCCCTGGAGTCAGGAGTACCTGGGTTCAAATCCGGTCTCAGACACTTAATAATTACCTAGCTATGTGGCCTTGGGCAAGCCACTTAACCCCATTGCCTAGCAAAAACCTAAAAAAAAAAATCTAGATATTGATAGACTTATGGAGGAAACTGAATGGGGATAGAAAGAAATAGACTTTCTTTTCTGCAGTACGTGGCACACAAAACATGGCCATGTACTAGTGCATAAAAACCTAATGATCAACTGCAGAAAGGCAGAAATAGTGAATACATCTTTCTCAAATCATATGCAATATTGGGCTAGGGAGATATAGACCTATAACTAATTGAAAACTAAATAACCTCATTTTAAAGAATGAGTGGATCAAACAGCAAATTATAGAAAGAATTAATTAATGAAACAACATACCAAAACCTATGGTATACATTCAAGGCAGCTATCAGGGGATATATTATATCTTTAAATGCTTATATGAATAACCTAAAGAAAGAGGAAATCAATGAATTAAATATGCAACTAAAAATTAGAAAAAGAACAAATTAAAAAACCCCAGTTAAATACCAAATTGGACATTTTAAAAATTAAAGGAGAAATTAATAAAATCGAAAGCAAGAAAACTATTGAACTAATAAATAAAACCAAGAGCTGGTTTTATGAAAAAGTCAATAAAATTGATAAACATCTGGACAACTTGATTAAAAAAAGAAAGAAGTAAACAAAATTGCTAGTATCATAAATGAAAAAAAGGTGAACTTGCCACCAGTGAGGAAGAAATTAAATTAATAATTCAGAATCATTTTGCCCAACTCTATGCCAATAAATTTGATAATCTAAATGAAATGGAGGAATATTTACAAAAATATAAGTTGCCTAGGTTAAATGAAGAGGAAATTAATTACCTAAATAACCATATCCCAGAAAAAGAAATTCAACAAACCATCATTGAAGTCCATAAGAAAAATTCTCCAGGGCTAGATAGAGTGAATTCTATCAAACATTTAAGGAACAACTGGTTCCAATTCTATATAAACTCTGGAAAAATAGGTGAAGATGGAACTCTGCCTAACTCTTTATATGACACTCAATATGGTGCTGATACCTAAACCAGGAAGAGTTACAACAGAGAAAGAAAATTATAGACCTATCTCCCTGATGAATATAGATGCAGAAATCTTAAATAAAATCTTAGCAAAATGACTACAACAAGCTATCACTAGGATAATACATTGTGACCAAGTAGGATTTATCACAGGAATGCAGGATTGGTTCAGTATTAGGAAAACTGTCAGTATAATTAATTATATCAATAATACACCTATCAGAAATCATATGATTATATCAATAGATGCTGAAAAAGCTTTTGACAAAATACAGCACCAATTCCTACTAAAAACACTAAAGAGCATAGGAATAAATGGATTGGTCCTTAGAATAGTGAACAGTATCTATTTGAAACTGTCACCAAGAATTTTATGTAATGGGGATAGGCTTGAGGCATTCCCAATAAGATCAGGGGTGAAACAAGGATGCCCACTATCACCACTATTATTCAATATCATATTAGAAATGTTAGCTTCAGCAATAAGAGAAGGAAAAGAAATTGAAGGAATTAGAATGAGGAAGATACAAAACTCTCACTCATTGCAGACAACATGATAATATATCTAGAGAATCCCAAAAAATCATCTAAAAAAAACTACTAGAAATAATTTGCAACTTTAGAAAACTCGCAGGATATAAAATAACCACTAATAAATCCTCAACATTTATACACACACACACACACACACACACACACACACACACAAAAACATTTAGCAAGATGCAGCAGAAAGAGCTAGAAAGAGAAATCCCATTCAAAGTAATCTCAAACAATATAAAGTACCTGGGAGTCTACCTGTCAAGGCAGACTCAGAAACAATTATAAAACACTTCTCAAATAAAATCAGATTTAAATAACTGGGCAAATATCAACTGCTCATGGATAGGCTGAGCAAATATAATAAAAATGATAATTCTATCAAAATTAAACCACTTGTTTAGTGCCCTACCAATCAAAATTCCCAAAAATTACTTCAATGAGTTAGAATTCACATGGAGAAATAAAAAGTCGAGAATCTTCAGGGATTTAATGGAAAAAAAGTTCAAAAGAAGGTGGCTTAGCCCTGCCAGATCTAAAATTATATTTTAAAACATCAGTCCTCAAAAGTATCTGATTGGCTAAGAAATATAGTTGTGGATCAGTGGAATAGAAGAGGTGCAGTAGCAGGAAAGGATTATAGTAATTTGCTGTTTGATAAACCCAAAGAGTTCAGTTATTGAGATAAAAACTCAATAGGGGGCAGCTAGGTGGTGCAGTGGATAAAGCACCGGCCCTGGAGTCAGGAGTACCTGTGTTCAAATCCAGCCTCAGACACTTAATAATTAACTAGCTGTGTGGCCTTGGGCAAGCCACTTAACCCCATTGCCTTGCAAAAACCTAAAAAAAAAAAACCCCAAAAAACTCTTTGGTAAAAAAGAAACTTGGATTAGATCAACATCTTACACCCTATACCAAGATAAGACCAAAATGGATATATAATCTAGACATAAAAAATAATATTATAAGCAAACTAGAAGATCAAGGAGTAGTTTACCTGTCAGATCTATGGGAAGGGAAGAAATTTATCACCAAGGAAGAGATGAAGAACATCATTTAAAAAAAACTAGATAATTTTGATTACATTAAATTAAAAAGCTTTTTGCACAGGGGAAGACCACTGTAACCAAGATCAATAGAAATGGAGTAAATTGGGAAACAATTTTTATGATTAGTGTTTCTGACAAAGGATTTATCTTTTTTTCTTAATTTTTAAATTTTTTAGGTTTTTGCAAGGCAAATGACTTGCCCAAGGCCACACAGCTAGGTAATTACTAAGTGTCTGAGGCTAGATTTGAGCTGTGGTATTCCTAACTCCAGGGCTGGGTGCTCTATCCACTTTGCCACCTAGCTGCCCCCAAAGGACTTATCTCTAAAATATACAGAGAATTGAGTTAAATTTTTTTTTAAAAAAAGACAAACCATTCCCCAATAGACAAATGGTGAAAAGGTATGCAAAGGCAATTTACAGATGAGGAAATCAAAGCAATCCATAATCTTATGAAAAATTGCTCTAAATCACTAATTATTAGAGAAATGCAAATTAAACCTCTGAGGTACCACCTTACACCTCTCAGACTGGTCAATATGACTAGAAAGGACCATGATAAATGTTGGAAAGGATATGGGAAATCTAGGACACTAATACATTGTTGGTGGAGCTATGAACTCATCCAACCTTTCTGGAGAGCAATTTGAAATTATGCCCCAAGGGCAATAAAAATGTGCATACCCTTTGATCCAGCAATACCACTGCTGGGTCTATACCCTGAAGAGATTATGAAAAACGGTAAAAACATAGCCTGTACAAAAGTGTTCAAAACAGCTCTGTGGTGGCAAAGAAATGGAAACTGAAGGAAAGTCCATCAATTGGAGAATGGGTTAAACTGTGGTATATGTATGTGATGGAACAGTATTGTGTTAAAAACCAGAAAGGATAAGATTTCAGGGAAGTCTGGAAGGCTTTGCATGAACTGATACTGAGTGAGATGAGCAGAACTAGACGAACATTAATTTTTTAAAAAAAGTTGTCTTATTATGTAATTCTGCTATATCTCATACTATATATTTCTTCCTTAAGGATATGAATTCTCTCTCATCACATTCAGCTTAGATCAGTCCATACTATGGGAATGATGTAAAGACTAGAAAACTGCCTTCTGTGGGGGATGGGAGGAGGGGAAATTGGGGGGGGGATTGGAAAACTCAAAATAATAGCAAACTTTTCTTAAGCAAGGATAGTGAAGCTGCTTCATTTTAATCCCAATATCATGGTAACTATGGTGCTTACCAGGCAAGCAGAGAATGAAGATGATAAAAGTAGCTGAATTGTATTAAGTATATATAGAGGACATCAGTGCTATGATACAGTTCTGAAGGCATTCATTATAAAACTAATTTGCAAGATAAAGGAAGATGCCAAAAGTATGGATAAAATATCAGACTTTATTGATTCTAAGAAAAGGTGATCTACAGTAATAATCAACAACTAACCTACTCTTTATCCATTCATGAATTGAAAGCATCCTTGTCTTGCTATATCTTTGATGGTAGGGAATTAGTAGTGAGCAATCAGATTTTTTTTCAAATGATATTCAGCATTAGCTTATTCAGCAATAATTATCATTTCACAGTTGATTGTATTGTAGAGGATATAAGACTTCATTTTGTTATAAAAAATTTAAATCAGTAGAATTTTTAAAAATGTCTCCTTAATCTTTTTATTTTTAATATTAAGCTACTTTTTACAAGTTGTCTTCCTTCCATGTATTTAGATAATTTAAGTTTTGGAAGATTTAACAGAAGAAATAATGCTATTTTAATGACTGATAGATAATAAACATGAGATAAGCCATAAAACAAGATGTACACTTGCTAAAAATTATTTGCTTCTGTAATAAATGTGATCCAGTTAAGAATTCAGCTCAAGGAGGGATTCCCGGTGAGTGGTAAAATCTTCTAGGTACTTCTGTTAATTTCATCAGGCCTCAAGCTTTTTGGAAGAGATTTGCAGTAATTGAAAGAATTGCAACTTGTCTCTACTTCCAGGAAGGATGGAATGTATGAATAATGTTTGTTGCCCACATTTTAACACACGTGTAAATATAGATCTTGTCCAGTATTAGAGAATCAATAGAATAGGAGGAGGAGTGTGGGAAGTATTTCTTTTTGGACATTACGAAACATTTTTACTGACCTTGGGGTTCCAGTAACAGCAGAGTCTCACCTTTTTAGTATAAACATTTTATCATCTTTGCCATATAGGAGCAAATTCTGTAATACCTGTCTCTGAAGAACTAAAGATGGGTGTCATGCAGAGGTCAGTGGAAAGGTGGTTATTGGATGTGAGCAGACCACAGCATGTTACTACTGAGTAAATGAACAAAAACATAGAGGAATGAATGTCATCAAAGAATTGGATGGCAGAAAGAGAACTCAAAGTTGACAAAGGAAGGTCAGAATAGTAGTAGTCAACCAGAATACTCACTTTCAATAATATCAGTGAGCCAGGCTGCTTTTCATCTTATAGGGTAAGGCCTTTACTCTGATGAACCTTTGGGAGGTCCTGGATGGAAGTCATAGATGGCAGGCTACATGGGTTGCAATCTGCATGGCAGATTTTTGGAGGGAACTCCTAAATTGATATCACAGATGAATTTAAATGTTGAGTCATTATGTAATAATTAATCTCTTTTTATAGAGAGTATGATATGTATTTATAATATGGGTATATGTATACACCTTCCTCCTTTCCCTCAAAAAGTAAAAACAAAAAAAATGACTAGTCATTTAGCCATTTATGTTTAGATTTGGGGTATATGAATTATGCAAGGGAAGGCAAATAGTTTGATGCATTTTTAAGATTATATGAACAGAAAAAAATATGTCTTCAGATTTATTTTTTTTTAACCTCAGGTATTGCTTGTATTTACCACTGTGAAGAGAGAAGCTATTTCTTTCCTTTTTCCTCCTGTAGCCTTGGAAATCTTGGTAGTTGAAATTTGGGGAAGAAGCTTCCTTCCCTGTTCTTGTGGCCAGGCTGCTGAATATGGTTTTTGGTTTTGGTGAAATTTAATAAGCCTTTGTCTCAACTGTTCACTTTTGAAAATTGACCTAATTTTTGTAAACTATGGTTTGCTTTTAGGCACAAGAAATTACTTTTTTCAGTGTTACCATAATTCCACAGATGTCAGTTATTGAATTTTTTTGTTCTTTCAAATTGTGCCATTTTTTAAATCAAGCCTTGAGTGAGCTTATTCACTTAATGTTGACTGTTTACATATAAATCTTTGTTGTGTCCTTTTTAATGTAATTATTATAATAATTATATAAATTGAAAACATTAAACCTTTGTGGAAGAACTGAAATATTTTATGAATATAATTAATGCTTGGTTTATCTTTCATTTCTATAGCACTTCAAAATTAATAGTGTTTATATGCATTATATCATTTGATCATCAAAATGATATTGTAAGGGGAGGTGGCATAGTGGATTAAGCACCAGCCCTGGAGTCACTGATACCTGGGTTCAAATCTGGTCTCAGAAACTTAATAATTAGCTAGCTGTGTGGCCTTGGGCAAGCCACTTAACCCCATTTGCCTTGCAAAAACTAAAAAAAAATGATATTTAAGATAATGAATAAAAATATTTTCTCATTCTGAGGTTGAAAAATATGAAAGCTTAGAGAAGTTACGACTTGCATATGGTCATATATATTGAGTGTCAGAGGTAGGATGAGAATCCATACTCTCTTGACTTCATCTAGCCATTCTTTCCTTTACACTATGCTGTGTTTTCTCCTGGAAGACTGAAACTTTTCCTAAAATGATTTGTTTTTAGTTTTGTAATGCCTTTTTAAAATCTATTAGACCTATATAAAAATACATTAGAATTGAGGTATTTCTGAGAATTTCCAAATTCAGATTATTAAAGAATTGAAATCTCATTGTAAATAGCCATCAGGAAGAGTGGGAGTGCTGTCCTACTTCCATATTTGGCTCTTATTTACTTCCTTTTTTCTCACACTCATGTTGCTTGTTGTTTTACACATAATACCAACCTTGAGTTGTTCCCCCCCCCTTTTTTCTTCATTTCTTTCATCCTTCTTTGTTTTTCATGTTGTTCTTTTTATCTTTTCCTTTCCTAATTTCTATTTATTTTATGTTTTTCCTAGTGAGCTAATTAAGTTATTTCATTTTTAAAGGGTCTTTTCTAGTAACATTTTGTCTTGGATTCAGAAGTCAAAATGCAAAAACAATAAAGAGCAATGTTATCATCCTAATATTGTCAAAAGTTGAAAATTGCTATCTGTGGTATGTAGTTAAATTGTCTCCAAAGTAATGCCTTATTAAATAACCTATTAATGTTGTAGGTAATCATGCATTTACTTTTAGATAAATACAAAATGTAGTATATCTTAAACTTATTTAATATTTGGACAACTGCATTTATTTCTCTTCATCATAATGTTTTCATTAGTATTCTCTAATTTTATTATAGAAACAAGCTAATATTTAGATTAAAATAGTTTGTCATTACTGTTTTTTAAGGTATGTGAATGGTCATGCAAAAAAACATTATGAAGATGCACAGATTCCCTTAACCAACCATAAGAAAACAGAAAAGCAAGAGAAGGTTCAACACACTGTGTGCATGGATTGCAGTAGTTACAGTACATACTGGTAAGTCAGTGTTTTCTGGCAAAACATGTAGGTATGTGTATACATATATATATATGTGTGTATATATATACACATATATATATATATGTATGTATATATATATATGTAAAAATGTCGGGATTTTCAACCAGTAAGCACGCAGCCATGATTATTGCTGCCAAAACCATGCTCTCCAGAATTTTTGCTAAGGAGTAGAGCCCAGAAGGTTACATTTCAACCTTTTCTCTTCCCTCATCTCCCACTCCAGCACACACATCCAAATGTCACTGTTAACACAGATCTAATTCTTTTATCTGCCTTCCTGCTCTCAACACTTTGGGGCAGACAAGTCACTCATACTCCTCACTTTTTGAGGACCCCTTCAAGGGTGTGTGTGTGTGTGTGTGTGTGTGTGTGTGTGTGTGTGTGTGTGTGTTTGTAGTTCAGTCAGTGGGCAAGCACCTTTCTGTGCCTGAAGGTACTGACATAAACTACTTTTCCTTTTCTGCCTTCAGGGAACTTACAGTCAACACCTGCTTTGTTCATATAATGTGTTATTCAAAAACCTATCCATTTCAAGACCATTTAGTCTTTTGACCAGTTGGTTTAGAACACAAATGATGTTTAATAGTCCACATCTTTTGAGTTTCTCATTTTACATCATTAAATTTTTGTATCACTTAACTTTAGTATGAAGCACTGAAAGGTCAGGTCTTTGGATTGTCAAGTTTAACTAGTCTTTCCTTCATAGAATATAAGAAGTATTTTGAGATATGAGTAAATTTATTCCTTTAGAATCATAGAATCCTTACATTGAGATTGTTCTTAAAGGTTATCCCTTTAAAAATATTTAAAACCTTTTTAGAGTTTACAATATTAGAGAGATCATCTTCCATTAATTTAAAGAAAAATAAAGTTGTTTAGGATTTCAAAAAGTTATTTTATAAAAAAAGCTAAAAGGTGAAAGAAGTAAAAATTTTATTAAACAACTTTAAATTTTTATTTACCTATTCCCAACCTACATTTTTAGTGCTACAACAGATTTGGGCATTTTACTCCATTTGGGCATTTTCTTTGTATTTTATCACTCAACATTTGCGGGTCTGTTATGAAGCCATTAAAGTATAAGATTTATTATCCACAATTATCCTTTTTTGGGGGGTGTACTATCTAACTTGCTGACTGATATTGATCAAACTGAATTTGATAAATAATATTTTTTTTAAATGTAAATTTTTTATGATTTCAGATGAAGGGTGGTTATTATTTTTTTTGATAAATAGAAGAGTATTTGGGAATATTTCTTTAGCTTCTCAGTGTGTGACTTGGAATGTGGAATTTATTTTATTTTGAAAGTTTCCTGTTTTGACAGAATTGATTAGCAGTTTGTCAGATTGATGAAGGAATAATAAATCTTTTTTTTTTCCACCACTGTGTTTGATGATATTGTTAACAAAATAAATTTTCTTGTTTTAATGACTCCTTGTAGGTATTATGGAGGATCTTTTCATTCAAGGTCAGGTTGGACTGTATTGTCTTTAAGGTCCTTCCCAGTTCTTAGATTCTGTGATTCTGTCATTCCTTACTCAAGAAAGTCAGTGACTCCTTCCTCTAGTTTGCTACTTAAATTTTCAGTGCGCTTCTATTTTTTGCAGACTAATTTCATTCTATGCTCTTTGTTCCAGCCAGATTGGCCTACTTGCTGTTTCTCATTCATGACATTCTGTCTCACTTTGAGCCTTGTTTCCAGGCTGTCCTGAGACTTGCACTGTCCCCTTATGGAAGTTCTTTAAGGATAGGAACAGTTTGATTTTTTTTTCTTCCTAACCTCAGCCCCTAGCATAGAACCTGGCACATAGCAGAAGCTTAATAAATGTTTTTTGATTTGAAATTATTTACTCATTCATAGTAGCAGATCTGGGACTAGAAACCAGCTTCTTGCCCAGCATTTAGCTTGGTAGACTTTTCTATTAAATTGCTCTTATTTTGGAGTTAAATCAAATTTATGTGAGAGCTTTTATTTCAGAATATTTCTTGAATTAAGGATAGAGGAAAATATATAATAATATAAGTAATAATAGGGTTTTTTGATGTGATTAGGTAATTTTAGTATAATAGGTTGACATTAGGTAAATATCTTAGGTACATGTTCTTTGAAGATTCATGTGGTTGTGAGAAATACCTCTTATGAAAAATGTCGATAAAAATTATATCTATCCATAAATTAATCTATACTTCCTAGTATTGTGTTCAAGGGATAGAAACAAATAGTATTTGAAGGAGAAAATGCAAACTATCCATAAATACATTTAAAGTTTCCAAATTCTTCAGTGATTAGATAAATGCAAATCAGTATGAACCTTAAGATACTGTATGTTCAATAAAATGGGAAAAATAAGAAAAATGATTGCCCCCCCCCCAAGACAGGTAACTAGTCAGGATGGCTTCAGAAAGACCTGGAAAGACTTATGTGAACTAATGCAAAGTGAAGGATACCATAGCAGGAGAACATTGTACATAGTAACAGTGATATTGTACGGTGATCAACTGTGAAAATGACTTAGCTTTTGTCAGCAATACAACAATCAAGAAAAATTCCAAGGGACTCATAATGAAAAATGGTATTCGTATTCAAAGAAAGGACTAATGAAACCTGAATGCATAATATTTTTCACTTTATTTTCTTCAGGACTGTGTTTTTTGGGGGGGGAGTTGGGGTGTGTGGTCTGTTTTATAGTATGTCTAATATGGAAATATATTTTGTAAGATTGCACATGTGTAACCCATATAAAATTGCTTGCTGTCTCAGAGAGGGATAAGGGAGGGAAAGAATTTGGAGCTGAAAATTTTAAAAACCAGATGTCAAAAAATTTTATATAGGGGGCAGCTAGGTGGCGCAGTGGATAAAGCACTGGCCCTGGAGTCAGGAGTACCTGGGTTCAAATCCGGTCTCAAACACTTAATAATTACCTAACTGTGTGGCCTTGGCTAAGCCACTTAACCCCATTTGCCTTGCAAAAACCTAAAAAAAAAATAATATATAATTTGAAAAGTAATATTTTTAATTGAAGAAAAATATTTTTAAAGTTTTAAAAAGTTGTTAGGTAGCACCAGTTGTATCTAAGCATAATTTGCAATAAAAATAAACATTTAAAAAAAGGGCAAATGGACAAATAGAATTTCCATTTCTGAGGTCTAGAAATTAATTAAGGCTTATCGATATTTCAAAACTTTCCAGTGGTTACTGCTTGTATAAATACATAGGTTGAATTGAGACAGTAGTCCTATTCCACAGAAATTTGTGGAAAAAAACAAAACCAAAATAACCCCCCAAAACTCTTTAGTCCTAGCATATTTTACAAGAAAATATTTAGGGGTGGCTAGGTGGCGTGGGGCAGCTAGGTGGCGTAGTGGATAAAGCACCGGCCTTGGAGTCAGGAGTACCTGGGTTCAAATCCGGTCTCAGACACTTAATAATTACCTAGCTGTGTGGCCTTGGGCAAGCCACTTAACCCCATTTGCCTTGCAAAAAAACTAAAAAAAATATTTAGTGAGTCATTAATAGTTTAGTTGTATATATTAGACATTTCTGCAAGTAGTATCTGCTTGTAATTCTTGAGGGGCTTTTTTTTCCAGGAGTTTCTTATACCCATGAAAGCACAGGTCCATTTCCTATCTCTGGCTCACTATTGTATGTTGTATGTCTGTTTTTATTTTGACCTGTTTCAGGTGCGAGATACATTTGTATACACCAACACTTGTTAAACACCAACTTGTGTACAAAAATAAGACATAAGGGTATTAGAAAGGTCCAAAAAAAATGTTAAGATTGAAAAAGGAGGGGAAGAAGCTAGTGAAGGCACCATTCTAGGGGGTCCTTGAACTTGGGGCAATGTATGGTACACCCAGGAGGTGTCATTCTGCTGTTGTCATATTTGAGTTGTGTTTGTCCTAGGACAAAAATGTGCTCATTGCTACAGCTTTAGTGAGGGAATTGTTCGATAGGATTTACTTCTATGATGACTTTGCAAAAACATTTCCTTCCTTCAGGTTAGTTACCAGTTTCTTAGAGAGCCATTGCTTCATACATTTTGCACATTTTTTCCAAGAGTTAAAACTTCAAAAATTATTCCTAGTTGTAGAACTTCTCTTTCCCCTCAGAAAGTCATGTAAAGCAAGCTTAATTCTTTTTAGCTATAAGTTATTTTAAAACTTTAATTATGTGCATATTTTAATCATACTTTTCTATTTAAACCTTACTGGAGATTATTAAAATGTGTAGTTTCCTTCCTAGATCATCTAAAGGCTCCTTCTCCCTCAATCCCTTGATTTAAACTATATACAGTATAATCACATTTGGTAACTTTGGGTTCAAAGTAACTTGAATTGGACTTTTGCTTTTTACTATGTTTTTCTTATATTAAGATAATTAGAAAACTAAAAACATGCCATGTTTCATTTTAAGAAAGAGAAGAGCCTTTGAAACAAAGCTATGATCTATTATATACATAGAAAAATTTGTAAAAGGACCTCTTTGAGACAGTTGTATATTTAGTGTTCATAAAGCATTCCAATTAGATTTCAGTTCTGCTTTTAAAACTGACCACCCACAGTAAGTCCCCACAAAAACATATGGTCATCTTGGCAATAGCACTAAATCTTAGAATGATTTCATTATTATGGTTTTCTAATGTACACTGATGAATATTTTCCTTGCAGTTATCGCTGTGATGATTTTGTGGTAAATGATACCAAGCTGGGCCTGGTACAGAAAGTCAGAGAACATTTACAAAATTTGGAAAAGTAAGTAATATGTAAATGGGGGAAAATTTGATGGAGAAGAATTGACATTCATAAATGGGCCTGAACAAGATTAAAATATAATTGGGAAAAATTTAACAAAATGAATAAAAATACAATAGAACATATATAATGTTAATATGAAGTTTTTCAAAGTCAACTTGTGATCTGAAGGAATCCATTGTTTGGTTTAATGACCCCCCCCCCCCAATTTCTCTTTGAATTTATCCACAGGTGAAGAAGAATTTAATTAAAAATAACCTTTTTCCCCTTTTTTGAATATCATAACTATATTTTTCATTATAATTAAAAATATAAATCTCTGAAAATTTCTAAAAATAGGATTTGTTTCTCTATGATGATATACATTGTATTAGTTAAACATCTATTAATTAATATCCGTACTGTCCTATTTCTTATGCAACTATAGGGAATCAACTGCAGGCAATTATTTCAGCACAGCAGATCAAGCAGTATAGATGTAGGAAAGGAAATGTTTAAAAAGGGTTTTATAGGGGCGGCTAGGTGGCGCATTGGATACAGTACTGGCCCTGGAGTCAGAAGTACCTGAGTTCAAATCCGGCCTCAGACACTTAATAATTACCTAGCTTTGTGGCCTTGGGCAAGCCACTTAACCCCATTGCCTTGCAAAAACTTTTAAAAAAATGGTTTTATAAATTACTGACAGAATATGTCAATTAAGATTATCTCTGGTTCAGGCTGATTGTTTTTAGTATATGTTCTATCACTCAAAGTAATCTAAGGGCAATTTAATAGCAGCAAAGACTCATAAATTCTTTCTAAAAAGAAAAGGCTTTGACTGTTATGTGCCTAGTTATTTTAAATGTATAAATATTTGGAATAGCCAGTTCTTCATGTTCCTTTCTTAGCACGACCAGAAGATTCTTCAGGAGGTGTGGAGCTGTAAACTGCCTTCAGCCACCAGAATGTATTGAAATATCTTTGTATGGATAATACTATTTTCAGAATAGACACACATGTGACTAATTAGAAATGAGCTTCCATCTTCCAGGTTTGAAGCCATGAGTAAAAGTCCAATGGATGATTTTCTGGGATGCTGAAGTCACTGTGGTACTGAATTGTGTCCCTAGAAACCTAATGACTAGAGTTTATAGCCTGTAAGTCACTCTTGGTCATGACTGGTTGACTACCTGGTTTTCTTTGCTTTTAGTTAGTTCACTAAAAGTGTTTTTAAAACATGCCAGAAGTATTCAGACAACTTGGTGGTATTGTTAAAAGAATATTTTAGGGGTGGATAGAGCACTGTCCATGGAGTCAGGAGTACCTGAGTTTGAATTCAGCCACAGATACTTAATATTTACCCAGCAGTGTGACCTTGGGCAAGCCACTTGACCCCATTGCCTTGCAAAAAAAAAAGAAAAAGAAATTAAAGAATATTTTAAAATTACATCTCTAAACTCCTCAGGTGTACATGGATTGACTAGAAAGGCCACATATTAGAACAAATAGAGTGCTTACCTTTACTTCTTCAGACACTTAACTAGTTGTGTAACTGATTATATTTGCAAACAACACTTTGGATGTACATTGAATGGGGGGGGAATAAGAATATTTTTGTTTTCTTAAGTAGAATAACAAAAACAATTTTTTTCTAAGTTTTTGCAAGGCAATGGGGTTAAGTGGCTTGCCCAAGGCCACACAGCTAGGTAATTGTTATGAGACTGGATTTGAACTCGGGTACCCAGTCCTGACTCCAGGGCCAGTGCTCTATCTGCTGCGCCACCTAGCCGCCCCAAAATTTATTTTCTTTGAAGCCTTTTTCTAAGAAATACATAACATTAGTGTTTATGATATAATACACTCAGCTGTCACTTTTTAGATGATGCAGTATTCAAATTTTAGAAAATTTACCAATAAACTCTATAGAACCTTCATATCCTACATAAATACATCAAAATCATTGACTTTTCCTAGTTTATCACCTGCAAAATAACTGTGAGACCTCAGAGTTGAAGAGTGTTTATTTTAGAATTTTGGACACACTAAAGTATTGGCTTTACCTTTATTCTTTCTGAAATTAGTGAGCAGCTATTGCATCATATCTTTTTATGCTATTCTTACTTTTCTCTAAGAAAAAGAAAAGTGAAGCAAATGCAGCCTAATGAAAGTGTTCATCATGTCACAGCAGGTGAACAGTCCCATTCAGGACCCCTTGTATAGAGCCTGGCAGTGCTTTCCAGGTGCTTTAGTAAATGCTTGTTGAAATGAATTGGACTGCCACTATCTAAAATGGAAAAAGCCTCAGGGGCTTTTGTTTGCAGGATCAAGTGACCATTTTTGTAGGTATGCTCTATTGTAGGAGTTTTTTTTGGAGAGAGGAAGGGGAATAAAAACAATTAGATCTAGAAGGGACCCTAGAGGTCACTTAGACACTACCCTGGGTCACAACCCTACAAATAAGGGAACTGGCCCAGGGGAAACTAGGAAGTTCCTAGCAGTAAAGTAGCAAAGGCAGAATTCACACCTAGATATTCTGACTCCTACGTTCATTACTCTTTCCACAATATCTTGTTGCTTAAGCTTCATCAAGATAGATTCAAATCTGCAGTGAAAAATAAAGTTTAATTTTTTAAAAAAAAATTTAAAAATTTTGGATTGGTTCTATAATTCAGAAAGATAGCATGGATAAGTAGAAAGTTTTCTGCTTGGATTCAGATATGATCTAGGTATAAACCTTGCCTCTTGCTGTCCTTTTTTGTAAAAATGGAATGATACCTATGGTGTCTATTTCACAGGATTACTGTGAAAATCAAATTTCTGATATTACCAAGTAAAAAAAGCTGATTGATTTTTATTTTTTTAAAGTTTTTGAGAGAAATGAGAAGCCTGCTTGATGCTATAAAAGCAAAGAAATTTTGACTACAAGATATTGAAGCAAAGAAAAAATGGATATAGCCATTAGAAACTATTAGACTGCCTTAGAAACAGTAGGCCTTCTACAGTCTGATAAGGTAATCTGTACAAGGCCTACTGTTTGATTGCTTCAACTGAATTGACCATTCATTTTAATAGAGAAGAATTCACTGTTTGCTTCCTTCTTGTAGAAACAGCCTTAGAGATAGGTCAAAGAAGTCTTTGAACAAGTTTATGAATCACTTTAGTCAGCATTAAGAGTGTAGATAATGTTAAATAAGCAAAATAAAATAAAATCAGTCAACAAGCCTTTATTAAATACCTTCTACATATCACTATCTGAAGACTGGGGATACCACAACAGATAGGAAATAAGCTTTATCCTGAAGAAATTTATAATGTTGTTAGGTATATTAAATAGTCTTTTCTTGGTTCTTTATATAGATCAAGTTCCTGGTTTTAAAATATTTTTACATTTAAGCTTCAACGAGCTTTCTTTTTCTTACTTGGTTTTGGGCCTCAAAATTTAACTGATAAAGATGAACTTTTTTTTGTTCTTACATTTAAAAAAAAGCAAACAATAATGCTGATGTAGTTCCTTGACCAATAAATCTACCATTCTTATGTGAAAAATTTTGGAAGTGATCATAATTAGTGACTATAATCTTGATACTACATAATGGATATGGCTGTAGATGTTAAAAGATGTTTAAGGGATGGCATAGCATCTCTTGTTTTAAACATTTAGGGTTACATAATCTTATGAAATAGTTGTAGAATTATAGCTTTCCTAATGCATGTAGCTATATTTTTTTTTATTTTTAATCTTATTCTCCATTGATCCACACTTTTTAAAAAAAAATTTGGTCAATATTATTTCACTTTGTCCTGTGTAATAGAGAAAATGGAAATAGATTTTCTTTATTTAAAGAGACATAAAGAAAAAAAAGACAGAATACATACATAGTTCTGATATAATCCTTTCTGACCATATTTCAAGCCCTATACTACTTGATTTGGATATCATTAGAATCTGTAATCTTATAATAAGATTACTTATATAGTCATTTTGCAGAAATTGATTGTTCACAGTGTAACAAAAAGGATAACCTTTTTCAAAAGAGGGGAAAAACTTGTACACCAATAGTCAGTGTTAGCTTATTTTTTTAGAATTGGTAAGCCAAGTATGGAATGAACTTAAAAGTAACTTTTGACATTTGAATGATTTTTTTATAGACCCAGAATTGCTCTTGAATAAATTTCATGTAAAGTGTTCCTTTTTTTTGCAAAAGGATGAGTTATCTTGGTTTAGAACTTTCATGCCAATATATACTTTAGAGTACCCGTTTCATTTTGAATAAATTCTTCAGGAAGGTATTATTTGTTTTAAGGCAAATGTTTAAATTTCAAAGCTATATGTTAAAGCAATGATTGGTACATTCTGAGCTTAAAAATTATGACTTTTGGGGGATATTGGCCTAGAGTACCCCAACCTTTTGTGTTCAGAAGCTAAACTTCCCCACCTGAAGTCTTGGTAGAAGAAGAGTGAATATTGTGCAGGGTGGAAGTCTGTGACATGGGATGGGATGGAGACAAGGAGAGAAAATTTCCCAGCTACCCTGCCCCTGGAAGGGAGGAAGCTACATGGTTTTGTGTGTGTGTGTGTGTGTGTGTGTGTGTGTACATGCAAAATATAGTCCCACTGGAGTCCCATTCAGTTATTTGGGTATCTTTAAAACCTTAATTTGTTTTGTTTAGATTTTATAGTAATGTTTAATTTATTTCTCTATAGTTCAGCTTTTACAGCGGACAGACATAGGAAAAGGAAACTTTTGGAAAACTCATCTCTAAACAGCAAGTTGTTAAAAGTAAATGTAAGTAATTAAACTTTGAGGCTGGATTTTGAGAACATTGCAACTATGCACTTTGGAACTATACAAATGCTATTTAAGAAAAGTAAGAAGTTGAGGAGAGGTTATGAAAGTGAGATAGATCTGATATGTAGGATCCATAATGTCTCTGATAGGAGGGACATATGGACAGAATGTAATCTAACAACTCTCCTTCCACCTTCATTTAATGGAAATTTGACTTTCTTCTCTTGATACAAGGTCCTTTGTTACCATACTCACTACAAATTCCTTTACTTATCTAGATCTAAGTTTGATAGTCTGTTCTCTATCCCCATGATTTTTTTTTTTATTCTTTCACTGTCCTTGTGGCCATCATTTACCAGCGTTTGGCACTTTTCCTTCATTTGCTCAATGACTTCAGTATTTAGCTGCTAGATTTTCTTTACCCTTCATTCCTTGTTGTCATCTATAGGCACTGAAACACTCATTTTGCAGCCTAACCCCTCTGCCTCTAAGCAGACTCTTCTCTTTTCTGCCCTTTTGGGTTGGAAAAGAGTCATTTCAACAACCATTTACTGTAAGAAGCTTTCCCTCTTTGCTCTTAAATCACCTTCTCTCAGGCCTCAAAATAGCTCTTTGCTCTGTTACCCTGATATACTTAGGATTATAATATTACCTTTTTTTCAGATACTATTTTGTACTTAGAAATCAACTAAAAGTTTGCTAGTAGTGATTTTACCAGTGTTCTAAGAGAAAATTTCATTCATTTCATTCATGAGTGTCCACTAAATGCTGAAAGATGTGGAAAAATTAAACATTGTCCTTGCCTTCATAGATTTTAGAGTGTTAAAGAGCCCATAAAATCAATTGTATTTTTACAGTATAGTCCCTCAAGCGAAATGAAAAAAGATCTAGTTATAATGGTGGTAAAAATGCTAAATAGTTGGTTAACTTAGGTCAAATTAAGTTTATTTGAGGGCAGTTTTAAAATCATAATAGGATAAATACAGGAATATGACTAAATAGGAAGATAGGCTTTGATTCGTGCTAAAAAGTTGAATTATAATAAAGATGTCAACCTTGTTTTAGTACTTAAAAGGTTCTCTTTAGAGTGAAGGGACTGGACCAGATGACTTCTATGGCATTTTCAGGGCTAAAATCCTGTGATCCTAAATAACAGTCAGGATTCAAGCCCGTCTTCTGTCTCCTACTCTGTTTTTTCTTTTTCTTAAACTATTTAATTGCATGATACTATATGATATAATGGTTAGAGAGCTAGCCTCAAGTCCCTAAGACCTGGATTTCAGTTCTGATAGATACATATTTGAATGGGTGTCCTTGGACAAGGTCACTTAACATTTCAATGCCCCAGGCAGTTCTTTAAGATTGTAAGTAGCAGACCTTTTGCCAATTTGTATTGGTGGAGGGACTTTCCTCTACTTGTGCCCTCTCTCTCTCTCCACCCATCCTATTTTTTTTTTGGCAAGGCAGTGGGGTTAAGTGACTTGTGTAAGGTCACACAGCTAGGTAATTAATAAGTGTCTGAGACCACATTTGAACTCAGGTTCTCCTCACTTCAGGGCCAGTGCTCTACCCACAGCACCACCTTGCTGCCCCTCCACACACCCTATTACTATTATGAGGAATTCAATTCATTTTAGTAAGTTTTTATTAGAGACCTTTTTTGTGCCAGATTCTCTTGTTTGGCATTGAGATTACTGTTCTACTGGCAGGAAGCAGTGGAGAGGCTAATCAGTAAGTGCAAAGGGACTTGGGGGAAGTAGCATTAAAAACTGATGTGATTTGGAGAATCCTCCTATTGGAAGTGGCATGGGACTTGGACCGTGAACAGAACCACGGAGATTCCAAGACAGATGCAAGAGGGAGAACATTCAAAAACAGGTGAGAGATAGAATGCCATGTGTGAAAACAGGCTTTTCCCTTGCTAAAACTGTGGCTCAGATGAGTGTCATTCTCATTATGTACAAACTTTATAAATTATATGTGCTTGCAGATGAGCTTTTTCAGATACAGAAATGAGCCAAAATCAGTTGTTTCCATATTTATCTAAGTGAGGTCAAAACATATCCAGGTGAGGTCAAAACAAAAGCTGTTATTATTTCTTTTTAAATTAATTAATTTTTGAATTTTATAATTTTCCCCCAAATCTCGCTTTCCTCCCCCACCCCACCCCAGAAGGCAGTCTATTAGTCTTTACATTGTTTCCTTACTATTCATTGATCTAATTGAATATTGAGAGAGAAATTCTATCCTTAAAAAAATAGAATATAAGAGATAGCAAGATTACATAGTAAAATAACAGGTTTGTTTTTTTTTTTTTTTTAATTAAAGGTAATAGTCTTTGGTCTTTGTTCAAACTCCACAATTGTTTCTCTGGATACAGATGGTATTATCCCTCGCAGATACCCCAAAATTGTCCCTGATTGTTGCACTGATGGAATGAGCAAGGCCAGTAAGATTGATCATCAACCCCATGTTGTTGTTATGGTGTACAATGTTCTTCTAGTTCTGCTCATCTCACTCAGATCAGTTCATGCAAATCCCTCCAGGCTTCTCTGAATTCCCATCCCTTCTGGTTTCTAATAGAACAGTAGGGTTCCATGACATACATATACCACAATTTATTCAGTCATTCCCCAATTGATGGACATTGACTCAATTTCCAATTCTTTGCTACCACAAACAGGGCTGCTATGAATATTTTTGTACAAATGATGTTTTTACCTTTTTTCATGATCTCTTCAGGGTATAGACCCAGTAGTGGTGTTATTGGATCAAGAAGTATGCACATTTTTTTGTTGCCCTTTGGGCATAATCCTAAATTGCTCTCCAGAAAGGTTGGATGAGTTCACAGCTCCACCAACAATGTATTAGTGTCCCAGGTTTCCCACATCCCCTCCAGCATTGATCATTGTCCTTTCTGTTCATATTGGCCAGTCTGAGAGGTATGAGGTGGTACCTCAGTGATGCTTTAATTTGCATTTCTCTAATAAATGATTTAGAGCACTTTTTCATATGACTATGGATCACTTTGATTTCCTCATCTGCAAATTGCCTCTGTATATCCTTTGACCATTTATCAATTGGGGAATGGAAAAGCTTTATTATTATTATTATTATTATCATTATTATTATTATTAAAGAGACATTCTCTAAGGCCAACATTCTCTGTTGCCTAGAATAGAGGGCTTTTAGGAATGCCACTTGACATTTTGGTCACATATTTTTAAGTGATAGCTTATGAGCATTTATAAAGGGAAGGAGTTGATCATTAAGATTAAGTATGACATTTTCAAGAATTAATCTTGTCAGATAAATTCTTTCTTTTTGAATATGATTATTTTGTTATTAAGGGCATAGATTTGTTACTTAATGTGGTCAGCCTACTGCTGATAAGCGTCACTTTACACTTAATGACTGTCTACTTTCTGAGAATCATTTTTAGCATAGTAGACTTAATAGAGCTTTTGCTTCACTGGTATAAGCTTTGAGAACAGAATGACCACTTGTACCATGATGAAGCATTGGAGTTGGATTTTGTGAAGGGAAAATACATCAAAATAATAAAAACAAAGTGTTGGTCACATGGAGAAATAGTCATATATTGTGAGTGGTAAAAGATGTTTGTCATGGGAAAGAAACTCAAAAAATGTTCATATCTTTAGATTTGGCTATTCTGTTTTTGGTTTTGTGTGTTTCAAGGAAATCCTAAAAGTCAGATGATATGTATAGAGATGTTCATAATATTTTAAATTGTGGAAAAACCACTGTACCACATTTGGGACTGATTAAACTGACTATGATATAATAATACTGTGGAATATTGTGTGGCTATTAAAATTGACATTTATGTGGACCATCTTGATGCCTACAAATGTGCATATGAAATGTTTAGGGGGGAAACAACATGCAGTAGTAGTATAACTATTAATCATGTGTATGTACAAAAGCAAAGAGCAGATGATAGTTTAGAGTGTAGATAATGTTAAAATAAGCAAAATAAAACAAAATCAGTCAGAGTTATCTGATTTATCTCTAAATTTGCATATTAAGGTCTTTTTGTCTGTAAAGTCTGTAAAGTACAAATTCATATTGTAACACATCATTTAATTTGTTTTATTCATTGATATGAACACTTCTTCGAAGCAGTTGTGTAGATTCACAGTCCCTATATTTCTCCTCAGTTTTTATTCAGTCCTTGTTCTTGCCTTTACATAAATTTTCTTAGAGAATCTCTCCCAGTTGTGGAAAGAGTTTTTCTAGAGTTTGAATTGGTGATTGGGAAAATATAGTCTTATTTCTGTAGAAGAGAGGAAAAAGTTTGTCTTGACAAATTTTCTCTGGATAGGAGAGTTGATTTCTGATTTGATATAACATCATTATTTTATATGCAACAGTTGCTTAATATTTACTGTTATTGGTATCATCTAATGACTGTACCATTTGCTTCTAATATTCAGGGAAGTACCACTGCCCTTTGTGCTACAGGCCTTCGGAATTTGGGGAACACATGTTTTATGAATGCTATTCTTCAGTCACTCAGGTAACATTATAGTCAGAGCCAAACCCAGTGCCATAAAGATTTGAGAAATTTTAAACTTTAAAAAATGATCTCAACTTCATTCACCTAAAGTACTGCTTGTTGCTGTGTATAATCCCCCTGGGTAAGAATTATAATCACCACTTTGTTTCCCTCTCTCACTGATGTGTAACATAATAAATAAGTACAGTACTTTCACGGTGTTTGCCATTGAGTGGGATTTGCGTTAGAGAACTCCTAATCTAAGGGGAGACAGATGCTGGAGTGATTTTTAGAAATGATTCTTTTTAATTCATTTTTACATAAAATGTAGTTTCATGACAGGGATCTTAAGGACATTCTATACCACTATACTAAATATCTATTCCAGAGATTGAAAGGTACTGTTGTGAAACCTTTTTTTCCCTTAAAGTAGAAATCACCAACTTCAACTGAGAGTAACTGGGTGAAGCACTAGAAAAGAGATAAAATGTGATTGTTTCTATGATGGAGAAATTGAAGAATGACTGACTAGATGGTGTTATTTTAAAAATAGAGTGAAAGTTTTAAAACATTGTTTCCATTTAATTTGCATATTCATCTCAGGGTAATACTCCTACTACCCCAATTGTCTTGAACTATTAAAAAATAAACATAAAACTTCAAAAGACAAAAAAAATTAGACATAAACGTTTTCAAGTGCCAAGTATAAATTGTGCTTTACTTGCTTTTTTTGCTTGCTCAGGCTTATGTTATTTCTTTTTTTATGTCATTTTTTTTCTCCTTGCCTTTGCTTTTAAACCAGTAATATTCAGCAGTTTTGCTGTTATTTCAAAGAACTTCCAGCTGTGGAATTACGGAATGGGAAAACAGCAGGGAGGCGGACTTATCACACCAGGAGCCAAGGGGATAACAATGTGTGAGTTAATAGGTCTATGTTCTTTCTGGCTTTCAGTGGAGAGGAAAAGATGACTTGTAGTAATGCTCTGTGTTTGTGTGTGTGTGTGTGTGTGTGTGTGTGTGTGTGTGTGTGTGTGTGTACACTATGTAAACTAATAAGACCAATTGAAATTTTCAAAGTGTTGTTGCTCAGCAGTCACATGTATTTTACAACATTTAACAACTGTTCAGTAGGTGATACTTTCATTATTTTTAGGCAAAAATGGATTTAGCAATCTTCAGAGACTTTGACAATAGTTGAATTATAAAATTGATGATTGTAGTAAATATAAAGCTCATGACTTTAAAAAATAATCAAAACTTAACTGCTGTGAAATTATAATGAACAAACTTGGCCCTAAGTAGAATATGAGAAAGCATCCCATGCCAGGTATAGGTAAAAGGAAAGCATATAGTGTGTAGGAATTTTGCTTCTGGTTTTGTTTTTGTTTTTGTACTGTTTTATAGAAATTTTAGATTAAAAACAGTATTGTTAAAAGTAAGATATCTTTTCTTTTTCTTTCCTGCTTTTCTAGTTCCTTGGTAGAAGAGTTTAGAAAAACATTGTGCGCTTTATGGCAAGGCAGCCAAACTGCATTTAGCCCAGAATCCTTATTTTATGTTGTTTGGAAAATCATGCCAAATTTTAGGTAAGTGCTATTTAATAAAAATAATGGTTAAAAATAAAAACAACTATAAACATCTGTCTAGTTTTGCAAGTTATTAGTTCCTGAAACCTTTATGTAATCCGAAGAAATAGTGTAACTCTTAAGTGGTATCCTCAGGTAAGAAATTAATTCATTTTTAGGAGTGTACTTTATTTCTGAAGATAAGCAAAAAAAAATAAATTAAAAGAACAGTTTTTATTTGGTTCAGTAATATAGTTTAAAACATTTGTGTTTGTTGCAGAAAAGCACTGATTTTTTTTAAAAAGGGATAAACATTTTATTGAATTTGGGTATTTATAAATAGGGCCTGTTTCTTAAGTAGTCTTGAACTCACAAGAAGTATATTGGATAAAGCACTGGCCTTGGAGTCAGGAGTACCTGGGTTCAAATCCGGTCTCAGACACTCAATAATTACCTAGCTGTGTGGCCTTGGGCAAGCCACTTAATCCCATTTGCCTTGCCAAAAACCTAAAAAAAAAAAAAAGAAGAAGAAGAAGAAGTATATTGGATGAAACTTATTTGAAACTCAAGATGCTTCAACAAATTATTCGTTAAATGATGGTGAGAAGTCTGTCCATTATAAATAATCTTCCATTGCTTTATGACTTCAGAACAAAAAAAAGTGGTATCAGTAAATTTTATAAAACTTGATCTTTACTGGAAATCAGAATGTATTAAGTTGCATCATGTAGTAGAACTACAATGTGACACACACCACTTGTGCTGAGAAAGAGTACTCATGTTGGTTGCCTGTATTTATTTTTTGGCAGGGCATAGCATGTGTTTCAGGTAAAGTCTAGGAATAAAGAAATTTTCATTCATTGGATTCAAACAATGGCCTAAAAGCATAATAGTATTGCACTTTTTAGTAGCCTCAGAATTCATATTTTCACTGTCAAGATAAATCCAGCCTCTTTTTTCCAGAAGAAATTTCTAAAGCTGTATTTCAAAGTGGAGTGTCTTTTTTAAATTAAAAAAATGTTTTCATGTTGGATTTTCTAGACTTTGAAATTAAAACCAAGGAGTCAACTACCCCAAACCTTTCATATTCTAATTGAGGCAAAAGCTCCCACTTACTTGCCTGAAAAGAAATGTAAATAGAAACATAATTTATTAATTTGTTACTAGTGTTTCCTTCACTAAGAGATTGATGATATAACTAAAAGATTAGATTTGGACTATGACATTTTCAATACTTCATTCAGAAAGTGTGGTCCCTTATTGCCTGAATTTATCCTGAATGTGCCTGAATTTGCCTGAATGTGAAGACACATTACTTCTTTTACTCCTTTTAATGAATAGTGTGTCTTCCTCCTTCCTAAAGACAGATATTGTTGGGAAACTTCTACCCATTCTACTTCATTTCCTAATTGTGACCTAAATATTATAAAGTTATTTAAAGTTGAAATCCTTGCCTTGATTCTACATGACAGAAATATCTAGTATCAGTTTTACTTAGCAACCACTGGGTTTATTAGCAACTTTGGTTTTATGAAAATTCAGATATCATACCACTTGAACTTTAATCTGAGAAAACTTAATTTTGTACAGATTTTCTAGTTAATAAATAAAAGGCAGCATGAGAGTAGAAACTGGTGTTTTAGATTTATTGTCAAGCCTTGAACCAAGATTCTAAGTCCTGTCATCTCTAAAGGAATTTATGCACAGATTACTGGGATCATCTAAATAATTTTCCCTGAAGGATAGCATTTTCTTCATATGTTAATAGTGTGTTGTTTCACACCATATATTTCAACAAAAATGTATTCATATTCATTGAGTGGGAGCCCTCCACCATGGCTCTGGTGTATTCTGTAGAAACTTGCTTTCCCACCCCTGCATCTAGCTGCTTGTGACTCAGCTCTTGAAAAAAAGGCTTAATAGATATAGTTTTCAAGGTTGTTATTTGTTTGAATAGTTCCAGTTGTGTGAATGTGATTTAGCTGTTTGAAGAAAAAGAGAAATATTAAACAAGAGAGCTCTGTGCATGCCAGGGTGAAGTGGGTAGATTTCCTTAATGACTGATCAAAATAGAAAGCTTAAGTTCTCTGAGCCAAGTTTTTCCCTTTGTTTTCTTGAAGAATTAAGAATGAGCTTTATTTACATGATAAAAAAGGATAATTTCTTCTTGGTCAGAACTATTATCTCCTTTCCAGTTGTCCTTGCCAGGCCTGTTGATTACATGTGGATAAAGCTTGGTGAAAGTGGTTTCTAAAAAGCTCTCACCACATATATGATAGAAGAATTTTAGGTATATCATCAGTCTCTTAGTTAAGGAAACACTAGTAACAAATTAATAAATTATGTTTCTATTTACATTTCTTTTCAGGCAATTAAGTGGTAGTTTTTGCCTCAATTAGAATATGAAATGTTTGGGGTAGTTGACGCCTTGGTTTTGATTTCAAAGTCTAGAAAATTCAACATGGAAACATTTTTTTTTAATTTAAAAAAGACACTCTGCTTTGAAACACAGCTTTAGAAATCAAATCCAACCAATTGGTCATCCTATTGGTGTTCCTCTGGTAACTTTTTGTAATCACAGTCACTAGTAACAGCTCCCTGGATAATTTTCTCACATGATTTTCCTCCAGAATCTGCAAGAGTTTTTTTTTTTTTTTAATTTTTTTGCAAGAGTTTTCTTGTCATTGTTTGAATGATAATCAGAATTTTTCAAACTAGTATTTAAGGATCTCTCTCTATAAGGTCACCACTCCTCCCCACCTTCCCCAGTGTTTTTCCAGTCACATTTCTTATTACTCATTATCTGGGTCCCTTTGCTGCTCAGACTAAATTGAGCCTTTTTCTATTTCTTACACATATTTCCTGTCTCAGTGTCATAGCTCATTCTCTTTGCCTTGTAATTCATATTGCCTGTTTCTCAACTTGTGTCCTTAACTTTCTTCAACATCCACTTTAATATTCATGTTGTGAGTAACCAAAAAAAAAAAACCCAACCCCAAAACCAGCCCTCAATAACCCAGTCAGTGCCTATACAGGACTTTTCTCAAAGTCTTAATGCTGGTTTTAAGTTTTAATAGCTTAACCTTGAATTAAGACTTAAAAGAGTATTCTCTTTTACCACTGGTAATCCATGACTTGCTTATATTTTTACTTAGGATCCTTCATGGATTGTTAGCTTCTCAAGGGAAACATTTTGCTTTTATGCCATGCTCTGTTTTGTTTGTTTTTGCATTACAATTTTATTTTTTTAAATCAGCAAAAATAGGCCTTCTCTCCTTCTCACTCCCAATTAAGAAGGAAAGAAAAGCAAAACTTCCATTACAAACATAGAATCAAGGAAAATAAATCTCCACATTGGTCTTGTCACAAAAATTATATCTCATTCTGCACTGAGTCCTTTCTTTCTCTCTCTGAAGGTGAGTAGCATGTTTCATCATTGCCTTCTTTGGCATTGTGATTGACGATTACACTGATTAGAGTTCTTAATTCTTTCAAAGTTTTTTGTCTTTACCATATTATTTATACTGTATAATTTTTCTCCTGGTTTTATTCATTCCCTTAGCATTAATTCCTATCAGTCTTTTCTCTGAAACTACCTCCATAATTTCTTATGGCACAATAGTATCCCATCACATTTATACACTGTAACTTATTTAGCTATTCCCCAATTTATGGGAACCCATAAATTCCCATTTTTTTCTACCTTAAAATAACTATAAATATTTTTACACATAACTTAATACTAATCTCTCTCTTAAACTACCCTCCTATGAATTTCAAAGCTCTAGTTAAGGAAAGAGAGCAGCTCACACATCTCATTTCTTATTTTGCTATACTACTTGGAGTCTTCTCTGACAGGCTTCACCATGTCCTGGTCAGGTACCTTCTCCATTACTTCCCCTGTTTTTTTTTTTTAATTTATTTTTCAGTTTCCTTTTTCCTTTTTCTTTCTTCCAAGTTCTAATTTTTTTTTTTGTCTTCTTATTTCAGTGACAGTGAATCTCTTGATTAATACTTCCAGAAATTCTATTTGGATTTATGCTCATGCTATGCTTTTCTTTGAGTCTTTGCTTATAGACATTTTGAAGTCAATTTTTTCCTCTAAATTTGTGTCTTGAGCATCCTAGTCTCAATAATAGCTTTTTTGGGGGGGCAGCTAGGTGGCGCAGTGGATAGAGCACCAGCCCTGGAGTCAGGAGTACCTGAGTTCAAATCCAGCCTCAGACACTTAATAATTACCTAGCTGTGTGGCCTTGGGCAAGCCACTTAACCCCATTTGCCTTGCACCCCCCCAAAAAAAAATAGCTTTGTGGGGGGGGATTTTGAAGGCATGGGGTTAAGTGACTTGCCCAAGGTCACATAGGTAATTATTAAGTGTTTGAGTCTGGATTTGAACTCAGGTCGTCCTGACTCCAGTGCCAGGGCTCTATCCACAGTGCCACTTAGCTACCACTCAATAATATTTTTTTTTTTTGCATTCTGTTCTCTACTAGAAAAGGGGACTTAACAATACTATTATGATACTAGATTCTGATAACTTAGATTTTTAAAATTTTCAATTTAAATATTTTAATTCACTATTTTTCCCTGTGTGTATGTGTGTAAACTGAGTTCCCTTTTTATAGTAGGATTCTTGTTTTTATTATGTTCACTCTTAAAAACTAATTTCTGATTTGGGACTTTATTTTAGAACCTGACTGCCTACTTCTAGAGAGAAAGCCTGGGCTGGTCTGGTTGCTATTTTCTTGTTGTCTTGAGTATTCTGTTATTTCAGTATCTCAGGGATAACTCAGGCTGGGGACCTACAAGCTTTCAGCATTCGCAAAGTGATGCAGGATAGATTCTGATTAATGCCTCACTGGTCTAAACAACAGTAGACTGCTGTTGCTCAGCCCTTGTTAGCCAACTGGGAAGCTCTTCTGGTTCAGAAGGACAAAACCACAGGATCCCCTTGTCTCTGGGTTCCTTCCCTAGTTATTCCTCTCTAAATTTCAGAGGCACACTACTGCTACTTCCTTTTTTCTCATTATACCATCCTGGGCCTGCTTCCTCAGGAACAGGTTCCCTTGTTAGTCTGCCCTGGATTTAGGACCTACACTTGGGTTATGGGCAACAAAGTTGCAGGTTGGTATATAGCCCTTTTGGGGTACCCTGGTATGAATCTAGGACTTCTGCCGTAGCTGAAACTGTCCCTAGTGTCTTTTACTTTTGCTGTTCTCCTTTACAGGAGGGCCAGAAAAATGACTCACTGTGGCTTTGTCTTGGATTTCCTCAGTAGGATTTAATCTGATTCATTTTCTAGTTCTGTTCAGAGGGGATCTCACTGTACTACTTCCTTCTCCACTATTGTCTTGACCATACTGTTTTATGAAAACATGCCAGCACTTAACTGGAATTTGACTGAATAAATTCAATCAGTGGTCAAAATCTCATTCATTTATTTGCACATGTGCGCGCGCGCGTGTGTGTGTGTGTGTGTGTGTGTGTGTGTTGTGTGTAGGATGCAACATGTATATTTTTGATCCGAAGATTTTTTTTTTTGCATTCTGTTCTCTACTAGAAAAGGGGATTTAAAAATACTATGATACTAGATTCTGGTAGCTTAGATTTTTAGAATTTTCAATTTAAATATTTTAATTCACTATTTTTTCATGTGTGTGTATGTGTGTAAACTGAGGTCAATTTGAATTTTGTGTTCCTTGAAAAAAATTTCAGCAGATTTGGTAGCAGATTTACAGAGAAAAGGTTAAGTTTAATCATTGGTTTTGTAGTTATTTTTTCAAATTAATCAGAACTATTTTGCAAATGTTAAAAAATTTTAATACCTTTAACAAAACCGAAATTTTGAGTGCATCCTAGACGTTTTGAAACATTTGTTCTAGAGTGACTCAATTTGCTCTTGCACAGGCATATCATTTTCCTTATTGGTCTTTACCATTTTACAGATTATGTACTGATACTACTAAAACACGGAGAATAGTGCACAGGTATATGTCACTATTATGCATGTTGTGATGTCACACAAGTACCTGTGTGTGTAGACTTAGTGGTGTTTGTCTTGCTATTTGAATTTCTCTGTCTTCTGCATTCTAGAAAATAAAAGTTAATAGTTTTTTGTCTTAAGCAAGTTATATGGATTCTTTTTGTTACAAGAATCAGTTGTGAAAAGACAATACTTTGCCCATCGATTTCCCACATATTTCAGCTATGTACCTCTTCTCAGCCTTTCATCCTTAAAAGGAACATAATCGTCTTACTGTTACTCTAATCTTTTATAGGTGTGGATTTTTTTTATAATGACTTTTTAGTGTCTCATGTAAGATAGATTTACTGATTTAATTATTGTTAGTGAGACAGCTGTGAGACATAGAGGATGAGATTTTGAAGTTGAAAAGAACTAAAAGTAGTAATGTAATTAAAACTCAAGCTCCACTGAGTTTCTGTTATATTTGTTTCCTGTGGGCCTGAACTCTAATTTTATTTCAAAGATATCTATTGTTTTCCTCAAAATCTATTTCATCACTGGTTGACAAATAGCTCCATGGGTGACATAGCAGCAATTGTTTAAGTAGGAAACATTATCTTTGAAGAAGGAAAACTTTCCCTTTCCTCATATTGTATGCCTTTCTTATGTCCCTTCCCTCCCTTCCTTTCCCCTTCTGAAATGTAATTGAGCCTTTGGAAAATCTTTACACAAACTCTATTAAGAAATTATCCAGGTGGGATTGGGAAGTTTGTGGGTATACATTATTAAGAGATATTTGTTAGATCTCACCCAAGTGCTAAGTTTCTTAGCTAGGTTTTCATTTATCAAAATTATATTAATGTAAATGGCTCCTTGGACTGTCACCAAATCCCCCAAAGTTACCAGTATAGTTCAATTAATACCTAGAGAAAAATGGACAATGTTTGTATATTCTGATGAAATTTCATAAACCAAATTAGACACAAATATTAATTGACCTTTATAGAAAAACAGAGTTGGTTATATCCTTCCGTGTCATCTTTTAAATGACAAGGAAAAAAGTAGAATGTAAATAATTTTATGTGAGGAAAGGAAATTTGTTGGGAAACTATAGAAAGCACATTGTGTTTTTAAGAATGCATTTTACACTATTTAAAAGATAGAATATTATAAATAATAAATATGAATTGATCTAAAACAAAATATTTAGAGGATGGTTAGCAGTAAGTGGAATGAGCATTTGGAAATGAAAACTAAGGCTTGCTCTTAAAATAGCACAGAACAGTTGTGTTTTTTTTTTAATATAGCCATTTGGTTTTTTTAGATAGTACAAACATTAGACTAACTTCCATTTCATCACCTACCAGGTAAATCAAGAGTATCCTTAACAAATTTTAACTTTTTATGATAAATATTTTATATTTTGTTAAAAAGTTCATAGTAAATTGACTATGAATGGAAAAAGTTTAGGGGAAGTATCAAAGTATCAATTGGCAAATGAATAATGATGACTTTTATAGATTAGGGGAATTATTTAGCATAATTAACAAAATTATAAGTGGTATATTTAAGAACTGAGTGGGTAAAATAAATATTGAGAGAAATTCTTTGATGGTAAGCAATCTTGGTTATGGAATTTCTTTTTACTAAGAAAACTAGTGAAAGTTTTAGCATTATAAGATATGTAGAGCCAGGCCAAACAAAATTCTTTGTTATAAAGTGAATTCATTAAACTGTTATCTGCTGGAGACTAGTTTCTAACTCAATCTTCTAAAACTTTCCAACTTCTTACCTTATTTTTATTTGTTGACTCTATTCATTGATATTCATTTGTCATCAAATGGTGTTCTGTTTTAGTATAAGAACATTTTGCTTTCCTACACTGAGAGAGTACATCAGAAAGGTGTTGCGTGTCTTTTTTTCCCCAAAATCGGGTATTAATATTTATCATCAGAGGAAGATTTCATTGTATGAGCGAGTGAACACAGTTCTAAAATTTTGTCTCTAGTATTTTTTTTAAAGATTCCTTTAAGTCAGCATTTAATGGTTAAACCAATCTCTTTCAATCTGACCCATTAGTGTAAAAATTGTCATCTAGAGTAGTGTTTTAGAATTAAGTGTCTTTGATAGGATAAGATATGGAATTTGGACACAAATTTATTTTTGTAGTGAAACCATTTTGATTTGGGTAGTAGAACCTGTTTTGCCCATCACTTTGACTGATTTGGGCATGTAAAGCCCCCATATTAATCAGATACTTTTATTTTCTTTAAGGGGTTATCAACAGCAGGATGCCCATGAATTTATGCGCTATCTTTTGGACCATCTACACTTGGAACTCCAGGGAGGCTTCAATGGAGTTTCTCGATCAGTTATTCTGCAAGAGAATTCTAGTCTTTCTGCAAGTAACAAATGTTGCATGTAAGACTATTTGTTTTTGCTTTTGTTTTTTAATGGAGTTTCATGGGAGGGTTTTATGTAGTACTTTACTGGTGGTATTTTATATTTTAAAATGTTAATGTTTTGCTTAAACTTTGTATGTATTTCTTATTTGAATTTTTTATAAATAATGTAGCAAAATAATCGTGCTTTTTCTTGTATTTGAACATGTTGATATTGGATTTATTCTTAGTTATTCTGAGAGCTTTAACTGAAATTCAGTAAAAATTGTTTGAAAATTAGAAACAAGTATAAGATATATTCAATTTTTGTTACTCTTTTATAAATAGTTTGGAAATGATAGGGAAGATAATTGGGGGGAATGGAATTTTTTTAGTCTACCCAAATCAATTGTACTATTTGAAAACATAAACTTGAGCAGTTTTGGAACTTGAATTTGCCTAAAACGTATTTGTTCATTCCCTAATTGACCTTGAAGCACCAGTAAGTTTTTAGAAGTATTTCTTGCCCCATAAAATGAAAAAAATTTGAATTGTTTTCCCATGTAATTTCTGATAGACTGAAACCTGCACTGAGACCAAAACATTTATTTTGCTTTAGGCAGGGATGGTTACAGTCATTTCAGCCTGGATTTTGGTCAATGTGCAGTCTCCTCTTATGTTGTAATTTTTGAGACTTTTGTCAGTCCTGATCTGTGCAGGAAAGGGGATTACAAGTTAAACTCATCAGAGAAAGAAAGGTAAGTTGTATATAGGTGTGACTGTAGTTTTGCCCGCCTAGAATTCTCTAGACCTTGATATAGTGAGTGTAGTTTAGGTTGTTGTTTTGTTTTTGTTTTTATGTTAAAAGTAGGGTTCCCCCATCCACTTTCAGCCTTCCGTGGCCATCTGTCCTATAGGAATGGATTCCATATAGATCTTTTTGTAAATAGATGCGCAACTTTCCCTAACCAAAATTCTAGCTTAGAAAAGAAGATGCAGATGAGTTCAGTAATATTACATTCAAACTTTTGTTGAGTATGAAAAAGTATATATTTTAAAGCAGCTTATTTGTATATAAAGAACAATGATATATAATAAAGCTCATGTATTTTATATACAATGTAGTCTATGTTTATTTTATACCGGAAACACATAGGTATGTCCTGTATCATATTGTTGCCGTTTATAATTATTAATATATTTCTTTTTAGAAATTCCTGCCTAACATCAGGAAACTTCAATATAGTGTTGATCAGTCAGCTACCTGAGACATAAATCAGAGGGACAGTGACTGACCCCAATAATATTGCCTCACTGAATATCATAATTTTGCAGTGGGATGAGCCAGCCTACAATAAGATGCTGCTTTTCTGTTATTACATTCTGCTGATGCTTTCTATGTTTCATCTGTTACAGTTTCTTAATGCTTTAATTACCTTAAAGTACCTTAAAACATGACACCTAAAATATACAAGAAACTAAATTTGTAGGTTGTTGTATTTATTGAGATCTCTGTAGCTATTTTGAGAATGGATACAACTTTCTTAACTTAATAATCATAAATATAGTTGTTGTCAGACTTGGTTTTATTACTGATTAAGGAATGTACTGTTCATTAACCATGTATTTTTTTAAGCTAGTAGAATACAATTTGTATACAGAAGCCAAAATTTATTAAATTATTCTACATCACATTTTTTAGTATACATTTGTAATAAGAATATATTTTGATTTTACTACATAATTTGAACAGTATTTAAAATCATGGTAAACTACAACTTCATGATGCTGCATGGATCTAATATTAATTGGAGCTAGAACTTGGAAGTTATTCTAACCCTTGAAGTATCTTTGAAGGGGAAGAACTATTATAGTGAGTTTAAATCAATAGTAAAATACAATTGATTTGGTCTTTAATTAAAACTAACATAGTGTTTTAGTAGCAACATAAGAAAATGAACAATTTAATTTTTTTCTATTTCTTTTCAACTATCTTCATTAATAATTAATAAGTTATTTTTATTTGCCCACTTTGTGCATAGTACTGGTTTATGAAACTTAGAGAAATTAAATCACTAGGGAGAATGGACATTAGATTCTCTCATATCTCAGATTTTCAAGTTTAATTAAGAGTACAGATTAGTTTTCAAACATCCAGTTTGAATTTTTTAATGTCAAAATGGAAGGCTCTTTTGTAGGCTTTACTGTCACTGAAATCACTCCATAATGTCCTCAAAACAGAAATGGAAATAAACCATTTATAGATAATACTCCCTCAAATTGTAACTATGTTTGATCCTTACATTTAGCAGTTTATTGAAGTTTAGCTTGTGTCTTCAGTAACAATGGCTTAGCTTTGATTGTGCCTAATAAAAATCTTTCAAGAAACTTCCTTTGCTGCTTTCTTCTAGAACTTAAAAAAAAAATACACAGTCAGTATCAGTGGAGAAACTTGTTTATAAAATGAATCTTTGAAAATGTTTATCAGTGGTTTAATGCTGTTAAAGAATTATAGATCTTGTTATTAAAATAACTTTCCCACATGGTAATTTTCTTTAGAAATGGAGCATCTACTGTTGTCACAGCTATATTCGGAGGCATTCTTCAAAATGAAGTTAACTGCTTAATATGTGGGACAGAATCTAGAAAGTTTGATCCATTTCTTGGTAAGATATATTTGGTTTTGGGGCATTCATGCTTTATTTTGATGATAAAAATGTTTGAATATTTATTTTCAAAGAAATCATCAAATTAATAAATTAAAAAATAATTATTAGGCCAATGTGGCTTTAACTAACTTTCCCCTGTTTTAGATCTTTCATTAGATATTCCCAGTCAGTTTAGAAACAAGCGTTCTAAGAACCAAGAAAATGGACCATTGTGTTCACTCCGAGGTAAGGACATTTGTTTTGTTTTGAAGTCTCCCTGGATTTTTATTGTACGTGAAGATGCTAAAGTGTGTTTTGCTTCTTGCATTTCTTTAACCTTTGGGCCAGATGGATGACTTGGTTTAATATGTGAGTATTTTCAGAATCAAGTTTTATACCTCCACAAAGCCCATTTTGTATGTTTATTTTCCCATATCCAAAAATAATTTTCCTTCTCTTCTTAATGTTACTGAGAAGACATGGCCTTTAAAATTTAAAGTCTGTTTAACAAAACTGGTTTTCTAGGTAAAGTGGAACATTTTTAAAAGCCTAGTTTGTGTACCAGGAGAGTTACAAAATGTAGGAAAGAATGCCAGCCCCATTGACCTTACAAATAGGAGGAGAAGATACACACATAGAAAGCTGAAATATCCAACTAAATGTGTTAGACACCCCAAAAAGAGACTCATGAGGAGGAGGGTAGGACCAGCAGATATTTTTGGCCAGTATCAAGAGTTGAGGGAAGGATAGTAAGAGAGGATTCAAGGATGGTTTCCTGTAATAATTGGAATTTGATGATGTTTTAAAGGTCAGACAGGAATTGAATATTTTAGGAGGAAAGGAAAACACCATCTGCAGAGGTACAAGGACAAAAATACATTTTTAGACAGTACAGAGACTAGAATACAGGTCATATTTAGAGAATAGAGAATTAGTCTAATTTGCCTAGAAGTTAAAATTGAGTGAAAATTTTTACTTCCTGTGTAGGAAGGAAATTAGAGTACAAGTCATTATTTACTTCTATGTGTTATAGAATGTTCAGTTGTCTGATTCTTTGTGGCCTCATTTGGGATTTTATTGGAGTGGTTTTTCATTTCCTTCTCCAGCTCATTTTACAGATGAAGAAACTGAGGTAAATATGGTTAAACTGACTTGCCCAGGGTCATACAGCTACTGATTGTCTGAGGTTAGATTTGACCTCGGGTCTTCTTGTTTCAAGATCCAACTCTATCCACTGAGTCACCAGACTGCCCCATGCTATAGGATACACATACATAAAGTTTGATATCTTTAGTTTTTATATCATTTATTTCCAAATATGTCATGTCCCATTTGTCTTTCCTTCTTAGAAAGCCATTCATTCCTTGCAAAAAAGAATAAAAAAGAGAAGAGCACAAAGGCAACCAAGAAAAACTAACCAATACATAATCCAATGAAACTGTTTCTTGCCACTAGATACAATGTTCCACTGCTCTAACCCTTTACCAGTGCCCAAAAGGGAGAGAGGGAGTTCATAGACTTTGTTGTTGTTTAGGCGAGGCAATGGAGTGAAGACCAAAACAACTATGTATGTAAACTAATTGGTGATTATCTTTAATTCCTTATATCCTCATCTGCAAGGTACACCTCTGCCTAGGAAAATACTAGGAAAAAATTTTCTTTAGACTTTTTGGGAGTTGGGTGGTAAAGCTATTTTAAAGAAAACATTTCAGAAAACTCATTTAAATCAAATGTCAGATTTTTGTTCTCTTGTGTAGAACATGAAAGTAATTTGTGGGTAGTAAAGTGATGCAGCACAAATTTTGTTTGGTCATATCTTAAGAAAGCAGATTAAAAACAAAATTTAGGAATTTAATGATAAATTTGGTTGAAGATTTTAAGTAAAGCATTTTTCTATATAAAATTATAGTTCAGGGGCAGCTAGGTGGCATAGTGGATAAAGCACCGGCCTTGGAGTACCTGGGTTTAAATCTGGCCTCAGACACTTAATAATTACCTAGCTGTGTGGCCTTGGACAAGCCGCTTAACCCCATTTGCCTTGCAAAAACCTAAAAAAAAAAATTATAGTTCAGGGCTTTATTGTATAAAGGCCCCCAATTAACCAGTAGGATTACCTGATCAATTGGGCACTTTAAATGCATCTTACAGTGAAATAATTTCTAAATAATGATTGTAAATCTCAAAGTGCTGTACAGAAGTGTAACTGTGGTGCCACAGAACATGACTGCCACATGTAACATGGCATGTGTGAAGTCCTACTCAGTCCTATTTCATATTGGGGGCAGCTCTCCTTTTCTTTTCTTTGACCTAGTAACACATCCAGGATTGCTCAGGGGCCAGAAACTGCAAGCAGGTGGAGGAGGATGGGAGAAAGTTCCCAAGTCTCCTCAGTAGGGAAAGGATGACAATTCTGGTGACCATCAGGTTGGCAGTGCCATTAAATTAGTTCATTCATTCTGACATTTCATGTGTGTTTATCATAATGTCCCCAAAGAGATGTTGTTAAGTAATTCATAAAAAAGAGTCTATGCCATATATATCTAACAATTATTTGCTAATAATTAGGCATGAATCAATAAAAGGAAAAAAAGGAAAAAATCACAGATTTAGAGCTGGAAAGGATCTTTCAGGTCACATAGGCAAAGCCCTTTTTTTTTTTAACACTCCTCAAGATTTGGGTCTAGTATCTAGCAGAGCCAGAATCTTAAACTTTGATCTAAACTGAGTGCATAAACGAAAGTAAACAGCTGTCACTTCTATTTGACATGTGGTGCAGCGAAGACCTGCCACCTGTTTTCTCCATTCTGGTATTAAAAAAATCTAAAAGTCTTCTTCCAGTTTTCATTCTGTGGTCCTTGATGCAGTTTGGGCAGGCAGTGGAGGATGGCCCATGGACAGAGTGCCGCCCTAGAGTTAGGAGGATCTGAGGCCAAATCTGCCTCAAAACACTTATTACCTAGCTGTGTGACCTTGGGCAAATCACTTCACCCCTATTGTCTTGCAAAAAACAAAAACAAAAAAGAATTATTAGCTAGGGCAAACCACTTCTCTGAACCTAAAGTTGGTACTTAATTTTCTCATCTAGAAAATGAGAATAGTAATATCTCTGTCTCTCAGGTCCTCTTTAAGAGTAGGAGTGAAGCCCTGAATGCTAGTCCTATAATAGTTTTCAAATGGGATTTAATTAAACAGTCATCCTTTGAATATCTGGAGCTAAATTATCCATTTTGTGTATTAACTGTGTGGCAAATGGATTTTTCTGCTATTTTGCAGTACTCAGTATATTCAGAGACCATAAACTAACTTTAATAGCAAGCAAAGTGCAATTTAAAATGCCGATATACTTTGTAAAGTTATATAATTAACTCTAAAGAAAATAGAAGAATTTTTTTGAATTAGCTGTATCCCCCTGATGTCTCTTTAGTATATAAATTATTAATATTTGACTTTAGGGGAACTTTATCTGATTTTATGGGGTTAAATTGGCATCCTCTCTAGTTTTTATTACAAAGAAATAGGAAGGAGAAGAGAGATATAATTTGGAAATGATGATTTTAAAACTATAGCAATAAAAATAAGTGGTTTTTTTTTGAAAACTGTTTAGTTAGTTGCTGGATTTAGAGTCAATAAATATATTCAACTTCATTATTTCCATCAAAATACAAATGCAGGAGAGCCAGTATTCCTAATTTTTCTGAAGGAAACCTTCAGAAAAGCTTTTGGAACTTCGGACCTAGAAATCAGCAAATATTTATTGAACACTATCACTATGTGTGATGAGAGATGAAAGAAAACACTTTCTGCCCTAAAAGAACTTCAGTTTCTTTGAGAAGATTGCAATAACAGAACCTGATAACTATGAAATTTCACAAAGGAGCACAAGATCTACAAGTTATGTACCTAGGACAATTTGAATTCATACAAAGAAAGTGCTGGGGCAGTTAGTTGTCACAGTAGATAGAACACTGGCCCTGGAATCAGGAGGACCTGAGTTCATATCAGGTCTCAGATGCTTGTTACCTAGCTATGTGACCTTAGGCAAGTCATTTAACCCCATTGCCTTGCAAAACAAACAAAAAGCATTACATGTGAGCCCAGATCTTCAGAAGCTGAAAATTACTTTATTGATGCTAGAATATAGGCCATTTTCTTTTTTTGTTTGTTTGTTTTGGGTTTTTGTAAGGCAAATGGGGTTAAGTGGCTTGCCCAAGGCCACACAGCTAGGTAATTATTAAGTGTCTGATGCCCAATTTGAACTCAGGTACTCCTGGCTCCAGGGCCGGTGCTCTATCCACTATGCCACCTAGCCACCCCTCCATTTTCTTTTTAAATATTTTGTTGCAGTTTGCTTGTGATTTATAGCAGATGCTTCAGCCTTCACACCAAATGCTTAAGACTGTTTTGGAGGTCAGAAAAATAGTATTTCGTCAATGCCATTGAATTAGAAAGAAAATATCATTTGAATATCCCATCAAAATGTTCCTATATATTGAAAACTAGTTTTATGTTTGAAAGACAAATGTTTGGGATGGGAAAAGGAATAGAGTGAGTCCTAGGAGGATTCTCTAAAATCTATCAGTTGATTTCAATTACTGTAAAGAAATTTTAGAAAAGTATGCTCATTTCCCTTTTCCCTAGTTTCCCATCCATATAGGCTCTGTGTCAAAACAAATATTCTCCATTTTGATGTTTATCCTTTTTTTGCACAATGCCACAATGTTCAGATAATTAGTTAACAGAAGAAAAATCCAAATCAGAGTTTTAGGAGATTAAAGAGTTAAAAATGCTTACACAGAACTTGGCATACTTGTTGAGGGAATCTTTAAAGTTCTTCATGATATTTGTCCTTCACTCTGAAGAGGACCAAATCTCTATGACTTAGCATAAAACTGGAAAGGACTTTAGGGATAATTAGCATTTCTGAAGCTCCACTAATGAGGAAAAAAGAAAGGATTCAAGAACATTAAAAATGTATTAAGTCTAGGTGGCAGTGGATAGGGCACCGGCCCTGGAGTCAGGAGTACCTGCATTCAAATGCGGCCTCAGACACTTAATAATCGCCTAGCTGTGTGGCCTTGGGCAAGCCACTTAACCCCACTGCCTTGCAAAAACTAAAAAAAAAAATGTATTAAGTACATATTTGTATGTATTTGCTAAGTTTACAAAAAAAAAAAAACCAAAATTCTGTATGGAGATTATAAAATTAATTGGAGAGATAAATCATGTACACCCCAAATTCAAATAGGTTGAGAGAAATTATATAAGCAGATACCATAAATTGGTATAAAAGTAGTATATGGGGGGGGCAGCTAGGATAAGAGTGGATAGAGCACTGACCCTAGAGCCGAGTTCAAATCTGGTCTCAGGCACTTAATAATTGCCTAGCTAGACAAGTCACTTAACCCCATTGCCTTAAATAAAAAAAATTAATAATTTAAAAAAGTAGTATATGAATGGTCCAGGTAATGTTTATATGTAGGAGGAGGAAAATCATTATAATTGTGAGTGGTCTTGGGAAGTCTTTATGAAGAAGTTGGGATTTGAACTGGACTTTTTCTGTCTGGTATGGGGGGGCAAGAACTAGACAGGTGAATGGTATTTGAAAAAGGAATTTAAGTTTAAACATGATATGTTAGAGGTACTGAGTAAACTAGTCTAGAGTTAAAGGGTCTTTGTAGAATAGTATTAAAGAAATTAAGAGAGGTGGGCTTTTAAAATTAAGAACCCTTATATGTTATTTTGGATAGATTATATGGTGCTTCAGCAAATTTGAATCTTGCCTAGATGTAATTTGTCAGCAATATCCAAAAATCAGTATTTCCAGAGGACTGATGATAATATATGCTATTCACTTCCTGACAGAATTCAGGGTGCAGAATAAGACATACATTTTTTTAAAGGATTTACTTATTTTGAGTTTTACCATTTTCCCCTTAATCTTACTTCCCTCCCCCCACCCCCCACAGAAGGCAATTTGCCAGTCTTTACTTTGTTTCCATGGTATACATTGATCCAAATTGAATGTGATGAGAGAAATCATATCCTTAAGGAAGAAACCTAAAGTATAAGAGATAGCAAGATTAGACAATAAGATATCAGAGTTTTTTTTCCCCTAAATTAAAGGTAATAGTCCTTGAAGACATACACTTTTTAAAAGATAAACCTTTTTGAACACGGACAGTGTTGAGATTTGATTTGCTTGCCATCCATAGTTGATCCTTTTTTGTTTGTTTTTCTTTCTTTCTTTTTTTAGGTTTTTGCAAGGCAAATGGGGTTAAGTGGCTTGTCCAAGGCCACACAGCTAGGTAATTATTAAGTGTCTGAGGCCGGATTTGAACTCAAGTACTCTTGACTCCAGGGCCGGTGCTCTATCCACTGCACCACCTAGCTGCCCGTTTGTTTTTTCTTTCAAAATGAGAGGTTGGGAGAAAGAAGAAAATAATGCTTGCTAATTGGAAAAAATAAAATCAAATATTAAAAAGAAACAGGTGATTTGAAATTCAAAAGGAATCAATAAAAAGAAGAGACATTTAAAAAAAAATTATCAGGATCAACTTGACAAATCTTTCTCTACCCCTAGAACAAACTAATGTCAAACTCATGTAGCCCACAAAATAGTCCATTTGTCCTGCTCCAAATTAAGATGTAATTGGAAAATGTTTAACAAAATAAAAATACAATAAATAATATTAGCTCAAGGTTTTCTTAGGTCAATACGTGACTTCCAGTTTGAATTTGACATCACTAACCTGAAAGCGTTGAACCTCTCAAATACCTCTTCCTTCAATAAATAAAGTAAAGTGGAGATGATCAACATCTCCTTTAACAGAATAGTTAGTAATAGAACTAAACATAGAACTTCCCATGAAAATAAAGGGGAGTGCAGGCTCAAGGCATGACTGTTCTCAGAGATATTCAGATGTGGTCTTTGTGAAAAGCCCCAGATTTTAACATTTTTGAAATGACTCTCTCCTAGATTGTCTTCGTAGTTTTACAGACTTGGAAGAACTTGATGAGACAGAACTGTACATGTGTCACAAATGCAAAAAGAAGCAGAAATCCACCAAAAAATTTTGGATTCAGAAATTACCAAAGGTAAAGGCCAGCATTCCATGACTTTTTTTTTAAGGTGTTGTTTTTTGAGGGGTTTTGCAAGGCAAATGGGGTTAAGTGACTTGCCCAAGGCCACACAGCTAGGTAATTATTAAGTGTCTGAGGTCTGATTTGAACTCAGGTACTCCTGACTCTAGGGCTGGTGCTCTTTCCACTGCACCACCTAGCTGCCCCTCCATGACTTTCACAAAAGAGATCATTCAAAGACTGTCAGTTCAAGGTTAATTTTTAAAATAACTAGCTTTTAATATGAGCACGACTTTGGAAGATATTCAGAATTGGCCTTCAGAGTTTTCAGGTAAAACTGCACCCTCAATTTGAGCAAGAAATACTGAGGATGAAACTGAGGGAAGTCAAAGACAATGCTCTTCTCTCTTGAGATCTCTTAGGATCTTAGCACCAGACAAGGGATTTTTCATAAAAGGTGAATGAAATGTTTATGATACAAATATGTCCCTTTTTCCTACCTAATTTTGTCATTCAGGTGCTGTGCTTACACTTGAAAAGGTTTCACTGGACTGCATATCTAAGAAACAAGGTTGACACCTATGTAGAATTTCCTTTGAGAGGCCTAGACATGAAATGCTACTTATTAGAGGTAAGGTAACTAATTTCAGAAAGACCTGTATTAAAATAACCTATTGGTCTCACTTTAAAGTCTGGGGTGAGGGTGAGAGAAACTTCAGATGATTTATCTGATTATTTTTGGCAGTGAGGCCTAAGGATTTGTTTTCTTTCTCTTTTTCAAGCCTGAGAATAGTGGCCCAGAAAGCTGTCTCTACGACCTGGCCGCAGTCGTTGTGCATCATGGTTCAGGGTGAGTATTGGGATCTGCTGTTACTATAGGTGCTCATAGAACTTCACTTTTGTGTTACATGGACTTGGTGCTAATTACCTCTCCCTCTTAAATGATCCCTTGTTGTGTTCCTTCCCCCCAGGAGTCTGTAAGCATCTTGAGATGAGGCAAGGTCCTAAGGTGGTGCCTGCCCAGAGTAGATAGATGATAAATAAAATGCTTACCGACTGAGCCCTCCTTTTTTTTTTCTTTTTTTTTTTTTTGGACAAGGCAATGGGGTTAAGTGATTTACTCAAGATCATACAGCTATGTAAGTATTAAGTGTCTGAGACTAGATTTAGACTGGGGTCCTTCTGACTCTTGGGCTGTTGCTCTATCCATTGTGCCACCTAAACCATCCATTTTTTACATTAAGTGGACAATGCTATAATTTCCCACTTGGCCAGTTTGAAGCAAAAAGATGTTAGAACTTGGAATGTTATATATAGAGAAGTGAAAAATGGTTTCAGGATAGTTTTGTTTTGTAGCTTGTATTATTCTTTACTACATTATTGTATAATTTTCTTCACCCTTAATTTGCAAATTTAAAACTCTAAAATTTAATTTAAAAGAAGCTGGCCTTCTAATAGCTCCGTTTTTTCTGAAGTGCCTTTCCGTGTCTGTTTTGGTTAAGATTTTTTAAAAAATATAGTCCTGCATACTGTGTCTGCTTTCAGCCAAGCTACCTCATCACCAGCTTCCCCCTTAGGATGAATTGTTTGTCCATGGCAACCTATGACACCAGCAATTATACTTTAAATGACCCTTATTCTATGGTCAACAGATAAATTACTAGGGAAATGACACTGTAATAATCATGAAATTCTTGCTATAAAGGAAACCAAAAGATGGAAGGCAGTTGTAGCTAAATGGAAGGATGGTTCATAAGTCCTTCTAAGAGAGGTAAATAAAACTGACAGAATTAGTTTTATTAAGCATCAATCAAGGATATGAGAAACACTCATAGGAAATCTGATTACCTTGTGATTTTCATTTCATATATTTCATTCAGCAATTAGTGCCCAATGAGAAGTATTTGAAAAAAGAAAATGCTTGTAAATAATGTGCTAGCAGGGGATATGGGATTTCAGAAAGATATACAGACAGCTTTAAAGGTAATGCTGATATAGTTCTATACTTTCAAGAATGATTATTTCACATAAAACATTTTTTTTTGCTTTGTTTATGGAAATGCTTATTTTGGGGGGAGGGTTAAGTTCAGATTTTAAAATATAAGTTCAGTTTTTTAAAAATATGTCTGATATAGAATATTACTTTCTAATTCCCAGGCCTGTACTCTTTCCACTGTATCACATGGCCTCTTACCAGAGGTGTAAGAGTCAATAAGATAAGAAAGATTAAGGACGTGTATACAGGTCCTTCTAGAAGTCAGTCCTAGGGCTTTAAGCAAAAAACTTTTACTGAGACTTTTGCAAGAATGTGTAAATTGTGAAGGAACTAGGCCTGAAGAACACCAAAGAACATCAAAAAATGAAACCAATTATATTTGATAGGTAATTATTACTGATGTGGGGGTCATTCCTGAATCTGTTGTTGCTCAGTCATTTTTCAGTCATGTCTGATTCTTCATGACTCCATTTGGGTTTTCTTGTCAGAGATATTGGAGTGGTTTGCCATTTCCTTCCAATCATTTTATAGATAAGGAGACTGAGACAAAGAGGGTTAAGTGACTTGCCCAAGGTTATATTAAACTTAGGATGATGAGTCTTCCCGATTCCAGGCCTGGCATTCTTATCTATCCACTATGCCACCTAGTTGCCCTGTAATCTTATTTACAGTCAAACAACTATTTTAGAAGAAGATAAAATTAACATTTGGAAGAAGGAATAAAAATCAGAGGTAGAAAAGCTTTGACATGCAATTAAAAGTCACAACTTGACCTATTTGAATAGTTTATGTTAGTGCTAAAAAACGTTTGGAAAAAGGACTCTGACAGATTACCATTTTATAAGGGCCAAAAAGCCTAAAAAAATGTCTTTGTTAGAAAATACTGGATTTCCTGGCCAAGTGGAGAGACATGACATCCAAGGACAACACTAGCTTAATTTATAATTTAGTTTTACAAAACCTTATGAAGGAGGATGGTGGAAGAGTATACAGAGTAATATTTTGTAAGATAACAAGAAGCAATAGAGAGTAAAAATGTGTGAAGAAAGCATAGCAAGAGATCCAACTAAGCACCAGTGGTCCCAAAGGTAGTGAAAGATGAAAATAGAGAAAAACAGGCAAAAAGTAAAAAAGAAATTTCAAGAGTTCAGTAAGGAACAGTAGAATCACACACTTAGTTCTAACATCTCAACCCCAGTTGTGCTACAAAAGAAATGAAAATGACACCAAAGAAAACAAAGATGAAAAAACTAGTTGAAGTAGTGAATAGGCATTCCTCCTGTGTTTATTATTCACCAAAAAAAAAAGTCATTGCAGTTATCATGCTGCTTTAAGTGCTCTCTCCCCAAGATGTTTCATGTGTAACCATTCAAATTTAAGATTCCTTGAGATGTGGACAGTGATGAATTTGTTTGACCCTCTGATTATTAGTGTCTTAATTTTAATATGTCCAATGAGAAATAAATAAATTTATGTTTGCTAAGCAAGGTTACCAGGTTCGTAAAAGTAATCCTCTCCAAGTGGAGAAGGAATTTTCTGTAAATGGTAAGATCTTCATGTTGGTGGACATGATGCCAATTACATCAGGTGAAGCATTGCAGAACTTGATTAGTGAAATCTGGATTCATCCTAAAACGTGACCTCACTCTAAAAAATTTCAAAAATAATGGAGAGTGACTGGTTTAAACAATGAGATATGGACACACAAACAATGTTTTGAGTGTAAAATTTGGACAGACTGCATATATACCCTATGTGTTCATCCCAGAATTGAACATGAAAAAAGAGAAGGAGCTGGATTATCTTCAGGAAATTGCTAAATTTAATGGTCTCAAACTTCTAAAAAAGGGCCTGTCTTTTCTATAATATTATTCTACTGATGGTGTTGGATGGAGCTGTAATCTCTGAATTGGAATTGAGTGAGTAAAAGAAGATGGGCCAGTCATATAATAAGAATAAAGGTCAACTTTGGTCAGCTTGTATGTTATTGTTCTGTAGGCCTCTCCTATTTTTTTCCAAACAGTTACCTTCTCAGAGTCAATTCCCTTTTCCTCACTTGCCTATTTCTGTTGAAGCTGACACCAGGTTCACAACCCTTGAAGCTGTTCTCACCAAGATCTTTCCCTTCTCTCTCCCTCCAGAGCCTCTCTGCCCCCCCACCCTAGTCCAGAGGTCCCCTCCTAATGGTTTCCAGAACTCTAGTCCCTTCTCTCACTCCCTCCCCAATCCATCTTCTGCACACCACAAATGTTGTCCTGCCCACCAAACTTCACAGCCTCCCCAGGCTGTCTTTTCAAGCCAGTTGCCCATGATTCCTATCATTCACCCCCCCCCCCTTGGGGATTCCTCCTCTTCCCCACTCCAGCAGTAGGGATGCCTTTCTCCATCACCACCCCTTCCCAGCCTCCTCAAAATGACTTTTGTATACCTGTGGATGTGCCTCCCTCTCAGAGGGCAGGCGTTGTTCTGGTGCACAGAGCGCCTTCATGTCTTCATCTTGCTCTGGTGTGTTCTCATTAACCCTCCTTTCTCTCGCTTACAGTGTTGGTTCAGGACATTACACAGCTTATGCAACTCACGAAGGGCGCTGGTTCCATTTCAATGACAGCACCGTGACGCTGACTGACGAAGAGACCGTGGTGAAGGCCAAAGCCTACATCCTCTTCTATGTGGAGCGCCAGGCCCGCTCGGGAGCCGAGAAGCTCTGATCTGCCTCCAGCATCCCTCGCCATGTCCACCACCAGACAAAACATTTCCAATTTTCCACAAATACTTGATCCAAGACTATTAATTTCATTGTGCACTTTTCAGCTTCCTATCATGGGTTTCATTTTGTGTCAATGGTAGCATTTGACTTGGACACAAACTTTTTTTTTAGTTTTACCAGAAAACCCCAGCAGACATTTTGATTTGCTGCTTTAGTTGTGGTAACTCAATATATATGTGTGTGTTTATATATATACACATTTGTATATGTATAGATATACATATAGTTTCATGAATTTAGTTATATTTGGCTTTTTATATTAATGTTTTCAGTTCTCACTTTCTTAAGGCACATTTACATCAGACATTTATTATCATGTACAGCAAGCAAGATAAATGTGTTCATTATTTTTTGAAAAGCATTGGAAATTCTTGCTGCATTTTCACAGCAGTAATGTCCGTTGGGTCAACCCTGTAAATCCAGATTACTCTATCCCATGAAACCTCCTTGCTTAGAGACGAGAAAGAGGAAGACTGGGAAAGGACTGCCATGTCTGAGCATTAATCTTAAATAACTGCAGGTGTAGAATCTGGCCTACAGATTCAAATGAGGTAGGGCTAGGGAGCAGGGCATTGGTAGTGAAGTGCAGTGACCTTGTGAGTGATTTGTCCTTCCTCAGTTAATGTTTGAAGAAATCCTCAAGATTAGTTTGGAATGTAACTTGTCTTTGGCATTTCAGTCAAGACAAGCTAGACCTTTGCCTTCCAGAGCTGTACTCTGGTCCCTCGAGGAATGGGACTTGATCAGTCCTGTTTTCCAATGTCTTTGCTTATATGGGACAGCTTGGTTGAAATATTGGATATCAAATCTGAGTTTCTGAGGCTTGGATATCAGTTATTGAGGTATGGAAGAGAGGGGATTCTTAGAATTCAGAACTTGAATAGCTCTCATTGACACTGACTGCATCAAGACCTTTGTGGTCCAGTTGAAAGTATGCTTATTTATTGGATGGTATAAGAAGAGAAATTCTGCTCCCAAGGTTTAAAATCAAAATTATTTTCTAGGAAAAAAAAAAAGAAAATGGAGGCCCTTAGATCTAACACTTTAAGTTGAATTTTAGACTTAAGATTCCATTGGTAGCTCTGTCAGTTCTGAAGGTATCCTCTACAATCCAAGGGTGTTGTTTATATTGCTGGATAATTCAGAGGGTAAAAGAAAAGGAAGCTGCTTGAGTTACATGGAGAATGTAGAAACTTCTGAAATGAAGTTATATATGTTCATTGACATTGATTTTTTTTCCCATCCCCTATTCTGGTGCTTTTTTCCCCCCTTTTTTCTTTTCTAAAACTTGTAATGAAGGACTGAACATATTTTCCTCCGAGCCAACCAAGCAAACCTCTTAGGAATGATGTCTGACAAGTTAAAAAGGAGTGGTTGAGATGTTGTAAAAGTGTATCTATAAGATGTCACTATTCATTGATTTTTTTTTTCCCCAATCATTTTGAAACTGCCAAGAAGAGACATTATTGGGACATCATTTCCATTTCAGTATTAACTAGTTTTGTCATAGCTTATCACATTTGCAAGATAAACCCTTGCAAATGAAAAACAAGAAACCATAATCATATACATATATATGTATAATGTTATTCCTAAAGAGACTGCCTTCCCAACCTCCCTAAGTCTTAGAAGCAAAAAGTCTAGACCCTTAAGAAGCTATTTGAAAGGAGAAAAAGGAAAGTGTTGTTTTTTTGTAGAAACACAATTTTATCACATATGCTTAGTTGTGCATAAATATGAAAGTATACCTGGTTGAGCCTCCCTTCAGACCCCTTTGAGACACAAAGGCAGTGACTTTTGTGCTTAATAAGGGGGACAGTGAATAAAATCATTTGTTGCTTTGAATTAGATATTTTCACTTTTAGTGTGCTTGTCTGCTGTTCACACCTAGATTGTTGTTCTTTATAAAAAATGGGTTTTTAATCACTTAAACTTACATAATGGCTTTGGCAGCATTCCTTTTGATGGAGGAAAATAGCTGTAAATCACAAATGATTTCATAGCAAGGTGTATGAAAGTGTTGGGAAGAAGAAATTCTAGGGACTTTGTGATCTGGCTTCCTGCCTGAATTGCTATTGTGATGCTTTTGTTGCATAATCTCTCTTCATACATTTTAGGATATTATCATGAAGACTTTTTGGAAAGGGGAATTGAAACCATTGGGATTAATCAAACAGCAAACTTAGCTGCATAGTTGAACACACCAGTGATGTAAATGTGCCTGTTATGTATTTTAGAAATTTAACTGTGTAATCTTTTTGTCACAATTATTTTAAAAGCTGATTCTGTTTTCTGTTCTCCTTCTGGGTTTTTTTTTTCTCTTTTGGTGCCATGTTGTCTCCTTTATGTATATCATGGCCTCTGGCGAGAGAACAGAGCCTAATGCATTGAGGTACATGCCTCCTTTGGAGAAGAAAACTCGAACATCCTTCCACTGCAAACACAGATGGATGATCCAACGATCTGTTTGTGGCAACACAGCTATCTCTCCATGATGGAGAAAACTTTGCTTATCACTGTATTCTATTCAGTGTGTAGTGATGACAAATGTAACTGACAGTCGAACCAGGAAAATGCGCTGTCCCCTGAGTGTTGAAGGGCGAGCTGCCTGTGAAACGCATTCAGTCCATGTGGTTTCTGGGCCTGGCGTCGGGGCATATTTATTTCTTGAAACCATATGTGTCTTTTTGGTCTCGTCGTTCTCTTGTACAGAACTCCCTTTTCATATTCCTCGTCCTCCTTCCCCTCCCCTAAGCTTTCAGGGTCACATGGGCCACAGCACACCTGCTTTTCACGCTGCATATGGCTGGCATCACCCGGGTGGCTGCCCTGCCAGCTCGGCTCTGAGGCCACTCATCCCCGGGATGGAAGGAGCCTCTCTAGTCATCCTCTTCATGTTCTTCCCCACCAGGGCCTGGGGTGTCCCTGGTTCATGGTAGTCAGAAAGTATCCACACAGAACCCGGGAAGGCAAAGAAAGACTTCTCCACCATGGCCTGCTTCATTCCATTGTCTCTGTGTCTCATCGAGGTGGCTGCTCTGTGTCTGATGGATGATAGAGCCCCCCGAGTCGTGCAGTGCTGTGGATGTCATTGTTTGCCATTCAAGTCTAGCTTGTGTAATGCAGGAAAAAAAATTTCACTGCGTGAATACTCTTCTCTTTTAAGTTGTACTTTAATTCTTTTTCTTCTTTGCCAACTTTAGATGTTTTATGGAAAAGTATCATTAAAGATCTGGTCTCTTTTCTTTGACTTACTAATTTTTAACACGCTTTGATAGAACCAATTATGATCATTTGCTCATCCATTCTTGGAGTACCTGATGCTGGTGACACAACCAGCATGGAGAGTTTAGGCACTATTTTTTTTCTTTTTGGTTTTTATAAGGCAATGGGGTTAGGTGACCTACCCAAGGTCACACAACTAGATAATTAGTATCTGAATCCAAATTTGAATTCAGGTCCTTCTGACTCCAAGGCTAGTGCTCTATCTACTGCACCACCTAACTGCCCCAACACTGTTCTTGATGTAGTGCTTAAGAGATGTCAGTCTCAGGAGGGAGACACTGTAATTATCTCTGTTCTGCAGATGAAGAAAGGCAGACAAGTTCAGTGACTTGATCAGGATTCAGAACACATTGTCAGAGACTGGTTTTGAATGTAGATCTTAACTCCAAACCCTAGGCTCTGTGCTCTATGATGGCAGCTACCTGTTAAGATGCATTTGATCCACTGTGTAGAATTTACTAAGCAAAATAATTTTTAGAATTCTAAAGTGGCTTTTTCAAAATGGTAACTATTAGCCCCACACTCAGGGAGGAGCTGATGTGTGAGGAAGCATCGCTGATCCTTTAAAGCTAAAGTGCATTCTTTGGAGAATGGTGAAAATAAACTCACTGTCTTTCTGCCTTACCTTCCATCACCAAGAAATGTTTGAATGGTTTTTCTCTTTCTGACACTTTTCAGTCTTTTTACATTGAATCCTAAGCCTTTCCTATGGAAGAACCCAGCACAGCAGTATTCATAGAAGGATCTGGTATGTACCCAGGAGATGGGCTTGTATGTTGGGTGGGCAAGGAGGAAAAGGAAGTTATTCATAAAGTGACTAGAGGGGAGAAAAGTTAGCAGAAAAGGGGCTTCAAAGGTAGCGTTCAAATACATTCTGGTTTGGAACAATTCTATTCCCTAAACTGAAGAGGAAATGTTCCTTGGGTACTTTTATAGAAGACAAACCAAGTCTCGTTGTAAGGATATGGGTAAAATTTTTTTATTTCTTAGTGATATTATTTCTTCTCTGATGGTGATTTGGATATGTGTAACTAGATGAATTTACGGCTTCACCTGTTTGATAAATGTCTGCTTGGATCAGGAAGACTGACATTGAGATATGGTCTCAGACTAAAGCTCTACTCTCCTTGAACTGCCAGATGAGATGGCATATTGGATTGCACCAGGCCTGGGGGTCAGGAGGACCCGAGTTCAAATGCGGACTTGGATACTTGACTCTTACTAGTTGTGTGGTCCTAGAAAGTCAATCACTTAACCTTGACTGCCTTGCACCCAGGGCTATCTCCAGTGCTATTCCCATCTGGCCACTGCACCCAGATGGTTCTGAAGGAGAAAGTGAGACTGGGGACTTAGCACAGTCCCCTCCTCCACTCACATCCAATTGATGTGCTTGTCATGGCACCACCTTCCTGGTGTCATGGTCTTCAAGAAGGAAGGACAAACATCCTTAACTGTAAACTGGGGGTAACAGCACCTGCCTCCCAAGGTGGCTTGTGAGAAATAGGTATTTGGCTTTGTAGCAGATGTTAAATAATGGCATTTCCTTCCCTCGAACCTTGTGATTTATAGTCATAAAGAACAGAGGCTTGAACATCATCTTTGTGCATCTTTAGTCTGTCTTGGTGTCTCTGGAGATGATGGAGCAGGAGGCTGAATTCTGGAGCCAGCCTTACCCGACTAGGGTGCCGCTGAGCAGGAAGAACGATTCCAGGATTGTGACTCCAGTTCTGGGAAGGAAACTCGGAGGCACCTTTTCATGAACAGTAACTCCCCAGCTAGAGGCCTGCTTTAGAAAGGAGTTGGGAAGGGGAGCTTTCGAATAAGGATTGCCAGCTGATCTCACAGCCTACTTTCCAGGGGAAGGGTACAACCTGAATCCATTGATAACTAAAGGCAGAATTTTAGTTATCAATCTGAAACTTGATAGTCATTAAATCTTTGCTGGGGGAATGTTCTGGTTGTGGAATGCTTCTGAGGGCTCAGGGCCAAGCTCTCAAAATAACTAGGGATTCTCTCAGGGGTCTTTATATTTCTTTATTCAAGTCCTTTCCCCTTACAACTGGACTGTGCATTGTAAAGCTTCAGGGTGTCCTAAGAAAATGCTTCAAGGGGTAGGTTTCTCATTTTACAAAGGGGAAGACTCAGGGAAGTGACACATATGACGTGACCCACTCTTAAGATGTAAATATCGTTCCAGGTCCCAAATCCAGTAGTATTGTCTCTTGTTCATGTCAAATAGGGTGAAATGATAATCTGTGCCAGTTCCCCCCCTTGCCCCATCCCTCACCATATTAGATGTGGCATTTGAGAAATGTTAGTGAATCAAGTCCTACACCTATCTGTGAAAACTAGAGAATGCGGTATCCCTTAGCTAAAAAGGTGTATATAGCGTCTGGAAAGTAGCTCAACTCAGAAGCATGTATCCAGGCTCCACTTTTTCTATAAATCAATTGACCTAAAAATAAATCTTGTTCTGAGAACCAAAGAAGACCTGTTTACTTTGGTGGGAGTGGTAGGAACTGTCTGGAATCTATCAATCTGGGTGAATGGAGAGGAGGGGAAACAATCACTGGTTCTTTTAAGAGACTGGGGCAGCAGGTCTAAAAATAGAAATAATCTTTTCTTTTTGTATAGGACGAGGTTTTTCCTTTTAAGGATGCAAATGAAATTTCATATTTAAGCACTCCCCAATATTGCCCACTTCCAACTCATTTTTAATGTTTACAAACGCGACTGTGCACTTTAGAGCCACGTTGTTGAGAGCTTCTTCCTGGAGCCCAAAGAGCCTTTTGTTATATTACTTTTGGTTAAATGAAAAATCCTTTTAAGGGAAAAAAAAATTAACTTTATTTGGCAGGTCTTGCCGGGCTTTTTGAAGGCAAGCGGCCTGCACAGCTGTCCCACCGATGTCTGGGTCGTCTTTGTCTTTGCGACAGACGTGCACACACACACACCAAACCCTCCACGCCAGTTGTTGGCCAAAAATAAACCCCATTCCTCAACCATATATGTCCAGCGGCGGGAGGCAGGGCGGCCCCCCAGACTGGGCCCGGCCGCAGGCAGGCTCGCAGGCTCCCGACCTCCCCACCATGCACATAACCCAGCTTAACCGCGAGTGCCTTTTGCATCTCTTCTCCTTCCTGGACAAGGACAGCAGGAAGAACCTGGCCCGGACCTGCTCCCAGCTGGGGGACGTGTTTCTCGATCCTTTGCTCTGGCCGCTGCTCCGCTTTAACTCCCTGGTGGAGCTGAAGAAGGACAACTTCCTCCTGAGCCCGGCTCTGCGCAGCTTGTCCATCTGCTGGCACTCCAGCCGGGTCAAGGTCTGCAACGTGGAGGACTGGATGAAGACCGCGCTGCAGAGGGGGCTGTGCAGCAGCCACGAGCGCCTGGCCAGCGACTTCCTGGGCAGAGTGTGCCGCAGGTAGGTGCGGAGCCCCCCGAGACCCGGAGAGGCGCCTGGGGGGGGGGGCTTTAAAGTCGATGAAAACTCGTCTTGCACCGTGGCGAGCCCCGTTCAGCTCTGTGGGCGAAGGCCCTCCCTGAACGGGCCCCGGCAGCCCGGGCGGCCGCGTCCCTCGGGCCGGGCGCGACGGGCAGAAACAGGGATACCATCAGTCGGGCCGCGGCCTGCGGTCAGGAGGAGCCCAGGGGCTCGGATGGCCCGGCCCTGCGACCTTGGGCACCCGCTGCCTGCGAGAGATAACATCTAAAATGTATCACTTTTTTTTTTAAATTAAAGATTTTATTTATTTTGAGTTTTACAATTTTTCCCCTAATCCTGCTTCCCTCCCCCCACCCCCACAGAAGGCAGTTTGTCCGTCTTTACATTGTTCCCACCGTATACATGGATCCAAATTGAATGTGATGAGAGAGAAATCCTATCCTTAAGGAAGAAACAAAGTATAAGAGATATAGCAAGATCAGACAATAAGATATCAGGTGTTTTTCCTAAATTAAAGGTCCTTAGTCTTTGTTCAAACTCCACAGTTGTTTCTCTGGATACAGATGGTATCTGTCTCCATCACGGACCGCCCCAAATTGCCCCTGGTTGTTGGAATGAGCGAGTCCATCTAGGTTGATCATCGCCCCCATGTTGCTGTTAGGGTGTACAGTGTTTTTCTGGTTCTGCTCATCTCCCTCAGCATCAGTTCATGCAAATCCCTCCTGGTTTCTAATAGAACACTAGTGTTCCATGACATACATGTACCCCAGTTTGCTAAGCCATTCCCCAGCTGAAGGACTTGGACCTGAGTATCAGACTGTAAGCGAGGGCGGGAGGAAAGCCTCGGCTGCCAATGGGGAAATGAGGTAACAAAGTAACAAGGCCGGGATTTCACTGTTTCTAACCAACGCGGGCAGCTTGACCGGCTCCGGGCTTGAGAGAGGGCCGCCGCCCGTCCAGCCAGCCCAGCCTGGCATCCAGGGGGCCCGAGTGGAGCAAGCCGGCCACCGAGGAGTGCGGCCCCGGGACACTTCCCGGGGAGGGGACCATAGAGGGCCACCCCCCGACCGGGCCTCGAGCTAGGCTCCACCAGCGGCCCGTGAGCCGAGGGGCGGCCACGCGTGGCCTATTTAAGTGGGGCTTAATCCATGGGGGAAGGGTCGGGCAGCCTGCGGGAGGACTCGGCGGGCGCGGCCGGGGGAGCTCCCCCGAAGGAAGGGGCTGTCCCCGGAGCTCCCCTTCCCACCCGGATCCGAGGGCCAGCCGGAGGAGGGCACCCTGGCCGGACCCTGCCGAGCCTCCCTTCATTCCGGAGAAGCGACCCCGGCGGCAGGTTCTGAAGCGACTTTCCGATGCCGCCCGGCCATGGCAGGGAGAGCGGGGAAGGCGGCGCGGGCCCCGAGCCTGGCAGCCCGGAGAGCCGCCAGCCGGGCCCGGGCGGGCGCTCACCGCCCTGTTGTCGCTCTCCCTCCCGCCCCCCAGGTGCCCCAACCTCCTGTCCTTGACGCTGTCGGGCTGCGGCCACGTCACGGATGATGCCATCGCCGCCCTGCTCCGCAGCTGCCCCCGCCTGCAGACCCTGCGGCTGGAGAACTGCGTGCGCGTCACCAACCGGACCCTGGCCGCCGTGGCTGCCCACGGGCGCTCCCTGCAGACCCTCCACGTCGACTTCTGCCGCAACGTGAGCCGGGCCGGCCTGCGGCGCCTCCGGGAGCAGCGCCCGGGGCTGCTGCTGAGGGCCGAGCGGAGCGCGGACATGATGCCGGACATGCCCCCGCGGGGAGAGCTGGCCCAGGGCCGGCGCGCCCCGAAGCTCTGAGCCTCCGGGCGGCCGGGGGCTTCTGGCCGAGCCCGCGAGGCGAGGGAAGGAGGGCCGGCGCCTCTGCAACCACCAGCTTTAATCCCCAACACAAGCCCTGGGCACACCCTCCTTACACTCTTGCATCTATGCGGCAAGAATTTTGAACCGGGGGGTCTCTCGAGTCCCTTCCGTCCCCATCAGCCAAGTCCCCCCTTAATTGTGCAGGAGCATTATCAGAGGGCTTGGCTGATAGGGTTTTGCTCCGCTCTAATTTATTTGCCAGAACGATTCCAAGATCAAAGAGCCATTTTTGCATTAAAAAAACAAAACCAGACACGCGTGGCATTCTAAAACTATTATTGCATATTATTTCATTGGAACCTGTTACAGCCCTATGAGAAAAAACAAACTGGGGCACAGAGTATCGCAGGGACTTCTCCGTGTGAGGCCGTAAGAGTAGCTTCCATCAGTGCCTTTTTAGAACTGAGAGAACTGACCCAGAGCGAAGTCCTAAAGCTCATCCTTTGGGTGGTAAATTGCTGGAATTATCATTCACGTTTCCCGACTTCAGTCAAATACCAACACTACTCCTCATAATTCTCACTATTCCTTTGTTCATCCCACCATTATTTCTTAAAATCACGGGTCTCAGCCCATTGGAAGCCAAACCCTCCTCCCTCCTGGAGATGGGCCTGGTTTTCAGGAATCTCGGACATAAGGAACACGCTTCACTCCTAGAGAAAACTAAGCAGATGGCCAACCCTGAAACCCAAAGCCGATGGTTGCTCAGGCTGACCCCCCCCCCCCCCACTGGTCAGCAGCAAAGGCCAGGGGGAGGGAGCGGGCACATTTACACCTCAGAGCTTTACACCATTTTTGCTTACAGTCTGGGTCCTTCAGGAAACCAGCCCCTGACCAACCAAATGAGATTTTTTAAAAGGCGGCCGTGGCTTTGGATCCAAAAACTCTGCTTGATGCCCCACCCCCCCGCCCGCCCAATAAAATATCAGCTCAGTGGCCTAAGTTTCAAGTCTGCTTCTCCTTTTTGTACTCTTTAGCAATCATTGGTCCGGGGATCAGTCAACAGGCTGGGCGGGAGGGAGACCACGATGGCAGCAGCAGCAGCAGCTTCCTAAAATGAATCAAACTTGAAGCAGTAATATCTCGAGGGCTCTCTGCATTGAACTGGCTTTCGGTCTTTTTGGCAGAGGCAGTTGGTGGCACAGTGGCAAGGTCACTGTGCCTGAAGTGAGGACGTCCAGCAGTCAGAAATGACCCCAGAGACTTACTAGCGGTGACCCTGGGTGAGTCCCTCAACCTCTGTTTGCTTCAGTTAAATAATAACAGCTCCCTCCCTTCCCAGGCTGCTTGTGGGGATCAGGAGACAATGTTTGTACAGTCCTCAGCACAGTGTGGAGCGCGGCAGGGGCTCCTTAAGGGCTCGCAGGCTCCCTTCCTTCTCCTCCTTGGTTAGTGACCAAGAAAATGAACTGCGTCCAGCCAAGTCCAAGAGCCTGGAGGGGAAACACCCAAATACTTTCTCCCCGTTTCATCCTTAATCCCACTACGAAGAATGGGAACAGTTTAGTGATGGAAGCCGATTCAAGATTCCCCGCAACAGAAAGGGCGGCTAGGTGGTGCAGTGCATAGAGCACTGGCTCCGAAGTCAGGACTCCCTGAGTTCAAATCCAGCCCGAGACAATAATGACCTAGCTGTGTGGCCTTGGGCAAACCACCTAACCCCATTACCTTGCAAAAACCAAAAAAAAAAAAAAAAAAAACATATAACAGAAACAGGCTGTTAGCTCATACACGAGGATGCCTGTTAACTTAGTTTTAAAATGTGATGTTATCATGGGTTTTTTTGGTGTTTATCTATTCTGTTAAATATTTCCCAATTATATTTTAATCTGGTCCCTCTCTCCACCAAGCACTGCAGGCCGGTTATGTTTTTGACATTTTGACTCTGGTCTGCATACAATTTACCCTTTTATCCTCCTGAACTTTGCTATATAGGATAAGCATCTTCTTTCTGACATTGTTTGAATTAGAAATAGTCTTTAAACACATTAAGGGGGGGCTTACTTTAAAAATAAATCCTTTGGAAATTCTCTGTGTAATTTGATCTGATTTTTTTCTGTAAATTTGGAAATAGCCTGAAGGGGTCTCTGGCTAGAGAAGATAATACCACTTCTGTCTTTGATTAGTGCTTTCATAATTTTTAAGTTTATATATATATATACATATATATAATATATATGAATATAAGCTATAGGTGTCCAAAAAAGTCTTCATGTAGTTTTAAGCTTTATTTTCTTACAGCTGCACTTGGACTTTTAGGATACAATACACAATGATATGTAAACATTTATTACTAAGATATAGATCACAGAGTTATAGGGACAAAGTAGCAACATGCATTATTTAACAAATAGCAGTGGTTGCCATTATAACTGGTTTCAATCACTTCCCACCTTGCCTTCACCAAGTTTGGGGCAGCAGAAGATGGGGAGGGCAAGCCCACAATCATTTAACTGGGGCCAGACAGGCCCAGGAGTAAATGATTACACTAATGGATTGTGAAATCTTTTGCAGTGAGATTATTCCAAATTATCAAAGGCTTACATCACCCACAAATTCATAATAAAGAATTAAAAGGGGGGGAGAAGCCGTGAATCTTGAAAAGAATGTTTTTCTACTAAAGGACACTCTACCTTCATTAACTGATACTTTGCAAAGGCTTAGCTTCTTCTGGGCTATTTGGAGTCAAATTTTATTCAACTAATAACATAAAATCATTACCTCCCAGTGACTGGTCTGAGCTCTTGCTCCCATATAATTACATAGCTACAAAAACATAATATACAAATATAGATAATAATTATAGGACCTTTATAAGGTCCTTGTGTGATTTTAAACTTTAATTATACACTGGGGGAGGGGGGAATATATAAATGGTATTATTTAAAGGCAAACAAGTTTAGTATCTCACACAATGCTAGGAACGCAGACTGTATTAAACAACTATACATAATACATTATGTCAGATTCTTTGAAAAAAAAAATAATGTTAGGGTTTTGACCCCCTCATTATATAACTCAAGAAATTTGAGGTCAGAATAAAAGAAATGACTTGCCCTGAAAAAGGACAGAACTGGGATTTGAACAAGAGAAGTGAGGTCCATATTGGAGATTTAAAAAATGTGTGTGTGTGTGTGTGTGTGTGTGTACATACACACATATTACATTTGGCTTCGAATGTTACTAATCAGTTTTCATATTATACCCTCTCTGCCACCCACAATTTAAAGAGTTACACAAATTCAAATGAATATGCAGCTTCCCTTAGAGCCTCTTCCACAGGCCTCCCAGGTGCCAGGGAAAAGACAGCCAGGTGCTCAGGAGACCGTTTCTGAGGATGAACTCAGCACAGTGATATTTACCTAGCTGCTCAAATGCAGCCAGGTGGCATCTCTCCCTGGCCACTTTCCCAGACCTGTCCTAGGGTCACATAGGTACCTGAGGCTTGCCACAGAAATGATCAAGCCCAGCAAGGCATTGTGCTCAGCACCCCCACCCCCGCTGGTCTCCAGGTCAGGAAGATTGACTCATCACCCTCCCCAACAGGAAAGAACAATTTTCTGGATGCTCGAGAACCACAAACTAAACATGGCCAGTTCCTGGGATGATGGGGGTGGGGTGGGGAGGGGTGACTGTTCCAGCCAGCATTACTGATTCTTCCTGTTGGGGTTTTTCCATGGTTTACACTTCAATGCCCTGAGAGATGACATGTAAGTACTTAATTTTCTCCTGCTGCTTCAAACAGACAGACATTGCAAGAGGTCTTCCTCCTTTTCTTCTTTTTCTTAAGTATTTAACCACTACCAAAAACAACAAAAACCACCCCCTAAAACAGGAAGCCTCTAGATATCTATGGATAGTTTTCATTGTCTCAGGCCCTAGTCCATCTTCAAAGAATGGCAAAAGTGACTTTTTAAAAGAACCCCAACCATTTCATTTTACATGTAGGCCTCAATTTGGCAAGGGATTCAATTATTTGAAATTTCAACCTGCTATTCCTTATAAAGGTGATGCCATTAGCCAGTGACTCTATCCATAAAATAATTCACAAAAACCTCTTTTAATCCATGATGTTATTCACTTATGCCACTGATGGTACTCCTCAATTCAATAAATTCACTCAATGATTTCTCCAACTATACCTCTCAATTTGCTAAATGAATACTAAGAACCTACCATGTGCTCTGCAAATACTAGATAACCAAGTTTCAAAAATGACCTAAAATCCCCTCTATGAGTAGGAGAGCCATTTTTTAAATTCACGACCTCTGATGACAAAACCTTGCTGATTTGGACACCATGACCAAGTCCAGCATCCTTTCCACCAAAGCTTATTACTTTTTAAAACATCATTTATGTAGGAGGAAAAAACCCCAAAACATCTATCCCTTTTCTCCAGGATGGTGATGAATCTTCCTAAAAAAGGCACCTGGAAGCTCATATTACAAGCACAAGAGGAAATATTAAAAATTAGAGGAAGAATAAATTTGAAACAAATCATAAAATTGATAAATAAAACTAAAAGCTAGTACTTTTAATTAACAGATAAATAAAATTGATAAACCCTTAGCTAACATGATTTTAAAATGCAAAAACCTTAGATTACCAGTGAACCCTGTTTGCCTTGCAAAAACCTAAAAAAAAAGGTAGATTACCAGTGAACCCTGTTTGCCTTGCAAAAACCTAAAAAAAAATAATAATAATATGATTTTTAAAAAGAAAGCAGAAGATCAAGTCAATAAATAGCAAATGTACAGGGTGAAATCACAGCAGAATCAGAATAAAGAGAATAATCAGAGCATATTATGCATAGTTAATACCAATGAAAAACTAGGAATTCAAAAGAAATAGAGGAATACTTTCAAAAATATAAGATACCCAACTATCAAAAAACTCAATCTCAAAAAAAGGAAAACAAAACAAAACAAACCCAACTACTGGTTTTAATGGATTCACAGAAGATCTTTACCAAACTTTTAGAAGAATGGTTTTAGAAAGTACTCAAACAGAATCCTTTTAAAGAAAATATAGTCCTTTTCAAAAAATTTTACAAATATAATCATAATACTTAAATTAGGGAAATCATACAAATGAACATTGACTCAAATTTTAAACAAAATCCCGTCAAATAGTCTATAGTAGTTTATCTAAGAACTCATTATGACCAAGTGAGATAGTTATATCAGGGATTCAAAGATGGTTCAACACTAGGAAAACAATAAACATATCTTATCAAAAACCAAAACATCCAAAACCTTTTAATGCAGAAAAAAACTTTTGATAAAGCTCAAAGCTATTTTATGCTAAAGACTCTACCAGATAGAGGTATAAAGGAACCTTTTAAAAGACATTATAAAAAATATCTAAAACCAAAAGCAATCATTTGCAATGGGAATTCATTAGAACAGTTTCCAAAGATGCCCACTCTCTCCACTATTACTTGATAAAGTTGTAGAAATGTGAGCAGTAGCAATAAAAGAAGAGAAAAAAGAATTAAAGGAATAAAGACAGGTAAAGAAGAGATAAAACTATTGTTCTCTATTCCTGATATGATGGTTTACTCAAAAAGTCCCAAGGAATCAGTAAAGATATTAATTCAGACAATAGCTTCAGCTTTAAATCTTCAAAAATCAGCAAAAATCTTAGATACCAGAGAAATATCAATAATCCTGTATTTGATAAAAACTGAAAGCTTAAAATACCTAGGAAAAAACCTCCTTATTTGATAAAAATTGCTGAGAAAACCAGAAAGCAGAATGCCAGAAATGAGACTTCAACCAACAGCTTCCACAATATATTCTAAATGGATTTGTGACAATGGTATTAATGATGATACAATTAAAAAACTTAGAAGACAGAATATATGCCTCTCACAGCTATGGGTAGGTAAAATAATTTTGAGTACTTGAAACTGAAAAACTCTCATACAGATAAAATTACTATATCAAAGATGCAAAGAAATGGTCAAATAAAAAAAACAAATCTTTGTATCACATTTCTGATATTTCTCTGGTATCTAAGATATAGATAATTAACCACCAATATTAATAAATACTGGCATATAATATCAATAGTAGTCATTTCCCAATAGACAAATGGTCAATTGATGTGAACAAACAATTCTAGTAACAATTGCAAAGTATTCACAATTACAAGAAAGAATGCTCTGAACTGAGTAAGCAGGAGCCCCCAGGCTTGTGAGCCTTGAGTGCTCAGCCCACCAAAGGGAGGGGAGTAAAGAGAGACTTCAGAGGTCTGTCCTTTGTGCTTGGAACAGGACTCTGGGGCTCTGACCACATTTAGATCCTGATTGCAGTCTAGGCCCCCCCCCCCCCATAGAACAGGACCCTCCACCTCAGCCCTGTTGCAGAGGGGTGTGCTTGTGGTCATTCACAGACCAGGAGGGAAGTCAGAGCTTCATACACTGAGATCCTTGTGGGGGGGTGTCCCAATAACACTCAAAAGCTCAGGAAGCACCCCAAAACCAGGCACAGGCTAGAGAAATGAGTAAACAGAGAAAAAAAAGGGGAACAACCATTGAGAAATACATTGTCTATGATCCCAAGAAGGATCAAAACACTCAGTCTGAAGATGAGGGAGTATGGGCTCCTACATCTAAAGACTCCAAGAAAAATAGAAATTGGGCTCAGGCTATGACAGAACTCATAAAAGATTTTGAAAATCAAATAAAGGAGATAGGAAAAAACCTTGGGAAAAGAAATGAGAGAGATTCAGGAAAAACATGAAAAAGAAGTCAGCAGCTTAGTCAAGGAGATCCAAAAAAAGGCTAAAGGAAATAACATGTTAAAAAGCAGACACCCATTACTAGGCTTAAATCCCAGAATGGATAAAACAGTTCAAAAAGTTATTGAGGAGAAGAATGCTTTAAAAAGCAGAATTGGCAGGGGCAGCTAAGTGGCGCAGTGGATAGAGCACTGGCCCTGGAGACAGGAGTAGCTGAGTTCCAATCTGGCCTCAGACACTTAATAATTACCAGCTGTGTGGCCTTGGGCAAGTCACTTAACCCCACTGCCTTGCAAAAACAAAACAAAACAAAACAGAATTGGCCATATGGAAAAGGTGATAAGAAAGCTCTCTGAAGAAAACAAATCCTTCAGATGTAGAATGGAGTTAAAGGAAGCTGCTGACTTTACAAGAAGTCAAGATAGTACTTCAACACCAAAAGAATGAAAAATTAGAAGAAAATGTGAAACATCTCATTGACAAAAACAACTGATCTGGAAAACAGATTCAGGAAAGATAATTTAAAAATTATTGGGATACCTGAAAGTCACGATCAGGAAAAGAGCCTTGACCTCATTTTTAAAGAATTCCTACAGAAAAATTGCCCAGATATCCTAGAAGCAGAGGGCAAAATAGAAATTGAAAGAATCCACTGATCTCCCTGGAAAGAGATCCAAAAAGACCCCAACCCCCAGGAATATTATAGCCAAGTTCCAGAACTCCCAAGTCAAAGAGAAAATATTACAAGCAGCCAGAAGGACACAGTTCAAATATCATGGAGCTGCAGTCAGGATCATACTGGATTTAGCAGCAACTACATCAAGGACTCGTAGGGCTTGGAATATAATATTCTGGAAGGCAAAAGAGCTTGGAATGCAACTGAGAATCAAACACCCTGCAAAACTGAACATCCTCTTCCAGGGGAAAAAGATGGACTTTCAATGAAACAGGAATTTCAATTGCTCCTGTTGCAACAACCAGAGCTGAACAGAAAGTCTGATCTTCAAATACATGACTCAGGTGAAGCATATAGAGTGGAGAAGGGGAAAATATGAGGGACTTAATGATGATGAACTACATGTATTCCTGATAATACTCATAAGAAACTTCTCATTTAATAGAGCAGGTAGATGGAGCTTTTATGGATGAAGCACAGGAGAAAGCTGAATTTGAAGATATAAAATATTGTAAAAATGGAGTCAATGGCTAAAAGGGAAATGTAATGGGACAAAGAAAAAGGAGAGGTGGAATAGGCTAAGATATTCCATATAATAAGTTTTTTTTTTATTGCAATGAGCTATTGCAATGATATGGAAGGGGGGAAGGCAAGGGGGAATGAGGGAACTTTTGCTTTCATCAGATATGGCTCAGAGAGGAAACAACATATAAACTCAATGGGGTATAGACATCTAGAATCAAAAGGAGAGAAGGGGGACAGGGGGAAGGGGAGGATGTGAGTGATGGAGGAGAGGGTGAATTGTGGAGGAGAGTGGTCAGATATAACACATTTCCTTTTTTACTTCTTGCAAGGGGCTGGGATTGGGTGGTCTGACCAGGACCACAGGGCCAGGTGGTTGCTGGGCCTTAGGATTGGTATGTGGGCTCGGGGCCTCTTGGCCCTAGGGCCGGTGCTTAGTCCACTGCGCCACTCAGCTATCCTACAGCACATTTTAGAAGAGGGACAGAGTGAAAGGAGTGAGAAAATATAGTATATGGTAGTGGGGCGGTATGAATGAAGGGAGTTGCGATCAGCAATGGCAATGGTGGAAAAATAAGGAAATAAGTTTTTGTGATCTACCTGCGACAGAGCTGGTGATACTGGAACACAGACTGAAGCATATTTTTTTAATGTTTACTTTATTTCTTATGAGGGTCTATATTTTTTTGGGGGGAGGGGTATTATGTTTACTCAAACAAGAATATTTTAGTAATGTATAAAAAACATCATTTGTACAAAAATAAATTTAAAAAATTTAATCTGACTATAGGAAGTTATAGAATGATTACTAAATTGTTTCATCATTAGATTTTTTAAATACAAAAAAGAATGCTCCAAATCACTAATAAGAAAAATGCAAACAAAGACAATTTTAAGATTGCACTTTACACCTTGCAAGTTAGCAGAAATGACAAAAATTATTAACAGGCAATACTGGAAGAGATGTAGAAGAATAGATACACTAAATACATTGTGGTTGAAACTGTGAAAGGGTACAACTATTTTGGAAAGCAATTTGTATTTGGGCAAATAAAATAGTTGTCCATATTCCACGAAGCAGAGACACCCATTACTAGGCTTAAATCCCAGAAGCCATTGAGAAGAGAAAAGTCCAAGTACTCCAAAATATTTAAAGCAGTATTTTCTGTGATAGTTAAGAATTGGAAACAGAGTTGATGCCCATCAACTGGGGAATGGCTAAACAAATTGTAATAATAAATTTAATGGAATACTAGTGTGCTGTAAGAAATGTATGTGATCAATATAGAGAAGTATGGAAAGATTTATGTGAACTTATGCAAAGTAAACAGAACCAAGAAAACATTATACACAGAAACTACATTAGAAATAGAAAAAAACTAAACATCAAAAATTTTTAAAAATGTCACTTGTTATCCTTTGTTCTTGAAGAAGACCAAAATGACATCACAAAGTTACACTGACTCCAACTGTGGTTGTTTTCACCAATACAAGCTCTACCACAGGTTGGGTACAAATAGGCCATGTGACTATTTGGGGTGGATTCTCTTAATTTGCACATTTCATGTTTCTTTGGGTTGCTTCAATTCTGCCTGCTCACAGAGCACAGCACCCTCTCTGATGAGGGCACATCATGATGAGCAGTCCTGTGCCAGTGTTTCCCATGTGGCACAGTCATTTCCAAAAGTTTTAAGAGACCTTGAGAGTATCTTTGTATCTCTTCTTCTGCCCCCCCCCCACCGTGAGTGCTTATCCTGTGTGTTATTTTCCATAAAACAATCTTTCTGGCAAGCATACATTTGGCATCTGAATAATGTGGTCAGCCCATCGGAATTGCAATCTTGTATTGATGTAGATAGTTTAGTTTGAGAAAGGACCTCAGTGTCTGGTATCTTCTCTTGCCAGGTGATCTTCAGAATCTTCCTAAGAATCCAAGTGAAGCAATTCAGTTTCCTGGCATGGCGCTTCTTATATTGTGTGGGCTTCACAGACATTACAACAACAAGGTTGGCACAAGGATTTATTAACAATGTGTTCCTCCTTGGAAAGTGCACTGCCAAGCTAAGTGAACTTATCCACAGTATTCAAAGCTTCATTTCCACATCTGGCTGATGTGATGCTGGCCGATGGAACACCTGTATTTTCTTGGTATTGTCAGGCCAAAATTAGCAGACACCACATTGAGTGCAAAATCAGCCAAAAAATTGTGCACCAACACTCAGTCCACTTTTGGTTTGGCTTGTAGACTTTTCAAGTTAAAGAATTTATATGAATTGACACAGAGTAAAATAAAACAGGGCCAAGAAAACATCATACACAGAAAAGACAGCAATGGAAATGGAAAGAACAACTATACATCAAAAACTAAAAAATGTAACAAAATTATAAAAATCAAGTAGGATTTCAATAAAGAGATATGAGGAGACACTCCCCTATCTTTCAGGGAGGCAGGATGTCCACAGTTGTTTCACATTGCACATGTTTTTAGGCTTTTTTTTTTTAAATAATTGATTGGTTGTGCTGGTTTTTTTTGGGGGGGGGCAGGGTATCTAAGAAATGCTATGATTCCTCACTTCTCTGCTTCCTGCTTCCTTTCCCTTTAAATATGTTAATACTTCAAGTTCTGTTGTGGATTCTCTTCTCTACCCTCTTTCTCTGGGATCCCGTTGTACTGCCTCTAACTTTTCATCCTCTCTTTAGAACTTCTATTCTGTATTTTGAACTATTTGTTGGGTGTCCTACCAGCACATGAAAATTGTCATATGCAAAATTGAAGTCATCTTTCTCCAAAAGTTATCCTCTCTCCCAACTTCTTTATTTCTACTTCTCCTTTCTCTTAGTAAACTGAACTTGAAAGTCCTTTCTTTTCCCATCCAAACCACTGTCCACAAACCCTTCATTCTCCACCACATTTCTCACATCTTTTCTCTCCTTTGCATAATAAACTCTCAATTCTGGCCTTTATTGCCTTTTATTATCTACATTTCTAGTCTTACCTGGCACTACTCACTTTCACAAAGATTATCTTTTTAAATGAGACTACTTGCTATCCCTTATTCTTATCTCATTCTCTCCTGTCTCACTGCTCACTTTGTTCTGTGCCCCAAAATGAACTTTCTTCACTGTCTGTCAAAGTCTCTTTTCCTTTCTTTAATATTCAAATTTTTAAGGATCACCTTTTTCATAAATCTTTCCTTGAATTCTCTTGTCTTCAGAAATATAGTACTTTCTTCAATAGAGTACTTCCCTCTTCATATAGTATCATCTTCTCCTTTGCACTTGTCACATACAAGTAGGTTTAACAAAATGGGAACTGGGCGTAGTATAATCTTTTGTTAAGGATTAAAGGCTATAAATAAAGCCTCATTTTAGGTGGCACCTTTAACACAAGGGAATCTAAAATATAATAGGGTCAACAATTTAAAATATTCTCCAATTTCAATAATGATCATAAAGATGAGAAATATTTGTTAACTGAATAACTAACTTGTCAATAAACAAGATTTCTCCCTTCCTCTGTAAGGGCTGAAAGTCCCTAGCTCAGTCACAATATCAAGAATTTTCTCTGTTCAAGACATCAGACTTATACCACAGATTAGGAATCAATTTCACTGATTTTCCCTAAATATGTGAAACCAGGAATTGAGATTTATTCAATAAAGGAAACTGCTACTAGTATAAAACAGAAAAATTCAATAGATTAAAATTATACCCTTACTAGAGCATTACTTTGGGATAGATTCTGAACTGCAATATTCAAAACCATATAACAGCTCTATTGGTTTTATTTCAGAAGTAATAAGCCCATGAAGGGAAAAAAAAGACTGCCACCCAGGCCCAAACGAACCATTTCTTTTTTTTTTAAAAAAGCTATTTGACGAATGTCTCTGCTTGTGAGGGACACTTGGGAATAGCTCACTAGCCTGGTCTGCAGCCCACAGGGAGGTTGCAAAGAGACATGGTAAGGCACTTGTGTCTAGGCATAGCAATCCCAGCAAGGCCCTGAGCTAGGGGTCCCTGAACTGGGGGGTACCTAAGCTGGAGGTCCCTTCTTGTACAACATACAGGGCCAAGGGAATCTGTTCTTCTTATCATAGGCATGCTTGGCCTTGCCTGGGATCCTGGTGAGCTGGAATCTTTCAAATGCTGGATCTAAACCCAAATCTGCTTCAATTCCAGGAGTTAGGCCCTCTCCTCTCCACCTCACCATCATCCAGCATCACCCTAGGACAACAGCCCCCCATTGCAGAGTTGGACATGGAGGGGATGGGAAAGCTGTCATTTAAGCCACCTGGCAAGATAGTAGCAACACCTCTGTCTGAGGGAGCAGTAGAAACAAAGCAATTGCTAAAGAAAAATTCATCATTCTAAATGTGGTTAGTTACCATCATTTTCAAAGCTTACTTTTTTTCTTCTAGCGAAAGAAGCTTTTCTTATCCCAAAAAACCCTACAATTCCTTTTCTAGTCCTCTTTCTGTACACATACATACACACATTCTCTCTCTCTCTCTCTCTCTCTCTCTCTCTCTCTCTCTCTCTCTCTCTCTCTCTCTCGTCTGACTCACTCCCCATCTTGAAAAAAATCTATCCACAAGGCTCAGAGCATATTGTTTAAGCATACCATTACTGAAAAACCATAGTTTTCCGACTCATAAAGATGAATTTCCATTGTAGCTGGCTCCCCCATGGGGATCTGCGAGGGAGAGAAGTTCTTAAAGGCAATGGATTTGCATCCATCTCCACCCCCACCCCCCAAATGACCCTCAACACTTCCTTCCAGATCCCAGGCTCAGGCTGTCTTGGGATCAATCAGATCCCTCCTCCTTCTGAGTCAAGCCCCATCAGAATGGTTCAGAATTGAGCTCTAAGGGCCTGGTGAAATCTAAGCAAGAGGTTAAGACAGTGGTGGTTTAGGCAGATATGGCCCTCAGTATGAAGACATGGGGAGGAGTCACAGAATCCTACCTTTGTAGAGGAGCTGAAAGCAGTGACATCCCCTCCCAGAGGGATTTTTGGATGTGGCTCCTATAACATGGACTCAAGAAAGCAATCAATGGCCAATTCTATGGGGTGTTAGGAAATCAAGGCAAGGAAATTTAGTACCAAGACACGTGGGACTCTAGAGACCCAAGCAAATCCTCTAAGCTCCTGGCCCACATCTGGCTCATTTAATCAAGGCAACAGAGGGCAGGGGAGGAAGGGATGTTTTGGGACTGTTGGGGTGTCTGTATGGGCCATTTCAGAAAACTCTGTGTATGTTATTGGGAGAAGGGTCAAAGAGAAACCTATCCTCTGAAGTTAACACCAAATAATAATAATAATAATAATAATAATAATAATAATAATAATAATAATAATAATGGAGGTGGTGCAACAGAACACTGGGCCAGAAGTGAGAAAGCCTCTTCTTATTAGTTGTGTGAACCTGGACAAGTCACTTTGCCCTGTTTGACTTGGTTCCTCATCTCTGAAATAAGCAAAGCCCTCCAATATCTCTACAAGAAAACCCCAAATGGAGTCATGAAGAATCCAACACAACTAAAACAAGTGAACAATCAGCATTAGGTCCCCAGGATTACTCTATAACACCAGCTCCTCTTATCATCCATTAGCAATGGGCATCTCATGGTACACTTCAGGAATCTCTACAGTCCTCACAACCATCACTACAAGTCTATCTGCTTTTGTCAAAGCACATTGTCTATGCCCCAGGTGAATGGCAGGAGGTAATTTTTCCCCCTTTTTTTGTGGCTCAGGACAATTTTCTTTCACCAGGGAAGGGGTCCAATATAACTTTATCATCCTTCTCTGGAGACCCCTCAACTTTCCTGTAAACTACCACATCATGAGACTTGAAGAGAGTATTGATAAATATATTGATGATATGTTGACCAGGCCAGGTGAGTCACATTGGCAGAGGCCCTAGACTAGAGACAAAGGATGGGGAAATCAATCATTCAAGGGAACAGAGTGGATGGGGATCACCAAGGATTCTAGGCATAGGTCTGAGGAAAAGTCGTTAGCATTTGCTTTGCCATCATCTAAGATGGAAGCTCAGAGACTTACTCAGAGGCCACAATCACCATCTAGAGAATGAGTACACTCCTCACCCACCCCCATCCATTTAGCAAATCAACTGAAGTCCACTTCTTTCCAGTGGGACCCTAAACAGATTATAGAAATACAAGATTTGGACCATGTTTTTGCAGGTCTCTGTTCATAAAAACTAGGTTGAATGGAGCCAAGTTCCCAAGGGGTAACCAGAATAAACAAATATTAGACTTGGAGAAGCAAGCCATACCCAAACATTACGTCCCCCCCAAGTAATCATTTACTATATCACTTCTGAAAAGTGGTTCTTTTCCTGTTACTGGATTCTAATTAGTATAACTCTGATGTTACAGGGGTATACAATCACCTTTTGTCCTAAGTTCACTATTACTTTTGTACAAGATAATTCATCTAATGACATGGGTAGGGTACAAGAAACTTCTAATGCTAAATGGAAATGGTACATTAAAACTCATACTTGCAATGGTCTCTGCCATTGTAAATGCCCTTCGCAAACAAGTAGAAACTTTGCCAGTGACTGTGGCCTACAATCCAACCCTGGAATGCAGTTTGCCCAAGGGTCTCCTATCTATAAGTACCTGGATCATGAGAAATGTCATTTTGCAATTTATCATGGCTCCATACACTATGAAAGAAGCATACCAAATTGGACTTCAGCACTAATCCAGTAACAAGAGTCCTGGCAAACCTTTCCAGAAGGTTGAGCTCCAGGTTCTATGTGAGAGAGCCTTGAGGAATGGATAGATGGGTCTTCATCTACAACAATTCCTAAGCAGTGGCCAAGGGTCTGATCAAATATTCTAAGGCTTGAAGAATACCAAAGTAGACAGAAAAAGGCTGTTCCCTTTTGGGTCTGGATTAATAGAGAAATTTTGCTCATTTCCCATTTTATATAGTTGTTGGGGGCATATATAACAAAGTTTAAAGGTGGGGGATGGGCCTGTTGTTCATATGGATAGTGGGGTGATAATGCCACATTGTGCTGGACATGAGACCATAGGCTCCCCCCACAAGGATAAGAACGTTATTCTTGCCAACTGGGTTTCCTGATCCAAGTAGCATTCAATCTGGCAAAATGGCATTCTTCCACTTTAGGGTAAGAGGTCTGTGTATCTTAAAAGCTGTATAATTATGTATCTAACTTACCAGTTCAGGTGTCTAGACTTAGAAGTTATGTCTATAACAAAACACCATCCTAGGAAGGAGAAGGGCTCTTTGGTACAGTGGTTTCTAGGATCCAGTTTATAGAAAAACTTACTTGATAAAAACGAACTATTTTTGGACATAATTCTAGGTGATCTGCTCCAACCCTTTCTTATTCCTTCTCCAGGTAAAGAGATGTCTTGGCCTTGAAATCCATGTCCTCATGAGAAAGCTTCATCCATTCTGGAAAAGTAGCTGAGATCTCTCTTGGTTAGCAGGCTTGCTTTCCTCTGGGATATTTAGATAACTCTTTCCTCCAAAGGGGCTTAGAGGATGAAGGGCTGTTTTTTGGGGAGTTGTTTTCTAATACAAGAGGAGTGAAATTGTTGATAGAACCACAGTACATGTATATTTACTTGGAAGAAAGATATCCCAGCTGATTGGATATTAATTTTCACTTCTGGATGGATTTTTACTCATTTAGACCGGTAGGAGGAGGGCTCTCTCTGCAGCAGTTTAAGGGGACCAGATTCCTATCATCCCCTTGATTGCTGCTCTCATTAAAGAGCAAACTCTTGTTGGGTGATCCAGGGAATACTGAATGGGGAGGAGTACTTGGGAAAACTTCAAAAATAACTTAGGTTGCATACAAAAGGCTTAAGGTGTCTTTGCCATGTGACTAAAGATGACCCCGATGGATGATTATTGACTGTGCTCAAAGTGGCATTATCTATGTAAGTTCTAATGTTTTTGTTGTCGATCCTGTTCCTCACCATCCCTTTACATCAGGAGGAAAACCATGCCTATGCTGGTGGTTATCATTTATACTGTATCCTTGATGGGCTTCATATCATGGCTCATCTCATTCTTACCATCTTGCATTGTGACCTATATGAACTGCAAGTGTGGCAACACCCATCACACAGCCTAGATAACAGAGATAAAGTTTGAACTTTGCTAATGGGGAGGAAAAGTCTAGCATTTCTGACTATTGTCCACTTCTTTTTGCCTTTCTTCTTTTTCTTTATGATGACTCTGGAAATTTAGGGAGAATTTTCCCCCCTTAGTCTTGCCCATATGAAGATGATTGTCCAGTAAAATCCAGGAGAGCCCTTAGGATCTTGTCACAGTAGAAGTGATATGTGATAGGTGCAGAGTTTCCTCCCCACCATACCCTCCCATTTTTCTACCACAAAAGTTTTACCTAAAAGGCATCAAAGCAGCCCCTGGGACTTGACTGCCCTTTCTTCTGTGATCTTGGCCCCCCAAAGGACGTTAAGTTCCCCGCTCCCCCCCCCCAATGACCCCTGTATGTGGTAGATGTCTAAAAGACCACTAAAATCGGTGCATCTTGCTCTGCTGAATAAGATAACTTTCCACAGAGAGATGGGGGAGGGGAGGGCAGTGCATGTCAATGGAAGCCAAATGTCAGTGTATACTTGTTGCACATTCTTGCTGTGTTAGAGATAAGTGAAATTCCTTTTGTTAACTGTTCAATGACTTATACATGCCTCATTTCCTTTCAGAATCAAACCTCAAGAGAATGGAGTTTCTGGCTTGTCCCTAACAAAAAGCCTCTCCATAATTAAGGCAAACTGTACCCACAGCATTCTCTTCACCTGCTGGTTCAGTAATCCTGTTCAAAAGGGAAATGAGGTTAGTATGCCATGATACATTATTGATGAAGTCATGCTGGCTCTTTGCCATCATTCTTTTCCTTCCTAATATTTAGCAACCTTCTCTTCAATAATCCCTTTTAGAATTTTCCTAGCATGAAGGCAAGTTCACAGGCTCTATTCTCTTTGATTTTTTGAAAATTAGAACATTTACCTTTCTCTCTGCAGTCTTGTGGTATCCCAAATCTCTCAAATATCACTAAAATAAAATAATCACATCTTTTAGTTTCTGCAGGTTGCAAGGATATAATTTATCTGGGCCTGGTGACCTGATTTCATATTCCTATTTCTTGACTGATTCTGGTTTTTGCAAGACAATGCAAGTGGCTTGCCCAAGGCCACACAGCTAGGTAATTATCTAGGTAATTATTAAGTGTCTGAGGCAAGATTTGAACTCAGGTACTCCTGGCTCCAGGGCTGGTGCTCTATCCACTGCACCATCAGCTGCCCAATTTGACTGATTTTGACTATCAAATTCCCATTGGTCATTTTTGTTCTGCCCTTTTTGGGGTAAATCATCATTCTTTTTTTGTAGACAAAATAGGAACAAAATAACAATGAAACAGCTTTCCCTATTATCAATTATCAAAGTAGGAACAAAGTAACAATGAAACAGCTTTCCTCATTATCAACACTCTATCCTCCCCTCAAGTAGAGGTCTCATCCTTTATTGCATCAAATGCCTTTTTGTTGTCTTTAGGTTTTTTGGCCAGTCTCAGTGCATTTTGAACTTTTTTGTGGTTGTCCTGTTAACTGGTCTTGCTTCCATCTTCTGTGCATTTTTTCTTCCAAACTAAGTTGACTGCTGAGTCCCTTGTGGTCTCTTCAAACAAATCCCATTTTCCTTTCTCTGTGAGTTCAGAATTTCATTTTTGAGCAACTCCTATTCCAACTGGGCTGGCTTTTCCCGAAGCATTTTTTTCCATAACCTATATTTCCTTTGGACTTTTTGAGATCTAGTTTCCTCAAATCTAAAGTGCATTGTCAGACTGAGCCCAAATTTCCTCTACTATGAATGCTAGAATGGAGTGATCATTTCCTCCCAATATGTCCATAAGTTTTATTCCAATAACCATTTCAACCTTGAAAGTGAAAATTATTGTATCCAAATCCCAATTTCTACTTTGTTGATTCTTCCATTATTTAAAAAGTTGAAATTATTACTAAAAAAAGTCATGAAATTTGGGCAATAAGAGTTCTAGCAGATGCCTGGATAATTCAAGTTCCCCACCATTACCATCTCATGTCTCTGTACAGGACCATGATTGATAATGTTCAAACATCTCTAGTGGTCTATAGTGTATTTCAATAAGAAGAATCACTTCTGTTTCTCCTTTCAAAGATTTTCACCCCAAAACTTCCATCATGCGTCCTCCTCAATGGTTTCTGGGGTTCCTCATCAGTCAGGCTACGTTCTTCATTCACAATGCTACCTACCATCTCCCCATCTACAAGTCTTCTCATTTTCTTAATCTGAGTAAAATATAATTTGTGTGGAACCGTATTCTAATTGGGGTTTCAGAACACAAAGTCGCAGTAGTGAATTTCCCCCTCTTGCATTAATTAGAACTTCAGCTTTTTATGTGTTGCCTACCCTCCCTTTGAGAATTCATATATGGATGCTTGAGGCTATGAGTGGTACTACTATCTACTTTCTTGCACTTTGCCTTAGGATTACTTTTTATGTGTCTCAGCTGCTATTCTTTTTTCCTCTACAGTATCTATCTTCATAGATATTCAATTTTAGTTTAATTAGCTTTGCAAGAGACCTAGCAAATACATGATTATTACTCTTTTTAATGTGAGTTTAAGATCTAATTGCATATATTAAAACTCATTTTCCTTCCCTTTCTGTGTAACACTCCTATATTTTCTCTGTTACTGAAAAGGGTCAAGTCTTGCTTTCCTTCAATCCATTCATTTTTGGCTTTTGTTCCTACTGACACCTTGTTTCTGTTTTCTTTCAGAATACTTCATCATCCCTAACAACCTAGAGTGTAGGAAAGTGTTCTGATCTCTGTACCTCCTTCAGAAGGAAAATTAAAACTTGAAGCATTTTAAATCATTTAATTTTGACCAAAAAATAAGTGTCACACTCTGATGGAATTCATTGCATAATTTTGCCTACCATCCATATTACCATTTTTAGACCTGTTTCTTGAAAATTTAAAGCCAAAAGCCAAAACCAAACTTAGCCTTACTATCCTCAATAAATCAATTAATAAAACAAACTACAAAAGGATAAAATGAATAAAATCTATTCAGATTATTATTATATGACTAATCTCTTGATTTCTACTAGTAGAATTAGGAGGCTCTGGGTTATTTTCTTTATCCCAAAGTCTGTATAAATTGGGACTTTTTTTTTTAGTTTTTTGCAGGGCAAATGGGGTTTAAGTGGCTTGCCCAAGGCCACACAGCTAGGTAATTATTAAGTGTCTGAGACCGGATTTGAACCCAGGTACTCCTGACTCCAGGGCCGGTGCTTTATCCACTGCGCCACATAGTTACCCCTAAATTGGGACATCTTTTAAAAGTTCTAAAAGAGAGAATAAAATGAAACTACTGTCTCATCTTAAAAAAAAAAAATCACGAGAACAAATTCCAAAGACCAAGCACTTTATCAAAAATTTAAGAGATAAAAGATGAAACCCATTCTTCAGATGGACTCCCATCCTAACTTGTTCACAATCCATTCTAATTTATCAAAATAGGGCAGACATCCCCAACTGGGTATTCACAAATCTTCAAATGATTGATGAAAGAAAGATAGCCCCTGACACGTCAGTCTGCCCAAAGTCTCCAGAAATGTCTCTTTTACTGCCATAACTATTTCCTAGCACCCATACTCTTCAGCTCCAAAAGATTTTTCATACAACACATTATTACAATTCCTCAAGGATTTGAGGTATAATGAGAGTGGGGTATACTTGTCATCAATGATAAACAAAATTCCCTCTAGGGACTTGGCATATAGTATCTGAGAGGTGCTGTTATCTACAAAGATCATCATGTAGCTCACTAAATGATAAACCTCTCTGAATTTAACTAGGCTAGTCCTCTAAATTGATCTGATCTTAGTCAGACAGACATCTGTCAATGGACTTATATTATTCTGAGTTCTAAAAACAACAACAACAACAACAACAAAAAACCCAATTCACTGGAATAAGGATTTGAATCCTGGATTCTTGATTCAAAAATCTGATGTGTTAACTGAAATATCTAGACATTCTAACTTGGGTTAAAAAGCTTGATGCCAAATGAACAAAGTCTTTACTCACCAACCTGATAAGGCTCTTAGAGCACAGAAAAGCTCATTTTCTCTCTTTTCTAAACTCTGCCTCAAAGACATTATTCTAGTCAGAATCATTTGAAAAAAGACCCAGATGAATAATTGTTAACAAAATCATCACACAGAGATTCTTGAATCTGCTTTATTTCTCTGCATAAGGAACCCTGCACAGGCAATTCAAATTAAAACAAAATAAATATATGAATATTCATGTAAAACTGTCCTTTCTAATGAACAATTATACACAATGTACAACTTCATGTTCACTGGGAGGGCTTACAAATGTACCAATCCCAACCAAAAATGCACCAAATGGCTTCATGCAAACTTATCAAAAGTGACCAAAATATGAAGAGGAAGGGAGGAGAGGGGGAGAGGAGAAAACCTTACCGAGAGCACTTTTAATTTCTTTTTTTGTTTTTTTGTTTTTTTACAATCACAGAAAAATAAAAACATCTATTCTCTTTTTGTTGTTAACATTTAGAGTTAACTAAATGTGGCCACTGTTTATAATGTTGGTTTATGCTCCTAAAACATCTATGTTTACCATAAAAGTGTGTTGACATTGAATTGGAATTGGGCATTATTTTGTAATAAAAGGAAGATGATTTTGTTCACAGGTTAATAATCTGTGTCTGAGCCCTCTGCATTGTCCACATTGCGGGAGAGCATGTAATTGTCCATGTCTATTGACCTGCAGTTATTGATTGCATAGCGCAAACGCTCTGCCATGATTAGCTGACTGGAGTAAGGTGGAAGCCTCAATTGAAAGAAACAAGTCTGTGAGGTAGGCAAGCTGTCGTAAGGCTGTAGAGAGAAGAAAAATAAATCAATGAGTATGATTATTAGAAGAAACAAAAAGAGACATTATTTTAATGCCACACTTCTTTTCCTGCCAAGTGTAACATTTCCATTATTTACTTTTCATAACCATAACTTAAAACATGAAATAATCATCAGAGATTCTACTACCATTACTACAATAATCATGCTTTTTCTCAACAACTATATTCTGGAATCAAACCCCTGAAGTGACTCTCATCAGGAGGTAAAAAGGTATCTGACTATTGAACTGTCAGCTTGTCCTCGCCTCATCAGTCGCAGCCTAGCTTTGGCAAAAGACAACTGCCTAAAATAACAGAAATCCCATCTCACTCACTCTTGTCCTACAGATCTCATAAACACAGTCTGGTTACTAGGGTGCCATCTTTAGGGAATAAAGAATCAGGCTAGGAGCAGTAATTTATAAGATTTTATATTTTTCAACAAAGGATCCAGCATTGTAAAGTGTCAAATAGAACTAACTAAAATCAGATAAATTCTGAGCCAATATGAGAACAACAGCTTGCTCTTTTTTTGTTCTAAGCACTAACCAAAATAAAGAGGGACTTACCCTATCAACCTTCATGATCTGGAATCGCTGAGATATATCAGCAGTGTTGGCAGGTAGCCGAGACCTCCCGGACACAAACCTCATGAAAAGGACTCTCTCCTCATTGGAGAACTCCTCTAAGGTGTGCCAGAACCACTGCACCAACTGATGCTGTTCATCTACTTCCCTGTACCGGACAACTTTCTTCAGAACTTCGACAGAGATCTCAGGCATTCCACAGACCATCTGCTCGAGTTGTTTGGCAGTCAGGAGGGATAACAAGGGCACTGGGATGATCCACGACATTCCTTCTCGGACAGCAGCTACCTGAAGCCCCAAAAGAGTTTGAAGGACAATTCAATGATCTCTTGTTTACCTACATATGATACTTCTGCAAAAGAATTTCCCTCAAATCCTTAGGATCTGTCCTTCGTTTCAGTCAAGTCACAAGTCTTCAAAATACATCCAGACCATTCCTTTGAACTTTTCCAACAGGGAATGTTCTCACTTTTCTATGCAAAACCTTTCCCATCTGTGAGAAACCACTTTACATCCTATTGTTCAGCCCACACTAGTCTATTTTTTTTGACAGCACTTAACGTTTAAAAGTGATGGATGAAGACAAAGATAATCTCATGTTGCCTCATATGTGAATGTCTTAACTTTCCTTTAGGACCAAGACTCTTGTTTCTTTCATTCCCCTCAACCAGCACAATACTGAGGCACATATGGCAGGCCTTCATGACATCACTGCTGAAATGGCTGGGTGCCACAGATAAATGGGTGGCATGATACAATGGAAAGGGCACCAGACATTTATATTCTCTGTGGCCATAGGCAAATCATGTAATCTCCCTGGGTTCAGTTTCCTCATCTGTAAAATGAAGAGGGTTGAGTCAGATGAACTCATTAAGCTGAATATCTATAATACTGGATGTGCATGGATGTGCAGGATGATCCACATTCTAGAGGCTAATCAGTAAGACTCATGTTATACATCTAATACAGATAACAAATAATAAATGAATGACATTTATATAATGCTTTGAGATTTATAAAACATTTCTCCAGCAACATTTTGAAATAGGTAGTGCAACATTTTGTTGTTCCCATTTCACAGATGAGGAAACCAAAATTTGAATAGTTAAATTACTTGTTCCTGGTCTTATAGTTACTATTCTATGCTAATCCAATTGCTGATTGCAGGTGCTTTTTCTAGTAAGCCACACTGCCTCTCAAGGACATCTGACTCCTATCTAAGGTTAATTATATGTTTTACATAAACTTTAATTTAATTCTAAATTATGTATCTAATATTCTTAGAATCTGCTACTGTTTACCAGGCACTGTACCAGGAGATTCTATTCTATAGCAGGAGACAATCTATAAAAATAAATACATTTTATTTATTTGGATAAATAAATTTTATTCAAATCAATTGAGGGTAATTCAATTGGAAGAAGACAATAGCAGCAGAGAACAGGAGAGATCTTATGCAGAAGAGAGGGTTTATGTTGAACTCTGGAGGAAAGTGGGGAATCTCAAGGGTGGAGGTGAGTGCATTTCCAGCACTGGACAACAGCACAGATATGATGTCATGTGTAAGAAATAGCAAGGCCTCAAGCCTGGCTGGACCAAACAGTAGATGAACAAGTTTAATAGGTCAGGGTGGAAAGGTAGTTTGGAGGCCAGAAGATGACCATTTCTAATGTCCAAGAAGAGGAGTTTGTATTTGATACCAGAGATAAGAGGGAGCCAATGGAGTTTATGAACCAGGCAATCTTGAACATAAAGAAATCAATTTGTAGACTACTGAAAGAGACCAGGTGAGAGAAGAACAAAGGTAGTGGAGAGAAAGGGAGATGGCTGCAAGAGATGTCAAGAAAGCAGAATAAAGAATACACGGCATGTGATTAAATATATGAGAAGATAGAGAGTGAAGAGTTGAGGATGACTCCAAAGTTATGAACCTGGGTGACTTGAAGAAAAGCAGTGTCTTCAACAGAAATAGGTAAATTCAGAAGAGGCCTGAGTTTTGGGGAAAAGATAGTAAGTTTTGCTTTGGTCATGCTGAATTTGAGATGCCTATAAAGGCACTCAGTTCAAAATGTCCAAAACCCAGTTCACCCCTTACTCAATAAACTCTAGTGGCTCCCTGTTTGATAGGCCCTCTATGACTTGACACATCCCCACTAAGCTTTCCTGCAATCTTACACCTTACTATTTCCCCTACCCCCTTCGATGTACATTTCAGTCTGGTGAGTGTGACCTCCCTCCTGCTCTGCTACAAACAGAGTTAATGTTTAAAAGTGATGGATGAAGACAAAGATAATCTCCTGTTACCTTATATGTGAATATCTTGACTTTCCATTAAGACCAAGACTCTTGTTTCTTTCATTCCCCTCATCTCTCCATTCTTAGTCATTTCTCTGGTTGTTTCCCATGCCTAGGCCACTCTCACTTCTCATCTCTGCTTCTTAACCTCCCTGTCTTCTTTCAAAACTCAGTGAAAATTCCTTTTCCTACAGAAAACTTCCTAAATTCTAAATTCTCATTCCTTCTACCCTGTGTATTGTTTCCTATTTCCTATATCTACAGACATACCTTAACAACTGTTTGCAGTTGTCCTCCCCATCAGATTAACTCTTCAGGGCAGAGATTGTCTTTTACCTTTCTTTGTTCTGAGTGTGAGTACAGTGTGAGCTCAACACTGATTGACTTGTCCCTCCACCCCCCAAAAAGTTTAAGTATAGAGACAACTAGGTGTTCAGTGGATGGAGCATTGTGTCCTGAAGTAAGGAGGACCTGAGTTCAACTGTGGTCTCAGACATTTGGTAGTTGTGTGACCTTGGGGCAATCACTTAACCTTGATTGCTGAAGGGAAGCGGGGAAAGGAAGAGGTAGAGACAGCTAGATTCACTTTATAAGTAAAATTTTACTGACAAATTAATACTTGGATAAGTTCTATCTTCACTTGTTCTACATTATCCTTTCCCTAATGCATTCATTCATCCATATAAACATTTTTAAATTACCCAATGACCTTTTCTTTAAGTTTCTTAGGGTAACTTTTTTTATTTTTTAGGTTTTTGCAAGGCAAATGGGAGTTAAGTGGCTTGCCCAAGGCCACACAGCTAGGTAATTATTAAGTGTCTGAGGTCGGATTTGAACCCAGGTACTCCTGACTCCAGGGCCAGTGCTTTATCCACTACACCACCTAGCCACCCTGGGTAACAAGCATAAACATTAGTATATGTAAATGATGGATATAGACAGACAAACATAGATACATATCTATATATATAACTGTATCTTTCTATTTCTATATAAAGGAACATGTTAGAGAAATTCAAAGTAAAGGTAATCACACTATGGGTAAACATTAGTCAGAGAAAGCTGTATGGAAAAAGTGATTTTTAAGGACCAGAGTGAAAAGAGGAAAACATTCTAGGTTCAAAGATGATAAGCTTTAATTAGCAAAGAAAAAGTTGGAAATTATTAAGATTTTTTTAGGAATTCTAAGAATGGCACAGGTTAGAACAATTGAAACACAAAGAAAATGACATCATTAGAAATGGTAAGCTATTACTATGAAAAGCCTTCATTTAGGATATGAAATTTAAGTACAAATCAAATATAGTCAATGTTTATCCCTGCAAGAGCTGAAATGCAAAAGTCAGAATCACTGATGCCATATTTTTAAAAGCATAACAATATTCATCTTACCTGTCGATCCATCTCATGAAGTCTATACTCAATAGCCCTCTCCACATATTCTTTTCTATTGGAAAATGTAAGTGGGATGCTATTCCCACCAGGGATTATAGGAACCATTTTGCCATCAGCACTCTGACCCACAAAAGAATCAAGCGGAATCATCTAGAAATAAAGAATTTAAAAAGTACACTTATAATATTTATTAAATGTCTGACAATTTTAATCAAAAAATATAAATAGATTTGCCATTTCATATTATAGTTTCATGGTTAAAAAATACTCCCAGTATAGGTTTACTATTCTATTCACTGTACCAGAATCTGATCCTTCTTACTTATAACACACTGATTGGGGGGAGGGCCAGCAGCAGAAATTGAGGGGCATTTGATTTCCCCCTTCGTAGTTATTTTAGCAACAGAAAGCAAAAGCATTTAGCAAAGAAAAAGGAGTCAAACTACATGACAGAACCTGGATTTTTTTTTTTTTTTTTTGGTTTTTGCAAGGCAAATGGGGTTAAGTGGCTTGCCCAAGGCCACACAGCTAGGTAATTATTAAGTGTCTGAGACTGGATTTGAACCCAGGTACTCCTGACTCCAAGGCCAGTGCTTTATCCACTACGCCACCTAGCCGCCCCAAGAACCTGGATTTTTAAACAGCTATTAATGTCAACTTCTAGATATCCTTCAATAAATATCAGTAACCCACTGTTGCAGCTGGTAATTCACCTCATGGAAATTCTCTTCAGTAATCCCACTGTCTTCAATGTGAAGAATGCTATTAAGGGTCTGCACATAGAGCAGATCCACCTCCTCCAGGTCCTCTAACGTGAGTGGGATACAGCACAACTGTTTCCAAACCATGGGGGCCAAGTGGAGATCTAAAGGCTTCTTGGTACGGATAGCGACACCCATCAGAATTCCTAAGAACTTAAACTGCATTAAGTGTTCATCTAAGAAGGCTGAAGGGTTAAAAAGGAACCTAAAAAAAAAAAGAAATTGGACAAGCTTTTCCCCCCATTCTTTTAGTAATAAGTTAGAATGCAAAATCTAGGAAGTACTATTATTTAAATATATGGCTCTGGATATAAATTAGAATTCTTAAAAAAAGCATAATAAGTTAGGTAAAATGAAGATATTAGATTTGTTCCATAAAGATATATCTTCAAAATAACTTGTATTTATAACTAATAAATCCATAAAAGCAAGGGAGCCAATAATTAAATATTACAAAATGTAAAATGTTTAGTTTCTGCCTTATTGGATTATCTTTTAATGGACTGTGAAATCAAATATTTCTTAAAGATATAAATCATATGTAACAGATTAGACTCAAGATCCTATGATACAGATTGAAAAATTTACTTTGGATGTATAGCAAATTCTTACTAACTTACCTGTCTCTGTTATAACCCACTTCTGCTGTAGCATTTGGGGATGGAATAAGAAGGTCAACTACACCAGTTTCAAGTTCCTGTCAGATTAAAAACATATTTTCTTCAAAAATAACAATCAGGTGCCTCAACATAATTAACTAAATGCATTTAATTTTATTTCTCAATCCCAAATCCCCAGAGGGAAAAAAGGTTTTCAATGAAATTATGTCATAATCAACCAGCTCTTTACATTTATATTTCACAGGTTTCTAAATTTGCCATTTAAAATTAAATTAGGAAATCTTATCTAATGGAAAATATTTAGTGCTGTGATGAACCAAAGGAAGAAAACAAATAGTATATGAATAGAGATTGGGAATATCTGTAAAACATATATTACTATTATTCAATCAAATAAACGTCAGAAAAATAGCTCCTGGATTTCCAGATTTTCGTTGATATATATTATTTAGTCATAGATTCTTCTAGTACAGATTATATACTACTAGTAAATCTTGATTCCATGACAAGCTAGTGTGGGGTCAATGTTGCCAATATGGATCTTTGTATCAGGAAAAGGTTTTAAAAAAGATAGGTCCCTGACTTCAAATCCGGCCTCAGAAACTTAATAATTACTTAGCTGTGTGACCTTGGGCAAGTCACTTAACCCCCACTGCCTTGCAAAAATAAAAAATAAAATGGAAAAAGATTTAATAAAAAAAAAATCCCTTAGGGAAATGGGAGTTTTAGGATTAGAAAAGCTACCTCAGAACCATGATATCAAACTCAAATAGAAACAGAGCAACTAAACTTTATATAAGGATCCCTGTATGCCAACTTGGAAAGTCCTCTATTAACATTATCTATGTTCTGCTGCAGTTTTATTTATTTTATCAATTATTTCCAAATAACATTTTAATCTGGTTTGGGGTACAATCTGCCTAAGAGAACTGCACATCTGACTTTTGCCCAAAGCACCAGCATGGGTGCTTTCCTACTTACATGAAAGAAAATATATCTTTTAAAAATCTTTGTCAAAAATTATAATGCAGATACAAACACTAATAGAAAGCAAAATGCAGACACTCATTTCTACAAATATGAATATTACATTTACTTAATAGTAATATAACATTCATATAATTAAGTTTAACTCAAACATTTATTAAATGTCTTTACTAAGTTCAGGACATTAATTCATAAATATATCCTTGCTAGTAAAAAAAAATTAAATGTTATGAAACTATCCTTATGAAACTATCAATACAAACTACACAACTTCCCGAATATCAGACTTCAAAAATACCTGGCACATCTCTGTAATTGTGTCATCAAATACTCCTCCAGCATCATCTGCTCCTTCTCCAACCAGCTTAACTTTCCAGGCTCGAGAGGGCAGACGAAGGTCTGAAGCATTTAGCTTAACCACTTGTCTTGCTATCTGTACAAAAATAGGCTTACATTTTCGACCTCTAAAAGAAAAGCAGAAAGGCAATAAAAACCAACTCTCACTAATTTTCACACATTATTATAATTGTCTTAGAGATAAAGGGCATTTGCCTACAGATTGTATGTTCATGTTGGATAAGCAATTAAACTTTTAGCCCTATTATTCTTTGGTATTGAAACAAAACAAGACAAAATAATAAAAAACTCCCCCTGCAGGTAGTCACTACATTCACACATTATTTTATGTGCTCCAAAACTCTCAATGCCTACTGGTGACTGCCAAGAGTCTAGCAGTGCATAAACAAGGCAAGCAGGTATTTAAATAAATTGGATTTGGGTTACTACTCTAATGTTTATCAGAAGACTTCCAGAAAACAATTTTAAAATATATATATATACTATGCAAATACTAACCTGGTTGATATTCTTTTTACAGTTATTTGAGGACCATAGTTTTTGCCCTGCACCATAGTTTTTCCTATGGACCGTACCATAGGCAGTGTGTAGACTCTTGGTGCTAAGAGAGGTCTAAGCTGTCCTTGTACAATTCCCCATGTTCCAGCATTATAATGAGATGTGCTATTCTGTAACAAAGGACAATGTTGTCAGAGACCCTACTTTTCCAGTATTTTCCTCTACAATCTTACTAGCAACATCATCCCCAAAGGCATTATGCAACATCCTTTTGGATCAAAGTGCCCTTCCTTGGCCACTATACTCCTTAGGATGTATTATAATGGATGCTTCTTAAGGACAGGGACTGTCATTGCTTTTTGTATTTGCATTCCCAGGTTTAGCAGAGGGTCTGGCACATAGTAAACACTTAATAAATGCTTTTTTAATTAATTCACAAAGTATAATATATTAAGGCTTAGAAATAATTCTCAATATTAAAATAAAAATCTCATCTACCTAATAAATATGTTAGAAACATTAAAATTTTTTTTATCCCCCAAATAATTCACTTAAGAATGATGAACGCAGATAATTCAACTTAATTTAGCAAGCATTATGTTCAAGACACTTTGCTAAATGCTGAGAATACATATATAAAGCTGAAAAACCGGAAAGGAATATTGATTATTGAATCAATATAAAATTATCAGAGACTTAGATTTTAGCTAGCCTCTCTATCAAAATAAACCCTAAATTTAAACCACACCGCTCCTTTCCTGAGAGTTACAAATTATCATGAAAAGACTATAATTTGGGTTAAATTTACTTTACTTCAGGAAGGTCATGGTTATTTGTAAAGGCATGTGGTTACTAAAAACCCAACTTTTATATACATTGCAGAAAGTATACTTTTGTTAACTGGCCAAATACTGATGGTTAAGAAGTCTTAAAACTATAAAGAGCACCCTATTTTCATATGTATTTGGAATAAGCTTCAACTTCTGACATATCAAAATGTGTAAGAGGGTAGAAAGACAGACTGGTTTAGAGAAAAAGGCACCTGGCTGAGAGTCAGAAGAACACAGTTCTTAGAGTAGCCCTACCACTGATCCTAGAACTGGTTTCTTCAGGTGACATCTTCACCACTAGTATTTTCCATCGCACTCAAATGTTGAAAGAAAAAAAATCAGCTGTGAAAATGTTTTATGCTTTTAAAATAAAAGACCCTTAAAAGCAAAACTATTTATTTCATCCCCACCCCTCTCCCTGAATGCTTTACCTGGTTATTGGGACTTAGATTCAGCAACCTCCAAGAGGAATACATTAGATCTGAAAAGTGATAGAGCAGCCTGAGCCTGGCTCTTACGGTATGAATGCTCACTTCCTTCAGAGCGCCATATTGGGGTGGGATGGCGTCAGGCAAACCCAGCTGTAAAGGCACTGAGACACCTAACACAAAAGTCAATGCATTTTAGAGGTTAATAATTTTTTACAATTTATTTTATCACTGCAACACATCTTTGCCTCTTCTGCCACTCTGTTTCAATTAAGAAGAGTAGAGAAAAGTTTTACACTACATCATCCAACTTTAATGAAAATAAAATTACATAGCTCATTTTGTTCCTGATTATTGACATCTATGAAACAATAAAAAGTAGAGAAAGTTCTTGAAAATAGGATAGTGTGACTAGGAGTGCCATAATATGAAAGGAACACAAAATGTTCCTATGACTGGCTTTTCCCCTTAGAGAACATAATTCATCAAAAACAAGTAATAATTCTATACAGTTTGAAAAACATGAGAAAAAGATAGATCTAGAACACAAGGGTTAACTCTTTCCCCACACTTTGCAGAAGTGGAAAACTACTGGTTATGAAATACTTATATAGGATTTTTTTCCCCATGTGTTGGTTATTTCTACTGAACTTTTACTTTTTCTCTTTTTTACTACTGACTGCAATAATAGTTCTTTGGGAGAAGAAAGGGGAAAATGACAATTTATAAAGTATAGTTCCAAATTTTATTATATTGTAAATATATATCTTTCAGAAAATATGAAGCACCAAAAAAAAACTAACAAAAAATATTTCAGGATTTATCAGCCATTATAGGATCTGTTATGCAAAAAATTCTCATTTGAGGAATATTAGCCAATAAAATTCCATCTTGGCGAGGTACATACAAGACCAAGACCAAAGGTCTCCAAAACAAAAGATCTGAAAGGAAAGCAACAATGTGAAAGACACAGCAATGTGGTGAGATACCATCACATCTTAGCTAGGGATTCCTGAAATAATTGAAGTATTTGATGCCTCAATCACGGGAGAAAGGTAGGAAGTGGACTCTAAGGAATTGTATTAAAGAAAGAAAGAGATAAAGAAAGAGATATTAAGGACCCTCATTTCTGATCATTCCTTTTCTATATTAGGACATATTGATACTAATTTGAATTGCTTGCTTAGTATATCAAATCAAAACATGTCTCCAAATATCATTACCATACTAGGTTAATACAGTTTAACAGATGACTTCAATTAAGTTTTATTCTCTTCCTTCATCCCTTGACAGAGAAAAACAATGGTCATTAGAGTTTTATTCTTTGTTTCATTAGAACGAAAAATTATGTTAGATATGTTGGTAAAAATTTGATCTTTGATTCTTAGACATGTCATTTCATTTACTGGGCAAAGAGCTTTATAGATATATTATCTTGAAATATTCACACTGTGAGAAAATTTGCAGTACTAATTTCATGAAGAATGCTAAATGGTTTGGGTAAGATTTTATTATAACAGATTTTTGCAAGGCAATGGGGTTAAGTGGCTTGCCCAAGGCCACACAGCTAGGTAATTTTTAAGTGTCTGAGGCCGGATTTGAACTCAGGTACTCCTGACTCCAGGGCTGGTGCTCTATCCATTGTGCCACCTAGCTGCCCCAAGATTTTATTATATCAGAATGATAACTTGATGCAATTTAAAACTGAAAAACAAATCAATCTATCAATGGTAAAAAAAAAAAAGTAAGAAAAATTGTTTTCTTTACCTGGAGCTCTTGGTGGAACAGGTGAAGCAGTCCATGCAGCGCTATGACAACGGCCAGCTGAAATCTGTCGAATATTCTTTCCTTGCAGAATTGTTATGAGAGTTGGTTCTCGAACATGGTTAGTATGACCCAGTCCAAGCTTGTAATTGTTAAAAATGAATTAGAAAGGAAACAAAAATTATGAAATATGATTAAAATGAGAAAATTTACTAATATTTGTTCTAATCATGGTCATCAGAAGAATAATAAACATAATTATGTTTCTTTCATGAAGACCACTTCCACAAGCTTAGACTGTCAGTCTCCTGAAAATTCATCTGGAAGGAATTCATTAAACTTAATTTTATCATCATTCCAAACCTTGCAGATAAAATACTAAATGACCAAACGGCCATGGCCTCCAATTCTAATGAGGAAAATGAGTACTTTTAAAGAAAACCAAGTTACCATGAAATCAAAGAAATTATATCTAATTTTTGCCCTGAGGACATTTCACCCCACCAAATTCATGCACTGTTCATTTTACTGTAAGAGTTAAACTGGAATGCCAAGTGTTTCAGTCATTAAACATCTCCACTTTGGAAAGGACAAACATAACAAGTTCTTATAGACAGCTACTTCTTTTTCGATAAAAAACCTCTTTTTTAACCTTTTTTTTTTTATTTTTCAAGTCAATGGGGTTAAGTGGCGTTGCCCAAGGCCACACAGCTAGGTAATTATTAAGTGTCTGAGGCCGGATTTGAACTCAGGTACTCCTGACTCCAGGACTGCTGCTCTATCTACTGTGCAACCTAGCCGCCCCTACTAAACCTGTTTATAGGTAAAAAAATAGAGAGGAAAATTTAATAATGGTAATAACTTTATATGGGTGCTTTAAGAGTTGGAAAGGACTTTTCATAACAACACTTTAAGGCAGACAACAGAAAAATGGTCATCCACACTTAAATAAATGACAATTTTGTCTGGTCGTCTTTAACCTGAATACAAGAATACAAAGAGTAGCATAAATCCTAAGTATTAGAGGGACCTCAAAGGACATGCAATTCAATTCCTCATTTCACACAAAGAAATTAAGGCCCAGGGAGGTAAAGTAACTTGGCCAAAGTGATCTTAGTATTAAACCTCAGTGGCAGAGATGTAAACTCAGGTCCTCAACATCTAGATCTGGTGCTCCTGCTGCCTCTAATCAGGACTCACACACTACTGTGGTTCACTTGTTTTCAGGCACATCCCACTCTGCGATCCCATCTGGGGTTTTCTTGGCTAAGATACTGCAGTGGTTTGTCATTTCCTTCTACAGTTCATTTGACAGATGAGGAAACTGAGACAAACAGTGGTTTGTCTGTGGGCCCCAGCCAGGAAGTATCTGAGGTCGGATGTGTACTCAGGTGGAAGAGTCCTCTTGTCTCCAGGCCCAGTGCTCTGTGCGCTCTAGAGCCCCCAAGCAGCCCATGTCTTCTCCTACATTGAGTTCTTAGGACACAAGCATAGAGGGGTCATATACTTAAAACTGAAAGGGACATCAGAAATCATTTCACAGATAAGGAACCTGAGGTTCAGAGAGGTTAGGAAACCTCCCCCTTCCCCCAGGCATGTAGATAATAAGTGATAAAGTCAGGATCTGGTTCCAGTTGGCATTACTGAGTTGAACTGCCTTTGAAACTTACCTGCAGCACCAAGAGTGGAAGGGACTTACCCCGTCACAAAACCAACTGTAGCTACTCCTCTGGCTACAGTGCCCTCGTGCCTCTCTCGGCCTAGAGACCTACACTTTAGCAGGATGGAGGAATGGGGGTGAAAGTCATGGATGAGGCCAAGAGAAGCCTGGACAGTGACTCAAGGAGTTCCCTGATGAGGATAGCTCCACCTGCTGGTACTTAAAGGAATTCCTTCACCAACAAGGCAACCTCAAGCTGTTGCATCTCATGTGACTTTTATTCCCTGTCAAAGTTACTTTAAAGAGATCTTACTTGTATTAAAATGTCTAAGGAAGAAAACAGTGGCATGAACCTTTGTAGTATGTCTCATACTCTGTATTTTTCAAGGAATGAACAGATTGTTCTTGAACATCTCTCCAACACTAAATGTTTAATTTATAGCCCATTTAACTTTTTTTTGTTTTTACAAGGCAATGGGGTTAAGTGACTTGACCAAGGTCACACAGCTAGGTAATTATTAAGAGTCTGAGGCCGAATCTGAGCTCAGATTCTCCTGACTCCAGGGCTGGTGCTCTATCCACTGTGCCACCTAGCTGCCCCAGCCTCAAATATTCACTAGCTGTGTGACCTTGGGCAAGACACAACCCTTACTGCCTCTCAATCAGAGTCATCTCCAGTCGTCCTGATTCCTATCTGGCCACTGGACTCAGATGATCTCTTTGGAGGAGAAAGTGAGGTTGGTGACATAGAACAGCATCCCCTCACTCAAATCCAATTCATGTATTTGTCATGGCATCACCTCTTTGATGTCACAGTCTTCTTCGAGAATGAAGGAGAACTTTATTTATTTATTATTATCATTATTATTATTGTGTCTCTAAAGAGGAGAAAATGGAATACTATTGCTTGTTAAGAAAAACCAAAGTAGTGTTTTGTGACTATAGTTTAATTAACAAAAGTTTTTTTTTTAAAGTTTTTCAAGGCAATGGGGCTAAGTGGCTTGCCCAAGGCCACAAGGCTAGGTAATTATTAAGTGTCTGAGGTCGGATTTGAACCCAGGTACTCCTGACTCCAAGGCCAGTGCTCAATTCATTGCGCCACCTAGTTTTTAAAAATAATTTTTCCCCTCCTTTCACCAATACCTTAATATAATGTTCACTTATTACATTACAGTAGAGGGATGAGAGAAATGTAAATGTTCTTTCTACATTATCTCTTTTTATGTCATGGTTAAAGTTTTTGTTAGACAATGCTTACAATGAGGAAGAACAATTATAGTCAAAGAATTTCAGATTTAGAAGACTTCAGAAATCATCTAATCTAACATTCAATCGAAGAGCAAACAAAAGTGTCAACCCACAAACGAATATTTATTCCCTCTAAGATTTATTCAACAACTAGTTATCCAGTCTTTGCTTAAAGACCTTCAGTTGAGGGAATCCACCTCCATCTTGGAGGTACTAAATAATAGTAAGTTTTCATCTTATATCTTGCCTAAATTTGTTTCTTGGAAAATTTTTAAACTAATATTCTTTGCTCTGGCTTACTGAAGAGGGGTGAGATTTGAACAGCCCAGGATGTTCAGAGCAATGAGGAGGATGGATTAGACATTGAATTAAAAATCTACTTCTCTTTTGTTATTCTTATACTTTTCTTCTACAAGCGAACAAGAAAAAGTTCAATCCAGCTTTCATTTCACAACTATTTTGTCCTCTCCTAAGTCTTCTGTCCTTTAGAGATTAAACATCTCTAGTTCATTCAATTGATCCTCTTTTGATATAATTCTGTCTCTTTCATTATTCTGGCTACTCGCTTCTGGACAGACCTCGGATTATCAAAGTCTTTCCTAAAATGTGGTGCATGAAACATAAAGTACTATAGATATAGCATGACTAGGTCAAACTATCACATCCCTCATTCTGAATTAAAGAGGTCTACAAAGGAGATCATGGTGAATAAAAGAACACCAATGTCAGTGCGGATATCATCATATTCCTAGAGAAACTGAGGCAAAAAGGAAATCTGAGGTAGGTGCTGAATTATTAGAGAAAGGAAGGTCATTCATTGCTGTACATGGACAATACCAGATTTTGTTTCTAATTGGCTACACACTGCAAATTTTGTGTTGTTTTTTTTCCCCTTCATTATTTTTGGGGGAGAAGCAGGGAGAGAGAATACATGCTTATTTACCAAGAAAAATTAAATAAAATATTTTTAAAAGGAGAAAAACAAGAATGTCCAGAAAATTACAGGCCTACTAACTATCCTTTTAAAAGAAGGTTCTATGATTTTGTCAAGAATCAACGAAACAGACAAAAAGATAAATGTACCTGTCCTTCTGAATTACTGCCCCAAGCATAAACATCTCCAGTTGATGCTAAAGCAAGGGTATGTTCGGCTCCTACTGCTACATCCTCAATAACAACTCCAGCCAGGACTGGGATCTGCTGTGGTCGGTTGTGATTTCGAGCCCGGCCTTCTGGTAACCCTATCAAACGGTCTGTAATACCCCCAAAAGCAAATATTTTATTAGTACAACACATCCCTTGAGTTTTAAAATTCATTTTGATCTTTTTTTATATCTAAATCTATAGACACACACTCTCTCTTTTCTCCCTCCCTATCTGACAAATGAAATACCAACACTTGTCAGTCTCTACACTTTAGCCAAACCAGACTACTTAATTCCTCAACTATGGTCTATACTTTTATGCATTTCAGCACCTATTATCTGTATCTCTTGCCCCTGCCAATCACTGCTCGATGATTCCCCACTTAATATTCAAAGAAAAGCCTAAGTTACAAATTTTTCCTGGTCTTACCCAAATGTTTGAACTAAATTGAGTTCCCTTAAGTGAGATCATTTGTCATCATGATATTGTTTATTTCTCTTACACAAAGATTTTAAGTTGTTTTATTAGTATCTGGGGTCCATATCTTACCTCTGATATCTAGTCTAAAATTCCCTTGAAGGCAGGGGCTGTACCTTATTTATCTTTTATTTTTCTCTAGCACAATGAATTGTATGTGGAAAGCATTTAATAATAATTTATGGAGTGAATGGAAGAGAAGGGACAACATAATTCTTGTGAAATCGTGTGTTTTTTAAAAATATGCTAGCTGGCTTATAAAAAAGTCATAGCTTTGATCAAAATCCTGTTAACTGTTATAGTAGATTCATGAGATATCCTTCCAGTTCTTTATTTTTCTGATTATAATTTTATATAATATAGAACTTTCAGTTCATCTAAACAAAGTGTGAAAGTAAGGTAAACTGTCCTATATGGTCCTTCTTCCACAATCTTTTTTTTCCTTAAGTTGTGAGTTCACTGTTGCAGGAAATTCCCTTTATTAATGCATGTTGGCACCTCCTGTGAGAGAATAGGATTATTATAAAGGTTAAGTGATTTGCCCAAGGTCATGTAGCTAGTACACATTAGAGACAGAACTTGAACCCAAGTTTCTTAGCTCCAAGTTAAACTTATTTTTGTTAATAAATAAATATTTATTAAGTGCCTACTATGTGCCAGGAATTAGTCTATGTACTAGGGATATAAAAAGAGATCTAGAAAATGCACCAGCTTCAATTCTGCTGGAAGAATCCCTCCAACACTACAGTGTATCCTTTGGAAACAGAGCCAGAGCTATGACCAGGGCAGGAGCACTGGGTTGCTGAGACCAGCTCTGCTGGAGGGGAGGTAAGAGCAAGGTAGGAGCAGGTGCCACACCATGCCAAGACTCTGGGAGGGGCAAGACCAACTGGCAGTTTTGCTGTCCTCTAATCAGTTCCAGATCACATATCACCAGAGAAGTGAGAAAGGGACCAATGGAGGGGAGGGACATACCAGGGCGGGAAGTCTGAGGCTTTTTTCATGTTTGGAAAGAAGGAAATTCAGAAGCAGCCAACAGCAGCAGCTGCGGCAGTTTGGCTCAGACTCCATGAACAAAGCAGAGTTTTACTTTCAGCATCTAGCTCGACATGTAGAGAAATAATCAAGGCAGGATTCCCAAGTCAAATCACAGGGGAGCCTACAATTCTGACCCTTTAAATCACTAGCTTTCCAGCTAGCTGAAAGGGAGGGAGAGAGCCCAGCAGCAGTCTATTCTTGTTCAATCCAAACCTAGATAAAGAACTGAAGGCAATCAAACTCTGTCCCTGGGATCTTAAAAGTAACACAATACTCAATATACTAAGAAAGAAGCAATAGGACCAATGAAGAACATCGCTTCAGAGGTGTTAACATCAAGGCCAAAGTCAGAAATAGGCTAAACCTAGCCAAAAAAAGGTAACTAAAAAAAAAGAACCCCACCAAAAGGACCCTCAAGATAAAAATCCAGAAAAGACGGACTCTAAAACAGCTATCAGCAATGAGTCAGGGAAAAACACTGTGGGCGCAAATTCGACTAGAATTCCTAGAAGAGATGAAGCAAGAGTTTTAAAGTTTTATAAATGGGATGAGGGTACTTGAAGAAAATGAAAAAGAAAAATTTTGGAAGAAAGAAATGAAAATGAAATTAATAACTTGGCATAAGAGCTTGGCTCAAGAAGTAAACTTGTAAATTAGATTGGACTAAATTTATGTGGCAGTAAGTATTAAAATAAAGTCAAAAGGCTGGAAAAAATGGAAGAAAGTATAAGATAATCTCAATAGCAAAAAAATTGACCTGAAAAACAGAGAAGAAAAATTTAAGAATCACTGGACTATCTTATCACCTCAACCAATAAAAGAACCTAATAAATATCACATAAGATATCTATCAATATCTCACACAACCAGAGGGTACTATAGAAACAGAAAAAATATCCTGAAAGAAATCCCCAAATGAAAACTCCCAGGAATATCACAACCAAAATCCAAAACTTCTAGGTGGGAAAAAAATACTCCAAATAGTTAGAAAGAAAGAATTCAAGTACCCATGAGTGTCAATGAGGATCACATATGGTTTAGCATCCATAGCTAGAAAGAAGTAGGGAACCTGGAATAGGATATTCCAAAAGGTAAAGGATATGGCTTGCAGCCAAAAAAAGCTTATTCAGCAAAACTCAGTATAATTCTACAGGGGATAAAAGGAACCTTTAATTAAATAGAAGATCTCAATTCATTCCTAATGAAAAGCTCAGAGCTATAAAGAAACTTTTAAGTTCAAACTCAGGAGTGAAGGGAAACAGAAAAATATAAACATTAATGAACAATGAATGATAGAGGACTAACCAATCATACTCTGCTTATATTCCAATATGGGGAGATAATACATATGTCCTTTCTGAACTTTTTATAAGGGAGTTAAACAAGGTCTGAGAATGACTCTGTTATGACTTGATGATCTCAAGAAAGAAAGGAAAGAGAGGGAGAGGAATTGCTTGGGGGAGAAGGGAAAGAAAGGTTAGGGAAAATGATCTCACATAATCAGAGTATACAACATAAAGAGATGGGAGTGGGTAGAAGAGGTCAGCTGACACTCAAATTAAATTTTCATCAAGAAGGGAAAGAGAGGGGGAAATTTGAGGAAGGACAAATTAAGGAAAGAATTGGTCCTAAGCAAAGCAAATACTAAGATGGTTCAAAAATATTTATAGTTCTTTTTTTAGGTAACAAAAACTGGCAATATCCATAAATTGGGAAATGAATGATCAAGTTATGGTATATAAATGGGATAGGATAATATTGTTTTAAACTCTTATCATCAAAAGTGACCAAAAAGGATTCCAGAAGAATGATGAAGCATGTTATCTACGTACTGATAGAGAAGGGAAGGACTCAGAGGGCAGAATGAAATAAAATTTCCTTGGACATGGTCAATATGGAAATTTGTTTTGCATTACTACCTGTGTTTGTAAAGAGCTATATTTTTTTCTTATGAGGGTAAGTAGACAGATCTTGACTGATTAAAAAAATTAAACGACTGAATAAATGAATAACTAGGCATACACAACAGACATTACTGAAACACATGCATACAAACTAGCAAAATATGTGGCCTACATTCATATGTGGAAAGGGATATATAAAATACTACACACAAAACAGACACAATTATATGAACCCATTGATTGTAACTGCATAAAAACATATATTAACAAAGAGAGAATTAGAAATTAATTTTTATTAATTAGATGCTTTTTCCCATCCAGCATCCTGCACCCTCAATTAATTTGTTCAAGTTGTTTTTTAAAAGATAAAAATTCCTTACCTTGTCCAAAAGTATACACATGGCCATCTTTTGTCAATGCAACAGAAAATTGTGTGCCACAAGCAACTTTTTTGATTCCAATTCCACAAAGAACATCTACTTTCTGCAAAAGTCAGAGTACAGTTTATACACACACATTTTTAAGAGGGGGATGCTATTTTATAAGCTTAAGTTTAACATATACAATAAAAGCTCCTTTTATGGGAAAATTTTTAATGCTTGGGGGTTGTGGTCATAATACTTAAAGGTATTCACCTACCTCCATCAAAATTTAAATACCTCTTTCCTTACCCACTTCTTTTCTAGTTCCCCTCTCTTTCTCATTAACCTCCCCTAAAACATATTAAAATGGGAAACTTATAATTAGTTCTCTCAAGATACAGTGAAAGATGGGCAAAATTCGACCAGGAGCAAGGAAACAGAATTCTTAGGACTTAAAAAAAACACTTCAAATGTTTATATAAAACTGAGTCATTTATGTTGAGAGGTGGTCCCCCTTTCTTCAGAGCGAGAGGTGGATACATTGACTAGTGAAACTAACAAAATACAATATGAGCAGCAAAAAAATTCTACCAACCCAGATATGGAGTATTACATTGCTTACTTCTTTTTTAAAAAATTGTTTATTTATTTGCATTGCTTATTTCTAATTGGTATAGAAGTACAAGGTATTTTGTCATCTTAGGCTGTTAATCTCTAAAATTCACATGAATTTAATACTCCAAAGAATAAAGCAATGTACCCATTGTGGGACAGGGAAGGTCCACTCAGAATCAGTCTCCAATCCTGCCTGATATGGAATGGATGCTGTGGCATGTCAGGAAATAGACAGAAGAACTATGCCACAGACTGACGCTTGCAATTTCTGTTTTGGTATTACACAGAAGCAGAGATTTAGAGATTGAAGGAATCTTAGACATCACCTAGTCCAATCGCTCTCATTTTACAAATGGGAAAATGATATAGTAAATTGTAATACTAGAATCTGAACTGAGGTCCTTTGACTTCAAATCTATTTTTCTTTTCATCAAACCAACGAGAGCATCAACTCTCTTCCTCCTTTGAATTAGAAATCAAATGTTATAAAACTATTACCTGGAGATATTTATTACTTTCTCAATTTCCAGGGGGTAAAAATAGTAACTTTAGATCACCTTTACAAGTTTGGTTGTCTTATTTTAGCTCTTCCCTGCCCAGCTAAGATCTCATCTAAACATCAGTATATTACAGAATTAATGTAATTAACAGTATTCCTGAAAGGTATGTATGAATTAATAAATTACATTTTCTTTTGCTTGGCTAGACAATGGGGTTAAGTGGCTTGCTCAAGGCCACACAGCTAATTAATTATTAAATGTCTAAGGCTGGATTTGAACTCAGGTACTCCTGACTCCAGGGCCGATGTTCTATCCATTGCACCACCTTCCCCTCAAATTACATTTTAAATGTGAAAGATGAACTGAATATTTGACAAAACCTCGCACTTATACTGTGAATCATGCTATAGTAGATTCTTTTAGCAAAATGACTAGAAGAAAACAATAAATTAGGAAGTTAAGATCAAATATTTACTGTATTTTGTTTTTCTTTTCTCTCTGTTAAAACTGGAAGCAGAACTGCACTCATGTTGCATATGGCCATGATAAATTTAAATGATTGTTTCAGAAAATTAAATAAGTTACTTGGCAAAAGTGCTTTTTGTAATAGAAAGTTGCTGAGTTTCTTTTAGATAATTTCATTATTATCCCTTTTGTATAAATGCATTCTACAGGTATGTAGTTCAAATTATGGAAAGCCTAAAGCCTATAGTAATTAGGTATAAATTATTTATCAATAAGAGTTTAAAAGGTAAATGTAAATAAATGTTATAAATTTCAATATAAAAAACCTGTGAATAATCTGACACTATGGGGCACTGCCTCCCAACAACAAAGAACACAGTTTGCTGTAACTGAGTAGTGTAGTCCTAGAGAGTTAGTTTCTTTAAGCAGAGGTTAACTTAGCTTTACATGTAATACACAACTAGTCAATGGCATAGTAGACAGGATATGAACCCAGGTTTTACTGACACCAAGTCCAGCACTCTGGGAGAACATGACTACTAAGCTGCTACCAAATTTACTATAAAATAACAAGAGAAGGGCTTTTTAATGTATGCTTAATGGTGTCATTATTGCTGGAAACTTGTTCTATGAATGAAGGTCAGTAATCTATCTGTAGCCCCAGGTCACAGATCCAGTGTCTTTTCATTCATTCATTCATTCATTCATTCATTCATTCATTCATTCATGGCAATGGGATTAAGAGTGACTTGCCCAAGGTTATGCAGCTAGGCAATTATTAAGTGTCTGAGACTAGTTTTGAACTCAGGTCCTCCTGACCCCAGGGCTGGTACTTTATCCATTGTGCTACCTAGCTGCACTCCCATGCTTTCTTTCATAAAACAATATTAATCAAAAATAAAATGGTATATAGCTAAAATGTTTAAAGTTTATGAAAAACAAGATGATCAAGAAGATTAACCTGTGGTGAAGACTTTGCAGTAGAATTTCCCAAACCAAGTTTTCCATAATCTCCATCTCCAAAAGCCCAAACCATTGAACCATCTGCAGATACTGCGAGGGTATGATTTAATCCACAAGCTACCTATTGAAAAAGCATTCAAGAGGCTTACCAAAACATCACAAAACAAAAGATCATGTTTGAAACCCTTTATTTCCCCCCCAATTATAAAATAATTTTCCTACTTCTTTACTTTCTAGAAGAGTAATACAAAAACTATTTATAAATTATTATCTGTGATGCATCAACATATTTCAGTTCCTAATGTTAGTAAATCAAAACAAACCTGGTGCCACCTAAAAGCTACTGTACTTAGTTTTACATAGGAATCAAAGAACTTAATCATTAGGAAAAGATTTTTTGGACAACATGTTTTAAAATACTCAGTCACTAGTAGTCAGTCTTATGTTAACTATCTACAAGTACATTAAAATTTCTATCTCTCTCTTGCCCACTTTGGATCTAAGAGATTACTTGTCAGGGAGAGATACTTAGTCCCCTAATTCTTGTCACAATACATAGATTCATTTAAGAGCAAAAATAATTATTATCCTGCAATAGAGACAGCTGAAATAAGGCTTCAAAATGATAATCAAAAGTTTTTCTCTTTTTTGTCCAGCACCACGTAGAATGTAGCCTATGGAATATAGGTATATTCAGAGTGATCTACTGCAGATCAGAAAAGAAGAGGGTCACCCTCTATTATTTTATATTTTGCCATTTTATGATAAAGGCATGTGATAATGTCTGAATTTCCACATTAGACAAAAATTAAATATCAATAAATTAAAAAACATTCCAAAAAACATAAAAAATTAAAAAAGATGTGAACCAGCAATACAACTAAGATAATCTTATGTATGCAGTGCATAAATGAAGACTGAAGAGACAAGAAAGCATTATCAGATGCATTGTTTCATTTCATACTTGTCCAATTTGGTATCCCTCTAATGCTGTTACTCTTTCAGGAAGTTTTTTGTTAGAAGTGTTTCCAAGGCCCAAACGACCATAATCTCCATTCCCAAATGTAAAAAGCTTGCCATCTGATGTTACTACTGCTGAGTGTTTGAAGCCACATGACATCTGAAGTAAAAATAAAATATACATATTCTAAAAACTTAATCATTATAATTATCAAACTTAATGAAGATTTAAAAAACAATTTTAGAAGTTCAATTCGTTCCTTCAAAAAAATTTTTCTATTAGTACTAAGTCACATTTATAAAGATGCCTACAGTTTAGCAAGCACTTTTTAATGATAACTCTTGCGAGGATGGTAATGTAAATATAACCATCCTCATCTTACAGGTGAAGAAACTAGTGTTAGAGAGATAAAGGGACTTTAGTTCAAGGTTCTGGAAAGCTAACTTCCTTTGAAGTCCTCTGACTCCTAATTTAACTTTCTTTCCATGATCATGGAAATGAAATTCTAGTACTGTATTCAATTTAGTGACTTGAAAACTAGTTTATTCCACCTTTCTGTTTCTTCCACATGAAAGTCAAACTAAAGACCAAACTAGGTGGCAGTTGCTTTTAAGCTATGCTTGTACTGGACAACTGCTTGGCTTTCAAGAATTTTTTTATTTTGTAAATCAACTTGGGCTCTACAAATAATAATAGCATCCTGAAACTCAAAAGTTACCATGTTTCTAGACCAAATACTCATTATCAAAAGCAGTGCAATGTCTTCTCACAATGATCTTAATCTAGATCACAGGCAAATCATTTATATAAGAAGTTAAGTTTGTGTTCATTGCTTATAAAATCTTGGAATTTAGTTTGAGTCCTGAGATGAAATAAACAGTTCCAACAGATTTGTTATACTAATTTAACCTTCAGGACATATGTTCAACTTATTAGAGAAAGCCTTATTCTAAATTTATTTACTTTTTTTTGTTTTTTGTTTTTAGTTTTTGCAAGGCAATGGGATTAAGTGACTTGCCTAAGGTTACAAAGCTAGGTAATTAAGTGTCTGAGGCCAGATTTGAACTCAGGTACTCCTGACTCCAGGGCTGGTCCTCTATCCAATGCAACACCTAGCTGTCCCCAATTCATTTACTGTTTTAAAAAATCTTATCTACTATGTATATACATTTATTTTAATATATAATATCTTGTTTTTCCTCAATTACATGCTAAAACAATTTTTAAACCTTTTTTTTAAATTTTGAGTTCCAAATTCTATCCTTTTCCCCTCCCCACTTCCTGAGATGATAAATAATCACATAAAGGTCAAACATATGTAATCATGTAAAATATTTCCATATTAATCATTTTGTACAGGAAGACTCAAAAAAATGAAAGTGAAAAAAATTAGGATGCTTCAGTCTATATCAGGAGATATCAGTTCTTTCTTTAATTCAACTATTTTTGACCTTTCATAATATTTCCTGTATTTTCTGTGTACTAGCTTGTCTACATTTAAAGACTGAATGATAAATTCTCTTAAGAACCTGAATCACTTCCTCTCCTTGCAAAGCCTCTATTTGCCTAGGTCGGCGTTGTCGGTCACTGTTCCCATGGCCCAGTTTGCCATAATCTCCATCTCCCCAGCTGAAGACCTCACCACTTTCAGTTAAGGCCATGGAATGCCCATCAGAGCCACAAGAAGTCACTAGTTGTGTTACCACAAACCCTATAAAAGCATGAAAAAACAAGTCAGCAAAGCAAAAAAAAATTTATTCTAATCATTTCTATTAGTTCTAAACTCAGTATAGCAACAACACATCTGTCTTGACACATTCAAAGCATAACTAATTTCTCTAAATAAAAATTACCATAGTGGCTTATTTATTTCAAAAATAAATTTCCTTATTTAGTATTTATCTAGTATTAAGTGCAGTTAGCTGCTGAAAAGAACCATCACAAATACAAGGGCAACTTACAATTTTATAAGAATTCATTCTATACTTTTGTTGTGATTCAGATATTTTATTTTTCATATAATATTCATTTTTGAATTTATTTTAAAAATAAAAGCTAGTCATTCCTCAGGGAATTATTCAGTGACTTTTTTTTCTTCTAGTAAAAGCTCCATTTGACACAGGGGTCCTCTAAATACTTTAGAATGTCTTTATATTGTCATGTGCAAATTATTTTATTTTTAAATTTAAATTTTAAAATAATTTAAAGAATTATGGTAATGTTATTAATCTAATTATAATTTATGCATCTTCTAAACATTTGATTATATTCTTCAGTGGTTCACAATATTTATAACTAACATAATGAGGAATAACTTCAGAAACAATACTGCTAAAATATAGCAATTAAAGTTGTATCCATGCATCTATCATATGCAAGAAAGAATTCATTTGTAATTATTCATTTAAATTTATGTGAAAACACTATATATACTCACATAAATATATTTTTTTAGTTTTAATTCTATTTATGAATTAGCACCTGGCAAGTTTTAATGAAATCAACATTTTCAGTTGAAAAAACTGTAACCTTGCAATGCTGAAATAACTGTCAATACATGAAGGTCATCTGAATTTCCCTGTCCCAGTCTGCCATAACTTCCTTCCCCACAAGCCAATACTGTGCCATTGGCCTGGATAACAAAGGTGCAGTTCTGCCCACAAATGACCTGGAATTAAAAACACACATACACACAAATTTATTATATATACATACATATATATATATATATATATATATATTATATACACACATACTTTTGAGTAGCATTATACATTTCTGTTTATGAGCTTTAAAATTTCAACATACTAAACAATATTATTACATGCTTAATATAAAGCTAGTTAATCCTTAATTTGAAAAGAAGTCATTTCTCCCTGACAATTACAATCCTGTTTATCAAGATAGCTTAACTCTTCTAGAGCTTGAGATCCTGGATGATTTTGCTAAGAAGAAAGGAGAAGGCTTGGTTCAGAGATTAGTACCCAGGAACAGATAAATAATAGAGATGAAGAATATTCAGGTAAAAACCATTCCTACAAATCATTTGAAGTACAGAAAAAAGAAATCTACATCAGCTATCCCAACTCAATTCAATTCAATAAATATTATTAAGCAACTACTTCTAAAGCACTATTCTATCTGGGGTATGAGGATGTAAAGATAAAAAATGTCACAATTAAATGTCCCAAAGAGACACAAACCAGAAACAAATAAAGGTGATTCAAGGCAGAATGGAATAAGTGTAAAGGAGTGTTAGAAGGAAGTAGAGGAGAGAGAAATCAATGAATCCTAAATAATAGTGACATCTGAATGGTGAATAAAGAGGAGGATGTTAAAACGGAAAAATATGAGCTTAACTATTTCAAAAATCAAAACATTTTAAGAAGAAAAAGAAGAAAAAAATGTAAAATACATGAAAAAAAGTGTGAAATAAGGCTGACAAGGTGGGATGGAGCTAAACTATGAAGTATTTGTTTGAGTACATTTTATTATATGAGCAAAAGGAATGACTGAAGTTTTTTGAGTAGAAGAGGATGTGATTAGATCTGTACACTAGAAAGATTATTTTGACCAAGAAGGATGAATTAAAAAGTTAAGAAACTTATGACAATTCACTGGGAGGAAAAAGATACTTGGAAATCTATGAGAAAAACCTCTAAGTTATATCCTTAAATTAACCTAAAGAGCTTTTTAGTAGAACTTTTATTTGCAAAGTATACTTTACAATCACTTTACCTGGGATTCCTGACAATAAGACCATAACATAGATATCTTTACAATAAAGTTACTGTCAGTACTGTGTATCAGAATTTTCAGTCCTTTAAAGTTTCTCCTCCATCACTGAACCTAGTTACCTGTTGAGCCTGTGAGAATGAAGGAGCAGCAGCTGGTATCATAACATTTCTACCAGCCTCAGCAAGCTGTCCATGTCTTCCAGCACCCCAGAGATAAACATCACATTTGCCTCCTAGATGCCAGTCCTACACAATCATAAAGACAATCATCTTAAAATCACTGATAGGGGAAAAATAAATTAAAGCAACTTGGAAGTTTCATCTTAAAGTCATTATATTAGCAAAAATTACTTAAGAGAGTATCTGTCAATCTTGCAGGAATTGTAGAGAAACATAAACACTAATATAGTGCTGGTAGAGCAATGAACTGATCAAAATTTTCTGGAAAAAATTTGAAATTTGGTAGAAAAACATTAAACTGTTCGTATCTTTTGAATCAATCATTCTACCACTAGAAATATGACCAGCAAAGATAATATAAAAAAAAAGAAAGATCCAAAATATAACAAAATACCACAGCATTCTTTGGTAGTAAAAAGCTGTAAACAAAGTAATAGTCATTTGGAAATGGCTGAATAAATTGGCATATGAATGTCATCTAATATTACTGAGTCTTAAGACTCAATAAATATAAGGCAGGTGGGAACCTTGGTTTGGACTGAGGTAGAACTAAGACAACAAAACAAAAAGAACTAAACTACAATAAAGTAAATGAAAACAACACTAAAATAAGGTCAAACTCAAATTAATTGCAATGATCAATATCTTCTACCCTTCTCCGTAAAGAAGCTGGGTCAGGTGTGAAATGACACAAACTGTCAGCTGCAGTCACTGTGTCACTGGATTTTTGCTTAAATTTTTATTGATACATGGAAGGAATCGAAGTTGGGGGGAGTAATACTGGAAAATGGTTCTAATATTTCAAAAAAGGTATAAGTAAAAGGTTATTGTGAAGAATATTTAATAAAAATTAATTATTCTACTTCTAAAATAAAAGAATAGGGGCAGCTAGGTGGCATAGTGAACAAAGCACCAGCCCTGGAGTCAGGAGGACCTGGGTTCAAATACGACCTCAGACACACACACACACACACACACACACACACACACACACACACACACACACACACACACTAAATTGCCTAGCTATGTAACCTTGGACAAGTCACTTAACCCCCACTGCCTTAAATTAAAATAAAATAAAAGAATGATTGGTATAAAAAAATTATGTAGGAAATAAAATTGGGGGATCTATAAGATTAAAGATACAATATGATTAAATAAGCTATTTGACAGGAACAAAACAATCCTATTCAGATACTTCAAATACATAAAAATGTCATTTTCCACTAACCTCAGGTCTTGATGTTGCCCAAGACATAATCTGCTCATCCATACCATTAATCCATTTACTATTATCCTGCATAGGCATAAAACATATGGGGGGAATATTGAAATCAATATTTTACTTAATATCTCCTGAAAAAGCTCAATTCCTCTTTCCAATAGGCAAGAATACAGTAGCCTTACAAAATCCTAAGAAAATTATCTCTAACAATATTGTTATCAGTGCTGTATATTGATAAGTATTTGAATGTCTTCTCTGTGAAAAGTACTACTTTACGAATCAATGTGCTCTCTCTTTTATAGTGTATTTTTAAAATATCAAAACTTGCTTATCAAAATAGAGAAAAAGATAGTACATCATTGGGCTGATTTACTTTGAGCTAAAAGCAGTTTTATATAGTTAGGCATTTATGTTCTTTATAAAACTTTTGAGGCCAAACAGCCTTCAATATAGCTGGAGTAAAGGCAGTCAAATTTAATGATAAGCTTCATGATCATCTTTAAGAATAACAATAGAGGAGGCCAGGATGAATAAAAACTGATTAAATTAAATCAGGTGTTCAAAGGAGAATGGTATAAATTTTTTTTAAAGTACATTAATTAGGCAATAAAAAGTAGTTTTAGATAAAGGAAAATGGAAAATATCAGAAAAGGCGATTGGGATTATAATGAAAGAGCTGATAAATTTCTAATAATTCCACTGATTTTAAGTAATCCCTTTCAGTTATTGGTCTGACATTCTATCAAGGTTAATATCTGATCGAAAGACATTTTAGATTTTCTGTGATTATAGGAACTGTATTTACAGGAGTTACTTGCTACCAATTAATGGTAATGCATCATAGGATCATAGTTTTAGAAGCTGGAGAGACATCTTATTGTTCATCTAGTCCAATATCCTTACTTTACTACTGAGGAAACTGAGGGTTAGAAGAGTTTAAATGACTTCCTCAAGGTCACATAGGTATTAAGTGGCAAAGATAGGATTCAAATTTGAGTATAATGACTTAAGTTCATCATTCCAGGCTAAGCATTTCTTATTCTGTGCTATGTTTTCTATCCTTCATCTGCTTATAGATGCCAGAAATTATTGCAACCCACACAACAATAAAAATCATTTTAGAATAATTTACCATCAGGAATGCAAGTTCATCTTCTGGAACTGGCTCAAGGTCAGGAACAGTGAAGGATTCTGGAAACTGTGCTCCCTTTGCCAGAGCTTCAGCAGCTTTTATGGTGGTTGAGAAACATTCTAGCCATGCCCATTCAGTTGGATTCCATGTTGAAGGATCAGGAAGACAGCTCTGGTGATGAGGTGGTACTGGTGGGTTACATAAGAGCTGATCTAGATGCAGTCCAACAGCAAGTGAGGCCAGACACTGCATATAAGGGCTATGAACAAGCTGATCCCCACAAACTACATGTGGCTAAAAGAAAATTTAAGGAATAAAGATGTTGAGAAAGCCATAACAAAGATGAATGAAGTATCTAAAAATCTTTCTAAAGAGCTTAAAATAGCTTTTGAAAATTGATAAAATGTTTTTTTCACCTTTAAAAAAATGTGACCAAATACACACTGAGGAAATTCATGTATAAGGTGACAATTCTAAAGGTACTCAGGGGAAGAATTTCAAGGTATACAGTTGGGGGAAAATTCCAAAAGAATGACAACATTAAAAAGAGAGAGAGGGAGGGAAACAGAATATTAGAGAAGACATTAACTGTTATTAAACCATTCTCATCTTAATAAAATATTTATGAGAATGGTTTCTGTACATATTGAAAACGTAAAGAGAAAGAATTTTCTTACAGTAGACAAGTTGCAGAAAATCATAAAGATTACAAGATCCTGTTTGTTGATTACAAAAAAGTAGTTGATTATAAAAAAATAAAAGTTTTTTTCTAGAACAAAGTGTCTCCTATGCAAATGATAAACAAAGATTTCCAACAGATTTTACCACAGGGATTTCTCCAATTATAAATATCAAATAATGCATAAAGTAGGAAGATTGATGTTTACCAAACGTATCTATCACTGAGTATGGCTTGCAAAGTCCAAAAGGAAGATAGATTTCCTGTAGATGTAACTGACAGAAGACTGGCAATAATGGTTTCCTATCAATGAGAACATGGTTCCATCAAAGCATCAAAGTCAGAAGAAGAAAAAAACAAAACAAAAACAACAGGAACTTCCCCTTGGCACTTATTTAACTGAGGATCTTGAGCAAGTCACTTAATCCCATTGCCTTACTAAAGGAAAAAATAAGTCATATCATAAAGAAAGAAATGGGTAGGTGAAGTAAGTACCATAGTTGAACTCATTAAATATTTAAAGACCTAAATATTTAAATCATCTAGTAATCTGGATAGATCCTTCAGTGCCTTGGATAGGAGAAAATGTGGGCAAGAATTATAGAGGATGAGAAAGAAGTTGGGTTGTAATTAGTGCCAATGGAAATACCCCTATAGACAAGATCACTGAAATATCTTAATACTGAGTTTAGAAAGCATTAATTCAATTTAACTAATTCTAAATTATTAATATCTTGTTCCAAAGGGGTCTCCTTTGGCAAAAAATAAGCCAACTTTTTTTTCACTGTTTCACAAAAAGATGGCAAAGTTCTTAAAGAAGGCCAGTCTCACAACCTCAGTGATATTAATATGATGATAAAACACTGATTATAGCAGCATAAGGTAATGACCTCTTATGTTGGGAATTATCTATCACTATTAGTATATAGTAAAGCGATTCTGATAAATGAAACTGAAAAAAATGATTATATTCTATAAAGCCACTAGGGATGGGCAGCAATGAATATCTGAGAATTTTATCAAACAAATTGGAAATTTAGTATACTATGAGAGGGTATCATGGGCAGAGAGAATAGGTAAGAAGGAGGTGCTGGTGCAATATATTAGCAAGAAAGAGAAAAATGATTAAGTTGAATAATGCTTCAGACTGTTGACAATAATAATACTACTAAGCATATCAGATATTTAAACAACACCTTAAAGTTAGCAATATTCTTTTCACACATTATCCCATTTGGATGTTATAACAATCCAAAGCAGAAGAAATCATCCATATGCACTGGAGTTTGGGGGAAAAAAATCAATGACTAGCTAGTTCATCAAAAGCAACTAGCTCACTATTTATTATATTGTATAAAAAGGACAACAAATTGATTTCAAATGCCTCCAGATCATTTAACATGAATAGGGGAAAAAAAAGCAACTCCAATCAAACAGCAGAAATTTAACGAGAAATTGGTCACAAAAATTAGCAACAAGAATTAAAAGAAATCAGGATTTCACTTCTAGCAAGTATGTCAAGCAAGAGAAACTGTAGCAGCACACAGAAAATATCGATTTAATTCAACTCATAACAAGCATTTTTTCAAATAAAAGATGTATCTGGATCAGACCCTCTAAACATTCAGTGCCCCATGAAATGATGGATGAAGATCTAGAGGCACCATCACAGAGTGTATGTACATCTAAAAATGGTCAGAGAAAAAAAGTGGTTGATTAATCCCTGAAAAGAGGTAAGAAAGGCAGCTATTTGTTAACCTAACATCAACATACACACACAAACACATACACCCCCCTCAAGTTTTTTCTATTTTCAAAATTTTTAAAATTTTTGTACAAGTGATTTTTTTATACATTACTAAAATATTCTTGTTTAAGAGTAAAAATATACACACTCATGAGAAAGAAAGTAAAAGGCAAAGAAAATGTGCTCCAATCTGTGTTCTGACACCACCAGCTCTGTCTCAGGTGGATCACATTTTTATCATAAATATATCACAAAAGCTACTTCCATATTTTTCTGCCAAGAGGCCCCAAAGTCCACATACTACTCCTGAGAGCCAGCAACCACCTGGCCCTGTGGTCCCAGACAAACGATCCCATCCCCTTGCAAGAAGTAAAAAAAAAGAAAATGTACCATATCTGACCACTCTCCCCCATGATCCACCCTCTTCTCCCATCCCCCCTTCTCCCCTTTCTACTGTAGATGTCTATACTCCAATGAGTGTATATACTGTTTCCTCTCCGAGCAATTTCTGATGAGAGTGAAGGTTCCCTCATTCCCCCTTGCCTTCCCCCTTCCATATCATTGCAATAAAAAAATATATCTTAGTCCATTCCACTTCTCCTTTTTCTTACTCCCAGTACATTTCCCTTTTAGTCACTGATTGCATTTTTTTCTTTTTTCTTTTTTAGATTTTGCAAGGCAATGGGGTTAAATAGCTTGCCCAAGGCCACACAGCTAGGTAATTATTAAGTGTCTGAGGCCGGATTTGAACTCAGATACTCCTGACTCCAAGGTCAGTGCTCTATCCATTGCACCACCTAGCTGCCCCAGACTGATTCCATTTTTACAATACATTATATCTTTAAATTCAGCTCTCTCCTGTGCTTCATCTATAAAAGCTCCTTCTACCTGCTCTATTAAATGAGAGCTTTCATATGAGTATTATCAGTATCATTTTTCTATGCAGGAATACGTGCAGTTCATCATCATTAAGTCCCTCATATTTTGCCCTTCTCCTTCACTCTTTATGTTTCACCTGAGTCCTGTATTTGAAGGTCAAACTTTCTATTCATCTCTGGCCATTTCAATAGGAACAACTGAAATTCCCCTGGTTCACTGAAAGTCCATCTTTTCCCCTGAAAGAGGATGGTCAATTTTGCTGGGTAGTTGATTCTCAGTTGCTTTCTAAGCTCCTTTGCCTTCCAGAATGTTATATTCCAAGCCCTAAAATCCCTTAGTATAGTCCTGTGTGATCCTGACTGCAGCTCCATATTTTTTTTTTAAGGTTTTTGCAAGTCAAATGGGGTTAAGTAGCTTGCCCAAGGCCACACAGCTAGGTAATTATTAAGTGTCTGAGACTGGATTTGAACCCAGGTACTCCTGACTCCAAGGCCAGTGCTTTATCCACTATGCCACCTAGTCGCCCCAGGTCCATGATATTTGAACTGTGTCCTTCTGACTGCTTGTAATTTTTCTCTTTGACTTGGGAGTTCTGGAACTTGGCTATAATATTCATGGGGGTTGTTTTTTTTTTTGGATCCCTTTCTGGGGAGATCAGTAGATTCTCTCAATTTCTATTTTGCTTCAAGGATATCTGGGCAATTTTCCTGTAAGAATTCTTTAAAAATGAGATAAAGAGATAAAGGCTCTTTTCCTGATCATGACTTTCAGGTATCCCAATATTTTTTTTTTTTTAGGTTTTTGCAAGGCAAACGGGGTTAAGTGGCTTGCCCAAGGTCACACAATTGGGTAATTATTAAGTGTCTGAGGCTAGACTTGAACTCAGGTCCTCCTGACTCCAGGGACTGTCTATTGCGGCACCTAGCCACCCCAATCCCAATAATTTTTAAATTATCTTTCCTGAATCTGTTTTCCGGATCAGTTGTTTTTTCAATGAGATGTTTCACATTTTCTTCTAATTTTTCATTCTTTTGGTGTTGAAGTATTGTGTCTTGCCTTCTTGTAAAGAAATCAGCTTCCTTCTATATCTGAAGGATTTGTTTTCCTCAGAGAGCTTTCTTATCTCCCTTTCCATCTGGCCAATTCTGCTTTTTTTGGTTTTTTTTTTAGGTTTTTTTTTTTGCGAGGCAATGGGCTTGCCCAAGGCCCAATTCTGCTTTTTAAAGCATTCCTCTCCTCAATAACTTTTTGAACTATTTTATCCATTTGACCTATGCTGGTTTTTAACACTTTTAGCATTTTTTTGAATCTCCTTGACTAAGCTGCTGACTTCTTTTTCATGTTTTTTCTGTATCTCTCATTTCTTTTCCCAATTTTTCTTCTATCTCCCTTAATTTCACGGCCTGAGCCCAACTTCCGATTTTCTTGGAGTCTTTAGATGTAGGAGCCTGTACTTCCTCATCTTCAGAGTATTTTGATCCTTCTTGGGATTCTAGAAAAAGTATTTCTCAATGGTCATCCTCTTTTTTCTCTGTTTACTCATTTCTCCAGCCTGTGCCTGGTTTTGGGGTGCTTCCTGGGCTTTTGAGTATTATTGGGACCCCGCCCAACAAGGAGCTCAGTGTGTGAAGCTGATTGCCCTCCTAGTCTGTGAATGACCACAAGCACACCCCTCTGCCACGGAGCTGAAGTGGGGGGGCGGCACGCTAGACTGCAATCAGGATCTGAATGTGGTCAGAACCCGAGTCCTGTTCCAGGTACATAGGACAAACCTTGGAAGTCTCCCCTACCTTTGATGGGCTGAGTACTCAGGGCCCACTTGCTTGGAGGCTCCCGCTTGTCGGCTCCACATCTGCTTCTGTTTCCTGGATCTGGACTGCTGTGGAAACTGCTGCTACACTGACCTCGCTGATTGCCACAACCGGCCTGAGGTCCTTGGTTTCATGTGCTCACTCTGGCAGAAATCCTCTGCTGATCCTCTAAGTCCTCTGCTGATCCTCTAAGTTGTGCCCAGTGCTCCCCGGGGTGAAGGTCAGGACACTGCCCCCGCTGCCATGAGCCACGGCTCCCAGGTGCTCTGGGAGGCTGAAGTTTCTTCACTTTGGTAGGCCACTACTCTAACCGGTGGAGCAGAGCCTTTCCACTATTTTCCAGATTACCTTCATCTGAAGAACTGACTCACTGGATCTTTCTGTGGGTTCTGTCTCTCAAAAATTTAGTTAGAGCCATAATTTTATGATTTTTGAAATATGGAGAGAACACTCAGGAGAGGCTCTTCTCCGGTTTCCATCTTGGTTCTGCCTGTCCCCCTCATAAGTTTTTAAAGAATTTTTTATCTTTGTTTCAAAGATGCTTTTATTCCCACAAGAATTTTTTTTTTTAGTATTTTAGTATTTATAATAATTCACTCCCTAAAGTGTCTTGTAGCAAAATGTCACTTCACCCTTTCTTTTACTTAGGTCTATTTTTTTTTTAGGTTTTTTTGGCAAGGCAATGGGATTAAGTGGCTTGCCCAAGGCCACACAGCTAGGTAATTATTAAGTGTCTGAGACCAGATTTGAACCCAAGTACTCCTGACTCCAGGGCCAGTGCTTTATCCACTGTGCTACCTAGCCACCCCTTTAATTCATTTTATGAATGAATTCAACCCATTCACTTTTTTTTTGTGATTTGTCCAAGGTCACATAGTTAGGTAATTATTAAGTGTCTAGGGCTGCACTTGAACTCAGGTTCTCCTGACTCCAGGGCTGGTGCTCTATCCACTGCACCACCAAGCTGCCCCCATCCCATTTACTTTTTTTTTAAGGTTTTTTTGGCAAGGCAATGGGGTTAAGTGGCTTGCCCAAGGCCACACAGCTAGGTAATTTTTTTTATACTCTTTTTCTTTTTTAAGTTTTTTTTTTTTTGCAAGGCAAATGGGGTTAAGTGGCTTGCCCAAGGCTATACAGCTAGGTAATTATTAAGTGTTTGAGGCCACATTTGAACTCAGGTACTCCTGACTGCAGGGCCAGTGCTCTATCCACTGCACCACCTAGCCGCCCCCCATTCACTTCCATTGTTCTGTTAACTAACTGTACATTTCCCTCTATTCTAATCTCTTTAATCTCACCCATTTTCCCAACCCCCCAAAGGTTTTTCCAAGGCAATGTGCTTAAGTGACTAGGGATGCCCAAGGTCACACAGCTAGGTAACTATTAAGTATCTGAGGCCAGATTTGAACTCAGGTCCTCCTGACTCCAGGGCTAGTGCTCTATTCACTCCTGCCCCTAAATCTCACCCATTTTTTATCTCTGTTCCTTTTTTAAGTCTGATTTTCATCTGACTAATGTCTCATTTAATATAGCTGTTCTTCTTCAGACACAGAGCCCAGGAAACTATGCATACTTTAGTTCACTTTCTGCCAAGCTAGGAAGTTGCCAGGTTGGTTATCTGCACTATGGAGAAGCCCATGAGCTTTTAACTTTTATGCAGTTGTAGGATAAAGAAATCATTTACTATAGTTTCTCATTAGATTTCTTGATCACTATAAGGTCTAGTACAAATATTGGGTTTTTGTTTAAGTGAGTTTAGGGGAGCTGGACAGTCTGCTTCTATTCATGCAGTCATCTTGGTCAAAAGTCCAAGATATAGTTTCATCCTGTGCCTTCTTGCACCCTTATCTGAGCATTCCCTTTTCAGTCTCCTTTACTAGATTCTCATCTACATGCATAAATCTCTCAACATTCTGCCTTCTTTTTCTATCTTTTCTTTTGGTGATAATCAATCAGATCCCATGAGAATAGTATTATTCTCCCCAATTATCCGTCTTTATTTTTTATCATCTTCATATTTACTTATCTTGGTATTTGTTAGGTTTGCCCAGCAGAAGGTGAACTCCATAAAGGCAGGGTCCATTTTATTGTGTCTTTGCATTTCCAAGTCTAGAATAGTATCTTGAAGTAACAGGGAATTCATAAAAAATCCCCCTTACTGAAGTGGGACAAAATAGAATTCTACAAAAATTATTCAAGGAGTTCCTATAACAGAAAATTCTAGGGGAATAAAGATATAACAATGTCAAGAATCACTCTTCCAAAAAATTTTCCATTTATTTACTTATTTGAATTTTTGCAAGGCAATGGGGTTAAGTGATTTGACTAAGATTACACAGCTAGGTAATTATTAAATGTCTGAGGCCAGATTTGAACTCAGTTGCTCCTGACTCCAGGGCCAGTGCTCTATCCACTGCACCACCTAGCTGCCCCAAGAATTACTCTTGACATAAATATGACTATGCACACTTTAAGACCCTAAAAAGGCAAATAATACTCAGACTGTTTGACTGTACAAGTCGGGATGGCCAAATTTGTTTATTATCTATCACCCTGAAATAATCCAATCTATTCAATATACTCTATATTGGTACAATCTTAGTGATTACATTAGCCAAAAGCTAACTGGTCAAGTTCCCTTTAAAATGGCAGATAGAAATTTTGCTTTCTTTTCTTTTAATGGGAGGAAAGAAGGAGAGAAGGTAAATTGGCTAATTGAAAAAATATATTTTTTTAAAAAATAAAAGAGAACACTGAAACAACCACCTGCCACTTATAACCATGATGGAACGACTTAAGTGACAAAGAAGACCAAGATTAAACCCAAGCAAAGTTCTGTCAGATAAATTCTAAGTTTTGAGAACAAACTACACTGAGCCTCAGGCTTCCAAGATCAGACCAGATCCAGAGATCTGATCCAAAGATTCTCAAACCAGGTGGGATCTTGTCCTTTAGAAGACAATGACCACAACCGCCAGTTCTGTCTGTCTGAATTTGGTTCCATCTCTTGGACCTCTGATCCACAAACATCATTTCCATTATCTTGGGAGTAATGAGTTATTTTGACAGATATTTGGTTGGGGATTCATTCCCTATAGTAATTCTCACTATCTTAGGTGATTCATACTATGTTTGAAGGTTATCAAGAGTAGGGACTTTTTCCTTCATTTTTAAATTGCTAAATTAAAGGACCCAAGAAAGCATATATTAATTGAAGTAAATAATAGCAATCTGATTAACCAAATCAATGAATATTTTGCCTTTCCTTAGAGAGTAGGCTGTCATTTTTTTGTCCATGTTTTTCATACATCTAAGGAACTTACACTAATGTAGTCAACAAAAAAGGCTGAACAAAAAAAACACTAGAATTAAGAAGCTTATGAACTAATGAGAAAAAGATATGTACAAAAATAATTGATACAAACAAGGGAAAGCACACTCATCTTTACTTGGGGGTGAAAGAAATCATCCTTAAGAAAAAAAGAAATCAAGGAAGGAGGGAGAAAAAGGGGAGAGAGATGATAGGGGAAGGTTTCATATAGAAGTTGGTAATGGAGTTGGGTCATAAAGAAAGGTACAAAGATATAAAGATATGTTGGGAGTCCCAAGTCCTAGAAATGTTATATGCAAAGAAAATGGAGAATGCCCTATAAATAAGACTATGCACCACACAAAATATCAGTATGGGTAAATGCCTGTGCTGACTTACATGAAGGTTAAGGTGTGCATGATAAAGAGAAGATGAGTTGTAGACTGATTGTGAAGGGCCTTAAATACCAGGACCAGAACTAGATAGACAGACAGACAGACAAACAGGGAAATGCAGGCAATGGAGAATTTCTGCATATTTTTGAGTAAAGAAAGAACACAATCAAAAGCAGTGCATTAGCAAGAATACCAGTAGTGGAGAGATGTGAAAGATGGACTAAAGAAGGAGTCTCTAGAAACAGAACACCTGATATGGAAAGGCTATTAAAATAGTCTAAGTAAGAAGGAATAAGGATAGTTGCTCTAAGAGGGCAAAACCAGAAACTAACAACGTTCCAGGAACTTGTGGGATTTGGGGTTTTAGGTTTGAATTTAGTTTAGCTTCTTACCTTTTCATATGCATACTGTTCCTGAAGCATTATAGGTAGTCGTTCCAAGAAGGCTCTCATACAGGGAGCCATGTTTAATCCTAAAACACCTTGTTGCTTCAAGGCAGTCCTACATGTGGCTAGAACATGATTGGCAGCTACCCATTCTGACGTGCAACTTACGACCAAAACGTCCTGGTTAAAATACAATATACACAATTAACACAAAGAATTAAAAAAAAATTTCTGTTCACTACTAATGTCTGAAAAACTTTTTTCAAATAAAATATAAATAAAATACAGTCTCAAACATATTTATTTAATATATATTGTTTTTGCAATTTTATCTGGCATGAAATCTTACATTATGCCAAATATTTAAGAATGAAATAACTAAGGAAACGATTAGCCTTAACTACGTTAAATTATGTATTTCCCTTTTGTTGCTATTGTATCTGACTAGCACACTAAGCCCTTTTATCTTCCACTCTTTCTCAAAGTCAGTTCAAGCTCATGGTCATTTTTCCATAGTATTACCTAGATCTCATTTCTTGTAAACCCTTTCTTTTGCTTTCAATCTTTCCCAGTATTAGGGTCTTATACAATATTCTTTGTCTTCTCATTATATGATCAAAGTATTTAAAGTTCAACTTCAGTATAAGTCCTTCCAATAAGTAGTTTGAATTAATTTCTTTAAATATTGACTCATTTGATCTTCTCCCCTTCCAAAGGTCTCTCAAAAATCTTTTCTAACACGACAAATCCAAAGAACTGATTCTTTAGTACTCACTTTCCAAGTCTCACAGTCATATATTACTACTAGAAAAGTCATAGTTTTGACTATACAAACATTTGGTGGAAACATGTTATGTCTGCTTTTTCGTAAGCTTTCTAGATTTGTCATAGATTTCCTTTTATGAAGAAAACTCTTTTTTTTAAACTCCTTTCTTTTTTGCAAGTCAATGGGATTAAGTGACTTGCCCAAGGTCACACCGCTAGTTAATTATTAAGTGTCTGAGGTCACATTTGAACTCAGGTTCTCCTGAATCTAGGGCCAGTGCTCTATCCACCTGCACCACCTAGCTGCCCCTGGCAAATGTATTTTAGAATGAATTTGCCAATGAATTCAGCAGCCACTTGCCTATTGGTTAGGATTCATTAAAGCCAAAATCCAGTAGCTTTCAAAATTCTGTTATGTCCACTACAATCCTAGAAGAAGCTAAATTTCCTTCTGCTTCTAGAAGCAAAATTAAAAGTAACTACTGATTCAACTTCTGCCCTTTACTTTTCTCTATTTGCTACACATCTAGTGAAGTGGCTGAATTTTTGTATAATTCTTATTTGAACATACCTCTTCAAAAAATTTTATTTTACAAAAGAAGCTTTTAACTTCACTAACATTATATATACAGACTAAATATAGTCTTCATAGGTACTTTTAAAAAAGGAAAAAAGGATAAATAATCTGACCTAATTTGGCATAATTTAAAATATTCATTACAGAGTCAATTAGCAAATCTTTCTTGATTTACATTAAAAAAACAACATGAAAACAATATGGAGATAATATGATAGACTATTAAAAAGTGAGAGTTAAAAGTCTTCATTTCTGGGCTTTCCTCTACTTCCTTCTAGTTCTATTATTTTAAGCAAATCACACTGTCTCTGTAGGCTTGCCTCAGATGTAAATTGAAGAGCCTGACCTATAAGGTCTCTTCATATCTATAGCTTTGATTCTCTGTAACTTTAAAGTTACTACCTTCGATCTGTTAGAGCAAGCAGCTACCCCAACATCGGGAATCCACACTGTGGTCTGAATTGCTCCAGATCCTATCACAACAGTTTGTAATATTGAACCATCCTGAAATGAAATAAATTTATATTTTAATTATTATTGATCATTTACAATAGCTATTTCAAGTTTCAAAACTACATTCTAAATAAGTAATCCTTCAAACATATATATCTTTGTCCACTGTGTGACTTTCACTAACTCATATCACTTGAGTTAGTCTTCAAAGTATTTCTGACTTACTTTAATAATCAAAGAAATATGAAAGAATCTGATTCTCAAAAGAAAATATATCTTCAAGTAAAATACTTTTAGGATTGTCTGGATTCATTTAAATATAATTATTTAAGCAAAAGATTTTGAGAATGTATCTTTTTTATAAAGTTTATTTCCTTACCCTTAAAGACCAAATGTTCATAAGTCCACCAAGTCCACCAGATACCAATGCTAAACCATCAGAACTGAAGGCAACTGTACGAACAGGAGTGATGTGCCCTTTCAACTGATAAACACACTTGGCCCCTGCAGATTTTCGGTAGTTATCCTGTAATTTATTTTTACAATTATAAATTTTGAAATAAAACCAGAATTCACAAATCCTAAGCTCAATGACTAATTATTTTCCTATTTGTCTATTAATAAAGAACTGAAAACAAAGAGATAAGACTTCTTTTTTAGTATAATTGAAGAAATTATTTATTATTTATTTTTTTTTAGTTTTTTTCCAAGGCAAATGGGGTTAAGTGGCTTGCCCAAGGCCACACAGCTAGGTAATTATTATTAAGTGTCTGAGACTGGATTTGAACCCAGGTACTCCTGACTCCAAGGCTGGTGCTTTATCCACTACGCCACCTAGCCGCCCCTAATTTAACAAATTATTGAAGATAACTCTAAATCTTTTAAAATACAAATTGCTTAGCCAGTTTTATTTTGAACTATCCAAAATTTATTACATTGTTCTACTTTCAAATATTGTAACATTTCATAATTGTTCTATTTCAGTCTTTTGAAAACATGGGCCTAAGTCCTGGCTTAAGTCAGGAGATGTAGGTAGAGGCCCTGACTATCACTATTTGACACTGGGTAGTATAACTTTATGATTTCAATTTTCTTGAAAAAATCAATATATTGGACTAACTTAAAGTCTGTGGGTTTTTTTCAGCATCAATATTTTATAAATCTTTGCCTCAATTTCAACACAATTTGACACATTAACTAGCAAGACTAGATTATGGTAAAACTGTGAAGCAGGCCAATTTTTTTTTTTGAGCATTCACTCCTTTTGAGAGATTGACTTTCTGCATCAGGCTATTTCTTTTCTGTGTTCAGAGGAAAAAGTCTGTGCTGAATTCACTCAATTTACTGTGTGTACCAGAAAGATTTGTGTATCTTAGATCAAAGGATGGGGTCAATATAAAGAACTAAGTCTCTAACAGTAGAACTTCAGACAACGGGTGGGGGGAAGGGGGTGCTACTTTTCTATAACCCTTCAAATAATACCATAAAATTCTCTAATACCATCCACTACAAAAGGCCGACTTTGTCAATATAAGCAAAATGAATTCTCACCAACAAATATTTACTTAAAAATCACTGAGCATAGAGCAAGGTATATAACTATTAAAAAACACATAAAGAATACACACACATAATGTAAAATGACTTTATAATGAAATAAATCAACTTTAGAGCAAATAGTTTACTAAGGTCAAAAGTTCTAATGACCATTTAAATCCTCTAAATTATTTTTTTTATTTTTGGTTTATGCTTAGTCAAATAGCTAAGCTCTTTTCAACAAGTCCTACAACATACTGAATATACTTACCTTGCCATTTGATTCTTGATCCCACCATTCTTCAGAACTAGTTAGGCTAGACTGTAATATATTCAATGCATCTTGGGAAACACGCCACACGCACACTAAGCCATTCTGACAACCACTAAAAGAAAAGATATATCACACAAAAACAGAATACATATCAATAAACAAGTATACATTCAACAAGTATACTATTTCTAAGGTAATACCAATAAAAAGTATTATTCAATACTTTCACATGATAAACATAATATACGTAAATTCATATAACATGCATGTATGTGTTGGTATGTGTATTTTTTTTGGGGGGAGATCAAGTAATTGATTCTGTTATTTCAGTGGCATAAAGAACTATTAATAAGGAAACTTCCTCTATCAATGAAGAATGATAGATCTTCTACAACTTATAACTGGAGAGTTACCTGGAATACTGAGAAGTTAAGAGGCTCATTTAGGGTACCCCAGTCAAATGCATTAGAAATATCAATTGAATACAGATCAAATTCTAAGGATGGCTCTGGTTCCATTACATACCATTACACAGATTATAACATTCACTATTACAACATTCACCATAATTTAAGTCAATATTTTTTCACTTCTCTACAATGGACCTATGCAGCTTACTGCTTCCATGCTACAGTTAAGAGATTTCATTGAATAAATTCAAAAATTTGGAACTGAATACAAGTTACAAGATAAGAGAATAGTAACATACGTAGCAATCAATAACTGCAACTTGGGTCCTTTCCCTGGAAGGCTGCACCAAGCAATGCCATTCACAATAGATGAATGTGAAAGTGAGTGTAAACATCTCCAACAACCTGCCACAGGCCCCCAAAGCTTCACATTTTCATCTTTCGCACATGTCATAAGAATATGACCAGTTGGATCCCACTTCATAGCAACAAGAGTGTCCTTAAAAGCAGAAAGGAAAAAAAAAAGGAAATTAAGAAAATATCTCCTGATTTCATAGACCATTTTAAACAATAAGGAAGCAAAAAATTTATATATTGCAAGTTTCTATTTTCAAAACAGAAAGAGCACATCAATACATTGCACAGGTGTCATCACCTATGTGCATAGATTCTATCAAATCATTAAAGGCTGAGTTAATTAAGTAATAAATCTAAGCAATTTAAGTAATTAATAAATTAAGGGCTGAGATTCTTGAAGAGAGGTGTTTTAAAATGTTTATCCAAACAAAACACATACACAAAATTTTTATGATACCATCATTTTAATCAGTGGAAATAAAAAAAGTTAAGGCTATACCTTGTGAGCATCAACCAGAATAATTCCTCCTTTTTCAAGTGGTTCTTTCATTCCCAACAACAATTTACCATCAAAATATCCCACTGCAAAAGGTCTATCTTCACTGAACCAGGCAATGCAGGTAACAGATACTAGAGAATAAAACAAATTAACTAGATTAGTATTCACAATAGAGAGTGATAATACAGACGATTTAAATCAATTTAGCGAATAACATTTTCTCTCCAAATTCTCTTGAATGCATTGGGACTAAATGTTGATCAAAGATAAAAATTATACTACCTCTACATATCCAACCCTGGTACCTTTTAAATACTAGTCATGAGTGACAAAAATAATCTCATTGTCCACAAACCCATATGTCCCAAACACTCTCATTCTTATTATTTAACTGCTAAGAAATATTCAGTTTAATATAATAAGCAACTTCTATAACCTAAATATTTCAAATATAAATGCACTGCCATGTGTGAAGCTGCTGGCGTTATTGATTAAATCTAACTTTTCAAAAGTACTACTGATTAACAGTACTGATTGACTCATTATGCATTTTTCTCATTCAAGCAAACGAATATAATTATAATCATGTAGAGAAATCCCAACTTTTTTTCTGCAAGGCAATAAGGTTAAGTGACTTGCCCAAGGTCACACAGGTAGGTAGGTAATCATTAAGGGTCTGAGGCCAGATTTGAACTCAGGTCTTCCTGACTTCAAGGCCAGTGCTCTAACCACTGGGACTAGCTGCCCAAATAGAAACATTTCTTACTTTATAAAGAGATTCTCATATTTGAAAAGGCTGATAAGAAATGACCTATGTCATAAAATAAAACATGCAGCTATTTTGATATAACATTACATCTTATATGTTCCCTATTTGTGCAAAATATCCTACTTGATATGTTTGGTCATAAAATGTCTACTAGTTATTCTTAAAATAAAAGCTATTTAAGAACAGACACTTTTAAATAAATTTCTAATACCCCTAAATAACCAGTTGATGGTAATAGGATTACCGTAATGTGAAAATGACTAAATTTCCACTATCCTTTCAATGATCAGTAAAACACTGGAATGGGAGTCAGGGTGATTGCATCCAGGACTCTGACTATACTATGTAACTATGGACAATTCACAGTCTCTTTTGAGTTTCAAGCTTCCAAATCTTCAAAACAGGAACTAAAACTACTGACACTACCCACCCTCAAAAGGATGTTGAAAAAAAAAAAAACTCTTAGTAAAGCATCAAGCACTATACAAATGTGATTTATTATGTGTTTGCAAATACTGAATTCTAAGGGGAAAGTAGGCAATATTCTTGACTCTATACCTCTTGCTACTTTTCCTCAACTTTCAGATATGTGAGCCTTGGAACTTATTTCAACTTTTGGTCATTTAAACAAAATCATTAACATTTATGTTAGATCATTACTCTCCTGCCTTTGGGTAAAAATCACTTTTCGAGAAGTAATCAATTCAAATGAAGCACCAACTTGACCTAGAGAATAAGTAATTTTGAAGGCAGATAACAATGTTTATATTTAAGATTAAACTACCTAAAGACCCACAGTTAGACAGAAATAATCTCTTACCATCCTTTCGATAACAATGCTCCAACTCCTTTCGATTCATGGTTGACACATCTACAACTTCAATTAGCCCAAGAGATCCATCCATACGTCCCACTAACAGTAATTCTGGAGAATCTAATGACCAAGCTGTAGCTGGACATTCTTCTGGCCAAGCCAGAGCAGATACCCAATGTGGCTGAGCATCTACTAATGCTTTTCCTCCTAAGAGAAAAAAAAATTAAATAGTACTGGTTAATATTTTTTAGTTAATAGTTAATTTATTAACATTAACTAGTACTACTTAGTTCTATAGTTTTAAAATGTCAAATTGTTTCACTCCACTAAAGTGTGAAAGCAATTAAAACTTAAAGAATTAATTTCTATCATGATCCCTTTTATATTACATACCATTTTACAGGTAACTAGGTAGTGCAACAAACCAAAGCCTACATCATAGTGTTATTGTGATGATGGGGAGAAAACATCTAGAGACTTGTTTTGCAAACCTTAAAGAGATATATAAATACTAGCTGTTATTATTATCATCATCATCACTACTACAATACTATTATTACTATTACACAAATAGGCATTCCATCTTCATCATTAAAATGAAATTGTTTTGCTGGCTGGAAATGATAGCAAAATAATATAAGGTAATGGAGGAAGTACTCATCAAGTTATACTATTACCAAATTATTATATGAACTCTTAAGTTTTCCAGGGCACATTAGATTCAAAGCACAAAATTGTTAAGTAGGGAAAGCTAAGTCAGAGGGACAGATTTAGAAGTAGGTATCCCAACAGATTGTCAGTGAGAACTGATAAGCAAACAACAAAGGAAGAGACAGAGAATAAAAAAGACAAAAATTATACAGCTTTGGACCTTTACTTAGTGACAGATCTTACTCATGACTTAAGCATATTATCATATTATAGAATCATACAATAGCTATTCACAAGGTAATCAAGTTTAAATTATATTCAACATTTTATTAAATAATATGTTCTATTGTTCAGTCATTTTTCAGTCATTATCTGTCTCTTTGAGATTTGATTTCAGGTTTTCTTGACAAAGAAACCTGGAATGGTTTGCCATTTCTTCTTCCAGCTTATTTGTCAGATGAGGAACTGAGGTAAACAGGTTAAGAGACTTGCCTAGGGTCATACAACCAGTAAGTATCCAAGGTTGGATTCAGGTTTCCCTTACTACAAAGTCAGCACTCTATCCACTGTACCAAATAGCTGCTCCAATATATTCTGAACAAAATTTTAAAATAATGTTATTTTTAATAAAGTTATATGTTATATTATTGGGCTAAATTGGAAAAGCTAAAATGTAGTACGGATAAATGCAGTCCTCTGGGTTCAAAGAGACATCTAAAGTACAAGATGGGAAAGTGGGAGGACAGAGCTAGAAAGCACAGTTTGTTTGAAATACAAGTGGGATTTTAGGGGACTACAAGTTCAATATGGATTGATGGTATAATATGGCCCAGAAAGAAAACAAATGTACTCCTAAACTGCATTAAAGAGGTATTCAAACTAGGAAGGTGACAGTCTTGTAGTATTACCCAGTCATAAATGTTCACTTAAAAATTTTACATTTTAGGGGCAGCTAGGCAGCACAGTGGATAGAGCACCGGCCCTGGAGTCAGGAGTACCTGAGCTCAAATCTGGCCTCAGACACTTAATAATTACCTAGCTGTGTGGCCTTGGGCAAGCCACTTAACCCCATTTGCCTTACAAAAACCTAAAAAAAAAAAGTTTTACATTTTAGGAAGACATTAATAAGTTGAAGACCATCCAGAAAAAAAAGAGTAACCAAGATGGGAAAAGACCATAAATTCTTGCCATATGAAGATTACTTGAAGGAATTAGGTATGTTAAACTTAAAGATAGAAGACTTAGGAGGACAGGTCCTGAAAATTGTCTTAGAAAGTACATGAAGGGCCGGCTAAGGAAAAGGATTATCTTGATTTTTTTCAATCCTAGGGGGCAGAATTGGAAGTTACTAAGAGATGAATTTAGGCTTAATGTATAAAAAATTTTTTCTAAAGATTATGGTAATACAAAAGCAGAATGGCAAAACTAAGTCCTTCCTTAAACATTGTAGATGTAGTTCTTATTTTTTTATTTGCAAGGCAATGGGGTTAAATGGCTTGCCCAAGGCCACACAGCTAGGTAATTATTAAGTGCCTGAGACTGGATTTTAACCCAGGTACTCCTGACTCCAGGGCCATGCTTTATCCACTACGCCGCCTAGCCACCCCTGTAGTTCTTATTTCAAGTATGAGTTAGACAAGATGATCATTAAGGTTCCCTTCCAACTTTTAAATTCTATGAGCCCATACATGATGAAAATGATACTTTCAGAAACAGGAAATGTAGTGTAACTGTACATATGCATACATAACTGCATGGATCTTTAATATAAAGCATTTTCTTAATAAATATTCAATTTAATATTTAATAATATTTAATTTAATAATTCTGTGATTACTTGATACAGATACTTTCTTCACTAATAGAGATCATAACCCCTTCTATGTCTTTATAAATAATTTCTTAAGTTGTTGTGACAAAATAACATCATCTAGTGATGTGGAATGAACTTCTGTAAACTTAGCTAGGCTGATTTTAGGGCAACAGTCTGTTACTGAGTTTGGTAGACTTCTCAGAAGACTTCTGAGTTTGGTAAGAAACCACCAGAGCTATGCAAACCTACCAACAAAATATATTTTTTAAGGCTTTTTGCAAGGCAATGGGGTTATAAGTGGCTTGCCCAAGGCCATACAGCTAGGTAATTATTAAGTATCTGAGGTTGGATTTGAACTCAGGTACCCTTGACTCCAGGACCAGTGCTCTATCCACTGTAGCACCACCTAGCTGTCCCCAAACTTGGCACCTTTCTTTTTTTTTTTAGGTTTTTTTTCTGGCAAGGCAAATGGGGTTATGTGGCTTGCCCAAGGCCACACCGCTGGGTTTTAAGTGTATGAGGCTGTATTTGAACTCGGGTCCACCTGACTCCAGGGCTGGTGCTCTATCCATTGCGCCACCTAGCCGTCCCCGACAAAACATTCTTAATCTCTCCATGATGCCAACAATGAGTCATCAAAAGAGGACTTTGGTGGACATAATAGAAATAATACAGCTTTCTATACTGAAAGTAAGACTTTAATGCGGAACCATTATGTTATTAAGTGTCAGCAATGTCCCAAACATGGTACTATGTACAAAGACAAAAGTAAAATAATCCTTCCTATTACATTCTACTGAGGGGGTAGGAGAATGATGGGATAAAACTCATACACAGATAAAGACAAAATATTTTGAGAAGGAAACCACACTATCTGGAGGAGGAATCAAAGAAAGTTCTAAAAATGAGGGGGTTTACCTGCCACAAAAATGCTGATCATCAACCCTGAAGCTGGTTCAATTTAAAAAAATGTTATGAAGCACTTACTATATGTGTAGCAACTTTAAACAAATTCTCTTTACTTTTTCCTAATCCCAACCTTCAATCAGAAAACAAATAGAATTCTTACCTTGATGGGAATTACTGGATCAGTCAGAACTACTAGATTGGCAATTCTGAGAAATGGATTATTTTATTTGTTGGTATCTTGAATGAAACCAGATTATTCAAGAGCTTTTATCTTAAGATATATTTTTTGCTTGTTTTTAAAGGCTTCAATGTTTAGACTAATAGAACAGAGAAATGAAAGCATATACAAATGGGCTTTAACTTGACAGTTATATGTATAACTGTTCTATATTCAAAGTCCATTAGGATTTAAAGAATTATATCTTTAGGGGGTGGGGGGAGGGAAGTAAGATTAGGGGAAAAATTGTAAAGCTCAAAATAACTAAAACCTTTAAAAAAAGAGAATTATATCTTTAAATATCTGACAAAGAAAAATTATACACATATCTTACCATTAACTTGCCAGATATTCACCATCTTTTCTAGAGCACCAGCTAGATACTTGCCACTGATACTCCAAGAGACAGGTGAGAAGCTTGGATCACTAGGTGATCCCAGGCTTTCCTCTGATTCATTTTCCCTAGGATATAAGAGGCAATATTATATAAGTCTATGGAATTATCTATTCTTTAATCACATTCCTATCAAAAGTCATATTAAATCCCTCTAACAAAGGTGTGATGGACAGCAAATTTATTTGAGTTTTACACACTCTTGTATCTAACCCTTGTATCTAACCCTTGAGAAATTCATATTTTTTTTTTTGCAAGGCAAATGGGGTTAAGTGGCTTGCCCAAGGACACACGGCTAGGTAATTATTAAGTATCTCAGACCAGATTTGAACCCAGGTACTCCTGACTCCAGGGCCGGTGCTTTATCCATTGTGCCATCTAGCTGCCCCTTGAAATTCATAAATTTTAAAAAAAGTGATACTACCTATTCAGGGAGAGAAGGAATTGCTTAGTTTAAGGGTTCCCAATAGGTTAGCTATGGATTTTTTTTTTAGGTTTTTTCAAGGCAATGGGGTTAAGAAGCTTGCCCAAGGCCACACAGCTAGGTAATTATTAAGTGTCTTGAGGCCGGATTTGAACTCAGGTACTCCTGGCTCCAGGGCTGGTGCTCTATCCATTGTGCCACCTAGCTGCCCCTATCTATGGATTTTTAAAAATTATATATTTTGATAACTGTCTTTTTAATCCTATGTATTTTATTTTATGTACTTAAAAACATCCTAAGAAGGGGTTCTCATGGGATTTCACTTATACCAAAATAGTCCATGATTCAACAAGATTGAGAATCAATAATGGCTTAGTGGACAGTATTCTAGCCTGGTTCAAGTTCTGCCTCTGACATATACACTAGTTGGGTGACCATAGGTAAAACCCATAACCATAAGTAATCCTTACAAATGCTAAATTAAATTTCTGAGCTTAAGTTAACACACAGGGAATACTTATACTGATGAAATCCTAACTCTAGACTATTCTTTTCCTCCTATGTCATGATATTTAAGATCCAATTTATATAAGGAAAATAATTCACTAATCAATCATGATTTTCAACTAATTTTTAAAAAATTTTATACATGAGATCTAGAGCTCATTAAGGCTCAAATTCCATCTCTTACACTTAATGACTATGTGACCCAAAACAAATTTCTCATCTTTTCATTCCCTAGGCCAGAGGTTTCAAACTCAAGCACAAGTGATGCCATTGCCAAAACTGAAAAAGGAAGTTTCTACACTGAATGTTCCCTATACCAATGAAATCATAGGTCTTGGTTCCCCCACCCCTTGTATACATACTATATGTATGTATGTATGTGTGTTTATATATACATGTATGTATGCACATGTGTTTATGTGTGTATATATAGACGTGTTTTTGTATATGTATGTGTATTTACATATGTTTGTATAGAAACTAAAGTAAGGGGGGGAGCCAAGATGGAAGCATGAAGGCAGCCATTTCCTGGGAATTTCTTCCCCCCAAAACTCCAAAAGCCATCAAATTATGACTCTAGCCAAAATTTAGAGGGGCAAAAACCACAGAAAGTCTGAGTGATACATTTTTCCAGTCCAAGACAACTTAGAAGTTCCGCAGGAAAGGTATATCTCACCAGGACCGGGGGTTGGAAAAAGCCCCGGTCACAGTGCAGCCCAGAACAGAAACTAAAGTAAAAATAGAATTAAAATTGCTGTAATTCTTAAATCCTCCACAAAAAAATCACAAATCAATAATAAACTTCAAAAATATGATGCATTAAGCAGTTGAACATTTTGCCAGCATATGAAATCTTAGCATAAACCACAAATACAGTGCTTTAAAAAAAGTATGTATTCTGATTTACTTTAATAGAAATTAAAGACATTTATTATGGAGATAACAGTATCTTTTTGCTGAATACATGTGAAAAATCAATATTTTAGCGCATCACCTTTCCTCTTTTATTTAATTAAAAAGGCAAAGTAATATATGCAATTGGGATGACTGAATTTTTAATATGTACTTAAGTTTTCTATAGTTGAATGTAGATGTTAAAACTCACAATCTGTTGAATACACAAGTTTGTTGTAGTGAATATTGTTTCTTGGTAACATTCCAAACCCTTATGGTGCCATCATTTCCGCTGGTTGCTAGAAGTCCTTTTTTATTACACCAAACACATGTCATTACCTAGAGCAGTTGAGAAAAGATGAGTCCAAATTTATTTGAAATAAAGGGAAAAAATTCTGATGATATTGCAAAAGGAAAGAAAGTGTAATACTTCTTCAATGCAATTTATATAGTTTCATTTCTTCATAAATATATTATAAATCATACTTGTGGTTACGAGGAGTAGGAATATAGTGCCATTTCCAAACATTGATGAATATTCTACAATTGAGGAATGCTTAATGTTTGGTTTAAAAATCAATATTCTTATCCATATTCAGAGAAAAAAACCATGGAATCTGAATATAGAGAAAAGCATATGCAATCACTTTTTCAAATTTCTTTTATGTTATTTATCCCCCCTTAGTTCTAATTCTTTTTTTTATTACATGCCTAATATGGAAAAAAATGTTAAACATGATTGTACATGTACAACCTATTTTCGCTGCTGTGGAGATGGGGAAGAGAAGAGAGGGTAGTAGAAAATTGTGGATCTCAAAAGTTTGCAAAAAGATCAATACTGAAAACTATCTTTGCATGTACTGAAAAAAATAAAGGAGAAAAAAAATAAGCTTCACTAAACATATTAAAATACTTAAAAGAAACCCACAAAATTTCAAAATTCTACAAAGCAAATTAAAAGGGATTTTTAATCCTAAAATTTTTTTGTTTTTAATTTAAAAGGGAGTGGGGCAAGTCAGTCTTCACTTTGTACATACTTGATCCTTATTCAGAAGACCAAAAGTTAGGGGGAAAGAATAAGGCTATTTTGTGAATATTTTCCTTGGGAGTTTCCTCCTATTTAAATGTCCTTTTTTTTTCTATGTGAACATCACAATGACCACACATCTATTCAAGTCAAGAGTTGGCAATTATCTAAGAAATCTAGGGTAATTCAGACTTCTAAATTGCAAAGACTGTGAAATATTTAAATACTGAGTTTTATGTGTCAGGAATTAAGCTTCATATTTTAGAACCATTTTCAGAATCATTTGAAACATTCAAAATCCATAACAGATAAATCACAAAAGATAGAATTCTGCTGGGGGAATTCTTTGAAATCTGCAGTCAGAGGACCTCCCACTAACTACCTGTGGGACCATTTGACCACTCTAGACTCCAATTTCCTGCTCTACAAAATGAGAAAGTCGGACTAAAGTAGCTCTAATTCAAACTCTAACATTATGAATCATGACAATACATACCCTATTCTGATGAGCCTCCAACTTTATAAAGAAGCATTTCCTCAGATCTCCTCCAATGTCAGCCAATGTCTGAGGACTAGTTTGATTGTCTCGATCATGTGCAGCAAGAGTTCGCACAAGTTGCTGAGCAGCCCATTGCCTATGTTGTGAGGACAACCTTGAAGAGAGGCAGCAAGCTGCCAGTGCATTAGCCAGCTCCAGAGGGCCTACAGCAGAAGGATCATAGGAAGGATGGGCATACAATTGGGCAATTAAACCTGCTTAGACAAAACAGTGAAATGATGCCCAGATGAGAGTCAGTAGTACTGATCGAGCAAAAGTGGCATAACCCACATCTTTCCAGAAAAAAAAAATCATACAAGAGATAATTTTACTAAAATATGTACCAAAAATGTAATATTAATTTCAAGACAAATTATAATAAGGAAATTGGAGTCATCAAATTTTCACACTTCATTTAAAATATACTTAAATCTTTATTCTGATCAAAGTACAGAATTCCTACAACAGGGTTGGAAGCACTGTCTACTAAGATTAAATTAGGTTTAGCTTTTAAAGCTCCAAAATCATCCCATCAACCCACTGAAGAAATGGGGAGTCAGATTATAAGAGCACATATTTCTTGTACAAGAAGTATTACTAACATCTAGACTTGAAAATGGATTAGGAGTATCAAGAAGATAAAAAGTAAGTATTTCTAGGTTTTACATTTACAATTAAATATAAAAAGAAAAATGATACTTTACATTTCTTTATACAACTATGTGAAAAAAATTGTGGTTCTCATTATTTTCAGCAATAAATTAAGATTAATTTAAAAGCATGACTTAACCTTCTAATTTTTTTTGCACAAACATAAAAACTCAGGTATTTGTTTTATGTACCCTCCCAGCCACCACCCCCAAACTCCCAATTTGTATAATAAAAAATATGCAAAATAATGGATTTTATAATGAAATAGGTGGACAAAATATATAAAAAATGCAAAATTTATCATGAATTAGGATGATCAAACATAAAATCTACCTTTCTTTTCAATTTCTGCTTTATCATAGTTAGGTCTCAGTTTAGCTCCTTTGTCTGCCAGTAATGCCACAAGGGCCTGAGTAACTACAAAGTTGGGAGAAGTTACAAGTTTGTTTTCTTCTGCAATTCCTCGGAGAAAGCTGGGCAGAAACTTGAGCTGAATTGGATCATCAACTGTAGTTAAATTAACACCTGTTGCAGCAGAAATCAAGTTCTAAGGAGACAATCAAGACAACATTTTTCAATTTTTTTTTTTTACAAATTAGGACAAAAGTTAATTTCCTATTCAATGATTTTCAAGAGAAATGAGGGACTAGAATAGAAAGAGTAGGGAGGAGACTACTGGGAGTAGAACAAGGTGAAAAGCAAATAGATTAATTTGGATGAAACTCATGTACCTGTGTACACAACTGTACCAGCAGTTTTGCAGCACTAGGAGTATTGGATGCCAGACAACCCACAGCTGTGCTTAAATAGGCCAGACATGATATTGGCTTGTTACTCTTGCTGTGAACTCCTCTAGAACGTTCTGAGGGACAAGCCATAGAGGAAGGACTTGTAGAGAGACCAGCTCTCCCTGCTGCAGCTAAGCACATTAAACGAACTAGAGTTCGGATATCTGTTAAACCCAAGGACTCAAGACCAGCAGCAAGACTACAACTGGAACCACTGTTTAAAAAAAAAAAAGGAAAATACTTTGGAGAAAAAATAAATTAAGATTTATAAGAAATAATTTGAAAACTCAATATGCATCACAGGTTCCAAAAAATTAAAACCTAAGTTGCATTAGTATGTTGTCATTAACATAAGACATGAAGTTTTGGTCAATATGTTATTTTATTTGAGTCTTTTTACTTCAATTGAGCTTCAATTTAATTGTTCTATTTCTTCACTTATGGGGATTTTTACTAGTAACTCTCTTTTCCCTTTACTACTTTGTCAATATAGTATGTATCAATAAAGGGGCACTACATGAACTATGTTAACTTAAATCTTTTGAGTTGCTTCAAGCAAACAGTACCTTATTCAGTCAAATAACCTGCTTGACATTTTTTCTCAATGAACTGATTTAACTAAATTAAAAACAGTGCAGATGTATGTGGTTCACCACAGTGCAAATTATAGTCTAGCCTAAAACATGGACTTATAGACCTTGATTGTAAAAGTAGTAGAAAAATTTATAGGTAAAAAATGAATTTAAATGCTGTAGCCTTCTGCAGAATGGCTATATTCCATAATATGAAAACTCTTGATTTATCCATAATCTCAAACTATTCCAAGCTATTATTCTTTTTTTTTAATTAGATTTTTCAAGGCAATGGGTTTAAGTGGCTTGCCCAAGGCCACATGGCTAGGTAATTATTAAGTGTCTGAGGCTGGATTTGAACACAGGTATTCCTGACTCCAAAGCCAGTGCTCTATTCACTGTGCCATCAAGCTGCCCCTCCCCAAGCTATTATTCTTTTTTTTTTTGCAAGGCAAATGGGGTTGGTTAAGTGGCTTGCCCAGGGCCACACAGCTAGGTAATTATTAAGTATCTCAGACCAGATTTGAACCCAGGTACTCCTGACTCCAGGGCTGGTGCTTTAGCCACTGCGCCACCTAGCTCCCCCCAAGCTATTATTCTAATGAAGATTCATAGATAAAAATAAATAGTATAACTGGATATAGAAACTGACACTCACCTGACAGAAAGCAGGGAAAGTGCCCGCATGACCATTGTACGTGCTAGAAGAACCTGAGCTGCTGCAGTTACTCTTCTTAAGGCCATTACACGATCATGTGGATTCACCAGAGCAGCAGCTTGCTCTCCTAATGTGATTCTACCTGAAGAACTTTTTTCTACAGAGCCATGACAACCTGTTAAACACAAAACTCTTCTTATTTCTGAATAAGAAAGCAAGAACAAATAACAAATATCTTGGCTCTTCCCTACTAGAGTCAGTCAGATGCTAAAATTAAAGCACATTTTGATCCACCAATTCAGGACAAAATTTCATACAATGGAAGAGTAGCAATATTTATTTTTCATTAGGTAAGACTTTATTAAGTACCTTTTATATCTCAGAAACATTGCTAGGTACTGAGGATAAAAGAGCTGACAATGAAATAATCTCCACTGTCAAAGGGCTTACATTCTATTAAAAAGAAGTAATCTGTACATGGAAAGTTTTTTTTTTTGTTTTATTTTTTGTTTTTGCAAGGTAATGGGGTTAAGTGACTTGCCGGAGGTCACAAAGCTAGGTAATTATTAAGTGGTCTGAGGCTGGATTTGAACTTAGGTCCTCCTGACTTCAGGGCCAGTGCTCTATCCACTGTGCCACCTAGCAGCCCGAAATAGATTTTTTTTTTAAAAAGCAAAGTTAATGTAAAACAATTTTTGAGGGGGGGAGAACTAACAGTTAAAGGGGTCAAGAAAGGACTTGTCTAGGAAGTTGCATTTGAGCTGAGTCTTAAAACATCAAAGATGAAGAAGTAATGTATTCTAGGCACAAGAGATAGCCAGAGATATTTTCACTCTTAATTCTAGAATCCATGTTATATTCAATCCTGCCTGATATGGATCACTGGAAGGGTTTAGTAAGCTCCAATACATGATATTTATTCAAGTTTTTTGCATGTTTTTCTCTATTAACTCTTTTTTGTCCATATCTCCTATGTGTCTGACACCCAAATGGAAATGAGAAAGGCAAAATAAAATAAATGGTCCATTTCCATATTCCATTGTCCCAGAGGGGAAGAAATCAAATTCCTGTACACAAAAAATGTTACTGACTGGGCTTCTGACTTGTTAGGAAAAACAAAAAAATTTACTGTTACTATAATGTAATCCGATGAGCATTTCATAGTACAAGAAAAGACAATCAGCACCAGAAGTCCGAATCTACATATTTAAGTTTACCTATTTGCATCAGTGTCTCTTCCATACTGTTGGTGGCAGTAACCATTGCCACAGACGCGCCAAGTGGATCACTATCAGGGAACTGAACTGGCTCTGGTACAATACGGCGATCATTTAAACCTAATGGTCCAGCAAGCAATTCAAATTCTTCTTCACCAGTAAGTTTGTCATCCTCATCAACATCCAGCATGTCCCAGTCTTCTATAATTTAAGTGAATAATAAATGATGGGAAGATGAATACAAAATGTGATGTTGGTATACAATTAAGTGATATGATGTGATGTGATAGCCAACAGATCCAGATTTTCAAAACTATACTCACTAAAAGAAATGCTACCAAAAAGAACAAGAATGTCAATATCTCATGGTGACATGATCCTAGTAATTTATTGCTCTGAAGCCAAGGAAGAAATGTAATAGGAATAATTATACAAACACAACTATAATTAAACCAATGAGAATAAATTTCACAGGTGGGAGGTAATATTACAAATAATTTAAGAATGATTGGTAAGGGACACAAATATCCCATGCCACAGCATGGACTTAGCATTACTGAGAATTACTTAGCATACTGTTCCACAAAAGTAAACTTTCCAAATAATTGCTTGTCTCATTGCTTGTCAATCACTATATTTTTTTTAAGTTTTTGCAAGGCAGTGGGGTTAAGTGGCTTGCCCAAGACCACACAGCCAGGTAATTATTAAGTGTCTGAAGTCAGATTTGAACTTAGGTACTCCTGACTCCAGGGCCGGTGCTCCATCTACTTCACCACCCTAGGCACCCCGAACAATTACTTAAGGAATGAAATGCCTTGCACTTGATTTACTTTATTGACTTATTGACTTTATTAAAGCTTTCTCGACTTTATTTATTTAGTTTTTAGTTTTGCAAGACAAATGGGGTTAAGTGGCTTGCCCAAGGCCACACAGCTAGGCAATTATCAAATGTCTCAGGCCAGATCTGAACCCAGGCGCTCCTGTCTCCAGGGCAGGTGCTCTATTAACTGCACCACCTAGCTGTCCTATTTCTTGACTTTATTAAAAACAACAATGAATAGATTTAAGCCACTCTTCATGACTCTAGGACATAAAAATATAAAAATAAACAAATACAGGGATACTGGGTATGGACAGTCAGATCCACAGGCTTGTTGACAGACAAATGCCTGTCATTTTCCATTCTAGGGTTTCAGGTATAAATCCTCAAGTCTCTCTCATATCTAAATCCTCCAACTATATATTACTGTGTTATGTTACAATGTCTTCAGGTACTATTGGTATTTTAAGAGTAGGAGGCTCCTGTGTAAACATAGACTTCTATCTGAGTGTGAACCTATGCTTTTTTCCTGCCCCTTCCCTATAAATCTACAAAATATTTCCTTCCCTGATGTCAGCCTCCAAAATCAATCAGCTATTCAGGCCTTCTAATTTTGTTATAGGTTATTAAACCACTTACCTGATGAATGATCAGAGTTAGGACTAGAAAAATAAGTTCTCAGTAAAGATTTGGAGACTCATATCTAAAATGTCTATAATTCAATACACACATTTTGTGTTTTTTTATTCTACCAAGCTAAAAAAAATCCTCATATAGGATTTACAGAAACAGTGATGATGTTGCTTCCAAAAATTGCTACTGTTCAGTTGTATCCAACTCTTCATGACCCCAACTGACAAATATAGTTCTCTATCTTATTTTACAAATAGGAACTGAGGTAGAGTACAGTGACTTGCCCAGAGTCACACAGCTAGAATCTGAGGTCAATTTGAACTCTAGAAGCCTTTCTGACTCTAGGCCCATCACTATTTGCCACCTAGTTTCCAAAAATTATTCATCATTATATTTTATTTCATTTTTGTACTAAATACCTGAGCTCTATCATGTTTACACTTATACACCATATACACACACAATATTAAAATTCTTAATATATATATTTATTCCAAAATTATATTAGCAATACCAGAACTGAGATTCTTTATCTTTCATTTAAGTGCTTTTTTCTAATATACTACACTTTCATTTGCTAGGCAAATATAATATTAATATAAATGGAAATATCCTGACTATTATAAAAATATTTAGTAGATAATTAGTTAATGTAGATAACTCACATTACTTTTTAGTACATGTCCATACCTATCACATATGTTATGGAGCATTTTAAACATGCTATTCATATCCTCTGTCTAAATTCCCTATCATACAGGTCTATACCTTAGAGGGGAGGGGAGTCAATTTTGCATTTAGGATCTGTTGAAGTCATATTTGAGATCTTTATATTATAATGTCATATAGTTCCACCTTTGAGACCTGGAAAATGCTATCATAAGTATGTATATAATGTATATACAGGGTTAGCAAAGAAATAACGCATTCCAAATCCTTATTAAGTGTTTTTCACATGGACACAAATCAGTAACAATAGCAATACCAGAACTGAGATTCTTTATCATTCATTTAAGTGCTTTTTTCTAATACACTACATTTTCATTTGCTAGACAAATTTAATCTTTTAATATAAAAGCAAATTTTAAAAATATGGAAATCTTAATATTTAATGAAAAATTATTTAGTGTTTATACTATCAACTCTGGATTATATTAATGAAACAGAGAAGCTCTCAAAACAACTACCTTCATAAACGCTGTCTTGCTTGCCAATTAAATCAGGAGCCTGTCCTTTGTACCTGTACCAAAAATAAAAGATAACTTATTTCTATAAAACATAGCTAATAATCAGAAATGCAAGATAAATCACTAATACATTTTAGGGAGTAAAATAAACTTCCTGTCCTGTTCCTTATATAATAAAACCAATAAAACTTTTAGAATAAAGTACCTATGTAAAACCAAAGCCAAATTCACAAAAAAATTTATATAGACTTCTGTGTCCAATAAACTATTTTATTTAAAAATAAAAATTAGACATAGCTGATGATATGCTCCAATGGATAAGTGATAGAATGTGAGCAAAATGTTTTTTAAAGATAGTTACCTAATAAGAATTATATAATTCATGATAAAATTACTCATAAAAGAGAGACACATAAATGATTTTGATGTTTCATCTCACACTTGGAAAGATAACAAGGACAATAAAAAGATGAGAATAGTCATTGTTGAAGAGACAATGGAATGATGAGAAAACTAATGTACTATTGAAGCTGTAAATTGGTTTATCCATTCTGGAAAGCTTGTAATGATGAAAAAAAGAGAATATTCATATTCTGTGATTCAGAGATTTCACTAACAAGCAGATTCCCCTAAGGAAGTCAGTGAAAAGGAAGTCAATATATATCAAATATATATCAAAATATTTAAAGCTACATTTTTCTGGTAGTAAAGAACTGGAAACAAAATTGATGATGCTGATAGGGAATAGTTAAACAAATTGTGGTACATGAAAGTAAAGGAATATTATTACACAGTAAGAAGGAATCACTATGACAAAGACAGAAAAGCATAGAAAAATTACATATATTGATGCAAAGTGAAGTAAAATAAAACCCGGAAAACAATAAACTTGATAACTAAAATCATACAGACAGAAGGAACAAGAAAATGACTTAAACTGCTATAAAATTACAATTATCAATCTTCACTCTAAAGAGTAGATATGAAAAGATACCTCCCCCACAGTTTCATAGCAAAGATAGGGCACCATAGATCTAGAGTAATAAACATACAGAACATCAGGCTTTTTTATTTTTTTAGTTGTGTGGAATTTTTTTTTAAACAGGTGGCTCTGTGAGAAGGGATTCAAAGAAATAAAAGTGGGAAATATAGGTGATGTAAAAAGGTATCAATAGGTATCAAAGGTATCAATGAAATTTTATTAAAAAAAAAGAATCATATGAAATATTGCTCCAGAGCAGTAATGAGCAAATGCAAATCAAAACAAAGTGAGAATTCACCTCATAATCCATAAATGCAAAGAAAACAAAAAATTGCTTATAATTAAAGCTGTGACTTGATCCAATCTTTCTGTAAAACAATTAGAAATTATACTAAAAGAAAACTAAAATATCCATATCTTTTGATTCAGAGATCCTCTCTCTTGCTAGATATATACACAATCAAGGAGGTCAAAGAGAAAGAAAGGAACCATGAACACCAAAATATTAATAGTATCATTTTTTTTGTGGTAGGAAGGAACTGGAAATAAGTAGCTGCCCACTGATTGAAGAATGAATCAACAAATATTGGTATATAAATGTAAGGCAATAGCATTGCATTGTAAAAAACTGCAAATATAAAGAATTCAGAAAATCATGACAGTAATGACATAACTAGGTAACTAGTGATATAAGCAGAACCAGGAAAACGATGCACAAAGCAACAACAATGTAAATGTAAAGAACAAAAAACTTTCAGCTGAATGCTGAGTGATTATAATGAACTGCCCCAGAGAGTTCAGAAAATGCACTTCTTTCTCCTCACCGAAAAGTTGTAGGAACTATAAGATTCAAGAACTCCATGGATGTTAAGACAAGGCTTTTTGTTGGTTAGTTTTTGTCCAATTGCTTCTCCCTCCTAAAAAACCCTCAAACTTTGTTACAACAGAGGAGTCACAAGATAGGACAGGAAGAAAGGATCTACTTAGAAATGGATGTAATGAAAAAAAATTAAAAGGTGTCAATGAAAATAAAATATTAAGAAAAAAATGTTTTGAGTGACAACTCCAATTAAATTAAAAATACTGCTTGACAACTTCACCAAAATCAAGTTTAAATGTCACCTCATTCAAATAAAAACTATAAAACTTGTTTTTATTTTCATCAAATGCAAGATCTTAAAAGTCATCTTAAATAATTGGTTTAAAAACTGGCACTAAATACAAATTACTGATGTCAGCAATCGATCTAAGTAGTCCTTAAGTCAGAGCAAACAGGTTATAACAATTAAATGATAAACCTCTAAGTCTGACCTCAGATTCCATGGCTTCACTGTCACCAATCCCTCTGGCTCCACCCCACCTCCAAGTCTTTTTTTTTTTTTTTGCCTCTCATAAGATTCCCAACAGAGGATATAGTGTAATGAGAAGCATATCCCCACTTCCACATTCAACTACAAAAAGATAAACCCCTCCCCTTCCCACACCCCCACCAAACTCCAGTAAAGCATTAGATTTATTCAAACATCTTTTATAGAATGATTACTAAGTGAAATAAACTGTGCAAATAAACTATAAGAAAAAAAACACAATGGATCCTCTTCAAGGACCTAGCAAATGTATACCAAAAATATCCTTACCCTTTTATCGAATATATTTGAAAAAAATATATACCTTTCAGAAGTTGAGGTCTTAGATTTAGTCTTCAGAGCCAAATATTTTTCTCTACAGCTGCCACACAAGAGGTAATATGGATTTCCACTTCCACATTCACCACCAAACCATCCATCTACATAAGAACCATTACTCCGATAGCCCTGCCGGTTTGCACTCCGGCCACAACCAGGATGGTTTCTTTTCATATGTTGATTGAAGCTGACAACACTGGATTCACACAGCTCACACACCACCACTTCTTCTCTGTCTTCAGACTCGCAAACATGCTGTATAAAATTATTTTTATACTAAATTATTTCTATTTTTGTATTGTGATCTTGAAGCTATAATTATAATTAATATAATCTAGTTATAAAGTGAAAACAAAGGACAAGAGAAGGGCAATCTAAGAGTTAAAGTATTGCTTAGAAATTTAATTAAGTCAGTGCATATTTATCCTCTAGGAGAAATTATAGAAGGCCATGGATAGAACTTCAAATGATGACAGAGCCTAGATTGTTTTAAACTACTGAGAGTGAAAGCAAGTATTCACAATGAGAATAAAGATAGATTCATTTAAATACTGAAGTAGTTGGTATGTGAGCTGAAAATTTTGCTTTAACTGTGCTTTATTAACAATTTCTTCTTTTAGATCACACTAAGTTGCACCTGATATTCTTTTTGGTATAAAGAATTAACTCGTAACCAATAATCCTTCTAAGAAACATTCAATAATAACAATGAAAAACTATCTAAACTTTCAAAAACTAAAACTAGCATCACAAATGTTGGCTCAAAGTTTAAGGGAATTCACTTTCAATTTTTTTTTTAGGTTTTTGGCAAGGCAAATGGAGTTAAGTGGCTTTCCCAAGGTCACACAGCTAGGTAATTATTAAGTGTCTGAGACCGGTTTTGAACCCAGGTACTCCTGACTCCAAGGCCGGTGCTTTATCCACTACGCCACCTAGCCGCCCCACTACGCCACCTAGCCGCCCCCACTTTCAATTTTTAAAATGACTAATTCTTTATTTGGATTTCTCACAGTCTCTTGCAAAATTTTATTCTATCAATTTAGTTTACTTAATACTATGTCTTTTCTCTGTAGGATTTAATAGGTAAAGAGCCCCAAGCAAAAACTGGCAAATCTGTGAATTTTTCATTCTACTGAGAAAGTGTAACATTTTGTTCTCTTTGTAGCTAGATTCACTATAAACTCTGAGATAGAAAAAATTTATTGGCAAGTTCTAAGTATATATTGTTTCTTAGAATGGGTAAAAGGTTATAGATGACTATGAAATCCAATAGTCATATATCATAAAAACTATGATGCCGAGCATCTAAGCTTCCTAGGATGTTTTCTATACTATAATTTGTCTATAATAACAGAATAATTCAAATATCATGCTTCATTATAGGGCTACTAATAATACACATAGAGAAGACATTATATAGTTTGAGGACAATGGTTTGCAATAATGAAAGTAGGCAACGAATTCAAAAAGTTTTATGAGAGCTACCATAAAGACTAACACTTTAATTTTAGAAATCAGTCAATCAGCTGTTAAAAATTGTAAGCACAACAAAAATTAAGTCACAGCAGCCCCAGCTGCAGTCACACACACCCAGGTAGGCCAATCCAATACCTCTGGGATCCACATTCCCAGAATATCATTATCGCTGGTCAAATCTTGTCCAAACATTGCCTCCATTGCCTCATCATCTAGATCAATTTCCAATTCTTCATCCAAGTTAAAGTCATATAATGCCCCAGGGTCTTGCTGCAAAGAAATTCCCTCTCTTCGACTTTGATTCCTATGAGCCTGTACAGAACGGTATAACCCCGCTCAGAACAAAAAAAAGAAAAAACATTTTACTTGCATACAAAAAATTTCTGAACATTTTAATTGCTAATAGAGAAGAAAATGAGATGAGGGCTTAGCTGGTTTACCTAACTGCTGGTAAAAATATATTAAAAAAATTAGGAGTTTTCTTTTCATATCAAAACAATATTTAACATAAATATAATTTTATGTTCTATAGAAAACTGCTTATCTTTAAAGATAACTAGAAAGAATGGCCACTGTTGGTCCTCTGGACCCTTATTACTTTGCCTGTACTTTCTTACTACTGATATTAAATCAAATTTTTAATGTCATTTTTAAAATGTGTGTATTGTCTCCAACCTAAGCCATAAATATCACTGGGAGACAGAGGGACAGAATTATTTAAATCTTTCAGAGTAATATCTTGAGTTACGGGTCTTGGTTTTATCATCTATAAAAAGGCTGCATTAGACTCAATGATCTCTAAGATTCATTCTAGCTCTGAGGCTACAATTCTGGCAGAGTGCTTTATACATAAAGAACACTCAAAAAATAAATGAATCAGAGGGACTGTAAACTGAAATAGAAAAAATCCTGGACTGCCTGCTATCTAATTACTATCTGTGTAATAACTTAGTCTTCAATCTCATTAATCAAATAAGGGACTGCACTAAATAATCTCTAAGGTCCATTCCAATTCTAAATCTATGATTAAATTAAAACAGAATATAGTCTGAATTAAAGAATTACCTGCTCTTGCCAGCAATGTCCGAGCTGTTAAATCAAATTTGTGTCTTCTTGTTACAGCAGATCGACTCCTGGAAGGAGGTCCACTTCCAGAAGCTGTATTATCTGCATGATCCAAATTATCAGTGCTGCAAATTAATTTGAAAACAAAAAGCAGAAATCAAAAATCACAATGAGAATAATAACCTATCAAACATTCTGTTATGAAATAATGTGGTGATGTTTTCCCCTGTATTTTTAAATATAAATGAGGGCCCAAATGTTTTTTAAACATAGCAGCTACTTATTTTGTTGAAGTGAAAAAGAATGACAGTGGGTCACAAGGGCCAAGGTACTAGCTCTTAAAGAAGAAACTTGGGTTCAAATCCTCCATTAAACTCACTATTTGGGTGAGTCATTTCCACAACTATTAAATTCGAGGGTTGGACTGAGGTCTAGGTTCAGGGCTGTGAGCACCATGATTCATCACTCTAAGAAAGAGATATGCCCTGAAATAAATCTTTTTTCCCCCCTAGCATAGGCCTTAATTTACAAAGGGACCACTAGAGGTTGCAATTCTATCAATAAATAATTCCTGAAATGGTTGTAGGCAGAAAAATGAATTTAACTTTTGACTCATTATTACATCTTTGAATACAAGAGAAGTAGAACAATTAAAATGATTAATCTAAAGCAATACTAAATGTGACTACCAAACTACCAAATTCAGAGTTCAACACACTTTTCATCTTAGGAAGCCCATGGCAATATGGTCTAAATATATTGATGGAGTCTACTAGAGTTAAGGTATGCTTTTATTTTGAATTCTGTGCAAGACTCCAGAAGTTTTCCATGATTTCAGGTCTTCTTATCAACTGAAGAAGGTTAAATTTATCTCGCATTGTACTCATTCTCCATTCCTGCCATCTAGTTTCAGGTCCTTAAATATAAAGAACATACCCACACTACCCTCTTTTTAAATTTTCATTCCTCTCATTTTCATTTCTCAGGCCCACCACACCTATCCAATTTGTCCACAAGCTAGCATATTCCACATGGCTTTTGGAAATGTCTCCTATGATAAAATACAAAATCCTCAGCATGGCATTTTAAAGACTTCACAATCTGGTTTCCACCAACTCTGTAATTTTTTTTAGTGATTTTCTTTTAAGCACCCTCCATTCTAACCAAACTGTTCCTTATACATGGTATTCTACCTCCTACCTCTGCTTCTGAAAAAACTTACCCTCCTTTTTTTGGAACGACTTCCTCACCTCTGCCATGTAGAATTTTTCTTTTCTTTCAAAGCACAGTTTAGGTGACATCTCCTACATGAGACTTTTTCTAATATTTCTAGTTGGCAAATATTCTAAATCAGTTGGAATGGTTTTTACTCTTTAGAATTATTCTCTTTTGTGGGGGAAGGTGAAGGGATGTATTGTGTACAATTTTTAACCCCCCACTAGCAGAATATAAACTTCTTGCCTACAGAAAGAACTTCTTAAATGTTTCCTGGCTTGACCTCTTGAACAGTCTATTCTTTTAGTGATGCCATCACATCACCAGTTGGTTGGTTGGTTGGCTGGTGTCCTTCAATATCAAAGATGACTAAAATGAAGATCACTAAAACGATATTACAGTATGTCCAACTATGGCTGATCAAACAATACGAGTTCAGAATGTTCTACCACAGGTCGGGCACAAATAATCCTTGTGAACATCTGGGGTGTTACTTACTCATCTCACATTTCCTTTGACCTGCTTCAATTCTGCCTTCCTCAAAGTAAGCAGCACTTCTCTATAGAGAGCAACCATTCAGGGTGGTTCTGTGCCAGTGTCTTCCAAGCGGCACAAGCATTCTAAAGTTCTTAAGAGAGACCTTCAGAGGTAACCTGATATCATTTCTTCTGACGCCTCAGTGAATGCTTGCCCTTTGTGAGTTTTTCCACAAAACAGTCTTTTTTGGCATGCATATGCCTGGCATTCTAACACTATGGAAAACTCATCATAGTTGTACTCTCTGTATTAATATTTGAATACTTCTCAATTTAGTTGGAGAAAGGACCTCAGTGTCTGGTATCTTCTCTCCCACACTTTCTTTTGGAGCCTCTCAAATACTGAGCTGATTCTGGCAATGTGTGTCAAGGTACACGAACTTGTCCATAGTACCCAAAACTTCTTGATTTGCTGTAACCGAAGGTTCCACATATGGATGATGTGGTGTTGGCTGATGGGGCACCTGTGTTTTCTTGGTGTTAATTGTTAGACTAAAATTAGCACAAGCAGCAGAGAATGGGTCCATACTTTGTTGTATCTCAGCTTCAGAGGCTGCACTGAGGACACAATCATCAGCAAATAGAAGACTCCCTCCTCCACTTTGGTCTTGGCTTGTAGACTTTTCAAGTTGAAGAATTTACCATCAGTGTGGTAGATGACCTTGATGTCGTATTCATCCTCAGTGAAAACGTTTGACAACATGACTGAAAGACATCATGCTAAAAAGTATGGAAGCAAGGACATGTCCTTGTTTCACTCTATTGGGGACTAGGAAATCATGAGAGCATCATCCACTATTAAGAACCCAGGCAACATGCTGTCTTTGAATTGATGAACAATACTGATGAATTTCTCCAGGCAACCACATTTTGACATAATTTTCCATAAGCCCTCACAAGTAACAATATCAAAAGCCATGGTCAGATCTACAAATATTGTATACAGACCTTTGTTTTGCTTCTGGCATTTTCCTGGAGTTGTGAGACAGCAAATACCATATCAACTATTCCTCGACCATTTCTGGAGCCACACTGGCTTTCAGGGAAGTGACTACTGAATTGGCCTAATGAGGACTCTGGCAAGAATCTTAATAGCAATGACTAAGAAAGAAACACCCCCGTTATTGTCACAGGACAATCTCTTTTACCTTCATTAAGATGGGCAATGGAGGCATCCCTGAATTTCTGGGGAATAATCTCTTCAAGTCATAAAACCTGGAAAATTTCAGTCAGTTTTTGGATGAGTAATGGAACCTAACCTTGAAGATTCTAGTCTAAATAGAATAAGCACAAGGTATTTTGCCACATGAAAAAAGCCTAATGGCATTCAAAACCTCTTCTTTAGTTGAAACATCAACTAGGGATAAGATTTGACTTTAACTTCAGGTAAAGGATCAATGGCTTCTGCATTGATTGATGATGCTCTGTTAAGAACACTATGGAAGTATTCAGTCCAGAATTTTATTTGCCTTCTTATTGAGCCAAGAATCCTGAATCTCTCTAAGCTTCACATGCACTTTAGTTTTAAGGGAATTAAATGATGCCTTCTTAGAAATGGATGACTTATCCTGTTGGTAAGTCCTGTGGAGTTTTAGTTTTTCACTTAATAATTTCTGTATTTCCCCCCATCATTTTCATCAAACCAAATTTTTCTGAGTGTTCTGATCCAGATGGGCAAATGTAGTACACCAAATCCCTGAAGGTTGCCCATCCCTCTTCTGCTCCACTGTTGCCAACTGATTGTTGGCTCAACTTCCCCTCCAGGTTATTAACAAACTGTTCCTACTCAGAGACATACTCTATCTAATCTCTTGCCATTAATTCTTCTGGTAGTCACCTTGCCTTTGAACTGCCACTTTGGTTGAATGTGAATATTTAGCTTGGAGAAGATGAGTCTCTGATCAGTCTAGCACTCTGTACCACACATAGCTTCCATTATTTTCACATCTTGTCTCTCATATCCCAGTATACCACAATGAAGTTTATCTTTGACTTTTGACCTTTTGTATTAAATCCGATTCTCATAAGTTCTACTTCTAAAATACATCATATAATCTTCTCTTCTAAGTTCTTATTGCTACCCAATTTGTTGCTTATAGTAGCCTAACAGTTATTCCTAATTCTATACTTTTTCTCTAATTATCCAAAATATTGAAAAAAGAAAATGCGTCCATTACATTGAAAAAAGAAGTGACTTCTCATGTACAGCTCTGCTTTTGCCATTCCTACCTTCAAAAATCTTCAGTGGCTAGCTATAATTTACTAAAGTCAAATTCCTTAGTTTATTACTCAAGTTTTCTCATAATCTGGCATCTTCTTGTTTTATACCTCTTTATATTTTAGTCAACTTACTAGCATCTTACACTGAATATACCAGAATACTTCTGCCTTTCATGTTCTTTTGACTGGAACATTTTATTTTAATCTCCTCCTTGGGTGTCATCCTTTAAGCCAATTAAATGCCACCTCTTTAATGAAACTTTCTCTGATTCCATTTGTCAGGAATGTCATTATCCTAGCAATCATGATAGCATCTTCTTAAAAACATAATGCACTTTCATAATATATGTTCCAGTATGTGTTTTCCTGTCTTATTTACTTAGACTGTATACTCTTTTTTAAGGTAGCAACTGTAATCAGCTAAGTTTTATATCTCCTTACAAATCAACATCATAGTGCTCTGAACAGTAATCACCATAAATTCATTAAGCAATGAAATTAATACCAAGGATAAAGAATTTAGTAACCTTATTTTTTGGCTATATGGCCACAGTTAAAAACTAATACCAATTTTGTAAGTGATTTTACACACACACACACACACATACACACACACCCCGACCCACCCTTTATCTCTCTCAATCATAAAAGCTGATGTTCTCTCTTAGTAAGCAAAAATTAATGACTAAGAACTGCCTGGGGCCACTGAGAAGTTAATTGATTTGCCCAAGGTCATGCTACCAAGGCATAAATTGGTCCAGGTTCATGTAGTCTTTGGAGTAAAATGCATAAAAATATTCAATATAGTATTACCATTCCTAGATATAATCTCCACAAAGACAGAGTTCATTTCATATTTTATCCATCTTTATAGTGTCTACCAATTCTAAAGACAAACAATAAAGAGTTAAATGGTTGATAAATAAATTATCTCAATTTTGCAAGAAATCTACAGATCCTAAAGCAAGAATTTAGAAACATTTCTGAAATTTACCACTACCTGTGATATAGAATTGAAAAATCAAAATTGACATTTCACCTTTCATTAAATCCCTCCTCCATTTCAGCAGCATCAGCTGATGGTATGTCCCCAGGTGATTGCAAATAACAAGGGTCAATAGATTTCCCACTGCTAGTGCCTGCAACTCTTGCTCCATGACGCGAATCAGAAGTGCTACCTGACTGAGGTTCCTCATCATCCTCATTGCCAGGATGTTCTATCATCCACATGGCCAGGACTGTAATGTTCTGGGCATCTGCTTCACCTCTCGCACCTGATTAAAAAAAAAAAATAAAACTATCTTTCTGTACAGTAGACATTCATGCTACAGAGTGTTCTCTACTTTTAATGACAACTAAGTATTTTTATTAAATTCTATAGCTATTGAAAAACATACTCCATTGAGTTCATTATATTACTAAAGATGTGATTATTCCCTCCATTGGTGCAGATGTACCAATGATACAGATGATGTGCTTTCTTATTCTGTGCAAATCTGAAGTATAATCTCCAAAAAATTCTCATTAAGAGAATGCACCAAGAAAATCTACCTATTGTGTTTTTTTTTTCAGATTTTTCAAGGCAATGGGGTTAAGTGGCTTGCCCAAGGCCACGCGGCTAGGTAATTATTAAGTGTCTGAGGTCGGATTTGAACCCAGGTACTCCTGACTCCAAGGCCAGTGCTCTATTCACTGCGCCACCTAGCTATCCCTACCTATTGTGTTTGAAAAGATTAGAACCAACTTAGCTAAATATTGAGAGACTCATCACAAGGAGACAGGTCATTTGATGATGAATTTGACATGAAAATCCATAAAACAAAGAAAAATGTAAATGGTCTTCAGATCTATATAGCTTTCTTCAATTTCTTCAACAGTAGTGATAGATAAATTAGAAAAGAGGGCAGAGAGCACTAATAATCATAGTTTTTAAATTGTCTATAACAATGTGTATTAGTTGCTGGTATTTTAAAATGTGAAATCCTTAATCCAACAATGGATGAGTGAACATAATATCTCAGGAACTGAATTAAATCAACCTTAAAATAGTTACAATTCATTATAAATGAAACCAGAAGGAGGAAATTGTAGCTAAAGGGAAAGACAGTTCACTGGCTCTACTTAATGAGGAAAATAAAAAGAGATGATAAGAGTCAATTTTGTTGTGTACCAAAAGGCTATATATATATATATATATATATATATATATATATATATATATGTATATATATATATATATAATATGAAAACTTGATTATCTTTTATTGCAGTGATTATGATGAATGTATTTGCACAGAGGCCACCATAAATGTGAATGGAATAAACCAGTAAAATGGAAACAGCAGAATGGATTAAAAAAAACAGAATGCAGGGGGCAGCTGGGTGTGCAGTGTATAGAGCACTGACCCTGGATTCAAGTGGCTCTGTGTTCAGGTACAGTCTCAGACACTTGATAATTACCTAACTATGTGACCTTGGACAAGTCACCTAACCCCATTGCCTTGCAAAAAAAAATTACAATGCAACAATATGTTTGTTGCCAAGAAACATATTTAAAAATGAGAGATGTACACAGTTAAAATAAAGAGCTGGAGTAAAATTTATCATGCATCCATTGATGGAAAAAAAAAATTGGATAGTAATCATCATTTCAAAGAAAGTTAAAGCTAAAATAGATTTAATTTAAAAAGATAGGGAAACATTATAAAAGGTATCATAGACAATGAAGCAATATGAATTCTAAATCTATAAGCCCCAATAATATAGCATCTACATTTTTTTAAAGGAAAAGTTAAATGAATTATAGAAGGAAACAGATAGTAGTCTTTTAATAATAGGGGACTTTAATCCCCCCCCTCAGAATTAGATAACTTAAACCAAAAAAAAAAAAAAAAAAAGAAAACAACAAAGTGAATAGAATTTTAGATGAGCTAGATATGATAGATATCTAGGGAGAATGGAATGAGAATGGAAAGGAAAATATCTTTTTTTCAAGCAATACATAATATATTTACAAAGACTGAATGTATATTGGGGCAAAAAAATTTAAAGTTAAAAGAAAAGAAGAAATTAAAAATCTATTATTTTCAGATTACAATACAATAAAAATTTTACTAATATTAAAGGGACCATAGAAACACATAATAAAAACTAACTGAAGATTAAACAATCACGAGTGGATTAAAGAATAAATCAAAGAAACAATAATTTCATTGAAGAGGATGACAATAATGAGACAACATATCAAAACTTATGGGATAAATAGGGCAAAAGTAATAATCAGTGGAAAAATTATAGCACTAAAATCAATAAAATAGAGAAAGAGCAGAGCAATGAAACGGGTATGCAATTTTTTTTTTAAAAAAGAAAAAGAACTAAAAACCTCCAATTAAATATGGAAATTAGAAATCCTAAAAATTAAGGGTGAAATTAACTGAATGGAATATAAGAACACCATTGAATTTATAAATAAAATTAGGAGTCAGTTTTACAGAAAAAAATCTATAAAAACAGACAAACCATTGGTTAATAATAAAAGAGAAGAAAACCAAATCACTCATATTCAAAATGAAAACAGTAAATATAACACTAGTGAAAAAAAATCACAATTTTAAAGTTATTTTGTCGAATTATATGCAAATAAATTTCACAATTTAAGTGAAATGGAAGACTATTTACAAAAATATCAACTGCCTAGATCAGCAGAAGAAACAGAAAATCTAAATAAACCTATTTAAAAAAAAAATTGACCAAACCATAAAAGAGCTACCTAAGAAAAAAGAACTAGAGCAGGACAGATTTATAGGAGAACTCTACCAAACATTTAAAGCCCAACAATGTCACAATTAAGTCTGTCTCTAAAGATGATCAAGGAAAAAGGGAAAAAACCTAGATGCTTTAAAGTATTTATAGCAGATCTCTTTGCAGTGGCAAAGAATTAGAAACTGCAGGAATGCCCATCAATTGAGGAATAGGTAAACAAGTTGTGGTATATAATCATATGATGGATAACCACCATGACATAAGAGCACACATTATACATTCTCACATACATATATCCATATTTGTATCTAATGATTACCATCTGTAAGTGGGAGAAAAGGGAGAAAAAATAGAAAAAGTGCACAGCAGAAAATAAAAGAAAATGTAGAAGGAAAGCAGAATAACTGCAAACAAAAAGTAGAACTCATATAGTTTTTCAAAAAAAATAAACTGAAATGTAAATTCATGGTTTTATAGTGAATCTTTTTTAGGATTGTGCTGTGAAGATTGAAATGTTCTTTTCTTTTTTGGCCTTTAAGTTCAAAATGAATAAAAATTGTTTAAGAAATAAAATAAAATAAATGGTACTTCCAACTTCTATAGATTCCTACCTGTGGCTTCCATAGCTTTTGCAATCTGCCGAAGGGAGAATCCCATCTCTAGCAATGGCACTGCAATAGCTGGTGGAGGAGGGGAAGTTGAAAGTCTGCTACTTGGATCAGATAATGCTGAATGGAAAGAGAAATAAGGACCTTGAGAGAATTAAAATAACAACTAATGGTATTTAAGCTAAAGTTGTTTAGAAAAGCATAGATAAATAATGAAGATGAGACTGATGTACATAATTTCTGTTGAAACTTTTTACACAGTATCACAAAATTGCAGTCTGCCAATAACCTTCATGCTCTCCCTAATTTCACATCCAGGTAAAATGTAAGTTCTTTGCTGGCTGGACAGACAATTTCCTTTATTTTTTTGTGTTCCCAGATAAATCACAGAGCCTAGCACATAATAGGTTTTTGATAAATGCTTGTTAATTGATCAAGTTGTTCTAATTAATAGAAAGATTACTCTTACACATCAAATCTAAATTTGCCTCTTTGTAATCTTTGCCAAAATTGCTCCCAAGGAAAGTTAATAACTTCAATTTTCAAATTTCACCCTGGGGTCCATGTTATTCTTATTGGGGAGTATCTCCCAAGATCCAGTATCTTAAGGTGACCAGTGACAGGTATCACTTTACAAACTGGAAATAATTTTGTAGCCATTTTACATTTAAGAAGTATGGGAAATACATTATTTAACAGAGTATGTTGAACATAACCTTTCCTTGAATTCATTATCTGTATTTCTTGCATTATGCTATAATACAGTAATACTCTCAGGAGGTTACTGAGGCCTACAGGATAATAGAACCCATGATAAATGGCACAAAATCAAAAGACTTATGTTTGTTTTGTCTTTCATGTTCCATATCTCTTCTCTTTTGCTGCCAATCTGTCAGCTGTCAATGTTATTATTGCCTTTATCTAAGTAGCCCCACCCCTCTCAAGTCCTCTCCTCTGCTCAATTTGCTGTTTCTAATACACTGTGTCCTAGAAAGATTCTGTAGTTCAATCTCAAGCACAGCATAAACCAAAAGAGAATTTAATTCGACAAGCTGTTTCCTCTTGTATAAATACAAAATTATATCATCATTTCCAGTGATTAAAAGAGAAGTCTCATTTATCAATCATGAAAATATATTCCTACTATTCACCATATAGTAATGTGATTTTTTTTTTTTTTAATACTAGTGTCAATGATCACAAACCTGTCCGATTGGTAGGTCTTGCAGACTGAGAGTCAGGAGAAGTCAGGCTTTGTCTCCTTCCAACTTCATCAGAAGGAGAGGTTGGTAAGGAGGATATTGGTGGAGTCTGTGCACGTCTAGTGGGAAGGACAGTGGTAGTTGGATAACTGGAGAACATTTGCCTTTAAAAGAACAATAATGGTGTGATATGTTTATTCCAATTATAAAAGTCTCAAACTCTTATATAAAACTGTTGAGCAAATACAGCAAGATGGAAAAGACCAAGGATACCCCACCCCCAAATATATATGGAGAATTGAGTAAAGCAATGAGGAATAGAAAGAAATTAGCTGCATACCAGTAAAATAAGACTAGGACTAAAATAGAAGCTCAAAGGCAGTCCATATTTAGACTACCTTTTGTCCAAAGGGTTAATAGGTATTTCCATTTAATTGTCATGAAACTGAAATTTAGCATTAATACTAGCAGAAAAATGAGATTACTTAGAAAAGGGCTTAAGATATGTGAGCACATTCGTTCATAGAACAGACATTCTTTTATTGCCTAAGTGTTTGAGATAGGGGAGAAAGATGCAAAAGAAAATTTGGGTCAGGTAGAAGCTAGGTGGTGCAGTGGATAAGGGTGCTGGCCCTGGAGTCAGGAGGACCTGAGTTCAAATTTGGTCTCAGACACATATTTAATACTTAGCTGTGAGACCTTGGGCAAGTCACTTTAACCCCATTTGCCTTACAAAAAAAAAGGTAGGAAAATTTATGTCAAAGAACTTTGTTGGGGCAGCTAGGTGGTGAGGTGGCGCAGTGTGTAGAGCTAATGGTATTTATGGAGCCCTGGAGTCATTTATGGAGACCTGAGTTCAAATCTGGTGTCAGACACTTGAAAATTACCTAGCTGTGTGACCTTAGGCAAGTCACTTAACCCCACTGCCTTGCAAAAACCAAAAAAAAAAAAAAAAGAATTTTATCAACTACCATAAAAATGTAAAACATATTTAATTCTTTTCAAATACAAAAGCAGATAAATGGCACAGTGGATAAAATGTGGAATCTAGAGTCAGGAAGATGTGAGCTCAAATGTGGCTTTGTTGTTGTTGTTGCTGTTGTTGTTTGTCCTTTGGACCATTTCATCAGAAAGGTAATACCATGTCTTGTGAGTAATTAGATTTTGCAGTCACCAGCCTCACTATCTCCCTCAGAGTCATTTGGGTCCTGTGGTCAGATATGGATCAGGACAACTAGAGATGACTCTGGAAGCAGTAGGAGACCATGGCCTTTAGAAACAAAGATCTTTACTGAGTCTCAGTTTGACTGAGCTTCTCACCTTCTAATGGGAGAAACAAGATATATTAAAAAAAAACTCAGGTACAAACCAGATGGAAAAGTCACATGGTCTTTAGGTTGTGATGTCAAAGGAGATGGTGATGGCTCTTTACATCATTTCCAATGATGAAATCACATCAATTTCTAATGTCAATCAATTTGACAGGACTTTGGTAGCAAGAATTCCTTAATAGATAATGTATAGAAGTGGTTGAGCATAATATGGTTTGGTTCAGGGAGAAGGGAAGGGTTACAAGAAATATTAGTGTCAGGGCAGCTAGGTGGAGCAGTTGATAGAGCACAGGTTCTAGAGTGAAGAGGAAATGAGTTCAAACCTTGGGCAAGTCACTTAATCTCATTGTCTTGCCAAAAAAAAAAAAAAAATAATAATTATTAGTGTCCTTGTTAAGAATAACCTAGAGAAGTAGGGTGAATGGGTGGTGATTTGAAGTGATCTTCAGTTTAAAAGACATACATTTGACTTCTAGGGCAAAGTCAAGATGGCAGCACAAAGCTAGCTGCTCCTGGAGTTTTTCCTTACACCACTTAAATGAAACCTCTACACAGACATTAAAGCTACAGAGCCCATCAAAAAAAAAAAAAAGATAGAAACAAGTTTTCAATTGTAGCTATCATGGAAGATCTTCAGTGAGGGTCTGTCTCTTTGGGGGGGGGGGGGAGGGAAAATAGAGTCCAGATTGGATGGAGAGTGAGAAAGCCATTAGGAGGATTTTAGCCACAGTACAATCCAGGTCCCGATGGCTAGAGAACAAGCCAGCAGGGAGGGTTACAAGCCCAGACAGTCTGAACCCTGGGATGACTGTAGCAAAAGACAGGACTGGGCTGGGGCCAAACCACTGCACAGGCAATACTGGGTTGCAAAGGCAACACATCTTGGCCAGTGATAAGCCAGGAATCAGATCCCAGTCCCAACACAAAAAGCTTTGGTCTATACTTACTCTCTATACACCAGGAACAGAGTTCCAACAATCAAAATGAGCAAAAAGCCTAAAAGGGCTAACTGCAGAAAGCTACTATGCAGAAAGAGATGATGATAATGTCACCTCAGAAGAAGAAAAGTAGTGAAAAAATGTCCAACATGGGAAAGTCTCAAAGGAGTCTATGAATTGGTCTCAAATCCAAAATCTCACAGAAGAGCTTAAAAAGGAATTTATAGGGGCGGCTAGGTGGCGCAATGGATAGAGCACCAGCATTGAAGTCAGGAGTACCTGGGTTCAAATCTGGCCTCAGACACTTAATTACCTAGCTATGTGGCCTTGGGCAAGCCACTTAACCTCATTTGCCTTTCAAAAACATAAAAATAAATAAATAAATAAATGAATGAATGAATAAAAGGAATTTATAAACCAAAGAAGAAAGGAAATTGACCAAAGAAATCACCTTCTTTAAAAACAAACTGGAAAAAGAATGTAACTCTTCAATGATGAAAAAAGGGTAAAAAAAACACCACTTGTACAAAAATATTTATAGCAGCCCTGTTTGTGGTGGCAAAGAATTGGAAATCAAGTTAATGTCCTTCAATTGGGGAATGGCTTAGCAAACTGTGGTATATGTATGTCATGGAACATTATTGTTCTATTAGAAACCAGGAGGGATGGGATTCAGGGAAGCCTGGAGGGATGTGCATGAACTGATGCTGAGTGAGATGAACAGAACCAGAAAAACACTGTACACCCTAACAGCAACATAGGGGTGATGTTCAACCTTGATGGACTCACTCATTCCATCAGTGCAACAATCAGGGACAATTTGGGGCTGTCTGCAATGGAGAATACCATCTGTATCCAAAGAAAGAACTGTGGAATTTGAACAAAGACCAAGGACTATTACCAAATATCTTATTGTCTGAATCTTGCTATCTCTTATACTTTATATTTCTTCCTTGGGGATATGATTTCTCTCTCATTACACTCAATTTGGATCAATGTATACCATAGAAACAATGTAAAGACTGGCAAATTGCCTTCTGTAGGGGGAGGGAAGTAAGATTAGGGGAAAAATTGTAAAACTCAAAATAAATAAAATCTTAAAAAAATAAAAATAAATAAAAATAAGCATATCTATTTTCAAAAAAAAGGAATGTAAATCTTTAAAAAAATAAAATCAACCAACTGGAAAAGGAAACACAAAAGCTAAATGGAGAAAATAAAACCTAAAAATTAGAATTGAACAAATAGAAACTAATGAATCTATGAGACATCATGATTCCATTAAACAGTCAGAAGGCTGAAAAAATTGAAGAAAACATAAAGTACCTTTTAGGAAAGACTAATGACCTAGAAAATAGATTTAGGAGAGATAATTTACAAATGACTGGTCTACTTAGAAAGCCTAGATCAAAAAATAACCTGGAAAATATCTTTCATGGGATCAGTTTTCAGGGAAAACTGATTAAATATATTAGACCAACAAATTAAAACAGTCCTTAAAAGAATACACAGAACACCTCCAGAGACTCAGGATAAAAACTCCAAGGCTATCACAGCTAAATTCCAGAATCAGCCAAACAGCCAAAAAGAATCAATTTAAATACAAAGAAAGCACAATTAGAACTACACAAGGCTTATCAGCTTCAACATTAAAGGATAAGGTCTGGAATATGATATTTTGGAGGGCAAAGGACCTTGGATTACAACCAAGAATTTACTACCCTGCAACATTCAGCAAACATGTCATAGTTGAAAAGATGAATGTTCAATGAAATACAGGACTTCCAAAATTTCCTGATAAAAGACTACAACTTAACTTAGTATTTGATACATGCATAACAAGGTAAATGGAAGGGAAAAAAATGTTAGTCAAGAACACTAAATTGTATAGAACCCTATAAGGAAAGATAACACTTGGAACACTTGAAAATTTTATTTCTCTTAGGATAGTTAAAGGGTTGAAAATAGAGGATATAGGTATGGTTAATTCTTGTCTTTCCTTACCAAAAAACCCAAAATGACATCACTATGTTTGAGGCAAATTATAGTGCATTCAACTGTGGCTGCTCAGACCAATAGGAACTCAGAATGCTCTACCACAGGTTGGGCACAAATTATTCAGGTGAACATCTGGGGTATTTACTCTAAATTTACATATCTCATGTTTCCTTTGAGCTACTTTAATTCTACCTTGCTCATAGAGCTCAGCATTTTCTCTGATGAGGGCACCCTATGCTAGATGGTTCTGTGCCAGTATATCCCATGCCTTACCATCAATGTTAAAAGTTCTTAAGAAAGAACTTCAAGGTGTTCCAGTATTTAAGAGTACTTAAGAGGCTCTATACATAATTAAATCAAAAGTGACTTGACTTTACTAGATACTTACAGGTTTATGTTACAATAAAGTTATAGTACATTATGGGGCAGACGATGGGAAGAGTTGAACAAAAAGAGATTAGAAAATAATCTTATTTTAATCTATATTTTAATTAATGAGGGTTTTTTAGTTACATGGTTGGGATGTTAGTAGGAGAGAATGTACTTGGAAAAAAGTTGGGAAGGGCTATAGAGATGGAGGGAAAGAATATATTCAGGGGAAGTGTGTCATGAAAACATGAGCTATACTTTATGTGAAGTTTTGCCTACAATTGGAGGAAATATGCTTGGAAGGACTCGGTACAAATGATTCCAGAAATGATTTGGCTTTGCATGATGCTTTGGTTCATGAAGATTGTGTTCATGGAGGGTACTTGAAAAGGGGGTAAGGTATAAAGTCATTATAAATTGATGTGATTCATGACTGTTGAGAAGTGTTATTTCTAATGAGATAGAAGAGAAGGTATTTAGTGACTATGAGGCAATGCTGCTTACCTCAATCAAGCAATCAATCAATAAACCTTTGATTTATTATACTTTAAGTTTATCAATCAATCAATGAACATTTGATTGACAGTACTTCTTTCAGTTCAGATAAAAGGAATATATTTTGACAAAGGGGATCTAAATATAAGACAGGGTTAAAACAATAAAAACATAAAAAGAAGGGCTATAGAGGAGAAGGCTAGATATTAGTGGATAACTCACCCCAGGTGAAGAGGTACAAAGACTTATTATAGTAGAGGGAAAGAAGGAAGGGTGTGAACACTAAGTAAATCCTACCCAACAGATATGGCCCAGAGAGGGAATAACATACATTCCCAATTGTGTTTAAAAATCTAGTTCACCCTACAGAGAAGAGGAGAGGGGGGAGAGAGGGAAAAAAAAGGGAAAGAGGGACTGATAAAAGGGAAGGTGAAGGTATAAATGAAAATAAACAAAGTTAAAAATTTAAAAGAAAGGTTAAAGAGGAAAGGCAGCAAAACATTGGTGAAGAGGAATAAGAGGAAAGGAAAGAGGAAAAGTACAAATGGGTTAAAGATAGCATAGAGAGAGAAATAAAGATTTAGTCATTTTAATTGCACATGTGAATGGGTTGAATTCTCCCATAAAATAGAAGTGAATAGCAGAATTGATTAAAAACCAAAATCCAGGGATGGCTAGGTGGCATAGTGGATAAAGCACTGGCCCTGGAGTCAGGAGTACCTGGGTTCAAATCCGGTCTCAGACACTTAATAATTACCTAGCTGTGTGGCCTTGGGCAAGTCACTTAACCCCTGTTTGCCGTGCAAAAACCTAAAAAAACAAAACAAAACAAAAAAAAAAAACCCCAAAGCAAAAATCCCCCATAATCCATTAACCATAATATGTTGTTTACCAGAAATACATCTGAAATGGAGAAATACACAAAGTTTAAGGGTATGGAGTAATATTGTTCTTATAAGAAACCATGAATAGCTGGGCTCTAGGGAAGCATGGAAAGAATTATATGGACTGATGCTAAGTGAAGGGAGCAGAACCAAGAGAACATAGTACACATTAACAACACTGCGAGTTGCTCATCTTTGATGGATACAACTTATCTCAGCAGTTTAGAGAGCTAGGATGACCCTGTGAGACCTGTTATGGACAATGCTATTCACACAACCAGATAAAGAAAACGCAAAACAAAACGAATAAACAAATCAAAAACCCTACAGAATTTGAATGAACACCATGTTCACTTTTTTAAAAATTCCTCTTATAGTTTTCCTTTCTATCTCATGGTTTTCTTCCCCCCCCCCCAGTCCTAATTTCTCATATAGAAAATGACTAATACATAAACATACTAAGCACAAATGTACAAGTACAATGTTCACTAGACTGTGACTGAAGGGAGGGGGGTGGGAAGGAAATTATGTAACTTATAAAAATGCATATGGATGAATGTTGGAAAAATTTCATGTGATTGGAAAAATAAAATAAAATATTAAAAAAAAGACATATATTTATTGACCATAGAGTCCAGGTGAAGAACTGAATAGGTTTTGACATGAAGTCTGAACTTTCCATGAAATCTAAGTATCAAATACCTCAAACAGACTTCTTGCATATATTAGGCCATTAATAGTGTCAAGCTGGCTGGTAACAACAGGCTCCTGGGATCAAGTGGACAATTGGGATCATGGACCTACTGGCTATCTACAAAAAACGTGTATAGGTGTTCACCTTTAGGTGGTCCAAAACAGCAACATAATCATTGTGCCTCTTAATGAGTAGCTACAGTTGTTGAAGGATCTAGAAATGAAGTCTTAAGTGATCCTGGGCAAATCACTTAAAACTCTATCTGCTTCAGTTTCCTTGTCTGTAAAATGGGGATAAAAATAGTAGCTACTTTTCAAGGTTTTGAGAGGATAAATTAAGAAAATATTTGTAAAGTACTTTATAAACTTTTAAGCACTATTTAAGTGCTAGCTATTTAAATATTACTTCAAACCATTCTTTCCTTGTCTTCCTTATTAGCCAAAGGAACCTCAAAGAACTGATTCCTCAAAGGAAAAAGCAGGCAAACAGGCAGATGATATAGTCAGGGGAGACAAGTATGAATGATGTGTTGGGCAAAACAGACAAGGCAGGAAAAGGGCCTGGTATATCTCTTCCTTCTCCTGGGGTTCTGCAAAGAAAATTTCCCTGGCATATCCAAATTAGAAAACAAACTACTAGAGAAAGAATAGGACAGAAAGGAAAAGGGAGGTTGGAGGGAGAAGTAAAGAGAGTTTTGGGAAAGAAGAAGGAAAAGAAAAGGAAACAATTCTAGTTCTACCTCAAACTCTAGTTAATACTCAATAATGGTTAAATCCTTTTGGCAAAGGATTTAATTTCATACACTGATAACAAAGCACAATTAAAGCCAATATATAAACACGCAGCCATAAAGTACTTTGGACACTTTAGCTACTCATCAAAACAATCATAACTAAAGTTTTGCCATCACTCAAAACTGCCCAATTTTTCAAATGCATGACTTGACCATTTTTCATTCTCCCATCTCTTAGCCTGCCTTCACTTCTTTTATACCAACATCTCAAAAAAAGGTGTTTTATTTTTTCAAGTTCTGACCACTTAACATCCGTCCTAATTTCCAGGGCTTCCAACCCAGGAACTTTGTGCTATGCTTTTGATCATATTTGTGATGTCACCAATAGGGGAGGCTTTCAGTAAGGAAGTTCACAATATAAACATCTATAATGACAACCACATAGGGCAGGGAGGTTAATGATTTGGTCTAGATTCATGTCAGAGACAGTACTTGAATCTAGATCTTTCCATTTTCAAAGCCATCTCTCTCTATCCACTATATAAACTCAAACTTCATAAAGAATTGGTAAACTGAGGGATGGCTAGGTGGCACAGTGGATAGAGCACTGGCCATGGAGACGGGAGTACCTGAGTTCAAATCCAGCTTCAGACACTTAATAATTACCTAGCTGTGTGGCCTTGGGCAAGCCACTTAACCCCATTGTCTAGCAAAAGCCTTAAAAAAAAAAAGAATTGGTAAACTGAGTTCTGGCCTCATTTTCTTTCCTGCCCAGGACCCAAGTCCCTTCATAATGATCATTTTTCTGTTCTAAAACCCTTCATTCTCCTGACCTTCCATTACTTCTACCCTACCACCGGAAGCTCAAGATAACTTCTATATATTAGTCTCTTCTAGTCTAACCTCTCTAAATTGAACCCTTTTAGAAGATAAAAAGGCATCACTAAATCCACTACAAATTTACACACATAATCTCAGATAAGCCCTCACTTACTAAAGAGTAATATTTAATATTCTTTTCTTAATGGCTCTATCAGACTCTACACATCTGGTCTAAACTTTCTTTTTTATTTCCCTTGAGATCCCTGCTCTATCTCTTTTCCTTTATGCTCTTAGCAAATCTCATCTTTTACATTTGCTATCTTCCAACCCCTGGGAAAGAATTGTATTGATTTCTCTGCCTCAAAGTTCCACTAGATACAAATTCAACATATCTAAAACAAAATTCATTTCCCTCAAAATCCACCTCCAGGGGTGACTAGGTGGCGTAGTGGATAAAGCACCGGCCCTGAAGTCAGGAGTACCTGGGTTCAAATCCAGTCTCAGACACTTAATAATTACCTAGCTGTGTGGCCCTTGGGCAAGCTACTTAACCCCGTTGACCTTGCAAAAACCTAAAAAAACAAATCCATCTCTATCTCCAAATCCATCTCCATCCTGATGTGTTGACAGTCACCTACACTTATTTTTTTTAAGGGTTTTTTTTTTTTTTTTTGCAAGGCAATGGGGTTGAGTGGCTTGCCCAAGGCCACACAGCTAGGTAATTATTAAGTGTTTGAGGCCAGATTCAAACTCAGATACTCCTGATTCCAGGGCCGATGCTCTATCTACTGCACCACCTAGCCGTCCCAGTCACCTACACTTATAATTTCAATCATCTTCAATTCTTTCCTTGTTCTCATTATCTTGAATCCCCATTTGAAACATTTCTACAAAATGATTTTTTAAATAAAAAAAAACAAAAGAATTTCTGTTATTTCTGTTTTCCCAATTTTTCTCATATGAAGAACAAGCATTTAAGTGACTATTATGTCCCAAGTACCTGTCTTAAGCCCTGGGGATAGAAGGAAAGCTAAACAAAATAAAACTCAAGGAGTGCAAGAGGACATAATATGCAAACAACTATGTATAAATAAGTTAGAGAGAATCAATGGAGGGAAGCCTCTAACATTGCCTTCTTTTCATTTTCATTGCAAAAACCCTGGCTCAGATTCTCAGTTCAGCTCACTGAGGGGAATACAGAAGTTCCTTTCTGATTTTTCTATTTATTATTGCCTATCCTTTCTTTAATCCACCTTTACCAAAATATTCTTCCTGGAGATATCAAGATGAGGACTGAATCATTAAATTTGGCAATAAAGAATTCACTGGTAATTCTGAAGTTAGTTTCAATGACATAACAGGCTGTGCTGGAAACCAGAATGCAGAATGGTTAGAAGAGAGGGAGAAAAGAGGGAGGCTGGAGGTTCTTGGAGATGTGTGAGGAGTCGAGAGAGAGAGAGAGAGAGAGAGAGAGAGAGAGGAGAGAGAGAGGATTTAGAGGTGGCGGAGGGCTGACAACTAAGGCAAAATCTACAGCAGTAGATAGATTGCTTAGCAGAGATAATGGATCCTTCTTCATGTCAGAATGAGATCTAGGGAAGATGACAGACTTCTCACTTCCCTCTTTCCATATCCTCCAAGCTCAGCAGAGTGTCCATCACATACTGAGTGCTTAATAAGTGCCTTAACATTCACTCATTTACCCCATTAGATCAGAAGTACCTCAAAATTAAGTTTTATTCGTACCTCTCTTTGCATTTCCACAACAGAGAAAGGAAGTGGCCCTGGGATTTCCCTGATACAGCAAAGTTCTAGGTAAGCAAGTTCATGCTACTTTCTTTAAATCTCAGAGTTGGATTACTGCCTAAAACACTGAAAAATGAAGTGACTACTCCATTCAAGTAGTATGCTTCAAAAGATGGGATCTGAACCAAGGTTTCCTAGTCCCAAGATTGATTCTTTATTCACTACAACTCAGCTACACTTGAACAATGTAGCTGCTTAATAAATGAGAACTGAACAATATTTGGAACATCACTTAAACCCTAGGTCTCAGTTTCTCCAAGTATAAAATGGAGAGGGCAGAAGGATCTCTAAAATAGTCTTTCAGCACTGAAATTTTTTATTTTTGCAATTTAGGATTTAGTTAAATATACTTTACAAAGAGAAAATAACTAAGATGATTCAGAACTAAGTATAGCAGAAGAATACAAGTTAGAAGCTATATTTTCTACCTGAGAAGACTAAGTGGCATAACTCCTGGTGACTCTGAGGCAGGTACTGTCTCAGTATCAGTTACTGGGGTAGTTGCTGTAGTAGTATCCTCCAAAGAACTGCTCATAAAGGATGTTGTACTGGAAGCTGAAGGACTAGTAGTAACTGGTGTCTGTGCTTGTTGGGTTTGATCACTTTCTTCTGCTTGCTGATCAACTTCTAGAAAATAAGTAGTTTATAAAAGACACATAAGGAAACAATATTTTCATAAGTGACATAAGCAGGAGAAATTGTATCTAACTTCAAATTGTAGGGTGAGGAAAAGTTCTTAAAATATCACTTACTAAAAGTACAAGCCATCAATAAATATTCACAGAAAAATGCATATTGTATTGACATCTTTTTAAACTATAACTTGTATTCTATACCATGCACACATTAATGTATAAAACATTTTAGAATACTATAATGGCTTTTTTAAAAGATTTTCTTCAATAAAATCATCTAGACTTTTGCTTGAGTTGGTAGTTGTTTTAAAGATGTCTGACTCAACTATGTTTGACTGTGTTTCCAGGCATTCTGATTTAGTCTCGCATTTTAGTCTACAAACAAAAAATGAAGATATGTAAAGGTCATAAGGCTATAAAAGCTAGACTGAGTCTATATATTCTACAAAGAAATTAAGGGTGTTTCAATACTTTTAATGTTTTTATATTTCCCCCCCCATCATCTAAGTAAGGGGCAATTTATGAACTTAATCCCACCTCTATGCCCAACCTCCAAGGCTGGAATGCTTTCCTTCTGAGCTCACCTCCATCTCAAAGAATCCCTCTCTTCTTTCAAGACTCATGCTTGTTTGACTGTGTGTGGTTTATTATAACTAACATAAAACCTTTGCCATAGCAGCAGGGTTGTTCAATGATGAACAATTTCAATGGAGTTGCTATGTCACTATTTCATAATCAAGTAGCATATGGTACCAACTGAAATTAATATAGTGTGGCACACTGGAAAGTGTACTGAAATTGGAATAAGGAGACCCCCTGATTTTTAGGGTTTTTTTTTTTTTTTTTTTAGGTTTTTGCAAGGGTTTAAGTGGCTTGCCCAAGGCCACAACAGCTAGGTAATTACTAAGTGTCTGAGGTCGAATTTGAACTCAGCTCCTCCTGACTCCAGGGCCGGTGCTCTATCCACTGCGCCACCTAGCTGCCCCCTGATTTCTAGTTTTGACTGTCATCAAGTAGGAATGTAACCTTGAATGTAACTGACTTTCTCTCTTTTGGCTTCAGTTTCACCATCTGTAAAATGAAGGTGCTAGATTAGATTTCTAAGGTCCTGACCCACCTCTAAAATCTAGGAATATGTATAGAGATCTTTCCTCATATTTCTTAAGCCATAACCTCAAATCTATAAGGCTTAATATTATTTTATAATTTACCTTCTCAAGTGAGAGATGACAACCTTGTAATACAATCCTGTTTTAATTCTGATATGTTGCAATTGATGGAAATAAAATAAAATTTATTTGAGCTAAATAGTATACTGTATATTAAAATCAAAATGTTAAATGACAACAGTTTTCTGTAGTATGCTAAATTTAAGTCTTCCCAAATGAAATTTTAACTAGTCATAATACATGCATTTAAATAATTTTTGAAAAATCATCATCTGAGTTCTAGTTCTAGTTTCTTATTTGGAAAATGACAATCATTAACACTCTGCTGCTGTGAGGATGAATTAAAATAACTTATGAAAAATGCCCTGAATATTATTAATTCTATAAATGAGGTGATAGTACTTGTAATACAAAAATAACAAGAATCATTCAAATGCCTTTCTTTGAAAGAAAAAATTAAAATATAACTACTACAGAAAAAATAATCTTAATGATAACAATTTATGTAATTATAAAAATATTACAAAAGGACATTATTACTACTACTAATGATAATTATAATGATGATAATAGAAGATATACCTTGTTTGATTTTGCCACCAAACTGGTCTTCCAAAAGACCGTGGACTACTAATTTGTAGATCATAGCTTGCGCTCTTTCCAAGTCTGCCAATCCTAAAGCTCTCTTTATGGGAGAACGCATGACTGCTCTTTTCACCATGTGTCGCATCAAAAACTGCAAAGCTGCACGCATTTCAACATCTTCATGAACAACTGGAGAACTTGCACAATCTGAATTGTGACCATTTTCAGCTAGGACTTTTGGTATCAATAACAACTCAGCATACTTACTGCAACTAAGAAGAGCACTAAGTGATTTCATAGCACCAAGATAGAGGTAAGACAACTGTACAGCTCTTATTTCTGATTGAGCAATGTCATGATTTTTGGAAGTATGTTCATGGTTTTTTCGTTTTCCTTCTACTACTTGGTGTTGGTACTCGGTACTTTGTAATGTTGAATCTAAAGAAAATGAAGCTATTTCATTTTCTGACTTGGAGTTTGTAGCGGCATGAGTTTTGACATCATCAGAACTTAAGTTTGGTCTTCCATCTGAAGCAGGATCACCTTCTGTTTTCTGTTCAACATCCCCTTTCTCCTCAGATTCATGTCGGTGTTTCTTCTCATGTCTCTTGTTACTCTGTTTGCCCATATCTTCATGAATGCCAGTCAGATAAGTGAGATCCAGCAGCACAGAAGCTGTCAATCCACGAAATCTTGCAACATCAAAGGGCAGTGGTTCGCAGGGTTCCAGATTATACAATGGAGTATCACTAGGCGACCAAAAAGTTGGGAAGCTTTAATAAAGATCAGAATGACACAGGAAGAAGCAAGTGAGGGATAGACAGGAGGAAAGTACAGGAAATAATGTAGGCAAAAATAAGGTGCACAATGCATATAATAGAGAATAATTTAAATGAACTAGAAGTTTTAAAAAATTTAATACAAACAGGGAAAGGAATACGATGAGAAAAAAGGGAAACGTGATGCTGAATGCAAAGGCAATGAGACATGCACATGCTTTCACCAATGAATACAAATTATTATGTTTTCAACTTTAACTTAGAATGTTCATCTAACATGTCTAATTTATTATTTTTGTAATGGTTCATTACCAACTTCACAGAAAAGTATTTCATTTTAAATTTACTTCTTTTGTCTTGATACTCAAGTTTACCATTCTTAAATTTTACATATGTCACAAGAACTTGTTCAAACTTAACAATACTGTAATTGCAAAAAATTTTTCTGCAAGATTCATTTCCAAAGTTTTTCTGATTTAGGCCTTGTTCTACATCAAAATAACACTACAGACTGGCTAGGTGACACAGTGGATAGAGCACCAGCCCTGGAGTCAAGAGTAGCTGAGGCCAAATCTGGCCACAAACACTTAATAATTACCTAGCTGTGTGGCCTTGGGCAAGCCACTTAACCCCACTGCCCTGCAAAAACCTAAAAAACCCCACCCAAACAACACAACAAAAGCGATGTCAGGCCCATATCTAACATCTCAATTAGATATAACAATGGGCAGTATAATGAATTGAACAGTAATTATCATTTATTATTTCAAAAAAACATTTTTTAAAAAATAGATTCCATATTCAACTAAGAGACTGTCTAAAGAGAGTTACCACTTGTCATCAATACATTACTTGAGAAAGATGATTAATACAAATTTCATTTTATTATTTAAAGGCTTTCCTAAACATCATTGTAATATAAGCATAAAACTAAAAGAGAAGGAAACAAAACAAACATTAAAACTATAGTGTCTAAAATATAAATTATCAAGTGAAGGGCAGTCTGGGATAGTGTTGGAGTTAAAAGTGAAAGGCAGTCTGGTATAATGAAAAAGTACTGGTCTTGGAGTTAAAAGAAAACTATTAGCTTTAAATTCTGCCTCTGTAACTTGGCCATACAATCATAAGCAAGTCACTCAAGTTTTTTATAAGCCTCAATTCCCCATCTATAAAATGGATTACCTTAGTATCAACTTCACTGGGCCGTAGCAAGGTTCAAATGAGATATAATAGATAGCTCTGTTATACCCCTAGATTGAGTATCCACGATGGTTAGTATCAACAAAATCCAAAATCAGGAGATAATTGTATTCAAGAATGATGATGCAAACATCATTTAGAATAATAGATTAAATTTCCAAGTAGAGTATAAAAATAAAGTAAAATTCCTTCAATCATGAAGTTCAAAGTAGCTTAAAAATATCTTTTAAACATAGTAATTGTATGAAAGACACATGTTCAGTCTTTCAAAATCATATATGTATATTTAGGTCCATTTGTTATCATTATAATACTTATTAATAATTCAACAGAATATGTGACTTTCATTTTTAACTCAAAATATTTCATTTCTACACAAAATGTTTCCTCAGTGAGGGATAAAATTATACATGTATAATAATTTGATTGCCTATATTAATAGACGATAAAGCAAAAATAAGTGAAAATCACAATCTAAAACCTAATTCAAATATTCCCATTCCTCAATGAAATGAATAAATCTGAATTCTCTCCTCCCCTCTCCTTTTCACCTTTGAACTTAAGAATTAAATACATGAAATGACCAGAAGGTAAATGATCCAAAATAAATGCTAGAAATCTTAAACTACTTACCTTATTCCAGAAAATACCTGAAACTAAGGGGGTAATTCTAAAAATACACACATATATTATTTTCAATTATCCTTGGATCATAAATGAACATGATCACACAAAAATCAAAGAATTAGTAACAAATCTTTTTCAAAAGAAAAATGTCCATTAGTATCTCATTTAAAACATATACTACTATTTTCTATCGCTGACAACCTTGTTCAATAATTCAAAGTTTACTTGAATATATCATACCTGACAGTAATTTCTGCTTCATCCCACTGGACCTTGGCAGATGTACTACCTTCTTTGACCACACCAAGTAAGGTGGCATGACGCCCAGTCTGCTTGTGAACACATCGACCTCCAACTCTCAGACCGGCATCAACTCCACCTATCACTGCAAGCACAGGCCACACCTCTACACAGAGTGTCTTCAACTGCAGCTCCGAGAGGTCAGCAAGACCATGCCTACTATGTTTACCTTTCTCTTCCTCTTTGTTCTCTTTTTCCTCTCTCAACTCATTCTCCTCTCGGCTTTGAACCGAGCGACTTTTCTTTAGTTTTTGACCAGTTTCTTTAATGCACATCTTAATTTTATGTAATCTTTCTATCATTTTCTTGTTTATGCAATGTGTCCAACGATCTGTCCTGTGAAGGATGCGGATAAGTTGAATAGTGGCCTCAGCAAGCACTGCAGCTACAGGACTACATATTGGATCTCCAGGAAGCAAGTCTCTGGGTGTACCTCGCATCTGCATATCACAGATTTTCACCTAGAGAGAGAGAGAGAGAGAGAGAGAGAGAGAGAGAGAGAGACAGACAGACAGACAGACAGACTGGTCAAACATCAAATTAACAATAACCATAAAAACTATTCATTTTATCATTCCAAAATGTTAAGCAAGCAACTGAAACAAAGTTCCAATTATGAATTTTAATTCTGAATATTTGTTTAAGCTACAGCTTCAGGTTTACTACTGGAATTTAAGAGACTATATCAGATCAGTATTCACATATCCTCTAGTTTGGAAGATTCTTTTTTTTTTTGCAAGGCAAAGGGTTAAATGACTTGCCTAAAGTTATACAGCCAGATAATTATCATGTGTCTGAGGCTGAATTTGAACTCAGGTCCTTCTGACTCTGGGGCTGGTGCTCTATCCACTGCTCTACCTAGCTTCCCATAGAAGAAAAATTCTTAACATTTGTATCATAGATGCACACATTTGGGTAAGATTACTGACCCATTAGCAGTCTAAAGGAGCTTTTGAACCTCTTTCTCAAAATAATGCTTTCACATAATTAAAGGAAATCCAAAATGTCAGTTTAGAATTAATAAAAATGAGAGTGTGATTTTTTTCCCCATCCAAGTCCAAAAATCCCTTGAAATTTTTTCTATTCTAGAGTGAAAGTTACTTGGTTACATGAGTTCTCCATGGTTTGGGAATCCTAAAAAACTAGAACAATTCCACAAAAGCTGGGTCTATTCTAAGAGTTAAATGAAGTCAAGGTATATTCCCTGAAAATGGCCAATCTCTGTGAGAGCTTCAGTTCAGACTACCCCACAAAGGTCAATCATGAGGTTTTCTAGCAAGATAAGCATCAAGGAGTGGGAATTTTGATTCTGTACTATTTGAGAAATTCTTATTTATTAACATTTACAAGGCTTTAAGATTTGCAAAGCACTTTTTTAAAGTTATCTCATCCTTTCCTCACAATAAGACAGTAAGATAGGTGCCAATCAAAATAGCTTCCATTTTTTCAAATGAATAAAGTGAGTTGGAAAGATTAAGTAACTTGTTCAGGGCTACAGAACAAACAGCAGAGGCAGGGGTTAAACTAAAGTACTCTTAACTCCAACTCCAGAACTCTATTCATTATACAAACTATCTGCTAAGCTAGATTAATGTCCCCAAAACAACTCTACAGTTTACTAACTACAAAGAAATTTCTTGAGTTGAAAAATAATACAATAAGTGTGTACTCTTGGTTATGTAGGCTCTGGTTCACTGGTTTTTGGAATATGTTAAAATCATTAAACTCTAGTATACTCAGAAATATTAGATGTCAAAAGGAAGAACTAAAGTAACAAGAATTTTCTCCCCCCTCTCAAGGCCTATCTTATGGATAAAATATCTATGGAAAACTGATCTACAATTTTATCTCCCTAAAAAATCTTATCTAATTTTCACAAATTTCTAAAGACTTTATTCTAACAAACAGTGGTAGCCTCAAAATAAAAGAAAGTATTTACCTGACATCACTGAGATGACTAAAAAAACAAAATAATAGGGCATGAGAAATCAAATATTATTCCATTCATATTTAAAATAAATATCTTCACTAAGCAATGAAATTCTCTTCTCAGATCAGCAACAATCAGCCTCCCATTCAAATAAAGCAAGTCATTGGAAAGCAGAAAAGAGAACTGGAATCCAAGTCAGAAAAACCTATCATTAGCCATTCTGGGATAGCTGGGTGACAAAGTGAATAAAATGCTGGGTCTGAAGTCAGAAAAACCTGAGTTCAAATTCAGTCAGACACTAGATTGTGATACTGAGCAAGTCAATCTCTCAATTTCTTCATCTATCTACTTCCTTAGGCTATCAAAAACATTAAATGAAATAATTAATTGTAAAACACTGACTAGTGCTGGAAGGGCTAAATATAGCTATCAGAAACAGCAGTGGCAGCATCTCTATGTGTCTTTTAAAAGGTTACATAAAATTTCAGGTCACTGACTGGTAGGGAAGTGTTCTCACAGTAGCACAGTGAGAGAGGACTGGAACTAAAGTCAGGGAGACCCAAGGTCAAATTTGACCTCAGACATTTACTAGCTGGGTGAACCTGGGCAAGTCACTTAACCTTTTTGCCTCAGTTTTCTCATCTGCAAAATGAGATTCAGAAGGAAACAGCAAACCACTTCAGTAGCTGAACCAAGAAAACCCCAAATGGGGTCACAGAGAGTTGGGCATGACTGAAATAAATGGACAACCTAATTTGTAAAATGGATTCAATAATATCTACATTTTTAGGTTGTTTTTTTTTTTTTGGCAAGACAAATGGGCTTAAGTGGCTTGCCCAAGGCCACACAGCTAGGTAATTATTAAGTATCTGAGACTGGATTTGAACCCAGGTACTCCTGACTCCAGAGCCAGTGCTTTATCCACTACACCACCTAGCCGCCCCTCTACATTTCTTAATGCAGGGATTGGGAACCTTTTTTATTCTGTCAAGGGCCATTTGTATATTTGTAACATCAATCAAGGGTTATATTTGGTCAAACATTTAAGTAATTCTCCCCTAAAAACTATTATATTTATAGGTCTTGATAGACAATATAGCCTGCAGGTTGGAGGTTTTCCACCCCTGATCTAACTCATAGTGGATCTGTGAGGATCAAATTTAAATCAAGGTGAAATAGTTTGCAATTATGAAGTACTTTGCACATGCCCAGTCACCATTCTTAACAAAATGATCAAGGAAGAAAAAAAAAAATCACCAAAAATATTCTCTAGTTAGGTCATAACATAAATTCAAGAAAAAGTAGTTGCATCATATAGATTAGAAACTGAAAATTATCCAGAGAAAGAATTGTGAAGTTTGAACAAAGATCAAAGACTATTATCTTCAATTTAGGGGAAAAAACCAGTTATCTTTATTATATAATCTTATACTTTATTTTTCTTCCTTAAGGATGTGATTTCTCTCTTAATCACATTCAACTGGGATCAATGTATACCATGGAAACAATGTAAAGACTAACAGAATGCCTTCTGTAGGGTGGGGGGGTAGGGAAGCAAGAATGGGGGAAAAATTGTAAAACTCAAAATAAATAAAATCTTTAAAAAAAAAAAGAAAATTGAAACATGGAACTGTGTTGTCAATGATTGCACAAATTCTAGCCCTGACCTAAGACTATACTTAACAATTCAATACTGAATCAAAAACCAAAACAATAATTCATTTTTTTTCATTTTAAGGTCCTCTAATGTTTATGGGTTTTATATTTAGCTGATAATGAATCAATTTCTCCAAAAAATTACTTATAAATTAGGCATTGTTTCAACATACTCGGTAAAATAATGAACTAGAAAGAACCTTTTTAAAAAAGGCACTTTAATAGCAAGAGAATAAATATGACCATCACCAAATCAAACACTTTTACATGTTATTTCATTTTATTTTACCAAAGGAGAAATCCAGTTATGTAGGTCTCTATTTTTCAACAAATTTAAGAGAATATGAATAAGCAAAAAAGCACTAAAGTGCTTACAGACACTTTGCTAAATGCTATCTCTTAGATAGAAAAATGGCAAGTCCTGGATTCAAGAGACTTATATTCCAATAAGCGAAAACAATTTAAAAGGAAATAATAGCCGGGGCTGGGGGGGGGGGGGGGAGTGTGGACTGGCAAATCATAGGGATCATAAGGGGAGTTACAGGATAACTAAGATAATGTCATTTCCAGGAAAGCTGTTATTGATTGATTTGATTACTGGTCCCAGAGCTGAAGTGGAAAAGCTGGGAGGCAGAGGGAGGAGAGGAGAAGAGAAGAGAACATTTACAGATTTGTACATTACATTAGAAATTAATGACAACCAAAACCAATAACTAATTCCCCTTAGTATAAAAATACAACTTTTAAATACCTTTTCTCCAGGATTGCTGCTATAGAACATTACACAAGGATATAACTCTGCTGCATCCACATCTTCAAAAGCTAGTTTGGGTTCCTAAATTTGAATATTGGAGGGGGAAAAAAATGAAACATTAAAGAATAAAACAATGCAGTTTCTACCTAAAAGGTCTAAAGATAATATCATTGTAGGAATATGCTATAGATGGCCTTAATTGAATGGAGAAGAAGATGCTTCCTTAATAAAGATCACAAAACTGACACCAAAGCAAGATATAGTAATGATAAGGGAATTCAATTAGAATGTCTGCTAGATATCTCATTCTGAAAAAAAGAGGATGTCATAAATTATTGGCTTTTTTTCTTAACCACCTTTACCATCCAGCATGTAGAAACAGCAATGAAATGAACTGTTAATCTAAATTTAGTACGAATCAAGAGGAAAGAACTGATGAAGTTAAAGGAATAGGAACCTTGGGAAAATGTGACCATGCCTTAATAGTCAAATTAGAGAATTCAGGGCAAAGTCAAACACATATCCTAGACTTCAGAAAGGCATTTATTAAAATGTTTAGTGGGAAGTGTGGTATAGAGAGCAGAAGTTAAGGTTTCCTAATCCTATAGCCCAAGATTCATGAAATAAGAATATGAAATTCTGAAAATAAGATTGTGGCAATACAAACAGAAATTATCTTGATGAAGACAAAGATGGGAGTATCCAAAGAGAGAATATGAATAAAGAAAATTTTTTGAATCAGAGAAGCTTGTGAAAGTGGTAATGCGATAGAGGCATTGATGAAAGGCCCAACGAGCCTATCACTTGTAAGGTTTACGTGTTCTGTTATTTCCTCAATTGCTAGAAATAGTCTCTTAAGAGCTGTGATCTCTACATGTTCCTGAGGTGTTCTGGGTGTAAATGTGCATCCAGCAGAAGGAACAAAGGGAAAGTTGTGATGAAAAAAATGTAGCCCAAATCAGTAGATACTATGGCCCCAAGAACCCCAGCCTGAAAGGTTGTCAGAGTTCAAGAGAATACAAGATTATGACATTAAGTCCAATGAATAAAAGGCTTTATAGGCTATTCATAACAAAAAAGAAAAGGAAAAAAGCTCTTGGTTTAAGTCGATGTAATAATTTTAATAACAACACTAGTCAATCATTTCAATTCAATATTTCCGATCAAGAAAAATGATCTTTATTTTTTTTTTGTTTTTTTTTTAGGTTTTCTGTAAGGCAAACAGGGTTAAGTGGCTTGCCCAAGGCCACACAGCTAGGTTAATTATTAAGTGTCTGAGACCGGATTTGAACCCAGGTACTCCTGGCTCCAGGGCTGGTGCTTTATCCACTATGCCACCTAGCCGCCCCGAAAAATGATCTTTAGATTGGAAATGATAAAAAAACAAGGGGGGATAGGTGGGGAATGAAACTACAAGGAATAAGAAAATATCTAGTGGGTCTAAATGAGCTCAAACCCCTTGTCCTGATAAATAATATATCCCAAACTTTTGCATGAACCTGTTTATGCTACTGTCAAATTGTTATCTATAATGCTTGAGAAATTGTATAGATCAAGAGAAGTAACAAAACAAGTATAATTAATAATTCAATTTTCTAAATGGGGAAAGATAAGAATTCCACACATCATGTAACAACAAGCTTTATGATGATCGCTATGATAATTCTAGAACAGTCAATCAAATGGATTCTGAGCACTGAGAAAAGAAAATGATAACAAGCAGGAGAAAGCACAGCAAACTAATTAAAATCCCTTTTTTGGACTGGGTTGCTAGCTCATTGTATCAGGGATATGTTATAGAAATACTTTTGAATTTCAGTAAGTTTATAAAAGTTATTTTTTATATTCTTGTGGATAAGATGAAAAATAGGAAAGATATTAGAAGGTTACATAGTACTCAAAGTGTTAACTGATGGCTGTCAAGCAGGAGGGAAAGCTCTAGAGGTTTATAAAAGGGTGCTGTCATTGATCCTATGGTATTAAACATTTTAGCAATTACTTGGTATAAAAACAAGGAAGGCATGGTTTCACATCTGATACAAATCTGAGAAAGATAACTATTATTTTGGACAACAAAACTTATGATTCAGAAAATCCTTCAAGGTTCTAAAGATGGACTGGATTTAGCAAGAAATAAATGTATGAAGACCTGCATAAATGCTGAAAAAAATCAACTAGCTTCAAAGATTTAATGTTTCAATGTAATAAACTCTAAAGGCCTCTTAGAACTCTAACCCTATAATCCTGAGGTGTTTTTAGTTGACTGTTAGCTCAATGAATAGACAACATGATATCTGCCCAAAAAAAAAAAAAGAAAAAGAAAAAGAAAAAAAAAAGACTGTTTAGAATTTAGATTTCATTAATACAGGTACATGTCCAGGACAAAGGAGGACTATCCAGGATAGTCCAGGACTATCTTAAGCAGTCCATCTTAATTTCTACTCACATCTTATTAAAAAGCTTGAGTTTACTGAATCCTGCCATACTCTGTGCTGGTCATTCCACATATGGATTACTGCATCAGTTAGGTTTGCCACATTTAAGAGGAACAGTCACAAACTTGAGAGGAAGGTCACCTAGCTGGGGAGAAGATTTGAGGGCATAGTATCTGAATAACAGTTTAAAGAACTAGAGATGTTTGTCTAAAAAAGATTTCAGGACAGGACAATAGATATTTTAAAATATCTGAAGGGCTGCCTTCTGGAAACAGGATTAGATTTATTCTATGTAGCTCCATAGGGCAGAACTAGGAAAAAGAAGTTAACTGAAATATGCCTCCCTAACAATTCAAGCAGTCCATAAATAGAATGGACAATGTTTGAAATAGTGTTCTTTGCCCCTAGACATATTTAAGGAACAGTTGGATTATAACCTGTTAGAGAAGCACTAGAAAGAATTTCTACAATATGCAGAAGTTTAAAAAGATGACCTCTAAGGTCCTTTTCAACTCTTAAAATTCTAAAACACTTAATTTTTATGAAATAAAATTTTCCTTGATAAAATTTACAATAAGAATTTATACAAATCCAGCACATAGAGTTACTACAATCAGTTCTTGATTATTATTTCTAATTGGGGAAATTCTATAAATGCTAATTCAAGCATTATTTTCAACAACTTTTATCAAATAGAATTACACAATCTCTTCTTTTTTGCCCTCTGCTCTCTAGTATAGATATTAATAAGTACTGTAACAGAAGAAAAGGAAACAGGAAGAAAGAAGAAAATCAAGTGTAGAGTAGATGATCTAAATAATTGGAAATCAGACCCTATATAAAACTCAAAAACACAGAAAACATGAATCTTATGAACAAATTTTAGTACCTCTCCATTTTTACCAAAGGAAATGGTTCTGGCTTCCATGTCCAATACACAAGTGATAAAATCTCCTTGAGTAAAACTGGACAATGTCAACGTCTGTTCTCCATTATGGTACAGGTTACCACTGTAGGCTCTATACAACCACATGTCTGAGGTAGTACGGTGGTTAAAATCATGTACTGGCCATCGAGAAACTCCAACACATGTGCCTTCATTACCACGATTTTCCTTTACAATGTAAAACTAAAGTAAAATCAATAATTTTCATTAATATCAAATAATCCTTTAATTATACTAATCAATTATGTTAATCCACATTTAAGGAAAGGAATGTATATCTATAGTTAATACATGTTCAAGGAAGCTATAGTAAAAGGTGTCAAATAAAATAAAATGGAATGTATGATTCATTTTGTTACTTTAAAACAAAGTCATGGGGCAGCTAGGTGGTGTCATGGATAGAGCACTGGCCCTGGAGTCAGGAGGACCTGAGTTCAAATTTCACCTCAGACGCTTAATAATTGCCTAGCTCTGTGACCTTTGGCAAGTCACTTAACCCCATTACCTTAAATTTTTTTTAAAAAGTCATAAATAAGGTTGTTACAGTTTTTATACCTGCAGATTTTTTTTATTTTATTCTTTAAGCAACTCTCAATCATTTTGCCAAGACTATCTTAAGAAGTCCGTCCATCTTAATTTCTAATTATATCTTTTAAAAAATTCACAGATACTGAGAATATTTTGAAAGGATTTTTTTTAAGGAATGATTTTTAGAAATTCTAACTATTCTCCAATGGGAACTTTTTGTTTGTTTGTTTTTGCAAGGTAATGGGGTTAAGTGACTTGCCCAAGTTCACACAGCTAGGTATCCAATGGGAACTTTTATTTTTAGGTTTTTGCAAAGCAAATGGGGTTTAGTGGCTTGCCTAAGGCCACACGGCTAAGTAATTATTAAGTGTCTGAGCCCGGATTCAAACTCAGGTACTCCTGACTCCAGGGCCAGTGCTGTATCCACTGTGACACCTAGCCGCCCCCCAATGGGAACTTTTAATTAGACTTAGCTAGAATGATTCTTTATGATATAATTATATCATATGAAGAAAAATTATATTTTTCACAATGTGAAAATTATTTTTAAATTGAAAAGCAAAATTTTTAAATTGGAATTTCACATACCTTCCACTGATAGCATCCAGATGTTACACCTGTTGATGCTAATCCATATCCTTTTCCTCCACTGCCATGGGTTAAAATCTGTCCATTTTCTACTAAACAGCACTGAGCTTTCTCTGGATCAAAGGATACTTCTTGAATAGGAAGATTTTCATCTTCTTCCTCTAGTTCTCCTTGCTTCTATCAGAAATAAAGTTTTATTTCAAAATAAGCTAACTGCATATAATTACTAAAGATAATTGTTACAAAGGTCAATTACCTGTAATTTCATTTCCTGCTCTTTTTCCTTAATCTGAATTGCATGTTTGGCCTGAGCAATGGGTGTCTCCCACATACAATCCGAGAGGAGGGAAAATAATCGTTCAACAACCTGTTTCGTTGCAGGAGGAAAAAAAGAGAGAGAAGCCTGATTCCAATGTAGCAATTTTAAGAGTTATTAGAAAACACAAACTACATAATTTGATAACATATTACTTTCTGTTGGTAAGTTAATAATTTTAGAAGCCTCATAAATTTTAAATTACCTAATTAATTAATGGAGCATTAGCTTTATTCACGTTATTCATTCTACAAAAACATAATGAGCCTCTATTACATGTAGGGAAGGAAGACAACCAGTATTTTTGCTATGCTCTTACTGTGTGCTAAGAACAGGGCTATAATTTCATTTTATTAATCTTATCTCATTTGATCCTCACCAAAATCTGAGATGGTTAAATGCTAGTATACTTTTTACAATTGAGGAAACTTTAAAGCTTACATGATTTGTGACACAGTTAATAAAGTATCAAGTCAAATTTAAATTCAAGTCTTACTGACTCCAGAGAAGCCTCTGTTCTGGCTAGTATCTAGTCCTGAAAAGAGGAAGGGAATTGGCAAAAATACCTACTCTGCAGACTAAATAACTTGGACAATATGAGAACTGAATTCATCCTAAATCTAGAAAAGGACAAGTAGAAACACCAAAATATACAACTACAAAGGAGCACAGGTGTTAAAAGGCTCAGACACCCAGTCCAAGGCATTATTCTAAGTCTGAATTCCATAAAGATCACAAATGAATCACAGGCTCCAATAGATCTTTGTCTTCAATACAACTTGCATTTGTTAAATGTCTACTATGACCAATATAGTTCAAAACAATGGAGACAAAAGGACAAAACAAAACATTCTCTATCCTCTATCCTATGGAGGAACAATATCCTCAAGGATTATAATCTTGTTGGGAACACAACACAAATACAAAGTAATTTCAAATGGGAAAGAGTAGAAATCACTAGGCGGGTAGAGGAAGAAAAATCATAAGCAGCACTGTATTGAAGGAATTCCTGAACTGTGTTTGAAGACAAAGGTAAAAAAGGGAGAATATTTCAGACATGATTGACCAAATATACCAAGGCATCAAGATATGATTCAGATAGGGAGTAGTTACAAAAATCGCTAGCATGTCAATCTTATTGGCACACAGAATGCCTATAGAAGACCAGCAAGAAATAAGATTAGAAAAAGAGAATCTTAAGTATCAGACTGATAAAATTCTGCCTTGTAAACTGAAGAAAACTATCTAGGATTTCTGAGGACATAGTCAGTTCTATGCTTTATGAATATCTCTTTCATAGATGTATGGAAGACTGTTTGATGATAGAGGAGACTGGAAGCAAGAAACCAGTATGGAAGCTTTTCCATTAGTCTAGATGAAAGAACTTTGATTAGATGGGGTGGCAGCATATGTCTCTTGAAATGGGCACACTGGATAACACAGAAGTGGGGCAGAGGCATGAGTGAGAAGATGATTTATGGGTAACTCCAAAGACAGAAGGGGCTTGGCACATGGAGGAGTCAAGAATTGTGGGAAGTATAAAAAGAAGGATTAGAACAGTGCAATATGAGAATCTGAAGGCTATATTAATATGAAGTTATGTAAATATCCATTGTTAATTTTTATTAACTTTATTTTTGTATGTACTTCAATCCACCTCTCAGAATTCCACATTAGTAGAGAATATTTCATTCTTTGTATTTATGTACCTACTACTTAGCCCAGTTCTAGGAATATAACAGGTAATAAATTCTTGACTGATTTTCATTTAGTTTTGGAATATTATAGATTACATTTTAGAATGATTTTAAAAATATAGACCTGAGCCATTTGATCATCTTCAACCCCAGATTCACAAGCTGGTAATACAGCCTCAAGGACATGAAGTGCAAGTAATCTGGTCCTTAAGTTACCCACAAGCGGAATGCCTAAAAAAGAAAAAAAAACAGTTTTATCATCAATATGGTTTGGGATGGAAAATTTAAGATCTCTCAATAAAATTCTCAAAATTAAGTTAACTGTCCATCAATGTTAAGTATAGTCAATGTCTGAATGAAACAAACATGCAATGCAAACATTTTAAATGTTATACCTGAAGAACACTTCTGAGATGCAATGTTAAGAAGCACTTCAGTCCACTTTGGAGAAGCCATTTTTGATTGAATAGCTTTTGAAGACACAACTCTTCGCAGAAAAACTAGAAAGTCCCCTAAGTGCAGTTCTGCTGCATGCTGCTTTCTAAGCACAGCTGAGAATTTAAAAGAAAAGTTTAGGTTAAATCACAAATTTGAAAAAAATCATTTACAACAAACAATGATTTACAGTCATATTACTCAAATTTTCAAATAATTAATTACCAAACTAAAAAAATAATAGCAAAGTATCTCTGGGGAACAAAAGGTCAAGGAAAATAATGAAACAGAAATAAGAGTGAAAGTGATCCTAATATTCTCAGATTTCAAATTATAATATAAAGTACTAAGTATCAAAGCTATTTGGTACTGGTTTAAAAAAATAAACAAAGGGGAAAATTAGGTGATGCAGTAGATGGAGCACCTGGCCCTAGAGTCAGGGGGACCTGAGTTCAAATCTGACCTCAGTGACATAGTTGTGTGACCCTGGGCAAGTCACTTAACCCCATTAAATACATAAAATAAAAACATAAAAAAATAAACAAAAATTGATCAGTGGGACAGTCTAGATAAGCAAGATCCAGAAGTAGTACAGTATAATAACTTATAAAGTGTTTTATAAAGGACACAAAATACTGGAAAATATATTTTCTTGCTAAACTGCTGGAAAATTGAAAAAGCAGTTTGGAACAAAATGCACTTCATAAAACAATACATCATTTACCACAGTGATCTCCAAAAGAATAAATGATATATATGTAAAGATCAATTAAAAATTTGAAAATAGAAGTTACCTAGCACAACAAGGAATAGTAGGTGAATTCATAACCCAGCAGGGCAGAAAGTGATCATTTAAGAAAAGACTTGATTACATAAAAATTAAAGCTTTACATTTATGAAATTAAACTAGTTAAATGAAGGAAAATCTTTATAGTAAAAATCTCAGATTAGGTTCTGATTTCCAAGATATACATAAATACTAAACATGTGGGGGCGGCTAGGTGGCGCAGTGGATAAAGCACCGGCCCTGGAGTCAGGAGTACCTGGGTTCAAATCTGGTCTCAAGACACTTAATAATTACCTAGCCGTGTGGCCTTGGGCAAACCACTTAACCCCATTGCCTTGCAAAAACCTAAAAAAAAAATACTAAACATGCAATGTCCATTCCTCAATGCATTAAGTGGTCAAAAACTACGATGATGCAATTTTCCAAAGAGGAAAGGCAAGTGTTTGACAAGCATATGAAAGAATCCTCCAAATCACAAATGAGAGAAAGGTGACTTAAATGAAACCTATTAGAGTGGAAAAGGGGGAAAAAGATGGAGGCTAGAGTCTGACTGGGAAGTCAGATACTAACACTGTGTTGTTAAGAGCAGAGGATTGATGTAAATGTTACAGAAAACAACTTAGCATTATATTTAAAGTCATTAAACTGCATTCTTTGACCTAATTACTAATGTGGACATATATTTCAATGAGGTCAAAGACAGAAGAAAAAGGTGCCATATGCACAAAACCATAATAGCACTTTTTGTAATAACAAAGAACTAGAAAGAAAACTGGGTGCCCCTTAACTGAGGAATGATTAAACAAACTGTGGTATGTGAATATAATAGACTATTGAATCACAAGAAAAGACATACATGAAAACATATGAACTGATATAGAGACACAAAATAATAAGAACCATTTATACAACAATCACAACCTGGTACAACAGCAGGTGCTTAATAAACATTTATTGATTGACTCAGTTAAAAATAATACCGGAAAACTTCAGAACTCTGGTCAGGGGAATGTCCAATTATAATTCAAAGGATTCTCCTGCTAAAGCATGCCTACCACCTTAGCAAAGAGATTATGAATAACAGTTGCAGAAAAATGAGAACTTTTTAGACAAGTTGTAGATTGCAATTTTAGATATACATTGATGTATTTTCCTTGGCTACTTAATTTGTCACAAGGAAGAGTTCTAGAGGCACACAGGGAAATAATGATTTTGAGAGACAGACACAGAGAGCTGGGGAGCCAGAAAGGAATACCAAGAAAGTGAGAATTAACTTAAAAAAAATTAAAAGTGACAGTTCAATCAACATGTTATTATTAGATAAACTGATTATCATAAATATTAATCTTCTTCCTATAAATCAAACTGGAAAACAAGAGAAAGTTGAAATTAAACAGAAGGAAAAATCATAGGTTCTCTCTGGCGAGAGAAACAAAGGAGTGGACAGAGGTAGCTTCACTGTGTACTAAAATCAATAAGAGAAATCATTCCATGGACCACATGGATCTTATTTTATATATTCATAATGAAGAAGAACAAAAGAAGAACCATGAAAATGAAATGACTACAAACTTGTGTGCCAATACTTATTGCAGGGGTAAAAAGTTAGAGGAAGTCTATGAAGAATTTTACAAAATAATTCAAAACAAATTCAATAACTTTGATGTAAATGAGTATAGAGAAGATTACAGCAAAAGGTATGTCAGAAAAGTTAGTTCAGATTTTACAAGATTAAAGAGGCTAAAGGATTATAAACTACTCAAAAAATCATCACACCTATTATCAAGAACAGCATCTTCAAGAAAAGTTCACTCCAAAGAGAACAAAGAAAGAGGATAAGGACCCATATATAAAAATTATGGCAGAACAAGTTGTGGTACATGGAGGGAGTAAGAAATCATGAATGGAAAATTTCAGGACAACAATTTAAATAATAAGCAGTATCATAAAGATAATAAAATTTAAAAGCACAATTCCAAAGTACACATGATGAAACATATTACCTACCTTTAAATATAGATCTAATAATGTAGTCAAAAATACAAATAAGTATATTTCTTTTATTTGCTTTCTTTCCTTTTTTCTTTCAGGGGAGAAAAGGGTGAATGGGGATAGGGTGGAAGGCTATGGTTAATGGGGAAATTTGTTTTGTATGACTGCATATATCTATAATGGGTTTTATTTTCTTGCTTTCTCAATTGGTTGGGGGAAGGAGAAAGGATGGAAGGGAATTTGAACGAATTTGCCTGGGTTCTTCCAAAATTCGCTCAAACAATTTAAAAATAACTTCCAAATGTATTCTGGAGGGTCAGAGAAAACAAAAGGGCAGGTTGAAAGGTCTGTCTCACTTGGATGGGTATGAAGATTATCCAGAACAGATCATGCCGCAGCAAACCAGCAGCAGACCTGATTAGCTACTGAATTGGCAGTGGCAGCTTCTAGAGTTCTCAGTCTAAAGATAAAGGAGTTGGACAACTAGTCAGAAGGAGATTATAGGAGATACTTTTCTGCCTCTAGGGGAAGAACTCTGCTGCAATGCTCCAAAGTTGGAAACCAGGACAAAAAGAGGCACTTAGCGTGCAACCCCAGAGGAGGAGAGAAACTACATTACACAGGCCAGCAGAGTAGGGAACACATTTCTCTTTAGATTATACCACCTTAAAAAAAAGAGCAGCACAAAAAAACCTCAAGGTTGGTACAGTGCCTTCCTTTACCCCAAGAGAAGAGTCTAATTTTAATATAAAGTTAAAGGTCAATAAATAAATGAGAAAAAATAGCAAACAACAAAAAATAACCTAACCACAGAAAGTTACTAAGGTGACAGGGAACATCAAAACATAAACTCAAAAGAAGATGACAAAGTCAAAAACGGCTACATCCAAAGCATCAAAGAAAAATGTCAATTTGGTCTCAGCCCCTCCCCCAACCAAAAAAAAAAAGAGCTCCTGGAAGAGCTCAGAAAGGTTTTTTATAAAATCAAATGAGAGATGTAGAGGAAAAATTAGAAAAAGAGATGAGAGTGATACAAGAAAATAATGAAAAAAAGGGCAACAATTATAAACCCAGCAAAAAAATATTGAAAAAAACAGAATAGGCAAATAGTAAAAGTAGAAAAATCCACTGAAGAGCATAGATGATATTAATATATATCTACATCCTTATCTTTATGATGAGTTATATATATACAGTCTATCCTTAGCAAGATTTTGATAGTATAGGGCTAAATAAATACTGACAATATAGACAATAAATATGTTCAACAAATGAGATATTTATAAAGTGTTTAGCATGATGGGGGTACTTAATAAATGCCTATTTTCTATAATTCATAATTAGAAGATACACATATGTAAATACAAAATGCTATGAGGAAAGGGACAGTATTTACAACCAGTATGAATGGGAAGTTTCTCAGAGAAGATAGCACCTGAGCTAACTTTAGAAGATAAGGATCATAAAAGGGAGAAATGAAAGAAAGCATTCCAGGCATAGAGGACAGCTTGTCCTCCATGACAATAGGAAGTTACGAAAAGTTTTTTAATATCCTCATTATATATGTGACTTAGGAAGATTATTTTGACAGCTATGAGATAAAATCTGAAGGACAGAAACTGGAAGCAAAAAGATCAATCAGGATGGTACATATGAGAGGTGATCAGAGCCTTATATAGGATTATGGTTCTAGGAAAAGATGAGGAAAAAATGAGGGGGAAAATCATGAGTGGAATGTTACATGTCTATAATTGCCAATATTTATGTAACGTTATTATAGATAAGGTCAATGAATTCAATCTTTGTTTTAAGTAAAGACTCAGGTAGGTAGGGAAAGAGAAAGGGAGAACATTCAAAAATACGTGCAAAAGACATCACAAAAGACATTGAGTTTTTCAAAGAAAAAAAATAATACAAAAAGCAAAAAAGGGTCTAATAGAAAAGAAGTCATAGAATTAGGCCAGGGAGGAAGACTACATTAGATTTAGCAACTAAAAGATGGTGGAGTGAGAAAAATGGGATAGAGACAAATAACTCAAAATGCTATAGTAGTTTTGAAAAAAAAAGTTTACTATGGAAGAAGGATGGAATTAAGAAAAAAGGATAGCAAGTTTTGCTTTGGATTTGGAGCATTTGAGGTGCCAATGGGTCATTAAAATGGAGATGCATCCAATTACTAATGTGGTATCAAAGTACAAAAGATTAAAGGCTGGAGATCAGAGTTTTACACAAGGATAACAACAACAATAACTACTGTTTATATACAAATGAATGAATTTTTATAGTGTCTTAAAGTTTGGAAAGTGCTTTACACATATTCTCTTCTTTGAACAGTTGTAATTCTTTTTTTTTTGAGATGAAGAAAATTTTGGCTAAAATTAGTGAGGTCAGAGTGATATACCTAAGGTCACACATCTAATGAGTGTCAGATCAGGTCTGAACCCAGGTCTTCCTATATCCAATCCAAGTACAACACTATATCTACCATGCCAAGATGTGTCTGCTAAACCTGGGAGTCATCCAAGCAGAGATAATCATTGAATTTATGAGAGCTAAGGAGAAAAGAGAAGTATCAAGAGGTTAAGAAGATACAGAACAGAGCTTTTATGAGATGCCTATGTGCTTGGAAGATAGTAGATGGAGGAAATTGTTAAGTAACTAAAATGAAACAGCCAGGCAGGAGGACCAGGAGAGAGCAGAATAATGAAATCAAGGGAGAAAAGAATATCTAGTAATGGGATGCAGTTGAACTTTAGAGAAAATTTAAGGAGGATGAAGACTGAGGAAAGACAAGATTTATCAGGTAAGCAATGTCTAATAATAAATGGTGATGGTGTCCCACGTAATTAGCCAGTCATTCATTCAGTGCCAGCTACAACTCAGTGACCCAGTAATCCAAAAGAAAAGTGTAATACAGGTCCTCTTCTCAAGAAACTCACATCCTAAAGAGGGAGACAACTTGTGAAGGACCATGTCAAGCTACTGAATCTATAAAAAAAGGAATCAGTCAACAGAAATAATGTAATAGAATTAAGGGGGAATACAAAACACTTCTTGTTGAAGGTGGGTTTTGAAGGAAGTCAAAGAAACAAGAAGGCAGAAATAAGGAAGGAAAGAAGTCTAGGAATGGAAAATCAGTGAAAATGTCTGGAGCTGGGAGATAGAATGTCTTGTTTGAGGAGTTGGACAGAAAAGTTCATAGGGGAATAGGGAGGTGGGGCAGTTTAAGCTTTAAGAAGATTGAATGGGGAGGTGGGGAGGGAGATGGTATCCATAGGTTATGAAAATTTTAAGGGCCATACAGAGGATTTTATATTTGATTCAGAGGTGATAAGGAACCACAACTAGAGTTTACGTGGGGATAGAGGGTGTCATGGTCAAACCTGGGCTTTAGGAAAATTACCAAGAAGATGGATTGGAGAGGAGAAACTTGTGGTAGGGAGACTAATCAGAACACTGCAATAACCCAGGCATGAGTGTCATAGGAGAGAAGGTAAAATTGACAATAGCAACAGATTTGACCACAGGAAGTGACAGTAAAGAGTCAAAGAGGACACCTAGGTTGTGGAGATTTTCAGACTGGGAGGATGGTGGTATCATCAACAGTAACAGGAAACTTAGTTTAGGGGGAAAATAACAAGGTCAGTTTTGGACATGGAGTTTAAAAATGTCTACAGAGTATCCAGCTTTGAGATGGCCAATAGGCAGTTGGATATGCCAAGACTGGAGGTGAGAAGAGAGGTTAGGTCTAGAATCATCAGCAGAGACATCATAACTAAATCCTTGGAAGCTGATGGTACTGATAAGTAAAGCACTGTAGAAGAAAAAGTCCTTTTCAACACCTGAGGTTAGCAAGCATAATAAACTGGAGGAAGAACCAGCAAAGTAGACTAAGAAGGTGTCATATAAGTTAAGAGGAGAACCAAGAGAGGATAGTGTCACAAAAACCTATATCAAAGAGATTATTAGGCAGAAAAAGGGTATTCAACCACATCAAAGGATACAGAGAGGTCAAAAAGATAAAGACTGAGAAAAAAGATCTGGCAACTAAAAGATTGTTATTAGTTTGAGAGATGGTTGAATAGAACTTTGGAGGCTATCTAGGTGAGACTACAATATTAAAAAAATATAAATTTGTATATTGTCCTGGGAGACAGTTTCCTAGCTTCTTCTACTGGTATTCAGCAATACTAGAACTAAAGCCAAGAAAGCAGATTTAGCTCCATGGGGTGCCACAGTAGAGAGTAAGAACAATCAAAAGAAAGGGTAACAAATAGTTGAACTGGTAAGCTTCAAAGTCCAAACTGTGAAGATGGATTTATGGGGTTGAGGCATGAGTAACAATATGCACAACGGTTTCAAAGATATAAATGAAAAGATTATACTCAAAGAGAAGTTGAACTTTTAAAAGAATAATGCACATGTATTCAGATAAGAATTCTGTACAAGATGCTTCTGCTTCATTACTTTTTTACAAAAGGGGACTCAATTTAGAGAAAGGTATAAATTAATGATTATAACAAAAAACATCAATGAAACAACTTTAAGGTTACAAGATACCTCTAAAATCTCTTTTCTCAATATCTCCACAAGGGTCTGCCTTTTTTTCTTCTTCTTCTTCTTCCTCTTCACCTTCTCTAAAGGAAACCATAAGCAGCACACCAGCTTGCAGCAACAAATTCTTCAATTGACTACACAGTAGATCGAGCAAGGACTGCACAACCTTAGGACTCAGTTTGTCAGCATAGGTCCTAAGGAAGAGGTCAGAGGAAAAAAAAATACAATTTGAAAAATATTTTAATGTAAGAAAGAAAACTTAGTAGAATATATAATTAAGGGTTTTAGAAAAGCTAGAGTTGCTAAAAAATGATAGAACAAACACGTCAAAGTAAAATGCTTACCCAGTAGTGATGGCCAGAATCTGTAGTAGTCTCGTACTGGCTACTTTCAAAGCTATGCTAAGCTGAGAAATACCGGTTTTGGGCAACAGTTGTAGAGGTTGCCCTAGCATAGTGTCCGTGCCACATAACTGTGACAGTACATTTAAGAGACCAGTGGAAATTGCCAAAGAAACATCAACTGGCTGGTAGTGAACGCTCAGAGCAAAAACTGTTACCAAGAGGAGACGCTGTTGAGCTTCTAAAAAACAAGGCAAAAAGCTTAAATTAGAGACTAGTCCCTGAGGGTGAAAATGGTAAAGTATAAAATCACAAAACATAAAGTGTGATTTACTCTCGAGTTTGTAATTGAATATTCAATTAAACAAGCACTTCTTATATGGAAGGCACAGTTACAATGGACAGTGAGGACATAAAAACAAAATCACAAACATCCTGTTCTCAAGAAGCACACAATAACAAAGTGACTTTTATAAAGCATCTCACTCCTCTATCAGACTCTCCTGGTTCCCTCTTATCAATATGAACTCTTCTGTTTGACATCCAAAACACTTTACAATCTGATCCCAACTTACTTTTCCAATCCTCTGATGCTACTGCCCTTCACCCACTCTAAGCCACTAATTTATATTCTTCATAACCATGCTTCCAACAATTCCTGGATTCCCTTTCAGGACCTTGCTCTCATGTTACCTTCTACATGAAACCTTTGCTGATCATCCTGGCTATTAGTGTGCTTCCCCACCCAGTTCTCTAGATTTTTTTGCACCTACCTACGTATGTACATGTTTGCCTTCTCCAATACAACTTTGGTCCTTTGAGGGTGCTGTTTAATTTTATTTCTATTCTCAATATCTGGCCTTCAATTGTCTGGCATACATAAGCAGCTTATATTAAATACTGACTGAGTGATTCTACTGGAGAGATAGAACATTTAGAAGTACCATTTCCATTTCTCTCCAAATACATCCACTAATGCTACAAAAATGGTAGAGAAATCCACATTTGTAAATGTAGGACCAAGTGCCATTTGCACCAAAAGTTTCACAAGCAGTTCACTTACCAATGTGGTGTTTATTTGTTTGCAGAGCTCTCTCCAAAGTTGCAGACAACTGCTGATAAATCTTATGTACAGCAACTTGAATTTCAATTTGAATATTTCTTTTAGCTGCTCTGATGCCATCCTAAGTTAAAAATAGTAATTTATTCTTTATTAACAGCAACGTCAACTCCTACCTTGTAGAAATTGTATTATTCGTTTGTTACCAGTCTATGCTAGGGCTTGCTTTGCCTGTAGAAACTTGAAAGCAGGAGCATAAAAAAAATGCATATACGTTATTATGAAAATACTAAATTTCAATTGTACTAATTTTACATTTTCAACATTTCTTGGAATTACTGCCTTTCCTATAATTTGCAAATAAGTGAATGTCCAAAATATCTATGTTCTTAATATAGAAAAATCCTATGGGAATCATTGCCATAAAAGCTGTCTATAACTTAACAGGTAAGTAGTAGTACACTGCCTGTAATTTAACATGAAGATTAAATAATTTTCTTGGGGTCATGCATACCATAAGCATCAGAGGTATGATTTTAACCTAAGTGTTCCTGACTCATTTGGTCTCTTTCCCCACAATTTATTTTGTCTTTTAATAACTGCTTCTTAATAAGGTTTAATAATGCTAGAAAAATAATTTGATCATGAAAACTCAAAGATGGCTTAATTAAAACTAAATTCTCCAAACTAATAGATATATACATATTAGCCAGCAAAACAGAAAATTTCCATCCAAATAAATTTAGAATAGAAACTCATTTGTAAAGATTAGTATGCAAAATACTAAAAAAACAAAAACAAAAACAAAAAACAAAACTCCAGAAATTCTACTCCTCTGGGACTGTAGTAAACTCACAATATTTAATATTTTAAAATTTCAACTTTAGAAAGTATAAAATTTAGTTAAAAAACCAGATTTACAAAATGCACAAAATTAAAACATATTGAAAATTAAAACCTACTGTAGGGGGACACATAAACATAAATTGCATCATACCTGATAATGATGTAGTCGTACACTTTCTCCTTTGGTTCCTGCATGTCCTACTGTTCCTAAACCAAAACACCCAGCTAGAAACTGCAGTCTAACTGATGTAAGAAGTAAGGATGACTGGAATCCAGATCCTTGCCTGTTTCCTGTTAGTGGTACACTGCCTTTTTCCTCCATTCCAGATAGTAGAACGAGGATTTGATGAAGGGCCTCCAAACGAAGCTTTAATAAACAAATTAAAATGAAAAGAATTTTAAATTCTAACATTTCAAATGTTTTAATCTATAATAGTTCTTCTAATTTTTGTATCTATGAATTTTCACCAAAAAATCTGAAGAAAATCTGTAAATATTATACCTTAATAGCTGAGAAAACTGTCAATTAAGAAACTCTGAAAAGGCTTTATAAAGGTGGGCAAAATGAAACATTTCTGGGAGATTTCTGGCCTAAGTTTTCTTGCTGGAAAATAAATATTCCATTAATGCAACTATTCTGCCTTTTTTTAATCAGCTATACTGACTAGGCTTCCAAAATCCAAGTCATACTCCCAGGGTTACAAACCAGTATTGATTTTATTTCTATAAAATCGGGGAGCCTCATTTTTATTATGTGTTCAGCCAAATATCTACTGAAGTCATGCTTTCAAATTTTTATTTTTGATCAAATAAATGTTTTATTTCAGTTAAAATTATAATAATGGGAGCAAGAGTACATATACTATATGCCTGTTCACTTCAAGTTTCAAAAATCCAGGATAAAGCTAATTTTGAGCAAATCAAGATATTTTACCTCTGCCCTTAGCTGCTGTTGTTCCATTGCAATGATTGAGGCCTGGGGACTCGTAGACATGCTTTCCTCTGGTTCTTTAAAACCTGGGGCATTTCCCACATCTCCACTTACAAAGCTGACAACATTTTCAATCAAAGTATGAACTCCAAGGACCTTAGTAAGGTCAAAATCATATTCAAATGAGTAAGAGGAGCCAAACAACCAGTCTCTACTGTGTTTCAAGTGAGTCCAGGCATCATTCAAAGGTTCCATTTGACTGTGTACAGGTCCTACATGCACAAATAATAAGTTTGTATCAATTCCAGAGTGCAGAAAACAGATTGTGAAACTAGATGAGGACTGAATGTTGCTGCTATAACAACCAGTGAAAAATGGATAACCATGTTGTAAAACAAAAGCATGCATTTAGTGAATCCAAGCAACTTCAGTTAAAATACAAACTATAGCAATGTAATAAATTAAGGAAAAATCCTGCTTATACTACTTTATAATTCTTTAAGTGTTATAGCAAAAAACTGACAAAATAAAAAAGGCAGAAGTTGCTTCTCAAAACATTCAGTTTAAAATCAGAACACTAAATATCTAGCATTTATAGAGCACTTTAAGGTTGGTAGAGCATTTTACAAATATTATATCATTTTATTCTCACAAAAAGGTTTGGAGTTAAAGAGCTATTATTATTAACCCCATGCTGCAGAAAAGGAACTGAAGCAGACAAGAGATAAATGACTTGCCCAAGATAAACTCAATAAAGAAAAATTCATTCCAAAAGGAAACACCAAGTTTGGACTTATTGGTAAGATCCTATTTTAATGGAAGGATTTTCTTGAAAAGTATCATTTATAAGGATAAAATAGTCCAAAAGCCTCTGTGCTTTGCAAAAAATGAATGGTGAAGGGCAAAACTAACTCAAAAAAGGACATATGTCCTTGCTTTATTCATATATGGAATATTTATTTTCACTAATTGCATGCAATATATATATATATATATATAAATATATATATATGTTTATAAAATTACTACTTGCTGGTAGCAAACAGCAGTTTCACAGTCAAAGTTGATAAGATTTACCATGAAATGATTCCCAGAGCTTTGGGTTTATCTAGTGGTACATGTCCCATGCTATGTGAAACATTCATTTTGTCAGAAAGCATTTTTCAATCTACTCTTAAAATGTTTAAAGTATACTCTAAATAAATTCAAGAGCACAAGAAAAATGTACTGGAGGTTTACAACATCATTTTTAATGTATATATACAAAGTGCCAATTTACCCTAAATCTATACAAAATATACAAAACATTTTTTTTTCCCATAAGGAATTGCATGTAAAGGCAACAAATGCAAGAGGTTAAGTACATCAGATGCTTTTGTCACCATAACTACATGGAAAAGATTTCAGAAATAAACCATTTTCACACTATTTAATTAACCACTATCAGAGGGAAGTGAGATAATAGCATATGAAATTCAAAATTAAGAATAGAAACATTTATATGTCAACAGTTTCATTTGAAAACCCCTATATTGTTAGGGCTTAAAAATAAACTAAAATCAAAAGAAAAAACAAAAGGAAAAAAATTATTTTCAAATAATTTATGTTCATCCTAATATAATTTTCATTGTTAAAAATAGTAATATAGCTAGTAATATAAGGCTTAACTGCCTTCTAGGTTGCAAAAGGAACCAATAAAATAACTTTGAGCAACTTAATAAGAGAAAAGTTAACTATTTGGTAAAGTAAATTTACAATTTGTATGATGTAACTAAACATTTAATTCTAAAAATGAGAAACAGGTGGCATGAAAATATGAAATATTATCATGAATATATATAATGTATCAAATAACGGATAAACAATGCTGTGAAGACAGAAAAAGAATACATTACTTTTTTTACCCATCCCAAAATTCAAAGCTATATATCTTAGTCCCTCATTTATGTTTTGATCTGATTTTTCAAAAAATTACAGAATTTCAATTTTCCTTTCAATTTACTAATACATATATTGTTTTTTTTTAAGGTTTTTGCAAGGCAAATGGGATTAAGTGGCTTGCCCAAGGCCACACAGCTAGGAAATTATTAAGTGTCTGAGGCCGGATTTGAACACAGATACTCTTGACTCCAGGGATGTGCTCTATCCACTGTGCCACCTAGCCGCCCCATATATTGTTATTAATGATGAACTTAGGGTACATCAGAAAGTGTTGATATTTAAACAAAAAATTATTAAAGCAGATATATTGCCATTTGCCTGCATTCTACATCCTAAGGACCACTGCAGTTAAAATTTACCCTGCAGTTAAAATCTTCCTCACTATTAAAATGTAAGCTCCTTGAGAGTATGGATCAAATTGATTTTCTTTTGCATTCCCATCACTTAAGAGAGTATTTTCCACATTGTAAATGTTTTTTCATTCTTTAATATAGCAGGGAGCCTGCGTAATCAGGACATTTGTTGTGATCTCCCTCTTCTCCCCCTCATCCATTCTCCTATCATTCAGGTACCTTCTGTCACTCCTTACTCTTTCACCCATCTTATATGGTTGCCTTATTTCTTATAAAGGCTAACACTTCTACCTACTCAAGTGGCATTCCATCCTGTATCCTCCAACAAATTGTCCCCTATGTCATTTTCACTCTAACTTTCAGAGTGGACATTCAGTTTCAATCTCTCTGCTTAGTGACCCTTTTCCAACTGCCTACAAACATGCCATGTCCCCTCATCACCAAAAAATCCTCACCAGATCCTCCCATTCCTATAAACTGTTAAGATTTTTTTTTATTAATGCATCAAAACTATTCTCTTCAAAGTAAATGATCTCTTAAGCAACAAATCCAATGGCTTTTTCAATTTGCATTCTCAATCTTTCTTTATCCCTTAAAATCACTGATTATTCTTTCTTGCTATTCTCTTCTCTCTAGCTTTACAGGACACCTCTCCTGGTTCCCTTCATATCAATCAATATGCCCCTTATCCATGTCTTTTCCTGGATCCTCATCCATATTACACCTTAAATGTCACTCAGGGACCTAGTCCTGAGTCCTCTTCTCTTATGCTACAATTAACTGGTGATCTCATCAGTTCCCATGAATTTGATTACCATTTCTATGTTGTTGATTCTCAAGTCTACCTATCCTGCCCCAATACCTCTGCTGACCCCCAATTTCACATTTCTAATTTGTTTCAGACATCTTGAACACAACATGTCAATATTAACTTCCCACTGTCTTATGCACCCCCATATCCAAACTGCTGCAAAGACCTGTCCTTTTTACCTTTGCAATCTCTCTCTCTCTCTCTCTCTCTCTTTTTTAAGGTTTTTACAAGGCAAATGGGGTTGAGTGGCTTGCCCAAGGCCACACAGCTAGGTAATTATTAAGTGTCTGAGACCGTATTTGAACCCAAGTACTCCTGACTCCAAGGCCGGTGCTTTATCCACTACGCCACCTAGCCGCCCCTTGCAATATCTCTTGAATTTGCTTCCTTCTTTACTCTCACAATGCCACTTTAGCTCAGATCCTCATTACTTCATGCCTGAATTATTGCAATTGCCTGCTGTCTACCTCAAGTGTCTCTCATACCAACTCATCCTCCATTCAGCCACCAAAGTATTTTTTGCCTAAAGCACAGGTTCAACCATGTCACTGAACTACTGAACTACTCTAACTCTAATAAACTCCAATGGTTACCTATCACCCCTATGATCAAATACAAAATCCTGTTTGGCATTCAAAACTTTTTATAATCCTATCTTTCCAATCATCTTATAACTTGCTCCAGTCCAATGATGCATTGGTCTCTGACAATTACATGAACAAGCTGCTCCAGGCATTTTCTCTGGTTGTTACCCAATACCTTGGAAGTTCTTCTTCCATATCTCCATTTACTGGCTTTCCTGGCTTCCATTAAATCCCAACTAAAATCCCAACTTCTATAGAACATTTTTCCAACCTCTCTTAATTCTAGTACTTCCTTTTTCTTATTTCCTATACCATAGCTTGTTTGGACATTTTTGTTTGCTTATTATTTTCACCATCAGATTATCAGCTCTTTGAGAGAATGGATTCTTTTGTCTCTTTTTGAATCATTGTATTTAGTACTGAGCTTAACAGAAGCTTAATAAATGTTTATTGATTGACTTCAATTTACAGATGAGGAAACTGAAATCTAGAGAAAATAACTAACAGGTCCAAATTAATATGAAAACATCAATTCTTCAATAATAGAAGTGATCCTTAGAATTCTAGGCAGCATAGCTAATTCATATTTTCTTCACCAATATGTTGGAAATTTCAGTTTTCAACATTAGTTAATGATAAGGGATAGTATATAGTATTATCAAGATCTTTCAGAATGCTAATTAACAACTAAGAAAGATCAAAATTTTATCTTTTTTATAAATCAGAAGAAAATCTAGTATAATTCTAATAACAGCTATTAAAATTAAAAGGTCAAGAAAAATAATGTTCTATCTAAAAGCTGCAAAATGAAAATGTGAAAAAAGGTTGTTTCAGCAACTTTTTTTTAAACAAAAATATTTTTAAAACTGAAATCTGCAAACATGGAAATGCAATATGAAGAAGATTCAATCTTTTGAAAAAAGTGTATTAAAGCAGTCAGGTAAGTTCATCTGTTGTATTTTTGGTTTTGATTACCCCAAAACAGGCCAAGAAAAAAATACATCAAAAAATTTCTATAATAGATTTATTAGGCCCAACTCCAATTCTCTTCAAACACTGAATTCATAAGATTGTCACTACATAAGAAAACATGGTACAAATTGCACGGTTTTAAAAAGTTTGTGTGAAATAACTAAATGTTTATTTGTTCTTATAACTTGGTTCCTAAAATGGAATTTTCTAAATGAATGTGGCATGGCTGCAATACATACTTTACAAATCATAAAATATGTAGGCAAGCTAGAAGGAGAAAAAAGTAAACATGCCATCATGTACTTGCTTGAAGCTCTTCTTTTTTCTGGGGCTCAACTGGTCAAAAAGGAGTAAGTACACTACCACATAAGAATCAAAAGACAAAAGGAAACATTTCATACAGGACACAACATTTATAACTTTTTTTTCTTCATACCACTCCAACTTGAAATGCACAGGTAAAATGGCATATCACTCATATATGATATACCCAAGTAGTACAAATTTTGAAATAGTTATTTCCAAATCTTAACAAAGATATATTATTAAATTTAAAGAGTCCCAAAAATAAAACAAACCATCAATGTTGCTTAATTTTGCCATCTTCACTATAAATGTTTAGTCTGACTGCTTAGTATGTTTTTGTTTTTTGTTTTTGCAAGGCAAACGGGGTTAAGTGGCTTGCCCAAGGCCACACAGCTGGGTAATTATTAAGTGTCTGAGACCGGATTTGAACCCAGGTACTCCTGACTCCAAGGCTGGTGCTTTAACCACTACGCCACCTAGCCACCCCCTGAATGCTTAGTATGAATGTTTTAAACTACATTTGACAACCTCATGGCATCAAATGATTCAGAAATTAATCAAATAATCTCATTTTACTGATGAGGAAAATTGAACTCCTTTAAAGGACTTATTAGCAGAGATAAGAAGTGGATCAATTTGAAAAAAAGAAAGACAAAGTGTGAATGATTAGATAGATAGGAGTTTTAAGTACCATTCAAATTCAAAAATAGTGCTGGACTTAACACACTTCACCTATATAAAAAGTTTCCATTACTTTTTTTTTGTTCTTTTATTTTTGAAAGGCTATGGGGGGGGGTATCACAGAGTTATTAAGTGTCTGAGGTCGAATTTGAACTCAAGTCCTCCTGACTCCAGGGCCCACTAAACCATCTAACTGCCACAACTTCCATTACTTTTAAGATGGTGAAAGTACTTTTGAACCTACAGGCAGTTTTCAAAATTTTGCTCTAATTACTTTGATGAATCTAGGTTTTTAAAAAAAATTTATTTAAGGCAATGGGGTTAAGTGACTTGTCCAAGGTCACACAGCTAAGCAATTACAATGTGTATGAGGCCAGATTTGAACTCAGGTACTCCTGACTCCAGGGCTGGTGCTCTATCCACTGTGCCACTTAGCTGCCCCCTGCTTTACTTTGAAAAGCAAAGGTAGATAAATGAATTTATTTACATATGTAATTTTTCTGTTTCATAAGTGGATATATAACTAAGGCTACTTAAGCATACAGTAATATAATTGCAGAAGCAAAAGTGCTGACAGTCCAAAACTTAATTTCACCTATGGTAGACTGCTATCCAGATCATCATCAATAGATTTTTTCAGAAGGATGCTTGTGAAAGGTTAATAAGTATCTGAACAACAATCAGTACTCATTGACTCTCCCCATCCACTGACCCATTTACTTTATGTGAAAACAGATCCAACTACTAGTACTAGCAAGAAGCCTTCAAGAAGTTGGACAATTCCTGCCAACAAATGTAGATAGCACTGGGGATTAAATTACATGGAGGAAAAAATAATTTATGCACACCCATATACATACATATATATGTATGTATATGTATGTGTGTATACACATATATCATTTATTCCTCAAAATTCAGAGAAAAATAAAAAATGAAAAACATACACATTAATATCTTCACAGAATGAAGTTTGCTTATTATGCTTACATCAGATATGGAAGTAAAAATATAAGTAGTCTGAATAGCTCTAAAAGACTCTAAACACATGTAGGCTCCTACATAGCTACTGGAAAACAGATGCAAATAATTGAAAATAAGCCCTGAAAATACATTTCTTTCTTTCTTTCTTTTTTTTAAAGGTTTTTGCAAGGCAAATGGGGTTAAGTGGTTTGCCCAAGGCCACACAGCTAGGTAATTATTAAGTGTCTGAGACTGAATTTGAACTCAGGTCCTCCTTACTCCAGGGCCAGTGCTCTATCCACTGCACCACCTAGCCGCCACTATGACAATACATTTCTACTCTATAACTGCTTTAACCAAAGAAAAGTTGATGAGATTTAACCATAACAACTTAAGGATAAGGAGGGCAACATTTTAAATTATAGTAAACACTTAAAAAAACCTTTTTATTGTATTTTAGGGCATTGGGACAGTGCTCTATCAAATGTGGTATCTAGCTACCCCAAGCAAATACTTCAAAAGAAAAATGACTTTCTATAAAAAGTACTTTTTACTTGGAAATATGCCAGTGATGGGACATAACATCTTGGAAATATAAGCGACCAAAGAAATTATCTAGTCAAAAAAGTCACCGTTCAGATGAGAAAATCAAGAAAGATGTCTAAGGTCACAAAACTGCTGAAGGGCAAAGACAGGAAAGCCAACTCCCAAACCAGACTTCTTTCTATTAGCCAACTACTTTAAATCGATTTTGATTTATCAAATATTAAACTGTATTCATTAAGGTAGTTCTCCAAGATGAAGTATCATCACTAAATGTAGTAGAATTTAATGTGAATGAAGTACAAATATGTTTTTCATAGAATTAGAGGTTATAATCTAAACCCCTAGGTGATATGATATAAAATATTGAAAAAATACTAAAATTACTAATACTACTTGTTAACTTTTTTCCTGCCTTTCCAGACATTTCACAGGCAGCACAATGCAATGGAAGGAGTGCTAATCAAAACAGGCTAGTATTCAAAATTCATCTCTATCCCTGTTATGCAAATGATATGAAAAGATTTTTAGCATTGCTGAATCTCAAACTTAATGTCCTCATGTAAAAAAAAGATAAAGTTACTAGTCACACTTATTTCAGAGTTATTCTGAGTACCAAATGAGAAATACATGCATACAAACATCTATACAAAATATATACATATATGTAAAGTATTGTGCAACTCTTAAATTACCATATAATGCAGGGCATTATTAGCAGCTATCCTAGCAAACAAAAATCAGTATAAATAGTTCAAATATTTAAAGGTTGCATTAATAAATTTTGGGAACATTTTATTTTTAATGACAATAATAACTCTGTCCCATAATGTATTCGTATTTAGATGCTATTTTACCCACCTTTTCTCAAGAATATTATATTTAGAGCTCTTTTCCAAAGAATTGGAAATTGAGGGGATGCCCACCAATTGGGGAATGACTGAACAAACTGTGGTATATGGATATGTTGGAACACTATTGATCTATATGAAATCATGAGGGATGAGACTTCAGAAAAGCCTGAAAAGATCTGCATGCTGAGTGAAGTGAGCAGGACCAGAAGAACACTGTTCACACAATTGCGACATTAGGTAATGATGCTGGATTTGTTTATTTCAGCAGCACAAAAATCAAAGACAATCCTAAAAGTCTTGTGATGGAAAAATACTATCCATATCCAGAAAAGGATTTAAATGTAGATCAAAGTTTACTATCTTTAATTTTTAGAAGTTGTGTTAGATATTGTGTTTTCTCTAATTTTTTTCCCTTTTGATTTGCTTTTTCTTTCATAACATGATTAATATGATCTATATTTAATGTGTGTGTGTGTGTGTGTGTGTGTGTGTGTGTGTGTGTGTGTAGCCTTTATTAGAATTGCCTTCTGCCAGGAGGAGGAAGAAAGGGAAATCCAGCAAAAAATGATTGTTGAAAACTACTGTTGTATGTGGTTGAAAAAATAAATAAAATATTAAAAAAAATGCACTCTATACCAAGAAGAGTTCGAAATAGGTGCAGAATTTAGACAAAAAGACTAATATAAACCAACAGGAGAACAAGGAAGAGTTTACCTGTTAGACCTATGGAAAAGGGAGCAGTTTCTGACCAAAAAAGAGATAGAGAACATTATAATAAACAAACTGGAGAATCTTGATTACATTATAAAAACAAACTGGATAATCTTGATTACATTAAATTAAAAAAAGGTTTTGAACAAACAAACCACTGCAACCAAGAATAAAAAGCATGTAGCAAGTTGGGAAACAATTTATACAACTAGCGTTTCTGACAAAGGACTCATTTCTAAAATAAAAAGAATCGAGTCATATTTATTTTTTTTTTTAGGTTTTTATTTTTTTTGCAAGGCAATGGAGTCAAATGGCTTGCCCAAGGCCACATGGCTAGGTAATTATTAAGTGTCTGAGGCCAGATTTGAACTCAGGTACTCCTGACTCATGGGCCGGTACTCTATCCACTGAGCCACCTAGCCTCCCCGAGTCAAATTTATTTAAAAAACCAAATCATTCCCCAATTGATAAACGATCAAAGGATATGTAAAAGCAATTCTTAGACAAAGAAATCAAAAGTACCCATTGTTATATAAAAATTACTCTAAATCATTACTGATTAGAGAAATGCAAATTAAAACATGTCCAAGGTACTACCTCACACCTCTCAGATTGGTCATTATGACTATAAAGAATAATGATCAATGCTGGAGGGGTTATGGGAAAACTGGGACACTAATGTAGTGTTGGTGGAGTTGTGAACTGATCCAACATTTCTGGAGAACAATTTTCAATTATGCCCAAAGGGTATTAAAATGTGCATAAATAACCTTTGATACAGCAATACCACTACTGGGTCTATACCCTGAAGAGATGATGAAAAAGGGTAAAAATCTCACATGTACAAGAATATTCATGGCAACTTTTTGTAGTGGCAAGGAATTGGAAATTGAGCATAAGTCTATCAATTGGAGAATGGTTGAACAAATTGTGCTAAGTATGGTGGAACACTATTGTTCTATAAAAATATGATGAGGGATGTGATTTCAGAAAAGCCTGGAAAGATTTCCATGAATGCTGAGTAGAATGAACAGAACCAGAACATTATACATGCTAACAACAACATGGGGGATGATCGATTATGATGGATTTGTTCATTTCAGCAGTACAATAATCAAAGACAACTTTGAGGGACTTGTGATGGAAAATGCCATCCATATTTAGAGAAGGAGTTGTGGAGTTTAAATGAAGACTAAAGCTTATCTTTAGTTTTAAAAACTTGCCTTATGTATTATTTTATTTGTTATCTCTAATGTTTTCTTTCTTCCTTTTGTATCTGATTATTTATTCATAATATGTTCGATAACAATCTATTTAGCATGGTTACAAATATAAAACTGATACTGGGTTGCTTTCTATCAGGGGAGGGGGGAAGGAAGGGAAGGAGGGAGGGAGAAAATTGGAAAACTCAAAACATTTCTAAAAAAAAAATTGGTAAAAACTACCATTTCATGTAGTTGAAAAAAACAAAACATTTATACACACACACACACACACACACACATATTCCAAAAAAAGAAGGCTATCCTTACTTTTCCGTATTTCCTTAATTTGCAATTTCATAATATTGTTGACAAGTATGTGGCTTTTAATATAGCTAAACAGTATAAATTATTTGGAGGAAAAATGAAAAGTCTATCAAATTATGAGATAAGGGTTCAAATTCCTTCATTTTCCCATATGGAATAGTACAATAAAATCTCATAATAAAATTTCTAAACCTAAAGGAACTCAAAAGCTAATAAAAGGAATTTTAGTTACCTACATTTTAATAGACATTAAATCTATGTAAAAAAATAAAAAAGTTAAGTGTCATTTACCATATCACAAAAATCAAAGGACTCTGATCAAGACTCTGAAGTGATTTCAGATAACCCTCACTAATGGTATCACCTTCCTGATGTCAAGGTCTTCTTCCAAAATGAAGGAGATGCATACTATGGGAATGGTGTAAAGACTAACAAACTGCCTTCTGTGGGGAGTGGGAAGCAAGATTGGGGGAAAATTATAAAACTCAAAATAAATAAAATTTTTCTATAAAATGAAGGACAAACATCATCACCCAACAAATCCACTCAATTTATAGATGAATAGATTTCCCAATTGTAAGGTACATGGCCTGCCCTAGCCCAAGCAATGATTTGTCACAACTGGGAAGAGAGAGCTCAGCGTGTTTGTGTGTGTGTGTGTGTGTGTGTGTGTGTGTGTGTGTGTGTGTGTGTGTGATGAGGAGACAGACACTTCATTTTTAAATTCAAAGTTCTAAAAACTTCATGGAAAAACAATGAGGTTTTAAAAACATTGTTTATGAAGAAAAATCATCAGTATGGAGCTTTTCTACAAACAACTGTAACCACAAATAAGCTTAAAAGAGATGTCAATTAAGTGGTTCTACTGGAAAAAGGAGAATTTAATGTTATGAATTACTTTTCAAATGATCATTTTCTTTGCTTATTTCATGTCATTGCTCTAGTCTCCTTTTTCCATTCCAAAGAAAGAAGGAGGGGAACCTCACTGGCCTTAATTATCTCTCAGTAGTTTAATCTAAAGATACTAGGCAAAAGAATATTTAAAAAAGGGGCTTTCAGGTTTTTAGATAGTACTGACCTAAGGTTCTAGAAGCTCTAAAATAAGTTTCTTATATACATTGAAATTATACCATATGGACAATGAAATGTCACATACTGTTTACAGAACTTTACAGAAATGACTAAAATTGTCATAAGTTGTGTTGAATATTATTCATTTCTAAATACTTTCAGATAAGCAAGGCATATTTTTAAAATTTTTATTGTTAAACTATTCTGATTCAAATATTTATGCCTAATTTATTTTTTAATAAGACAATAATTCAATATTAATTATTCTAGAGAAGGACAAAGGTTTGTTAATAGCTACGGAATTTGATATAATGCTTAAGATATTGATACTTACCCCTCTTTCTGTGAGAAGAAACCAAGTTTAAATCTACGTTTCGTCTTCCACTCTATAAAGTTAAAGAAAAACAAAACCTATTCAGCTGTGAAATCAAAATCAATTTCCAATTTAGTAACTGAATATTTAATAATTCTAGCTTTAAAGGGAGAGAAGTAATCTAGACCCAACTATAATGTCCTAACTTAACCAACTGTCAGATCTATAGCAACTTGAACCTCCTAGGAAGGTTCTAAAGAGCCCTCAATTGTATTGAACTAAAAAATCCCAAAGCCTAAAAGTTAAAGGCCTAAGAAAATATATCACAAGATCTATTTACTTGGCTGCTAAGCTCCTCAGGCTTTCTTACAACTAGGAGATTTCTTTATTCAAAGGTGCAGATCTATAATTTCATACAATTTTTTAAAACTGTCTCAGAAAGTTAATGTGGGTTACTGAGAGAGTAACTGACTTGCCTAATAGTCACTTAGGGTATGTATCAAGCCTAGTCTTATTGGCTTCAAAGCTATCCCCCTATGCAAGAATGCAAAGGGCTGGGAGACAGGCAAAGATTCCCACTCCTCCCAATCCCCTCTCACCCCTCAAACTCCCACAGAGAACTCTGCAAGTTGTTAGACAAAGCAATTTAACTGAAGTAACTGACATTAAAGTGAAAATAATTGACAGTCTTTAATTCTGTCAATGGCATCTACATTTTAAAAGACCTCAACTTAATGAATCTCCTTTTGATGACATTTAGGAATATAGTTTAGATTTATATTTATTTTCCTCTGGCAACTTCAATTCTGCCCTATTATGTAATGCCAGAGCGAGAAGTAAATTAAATTGCAGAAGTGAGGAAAAAGTACACTGGAGAAAAACATTTCCTCATGTTGTATTGAAATAATTTGTAACTGGTATATAGAAACTTGCTAGAATAAGCAGAAGTCACTTAGTAGAGGGTCCAACATCCCTACATACAAAGTCCTTGACAATATTCCTATATCATATTAAATTCTAAAAACTGATATTTATAGTAACCAAAAAGTTACAATTGTTTATAACTATTTAATAAAGCAGAAAAATAGAATTTTTCTTTTTTACTTAAGAACTTAAATTTAATTAGAATACAAAGGATTTGCCCCTTAATTTTTTTCAGACTGGGGGTTAAAAAAACCTAGATCCCCAGATAATAAGTAGAATTTTTTGAAATGGGATGGTACAGTGGTGATATTGATATTCTTGCTTGGTCAGAGTTTAGAGAGATATAAAACTTCTAATTACTGTCATTCTGTTTCTTTGTGTTGATTAGTTTTTGATACATGTGATGAATCAGAAACCTGAATAAAGATATATATATATATGTAATTATTATGTGTCTGAGGCTGGATTTGAACTCAGGTACTCCTGACTCCAGGGCCGGTGCTCTATCCACTGTGCCACCTAGCTGCCCCTAGCATTTTTTTAAAAAATATTTTGAGTTCCAAATTTTTCTTTCCCTCCTTCCCTTCCTCTTCCCTAAAATTGTAAGCAATTTGATAAAGGTTATATATAGATTTTATTTGCTTCAATGTTCAAAGATTAAAATTCCTCTGCATTGGAAAAATTTCTCAGAGTTTTTCATTCCTCAATTTAGTTGTTATTCAGTCATTTTAGTGATGTGCAAATCTCTGTGACCCCAATTAGGGCTTTCTTAATGAAGATACTATGTTGGTTTGCCATTTCTTTCATTTTACAGATGAAGAAACTGAGGAAAAAGAGGGTGAAGTTGCTTGTCCAGGATCACACAGCTAAGTAAGTGTCTAGGGTCAAATTTGAACTCAGAAAAAGGAATCTTCCTGACTCCAGGCCTGGCACTCTATCCCCTGCACTACCTTACTGCGTTTCATTTCTTAATAAAGCAAGATAAATGAAGTAGTATTGTAATGATTAACAAAAATCTCAGAAAATGGAACTTTAGATATAACAAATTGCACTACATATTTTGCTCACTTAAGAGGAAAAATTCTCTAACCTATTTTAATTTACCTTTCTTAATACCAGGCAAAGTATTATTAATTTCAAAGATAGAAAAGGCAGCTCTTCTCAGACTAATGTTTCAAATCACTTTTAGAAAGGAATTGTGTCTATTTTCAGCATATTGTGGAAAAATAAGAAGTCTGAACAAAATGGAGAAGTAGGACAACTCTATACTTCCTTTTAAGAACTTCAACTTGAAATTACATAAAATAATCAAGTATTCCAAATAAAATAAAGAAATATTCCAAATAAATTTTTGTATTATCACTGTCACTGTTCCTCAGAATAAACTATAAGTATCAATGTATTTAAAATGTTCACATTTATAACTTTTTCTTATAAGAAAGATAATTTTCTTTATATAGACCTACTAAAAAATTTACTCAACACCTATTATACCCAAATCTTTGTGTGGTTTTTAGTATACTTTTTTTTTAGGTTTTTGCAAGGCAATGGGGTTAAATTTGCCCACAGCTAGGTAATTATTAAGTGTTTGAGGTCAGATTTGAACTCAGGTACTCCTGACTCTAGGACTGGTGCTCTATCCACTATGCCACCTAGTTGCCCCTTAATATACATTTTTGAGGACAAAAACATCCTCTTTTCAGAAAGTGAAGATAATAAAGTCCTTTTTACTTACCAGTGAATAACCTTCTTCATCTGATTCAGGCTGAGATAAATCTGATTCACTCCTTGATTTGATCAGTCTATAGTTTGGACTTGCATGAACTGAACGGCTCTCTGCAGTAAGACTTTCACTCCTGCCTCACACATGTACACACACAAATTTTTTTTTTTCAATTTGAGATTGTACAAAGGTAAAATTAATAAACAGTAACAATAAACATTATATACTGATTGTGAAGGCTTCCCTTTGTCTACCAAAGAAAAATCTTGGCTATTCACTAATAAAAGGAACCTTTCTCTCACACTGAAATAATTTCCTTGCTTCTCCTTTTGGATATAAAGCTACCTAGAGATAAATCATATTTGATACCTAGAGATAAATTCATATTTATTAAGAGCAGGGACTACCTTTAACTCAGAAACTATTCTGGTTAGTTTAAGTCACTGCTACTGATCACATCTCTTCAAATTCACTATAATCAACTTCATCCATATCTTTATGTTTATATCAAAAAATTCAGCATACATTCAAAAAAAGTCATTACAAAACAAAGCAGCAAGGACGGAAGAAACGAAAGAGAAGCCAGGTAAACTGCTAGCACTTCCTACCTGGTCATAAGTAAAACCCCATCAGAGGTACTTGTTGATGGCTGCTGCAACTGTCCTTCCTCTCTTCGCTTTTGAAGCTCTTCAATAACAGGACTGACTCCTAATATTAACAATGCACATCGATGGATCACAGAATTGCATGCAGCAGTATATACATCCTGGCCCTCGGGAAGGTCTGTGCTGACCCTTCGCTCCTGTTGAGACTGAGGAGGCTGATCATCAACACGAGTCCCAGACCCTGCCCCAGTGTTCATTCTATCTCGGTCCCGGCTGCGTGCTACTTCACGGGCTGATAGGAAACATTGAAAGATTTCTGTAATAATGTAACACAAAAACAAGGTCTTAACAAATAGGGGAATAAAAGCAAAAAAAAAAAACTATATTAAAAATAGTAAATAGATGAATGAAACTTAAAAAACCATGTTATTGAATCACAACAAAAAGGTAATTAAAAAAAAGTTATGCAAAGTTGTATTCTTATTTTTATATTGATTTGAATAAGCTGAACAGAGCAGCAGAACAATGTAGTTTTGTTTCAAATTCTACTCCCAATAAAGGAGAGTTAAAAGATGTTAAAAGAAATGATCAATTACTTAAATGATTAATGCCTTTATATAAAGGGTCAAGTTATAAAAGGTAATGAAAAATTGCATTGTAACCTAAATTATAATTAAACAGGATTTTTCCCTCCTGTGAGATTCTGTTATTACCTTCCAAAATTCCTGACTATGATTTTTTAAAAGATATTTAAAAAAAAGAGTTGAAAAATGCTCACTTTGGCAAAGTTATTAATGTTATAAAACTCACATTTTATCATAACCCAATCAATCAACAAGGATTTTTTAAGTGACTACTACAGGAAGCCATGATGTCAAAACCATGATGTCTAAAGTTTGGCTAATAAAAAACATGGAACACGATCATTTCCCAACAAAAATTTTATAATCACATGGGGGTAAAAAGACAAAGCCATTAAAAAAAAACTAATAACACTAAGCAACAAATGATAAATGCCCAGTGAGTGGTAGAGACAATAATTCCAACCTAGATTCTGCCACATATCCTGGCAGAAGAAGCCTAAATTGCAAGCACATACAATTTTAGGTTATATATTAAATATTTTTCTTTGTCAAAGATGAATCAATCTAGCAAAAACTACTATATTTCTAAAAACACTAATTTCTTTAAATAATACTAAATATTAGATAGCAACTAAAAACTATATTTGACGCTTGTGAAATTTAAAAATACAAAAAAATATCTATTCATCTGACAAACCATGTACCATATGTGGATCTAGATCTTACTGAAAGCACCATAACATTTACATGGGTAACATTTTACAGCTGAAAGACAGCTACCAAATATTCATGAAGAACACATTTTCAAGAAATGTGTTCCTTCCCATTATACAAGAATTTACAAGGTTGCCAAATATTTTATCTTTAACAAGCTCACTTTCCAAAATCTAACTGCATGGTCCCTGAGTTTTTAAATCTGAATATTTACATAAATGGGCAACTTCAAAAAGATAACCCAGAACATCTGTTGAGTCCCTGGCAATGAATAATAGTAAGATTAAACAAATACCAAACTGACATGAATTAAATTCAAATGAACATATTACAGGTTTAAATGTTGTATTTAAAATTAGCCACTGGGATTTTACATAAATACATACATGCATACACACACACACATACACACACACAAACACACACACCATTTTTAAAACTATTATATAATTTTGTATAATGTACACAAGATTATCCTCTAGTATCAAATAATCAAGAACTAGAATACTGCCACCTTTTAAATAAAAAATTAGACAAAATTTGCCTGAAAATTGTACTTACTACCAGCTGTCATAACTTCATGCTCTCTCTCCTCTTCTTCATCTTCTTGTTCTGGATGTCCTTCTTCTCGGTCTCTCTCTGCTTGCTCTTCCATCTCAGCTTCTTCATCAATGGTTCGAGTAAAAGAATGCTCCTGTGTATCAGTTTCTGCAGATTCCTGGTTTTCTGAAATCTTGAAAAAAATAATTTGAAATCACATAATGAAAATAATTTTCGCAAGCCTTAAGAGGATAGGATTAATAATATCATTTTTACTTATGGAAAAATACTAAGATCAATGCACACATTTTCCTCTATCTAAATACAAATGTTTACAAAGATTGGAAGGAGTACATATATTTTTTCTCTCTTCCATATCTACAGTATAGAATAAGCACTCTAAGCTCAAGAAGAGGGCTCATGAACAGGACTTACAAGAACCAGTAAAGAAGCATCTTTGACTAAATACCCCTTATATGTCATACACTGGAGACATAAAGACAAATGTGAAACAGTGCTTATCCTTAAGAAGTTTACCATCATGAGAGGCAACATATATATCTCTTAAGAATAGGGGAGAAGGGAAGGGAATGTACTAGCAAAGAACAACTTCCAGAAGGTGACAAAAGAAACTGAGGATTCTAGGAGGCAGAGAATGCACATGCCAAGCATGTGGTCCAGGAAGCAAAGGCATGAAAGATGACAGGGGTGGAGGCTCATTGATGAGGATCAGTAAGACAAACAATCAATGAACCAAGCATGAGTGACAGCAAGTAGGGTTGGAAAGTTAGCATACAGTCCAATTTTGAGAGGTTTTAAATGCCAAATGAAAGTATTTATATTTTATCCTAGAGGCAAAAGGAAGCCACCGATTTTCATGGCCAGATCTCTGTTTTACAAAAATCACTCTGGAACTTAGAGGCAGACAGATTACTTTGGGGAGCAAACTTGAGTCCAAGAAGATCAATTTTAAAAATATCACTATAAAGTTCAAGTAGGCAGTGATGACGAGGTAAACTAGGGCAGTAGTGTTGTGAATAGAAAGAAAGAGAAGGATACAAAGATATTATGGGGATCACAATGATAAAACATCGCAACTGTGTGTATAAAGCAAGAATAAGGATCTGATAATAACAGGGAAGCTGCAAACAAATGTGTAGAACAGTGGTTTGGAAAATGGAATTTCAAAAAAAAGGGATACATTTGGGATATGTATAATGACCTATTTAAATAATTTTTTCAGGCACTTAGTGATTTGAGTAGTTACACAACCTAGAAAATGTCTGAGGCTAGATTTAAATTCAAATGCTCCTAACTCCAGGCCTAGTACTCTCTATCCACCATGCCAACTACCTGCCTATATAAAAATGATTTCTTAAACATTACTATTCAAATTATATATGTTATTATATATAAGTACTTTACATAAGCACTTTTTTATCTATATGAAGAAAGTAAACTGTAATGTAGCTTGGCGGAAATTAGGTTGAGATCACTATCTAATGCAAAAAACTGCATGCAAAAAAGTTACATGGCTTAGAAAAAAAGGGTCACATCATAAACAAATTAGAGGAACAAGGAAGAAAATCGGGAAAAATTTATGACCAAACAAAGGTATATGACAGGTGGTAAAATGGACAATATTGATGACATAACTCTCAAAAGATTTTGGATCAACGAAATCATTGAAATAGTTAAAATTAAAAAGAAAACCAACAGAGTTAAAGCTATAAGAAAAATAGTTAACTGACAAAAATTTTTGTACAGAAATGATTGAATAATGAAAAAATTTTAAGGGACTTGTGATGGAAAATATCCATATCAGAGAATGAACTGTGGAGTTTAAAAAGCTTATTATCTTCAATTTTTAAAACTGTGTTATGTATTATATAATTTTATTATCTCAACGTTTTCTTTATTCCTTTTGAACCTGATTCTACCACGTTCAATTTCGATCTATATTTAGCATGGTTACAAATGTAAAACCTATATCAGATTGCTTTTGGAAGGTGGGGAGGGAAACTAGAGTAGAAAAATTGTAAAACTCAAAATCATGCCCCCCCCCAAAAAAGAATGGTAAAAACTACCATTGTATGTAGTTGGAAAAACAAAAAAATTTATGTAATAAGAAACTGATTAAATATATTAATCATTTTCAAATAGGTGAATGATCAAAGAACAAACTGTTCTCAAAGAAAGAAATTCAAGTTATCAATAGCCATATTAAAAAAATTCAAATTACTGTTAAGAGGAATACAAATTAAAACAATTCTGAGTTCAAACTCAGCAGATTGGAAAAAAATGACAAAAAAAAAAAGAATGCTCTGTTGGTGGGGCTATGAATTGCTTCACCTATTCCAGAAAGCAATTTGGAACTATCACCAAAAAGTCACTAAACTGTGCACATCTTTTGACCTGACAATACCACTAGTAGGCCTATAATCCAAAGAGAATAAAGAAAAAGGAAAAAACTCATATGCACACAAACATTTATCACTGTTCTGGTTACTGTGGCAAAGAAAAGAAAACTTATGACTACTGACTAGGTAAAAGAAAATGAGAAATTACGAAAAGGGAAAACTTCAGAGAAACTAAATAGGGCTTGTAAAAAAATGATGCAGAGTAAATTAAGCCTAAGCAGAAGAACTACTTATGCAATATTTTGGGGATGGAGGTGAGGGAAGGGGCAGGATTCTAAAAGACTTAACATTTTTGATAGCTAAAATTATCCAACACAAAGCCAGATCAATAATTAAACATACTACCCAACAACTGCCAGAGTGTAATGATTCTAAGTGTGGAATAAGATATTTTCCACATGGTCAATTGGCTTAATTTTGCCTACTTCTTCCAAGAATTTTGGCTCTCCTTTTTTATTTTTTCAGTAAAAGGGAGTATTAATAGTATTATCAAAACAATGAAGAAAGGAAAAGAATTATTGAATATTTCTTTAAAATGCTGAGAAACAAACAGAAGGAAGTTCAGAAACAGATGAACAATACAACTTTGAAAGTAACATTGAATTAATCATAATTAAAAAGAAAAGTAAGTTGTATGTAACAGATTGCCAGTTTCATATACCATCTAATTTTCTCAACTTCAGACATAGAAATGTTTGCTAAATTTGATGCTTAATACTTGTACCTGAATAACCTATATCTCAGTGAAGGGGAAGGAGGAAGGAACAGAATTTGGAAGTCAAAAATTTAATTATTTTTTAAAATTATTTTTATTTTAAGGCAATGGGGGGTTAAGGGGCTTGCCCAAGGTCACACAGCTAGGTAATTATTAAGTGTCTGAGGCCAAATTTGAGCTCAGGTACTCCTGACTCCAGGGCCAGTGCTCTATCCACTGCACCACCTAGCTGCCTCCAAACCAAATTTTCTTGATTTTATTTAAATCTAGGTTAAAGAATAGGAACTAGACTCTGTGATGGCAAAGAACTGAAAATCGAGAGGATGCCCATCACAATTGGGGAACAGCTGAACAAATTGTGGTAGATGTATGTTATAGAATACTATTGTTCTATTAGAAACCAGGGATGGGGAAGAAGCCTAGAAACACTTGCATGAATTGATGCTGAGCAAGATGAGCAGAACAAGAAGAACATTATACACCCTAACAAAGCAACATGGGGGTGATGATCAACTTTAATGGACTTGCTCAATTCCATCAGTGCAATTATTAGAGACAATTTTAGGGTATCTGCAATGGAGAATATCATCTGTATCCAGAGAAAGAACTGTGGAATTTAAACAAAAACCAAAGTCTATTACCTTCAATTTTTTTTAAAAGGTTGTCTTATGTACTACATAATTTTGCTATCTCTAATATTTTATTTTTTTCCTCAAGGATATATTTTTTCTCCCAACACATTTAATTTTGATCAATGCATAGCATGGAAATAATGAAAGATTATCGGATTGCCTTCTGTGGGTTGGGAGAAGGAAGGGAAGGGAGGGTAGGGGGAAAAAAGTGCAAAATTCAAAACCTTACTAAAAAAATCATTGGGATAAACCTACTACTGTATATAAATGGAAAACAAAAATATTTATATAATTATAAAAAATAGGAGCTAGACTTATAATTTCACTGATAAAAGGAATGCCTAGATTAGAAAACTCCCTTTACCTTTGCCAGTGTAGATCAATATTTTTCTTCAAATTAAAATCTTAAATTATTGCCTAAAATGATCAAATGAGAAAAAATCCTTCAAATTTCTGTGATAAGGGTTTGATATCCAAGATATATAAATAATAAATATATGTAAATCTAATAGTTATTTGCCAATATATAAGTGATCAAAGGATATGAAGAGTTTGCAAAAGTACTGCAAAGTATTCACAACCACATGAAAGAATATTCCAAATCAATAAGAGAAATGTAAATCAAAACAATGCTGAAGTTTCACTTTACAATCTACAAATTTCAAAGATGATCAAAATTGGCAATAATCACTCATAAAGGGGTGGCAGGATGATAGGCATACTATTTACATTATTGGTGAAGCTAGAAGATGGTACAACCATTTTGGAAAGCAATTTGCAATTATGAAAATAAGGTTACTAAAATACTATACCCTTTATAACAGAGATTCAAATTACTGGACTTATATACCAAGAAAAACATTGTTAAGGAAAAAGTACTAATATACTATAAAATATTTATAGCAGAGTTTTTTTGAGATAAAAGTAGATGTCCATCAACTGAGGATATATGTGATGATTACAGAAGTATTCATGGTGCAGAATTAAAAAAAGCAGAGCCAAGAAAATAGCATAAAAGTACAACAGTGTAAATGGAAAAACAATGAAACTACAAAAAAGAAAATCAAAACCTATTATATCAAAATTATAAGGAAGCATGGCTTAATGAAGAGACACAACAGGACACCCAGACTGACTTCTTCATGGAGGTAGAAGGTTTGCAGATATTGTATGTTGTGTATTTTCAGGTTTTTTTAAATATACTGATCTTTGTGCTGATTTTCTCTATTTTATTTTTTCTTTTTTTAATCTTTAGAAAATACTATTTGTTATATGAATTGGTTCTCAAGGAAAAGAAGGGATATTGTGGAAAACAATGTAAAAACCAGAAAGATATCAATAAAAATTTATTTTAAAACAGAATTACCTAGGTACCAAGAATTTAAGTGATTTGATCTATGTGACACAGACTAGTATGTGGTAAGAAGTGAGACTTACAGGTCTTCCTTAATTTAACTAATTACCTTAGAATACACTAATAATAATACAACAATAACAATAAGTTCTAAATCATAAATTTTGAGCAAGATAATAAATTTCAAATTTTGCTTAGATTTTTTAAAAAGCTAAAAATTACTTAAAATGGAGCACAAAATAATGAATACATTGAGAAAGCAAATATTTTTAAAGGACATTTCTATAATATACAGCATTTTGTTTATAATTAAAGAATCTTACATTGAGAAGGGACCTTACAATATGTCATTTAAAACAGATTCTCCAGCAATCCAAGAATTCCTTCAAGACTATCATTGATATCAGACAGATTCAAACATTTGTTACCTCTAGTGATAAGGCAATCCTTGTTAGCTGAGATTATCTGAAAGTTGTTGAGGGAGTTTCGAGTCTTTGCCTTCACTACCTTCAGTGACAAAGCACCCTTTTCTACCATCGGATAGTAGTCTATAATTAACTGAAAGTTGTTGATTTGAAGATGTTGAAGCATGGCAGCAAAACTCAAGAGAGTGAAGTATGATCTGGATTATTATTTTCCATGATTTGGACATTATACTGTTATCAAGGAAGCCTAAGACTGCAGTAGCTTTTGGAGTAGTTGCATCATATCATCGTTTAATATTAAGCCTATACTTAACTAAAATCTCAAGATTATTTTGCTTCCCCCCAATTTTTTTTGAACACTAACTCCCACACAAGGCACAACTTTTTCATTAAAAATTATTTCTAATCTTACCCATCGATCTCTTGAGGATGACCTAGTTTGAATGAGTTCCATGTTCTTGCAAGCAAGTAAACGACTTCGAACTTTATATACACAACGGTATACTTCAGCTAAGGTTTTACCGGGTTGATACCTAAGTAAAGAAAGATAGTTATAAATTCTAGTAACAAAGGTGAAAATTGTTCTGAAGATGGTTTCATGTTATTTACCTGCTCTCTCCACATGCTTGATTAAGTAAATTTGTGTGTTTCAAAAGAGCTGCAAGAACAAATCTAGATACAGTGTCCAAGAGTGACTCATTACTTAAAGTTGCACTGTCCCAATCTGAAAATAAAAACGAGGCATTAAAATTCAAAAAACACTAAAAGTAGTTCTGATCCATTTTAATAGTTTTAGTAATAAAATAACTTATTTACAGAAGCTTTCTAAATACCAAGAACAATATTCACTTACTTTGGGTAAGGAACTAAACATTTGGTCTGAGACCATCATAGGTCATTAAAAACCAGATCAGAGAGTTAGAAAGTATATTTGTGGGGGTTAGTTAGATGTTTCAAAAAAATTTTATTTTCTTTCTTTTATTCTACGTTAGTGTAAATTCTTTACTTCTCAGATGTAGTAAAGTTCTGTCCCCTGAATAGGGAATGTTTCCTAAATAGAGACTGTTGGAAATGCAAACTTCATTCATTCAACAAGCATTAAATAAATGCCTACATTGTATATAGCCATTACAATATACTTTTAGATAAAATGAGAAAAGTCCCAATTTGTTACTTGTTCTTATTCACATTAGGAACTTTTATTTCATTTTAATTTTTGTAAAATATTCCAAGACAATGTTTTATAACACTACTTTTCAACTACATTGCATTTCATTCTTTTTGAAAAGAAAAAATTAATTCCAAAAAGAAAAGCCCTGACAGATCCTATTCAAACTGGTCCAGCAATAGATCATCATCCAAAGACCAGCTAGTTGGGTGAGAAGTTTATTACCAGAAGTCTGACCACCAAATGATTCAATATTTTTGATCATTAACTCAACTCACAAAATTATCTTATATATTGAGGGATTAGGCTCTCCAGCAACACTGCCCATAATCAAGAAAATTAATATGTAAAATCAATCACAAAAGAGGCTTAATATTTTTATACTTTATACATTTTAAAAAACTTAAATATAACAGATATTAATATGATCCTATAGTCAATATACATTCTTAGTAGGGAGATAACCATCAATTTTATCAACTAATTCTTTTTTTTCCTTTTTGTAAGGCAATGGGGTTAAGTGATATGCCCAAGGTTGGTAACTAGTAAGTGTCTAGGTCCAGATTTGAACTCAGGCCCTCCTGACTCCAGGGCCGATGCTCTATCCACTGTGCCACCTAGCTGTCCCTCTAATTCTTTTTTTTAAATTCCTTATTTTATTCATTCATTCATTCATTTTATTTTTTGTTTTTTACAAGGCAGTAGGATTAAGTGATTTGCCCAAGGTCACACAGCTAGGTAATTATTAAGTGTCTGAGGCAACATTTGAACTCAGGTCCTTCCTGATTCTAGGGTTTATGCTCTATCCACTGTGCCACCTAGCTGCCCCTGTCAACCAATTCAGACAGTGTATACTATATACTATAGTGGAGGAATGTCTGAATTATCTAAAATTGCCCTGATTTAAATACAATTGGATCCTTTGCAAAGCACCACTATTTAATTAACAACAAAATAAAATAAAACACCAAAACTGAGGCATTTCACTTTCTGAGTTTTATAATTGGCAGGGATTATTATCCTGATAGGATAAAGCATTGGGTTCTTTCTAAACTAAAGTTTGCATTCATTTCAAACCAAGTACTACAGAATGCTTTCCAATGATCAGGTATAACATCTGTTACAATGTTTAAAGCTCTTCAGCAAACAGAGCTATAAGATGAACTTTTGGTTCATCTAACATTTAAAATAACTAAAAATAAGCTATCATCACAAGTGATTATATTATTATAAGATAGCTGAAACACAAAACCAACTTAGTTAAAAGAATCTAAAATCCTTTTCAGGATCCATTAAAAATGGGTAATATGTGGGAATGAGAGATTTTTAAACTAATTTTTCTTTTTCTATTGTCTCTACCTGCAATAGTAGGCATTCAAAAGATATTTGTTGAATGAATGAAAGAATCAATGAATAGGGTGACACTTACAAAGGCACCATCTGCTGGTATTTTAAAGATCTGAATCATTTACATTTCATTTTGCCACTACACACCAAAACAATAGAGCGCAGTAGGTGAAAACCTCTGAATATGATCTTTATTCACTTTTTTTGTTGCAGAAAGGAGAAACTGCAAAGGAACAGAGGAAAACAAAAGGTAGGGTAAGGGAGAATGATGGGGAGAATGTCAATTATGGAAATATGATTCTGATCAATCCAGAGGTCATTATTTAGAAAGAAAAAATGAAAACTAAAGCATCATAGAAGAAAGGGATGCTGTGAAAATTTAAATTATAGGCATATGCTTAGAAAAATTATGTCTTTTGGAAAAAGTCTGAAAAATACAAAATAGTATTCTTTCCAAACAACTTCCACATATATTACACCTCAAATAGTTGATTCTTATAATTCTCTGAGTTTTTTTTACTACTTTACACTTAAAGAAATTGAGGCCATAACAGAATACAGTGTGTGTATATATAGCCCAAGTTTATACCAATAATTAAGATAAAAGCCAAAAACCAGAATCCAGGGATTTTAATAACTATTCCAAAGCTGACTACACTGAACCAAATTTCCAGTGAGAAAGAATCAAATATTTAAAGAAATCTTATCACGATCAATTTGAAAAACAGAAATTTTTATAAAATAATGAACCGCCAAGTTATTTTTCTATAATTCTCAACTGTTATATACTAAATTTACCTCAAATAGTACAAAACACATCTCCCAATAAAATGAGAACAAGTTAAAGTCATTTCATTGACAAATTGATTTGATATTTAATGAAAACAAACAATAATTGGACCACTCTATTAGGTACACATGATACTCCATACTATTAACTACAAAATTACAAAGAAGTGTATTCCATTTATTTTCCTCATCTTACCTTTACTAATAGCATAATCTTGCATACTGATCCAAAGACTTCGAGCAGGCTCTTTAGTACAACCCAATGCCAAGTCAACAAAGACAGCAATTTCAGGTCTTAATTTGTAATCAAATGGCTTCTGTTCTTCATTTCCAGAAAGAGCCACTTCTAATAGGCAACTCATACATTTGTCTAAAAATAAATTTGTCAATAGTTTAAAAATTTTTAGATTTTCTATGTTACAAACAAAACTCTACCAACTTTTTCATAAATATAGAGAATTTCAATAAATGAAATAAGGCAAAGTCCTTAAGCACAATTGAGAATAGGAATGACACACAGACTAAATGAGAAGTCTTTTTCTTTGATTTAATTAGATTTCATCATGAAAGATTTATTCAATCAAGAATAATAAATGATAATTCATAATTAAAAGGATGTATCTTTATGAATACAAGCAAAACCCAACTTATGTCATTAATGGGAATTAGGCTTCCAGGCTAGCCTACAAAAGCATAATTAGTCCATAATGTAACTGAACTACTAAACAGATGCACTAAAAAAGAAAAATCAAATTGAGTAACAATTTTATTTAAACATACAAACTATATCAAATATTTCAAATAAACAGCCTCTTTTTCAGACAGCAACATCAATTTTAAGAAGCAGAAACAATAGCAATTAAAACAACTGGTTTTTCTGAAATTATTTTAAATGCTAGCAAAAGGCCAAATCAAACAGAGAATATGGAGAATTTCTAGCAGTTATGTCTAATTTCACTTCAAAGGGCTTTCCTTTTCCCTTGATTCAGGGATATCACTGGCAGTACTTATATTCATCAAGCAGAAGGAAGGTTTTTGGTTCAATAAAGGATCTTCAAATTCTTATTCATTCAGAAGTTAACAAAATTTCCTCAACCTTCAAAGCAAAATTTTTCTTTCATTTTGTTTTGGAGCTGTTCTCAAGTTTCTTTGATTCTAATAATGTTTGGTTTTTTGTTTTGCTTGGGCATAGTGTTATAGAATGTTAGAGCCAGAAGAAATCTTGAAAATAATTTAATCCCAATTCTTCTTTCACAACACGATTAATATGGATCTATGTTTTCAACATGGTTATACAAGTGGAGTCTATATTAGACTGCTTTCTGTTGTGGGGCGGGGGAGAAGGGAAGGGAGGGAGAAAAACATAAAACTCAAAACCTTGCAAAAGAAAACAAATGACTGGTGAAAACTACCATTGCATGTAGTTGGAAAAACAAATCTTTCAATTTAAAAATAATTTAATTCTTTACTGGATATACCCCTCTCTAGGTTTTTTTGTGGCACTGCTCTCCTTTGGTTCTCTTGCTACCTATCCTAATAGCTCCTTCCTTCTAAGTTTCTTAATTTAATTTATATCCAATGATTATGGCTAAACCTTCAATGATTTGTGAGGCCTTCTCTTTTCCTCTATATTTCAAATATAATGATCTCATCAGTTCCCATCTCTATGAAGATGATACAGATACCTATATACTCATTCCTAGACTCCATTCTAAATTCTAGTGTCACATTGCTGACTAGAATTTGAATTTTTTTATGTATATTCTGTGGGCACCACAAATTCAATCATGTCCAAAACAGAACTCATTATTTTCCTCTCTATCTCATTTTCTAATCCTTTACTTTTTTTAACTTCCTATTACTATCTTTTTATCCTATTCCCACCATCCTCCCAGTCACTCAGGCTTTCAACCTACTTGTCATCCTAGAAGCCTCCCTCTCTCATTCAACTCATACTGACTGCCAAATCTTGTCATGTTTACCTTCATACTGTGTCTCATGTATATAAATAATCCCTCTTCCCTTTGCACACAGTGTCAACCCTAGTTCTGGGCCTCTTCACCTCTTGCCTAAATCACTGCAACATCTTTCTCAATGCCTCAACTGCCTCAAGTTCTCTCCCCATTTCAACACATCTTTTACTCAGCTTACAAAGAGATTTTTCTAAAAAGTAAGTCTGCCCATGGCATTCCCCTCCTCAATAAAGATGAATGGTGCCTGATTACCTCTAGGATTAAATATAAATTCCTCTAGTCATCACTGAAAGTTCTTCATAAATTGGTTGCTTCCTATCTTTCCAGTCTCCTTAACCTTTACAATACTCAATTTTTTAAAATTTTATTTAAGGCAATGGGGTTAAGTGACTTGTCAAAGGTCACACAGCTAGGTAATTATTAAGTGTCTGAGGCCACATTTGAACTCAAGTCCTCCTGACTCCAGGGCCAGTGCGCTATTCACTGTGCCACATAGTTGTCTCAATACCATACACTCTTAGGATCCAGTCATGCTAACTTACTTTGCTATTTATGCATACAATAAATATTCCATCTCCCATGTCTGTGCCTTCGTTGTTACTGTTTCCCATGCCTGTAAAATGCTCTCTTCTCACCCCACTTAGTTTTCCTGTACTATTTTAAGTCTTAGCTTGACCCCTGTCTTCTAAAGGAGGTCTTTTTTCAGTCCAAGCTGCTAGCACCTTCCCCTCTGAGATTTCCTCTTGTATATTTTTTTGTACATTAATTTTCCTAATTATTTCCATCTTGTTTTTTCCATTAGTTATGAGTTCTCTAATGGCAGGGATTGTCTTTAGCTTTCCTGGTGCCCCCAGGACTTTGCACAATGTCTGAAACATAGAAAGCACTGGATAACTGTTTTTTGACTGATTGAAGAAAGCACTAATGGAAAGGGGATACAATCCAGGGCTGACAGAATTTCTTTATTTGATTTGAACCAAAATTTTGCCTATAAAATGTCAGTAACTGAGAAAATCATGGATACATTATAGATAAAATACTTAAGGCAAAGAATATATATCTAAGTTGTTCTAGGCTAGTTAATGATAGAGCCTAAGTACAGACAATTCTCACTTTATGTAGCAGACTGTTCCACAACCATGTAACGTGATTTTTAAATATGAGCTTGCTCTCAGATGCAGGAAAGGAAGGAAGACAAAAGGGTGAGGACTGGCACATAATTCAAGGATAAATGGGGGCTAGGGACAGAGAAGCAAGAGCAGGAGAAGAAATGAATTAGGGCTAGGGTCTAGTCAGAACTAAGAATAATACTTGAGGGTCACATGGGGCAAGTGCATGGAGTAGGATAGTATTAGAGGTCTCAGGTCAAGTTCCCAATCTGAAACTGGAGGTCTCTCCATACATGTTCTTCTGCTTTTACTTAGAGGGGATCTTTTTTGATGGCTGGAGAGGACTTTTGGGGGAAATACAGGGGAGTGAGAAATCATGGGGTGCCAAGCCACGGAGCAGGAACAATAAGAGAATGCATAGAACCTTACAGCAAAATTAACATGGGAATTTTTCTGGAATGCAGATTTCTTTAAGAATTCTTTATGCAAATGTAAATTTCCAAAAAGTGAGAACTATCTGTATAACTAAATCTAAAGTGAGTTTTCTTTATTACATTATCCCATCTGTCTTTTTGAAGGCATGAAGTTAAGGGCTCAGAACCCTTACTCTACTGTTTTTGAAAAATTTTCCATTAGTACTCTAATAAAGATAACACAATAAGGAAAACCCAACAAAAAAGTAGCAACTAAGACACTGTTGTAAATTTTGCAGGGATTTACCTAATTGCGGGATATCCATTTCGACACCATCACTGAACAGTGGTGTTTTCAACCAGTATGCTGTATCCTGCTCTTCAGTAGACCCAGGAGAGCCTTGCAACATGCCCCCAAGGCACCGTCCAATGAGGAGAGCAATGGTTCTCTCCAGATCTACGAGCCACACCCAAGACTGAGCAGGCTGAGGAAGAGGCACTCCAGCTGGATCAATCAGTTCTGGCCCTCCTAAGGAGAAAATCATCAGTGACTGCTGCTTTATTAAAATGAGGAGTATAATGTTTTATCATACTATAATAAACTTTCAAGAAAATGGTTTAGTCAACAACTCATAAAAGATTTTCTTTTTACATCCTACTAATTCTAATACAATCATCAAAATATAACAAAGCATTTCAAATGAATTTTCTCCACCCATTTATTTTTTGAATATATCAGGCGTGGGGCGGCTAGGTGGTGTACTGGAGAAAGCACTGGCCCTGGATTCAGGAGTACCTGGGTTCAAATCCAGTCTCAGACACTTAATAATTACCTAGCTGTGTGGCCTTGGGCAAGCCACTTAACCCCGTTTGCCTTACAAAAACCTAATAAAACAACAAATAAATAAATAAATATATTAGGCTTAAAAGAAAACTTTTAAAAAAATATCATTTACTATTATTATTCATTTATTTTTTAACCAATCTTCAAAAAAAAGTGTCAATGTTAGTAAATTTTTTAAAAAGGGTGCTTTTTAAGAAATCAAAAGAATGAAGAATGGCTCATACCCTAAAACCAGTGCTTTAATGATTTATGGATTTGGTACTTCATTTCAATATCATTCAAAAAACATAGAGAATTTAAGAATAAGAAGGAATCTTAGTTCTAGTCCAAATCCTACATTTTAAAGGTAAGGAAACAAAGGCTCTCAAAAGGAAAATTAATTTGCCAAAGATCACACAATTTAGTTAATTTCAAGCTCAGGACAAGAATTCAATTCTCTCTTAGTCAAGAGCTCTTCCTATATGACTATAGCTCACCTTCAATTAAAATATTTCAAATTATACTTTTCCATGATTTAACAATGTTATTTAAGTAACTTTAAAATGCCTTCAGTGGCTTAGCCCTACCTGATCTAAAATTATATTATAAAGTATCAGTCATCAAAACTGTCTGGTATTGGCTAAGAAACAGAGTTGTGGACCAGTGGAATAGACTAGGAGCAACAGCAGGAAATGATTATAGTATTCTGCTGTTTGATAAACCCAGAGTCCAGCTATTGGGATAAAAACTCTTTGATAAAAAATTCTGGGAAAATTGGAAGGTAGTATGGAAGAAACTTAGATTAGACCAACACCTCACACTCCATACCAAGATAAGATCCAAATGGATACAGGATTTAGACATAAAAAAATAATACTATAAGCAAATTAGAAGATCAATGACTAGTTTACTTGTCAGTTTTATGGAAAGGGAAGCAGTTTATGACTAAGGAAGAGATGGAGAACATCACTAAAAACAAACTAGATGATTTTGATTACATTAAATTAAAAAGCTTTTGCACAGATAAAACCACTGTAACCAAGATCAAAAGAAATGTAGTAAACTGGGAAACAATCTTTACAACTAATGTTTCTGACAAAGGACTCATTTCTAAAATATACAGAGAACTGAGTCATATTTAAAAAAAAAGGCATTACTCAATTGACAAATGGTCAAAGGATATGCAAAGGCAATTTACAGATAAGGAGATCAAAGCAATCCATAGTCATATGAAAAATTCCTCTAAATCATTACTTATTAGAGAAATGCAAATTAAAGCACCTCTGAGGTACCACTTCACACCTCTCAGATTGGCCAATATGACCAGAAAGGATAATGATCATTGTTGGAAGGGTTGTGGGAAATCTGGGACACTATTACATTGTTGGTAGAGCTGTGAACTCATCCAACTATTCTGGAGAGATATATGCCCAAAGGGCAACAAAAATGTGCATACCTTTTGATGGAGCAATACCACTACTGGGTCTTTACCCTGAAGAATCGATGAAAAAGGGTAAAAACATCACTTGTACAAAAATATTCACAGCAGCTCTGTTTGTGGTGGCAAAGAATTGGAAATCAAGGTAAATGTCCTTCAATTGGGGAATGGTCTAGCAAACTGTGGTATATGGACATCATGGAACACTACTGTTCTATTAGAAACCAGGAGGGACGGGATTTCAGGGAAGCCTGGAGGGATTTTCATGAACTGATGCTGAGTGAAATGAGCAGAACCAAAAAAACACTGTACACCCTAACAGCAGCATGGGGGTGATGATCAACCTTGATGGACTCGCTCATTCCATCAGTGCAACAATCAGGTACAATTTTGGGCTCTCTGTAATGGAGAATATCATCTGTATCCAGAGAAAGAACTGTGGAGTTTGAACAAAGACAAAGGACTATTACCTTTAATTTAGAAAAAAATATATCTTGTCTGATTATGTATTATATAAAATTATATACTGTCTGATCTTGCTATCTCTTATACTTCATGTTTCTTCTTTAAGGATCTGATTTCTCTCTCATCACATTCAATTTGGATCAATGTATACCATGGACACAATGTAAAGACTGACAAATTGTCTTCTGTGGGGGGGTGGGGGTAGGGAAGTAAGATAAGGGGAAATATTGTAAAACTCAAAATAAATAAATTCTTTAAAAAATGCCTTCAAAAACATATTTACATGCTTAAAAGTGAATATTTTCAACTATTTTTATAGATTTCAGTAAGTATTTTCACTTCATAATAAAAGTGAATTCAGATAACACCTCAAATTAAAATAATAATATCAAAATTAGTCAAAAGGAAATAATAGTCAAGTTTCCTGAATACTATACTGTACACTATACATATACACTATAACTGTGTCAAACAAGTTTTTCTATATTTGGTTTCAGGCATCTTTCACTGCTGAATCAACTTTAGAAATTCTAGTTCAGCTTACTTAAAAGATGAAATCATTGTAAAATCACACGTGCAGCAACTATTTTTCCTCACGCAAACATCACTTGAATAAACTATGTGTGCTCCTCAGTCTACAAGCTCCAACAAACCAAAGTCCTTACTGTTCTAAGCAAGAATAACAACTTTTAATTTACCAATATTATTTGTTCTTTTTCCATATCGTTTATAGTATGGTAATAAGTAGGTAGTTCTGATTACCATGAAGGGGCCACTGCAACTCTTGGTCTTCTAGAAGAGCAGCAGCTGGCAGCAGTCTATTAAGGCAATCAAGAGGTGGCAAAAGGTCTAGTAGATAACTCAGCAAAGGTCGAGCTACTGACACTGGCAGTAACAGTAAAGAATTTACAATCTGGCAGAGCATACTGCCAGCAGCAGATACATAAATGACATCTATAAAGGAAAAAATAAAGCAAAATTAATCAATGACTTGAATTTTTAAAATATGACATGCCATATTTAGATCAGTTCTAAGTTCACTGAACCCAGTATGTTGTCTGTGTGAGGTGGTTCTGTGTGTACTCTTCACATTTCTGCCACAGTCAAGAGACCACCAGATCTGTATTTCAAGTATATTGTGAAAAGTCTTATGAAACACCTTTCCACACCCCAAGCCATTAGGGAATAAAGTGTTCCTAAAGGAAACTGAATCAGGATTTCACCTGAAAAAGTGATCTGTGAAATAAAAGGGAAGGAAATAAATCTTCTACTTATTAGGAAGTTAGAGAGTAGAAAAAGGGAAGGAAAAAGTCAGTGTTAACTCTTAAGAGCAAAAAAAGAAATGGGGCTATTCTTGAGGAGGTGAGAGCTAAATGCTTAGAAAAAGCTAAATGATTATTCTCCAAGGGATGATATATTAGAAACAGAGTTGTAAATTAAGAAATCATTCAGAAGGGCCCAAGAAGAAGCAAAAACAATTACTAGAGGAGGAATACCAGAGCAACTATAAGAAGTTTGTTGTCTCTTTAGGGCAGGGATGGGGAATCTTTTTTTCCTGCCAAAACTTAAAATCTAAAAATTAGCCTTCTCTATTCAGTCAAATATTTAATTAATTCATCCCTGAAAAGCTTCTTTGAAAGCTTGGTGAATATACCCAGGCAGTTTTTTCTCCCTATAATATTCAGAAAATACTCCAAAATTCAAGGCAACAATTAGAAAAGAAGCTAATAGAAAAACCTAGTTTTGACTGTCTAAATCCCAAAGCCTAAAGCTCAAACAGACAAGAGAATATAGAGATAGACATAATTACAAGGATGAAATTATGATTGAAACATGACTCTAAATGGATATATCTTATTCAAAAGAAACAGGATAGGCAAAAAGAATATCACTGTATATTCAAAGTGCATACTGATGTGGAGAAATCCAGGAATCAGGGAGGAAAAGATGTGGAGACTATCTGAATAAAAATCAATGGAGAGAGGAAAAAAACTAATTTTTTATCTGAGTATCCAGACCACTTGGACAGAAAACGGAAACAGGAGACGTTTAGGCAAAAAAAATCACAAGTCTGTGACAAAGGCATGATATAGTGGTGATGGGAGATTTCAAATTGTCCAGACAATTTGTTCAAGTTCTGTTTTTCTGTAAAAAGTAGAAAAGCTAATAACTTTTTTTTTTGCAAGGTAATAGAGTTAAGTGGCTTGCCCAAGGCCACACAGCTAAATAATTATTAAGTGTCTGAGGCTGGATTTGAACTCAGGTACTCCTGACTCCAGGGCCAGTGCTCTATCCATGCACCACCTAGCTACTCCCAAAAGCTAATAACTTCTTGATTTGTCTTAACTTGTCTTAATGTTTAATTCATCCTACGCCTCCCTCTGCAAAAGAAAAAAAAGGTATTATGAAAAAATAACAAGAATAAATTCTAGTCAATTATGATTTTTCCACTAAGTAGTGGAACTAATTGCTGAAGTAAAAAAGATAGAGAGAACTTTGAAAGAAAAATGATCATACCTGCCTTAGGGCAGGGATGGGGAACCTTTTTTCTGCCAAGGGCCATTTGAATATTTATAATGTCATTCAAAGTCTATATTTGGTCAAACATCAAATTAATTCACTCTTAAAATGAACATGGATTTACTGAATTTCAAATTCCACCTGCAGTTGCAATTGCAACACCAGACTAACGGGACCAATATAGGGCCCCACACTGGAGATTCCTCACCCCCTGCCCTAGAGTTTGCAATAAAAAGTAAAGTAAATCACAGTCAGACATTCACCCAAGTTAGGAAAGCAAAGAAAAAACAAATAGATTCTATAGATTAACAACCTACAAAGGAAAGACATCCCAGGAGAGATAGAAAGCTAAATAAAGAACTAAATTTTGAAGACAAAGAGGAAAATAATTAAAAAAAAAAGAAAAAATAGGAGTTGTGTGAAAACATCAATGTATATGTAATGAAGAATTCACTCACTATTTTAGATTTTTAAATTATAGATGTCATAGCTATTTTTGAACAATATTCAAAGTAGGTTCTTTTCAACTATAGTTTTTAAAAGAATTTATCTAAAATTACTTTGGAAAACAGCACTGTTTCAAACTACATACAAAAGTCTTATTTAAAATTAATCTTTGATTTTATGTACCCTCCCTTCAACTTAAAACTAAGCTTCAGGGGGCAGCTAGGTGACACAGTGGATACTGTACCAGCCCTGGAGTCAGGAGGACCTGAGTTCAAATCCAACCTGAGACACTTTATAATTACCTAGTTGTGTACCCGTGGGCAAGTCACAAAAACAACAACAACAACAAAATTAAACTTCTCCAATCTGGTAATCAAAATTTTAAGAGGTCAAGCTACTAGCCAGCTACTACTGAAAAATTTGTGCTTCTCTATTAAGTTTTCAGATTAGTAAAGAATAAGGAATTTCACTATTTCAAAGGGCTCAAGACCTTGATTTAAATACATTAAACCTGAAATTCAATTAGCACAAACCTCTTAGTTTTTCCCCAACACTGCCATTCCAAGGACTTTCTTTCAGCAAATTTGCAGAGCGTGAATAAATATCTGTGGCATGAGGTAATAAGAGTTGAAGATGCTTGTGAAGCAATGCCACACTGCTTGAATTCTAAAAAGAAGAATTGCTTAAATTACTATAATTTTAAAAGATGTAAGTCACAAAAATATAGCTCTCAAAACTGCAAATACTAAAGTCCTGAGGACACTTATTTGTCACAATCTTCTCAGAAGAAAAACAGAGAATCAAATACCTCACTAACACTGTTGATGTGGCAATATGCTAGAAGCTGTTTCTGCAAAGAACAAAGCAATTCATGAAGATGGGCAGGTTGGCTATTCTCAGATGATGATGTCCCAAGTAAAAATTTATCACTATTTTTTTCTAGTTCTCCAAATGCTTGATCCTAAAAAAGACACAAATAAAACTGTCTGCAAATTAATTAAATTAACAAAGATCATTAATAAACTCAGATTTTAAAAAGGCATATACATTTAAAAAGTGGCTGGCCTAGGATAGTGGTGGGTAGACAGACCAAATACAATAATCAAAGAATGATATAAACTATAAATAATAAAGTTGAAAAGATTAGAGAACACTGAAAGGAATCAAACACATGATCAGTGAAATGTTGTTGGTCATTTTTTTTTAAGTTGCTCCAAATGGAGATTGGCTAATTGGGGTGGGGTGGGGTGGGGGGGAAATCAATGATTCTGGCATTAATATCTAAGTAAATCCTAGAAAGAATTAAATGATCTGAAAAGGGCTCACTAATAACAAATCATATCAAACCAACCTAATATCCCTTTACTATAAGGTTACTAGAGAGGGAGAGAGCACAGAAATAATATAGCTGGATTTAATCAAGAACTTTATAAATCATGATATTTTGTGGAAAAAACAAAAATATTAACTGACCTTTATTTGGATTACAGTAAATGTGATCTTGTTTAAAAATAATATCTCTATTACAAAAAATATTATTAAGGGTTCAGGAAAAAGCAGTATGGGAAGTCTTAAGTACAAATCTTCCATACTCATTAGCTATACCCATTTCCTTCTGGCTATATAAAATTTTCTTTATTTAATATTTCTAAAAATCTGAAGGAAAAAATTCACAGGATAAAATGTATTTGCATTAAGACAAAAATATATCTATAAAAAAGACAAAAACAGTATTATTTAATTTTAAATAAACTATAAACTACTTACTGTATAAAATCCTAAATTTCTTAGTAAAGTCTTCATTAAAATTTCTGCTAAATGAGTATCTGGATGGCAACTCTGAGTGCTATATGGTTGATCTGACAGGTTTCCATAGGAGATACATATGGAAGAAACATCAGTAGAATCAGAAGGTGAACTATAACCAAGTAGGGATGCTACATGAGTATGATCTTGTAAACTTGTCAAAATTATATCCAACTGCATTCTCTAAGGAAAAATGAAATTAAAAATATTAAATCAGTGAAAGAGAAACAAAATACTTGTGAGTACAGACTAGAAAAGGAACAAAAATTGTCAGTATAAAAACTATGCTAAAACTATAGTAATTTAAAGAAAGTTTTCAAGTTCTTTCCTCCTCTTCAGTACTGATCCTACAGTTAATTAGCTGCCTTTTAATTAATTCCTAGTCATGCTTTCACAAACTTTAGTTTTTGTTCCCACTATTTGCCACCTTTGTTATTAGTCAAATACTCCCCCAAGAAAAATCAGGCATGTGCAAAATGGGTTCACTACAAATTTATGACTAATAATCTCAGCTAGGCCTGTACTGCTGTATGGGAAACCTTATATTCTCTACTGTGATTCACTATTACAACTCTCCTCAAAGGCTCAAACCCCTCTTCATCCTCCATCTCCTCCTTTGCTCTAGGTTCCAATGAGCTAACCTCTCCACTTGTGCTCCCAGTACTGTGATCCTCCTTATCTCCTTGGACAATTTCTCTCTATCATTCCTTCTACACCTCATTGTCAATCTCTCTTTTCTAAAGACTCCTTCCCTACCATCTGCAAACATGTGCAAATCTCTTTGTGCTTAAAAAAATTCTTCACTTGACCTTGCAATTGGCCAAGTCAATCAATAAACATGATGTACCTACTATGTGCTGTGCTGTGCTAAATGCTGGGGATAAAAAAAAAAAGGTGAAAGATAATTCTTGTTCTCATGGAAAAATGAAGGAAACAACAGGCAAAGATGTTGAGATAAACTATAATTCAAATAAATTGGAAATAATTAACAGAGAAAAGACATTAGAACTAAGGAAGAAGTCAAGAGGTTGAACTGAAGAGGGAGAGAATTGTAGGTCTAAGGGAGAACCTATAAAAATGTCCATGGCTGGAAGACAGAGCACTGTATTTGGGGAATAGCAAAAAAGGCTAATGCTATTGGAAGGAAGAGATTTGTTGCTGTCTTGGTTTGTTTGTTTTGGGGTTGGAGTGTTGGGAGCAGGAAGGAGGTGTTATGAAGTTAGTGTGGGGGTCAGATCGAAGGTGGAATGAAGGCAGCAAATGAGGAGAGGAATACCTTAAAAAGCAGAACTGGCCAGCTGGAAAAGGAGATAAAAATGTTCTCTGAAGAAAATAACTCCTTCAAATGCAGAATGGAACTAAAGAATGCTGATGACTTTGCAAGAAATCAGGAAGAAATAAAACTCTTCCAAAAAAAGCCAAAAATTAGAAGAAAATGTGAAATATTTCATTGGAAAAACAACCAACCTTGAAAACAGATCCAGAAGAAATGATTTTAAAATTATTGGGCCACCTGAAAGTCATGACCAGGAAAACAGCCTAGACTTCATTTTTCAAGAATACAGCAAAATTGCCCTGAGATCCTAAAGCAGAAGGTAAAATAGAAATTGAGGGAATTCACTGGTTACCTCCTGAAAGAGATCCCAAAAGAAAAACTTCCAGGAATATGATAGCCAAATTCCAAAACTCCCAAGTCAAAGAGAAAATTCTAAAAGCTACCAGAAACAAACAATTCAACAAACAATTCAACTATCGAGGCTCCGTAGTCAGGATTACACAGGATATGACAGCATCCACATTAAGGGCTTGTAGGGATTGGAATATGGTATTATGGAAGGCAAAAGATCTTGGTTTACAACCGAGAATCAACTACCCAGCAAAACTGAACATCCTCTTTCATGGGAAAAGATGGGCTTTCAATGAAACAGGGGACTTTCACACTTTTCTATTGAAACAACCAGAGCTGAACAGAAAGTTTAATCTCCAAGTACAGGACTCAGGTGAACCAGAGGGGGTGGAAGAGAAGGACAAACTATGAGGAATTTAATGATACTGAACTGTTTGTATTCCCGCATGAGAAGAAGATATTGATAACTCATATGAACTTTCTCATTTATAAGAGCTGTTACAAGGAGCAGGAAGGAGTGGAATATAATGGTATAATATAGTAAAAAGATGGAGTCAATGGGTAATAAAGGAAAAGTACTTGGAGGAAGGGAAAGGAGATGAAGAAGGGGTTAAGAAATTTCACATAAGAGTCAAGAAAAAGTTTTTTCAATGGAGTGGAACTGGGGAAGGCAAGGGGGAATGAGTGAGCTTTCATTCTCATCAGAAATGGCTCAGAGATGGAAGTAATATACACACACTTAATAGGGTACAGAAATCTAACTTACCCTAGAGAAAAATGAGAAGAAAGGGTTGAGATAAGGGGGAATGGGAGAGGGAAGGAGGGAGGAATAGGTGATAGAAGAAATGGAAGATTGTGGGGAGAGGTTACTTAGATTACAACACACTTTTAGACAGGGCCAGGATGAAAGGTGAGAGAGAGAAAGAGAGAGAGAACAGAATAAATAGAGTGGAAGTACAGCTAGTAACAGCAACTGTGGGAAAAATATTGAAGCAACTTTTCTGGTGGACTTATGATAAAGAAAGCAACTCACCCCAGAGACAGAGCCATTGGAATCTGCACACAGACTGAAGTACATTTTTTCTCTCTCTCTCTCACTATTCTTTTTTTTTTTTTTTTTTTTTTTTTTTTTTAGGTTTTTGCAAGGCAAATGGGGCTAAGTGGCTTGCCCAAGGCCACACAGCTAGGTAACCATTAAGTGTCTGAGACCGGATTTGAACCCAGGTACTTCTGACTCCAAGGCTGGTGTTTTATCCACTATGCCACCCAGCCGCCCTCTATCTCTCTCACTATTCTTGAGGTTTGTCATCTTCTTGGGGGGAAGGGACGTTTATGTTTATTCATAACAAGATTATTGTAATAATATAAAATAAATAAATCTAGATCCTTAAAAAAATTAAGTGTGGAAAGGGAGGGAAAAGTACAGGCAATGAAGAACTTGAATGCCCACCTGGGAGTGCCCAACAGAGGAGTCTGCTTGATACCGGATATGAGAGGGAGTCATTGGTATTTACTGAGCAGAGAGTGATTGAAGATGGACTGGAGGAGGGAAAGACTTGTGGCAAGAATACCCAACAGGCTGATGTTATGAGTCCAGCTGGGAATTAAAGAAGCTTCTTTCTGGGGAAAGAAGGGGGCATTGTAAGAAAAAGTAAAATTAGCATGTCTTGTCAAGAGAGTAGACATGGGGTGGGGGGTTGGAAGGAGAGAATGGTAAGAGGGAAGAGTCGAAAATAAAACCTAGGTTGTAACTCCTGGATGACTGGGAAAACTATTACTAACAGTAGTAACAGGGAAATTGGAAGAGAGAACAATTGGGGGGGTAATACTGAGTTCAGTTTTGGACATGTGGATATAAATATGTCATCCAGTTGGAGATATACAATACACAGTTAGAGATGCAAAGTTGGAGGTAGGCAGGATGGTTTGAGATGCCTAGATAGATTTGAAAATCATCAGTCCAAAGATGATCAGTGAATTCTTAGAAATTCACAGGATCACCAAGTGAATAATAGTATTAAGGGAGAAGAAGAGTCCAAGACAGAGGTCAGTGGGGGCATCCACAATCATGTGAATAATGAACCAACAAAGGTAATCCAGGAATAGTTAGATGGGTAAGAGGAGAATGTAGCATCATGAAAACCTAGAAAAAAAGAGAACATCAAAGAGAAGTGGTTGATTGACCATGCCAAAGCCTCAAAACCTCTCTAGGTCAAAAATAATGAGAAATAGAAAAAAGGCCATTAGATTTGGCAATTAAGGGGTGGCTAGGTGGCACAGTGGATAGAGCTCCAGCCCTGTAGTCAGTAGTACCTGAGTTCAAATCTGGCCTCAGACACTTAATAACCAGACTGTAAAGGAGGGGGAGGGGGAGGGGGAGAAAGGGGAGGGGGAGAGAGAAGGGGGAGAGAGAGAGAGAGAGAGAGAGAGAGAGAGAGAGAGAGAGAGAGGGAGGGAGGGGAAAGGAATAAATGTTTTCTACTGTGAACAGGCATTTAAGCAGTATAATCACAAAAGAGAAGAGAGATGACATGGGAAGCAGAGGTGGACGGAATAATCAAGTGAGCATTTTTGGAGAATGGGGAGACCTAGTCAAGTCTGTAAGTAGCAGGGAATCAGGGATTGAGGGGAAGAGAACAAATATTTGTTCAGAAAGTAGTAAGTGCCAGGCATGTATATGACGTGCCTTACAAAGACCTCAGCCAGCAGACAAGGAGAAATGAAGACAGAATAGGAATAAGAGAGAAGGCAATCTGCTGGATGTCTAAAGTTTCTTCTCCTCTTTCAAGAACCTAAATCTGGGGGGGGGGGGGTCCTGCTTGTTCTATTTTTTTCACCTTCCACTCATTTCCCAGTATCTTGCAATCTGGCTTCTGACTCCACTACTTAAATGAAATGTCTCTCTAATTTTACAATTAAGGTTAATTGTATTAGATCATTTTCTCCTGGCTATTTCATCTTATGTGATACTTGTTCTTTCTTGGTTTTCCTCCTATTTCCATGACCAAACTTTCTCAGAAATGTTTCCTTATCCCACCAAGTATGAATTCTACCAAGGCTAAGCTCTAGGTTTCCTTCTCTATATCACATTTTCCTTATGTTATTTCATTCAACTATCATTCCTATGCTGATGACCTTCAAATCTACAGATCAAGTTGTGTTCTTTCTCCAAAATTCCTCTAGTCCCTAATGACCAATTGCCTTTTGGACATTATCAAAATATCCCACAGCCATCTCAAACCCATATCCAAAAGTAACTCATGACATTTCCTCCCAAAATCATCCCTGTTTCAAAACTTCCCTATTTCTGTTGCACCACTAACTTTTCTAATCATCCAAATTCAGAACCTTAAGAGGCATTCTCGACTCTCCTTTAATTCAATTAAGTCTTATCAATTGGGGGGGGCCCTAAGTGGCACAGTAGATAGAGTACCAGCCTTGGAGTCAAGAGAACCCGAATTCAAATCTGAGCCCAGTCAATAATCATCTGGCCAGGTGACATTGGGAAAATTACTTAACCCCATTGCCTTGCAAAACAAACAAAAAAATCTTATCAATTTTTGTTAATTTTTGTCAATTATACATCATCACTCTCACATCTAAATTTCAGGCATACAGCCTATACCCTAATTGAGGCTCTCATCATCTCTCAGTTGAAATATTTGAAAAGCCTCTTAATTGGCCTACCTTTTTTAAGAGAATCAAATTCTCATTCATTCTCCTAAAGTACAAGAACTTTCCCCTCCAAAATTTCATCAAATTGGAGCTTCATAATCACATTATTAGTTTAATAAAAGAGAATTCTTGTAATTCTTTGTGTGTGTGTGTGTGTGTGTTTTGATAGGCAATGGGGTTAAGTGGACTTGCCCAGTGTCACACAGCTAGATAATTATTAGTGTCTGGTCATATTTGAACTCAGGTCCTCCTAACTCCAGAGCCAGTACTCTATCCACTGTGCCACCTGGGTGCCCCCGAGAATTCTTATAACTCTTAATAAAACTAAAAAATTAATAATCAAATATATATTAGGCTCTCCAATATGATAAAAGTGTTTATGTTCATCATTTTTCCCCCCACATAAAATGTGGGGAATATGATAGCGTTAATGAGGGTTTTTCCTCCAGTACAGTCCAGATTGATTTGTTACTGGCCATAAACTCTCATCTTGTCTGTTTTTCTCTCTAATACAGGCTACCCTACTGGTGGGGTGGGGGCCCTTCCTTTTACTATTATTATGCATCTTACTATTACATGATATTAGTGCAGCATCTGAGCTACTCTTAGAATAACTAAAGCAAAATAAAGTGAGAACCAAGAAAAATTTTTACAACAATATTTTAAAGACAAATAGTTCTTTAAAATTAGGAACTCTCAACATCATAATTGTCAACTATGAGTCGAGATATGATGAACTTAAGAGAGATGATGCACTCAGAGTACAGAAATGCAGAGTAAGGTGTACAGATATATAAATTTAAACACACACACACACACGTGTGTGTATAGATGGGGAGGGGGGTAATGGGAAAAATTTGTTTTGCTTCACCATATATGTTTGCAATGAGTTTTATTCTTGTTTTTCAAAGGGAATTTCAAAGAATTCAAAACTGAAAATATAATTTTAAAAATTATTTTAAATGATAAATTTTGAAATAATGATTTTTAAAAATGTTTTAAGTTCAGTACTCAAAAGAAAAATGACAAGTGCTGGAGGGAATGTAGAAAATAGGGATATATTAATGTTCTGTTGATGGAGCCATGAACTAATACAGCCATTCTGGAGAAAATTGGTAATTATATCCAAAAGACTATAAAACTGCATAGCCATTGACCCAGAAATGATTAATTTTAACTATATCCCAAAGATATGGAAAAAAAAGGACTCTTTTTGTGATGGCAAAGAACTGGAAACAGAGATGATGCCCATCAATTTGGGGAATGTTTGAACCAATTGTGGTATAAATAATGTCATGTACCATAAGAAATGATGAAGGAGATAGTGTCAGAGAAACTTGGGAAAACCAAGAAAACAATTTACACAAAAAGAGCAATATTATAAAGATAATCAACAGTGAAAAAATATAGTAACTCCAGTCAATTCAATGGCCATAATTCCAAAAGACTCATAATGAAAAATGTCATCGAACTTCAGATAGAGAACCAATGAGCTTAAAGTGCAAAGTGAAGCATATTTTCCTTCTTTTATTTAAAAACATGAACAATGCAGAAATATATTTTGCATGACTTCATATATGCACTGACTTGTATTTCTTGTCATCTTAATGGATAATGGAGGGGACATAAAGAGAGAAAGAGAGAATTTAGTACTTGAAAATAAAATAAAATTTTTAATAATAATGTCAATACTGATAAGATGTGCGGTTTTTTTCCGGGGCAAGGCAAACGGGGTGAAGTGGCTTGCCCAAGGCCACACAGCTAGGTAATTATTAAGTGTCTGAGATCGGATTTGAACCCAGGTACTCCTGACTCCAGGGTTGGTGCTTTATCCACTGTGCTACCTAGCCGCCCCTGATAATATGTTTTTTTGCTAGATATGTTAATTCTTGGTCACTGGAAAGGATTTGAATATCCAAGGGTTAAATTAATATTTATAGATGATGAATACTATTAAATATGAGTTACTGACAGCACCTTACTTATTATAAAACATCAAATATAGTTCAAGTGTACAATTAAGTAATGTTAAAAATGCTTAACTCAGAACAAGATTAATGGGGAAAGGGAATGAACAATACTGTTTTCAGTTTAACTACTAAGAAAATATAAAGGTTTTTCAAATAAGTTTTAAAGTAAAATTAATTTAAAGGATGGAAAATGCTTCAAAAATCAATTTATATAAGGTGTTGGTCAAAGAAATAATTAGTTGAATTTAATTAGCTGCTCTTAAAACTTTCAGTGTATTCTTCCAAACTATAACTGGACAACTACTCATTATCCAACATCTTACCTGTCCTTTAGACAAGCTTTCCCATCTATCAGGTCCTTGGGGTAAAAGAGAATGCAGTAATTCCATTCGTTCCCTTAACGGAGGCAATAGCATGGTTGCTCCCACTGACAGAGTTTCAATTACCACCTAGTATTAAATAAAGAGAGAATCTCCTCAATTTGTCATTTTAAAAACTGAATTCAAATAAAATTAAAGACATCCAAATCTTCTACATCCAACTACATCCAACTTTGTGGACCTTAACTTCCTCATCTGTAAAATGAGGGAGTCAGATGAGATGATTCTTAAGATGCTTCCAGCTCTGAAATTCTTATCCTAATTTATACTACAGTAATATTTTAAAAACACTACAAATTACTAGCTCCTCTGCCTAAACTATATGGCCTAAAATGATTCTCAATTAAGGAAGAAAAATCCACAGTTCCTTCCCAAGCCTTGTTAAGACACAATTAAATTTTAATTTGATGAAATTTAATTGAAAGCCAAGGAAAGTTTCAGAAGAGTTTGGAAAAATTGACAAAAAAGGGATGGCTTCTAGCAGAAGGTAGAGTATCAAAAAAGATAGGCATAAGCTGAAGGTAGATATTAAGCAGAATTTACAAGAACAAATCCCACATACATATTCTGACATAATTCATTCCAAGTCATCTCTCATTGGACGGAAGAGATTTTCAGGATATATAAATCCTCCGGGCATTTCTGAGTGTATATATATATATATATATATATAGTTGGGGGGGGAGTGTATATATAGTTGGGGGAGGATTCTTTTTGATTTTGTTACATGTAAAAATAAATTTTAACATTCATTTTTTACAATTTTGAGTTCCAAATTCTCTTCCTTTCTCTCTCCCCACACCCCTCTCCTTGAGATAGTAAGCAATGTGATTTGGGTATGTATATATTATTATAGCAACTATTCTTACCTCTTGAATTTCATCTGGTACAGAAGAGTCCATTAGCCTAAAGAGCAAATTTCGCAATGGTCCAGCTTGCCTCCCAAGAATACTAGTAGCTACTCCTCCAGCCAGGGCAAGAGCAAGATGATTGGACAGCAACTTCAGGCACAATTTGAGAAAACTGTGATGTTCCCTAAATGTAAATAAACTGCTATGAGTTTTTTTGTTTTTTGCAAGGCAATGGGGTTAAGTGGCTTAACCAAGGCCACACAGCTAGGTAATTATTAAGTTTCTGAGGCCGGATTTAGACTCAGGTACTCCTGACTCCACGGCCAGTGGTCTATCCACTGCACCACCTAGCCCCCCACCCCACTATAAGTTTTGATACATTAAATACTTTCTTCTGGCTAATATTTAATAGTTGTTTTTTTCCGAGTCAAACTGTGCTAAAGATATGACCAGTAGTATGAATTCTAAAAGTTATTCTTATAAAATCTAAGGGGAAAAAAATTTCAGTATCATTAGTTCTGGCATGGATTCACTTACTTTTAAGGTGCATGTTCTATATAACTAGAAAAACAGAATTAAGATGTAAAAAAACTAAAATTGATATGAAGTACATACCTTGATGAAGGAAAAGGAAGAGGAGGAATCTCACTGTTTATTTTATCACAGTATCTCTCAAGAAAGGAACGTAGATGTGAGAAAGTACTCTCTTCAAGATCTACACAATAAGGTCGATGCCATGCAACAACTTGTCTGGATGATTTAAAAAAGTCTTCAAGTCAATTTTATTATAAATTACCAAAAATAAGACTGTCTAATAGTAACAATGAAGTGTGAAATATCTTGGCTCACAAAAATTAAAGAGTTAGAGAAATCTTGACCAGTGAGATGACAAAGTATTAAAATAGACTAGCAAATAATGGAAACTTCATATGAAAACATCAAAAAGAGAAGAGAGCCCTGGCCACAAGGCTGAGTCATATGATCTATTCATATCAATTCTAGCTCTGTTTCTATGAGATTTAGATTACATAATAGGAAGAATTTTCTGACTGGTAAGGATGGTGAAAATTGTTAAAAAAAACTGGTTTCAGAGTCTGTAACTCTTTAGGTTATAATACTTTGACACAACACAACACAACACAACACAAAAGCATTCGACAAATGGCACATAACTTAATGTACTTCAATGTTTGATTTTAAATATACCTAACATTTTAGAAGTAATTTTTTAAAATTTACAATAAAAACACCCTTTCTAATGTCTAAAAATAAACGTCATTTGCCTTCGAACTCTACCAGCAGCATCATAATGGTAGTTCTTAGAATAATTTGGTACTGCATTTGAATATCTTTACATCCTTATAAAATGTGTGTATTGGTCAAAAGGCTGATGTATGATAGTGAGATGGAAAAAAAACAACATTGCGATGTACTAAAAACAAAGAGTATTCCCAAATGGGATGAACCAAGAAGATTTTTAATAATATATTCTGAGAAAGCTGACTTCTTGTTGACTGATCTAGCATAATGTCTACTACCTTTGGAGAAAAGTTAAAATACTTAATAAAGCAAATATTTTTATGTAAATTTTGATCCCTCTTCTTTCAACAAATCAGATAAAGCAAAAGTACTTGGGGAAAAAACTGGAAAAAGTACTAAAACCAAAAAAAGTTTTAAATGTTTTAAAACACAGATCTATTTTATTTTTTATTTTTTTATGTTTTGCTAATATGTAATTTTTCTATCAGCATCCTGAGGACAGAAATGCATAAATTAATGTTAAATTTAAAAAATAAAATCTACAACAGTTTCATGTTTCTAAAACCTGTGTCTATAGAACCAACTACTACACTCTATTCTGAATTTCCAAAGCACAAAAACTTCAATATTAGAAATGCTGAAAAATTATTTTATATATAAAGAAATCTGCTTTAAATTATTAATGAATTTGTTTGATAGTTAATTAATAAACATTCACAAATATCCACAGTGTTTGAAATCACTGTAACTGGAATTTACCTGTCCCTGGGAAGAGCTGTCCATGCTAGACTATGTGATGTTCCAGCTGAAATCTGTTGAATTGCTACTCCATCTAAACCACTAACTTTCTTTGGTTTGGTAATAGGACCTGTAGAATTTCCTTGACCACACTGTCCCATAGAATTATTACCCCAAGCATAAACTTCATTATCTGAAGAAAAATTACAAAGAAAAAAGATACATGAGTTGACACTTTAAAAATAATTAACATTATATGTATCAATGTATGTTAAATATTTTACCATGAGAAAGGGCCAAACAGTGACTATCTCCAATTGAAATATCAACTATTCTTGTAGCTGCCAATTCTTCAATAAGTTTTGGTCTCAAAGCTGTAGCTTCTGAAGAACCACAACCTAGACAAGCTCCACAACCCCATGCATAGACCTAAAACACAAATAAAAAACAAAGCAAAATATTCTATATTGCAAGTTTTTAAATGTGATTTTAAAACAAGTCAGAATGAATGATAATACAATATAAACATAAAGTGGTGAATTAAGCCTACAAAAAATTTAAGAGTTAAAAATAAATATTTATTACTTTATGTAGAAAGTATAACATGTAATATATGACAGTTCATTATAAGGATATCAAGTATTTTTTTCATTCTTGTTTAGTTTTCTTTTTTCCTTGATTTGGGTCAAATATGACATTTAATATCATTTTCAAATATTTTGGACAGTGGCAATACAACAATTATAAAAAGCAACAAATAAATCAAAAATATTCCATTCATTTTTATACAGCAATCTTAGAAAACTGTCAGAATACTGAAAAAAAACCCAGTAAGATACTGCTAGACAGAGGTTACAGTTAAGTGAAACATTACATTTAAACCCTTATCTTGAACACAAAAAAAAGCTACAATTAAACACAAGAAATTTCAGTTACAATTATCCTTCAGAAAAGTAATGTTCTCAAACTGGTAATGAAAATTATATTCAACCTTTGTACTGGAATAAGTATGATATTAGTCAATTCAAAGTTCAGTGATTAGTTTTTTAAATGATTATATATAAAAATTGTATTTTCAGACAGCAGTACTAGACCTAATTCATTTTTACACAGAACTATTTAAAATTCATTTGAGGTAGATTTCATTCTTTTAAATACACTCATTAGAGCTGCACCAATCCAATTAATCTATTTCAGAGGCCTGCAGGAAAAGTACAACTTGGTTTTTACAAGGTGCACACATATACACACAAGGACCAGAGGAACATCTGTGTGTGTGTGTGTGTGTGTGTGTGTGTGTGTGTGTGTGTGTGTTTTCCCACAAGAAATCCATCAATGGAGAAGCAAGAGATCTAAAACCAGTTCTCTTAAAAAAGAAGAAATTTTAATCTGACAGCTCATTCAGTCACTTGGACTCATCTTTTTCAAGTTCCTAGGCATCAAGCAACTTCAGAGGGGCAATGTAAAAAAGTCAAGACTTAAAACCAGTAAAATCCTTTGAGCATTCAAGGGTTGCAAAATCAAATTCAAAAAGGAAGAAAGAGTAGAAATCAATTTCACATTCTCCAAATCACCTGAAACTTACTTAAATAATTTTTCCCCTAATGAAATACGCTGTCATAGTAGACATTCAATAAATATTTGATCAACTGGATAAAGGTATTAAATAATTAATTTTACTTTAAAATGGACATTTACAATTTAGTTTTGATTTGCATAATAATTATAATCATTTAGATATATACTACAAAAAGAGAGACTCAAAAATAAAGAGTAGCTAAATTTCTTCTCATTTTTGACTTACAAGTATATTGAAACAATAACAACAAAAATGATAGCACTCAAAGCACTTCAAGGCTTGCAAAGTGCTTTACAAGTGTCTGATTTTACTATCACAAAACCCCTCAGAGGTTAGTAGGTACTATTACTTCCCCATTTTAAAAATGAAGAAACAGAGACAAGGGTTTAAGTGACCTTTTGAGGGTCACAAAACTTTGTTGTTCAGTCATTTCAGTTCATTTTGTAGTCTGATTTGGGATTTTCTTGCTAAAGATAATAGAATGATTTGCCATTTTCTTCTCTTGTTCGTTTTACAAATGAGGAAACTGAGACAAACAGGGTTAAGGGACTTGCCCAGGATATCACACAGTAAGTATCTGAGGTCATATTTGAACTCAGGAAGATTAATCTTCCTGATTCTAAGCCCTGTGCTCTAGCTGCCCAGTCAATGGTAGATAAAGTTGAACTTTGGTCTTCCTGACTCCAGGTCCAGACCTTAATCCACTGTAGCAACAGAAAATATCTGAATTCAAAAGATTTACCCCCATCAGTTGATGAGCCAATTACTTAAAATAACATTAAATAAAATTCCAATATTACAAAGAATTAAGAAAGTATCCTGGAATTTATTATAATGGGTCAGATATATATTTATTTATTTATATTTATATATTTGTTATAATAGGCTAGATATAATGGACAGATAAAGTTCATGATTTTCCTTTGAAACTATTGCTCTAATCATTGGATATACATTTCTTTTGACCTACCTGTCCTGTTGATGTCAAGGCAAGAGAAGACTGGCTTCCAGCACAAACTTTTCGAATAAACATTCCTTGTAAAGCTTCTATAACTTTAGGTTTATACACTCTATTTGTATCACCATGTCCAAGTTTGCCTAAGAAACCACAATTGAAAGAAATTAGTTTTTAAATTACCTGTGCTGGTTCTCCAAGCTCTTGCCTCTAGTAAAAATTACTGCTATTTTCTTTTTTTAAGTTTCTTTATAATCTGGCTTCAGCCTACCTTTCCAGGTTTACTGCATATTTCTTTTCTTCCAAAATTCTACATTGTAAACAAAATGGACTACTTGCTTAGTTCTCCTCAAACTTATTTGCACGTTATCCCAATAGAGCATGAGTTCCTTGAGCAAAAGGCCTGTCCTTCAGCTTTTCTTTGTAACCCCAGTATATAAGGCAGTATATCTGGAACACTACAGAAACTTAAGCAATGCTTGTTGACTTATCTGCCATTGCTTACAAATGACATTCCATCTCCCTTTACATTAGTCATCCTCTAAGCCTAGAATGCACTCCCTCCCTCCCTTTCTCTCTCTACCTCATGGACTCTCTGACTATGTTCAAGGCTTATCTTAGGTGTTTTTTCTACAGGAAGAATATTCTTAGTGTTTGTTCTCTTCCCTCAGAAGTTACTTTCCATCTTAAATATATTTTGTATTTAATCTTTTACATACATATTTTCTTTCATAGCAAGAATTTGGTAGGACTTCTTACATTACTAATTTTTTTTGGGGGGGAGGCAAGGCAATTGGGGTTAAGTGACTTGCCCCAGTTCACACAGATAGATAATTATTAAGAGTCTGAGGCTGGATTTGAACTCAGGTCCACTGTACCACCTAGCTGCCCCAAGTTTTCTTAACAGAACGCAAATTACTCATAGTCTGTGAGGCTTACTATCTGTAGGACTTTGGGCAAGTCATCTAATAATTGTAGGCTTGTTTCCTCATCTATAAAATAAAAGGTATGAACTAGACAGCTTCTGACATCTTTTCCATCTCTAAATCAAAGACCTTGTGTTTCTAAACTAGAACAGCACCAGGCATTTAATGTTTTATGAATGAACAATTGAATTTGATTTCTTTCTATATCTCTTCCTCATACAACTTAAAAATTCCAGAATTATAAATTTTGACCTAAAAAAGAAAATGTATTATTTTGTTACTAGTAAACAGTAAATTATTATTAAAGCATTTGACTCTTCTTGACAACAAAGGTTATAGAATTTGCTGGAATGGATATCCATTTAGGTCAAAGGTCAACAATTCACATACATAAATATATACATATATATGTATATATATACACACACACACACACACACATGTTTATGTGTGTGCATATATAATAGTCTACGAGCCTTTCTAAAGTCAAGATTCCAAGGTCTGCTTTTAAATTTTACTTACATGGGTTTATTAAGTATACACATAACATTCTTCCTGTAAGTTTTTTAATTGCTTTCCCATAACATAAAAAGAGCTCAGCATTCTATTTCTAAAAGGATCTTTTTTGTTGCTTTAAAAATCAGGAAACAGCTGTAGTCTTCCAAAACATCAACAGAAAGCTTTCATAGCATAAGTTACCAATGACTGATTGATTAATACTGAAATCTAATCCTCAACTACTGATATTCTGCTCCTCCTGAGTACTCTCCTCTCATGGTTTTCAAGATACTTGCTTTTCCTACTTGTATAACTATTCCTTCTAATCTCCTTTGCTGATCTCAATATCCATTCCCAGTAACTGCGGGACTCTGGCCTGAGCTCTCCTCTTGTTTCATTCTATACTATCCCATCACTTGATGATGTCATCAGCTCCCAGGATTTAATTATAATTTCAATGATAATGCTATCTCTACATCTCAAAATGCATGTCCTTTAGGTAGCTCAAATCATTATCTTTTCCTAAAAACTCTTCTCTTTTCTCAACTTACCTATTACTTTTCTTTTTCTAAATTTTATTTAAGGCATTAGGGTTGAGTGACTTGTCCAAGGTCACACAGCTAGGCAATTATTAAGTGTCTGAGGTCACATTTGAACTCGGGTCCTCCTGACTCTAGGGTCAATGGCTCTATCCACTGCTGCCCTTCCCTATTACTTTCAAAGACCCCACCATCCTTCCAATCACCCAGGACTGTGTCCTCAGTGTCATCCTCAAGTCCTCTTTGTTACCCACCTCACATATTCAATTAGTTGCCAAATCTTGCCATTTTTTTTAACCTTGATATCATCCCATTCTCTCTACTCACAGAGCCACCATCCTTACTCAGACCATCACCTCTCATCTGATGAAATATCTTTCTGGTCTTTGTGTCTCAAGTCTCTCCAATTATTCCAATATATCCTCCACTCTACTGCCAAGATAATTCTTCTAAAACTCAAGTATGATTGTGTCAAATCCTTCTCTAGAAACTCAAGAAGTTCCCTAATACCTCTACGATTAAACAGGAAATCCTCTCTAGTATGTAAAGCTCTTTGTAACCTGTCCCCCATCTAAGTCTTCTTACACTTTACTCATATTCATCCAGTCTACAATCAAACTACAATGGTCTACCTGCAGCTCTTCTAATATGTGCCAGCCACAATCTGTCTACTTGGCTTTGCACCTCCACCTCTGGTTTACAGGTTGTCTCTCCCATTAGACCATGAGCTTCTTAAGGACAAAGATTGTTCTTCCCTTTCTTGTATTCCCAATGCTTAGCATTGTGCTTGGTACACAATCAGTGTTTAATAAATGTTTGCTGAATGACTTGATATTTTTCTTTCTTGTGGTAGCCATACTTTATATTTAAATTTACTCATAGACTCACAATTCTAAAACAACAATAAGGATATACATTAATACAAACAATTGCTTTGAAAAGTTTAATCTAGAGGTTGCTAGTTGGTTCAGTGGATAGAGCACTGGTCCTGGAGACCAGAGGATCCGAGTTCAAATCAGACCTCAGACACTTAATAATTGCCTAGCTGGGTGACCTTTGGCAAATCACTCAATAAATAAAATTTTTTTTTTAAAGTTTAATCCCTCAAAAAAAAAATAGCTTGATTCTATGATGAAATACTTTACTACATACCATTGTCTCCTCCTCCAAAAGACCATACAGTTCTTCCATCTTTGGATAAAGCAATTGTATGTGAACTGCCACAGGAAACCTCTCCAACATTGCTAATGTCTTTTACTAATGTTGGAATGTTCCGGCTATTACTGTCACCATGACCTTAGGGGAAAATGAAACAATGTTAAATTCACATCCAGTACTTCAGAGAAAGCATGAAAATTTGAAGTAAAAGGCATCATAACAGTAGCTATCCAATATAAAGGAATATAGATATCATGTATGCATTTTATAATACATTTATGACTTTTACTCTTTGAAAAATACTTTTCCTCAATAAGTGATGTACAGAGTTAGTTGCACTTTACTGAAATGACTTCAATTTATTATTATACTGTTTTGAAGATAGCCTGGAAATTGTCTAAAATGATATTCCACATTTGCAATTTTCCAAGTCCATACAATTATATATATCAAACCAAATTAAAATTCACAGCTATACAAATAATATTCTATAGATTAGCAGCAAGATTTATATGCATATAAGCAAGCATATTATATCTGTCCAAAATTTTAATTTAAAACTAAAAATTACTTGTGATATAAAACTACCTTGATATTTAATTCAAGTTTAGCACTTATTAGAAGATGTGAAAAGCACAAGTATTAAAAAAAAAAAAGGAAAAAATCATCTTTTAAGAATCCTTGTTCTTGGGGGTGGCTGGGTAGTACAATGGATAGAGCACCGGCCCTGGAGTCGTCAGGAGTACCTGAGTTCAAATCCGGTCTCAGACACTTAATAATTACCTAAGCATATGAGCTCGGGCAAGCCACTTAACCCCATTGCCTTGCAAAACCTAAAAAAAAAAAAAAAAAAGAATCCTTGCTCTCAAAGAGCTTGTAATGTAATAGGGTGAATATGAGATGTAAATAATTATGACAAAAGATAATTTGGGTTAATAGTAAGGATGTATTAAAAGCAACTTAAAAACTGTTCTGGAAAAAGTAGGAGAAAGTGATCACTTTCAACTGGGGTTAGATCTCCTATCAAGTATGTAGCACCAAAAGGATTTCAATAAGCCAAGATAAGGAGATCTTAGAATCACAAACTTTAGAGTTTTTTATATATGTGTACACACACACACACACACACACACACACACACACACACCCACTTGAGAAATGGGGAAATTATGTATTTTAGGCAAGGAAGAACAGTAGAGAGGAAAAAGTTAAGAACAATTTCACAAATGAGCTAATAGACTATTCTAGAAGCTCTAATACATAAAGGAGATAGCAAGAAATAAGGCTTGAAAAATATTCTAAAGTCATATTGTAAAAGTCCTTAAATAGCACTCTGAAATACAGGTAAATGCAAAAACAAAGGACAATATAAAAGCTCATTTGTAAAAATTGTCAATATAATTATGTATTTCTACAGTCAGACCCTTATATTAAAAACATTATGTTAAAAGTAAAAAAAGTAAAAAACATAAAACATAAAAGTAAAAAGCATTTAATAGTGATTATAATCTTTGACTTTCCCTCTTTAAATAATTTCAATTTTAGAATTACCTAATCTTCCAAAATCTCCTTCTCCCCATGTGTACAATTCACCATCTTCAGTGACAGCAGCACTATGTCTGTATCCAGCTGACACACAAACTACTACCTGCATTAAACAGAAAAAAAAAATCATTTGTTAAATACTGTGGTTATTATTACCTAAATATACCCAGTTTCCCATAATAAGTACTAAATAGTTTTCTCCCCAAAAGTTAGTAACTATCAACATTTACAAACAAATCAACATGCTTTTATGAAACACTGAACAATCAATGAATTGATCCTTAGTGATGAAAGCCACAGCTACCACTATTCACATTTATATAGTAAATCCCTCAGAAAGTCCTAGAGGTATGTAATATAAAAATATTATTAGCATCATTTGAGAGAAAATATATAAGGAGCTAAGTGCTTTTCCAAGCATTACATGCCAAGTTAAATATTAGAATTAGAATTTGAAAATTCGTATTTTCTTACTCTAGTTTTTTATACTATATGATACAATTTTTCAAGGACTGGGTACAGGACTGCCTTGAACCTAATTCAGGTTAGTAGTCTAACTCAATTTCCAAATGGCATAACCTAAAACGCAATACTTCTAGTCCTAATAAGGACAAAAATGGCTAAATTTTATAACCATGGTAAATAACATCCAGGAGCTAATAACTCTCAGTATCTTAGCTAGATACTTCTAAGAGAGAAAGTTTAATAAGGTAATAAACTTTAAAATGCTTTTTTTACTCTCTTCAGTTTTTAAGTGGATTAGAATATTAGGGGTATGTTGTAACCCAGGAAACAAAGATATCTCTCTAAAACAGGTAAAAAGATAGTGATTCAGAGAAACAGTAGTAATGAACATTTTTTAAAAAATTACTACATATAATCTTGCCCTGGTGGCGTGATATTATTAGTGCCCTCATTTTAGGGACTGCTTTATCATGTAGAAAATTCATCAGTGATTCAATTCAACAAACTATGTTCAAGGCATGACAGAATGTTTTAAATGGTAACATTTAAGATTATTAACTTGAAAAAGAAAACTAGAAAGAAAATTGAAAAGATAATTTAGGAAAGAAATCTCCATCTTATTGAAATTTTTTAAATGCTCAGCTCAAGTTCCTAGGAGAAATTCCATCAATCAAGATCCACTGTTTCAGAAGTACTCTTCCAATGTTTTCACGGTAAAAAGAGGCCAAAGAACAAACAGGCATTGCATTGAGTGTGATCTCTCAACACTGAAAGTCACTAAGCATTAAATGATATGTGGGATAAATGTTTTAATTAAATTTCAAAAATAAAACCAAAATTTTAATTCTAAAAGATAAATCATACAAAAAAATCACATTGTTAGATGTTTTTGATAAATAGCAAGAAAATTTTGTCAAGTATTTATATAAAGTATTATTCTTTAAGACAGTATGAAAATTCAAATAACTGCTATTCATTGAGAATTCGATTTATGAAATGAAATATAAAAATACAAGCAATAGACCAAAGAAAAAACTTTTCAAAAAGATCATATCAAAATAAAAATATACTTAAAAGATACTGTCAATGTATAACAACAACAAAAGAAATTTTAACATACCTTCCCTTGAAGAGGTCCTTGAATAAGTTTAGGATACTTCTGTGTTGAACTATTTCCATGTCCGAGTTTTCCATAATCACCATCTCCCCAGCTGAAGACTTCACCTTCAGTTGTAAAAGCTAAAGTATGGCCATCTGATCCTTTAGAAGATGACACCTTTTTAATAGATCGATGAGGCTCAAATGTCAACTTTTTTAGAGTAGATTGATTGTTGGAATCTCCAAGTCCTAGTCTGCCATAACTACCTTTACCACAGGCTCTAACCGAACCATCCGTAGAAATTACAAAAGTGCAATACTGTCCAGCTTCAATCTAATAAAACAAATAAGGTATAATTTTAAAATCAGCATTTTCTTATCCTGAAATATAATGTTGGATTTGTTTAGGCAAGAAGAGAATAGAAAAGTTTGGCCTTGGAATTAAGAAGACCTTTGGCTAAAGTTCTGCTCCTAACACAAACGGTGTCACTAAGAGGCACATGACAAATTCTTAGTGCCCTTCAGGTACTGACTAAGAAGAATTACTGGTTTGTAGACATTAATTAAGTTTGAACCCAAGGAAACCTTGACACTGCTGAAATAAAAGAATTATACCAAAAATTGTAAAGTATTAAAGCTGGAGACTTTAATTTAATTTATGGCTTCCTGTGTTGTGACTAAACCTAACATATTGTGACTAAATATAACATATAAAAATGAGTTACTAATGTCTTTTTTTTTAATATTGAATTGACCTTTTAAAATTCAAAAGTAATCTACATTTCACCTTTTCAGGAATTAATCAAATTAAGATTAAATAATATTACATCTGAAAAATTTATCTAGTCTTATGATTAGAGGAAAGAAAAAGACCATAAATTTTTGTAAAAATCCCACAAAACTTTAAGGGGAGATTGCTCTAATACAGACATATAAAGATCAATTAGATCTATTAAGAATATATGGGGGCGGCTAGGTGGTGTAGTGGATAAAGCACCAGCCCTGGAGTCAGGAGTACCTGGGTTCAAATCCGGTCTCAGACACTTAATTACCTAGCTGTGTGGCCTTGGGCAAGCCACTTAACCCCATTTGCCTTGCAAAAACCTTAAAAAATATATATATATGGTAAAAATATATTTAAGGAAAATCCAATAAAATGTGCACAGAGCTCTACTTAGGATAGATGACTAATTTTTTTTTTGTTTCTTAACAATATTTTATTTTTTAATTCCAAGTAAAAATTTTTAACATCTATTTTCCAAAATTTTGAGTTCCAAATTCCTCCCCTCATTGAGAAGGCAAGTAAGGTGATATAGTTATACATGTGCAATCACACCAAATATATTTCCATGGATTGTTATATTATTTAAAAAGGGGGGGGGGGCAGCTAGGTGGCGCAGTGGATAAAGCACCAGCCCTGGAGTCAGGAGTGCCTGGGTTCAAATCCGGTCTCAGACACTTAATAATGACCTAGCTGTGTGGCCTTGGGCAAGACACTTAACCCCATTTGCCTTGCAAAAAAACCTAAAAAAAAAAAACAAACGCTAAAAAACACTAAAGTATGCTTCGAACTGCATTCAGACTCCACTCCATTAGCGCTTTCTCTGGAGGCAAATTTTTCATCATGAGCCCTTTGGAATTATCTTAGATTATTATATTGCTGAATATGTGTCAGGAGCAGAACTTTAGCAATGTTATCTTGGTTCTCCTCACTTTGCATCAGTTCATTGAAGTGTTTCCAGGTTTTTGTGAAAATGTCAAGCTCATAAATTCATATAGAACAATAGTATTCCATTCGCAATCATATAAAAACATGTTCAGTCATTCCCTGATTAACAGGCATCTCCTCAAAAAGAGTTACTATAAAATTTTTTATACATATGGTTTTTCCCCTTTTTTTCAAAATTCTGCAGTACTGGACATTTTTTTAAAGGATATTAGAAAAATATTTAAAAAGTCAATCTAGAAAATAGGTAGCTTCACAGCTTAATTTTATTTTCTTTTACTAAGATTTCTTTCACAACAAGTAGATCAGTATATATGGAAAAATGTAATCATGTGATTTTTTTAAAAACAAAGACTTAAGATAAATCTAGGGGAAAACAACAAACATTCTCATTTCTCTTAAAATAAAGTATAAGGGGAAAAATGAGGAAAAAAAATTAGCTAAGACTTGCAGTTTTTTAAAAAAATCATTCTTTTAATGCTACTTTTAAAGAAATTGTTGGCATGAATACACATACATATAGAGTTTGTAATTAAAAGGACACAAGGAACTTACTGTCTGAGCATCAGAAAAACTTGGTGCCAATTTAGGTTGTAGTATTTTTTCTTGTGTGCCTTCTACCAATTGATGACTGCTATTACTACCCCAGACATACACTTCACAAGTTTCAGAAACAATGGGTGCATCACCAGTTTGAATACTATCTGGGCTAGCACATGTTCTTGAGTAATCAGAAGCCATTCTGCAA